>NC_060139.1:87458973-88782187 GCF_021461385.2 Schistocerca piceifrons | reverse complement strand
TGTTGTTGTTGTTGTTGTGGTCTTCAGTCCTGAGACTGGTTTGATGCAGCCCTCTATGCTACTCTATCCTGTGCAAGCTTTTTCATCTACCAGTACCTACTGCAACCTACATCCTTCTGAATCTGCTTAGTGTATTCATCTCTTGGTCTCCCTCTACGATTTTTACCCTCCACGCTGCGCTCCAATACTAAATTGGTGATCCCTTGATGCCTCAGAACATGTCCTACCAACCGATCCCTTCTTCTGGTCAAATTGTGCCACAAACTTCTCTTCTCCCCAATCCTATTCAATACTTCCTCATTAGTTATGTGATCTACCCATCTAATCTTCAGTATTCTTCTGTAGCACCACATTTCAAAAGCTTCTATTCTCTTCTTGTCCATACTATTAATCGTCCATGTTTCACTTCTATACATGGCTACACTCCATACAAATACTTTCAGAAACGACTTCCTGACACTTAAATCAACACTGGATGTTAACAAATTTCTCTTCTTCAGAAACGTTTTCCTTGCCATTGCCAGCCTACATTTTATATCCTCTCTACTTCGACCATCATCAGTTATTTTGCTCCCCAAATAGCAAAACTCCTTTACTACTTTAAGTGCCTCATTTCCTAATCTAATTCCCTCAGCATCACCCGACTTAATTAGACTACATTTCATTATCCTTGTTTTGCTTTTGTTGATGTTCATCTTATATCCTCCTTTCAAGACACTGTCCATTCCATTCAACTGCTCTTCCAAGTCCTTTGCTGTCTCTGACAGAATTACAATGTCATCGGCGAACCTCAAAGTTTTTATTTCTTCTCCATGAATTTTAATACCTACTCCGAATTTTTCTTTTGTTTCCTTTACTGCTTGCTCAATATACAGATTGAACAACATCGGGGAGAGGCTACAACCCTGTCTTACTCCCTTCCCAACCACTGCTTCCCTTTCATGTCCCTCGACTCTTATAACTGCCATCTGGTTTCTGTACAAATTGTAAATAGCCTTTCGCTCCCTGTATTTTACCCCTGCCACCTTTAGAATTTGAAAGAGAGTATTCCAGTCAACATTGTCAAAAGCTTTCTCTAAGTCTACAAATGCTAGAAACGTAGGTTTGCCTTTCCTTAATCTTTCTTCTAAGATAAGTCGTAAGGTCAGTATTGCCTCACGTGTTCCAGTGTTTCTACGGAATCCAAACTGATCTTCCCCGAGGTAGGCTTCTACTAGTTTTTCCATTCGTCTGTAAAGAATTCGTGTTAGTATTTTGCAGCTGTGAATTATTAAACTGATAGTTCGGTAATTTTCACATCTGTCAACACCTGCTTTCTTTGGGATTGGAATTATTATATTCTTCTTGAAGTCTGAGGGTATTTCGCTTGTTTCATACATCTTGCTCACCAGATGGTAGAGTTTTGTCAGGACTGGCTCTCCCACGGCCGTCAGTAGTTCCAATGGAATATTGTCTACTCCGGGGGCCTTGTTTCGACTCAGGTCTTTCAGTGCTCTGTCAAACTCTTCACGCAGTATCATATTTCCCATTTCATCTTCATCTACATCCTCTTCCATTTCCATAATATTGTCCTCAAGTACATCGCCCTTGTATAGACCCTCTATATACTCCTTCCACCTTTCTGCTTTCCCTTCTTTGCTTAGAACTGGGTTTCCATCTGAGGTCTTGATATTCATACAAGTCGTTCTCTTATCTCCAAAGGTCTCTTTAATTTTCCTGTAGGCGGTATCTATCTTACCTCTAGTGAGATAGGCCTCTACATCCTTACATTTGTCCTCTAGCCATCCCTGCTTAGCCATTTTGCACTTCCTGTCGATCTCATTTTTGAGACGTTTGTATTCCTTTTTGCCTGTTTCACTTACTGCATTTTTTATTTTCTCCTTTCATCAATTAAATTCAATATTTCTTCTGTTACCCAAGGATTTCTACTAGCCCTCGTCTTTTTACCTACTTGATCCTCTGCTGCCTTCACTACTTCATCCGTCAAAGCTACCCATTCTTCTTCTACTGCATTTATTTCCCCCATTCCTGTCAATTGCTCCCTTATGCTCTCCCTGAATCTCTGTACAACCTCTGGTTCTTTTAGTTTATCCAGGTCCCATCTCCTTAAATTCCCATCTTTGTGCAGTTTCTTCAGTTTTAATCTACAGGTCATAACCAATAGATTGTGGTCAGAGTCCACATCTGCCCCTGGAAATGTCTTACAATTTAAAACCTGGTTCCTAAATCTCTGTCTTACCATTATATAATCTATCTGATACCTTTTGGTATCTCCAGGGTTCTTCCATGTATACAACCTTCTTTCATGATTCTTAAACCAAGTGTTAGTTATGATTATGTTGTGCTCTGTGCAAAATTCTACCAGGCGGCTTCCTCTTTCATTTCTGTCCCCCAATCCATATTCACCTACTATGTTTCCTTCTCTCCCTTTTCCTACACTCGAATTCCAGTCACCCATGACTATTAAATTTTCGTCTCCCTTCACAATCTGAATAATTTCTCTTATTTCATCATACATTTCTTCAATTTCTTCGTCATCTGCAGAGCTAGTTGGCATATAAACTTGTACTACTGTAGTAGGTGTGGGCTTCGTATCTATCTTGGCCACAATAATGCGTTAACTATGCTGTTTGTAGTAGCTTACCCGCATTCCTATTTTCCTATTCATTATTAAACCTACTCCTGCATTACCCCTATTTGATTTTGTGTTTATAACCCTGTAGTCACCTGACCAGAAGTCTTGTTCCTCCTGCCACCGAACTTCACTAATTCCCACTATATCTAACTTCAACCTATCCATTTCCCTTTTTAAATTTTCTAACCTACCTGCCCGATTAAGGGATCTGACATTCCACGCTCCAATCCGTATAACGCCAGTTTTCTTTCTCCTGATAACGACATCCTCTTGAGTAGTCCCCGCCCGGAGATCCGAATGGGGGACTATTTTACCTCCGGAATATTTTACCCAAGAGAACGCCATCATCATGTAATCATACAGTAAAGCTGCATGCCCTCGGGAAAAATTACGGCTGTAGTTTCCCGTTGCTTTCAGCCGTTCGCAGTACCAGCAGAGCAAGGCCGTTTTGGTTATTGTTACAAGGCCAGATCAGTCAATCATCCAGACTGTTGCCCTTGCAACTACTGAAAAGGCTGCTGCCCCTCTTCAGGAACCACACGTTTGTCTGGCCTCTCAACAGATACCCCTCCGTTGTGGTTGCACCTACGGTACGGCTATCTGTATCACTGAGGCACGCAAGCCTCCCCACCAGCGGCAAGGTCCATGGTTCATGTGGGTGTCTTAGGATCTATGCACCCAAAATTGCGTGAAAATGTAATCACATGTCAGTTCTAGTAAAATATATTTGTCCAATGAATACCCGTTTATCATCTGCATTTCTTCTTGGTGTAGCAATTTTAATGGCCAGTAGTGTATATGTCTATGATACATTTTTTGCGCCGCTCTCAGGGATAGATTTAGGAACTGGAATATTAAAGCTTACAACGGCAGTATCAGTGCTGGAAAATAACACAATGTTTTACGTAGATGACCCAGACGAAATCTGCAATCATGATGCAATGAAAGTCCAGAAACACATCCGTGAAACCACCATTGCGGTTAAGACTTAAATGCCAAAAATTTTAGATACATGTACAATTGAAAAAAAGAAAATCGCTTGGTGACGTTCAGTTATTTCAGAGAATGTTGAAATCGTGTTTACACGATCGCCGCACAAATCAGTGAGACAAGCATCACATCAGCTCCATACTAGTATACACAACACGCTGCATAGTGTTATACAAACGTTTCGAAATCCACTTATAAAATTAAGATTTTCCACGAACTGAAACTACGTGATTACGAACAACTTGTCATTCCATATTGAAGAGAATAGATGCTTCTTGTAACAAATTGCGTCATTAAGTGACGTTGTAAGCGGGTATAGCGTGGAAATTCGCGCTAACAAAGAGAGGGGGGGGGGGGGGAGCACAAAACGGATAGCTCGAAGGGAAGTGTGTGGTAACCCTGAGCACGACAATGTAAACGGCATGTTGAAAACATCTGTCACTGGTACTGTGTACTTGGATATGCTTCAGAACTGTGCTGTAGTGCAATTTCAGGAGATACAATCCACTAATCCCCGTACCGGTGGATTGGAAGGTTCATCAAGATCGCCATACTTTATCCCCTTGAGATTTTGCCCTTGCGGGTATGTTAAGATCAAGGTGTGTGCGGCGCCTGTACAGGATGTGCACACACTGTGCGAACGCTTCAAACTACTGGAAATGTCACCCCATAAATGCTGCAAAATATGTGGCCTGTGACGGAGTACCGTTCGGATGCTTTGCGTGTCATTTGCACTGTTCATACTGAGCGCATTAAGTAAAATGGCATACGACTGAAAACTTCATGAATTTATGCATATAAGATACACTGAAGAACCAAAGAAACTGGTACTCCTGCCTAATATCGTGGAGGGCCCCGGCGAGCACGCAGAAGTGCCGACCGGCGAGATAGCATGGACACGAATAAGGTCGAAAGTAGAGCTAGAGGTAACAGACACCATGAATCCTGCAATGCTGCCCATAAATCCATAAGAGTACGAGGTGGTGGAGATCTCTTCTGAACATTACGTTGCAAGGCATCCCAGATATGCTCAATGAAGTTCACGACTGGGTAGTATGGTGGCAAGAAGAGTGTTCCTGGAGCCACTCTGTACAAATTCTGGACGTGTGGTTATCACATTGTCCTGCTGGAATTGCCCACGTCAGTCGGGATGCACAATGGACATAAAAGGATGTTTGTGTACGTGTCGCCTGTCAGTGTCGTATCTAGACGTAACAGGGGTCCTGTATCACTCCAATTGCATACCCATACACTATTACAGACCCTCCACCAGCTTGAACAGTCCCCTGCTGACATGCAGGGTCCATGGATTCATGAGGTTTTCTCCATATCCGTAACACGTCCATCCGCTCGATAACACGTCCATCCGCTCGATACAATTTGTCCGACCATGTTCCCAATCATCAATGTCGGTGTTGACGGGCCAGGCGAAACGTAAAGTGATGGTTCGTGCACTCATCAAAGGCACACGAGTGGTCCTTCGGCTCCGAAAGCCCATATCAATGACGTTTCTTTGAATGGTTCGCACCCTGACACTTGCCGATGGCCCAGATTTGAAATCTGCAGAATTTTGAGAACGGGTTGCATTTACGTCACGTTGAACGATTGTTTTCAATCGTCGTTGGTCCCGTTCTTGCAGGACCTTTTTCCGGCCACATCGATGTCGGAGATTTGATGTTTTACCAGATTCCTGATATTCACGGTACACTCGTGAAATTTTCGTACGGGAAAATCTCCACTTCATCGCTACGTCGGAGATGCTGTCTTCCATCACTCGTGCGACGACTATAACACCAGGTTAAAACTCGCTTAAATCTTGATAACCTGCAATTGTAGCAGCAGCATAACGATGATAACAACTGCAGCAGACACTAGTTGTCTAATATAGGAGTGGCCGATCACAGCGCCGTATTCTGACAAATTAGATATCTCTGTATTTGAGTAAGCATACTATACCAGTTTCTTTGACGCTTCAGCGTGTGTTGTGCCTGTGTCGGTGTTATTTGTAGTGTTTTGATCATTTTGAATCGGGTAAACATAGTAATATTGTATTTACCTTGTTGTTTATTTAGGCCTGAAAGTTCAACGTACTAATCACTGAATTTAGTTGCGTTGCGTGGAATACAGGCTCAAAATGAATTTATTGAGTTAAAGGAAATACGGATGCCAGTCACTGGAGTAGGAAAATAAATAGTTTAAAACAGTCAAACCATCGCAAACGGAGAGAAACATTGCCATATATTTAACACACTCAAGTTCGCTTACGAAGGATTTCGTTCTCAATGAAAAGAGGAAAATCTGTTCTAACAAGTAGGACCATTAAGACATCAGGGATATTAGCTTCCATGTTATTAAAGGGAGCTGTAGCGGGAAGAAACTATCGGAATGGATACGGATCGGAACACGCCGTACAAATAACTGAGGAAGTCGGGTGCAAATGCAACATTAGGATAAAGTAATTATTAGCGGATCGAATCAAAGCACTCAGGAGATGATTTCAAAATAGGGTCCACCACAGGTTCGTTTAACACATTGTTTTGCAAGTATCCCTTTCTGATGGTCAATGACTTTAAAACAGAGGACAATAATAATTTTGGTAAATTAAAATATTTTTATTAAAATGAGGACGAAATCTCGAAATTTTATTACATGTATTTAAAGAACCAAACAAATATAACAATACAAGGTGAAGTATCTGCGCTAGCAAAATAGAAATGCGAAAAAAACAAGTACGAAAACAATTTATTGGATTCACCAAAACGAAACAATAACACAATATCAGAAAGAACAACCGACTCGTTGCAGACTGCGGATCGACACAAATACAAAACAACAAATAACAATAATAACAAAAAAAGTCTCAACTCTTCACAAACAGTTCTACAACGTCAATAGGGTCGTTAACTGTACCAAGAGATATGCCAGCTAGAATAGCCGTCGTGCCGTGGCTGCCGGGTCGGCAGCTCTGTATCCTTCCGAGTGGGGCGTCTAACTGCCTTTTTCCGGCAGTGCGCCGCCTTATAAAGCTCATTGGCGGATTTATCTGCTGGAACTATTTGCGATCACGTGCCTGACGCAGCAAAGTAGTTCCTGGGCGAGCTGCGAACTCTGGTGAAGCTGTTCTGCAGGCTCCGTGAATGGGTAGCGGTCCCTGGCGGCCGTTGCTGGAGACCTGGTGGTGTGTTGTGTTGTGGCCGCCGGTAAATCTTTGATTTGACAATACAGATGACGTAGGTTTTCCTGGCGAATATACATCCAGTGATTCAGGCGTTCTGTGATGGTTGGACGTAAAGTGGGATGCCGAAGCAGTAGGCGCTAAGATGTGCAAAGTGTGCGGCCACAGCACAAGATATTATATTTGTTAATAGAGGAAATGAGTTACATATGTCAGTTGGGAACTGTTGTAGGAGGGAGTGCTGAAAAGTAATGCCTCCGAACTTTGTATGTGAAAACTCTTAAAGCTTTTTAAATAAAACAGACTTTATTAAACGTTCTAAATCTTCATTCTAATATCTTTGTATTTGTTTGTCAAAGTAGTCACTCTGGCGACGAACGCAATGCTCCCAACGACATACTGGTTTTTGTACACCATCACTGCAGAATGTTACACTTTGTTGACGGAGCCACAATCTCACCTCAGTTTGCACCGCTGCATCACTATCAAAGTGAAATACTCGAAGAAGTTCTTTAAGTTTTGGGAACAGATGAAAATCATATGGAGACAAGTCGAGACTGTATGGTGGATAATCGACGACTGTAAACCCATGGCGTCGGATTGTTGCAGATGTTGCAGCGCTCTCGTACACAGTTTTATAATTAGGGTATTATGTAATTAGGGTATTTTGCGAGACCAACCCAAAACGCTGTCAGAAATGTAACCATTACACAACTCGTGCCAAACATACATAGATTATTAACACGTCGTCTTACAGTTATATTATTTATTAGCTAATGTTGTGATATATTTGTTTCCAAAGTAGATTCAATAAAACATGAGGCCTGCTATAAATGAATCCTTGTAACGGGAATCGTGTTAGTAGACATGTTTCGTTTTTTTTTCGTTAGTCTTCAGTGCAATTTGATGCGGCCTGGCACGGTTTCATTTCCTGTGCCAAACTATTAAACCTACAGCAACTACAACAACCAACGTCTCAATTATTCGTTTCATGTATTCTAGTTCTTTTCTTTCCGTACAGTTTTCGCTTTATTTGGTTCCTTAGTGCCCGTGGTCTAGAGAGTAGCGTGCCTGATTAGTAATCGAAACGTCCTCGATCCACTGCTTCAATTCCGATTAACAATGAGCATCGGCGGAAGACTTCCGGCATAAGAAGTCAGCCTCTTTCTACCAACGGCCTTGTCAACGAGTACGGAGAAGTGGACGAAGGTGCGGGGAACCTTCTTCTCCTTGGAGTGGAAATCTGTCGCTGAATGCAAAAAGCAATGTAAACCACTGCGTTATAGACACATAACGTGTACCCACAGGGAAATGTGGCCTATAGTTCAAAAAGTGTCATGCTGATCTGTCCATTGGCAAAAGATTCCGGAATAGCCCCAATTCGGATCTTCTGGAGTGGACAGCCGAGTGGGTGGTGACCAACGAAAGAATAACCTTCTATGAGTCGGGGCGTGGAATGACACAAACTTGAATGTGGCAGCGTAGCTAGAAAATCTGAAAAGAGAAATGCAAAGGCTCAAACTAGATATAATAGGAGTCAGTGAAGCCAACTGGAAAGAAGGCGACGATTTATGGTCAGGAGAAAGTGGTTATGCGGGAGCCGGTTTCATTACGAAAAGAAGGTGGAGCTGAGAGTGTGTTACTAGGAAAAGTTCAATGATAGGGTTGTTCTTATCAGAATCAACAGCAATCCAACACCGACAACAATGGTTCAGGAATACATGCCGCGAAGAAAGCTGGAATAGAGGGAGAAAGCGTATGAGGATTCTGAACGGATAATACTATACGCAAAGGGAGGTGTAAATCTAAGTCATATGGAACAAGAATACAGTTGTAGGGGAAGGAGTATAAGAAAAGGTTACATGAGAATATGTAATTGGGGAAAGGGATTAGAGAGGAGAAAGACTAATTGAGTTCTGTAGTAAATTTCAGCTCGTAAGAGCGAATACTCTGTTCAAGAATCACAAGAGGAGGAGATATACCTAGAACAGGTAGGGTGATACGGGAAGATTTCAGTTAAATTACATCATGCTCAGACAGAGATTTCGAAATCAGATACTGGATTGAAAGGCATACCCAGGAACAAATACAGACTCAGATGACAATGTGGTATTGATGAAGAGTAGGTTGAAGTTTAAGAGACTAGTCAGGAAGAACAAATACCGAAAGAAGTGGGATATGGAAGTACTAAGGAAAGCGAGATACACTTGAAGTTCCCTAAGGTCCTAGATACAGAAAGAAGAAATGGCTCAGTAGGTAGTACATTGAAGACGATTGGACATCTCTAAAAAAGGCACTCACAGTAGTTGGAAAGCAAAACACAGGTACAAAGAAGGTAACTGCGAAGAAACCATGGCTGACAGTTGGCCGATGAGAGAAGGAAGTACGAAAATGTTCAGGGATATTCTTCTTCTCTTCTTCTTCGGTTATCAACCCACAGGTTGGTTGGCAGCAGCACGCCATTCCGTTCTTTTGTCAACTTTCTTCTTCATATCTGCATAGGTCTGGCACCCGATGTCATTTATTACTTGTTGAATGTAGCTTAATCTAGGTCGTCCTCGGCGAGTTCTTCCTTCAATGATTCCTTCTAATATTCTCTTAATGAAATTGTTATGCCGTAAAATGTGACCTATGAAGGTTATTCTTCTTTTCTGTATATTTCGCCAAAGAGATCTGTTTTCTTTCACTCTTCTGAGGACATCTTCGTTTGTAGCCTTGTCTCGCCAGCTGATTTTTTCCATTCTCCGGTAGCACCACATTTCGAATGCCTCTAATCTTCTCTTTTCTTCTTTTCCACAAGTCCAAGTTTCACATCCGTAAAGGGCTGTACTCCACACATAGGTTTTCATGACTCTCTTTCTTACGTCTAAACTAACATTTCTACTCGTCAGTAAGTTTCTTTTTCCATTGAATGCTATTTTGGCAAGTTGTATTCTGTTTTTAATGTCACTTTTGCTCCTTCCATCTGCTGTTATTTTGCTACCTAAGTAGTTAAATTCTGTAACCTGCCCTAGTTTCTCTCCCTTTATTGTTATTCGTATGGGTTCATTGTAGTTCAGGGCGCCACTCACCATCACTTTAGTCTTTTTCTTATTTATTTTCATTCCATACTGTTCTTTTAAGGTGTTTTCCATTTCATTGAGTGCGGCTTCTAAATCTTCTTTCCTTTCTGTAATTATGGCGATATCATCTGCATATCGCAACATATCTATTTTCATTCCGTTAAGTTTTATTCCTACTTCAATATTCTCTCTTATTTTGTCTATTGCTTCTTGGATATATGCGTTGAAAATTACTGGAGATAGTGGGCATCCCTGTCTCACTCCTTTCCTTATTCTTGCTGTTTCTTCTTTGTTTTCCTTCTTAACTAAGGCTGTTTCATTTTGGTATATTTTAAAGATTATCCTTCTATCATTATATTTCAGACCAGCCTTCTTCAGAATTCTAAACATTTCTGGCCATACAACATTGTCAAATGCCTTTTCGAGGTCTACGAAGGCTATAAATACTTGTTTGTTTTTGGAAATTTGTTTCTCAATTATTAGTCTTAAAGATAAGATTGCTTCCCTCGTCCCTACACCGCTTCTAAAACCGAATTGGTCTTCACTTAGAGTGCTATTCAATTGGTTTTCAACTCTTTTCAAAATTATTCTTATTAGAATTTTTGATGCGTGTGAAAGAAGACTGAGTGTTCGATGGTTTTCACAGTCCATAGTAGATGCTTTCTTAGGTATGGGGAATATGATGCATTTCTGATAGTCTTCAGGAACTTCACCTGTTTTGTATATTTTCTGTATGAGTTGCAGTAATGTAGCTTTCATTTTGTCTCCTGATTTCTTAATTAGTTCAGAAGGTATATCATCAACACCTGCCGCTTTCTTATCTGGTAGTTCTTTTAGTGCTTTTTCAAATTCATCTTTCAGAATTGTGTCCCCTAGTTCTTCTTTCTCTACTTCTTCGCTTAATTCTATCATATTATCTGTTAGAGGGTCTCCTTGATATAGCTCTTCAATGTATTCTTGCCATCTCTTCAGCGTGTCATATCCAAATAGTACCTTGCCCTCTTTGTTCTTTATAGTTCCTGAAGATTTTACTTTCCGTTTAGCAAAGTTTTGTTTTATTGTTCTGTAGGCCAAGTCAGTTTTTCCTTTAACCATGTTTTCCTCCACCTCTTTACAAATGCTGTTGAGGTAATTTTCTTTTGCTTTCCTAGATTCTCTGTTTATTTGGTTTCTAAGCTTTCTATATTTGTTTTCGCTTTGCTCGTCAGAGGCATTTTTGTATAGTCTTCTTTCTTCCATTAGACAAATTATTTCAGGTGTTATCCACTCTTTCCTGTTTACAGGTTTGGCTTTCCCAATAAATTCTTCTGCTGCTTTATGTATGCCTTCTCTGATTTGTTTCCACTCCTCGTTAGTACTCCCTGGAATAATGTTTGATGCCATCTCATCAGTTTTCCGTGCATAAGGGATCACTAGTTCTTCAGACTTTAGGTTATCTCTGTTCCATACTTTGTTCGTTTTTCTCTCTAATCGCTTGAGTTTGAGTAAGCATTTCATCATTACAAGGTTGTGATCACTATTAATATCCGCAGACGGGTAGCTTCTGCAATCCTTGATTTGGTTTTTAAAACGCGATTTTACTAATATATAGTCGATTTGGTGTCTTCTAGTATCTCCTGGGGCTTTCCACGTGTACCTTCTTCTTTTATGGTGGTTGAAAAGGGAGTTCGCTATGACCAACTTGTTTTTGGCACAAAATTCAATTAGCCGGCTTCCTCTTTCGTTTCTATCTCCTAGACCATATTTCCCTACAATTCCGTCAACTTTCTCTTCTCCAACACTAGCATTCCAATCTCCCATTATAATTAAGTTCTCTTCACCTTTAACATAATTTATAACTTTGTTGATGTCTTCATACACTGTTTCTATTACATCGTCTTCTTCTGCCGATGTCGGCATATAGACTTGTACTATTACCGTGTTCTTTGGTTTGGTTCCAATTTTGACTAGTATTATCCTAGAGTTAAATTGCACATATCCTGTGACTAGATTCCCGAGTTTTCCTTTTAGAATTATTCCAACTCCACCGATTCCAGTTGTTCCTTGGTTAGTACCTGTATGAATGATACGATAATTTCCTGATCTGAAGTCTCCTGGTTCAGGCCATCGCATCTCAGATATTCCTATTATGTCTGTTCCCATTCTGTCCATCTCTAGTTTGAGGTTCTCTAATTTCCCGCATTGGAGGAGTGTTCTTACATTCCATGTTGCTATTTTTAGTGTATTCTTCAACTTTGCCTGACCTTCCATTGTCCCCACCCGGAGATCCGATTGGGGGACTATTACTCCGGATTTATGTTTAACAGAAGATTCTGGCATGGTGCGCTACTGATTCTTGGGATATCTTGAGTGATCTTTAATGGAGTGGTTTCCCGTTGCCTTCTCCATCCTATGCCGTTGACTGTGAAGTTCTTCCGCCTTTAGGAGCAATTTCTCACTCCAAGGACAAGAGAGTGCCCTGCCTCTATCCGCTCATCCGCTCTCTTTGAGACCGTTGGCACTTGATAGGGGGCGTTTCCTTATCCCGGGAAACACTCGGTCGTCAGAGCCTCGTTAGCAATAACAGGGTGTACCGTGCAGCAATCCTTAGCTGCAACTCGGGTAGGTGAGGTTGACATTTGTACAGGAGAGGCTGTTAGAGTCGCTTCACTGTACCTTACACCCCCAGGGATATTCAGGAACACAGAAATACAACTCGCTGAGCAACGAAATAAATAGGAAGTGCAAGGAAGCTAAGACGAAATTTGCCGCATGAAAAATGCGAAGAAATCTAAAAAGAAATGATTGTCAGAAGGACAGATTTAGCACATAGGAAAGTCAAAACCACCTTCGGTGGCATTGAAAGCAAGAGTGGTAACATTAAGACCGCAATGGGAATGCCACGTTTAAATGCAGACGAGAAAGCGGATAGGTGGAAAGAGTACACTGAAGGCCTGTAATTGGTGAAGATCTGTCTGATGTGGTACAAGAAGAAACAGATGTAGATTTAGAAGAGATAAGGGAGCCAGCACTAGAATAAGAGTTTAAGAGATATTTGGATTACTTAAGGTCAGATAAGGCAGAAGGGATAATTAACATTCCGTTAGAATTTCTGAAGTTATTGGGGGAAGTGGCAACAAAACGACTATTCACGTTGGTGTTTAGAATGTTTGAGTCTGGCGACATGCCATCTGACTTTCTGAAAAATATCATCCATTCACTTTCGAAGACTGCAAGAGCTGACAAATGCGAAAATTTTCGCACAATCTTACTGCTCATGTATCCAAGGAGATGACAAGAATAATGTACAGAAGTATGGAAAAGAAAATTGAGGATGTGTTAGATGAGCATCAATTTGGCTTTAGGAAAGGTAAAGACACCCGATGCAATTCTGACGTTGCGTTTGATAATGTAAGCAAGACTAAAGAGAAATTAAGACATGTTCACAGGATTTCTCGTCTTGGAAAAATCGTTCGACAATGTAAAATGGTTGCAAGATGTTCGAAATTCTGAGAGAAATAGGGTCAGTCTATAGCAAGAGACGGATAATATACAAGAGCCTAGCGGAAACATTAGGAGTGGACGACCATGAGCGAAACTCTCAGATTGAAAAGGGTGTAAGACAGGGAAGCAATCTTTTTCCCCTACTGTTCAAGCTGTACATTGAACAAGCACAGATGGAAACAAGAGGAAGATTCAGAAGTGCAATCAAAATTCAAGGTGGAAGTATATCAATGACATTGCTATCCTGAGTGAAAGTGAAGAAGAATTACGGAGTACAGAATATGGATTGAGAGCAAATTGAAGAAAGACGAAAGTAATAAGAAGAAGCAGAAATGAGAACAGCGAGAAACTTAACATCGGGATTGATGTTTACGAAGTAGATGAAGTTAAGGAATTCTGTTACCTAGGCAGCAAAATAATGACGGACGGAGCAAGGAGGACATCAAAAGCAAAACAGAGCATTCCTGGACAAGAGAAGTCTACTAGTTAAAAACATACGTATTAATTTTAGGAGGAAGTTTCTGAGAATGTACGTTTGGAGTATTGCATTGTATGGTAACGAAACGTGGACTGTGGGAAAACCGGAACAGAAGATAATTGAAGTCTACATTTAAAAGTGGAATTCCCATTGCACTCTTAATGTTACCACTCTTGCTTTCAATGCCACCGAAGGTTGTTTTGACTTTCCTATGTGCTAAATTAGTCCTCCTGACAATCATTTCGTTTAAGATTTCTTCTCATTTTCCACGCAGCAATTTCATCTTAGATTCCCTACACTTCCTATTTATTTCGTTCCTCAGCGAGTTGTAGTTCTGTGTTCCTGAATTTCCCTGAACGTTTTTGTACTTCTTTCTTTTATCGATCAACCGAAGTACTTCTTCTGTTACTCATGGTTTCTTCGTAGTTACCTTCTTTGTGCCTATGTTTTGCTTTCCAACTTTGTGATTGCCGTTTTTAGAGATGTCAATTCCTCTTCAGCTGTACTGCCTAATGAGCTATTTCTTATTTCTGTGTCTAAGGGCTTAGAGAACTTCCTGCTTTCTCTATCCATTCATTTTCAGCTTGCGACGTCGGCATGTATACCCAAACCATCGATGTCGAGGTAGGTTTTCTGTCGATTCGAACAACTATATCACGGAACTATTCACAGTAACACACTGCCTGCCCTACCATCCTATTCATAACTAATCCTACTCCCGTTTTACCATTTTTTCTTACTGTTTATATTACCGTATACTCACCTGACCAGAAATCCTTGTCTTCTTTCCATTTCACTTTACGGACTCCTACTGTATCTAAGATTGAGCCTTTGAATTTCCCTTTTCAGATTTTCTAGCTGCCCTACCACGTTAAAGGTTCAGACATTCTACGCCCCGACACGTAGAACGTTATTTTTTCGTTGGTTGTTCAATATCTATCTCTTCGTCACCTACCCCTTGGCAGTCCCCTCTCGGAGAGCCGAATGGGGGACTGTTCCGGAATCTTTTGCCAATGACACATTTTCAATTAAAGGCCATTTTACCTGCGTTATGTGCCTGTACTGTATAGGTATCCATTGCCTTCTGCATCCTCATGTCGTTGATCTTTGCTGATTCTTCCGTTCTTAGGGACTGTTTCCCATCTCGAGGGCAAGAACGTGCCCTGAACCTCTGTCCATTCCTTCGCCCTCTTTGACAAGGCCGTTCGGAGAATGAGGATGACTTCTCACACCGGAAGTCTTCTGCCGCCAATGCTGATTATTAATCAAAATTTTAGCGGCCGCGTGTTTTGAACCCAGAACCGTAGACATTTTACTTACCAATCAAAAACGGTACCTCTGTACCGCAGGTGGTGCCACTGAGTGTGTTTAGAAAGTGTGGAGTCAGCGGTCTGTGGTGATCAAGTAAATGTGTACTGCCTGTACGGAAAGTTTCGGACAATTTCGCAAGTGAGTTCCCACGTGCGAGAACCGAAACGGGCGTATGCATTTGACAGTTTTTAGCCGCATGGTGTAATTTAGATCACTTTCAATACGCTGTATAAAAGGTCGCTTAGCAGATACTGGAGCCACTAGCTAGCTGGAGGTTTTGTTTAGCGAACGATGTAGATGTGGAGAAGTCTAAATAAAACACAATAAACTCTCTTCGTCCCTGTGGTAACTTGAAATATGGTGTTTTTTTTGTGAGTAACCTTCTCCGTTTTTAGGCTGTTATCCTATTTTGTATATGGAACATAAACATTATCAAGGCGATGTACCTACAACTTGTATTTGTGACGCTCGATTTACCATCTCGTGATACGATCTGAGTGTTCTGATCGCAGGTAGATAGCTGCATTGCAGGGGTGTTGAAATTTTTAATCCCGTCTCATGGGTCAAAAATTCGATGGCCAGGCTGCATAGTAGCAGAGGAAGATTGCATCCTCGCCTTATGTCCCATGGTCTTGTATTGTTATTTTTCTTCTGTAATACCCGTATTTCTCTGTACGTTATGCATATTCTTCCGAGAATATCAAATACTGTGCACCGTTTTGCCTAGTTCAAAGCTTTTTGCGGGTCGACAAATCGTATCAAAGTCTCTTGATTTTTCTTGAGTTATGGCTTCATTACCATTCCTAACGTATAGTAAAAAATGGAATAATGCTATCCATGATACTGTTTACATCGCTTATAATCAAATGATTCAAATGGCTCTGAGCACTATGGGACTCAACTGCTGTGGTCATTAGTCCCCTAGAACTTAGATCTACTTAAACCTAACTAACCTAAGGACATCACACACACCCATGCCCGAGGCAGGATTCGAATCTGCGACCGTAGCAGCAGCGCGGCTCCGGACTGGAGCGCCTAGAACCGCACGGCCACCGCGGCCGGCGCTTATAATCAGTATATCCATTGTTAACCTTGTGCTGCACCTGTTCAGTGCAGTGGGCAGCTTTTAATATGACTTCTTTGGCGTTTCCAATCAGTCCTGAGGCTGCGTAGGCTCGCAGGGCACAGAACCAGTAGGCAGTGTCCACTGGAGCTGGCTGCGGGCCTTTGGAGCCTCAGGACTGATGGGAAAAGCCAAAGAAGTCGTATTAACAGTTGCCCACTGCACTGGACAGGTGCAGCACAGTTGTAAACATGATACAAAGAGTGGGCTCACGTAGGAGCCGCATCTGGAAACCTTGCACCCAGAACGTTGAGACGACAGACAGCTGCTACAAAACAGCTGCTCAGCGCCTGTGAGTGAACCTTCGGTAGTTTCTAATTTTAGTAGTGCTAACTGCCCTCCCTCTTCCAGCAATTATCCTTTTTCTTCACATTTCAAATATTCAGTAGTGGTTTCCACCACAATAACTGAATAATTATTTCAAGATCTCTGGTGACACAAACTGATCTAAAACACATTGTACTTCTCTGATCAACAGCATAGTTAGTGTTTTCTTAAAACTGGAAGGCACTTTCTGGGTACTTTGTGACATTAATCTCACATATCACTAAACGATATTGTTTCATTTTCTGCAACTATTTGGTTGTTGTGTTAGTGGGAATACTAGACATGAGGGCTTTGGAGGGACGCCTTGCATTTTTTTTGTTAGGAAGTTGCACTCCCGCTGTGGTCTCAGTTTTCTGCTATCGGCAGCAGTCAGGAAGACCGGCAGTTTCTGTGGAAGCGAGGCTACGGCCTGCTCCAGTTTTCTGTGAGAAGAGCCAGCGTCTGACCTAGCTGAGGGCAGTTGGTGCCATCCCACTCGTGGTGTTGAAAACACACATTAACAAACACGAGTTTGGTACTGGTCTGTGGCAATGCCGTGTGTTGTTATCCTCGACTGATCAGCTTCTTGGTGCCAGACTCAGTTCGAATGGATGCAAAAAGTTTAAAGCGACAGTAACCGTTTCTCTCACAATGTCTGTGTGGCACTGCTACGTCTTGACCTTTGATGTTCGTTCAGAAAATGCAGTAATATCAAACTCAGCTGCTGTTCAGAAGACCCCTCGTACTCTTACGGATATACAGACAGCCCTGCAGGATTCACGGTGTCAGTTCCCTCCTCCATTACGTCAGACATTAGCCGAGTCCATGCCACGTCGTGTTGCAGCACTTCTGCGTGCTCACGGGGGCTCTACACGATATTAGGCAGGTGTATCAGTTTCACAGACTCTTCAGTCAGTGTAATTTATCTCTTCTAGTTGTACTGGTAACTTGGACTTCGTTTACTTCCCAGATGAGCAGATCTTGTTGTGTTTTCAACAAATATTCAACCTCAATTTTCCGTGCCTCTCCACAATGTTAGTGTCATTTTGTAAATTGAACTGAACTTCACAGAACTTCGTTCTCTGTTAATTTTATTGTGATGTTTGTCAGTCGTTAGAACACAAACTATTTATTAATTTTCGTCTTTATTTAGATTTAAAAATCATTTAAACTGTCCTATAATTTTTCCATGGTAAGACAACCCGATAAAAATAAATATTACTTGGTGCAAATTTAAGTTTGTTGTTCTCACTGTGACGGCGTTGTCATTGCGCGTTGTGGACAAACTCAACTATCATTCTCGTATTATTCAGTGCAGGTAACGAGCATTCCTCTCACTTGTCTTGTTTCATTATTAATCTGTTTATTGACTAGGGGGAGCTATGTTGATTTCCTCTAGGATTTTAAGTTTTCTGTGTTTTGTTTCATAACCATTTGGCTAGCAATCCTGAGTATTAAGACTTTATAAGGAACGACAGTATATACCGGTATTAATTCATGAACATTCGATATTGTTTTACCACATAAAATCTTCGCACAGGTCCACCTGCGTAATGGAGGTCAAAGCAAAGGTGATATCTCCGCGTAATTCATTAGAGCCTACTGTGTCTCCGATCGTGAAGAAGACAAAGCAGATGGTGTACAATATTCTTTTTGTCATTTTACTCCCAGAAGGGAAAACAGACTACAGAATTCGTGTACTTGACATGCAACTGCTCCCGTAAGACACAAAACATTGAAGATGTGAACTGTGGCGACCACCAGCAGTCAATACCGCCGGTTAATGTCCAATATCTACCTATTATGACCAGCAGGAACCCCCATGAAAATGCAACGGAATTGCACGCTGCCTTTTGGGAGACGACTGGGTAGATATTACCGAACCGGATGGTTTGTCGGTGATTTCCCATGATACATTTCGCCTGTAAATATCTATCACGAGCAAAAGCGTGAATTCTCAAGTACAGAGTGCACTATGCTGGTTTGCAAGGAAACATCTAGAATGGAACATGGATCATTGGAGCCGCGTCCTCTTCACGGACAAATGCAAGACGTGACACGTCTGATAACCGTTGTGGATGGGTATGGAGGTGGCCGAGTACCAATGAACGTCTAAGACAGACAGCAAACCTGCCTCAGCAGGAAGGTGGTTCAGTCGCGTTTCGGATTGGTGTCGTGTACTGATGTCGCCAGGCTGTCATTGCCACCGTGCATAATTTTAAGGCTCTGAAATGTCGAAAACCCTAAGATCACCGTTTTGTCGACTGTTTCCACTTTCAGAATGGACGAACACAGTACTGAATGTTGCGCCGCCATAGATTTTAATGTCACAGATGTGCACTTTCGAAAAGGTTGCCTATGTTCTGCGTAGTGTTTTACTTTTGTTCCATTAAGTTTCGGGTGTGCAGCCGCAAGAATTTTTCTTCTTCTTCTAATATTTCGGCTGTATAGCGTTCAGCCATCTTCAGAGTGAGCCACAAAACTGCCGCTCCAGTGCTCGCTTCTCCCCTTTATACTCGTGTACCGCGCAACAGCGCTTGCGGCCACAGATGCAAATGGGCCAGAGACGTTGGTCGGCGGCACAGACGTGCACAATGCGCGCATTACATCTGTGACTCCGCACTCGATCTGGATTGGCATGTCGATACATCATTGTGAGCTGCACTGTGACGACGTCTTTGTGAGTTTATTACAGCAAATTCCGGATTCCGTGATTTATCACTATCTTTATTAATCAAAATCGTCGTTAAACGAATTTCAATGGCCTCCTTCACTATCGAGTCCCAAAAAGGTGATGTAGTTGCCAAATTTTCGACGTTGTCATACAACATACTGTGACCAGTATCAATACAGTGCTCTGCCACTGCAGACTTGTTAGGTGGTAAAATTCGTGTGTACCTCCGGTGTTCTGTACGTCTTTCTTGGACAGTACGAATTGTTTGTCCAATGTAAGAAAGGCCACATTCACATGGAATTTTGTAAACTCCAGATTTTGGGAGCAGAAAATCATCTTTTACAGACTCCATGAGTGCAGCTGACTTGGGTGGAGTACGAAAAACCACTTTTACTTTGTGTTTGCTGAGAATCCGTCCAAATTTTAATGAGAGACTACCCACATATGGCAGGAAGGCCATCGATTTAAAGGTTTCTTCGTCTTCTTCGGCTTTCTTTGTGGCCTCTTTCGGTTTGACTTTCAGTGCCTTCTGTATTTGCTGTGGGGAGTAGCCATTGTCTTCAAACACTCTTTGTAAGTGGGAAAGTTCATCTTGCAGACTGCTTTCGTCAGAAATAATATGCGCTCTGTGTGTCAAATTTCGGAGTACACTTACCGTCTGGGCAGGATGGTGGCAGCTATTTGCACGTAAATACAAATCCGTGTACGTCGGCTTCCGATACATTTCATGTCCCAAAGTGCCATCCTCTCTGCGCCGAATCAGGACATCCAAGAATGGAACGCATCCATCCTTTACAATTTCCATTGTGAACCTTATTTGATCGTGGAGGGAGGTCAGATGTCTTAGGAAGTCTTGCAAGTCATCTTCACCATGGGGCCAAACTACAAAGGTATCATCAACATACCTCCAGAATACCGTGCGTTTCAAGTCAGCAGATTCAAGCGTCTTCTCCTCGAAATCTTCCATAAATAAATTGGCCACCAGAGGGGATAAGGGACTACCCATGGCGACTCCTGAAGATTCGTACTTTAGTTTTATTTCATTGTTGGGGAGAGTACTGTAACCCGCTGAAACTTTTCAGAGTTTCGCCTCTAGCCTCTCTGTAATAGAAATTCATCGTACTGTCTTATTCCAGTTGTAAATTATGGCTATATCCTTTTATGTGCTTCAGTCTTTTCTCGAATTACGAAAGTTACTCTGGAAATTTAAGGACTTTTTCCAAATCTAAAAGCATGTTGCAAAGTACAACTGAACGTGTATTTGCGAAAGAATATTCTACTGATATTTAAAAGCGTTCCAGAGGAGAAAATCTTGTCTGTACTGTATTTAATCGTCTGTCTGTTATATAGTTACTCTACTACTCAGCAGTAATCAGGAAATGAAGTCAAATTATGATCAAGTACTCTCAAAAACAAGACACAAGTTATATACATTTTGAAACTGAAGGTATTAGAAAGCAACACAAGTTTCCATATTCGAGACAGATCAAATGGCTTTGAGCACTATGGGACTTAACAGCTGAGGTCATCAGTCCCCTAGAACTTAGAACTACTTAAACCTAACTAACCTAAGGACATCACACACATCCATGTCCGAGGCAGGATGCGAACCTGCGACCATAACAGATCGAACGGTTAAGACATTAACGCAACTCAGTTAATTTGCAAATGTTCCATACTCCATGGTACAAGAAATTCGTCTATTTCGAGGTACAAAATGGTGCACAATCGACGCAGTACAGCTTCACCGTCGACATGTTAAATAACTAATTTTAGAAACGTACAGAATTTTACTTGCCATAAAATTTTGTAACTGAACAACTAACAAGATGTTCTAAATAGCTTTAACAGAGGTTGTAATGGGTATAAGAGCATATAGTTTTGCATGTGCTACCTTAATGTGTACACGCAGCATTGTACTGGTTGCTTTTTCTCTGTGTCGAACAGTCTTCCCAAAAACATGTCGCAGGGGGACAAGGAGGAGGAGGAGGAGGAGATTAGTGTTTAACGTCCCGTCGACAGCGAGGTCTTTAGAGACGGAGCGCAAGCTACGATTGGAGACGACGGAGCAGGCAAGCGGCCTCGGCCTATGGAAGAAACTATCACGGCAATCGCCTTAAGCGATTTGGGGAAATCACGGGAAACCTAAATTAGGATGGCCGGACGCGGGTTTGGATCGTCGTCCTCCCGAATGCGAGTCCAGTGTGCTAACCGCTGCGCTACTCCACTCGGTAAACAACACGTCACAGAGTTTGTGATCTGATGTTTTGTGAAAGGCCGCAACTGCACCACTAAGTGGACTATGACTGTCAGTGTAGATTATCCGTTTTGCGACCATGAGTCGACACTTCAACACCTGACAAGCAGCCCAGTGGAAAATAAGCATAAACGACTTGCTCTTGTCACATGTACTTGGAGATGCTAACCAGCGTAAGAAAACATACCACTTTTAATAGCTTTATTATTAGTCTGAAAACGACATAAATACTGTGATTGTTGAGTTTCTCCCGGCGTATTTGATGATCAAAGGCCGGCCGCGGTGGTCTAGCGGTTCTAGGCGCTCAGTCCGGAACCGCGCGACTGCTACGGTCGCAGGTTCGAATCCTTCCTCGGGCATGGATGTGTGTGATGTTCTTAGGTTAGTTAGGTTTAAGTAGTTCTAAGTTCTATGGGACTGATGACCACAGATGTTTAGTCCCATAGTGCTCAGAGCCATTTGAACCATTTTTTGATAATCAAATCGGAAGACAACGCACACTGATCTGTATTTGCACGCAGACAGCTGGCACCACCCTTCACAGAGGAATGGGGTACTTAAAACTCTAGTACATAGGGCGCGCACTATCTCTGACGCAGTGAGTCTACCCCAGGAATTGGAACATCTGAGAACTCTATTCGAAAAAATGGGTACTCAGAGTGACAGATTCAACGGGCTCTCCGCCCAACCACTACAGCAAAACCGTGGAGATGGATGAAATCACGAGGGAGGAGGAAGGCACTGCGTTTATTCCATATACAGGCGCACTCTCGGGGAAAATCGCCCGCATTTTGAAGGAACACCGGGTCGGAACTGTTTCGTCCTCCGAATAAAACTCGTGCACTGGTGGGGAGCGCCAAAGATGAGCTCGGTTGGAGGAAGGCCGGCATGTACCAGATTCCGTGTCAATGTGGCAAGTCGTATATTGGTCAGACGATGCGTACCGTCGAGGATCGATGCTGTGAACACCAGGGGCACACTCGACTGATGTATCCGAGCAAGTCGGCGGTCGCTAGACATTGTTTGTCGGAAAATCACGCTATGGAGTATGAACGCACGAGGATTTTGGTACAGACGTCGAGATACTGGGACAGCGTTGTTAGAGAAGCCATCGAAATTCACACCAATGACGACCTCATAAACCGTGACTATGGCTATAATCTTAGCAAGGTTTGGGAACCAGCGATTGGGTTAATCAAGAGTAAATCGAGCAAACCTATGGTAGTGACGACCACGGCGGACAGAGCCATCACACTGACGTTCACTCAGACGCCGTCGCAATCTGTTCCACCGCGCGACCGTGGAGCGGGGCGCGGACGGCGGAGGGAGCGCGCCGCGGGTGGAGGGTATTTAAATCTGCCGCCGCCGCGACCGAACCCAGTTCCCTCTGAGCAGCCATAGCGTACGGATCTCCGTGCCGGCACGTTCACAGGAGCTCAGTCCGTCAGTTCACCTGATGATGGCGACATGTATGATCGCCGAAATATTGTGCCCGTTGGACACTGTTGACCGGCAGTACACTCGTGGATATTTTGATGACATAAATACTGATGCAATATTGTTCAGTATACTGTCCTCCTCAGTCACCAATAGAAATACTTGGTCTTTTAACAGTTACATCCTGTATATTACACAACACTTAAATGCATAGAACTCAAAATATTTACAAACGTTGCACAAAACACAACTTCATGTCTAGCAACAACAAAAATGACGGCACTGTTTATTGCTGTCTCCAGCTCGTACTTCTTCATGTGATTTTAAAATCTGTGCCGGAAAAAATGTCTGGTTACATGGTTATCCTCTATAATCATATTTTGCTTATCTTTTCATTCCCCTCTCCTCTTCATTATAAGACCAGACACGTTAATATGTATGCAAATGGTACAAAACTTCTTTATATTGTTTTTAGTAACATCATAAACTGTCACCTGTGGTAGGTCTGGGTGTGTCGCTTGCCAGGATTCGGAGCCGACGAGCTACAAAAGTAATCCCACCGATCACTACCATACAGGCGTTAGCTTTCAATAGTTACGAAGTACATAAAAAGAGGGGCTACAGTCGTCACAAACAAGAAATTAAAAAAAGCACTAAGTGAGGCTAAGCTACATTTTATCGAATGTGAAACATTGCTGCAGGTACATTTTAGCCACTACAGTGCAGAGATGCGTCCAAAAACACGTACCTTGTAATCCAAAAATTTCAAGATAAGGTATGTACAGCGCAAGTAACTTCAGATGGTTCAAATAGATCTAAGTATTATGGGACTTAACATCTGAGGTCAACAGTCCCCTAGACTTAGAACTACTTAAACATAACTAACCTAAGGACATCGCACACATCCATGCCTCAGAGAGGATTCGAACCTGCGACCGTAGCAGCAGCGCGGTTCCGGACTGAAGCGCCTAGAACCGCTCGGCCACAGTGGCCGGCCGCAAGTAACTTACCGGAAGGAAACACACTCTATAGCGGAGTGTGTGCTGCTGTGGAACTCCGTAACAGATTGAAACTGTACAGAATCTCTTCTACGTAGCTTGCCGTGCTAGCAGTCATGGAAGAAAGGATACGGTACAGAAATGTCTTAGCCACTGATTAGGGGTGGGGGCATGATTAACACGCCAGATCACTTAAAACATTTATTTATTACGCCTTTTGAGGTACTGCTGTCATCAGATCAAACAGTTAGAACGTACAAAATGATGTTCAGATTCAGAATCAAAAACTTAGGCCTCATCGGAGACCCGATTACGTGTACATTTTTTTATACTGACACTGAAACTTGATTTTCGGGTTCAAAGTTTTTGACCGAACGATAGCAGTAGCTGAAAGGGCGTAATAAAGAAATATATTAAGCGATCTAGACTTTCAGACGCTTTATTCACAGTGATTGCGGACTCATACAGAAATTTTATTTTCTTTATTAATGAGTTCACACTTGACTACGGAGTGAAATACACTGATGAGACAAAACACTGTGGCTACCTGCCTGACAACGTGTTGGTCAACCTTTGTAACGTAATACGCCAGCCGATTCTACTTGGAATGAATATGCCAAGTCATTGATAGGTTTATGGAGGTGTGTGGTACCGGATGTCAAGTGAATCCCGTAAATTATACGCGGGTGATTTGTGGGCATGGAGCTGGCCCCCGATAACTTCCCAGATGCTCCCGATAGCGGTAGACATCAAGCGTGATTGGATTCAGGTGGCCAGTATTCCACAGTTGTCACAGTAGCTTCGCTATCACAAGTACCACAGATGTCTAGGTGAATGTTCCCCAGTCGCTTAACACTGACTGCTCTCAGTGGTCTTCGCCCGTGACGCTGTGCATGTTTCGAGCATCCGTTCGCACTGATGATTGATCTGTAGTACCAGAAAACGTGATTTATTCGACCAGAAGATGTTTACATTGATCCAAGGCCCAGTCGCGATGAATCTGTGCAAACTACAATCGTAACTGAGGGTTTTGTTGTTTCAACATGGGAACACACACACATCGTTTGCTATGGGGTCCCATGTTTAACACTGTGCACTGGTGCTCTCCTAATACTATTGCCTGCACCAGCATTGACACACCACCACATTTCCTGGTGAACAGAGTGGTTCGGTCACCGACATTCACGTTCTGCGATGAGGCGTGGTTAGTTCAATACCATGTTGGAAACATTTTCATGTGAATCAGCTGAATACAAATGAGAGCTCCGGTAATGGACTGCCACTTTACACCACATGTACGCGATACTACCGCCATCTGTATATGCGCATATCGCTATTCCATGACTTCCGTCACCTCAATGTCTTTTGACAGAAATATTGTAGCATTTTTGCACACTTATCATGGAGACGTGAAAACTCTACCTGAGAAAAACAATGTAGATGCCCTGGACGGTTGTAACGTAAAACGATTTTTCTTTAAAACGGGAATAACACTGCAGATCAATAAGTTTCATCTGCACATTCACAGGGCTGCTTGCGACTGAAATGGAAAACGGTTTCAGATACATCCCGAAGACAAACGTAATATTGGCTGTGTCCTCAGTACATTTAGATCATTATCCTTGTAATTCTTTCAAGGCCACAGTGAATTGTTTCAGACCTCGCTTTTCATTTAACGCCAGGAATGTTAGTAACTTGACTGCGTCTGTCAGAATATGTTCCTTCAACAATGCGACATTCTTTTTTAATGCAGCCCCATCAAATCACAAATAAATTGTATCTCACCTTGCAGTGTCTTATCTGCGCAGTGTGCAGTTGTGTCCACTTTAACTGTGAAGTTTGCAAGCCATTTCAGATTTTCGTTTCTGCAGCCCATTTTCCTTCATAAATTCAACCAATAACAGGTTTACCATCGAAGAATCATTCCCGGTATTCTCATTGACTTAACGAACATACTTGGCAAAATATGATCATGGTGCTCAGCTATTTACAGTATCTGACATAGCTTCATTCAGTAATTCAAAACTACCCTCCAAAGTTGTGCGTTCAATTAATGACTCAACCAGTACAAATTTCACGGAAAATCTTCAGCATTTAGATTGGGATGAGGCGTACAAGGAACCCGATGCTAATTTAAAATGTAACTTATTTCATGATACACTTGTAAGAGAATTTGAAATCTGTTTCCCCAAGAAAATAGTTAAATCTAATTATAAGAAACCACGCAAAAATTTTGGCTTACTAAAGGAGTAAAAATATCTCGTAACCACATGCCATGTATGGAAGTGAAACATGGACGATAAATAGTCTGAACAAGAAGAGAATAGAAGCTTTCGAAATGTGATGCTACAGAAGAATGCTGAAGATTAGATGGGTAGATCACATAACTAATGAGGAAGTATTGAATAGGATTGGGGAGAACAGAAGTTTGTGGCACAACTTGACCAGAAGAAGGGATCGGTTGGTAGGACATGTTCTGAGGCATCAAGGGATCACCAATTTAGTATTGGAGGGCAGCATGGAGGGTAAAAATCGTAGAGGGAGGCCAAGAGATGAATACACTAAGCAGATTCAGAAGGATGTAGGTTGCAGTAGGTACTGGGAGATGAAGAGCCTTGCACAGGATAGAGTAGCATGGAGAGCTGCATCAAACCAGTCTCAGGACTGAAGACCACAACAACAACAACCACAAAAGGGAACTTTATCTAGCAACAAGAAAGAGTAATGACCCAGAAACAGCCAAATACTATACAAACTACTGTGCTACATTAAGAAAGGTCATTAAAAAGTCCAGAAACGTCTGCATCATGTCTCAGATAACCTCTGATAACAATATCAAAACAATTTGGAATATTATTACAAGACTTACCACGACTATTTTCATTCTCTGCTTTCGTATGCCATCATATTCTGGGGTAACTAATCATTGAGTAAAAGGGTGTTCATTGCACAAAGGCGTGTAATCAGAATAATTGGTGGAGCTCATCCAAGATCATTCTGCAGACACTTATTTTAAGAGCTAGGATCTTCACTGTAGCCTCGCAATATATATATTCACGTATGAAAGTTGTTATTAACGATCCAAACGAATTCAAAATAATAGCAGTGTACATGGCTACAGCACTAGGAGAAAGGATGATAATATTGAGTCATATGGAATATTTTGTTTAACGTAATATCTTGTATAGACATCTTTTATTAACCTGACACGTTCCACATCATTACGAAGTGTCGCATTCATGATCAATGGAAAGTACTAATCTAATCTATATAGTATCCATACTCTTTGTTTAGTTCCACCGAAAAATTTTGCAACTGACAGCGAAATAATTAATACGAAATGAGAAATTTTAATAGTCGTTCCACCAATTTCTTCACCCGCTCCATGCCTGAAAACTCATCATAAAATGCTTCTTGCTGTACGGAACAATGATCCTGTCTGTCTATCGCTGTAATTTTTTGCTCTTTCATTGTCACCTAAGTGTTTAAATCCTTTCTACATGGTATTATAACTTCGTTTTATAGCAAATTTGCAGTACCCGTCGCTTATGCAACTGTGTATTAGATCCTGAAAATTTTCGCTCCTCTCATCTGTGATTCCGATTCGATTTTAAAGACTTGTGATAATGGATTGTTGGACTGCTTCTTTTCGTGCAAAACAGCTACTGATATTGTGGACGTCCGTCATACTACAAACAAATACCGAAGTTTAAACAACGCTCACACCACGATTCTGCCTAACTGGAGACCGAAATATGCCTTACCGCAGTACCAAACGAAATGTCGCTCTGTACAGAATATTTCCGAGAAGGACCGAGCGTAGCTTGGAGGACAGGCCGAGCTCCACTCCCACTTGGTCCACAAAATGGCTCGCGAGATGTCTGGCACACCGTTCCCAGCCCTGCCCTACACACTTACGCATAATTTCCGTGAATGTACAGTAAAATTTTATGATGATGCTAAATGTCGAAGAGTCTAAGTTCAAAGGCAAGCTCGTGTGGGTAGTGTGTGGTAGGTTGATTTGTGTAGTAAGGATCCATTCGTCTGGTACACGAAACACAACACACCGATTAAATCAATAATATAACAGATGGAAAAATATTTATACGTCAATAGCTCACTTGGTAGAATCATCATCTGACCAAAAAATCATAATAGTGCTAATTTAGGATGACTAGCTATTTACGACAACCAGACATCGAGAAAGCGTGAACAATGAGGGGGAAAGAAAGGGTCCTCTTTCTAGGTGATATTTTGAACTGAAATGTTATTCGCAATCCAAGTGAACAGTTCCAAGATTGAAACATGGCAACTAGATTCTCGTGAGTGTTTCGTTTAACGTGAAGATGGAAACTGTTTCACTTTCAACAGCGCAGTGCTGTATCAATGAGTTACGAAAGTATTTCGCTCTTACGTCTGACACTGGTTTCTCTCTTCCATTCTGAGCTGTGAGACCACTAGGCCTTGCCTCTGCCATTTCTCATTTGCTAAAAGATTCCTGCAGTCGAACGATGCACCGTTGTACTACGAGAAATGTCTTTCTGCAAGACAGCAAATACGAGATACACAGCTCGAAAGATTCCGATCGGAAGGCTACAAAGAGTACTTCACCTCCATTTCACTACCGAGGAAACCTTGCACGCATTTCGAGTAGGGAACTTGTAACGACATCGAGGTTCATCCTGAGTAAAAATGGCTATCCATAATTTAATAGCAACGAAATATTTGCGTATTTCGATTGTGCTGAGTATAGTGGCTACTAACGCAAACTGTCTGGTTGTTGTATCTGGCCTGTGATCTGTCGGGAGAAACGTCTTACCATCCACTGCAGTCGCTTTTGAAAAATCTGACAGATTTCCTTGGTGGTGTAGGAAAAACTCCCAACCGTCTTATTACTTACCTGCAGAACTTACTTTGTTCGAAGTGAACATACCTAGCAGTGGAATTGCCTTACGGATCTGTCATAGGATTTGTGTAATTTACTTTTGTAACTCCCTTTGTTATTGTCGTTTATTAAACTGCCCTTTATTAAATTGATAGCTTTCACTCTATCGCATAATCTGCGTGTATGTTGTCTTTAGATCTCCTAAATATAATAGAGTTACCTACAAGTTGCATACACTTCGTATGCAATTGTTCCCACATACTACGTCCGCTGAAAACTACTTTAAAATGTGAGAAAAATTTAGATGAATGAACTTGTTAGCGTTTATTAGATGTGTCTAGCAAAGGAACTTCATAATCTTTCACTTTCACGGTTCGTTCCTCAAGACATGGAATAAACATGCTACCCGGTTCCTATGAAACGTTCAAAGACACACAAATCCCCACAAAATTACTAAAGCAATAACATGCATGCAGAAATTATAGAATGTAATAGACACAACGTGCGTCTTATTATATCGTCGTTACTAGGACATAAAATCTTAAAACTCTGTAATTAAGTGGTGTGGTGGCTTCATTGAGTGAAATTTCAATAGAAAACTCTCAGATCGACATATGATTGCATAAAAAAAGGTTCAAATGGCTCTGAGCACTATGGGACTTAACTTCTGAGGTCATCGGTCGCCTAGAACTACTTAAACCTAACTAACGTAAGGACATCACACACATCCATGCTCGAGGCAGGATTCGAACCTGCGACCGTAGCGGTCGCCAGATTCAAGACTGTAGCGCCTAGAACCGCTCGGCCACTCCAGCCGGCGATTACATTCTACTGCAAGTCATTAATCATAAGACACAGATCAGGAAACATTCTTAGAGATTTCGTACCTCACCTCAAAATTTCCCTTGAAATCAGATATCTGATATAAGAACAGTAAATCATGTTTCAAATGGCAAAGAATTCCTAAGAGTGTTAATCTCTAAAACTGGTAATCTCCGGACTGACACACAACTTGAAAAATATTTAAAGTAACAAAGAATATAATAATATTTAACTATCGTAAATCACGGGGATTCCAATTTTAATGCCTTGGAAATCGACAAATACTCGGGACGTCAGTTAGAGAAATGTAAATGCAATACATCATTTGAATGTAGATAAACAACGTGCGGACCATTCCTCCATTACACACTAACTTCTTTACAATGTGCTTAGTCGCTGTAATGATGCCCTTGAAGTGACCACAATTTCGATGTTAGAACGAGGACAATTTTCAGGGTTTACGCACATGCATCTCCAACGAGTGCATGAGAACAGTTGTGAGTTCAGTAAGATAACTTGATTTTTAGTTACCTAGTGGATGTCTGCACTAACCACTGTCACTTTAACATCGTTCCAGGTAAAGAAAAGCTCAATATTGTGATACCACGACGCAGAAACTTCGAAGAGTAGTACTATGAGTATTTCTTTCAATGACAGATTGTTTCAAAAGAGGATGCATCGCTTCTAATGAAATTCGCTCATATTATGATGTAAGGGGACTACAACTTTAGCGAATGCTGACATCGCGTTTTGTAAAATTGATTGAAACTGTGTGCCGGAGCCAAACTCCAAACCTGTACCTATACCATTCAGAGCGACTGAATAAGCCAGGCACAGTTCACGACCCACTGTCACAGCTCCAATTCCCTGAGGACCCCTTTGAAAAATTCACTGAAGCTGTTCTTGAATATTTTTTGTTTCACGCCTTCTAATCTTGCAATATATTCGGTAGATCTTGTGTGATGTTCGGAAAGCAGGTAGAGATACAGGCAAAGCTGAAGCTGTTAGAAAAAGTCAACCCCGAGTGTCCCAGCGTCTGAGAGTATTGTCCATTAGTGACATACTCTGTAATGTGTTCGTATTCGTGTCCTTCTACTGACCATCGCCTCTAGTACTTTTTCCAACGTGAAGTTTACGTAATAATGTCATTCGGTACTCATGTGAACATTGGATTACCTTTTGCCACCCCTTCCCTCGTAAACTTAATTGTAAAACTATTTTTTTCTTCTCTACTCCACCACTTCAACATCCCACCAACCAGCTATTTCCTTCCTTATCTCTTGTGGATTTCCACTTACCCTGTCTTCTATCTTCGCCCCCTCCCCCACATCATCTCCTTTAAATTACTGTGCACAGCCATAATTTCTTATGGACATTATTTAGCAACCATAGAAATACTCTGTGCTGTTCCCTTGTATAGCTTGTGTCACACATTACCACCCAAAAGATAATGAGAATAATTTTTTATTATTTAACCATTGAGTTGTATCTTCAGAAACCTATTATGTGGCCTCAAACTTGGTTATATAAAACGTTTTCCGGATGTTGTGTCATCTACACTCCTGGAAATGGAAAAAAGAACACATTGACACCGGTGTGTCAGACCCACCATACTTGCTCCGGACACTGCGAGAGGGCTGTACAAGCAATGATCACACGCACGGCACAGCGGACACACCAGGAACCGCGGTGTTGGTCGTCGAATGGCGCTAGCTGCGCAGCATTTGTGCACCGCCGCCGTCAGTGTCAGCCAGTTTGCCGTGGCATACGGAGCTCCATCGCAGTCTTTAACACTGGTAGCATGCCGCGACAGCGTGGACGTGAACCGTATGTGCAGTTGACGGACTTTGAGCGAGGGCGTATAGTGGGCATGCGGGAGGCCGAGTGGACGTACCGCCGAATTGCTCAACACGTGGGGCGTGAGGTCTCCACAGTACATCGATGTTGTCGCCAGTGGTCGGCGGAAGGTGCACGTGCCCGTCGACCTGGGACCGGACCGCAGCGACGCACGGATGCACGCCAAGACCGTAGGATCCTACGCAGTGCCGTAGGGGACCGCACCGCCACTTCCCAGCAAATTAGGGACACTGTTGCTCCTGGGGTATCGGCGAGGACCATTCGCAACCGTCTCCATGAAGCTGGGCTACGGTCCCGCACACCGTTAGGCCGTCTTCCGCTCACGCCCCAACATCATGTAGCCCGCCTCCTGTGGTGTCGCGACAGGCGTGAATGGAGGGACGAATGGAGACGTGTCGTCTTCAGCGATGAGAGTCGCTTCTGGTTTGGTGCCGATGATGGTCGTATGCGTGTTTGGCGCCGTGCAGGTGAGCGCCACAATCAGGACTGCATACGACCGAGGCACACAGGGCCAACACCCGGCATCATGGTGTGGGGAGCGATCTCCTACACTGGCCGTACACCACTGGTGATCGTCGAGGGGACACTGAATAGTGCACGGTACATCCAAACCGTCATCGAACCCATCGTTCTACCATTCCTAGACCGGCAAGGGAACTTGCTGTTCCAACAGGACAATGCACGTCCGCATGTACCCCGTGCCACCCAACGTGCTCTAGAAGGTGTAAGAACTACCCTGGCCAGCAAGATCTCCGGATCTGTCCCCCATTGAGCATGTTTGGGACTGGATGAAGCATCGTCTCACGCGGTCTGCACGTCCAGCACGAACGCTGGTCCAACTGAGGCGCCAGGTGGAAATGGCATGGCAAGCCGTTCCACAGGACTACATCCAGCATCTCTACGATCGTCTCCATGGGAGAATAGCAGCCTGCATTGCTGCGAAAGGTGGATATACACTGTACTAGTGCCGACATTGTGCATGCTCTGTTGCCTGTGTCTATGTGCCTGTGGTTCTGTCAGTGTGATCATGTGATGTATCTGACCCCAGGAATGTGTCAATAAAGTTTCCCCATCCTGGGACAATGAATTCACGGTGTTCTTATTTCAATTTCCAGGAGTGTATAATCAAGTCTGGAATATTGTTCCCAGACTTATAGCCTATTTTTTTAGATAATAGAGCAATTATTTCTGGATGACACTTAATTAAAAGTGATGATTATCATTTATATTCTATTATTCTTAAATTAGGGAATAACTGGTGGTTCGTACTTCAATACTGTATTTATAAATGAATAATTGTCCACTTTATTCTATATTTTCAATTTTTATTACGTTTACTATTTTGTTAACCTTGACTGTAAAAGACTTACCTTTTGTTTTAAACACGTGCTTTAATAATACGCAGTACAGATCGTACGTAAGAATAATAATGTGCCGGCTACTGTGGCCGAGTGGTTCTAGGTGCTTCAGTCCGGAAGTGCGCTGATGCTACGGTCGTACGTTGGAGTCCTGCCTCGGGCATGGATATGTGTCATGTCCTTAGGTTAGTTAGTTGTAAGTAGTTCTAAGTTTAGGGGACTGATGACCTCAGATGTTAAGTCCCATAGTGCTCAGAGTCATTTTTGATAATAATGTGAACATTGTGTGCATTAGTTTCCTCCTCCCCTTTCCCTTTTCGCCACTTATCTAGACTACCGCACCATATCAGCCCTCCCACTCCTTCTCTGTTCTTTTGCTTGTGATGTATTTCCGTTAATTCCATTCTGCAGTTTACCCTCGCCCTGTATGTTCCCCTTCCACACCTTCCCCCATCCCCTTGTTTCCCTATTGTCTTCTTGACTGTTTTGTTCTTTCGTTAGAGTCTCTACACATTAGCCCTAAAGGGGGTTGTAACCTTCAACGACGTTTATAACCATTTATATTATGGATCTTGTATCAAAAATGTTCTAGTCTAAGGTGGCTTAATCCTTAACGATGTTTATAATTATTTTTATATCAGAACATACCCAAAAGTCTTAACAATACGAGAAGGTTGAACTCCCATGTCTCTTAAATTACGAAGTTGTATGTCGCGATCTTTACACGCCGTCTTCGAAGTTGGCTCTCCGTGCCACATAATGTAAACACCGGAATCTTGTACTGATTGCAAAGGTAATGTAACGAGCTTTGTTAAACGAACAATTCCACTACGTGGTTCCCCGACGTACAACTGAAGATATAGTCTGAAAATGAGTCCGCGATCATGTCATAGATTACATGGTGAAGACTGTGTTGTCTAGGTGACGATCATTGTACTTACGTTGGTGTCTCCTTAGACACAATGAAACGAAGTGCAAACCTGTGATTTGGTTATACATTTTATTTCACAGCCTTATCATGTTAAGAAGTCATGCAAATCGCCAGCCAATTAACATATCACAAAAATCTTCTCACTTTTACTTATGGCATATCAGGTTTATGTAACCACAGATATATATTTTTACGATGGTTTTGACATGTAAAAAACAAAACATATCTAGTTATCTATACTTTGATTACATTTTTGCCCAACTTTTCTATCATTTGTATTTCTATTGTGTGTTCATTTATTCCAGTTGTACAGTTAGTCCGGAGATCGTGCTGACCAGGGAATCTGCTGCACGTGTTGCAGAGCATATTGAGTTTCACAGGCATCGTATGCTGTTATCCTGTTGGAACAACATAACATTTCTTTTGCAAGAACGGCAAAAGAACGGGCCTGAGAACACTCTGGCAATATTCTAGTTAGCGTCCCCACCAGGAACACCAAAGGTGAACGAAAGTTGCAGCCTATCACAACCCAGATTGTAAGGCCTGGTGTGGGGCTATTGTGTCTTGAACGAATGCACTCTACGAATCACTAGGTCTACATCATACCTGTAAACGACCATCACTTCCATGCAGACAGAATTTGCTTTCATAGGTGAAGGCCATGGCATGCTATTCCATCTTCCAAGTGATCCTGTGTCAGCACCAGTCGATCCGTGCACGTCGAAGCTGTGGCGGGAGTGGAAGACGTACTAGAGGCGTGCATGCCCATAGTGCCACAGCAAATTACTGGTTCACAACAGTTCGTGTTGACACGTCTGGACTCACAAGTCCTCTTACCTGTACTGCGGTAGCTGTACGGTCTGCCGCTACTGCTCTTGCAGCACGATGATACTGTTTAGCGTCTGTGCTGAGAGGACTTCCAGAACCTCGACTACATTTGTGAGAATATTCACGTGACTACCGGTACGAGTACCGTTGCACAGCTGACGCAGCTTGTCCAACTTTTGTAGCAATTATCCGAGAGGACTATCCCGCCATTTGAAAGGCCACAATTTGGCCTCTTTAAAACTCGCGTAGTTGGCTATAGGAGGCATGAATGTGTCTCTGTGGCATGATAACCTGCTTGATTCACACGTTTGCACCATACTGAGCCTTCTGGCTGTGAGCGTTTCCTATTTTGGGTAGACACAGATGGCGTTCTGGTAGGTACGTGTCTACTGTATCTGTTGGCGGGCGACGTTTAACCTATTACCAATACATCCACTATCCCCCAGACGGCACGTGCCGTCATCAGATCAAAATCGACGCCGTCTTTCCATCAGATCAAAATCGACCCAGTCTTCCCACGTGCACTAACTTTTTCCCCGGCAGTGTATTTGGAGGCTATGTTAAGCCACATCTTCCAGAAGCAACATTTGTATCCATATTGAGCAAGTGCAACATAAGGTGCTATATACAGAGTGCACCCTCCTGGCGTGATCTCTACATCTTCGGACCGAATGCAGCAGGGAAGGCGGTTAGACGATAAATATACAACCAGCAAGTTGCTCGTGTGTGATATTTCTTGTGTTTATTCTTCGTGAATATAACCAGCTGCCATCAGATGATTTGCACGCCTTAATTGGCTATTTTCCTTAATCATTACCACATAACATCATCATCGTCACACCACAAAGTAACTTTAGAACAAATAGTACTAAATGAAACGAATGCCAAACATATATTTGTGACTTCATTTCACTTCAATAAATATATCGATGGTCTTTATTAATAATATGTTTCGGCATACCCATCCTCAGATGCTAATAAAGTACAGACAACGTATTAGAAGCTCTGAGCGAAATACATTACATACGTTGAGATACTTTAGTCAGAGCTTATAATCATAATTGTATGTACTAGCAGTAACACATGATGGCTTTTGCAAACAATATGTGGTGTCCTACGTTGTTATTAAGCAATTTTAGTAAAGGTACTCACGTTCACCTACCACCACTACAGTTATTTGAAATTAATAGGATTTCCGGCACCTCTATGAAGTACTCAACTGGTGGTACAAGCCCGCTTCCCTAAGCTCAAGGCGTCAGCGACCTCGGATTGGTTATTTCTTGACAGCGCATACGTTCACAGGACCCGCGAATAACAGGGATATCAACACTGGAAGACTGACAAAAATAAATACACGCGAAGAGCCACAGTTAGTATACAAGAATGAATGGTAAGCTTGGGTTCTGCAGCCAACATACACATAGATGTTTGGTGAACATAAGGACTATAACTCACATTGGGTCACATCAAATGCGCACTATTTTCAGAAAAGAGAATTAAAAAACAAAAAATAAAATGACAACTACTTGGAAATAAGAAACAAGAAAACTTAAATGAGAAGCTCTTTTTCTTTAAATGCGAACATTTTTAGGTTAGGCTTTACTGTGACTGTTACTGACATTAAATGAAACAACAAGTTCACTGTTACCAGTCACCGTTTTATTTATTTCCACGACGCGTTTCGTAGGTTTAAACCTCCATCGGGTGGATTTATATTAGTAAGTAAGTGTGTGTGTGTGTGTGTGCGTGTGTGTGTGTGTGTGTGTGTGTGCGTGTGTGTGTGTGTGTGTGTGTGTGCGTTTTTAAGAGTGTAATCAGTTTTTGAAAACGGAGATGATACTATTGCAAATATTGTCATTTTTGTCATTTAAGATGGACTCTGGTTGTTTCATTTGATATTTGTATATTTGGAATGTTTCAGGGATGTCTAGTTTTCAGCCTTTTGGTTGGATGTAATACTTACTAATGTAAATCCACCCGATGATGGAGGTTTAAACCTTCGAAACGCGTCGTGGAAATAAATAAAACTGTGACTGGTAACAGCGAACTTGTTGTTTCATTTAATGTCAATACACACACACACCTAACATTTATCATAAATACTGCCAGCTGCAAAGAGTACAAGAGATTGAACTCATTCACAGATAATTCATCACACCAACAGCTTGTACCCCTTGTCAGCTTGAAACTGTATGTACATCAACTACTGGCACAAATGTATATGTATCTGCATATTTTATAGCACTGACCAATGTATTACCCCAACCTCTAGGCAGTTAAGATGTTGTTGTTGTTGTGGTCTTCAGTCCTGAGACTGGTTTGATGCAGCTCTCCATGCTACTCCATCCTGTGCAAGCTTTTTCATCTCCCCGTACCTACTGCAACCTACATCCTTCTGAATCTGCTTAGTGTATTCATCTCTTGGTCTCCCTCTACGATTTTTACCCTCCACGCTGCCCTCTAATACTAAATTGGTGATCCCTTGATGCCTCAGAACATGTCCTACCAACCGATCCCTTCTTCTGGTCAAGTTGTGCCACAAATTTCTCTTCTCCCCAATCCTATTCAATACTTCCTCATTAGTTATGTGATCTACCCATCTAATCTTCAGCATTCTTGTGTAGCACCACATTTCGAAAGCTTCTATTCTCTTCTTGTCCAAACTATTTATCGTCCATGTTTCACTTCCATACATGGCTACACTCCATACGAATACTTTCAGAAATGACTTCCTGACACTTAAATCAATACTCGATGTTAACAAATTTCTCTTCTTCAGAAACGCTTTCCTTGCCATTGCCAGCCTACATTTTATATCCTCTCTACTTCGACCATCATCAGTTCTTTTGCTCCCCAAATAGCAAAACCCCTTTACTACTTTAAGTGCCTCATTTCCTAATCTAATTCCCTCAGAATCACCCGACTTAATTAGACTACATTTCATTATCCTTGTTTTGCTTTTGTTGATGTTCATCTTATATCCTCCTTTCAAGACACTGTCCATTCCATTCAACTGCTCTTCCAAGTCCTTTGCTGTCTCTGACAGAATTACAATGTCATCGGCGAACCTCAAAGTTTTTATTTCTTCTCCATGAATTTTAATACCTACTCCGAATTTTTCTTTTGTTTCCTTTACTGCTTGCTCAATATACAGATTGAACAACATCGGGGAGAGGCTACTACCCTATCTTACACCCTTCCCAACCACTGCTTCCCTTTCATGTCCCTCGACTCTTATAACTGCCATCTGGTTTCTGTACAAATTGTAAATAGCCTTTCGCTCCCTGTATTTTACCCCTGCCACCTTTAGAATTTGAAAGAGAGCATTCCAGTCAACATTGTCAAAAGCTTTCTCTAAGTCTACAAATGCTAGAAACGTAGGTTTGCCTTTCCTTAATCTTTCTTCTAAGATAAGTCGTAAGGTCAGTATTGCCTCACGTGTTCCAGTGTTTCTACGGAATCCAAACTGATCTTCCCCGAGGTTGGCTTCTACTAGTTTTTCCATTCGTCTGTAAAGAATTCGTGTTAGTATTTTGCAGCTGTGACTTATTAAGCTGATAGTTCGGTAATTTTCACATCTGTCAACACCTGCTTTCTTTGGGATTGGAATTATTATATTCTTCTTGAAGTCTGAGGGTATTTCGCCTGTTTCATACATCTTGCTCACCAGATGGTAGAGTTTTGTCAGGACTGGCTCTCCCACGGCCGTCAGTAGTTCCAATGGAATATTGTCTACTCCGGGGGCCTTGTTTCGACTCAGGTCTTTCAGTGCTCTGTCAAACTCTTCACGCAGTATCATATCTCCCATTTCATCTTCATCTACATCCTCTTCCATTTCCATAATATTGTCCTCAAGTACATCGCCCTTGTATAGACCCTCTATATACTCCTTCCACCTTTCTGCTTTCCCTTCTTTGCTTAGAACTGGGTTTCCATCTGAGGTCTTGATATTCATACAAGTCGTTCTCTTATCTCCAAAGGTCTCTTTAATTTTCCTGTAGGCGGTATCTGTCTTACCCCTAGTGAGATAGGCCTCTACATCCTTACATTTGTCCTCTAGCCATCCCTGCTTAGCCATTTTGCACTTCCTGTCGATCTCATTTTTGAGACGTTTGTATTCCTTTTTGCCTGTTTCACTTACTGCATTTTCATATTTTCTCCTTTCATCAATTAAATTCAATATTTCTTCTGTTACCCAAGGATTTCTACTAGCCCTCGTCTTTTTACCTACTTGATCCTCTGCTGCCTTCACTACTTCATCCCTCAAAGCTACCCATTCTTCTTCTACTGTATTTATTTCCCCCATTCCTGTCAATTGCTCCCTTATGCTCTCCCTGAATCTCTGTACAACCTCTGGTTCTTTTAGTTTATCCAGGTCCCATCTCCTTAAATTCCCACCTTTTTGCAGTTTCTTCAGTTTTAATCTACAGGTCATAACCAATAGATTGTGGTCAGAGTCCACATCTGCCCCTGGAAATGTCTTACAATTTAAAACCTGGTTCCTAAATCTCTATCTTACCATTATATAATCTATCTGATACCTTTTAGTATCTCCAGGGTTCTTCCATGTATACAACCTTCTTTCATGATTCTTAAACCAAGTGTTAGTTATGATTATGTTGTGCTCTGTGCAAAATTCTACCAGGCGGCTTCCTCTTTCATTTCTGTCCCCCAATCCATATTCACCTACTACGTTTCCTTCTCTCCCTTTTCCTACACTCGAATTCCAGTCACCCATGACTATTAAATTTTCGTCTCCCTTCACAATCTGAATAATTTCTTTTATTTCATCATACATTTCTTCAATTTCTTCGTCATCTGCAGAGCTAGTTGGCATATAAACTTGTACTACTGTAGTAGGTGTGGGCTTCGTCTCTATCTTGGCCACAATAATGCGTTCACTATGCTGTTTGTAGTAGCTTACCCGCATTCCTATTTTCCTATTCATTATTAAACCTACTCCTGCATTACCCCTATTTGATTTTGTGTTTATAACCCTGTAGTCACTTGACCAAAAGTCTCGTTCCTCCTGCCACCGAACTTCACTAATTCCCACTATGTCTAACTTCAACCTATCCATTTCCCTTTTTAAATTTTCTAACCTACCTGCCCGATTAAGGGATCTGACATTCCACGCTCCAATCCGTATAACGCCAGTTTTCTTTCTCCTGATAACGACATCCTCTTGAGTAGTCCCCGCCCGGAGATCCGAATGGGGGACTATTTTACCTCCGGAATATTTTACCCAAGAGGACGCCATCACCATGTAATCATACAGTAAAGCTGCATGCCCTCGGGAAAAATTACGGCTGTAGTTTCCCCTTGCTTTCAGCCGTTCGCAGTACCAGCACAGCAAGGCCGTTTTGGTTATTGTTACAAGGCCAGATCAGTCAATCATCCAGACTGTTGCCCTTGCAACTACTGAAAAGGCTGCTGCCCCTCTTCAGGAACCACACGTTTGTCTGGCCTCTCAACAGATACCCCTCCGTTGTGGTTGCACCTACGGTACGGCTATCTGTATCACTGAGGCACGCAAGCCTCCCCACCAACGGCAAGGTCCATGGTTCATGGGGGGGGGGGGGGGGGGGCAGTTAAGATATGCAACATGAAATCTTAAGACTCCTTGCCATGTAAATGTTTGCTCTCATATAATCACTCCTCCCTCCCTCTCTCTCTCTCTCTCCCTCTCTCTCTCTCTCTCTCTTTCACTCTCACACACACACACACACACACACACACACACACACACACACAATTTTTCCCTCTCCCTACCTCTCCTTCTGCCTCAAGCCCCTCACCTCACTTCTGTTTATTAATCCCAATCAAAGAATGCAATGTATGTATGATTTAACTGTTGTAGCCAATATGATCACTGTAATTAAAGTCTGTAGCAATTGACCTAATTGTTATCAACAAGTATGAAGTTTAAGCCATTTTAACATTTCACCTGATTGTATAAACGAGTACGAATGTTTAGCTGTTTTAACTTGTCAGAATTGGATTTATATACCACCTGAAGTACACACACATATATTTGACACCTCAAAACAAACACCGCCAAATGCTTAAAAAAATTATTATGCAATAATGTTGTTACGATGTATATTCTTTGCACTTTGCGATTATGTCTTCTCTTCTGCTATACGAACCTTGCACCCAGCTGATTCCAGACGCCAAATGTGGCAGTATACATGTGATGTGTTACGACAGCAAAAGGAACCTGTGACCACTGAAGGTACTCTAGTTTACTTATTTAATATTTACCATTAGATATCAGTTTAATTTTTTGTCAAAAGTAATCCTAAACCGTATTCTGAAATAGTGTCTTGTTTCTCCACTAGGCAGTGCCACAAGTTCCTCCAAAAATCGTAACACAACACACACACAAATGTAATACTTACTAATGTAAATCCACCCGATGATGGAGGTTTAAACCTTCGAAACGCGTCGTGGAAATAAATAAAACGGTGACCGGTAACAGTGAACTTGTTGTTTCATTTAAAGAAGCTTTTTTATTGATGTATAGTAGATTAAACAAGTTTAATATTAAGCAGTTCCTGGTTTCGTACTGCCATTCACTTTGACATATAAACCATACCTAAGTCTCAGAAACATTATTAGAAGCTCCGAGCCCCTCCTTGCAGCTAGTCGCTGCACGAGGTAAATAAGTTTCTTCCGTCTTCAACTGATAAAATTCGTTCATCCCATTGGTATATTGACAGCAGCTGGTTCTCTTTTAACACTTTATCTTTCGCTGAGAATATTACCTCTCTCAGCTACTCCGCCGCTCCCGTTAGGACGACCAGACTCTTTCTTCTTGCAGCTCAGTTATTGTCCCTTCAGTCAACTTCCACACTCAGCAGTTGCCATGCATACTCCTGCTGATCAGTCTTATCTACAACCGAGTAACAACAAGCCCTCGTACCACAATTCACTCCCTACCTTTCAATTCTTTTATTAGTTCTCTCCTAAATAACATTAACAACAATCTCTCACTAACAATTCCGCTCCATTCTGTTCTCTTCAGGGAGCTAGGTCCTCTCTGTTGAATTTACCGATGTAGTTCTCATTCAAAAAAACAATAAAATATAACTTTTCAGGAGAAAAGTATCACTTGAAGCTAACGGCTTATAGAAAGACTCTAATAGAATCTCTTAGTTTGTGTTTCGAACACGTCTTGGTCAGACAACAACGACTCTCACATTTTGATCGGCTTTTCCATTGTGATGAAAAAAAGGGGAACGAACCAGGAAATGCAGTGTGTGCAATCAAGACTGGTGAATGAAACTAAAACTTTTATTAACGTATTCCTTGAGGCGAAGCTATAACCACACACTTAGCATAATTATTTCAGGATGGAATGGAATGGAGACATACGCTGGAAACTACGATCTGGTAACATCATTAATTAACAAGCAGCATACAATCACTAGAGAAGCTGTAACACCGTACGAAAGACTGACAGCAACATTGCAACGAACCGATTGGTCTGTGAAACAGCAAGACGCATCTGTACACGTATGTAATTCGCGAGTGTTGGATCATATACCTCATCACTACCAGCACCATATCAACGAATAACTTCCACTCTTTTCCCTCCTATAGTTGTTTATGGGGCACTTTATATTTTAATACGACGTCTCTGTCTGACAGAGCCAGTTGATTTGTATTTTGCCTAACCGTGACGGTCTTCATATATAATTTTGCTGAAACAAGGCTGGTTTTCTTCAAAAAAATTGATTTTTCCAGCAATTCTGAATCTGCTTTACATCACTCGAAATAATGCGACTACGAGGATTGGCTCATAACTGACGTTTGCTTGTGCACGTTGATGGTACACACGTTCAAATATGTGTACTTTATTATATCTGCACACGTTTGCTTATATTTGCACAAGCTTGCCTAACCGAAAATCGATCAAGCGTCATGCATCTTCCACCGTCCGAGTACTAGGACAGAACAGACGATGAGGCATGCTTGCACAAGCTGCTTCTTTATGTAAGCTTGTCCAGCTAGCAATTGCATTTGTGACCATTGGAATGACTCATGGGTTGTGTTATTTACAAACAGCCTATTAGCTTCCGCAGCGCTATGGTTTTGTAAGTACTAGCGGTACTACGGAGGCTTCTTACTAAGCATATCTGTGTACGTAGTTAATTCGCCTTGTCCGGATATCTCTAGGCTGTTGTACCTGAGCGCCCATGTAAGACTTCTTTTTGCGCTTCTATAAACCGAGACTCCATGGACACCGTCCACTCTCTACAACCGAAGACCACTAAATAGGAACAAATTATCTGTTGCGGAAATTACCGATAGCAAGATATACACTGCGGTGACAAAAGTCATACCATAGCGATACGCACATATACAGATGGCGCTAAGGTTGCTTTCACAAGGTGTGAAAGGCCAGTGCATTTTCGAGGCTGTCATTTGTATTCAGGTGATTCATGCGAAAAAAATTCCGACGTGATTACGGCTGCACGACGGGAATTAAGAGGCTTTGAACGAGGAACGGTATTTGGAGCTAGATGCCTGGGACATTCCATATTACGAATTCAATATTCCGAGATCCTCAGTGTCAAGAGAGTGCCGAGAATACCATGTTTCAAGCATTACCTGTTATTGCAAACGACACAGTAGCCTTCACTCAACGACTGTGAGCAGCGACGTTTGCATGGGGTTGTCATTGCTGGCAGTTAAGTAACATTGTGAAACAATGCAGAACTCAATGAGGGAAAAATGACGAACGGTCCGTTAGGACAGCGCAGCATAATTTGGTGTTAATGGGTTACGGCAGCAGACGACCGGTACGAGTCCCTTTACCAACAGCACGACATCGCCTGCAGCGCCTCTACTGGGCTCGTGACCAAGTCGGTTGGATGCTAGGCGGTTGGAAAACCGTCACCTCAGACGAGTCCCGATTTAATTTAGTAAGAGCTGATGGTAGGATTCGTGTGTGTCGCAGACCCCACGAAGGCACGGATCCGAGTTATCAACAGCGCACTGTACAAGCTGTGGTGGCTCCATAGCGGAGTGGGCTGTGTTTACACGGAATGGACTGGGTTCTCTGGAATTAAATGGAGACCATGTAACATTTTGATTATTCCTTGCTACTGTAGTGTTATCTTGAAGCTGTGAGAAAGCAGGACAGGCGTTCCAAGATGCGGAAGCAGAGACGATGCTGAGGGCAGACGAAACTGGGGGGGAGGTATTGTTACATGAAGTAAACCGTAAAATGCAGACGCCCCAGACGCGGTCCCAGGGCGTTAGTTACTCTTCAAGGAATTAACATGTGACTTCATATGTCGTCTAGGCGCTGTAGTAGGTTGCCACGGTAGAACTTTGTAACCAACAGGCACGTACTAGCATATAAAGCCAACTCGATACCAGCCCTGAGAACAGCAACGTCAGCAGGCTCACAATGGTTAGAAAGAGAGCAAAAACGCCAAAAACTGATGACCAAGCAGTCCCTACTCCGGGGAGCTCGAGAGGCGGGGCTAAATGACGTATAACAATAATGCTGCAAGCCTTATTTGGCAGAGCAGTTATGTTTAGCTTTCAGCTGAACAATCTTGATACCAAATACAGACTTAGTGCAACTGCATTAACATCCCCGCCCTATTAGCAGTGGAGGGGACCTAACTAAACTGTGTTTGGAAGGCACCTACAAGAGACCTACGGGATTGGCTGGGTGGCTTTAAGTGGGAAAAACAGTGCCCCCACGCCACTCTTTAAAAGCCCTACATTCCGCATTTTGTCAGAGTTCTCAGGCAGACGATCTGGGCGCCGAATCCGTGTCCGTCGACTGCAGCCTCGGTACAGCTCCCCGTAAGTCTGCTCTCTTTCTCTCTCTCTCTTGGAGTGCCTCAGTGAACAGTATGTTTTGTTTTGCAACTAAGTTGTTGCCTTAAGATGCTGCTAGTGTTTGCTACTGTGGTTAGCATCCATTCCTGGGACTTCTGCACTGGTTTCTGTTGTAACAGAGTTACTCATGCTTTTTCTAACCCTAGAACTAGCCACCTGTGTATTTGTTAGTCCTGTCTCGGATAAACAACCATTTGAAAACCCTGTTTGTCCAAGAGTCTCCACAACGACTTCCCTACCGAGTCTCACCACCTGCATTTCTAGTAAATGCCTGCACCAGCGTTGGTTCAGATAGAAGAAAACAATCAAATGCCTTCACTGTGAATTGTCCTTCTGCCTTCTGCTCTGTACCGCTCGGGAGCGCAGCCTGACCAGTAACCCCTTATTTCCCTCTCTCACCTATGTCAGGACACGACAACCATTTTCAGCCATTAATGGGCTTAATGCTTGCAAACAATGGTGGAATTTTTATGGATGGCAATGTGCCATGTCACCGGGCCACAGCTGTTGATGAATGGGTTGAAGAACATTTTGGACAGTTCAAGCGAATGATTTGGCCATCCGTCGAACATTTATGAGACATAATCATAGGTCTGTACGTGCACAAAATCCTCCAATGGCAACATTTTCGCAGTTATGGACTGCTAGAGAGGCAGAATGCTCAATATTTCATCAGGGGCTTGAAACGACTTGTTGATTCAAAGTCAAATGGCTCTCAGCAGTATGGGATTTAACATCTGAGGTCATCAGTGCCCCTAGACTTAGAACTACTTATACCTAACTAACCTAAGGACAACACACACATCCAAGCCCGAGGCTGGATTCGAACCTGATTCAAAGTCAACTCGAGTTGCTGCAGTTGTACTTCAGGGGCAATTTCACACAGTTGAGTATTTGCATGTACCCAGCTCTGAAGTCGACTGTTCATGCCAACGAGACAAGTGGCACTAAAACATCAAAGAAGAACTGAAGAAAATACACCACACAACATTATAAGAGAGGCGACCAAGGACAACCGATAAAAATAAGAGGGCTAGTTCGCTTACCGTACGTGGAGTGCGTCAGTGAACGTCTGGGCTGCGTTCTCCGCCGACGGGGTTTCAGATCTATATTCCGCTCCAGCCACAGGGTCCACAAAATGGTAGGTTCTACCGAGGATGCAGCCAACAAAATAGATACTACAGGATTATATGAACTACGTTGTGAGTGGGTAATTTTCTACATAGGGGAGACAGGGATATCAGTTCGCATTGGAGAAGAAGAACATGAGCGCTATGTGCGATTAGCAGAGCATAATCGGCGATAGCAAAACACTCCCGTGCCTGCGGAAAACCTATCTTGTTCCACGAAGCCCGTGTGCTGGCGAAACAGTGGTGGACGCCCAATCGCAGAATATGAGAGGCAATTGAGATTATTAAGAAGCCCGACAGCAGCAACACAGAGAACTGCTATAAATATCGCATGTTCTGACTGCCGGACATTCCTGTCTAGTGGGCTGCAAGCGACCGCGGGACAGAAGCCTCGGCGGGCACAGGCGCGAGAGCCCAAACAGATTGGTATAGAGGGACTGTCGGTGCATTTACGCACACACCAAGAAGAGGAACATGCCCACCAGAAACCAAGCGGTGATATGCAGACTGTCTCCAATCATTGACAAATTGGCTAGCCCGCGAACAGCTTCTTTCCCAACATCCATCTTTCGTCATATTGTAGGGTCAATAAAGTTTCACAAATCTGACATATTGACACCTGTCGCCTGCAATAAGTGAAGGCAGCTTTCCTCCACCAAAACCAGTCTTGCCCCGAGCAAGATCATTATAGTACGTCCGATGCGTTGGTTTTACAGTTTATAACAACGACGAAATACCATCGAACCGGCCATAGAAGCCCACGTAGTTATGTAAGCGATATTATTTTGCTGAAATCTGGGTATGCGCTACTAAAAAACAGAATTTATGTGATGTAGACAGGAAATACTCATCAAATAATATTATTTCGTTTAAATCAAGGCCAAAAACATCAGAAGTATACCTGTTGAAAGAAAAGCAGTCTAGACTTTGTAACCTCTCTCTTACTAATCGGCCTATCCTACTTGCGATATAAAATATGACTGTGGAACGCGTGTATGCCTAATGGGTTTTTTGTAATTGTATAAGGCTATCTTTTCCGAAGAAGTGATACCGATAAGTAGGAGGAAAGTGTACAACCGACCCTTCTGATATTTCTACTGAAAATAAAAACAAATTAAAACGAACAGGGCTATAATTTGGAAAATGAAGGTTATTTTGTGCATTCACTCACGGACAACACTGGACAGAAAAGGGCTACCACTGATCATGAATCCAAAACTTGCACTAATGAACGAAAAGGAAATGATTAAAGGTCGCCAGGCCACTAGGGCAATTTACATCCAAACTCCTAACAAGATGATGGGAAAGAAACATATGCATTATTAAACACTGACGTGGTAACTGTCACGTTTTTGGACACTAATTTTAAGTGAATATGGAATGATAAAGAAAACTGAGAAGTCACTCTTAGGTTATGTTTGGCATTAAATTTTGAAAAAGGCAATCGAGTAATGATTTGAAAATATGCAATTAAACTGTATGTTAGCACTGAACTTCGTTACACAAACAATCACTTTCAGTGACCTCAGCATAACGTCAGCAAAGAAATTTAGAAAAAAAGCAAGCACTTTTTACTTTGCTGTACTTATTTTGCAAATTAGATTTCATTTTATTGTGTGAACAGCTGAGCCTTTTTTACTGACATGAACAGAATTAAATACTAGAATATGTACCAAACCAAACAACCATGTGCTCCAAGCCATATGTAAAATAAATAAAACTTCCACACTCTTAATTTGTGCATATCTTTAGATTTGGATTTTTTCCAGTGATGGATTCACAAACTCGAAAAATGAAATTGATTTACTTTAGTCATATTCTGAAGCCTCTGTCGTACAACAGTTAATTGAAAGTAGACTGAGGTTAAAATTCTTAAAAGAGAATGTAGTCATTAATAAACTGGGTGTAACTATTCAATTTGTTTCTTATGACACACAGTTAGCGTATTAGGAGAGAAAGGGACAAGGATCCTGCTTGGTAACAATGTCTGGGGGCAATGAGGACACAATCGCCCTGAGTTTAACAGATTATTATTTAAATAACTCTTTTCAATCAAATCACATTCAGTTGTGCTGCTGGGTTAGCCGTTAATACTTTCTACCAATGAACAGTCTTACTTCAGTGCTGTGCATACGACGAAACTCGGAGCCGATGACGAAACTGTGTTACTGGAACTGCTGCTGTTGTTGAAGAAGGTAGCATCTTGTGGAGCCACGGCTAATTATAGGAACGGACAGTCGTAATTAATACAGCCTCTTCCGCCTGTCCACTGTCCTTCCTCCTGCTACGAGTCATCTGGCCGGCGCGCGTACATGATGCCGCCTACAATGGTACTCAGTACTGCGAGAGCGTTAACACCACACTTCCGCACACTACAACCGCTGGAACCCGTCTCCCGCTCTTTCCAAGCGCTCTGCGCAGCAACCCCCTATCCAAAGATTTTACAAAGCACAAGCACTGCTATTATCTTTGCTAGTCGATAGAAATAACAATTCCTTTACCTCTTTCCCAGAGCTTATAAGTTTCACAGTAAAACACAGATAAATACAATGAAACGTCAACGGGCTTCTACCTAAATGTACACTTCCAGTGAAGCAATGTCCTTCCTTATTAAAAGAAAGCATTTGAATTACAGATATTTACATACAACTAAAAAAAAGGTGTATATCGGTAGCAGGTGTGATGCATCCTGCATTTTCAGTTTCTGTGACTCCTTGTATAACAATGTGCAGGTAATATATCCGCCGTCCGCGGATAGAAAATCTCAGAGTGTGAGTTATAGCGTTTTTATTTAAACTCAAGTCTTTCTTCAAAATTTACAAAACAATATTCGTGAGGTAGGACTGATCCTCCAAGCCTACCAATAACTAAATTAGAGATTATTCCAAACATAAACTGTCTGTAGTAACCATACAACTTCACCAAACCAGGCCCCAGGCGTCTCGTGAAGAGCGAGCGGAGTCCACGTTGCCGTCACCTGAGTCCGAGGACGAGTAGAGGCCCTGCGAGGATGGCTCCGGTACGCTGGCGGCGGTGAACGATGACGCGGCGGCTACGATGACACCAGTGGGCTCGCTCGGCGTGAACTGCCTCTCCAGTTTTTTTTTTCTTTATTGTTATATTTAAACCTGTTTACAGCCAGGCCAGTAGCAGCATACTACGCCGCTCTTTGGCCATAGAGAAACACAAAAGAGACAAATGAAGACAATTAGAGAAAAAAACATGGTGGACATATAAACGGAGACAAACACTTTTTAAAATGCATGGAACCGTTCACGGGCGTAGAGTCCAAGATAATATTTGTTCAGACACTTGGACACATACATAGACGAAAATCGTCACACGCGAACGTAGGTGCACAAAATGAATAACACTGAACCACTTAGGCACAAAACGACGACACACACACAAACACGAGGCGTTGATCTCCGGCGCGCGAATGTTCACTAAGCGTGTACGAGTCCGGGGACCTGCCATGAGAGGAGGGGGAGGTGGGAGAGGGAGAGGTGAGAGCAGAGATGCCACGGGCAGGGGAGATAGGGGGAAGGGAGGAAGGGGGAGGGGAAGCCTGGGGGAAGAAGGGTGGAGGAAGAGGGAGGGGGGGGGGAAGAAGAGAGAAGGGAGCGAGGGTGCCTAAAGGAAAAGACACAGGAAGTGCGGGGGGGGGGGGGGGTATCAAAGTTGATAGGAGGGGTAAATGGAGGGGAGGAGGACATCATGAGGGAGGGGGAGCTGGCGGAAGCCACCTTGGGAGCCAGAGCGAGAGCACCAGCAGCAGCGAGTACTGTTTGTATAAAGCGTTTATTTTGCATTTTGTTTACGACCTTCCACTAAGGAAGGGATTCTATTTGTGTTTATCTGCTCTGCATAGTAACTAACAGTTCTTGATAAAACTTTACGTAGTTTTCGTGTTAGATTTCTTAGTGTTTTCTTGATCGTTTAGAACAGAAAGCGCCCTAAAACCGTCTTTTGTTTGTTTCGCGGCCGTTAGCCACTAGTCACTTGAATCAGCAGTTGTCTTGTGACAGCCAGAGCGAGAGCACCAGCAGCAGCGAGTACTGTTTGTATAAAGCGTTTTTGTACTTATTTGCTGCGCTTAGCTTTTAAATAGTTTTTCTGGGAAAACCTAGCGTAGTTTTCGCGTCTCGTATTTCAGTGAGTGTTTCTTGATTATCAGAGTAGCTCATCAGAAGATTATCTTGGGAATTTGTCACCGTATAGAGTAGGGTAAACATAGTCATGTGTAGGGACTGTGGTTGTTGTGAGCGGACGCAAGGAGAATTGGCCACTCTTCGGGGGCAGGTGGAGGCTTTGTCTGTTAGGCTCATCGAGCTCGAGGCGCAGGCGTCGGCTCGTAGTGGCGTTGGGGCAACTGTGGTGAGACCTATGCCTACTTCGGTGGCCTTGGAATCACATGGAACCCCTGATGTCGCTGCGTCTTCCGGCAGTGAGCATCTTACCGGTCAGCCATCACTCCAGGGTGAATGGCGGACAGTGGTGGGCTCGCGCGTGCCTGGCCGAAAGGCGAAGGTGGGATCTGGCCGCGTGGCAGCTGCCTTACCCCTTTCCAACAGGTACGGGGTGCTTCCTAGTGGTGATGACATCGTTTCCGAGCCACCACAGGATGCCTCGCCTGTTGGGCCAGTGGCCGATTCTCCGGCAAGGTCCCGACAGTCACAGTGGGCGGGCCTATTAGTTATAGGGAGCTCCAACGTTAGGCGGGTTATGGAGCCCCTCAGGAAAATAGCGGGTAGGTCGGGGAAGAATGCCAGTGTGCACTCGGTGTGCTTGCCGGGGGGTCTCGTCCGTAATGTGGAGGAGGCCCTTCCGGCAGCTATTGAACGCACTGGGTGTGACCGGCTGCAGATAGTAGCACATGTCGGAACGAATGACGCCTGCCGCTTGGGTTCTGAGGCCATCCTTGGTTCCTTCCGGCGGCTGGCTGATTTGGTGAAGACAACCAGCATCGCACGCGGAGTGCAAGCTGAGCTTAATATCTGCAGCATAGTGCCCAGAGTCGATCGCGGTCCTCTGGTTTGGAGCCGTGTGGAGGGTCTAAACCAGAGGCTCAGACGACTCTGCGACTATAATGGTTGCAAATTCATCGACCTCCGTTATTGGGTGGAGAACTGTAGGGCCCACCTAGACAGGTCAGGCGTGCACTACACACCGGAAGCAGCTACTAGGGTAGCAGAGTACGTGTGGCGTGCACACGGGGGTTTTTTAGGTTAGAGGGACTCCCCTTTAGGCGAAACGATAAAATACCTGACGGCTTACCAGAGAGGACATTATCATCGTTGATAAAGAACGTCCGTCCTCAGAGACCAAAAACAGGAAAAGTTAACGTAATATTGGTAAACTGCAGGAGTATCCAGGGCAAGGTTCCTGAATTAGTATCTCTTATTGAAGGAAATAGTGCGCATATAGTATTAGGAACGGAAAGTTGGTTAAAACCGGAAGTGAACAGTAACGAAATCCTAGACACAGAATGGAATATATACCGCAAGGATAGGATAAACGCCAATGGTGGAGGAGTATTTATAGCAGTAAGGAATTCAATAATATCCAGTGATGTTATTAGCGAATGCGAATGTGAAATAATCTGGGTTAAGTTAAGTATCAAAGGTGGGTCAGATATGATAGTCGGATGCTTCTATAGACCACCTGCATCAGCAACCGTAGTAGTTGAGCGCCTCAGAGAGAACCTGCAGAACGTCGTGAAGAAGTTTCGTGATCATACTATTGTAATAGGGGGAGACTTCAATCTACCAGGTACAGAATGGGATAGTCACACAATCAGAACTGGAGCCAGGGACAGAGACTCTTGTGACATTATCCTGACTGCCTTGTTCGAGAATTACTTCGAGCAGATAGTTAGAGAACCAACTCGTGAAGCTAACGTTTTAGACCTCATAGCAACAAATAGACCGGAACTTTTCGACTCCGTGAATGTAGAAGAGGGTATCAGTGATCATAAGTCAGTGGTTGCATCAATGACTACAAGTGTAATAAGAAATGCCAAGAAAGGAAGGAAAATATATTTGCTTAACAAGAGTGATAGGGCACAAATCGCAGAATATCTGAGTGACCACCATCAAACGTTCATTTCTGAGGAAGAGGATGTGGAACAAAAATGGAAAAAATTCAGAAACATCGTCCAGTACGCCTTAGATAAGTTCGTACCGACTAAGGTCCAAAGCGAGGGGAAAGATCCACCGTGGTATAACAATCATGTAAGAAAGGTACTACGGAAACAAAGAAAGCTTCATCATAGGTTTAAGAGTAGTCGAAAGGAAAAGCTGAACGAAGCGAAAAAGAGCGTAAAGAGAGCAATGAGAGAAGCATTCAACGAATTCGAACATAAAACATTGGCAAACAATCTAAACAAGAACCCTAAAAAGTTTTGGCCATATGTAAAATCGGTAAGCGGATCTAAATCCCCTATTCAGTCACTCGTTGACCACGATGGCACCGAAACAGAGGACGACCGAAGAAAGGCAGAAATACTGAATTCAGTGTTCCGAAACTGTTTCACTGCGGAAAATCGTAACACGGTCCCTGACTTCAGCCGTCGCACGGACGCCAAAATGGAAAATATTGAAATAAACGATATCGGAATTGAAAAACAACTGCTATCACTTAGTAGCGGAAAAGCATCCGGACCAGACGAGATACCCTTAAGATTCTACAGTGATTATGCTAAAGAACTTGCCCCCTTTCTATCAGCAATTTATCGTAGATCGGTGGAAGAACGTAAAGTACCTAGCGACTGGAAGAAAGCGTAGGTCGTTCCCATTTTCAAGAAGGGTCATAAATCAGATGCGAATAATTATAGGCCTATTTCGCTTACGTCAATCTGTTGTAGAATAATGGAACATGTTTTGTGTTCTCGTATTATGACGTTCTTAGATAATACAAATCTCCTTCATCATAACCAACATGGATTCCGCAAACAGAGATCATGTGAAACTCAGCTCGCCCTATTTGCCCAAGAAATTCACAGTGCCGTAGACACTGGCGAGCAGATTGATGGCGTATTCCTGGACTTCAGGAAGGCATTTGATACGGTTCCGCACTTACGTTTAGTGAAAAAAATACGAGCTTACGGAATATCGGACCAGGTTTGTGATTGGATTCAGGATTTCCTAGAAGAAAGAACACAACATGTCATTCTTAACGGTTCAAAATCTGCAGATGTAGATGTAATTTCGGGAGTACCGCAGGGAAGCGTGATAGGACCTTTATTGTTTACAATATACATAAATGACTTAGTTGACAACATCGGTAGCTCTGTGAGGCTATTTGCAGATGACACGGTTGTCTACAAGAAAGGAGCAACATCAGAAGACTCGTACGTACTCCAGGAGGACCTGCAGAGGATTAATGCATGGTGCGACAGCTGGCAGCTTTCCCTAAACGTAGATAAATGTAATATAATGCGCATACATAGGGGCAGAAATCCATTCCAGTACGATTATGCCATAGGTGGTAAATCATTGGAAGCGGTAACGACCGTAAAATACTTAGGAGTTACTATCCGGAGCGATCTGAAGTGGAATGATCACATAAAACAAATAGTGGGAAAAGCAGGCGCCAGGTTGAGATTCATAGGAAGAATTCTAAGAAAATGTGACTCATCGACGAAAGAAGTAGCTTACAAAACGCTTGTTCGTCCGATTCTTGAGTATTGCTCATCAGTATGGGACCCTTACCAGGTTGGATTAATAGAAGAGATAGACATGATCCAGCGAAAAGCAGCGCGATTCGTCATGGGGACATTTAGTCAGCGCGAGAGCGTTACGGAGATGCTGAACAAGCTCCAGTGGCGGACACTTCAAGAAAGGCGTTACGCAATACGGAGAGGTTTATTATCGAAATTACGAGAGAGCACATTCCGGGAAGAGATGGGCAACATATTACTACCGCCCACATATATCTCGCGTAATGATCACAACGAAAAGATCCGAGAAATTAGAACAAATACGGAGACTTACAAGCAGTCGTTCTTCCCACACACAATTCGTGAATGGAACAGGGAAGGGGGGATCAGATAGTGGTACAATAAGTACCCTCCGCCACACACCGTAAGGTGGCTCGCGGAGTATAGATGTAGATGTAGATGGAGACCGGGTGGGACATGGGAATACAGGCGCGGCGCCTCTCCAGGCTCCTGCGCCACCCTAAATACCGCTTGGCGCACGGATAAGGCTGGCAGTCACGTGTCGAGCGGAAGGAAAGAGGTCCGCGGCTGTAGCGACCTCTTGCGGCGCCGTGGACGCCTCCTGGTGGTCTTTGGGAAGCGTCTGTGTTTCAGGGACGACTGGCCAGGCTGACCCCTACTCGGTCCGAGGCCCGCTGTACCGGTCTGCTTCGCGGGAAGCGAGAGTTGCAGGCGCTTAGTCTGTTAGTTAACACATATAATCAAATGTCAGAATGTCTCCCAGCTGTAAAGGGCGTACCTCAAGGATCTGTTCTTGGACTTTTCCTTTTCATTATTTATATAAATGATTTACCTGCAGTTGTATTATGTGATACCAATCTTGAAAATGTGCAACACAGCGTGGCAGTGGCAAAGGAGAGGTGCACTACTTGGTTTGAGGCAAATGTACTGCAGAAGAATGGTAGTACAACTGAAGGTATTGTATTAAATCTGAATGCTTCCAGACATAATAAAAAAACAGTAAAATTATTAGCATTTCATATAGATCAAAAACTCAGCTGAGATACCCACAGCAGGGAAGATATGTGACAAACTGGTACATGCCATATATTTGATGTGCAAGCTGAGGAGCAGTGTCAGTAAAGAACTTCTGTTATATACATATTTTGCATTCTTCCATTCACATCTGAGTTATAGAATACTATTATGGGGCAGTTCTGTAGGCTCAAAATCAATGTTTAAATGACAAAAGAAAGTCATAAGGTGCATAGCAGGACTTGGCCCGTATGAATCATGTCGAGATTATTTTAAGAAACTAAATATAATGACAGTGCCTGGGGTGTATATTTACAACTGTCTTGTCTTTGTTAAAGAGAATCTGAGTAAATTTGACGTAAGGAGAACAGTTCATCACCATAACATAAGAAGTGGACCTACAATTAATATGACATATGCTATGCTTGCAAAGACACATAACAGTTACAAATATGTTGGTCCTGTCTGCTTCAGCAAATTACCTAAAAATGCCTACACAGTGTCGGTAAATAAATTTAAAACTAGTCTTTCGAAGTGGATGGAACTAACACTAACACTAACACTAACAGTTAGTAACAGGAAACTAGAGGCCGCCGATGGTGACTACTGGCAGTCGAAATTAGATCTGGAATCCAATCAGCGCTGCAGTAAATGGCGATTAAGGCAGGTGTACTTTCTCTCAGCAGTTCGATGAGGAGTCACGGATCCCAAAAATCAAGGTTAATCCGCAGAGTGTAAAACAGGGAGTCTCGAATTACAAGGCGGCGTGTTTAGCATCTGCTGCTTGCCCCCTCCGCGCTCACACCCTCCCCCTTCCTTCCACAGGTGAGCTAGCGGTAGCTGAGCGGCGAGGCCAGGCGGTAGAGTCGCGAGCGGCGGCGATGTGCCGGCGCCTAATGAAGTCGCGGCCTCGTTAATGAGCTTTATCCGGCGGCGGCGGCGGCGGCTGCTGCGGCGGTTTTACGGCGAAGCGCTGCGGGCGCCGAACGGAACAGGCCGGCAGGAGGCAGTCGGGCGGAGTGGAGCGGCAGTCGGAATGAGCTGAGGGCGCGCGCGCCGGCGCGCTGAATTATTCACGGCTTGCCTGGGGGGCCGCGCTGCTGAAATATGCACGCGCCGGGGCGCGGCGGCGGCAGCAGCGGCGGTGGCGCCACTGCCGGCATTAATCTGCCTGTCTTGCACTCGCGACACATCCGCAGCACGCAGCTGGTCTGCGCCCGCTCCCGTTACCGGCGCCTAGTGAAGCACGGCGGCCGGGAGCGTGAGAGGTGCGCCCAGGATGAAAGCAGGTTACGTACGTTGCGGTAGCCAAGCGCTGGGTGGCTTGAACCAGCGCTGGAAATATTTCTCATTTTACTTATCGAGACAAAAAAATCAAATGGCTCTGAGCACTATGGGACTTAACACCTGAGATCAGTCCCCTAGAACTTACAACTACTTAAAGCTAACTAATCTAAGAACATCACACACATCCATGCCCGAGGCAGGATTCGAACCTGCGAGCGTAGCGGTCGCGCGGTTCCTGACTGAAGCGCCTAGAACCGCTCGGCCACAGTGCCCGGCTATCGAGACAACAGACAGTGGCGAGAGGGTGGCGACGGTGACTGGTGGGTACTCGCACCTACAAAGCACAGAAGTAAATAGAGGGGCCTTCGTACTGTGCGAGATTAATCAAGAATCCCCTTCCCTCTGGGTGCCCTCAGCAAGGGAAGATGCTGGTAGCTCCAAGCAATCCGTATCGCACGACACACGGGGAGTGAAATTTCAAGTCCTCCGATTTGCCTAAAAGATTTAACATGGATGAAGCAAAGCTGTATCCATTTACCTAGTTAGTTTCTAAGAAAAGCGTTTAGTTTTTGCGCAAAAAAAAATAAAAACCACCGTTTTGGGATTCGCGCGTGTTCTCCGCCATGCAGTCTTTCTCATTCGATTTTGAGGAAATTATTCGCTAATAAAATATTATTTATCCACAGCTTATAGCCAAAAATGGCAGATTCATAATGAACTTGTTTTCTTTCTGTTATGGCCCATAGTTATTGTGATACTTCGAGCCGGCCGTGGTGGACGAGCGGTTCTAGGCGCTTCAGTCTGGAACCGTGCAACCGTTACGGTCGCAGGTTCGAATCCGGCCGCGGGCATGGATGTGTGTGATGTCCTTAGGTTAGTTAGGTTTAAGTAGTTCTAAGGTCTAGGGGACTGATTACCTCAGATGTTATGTTCCATAGTGCTCAGAGCGATTTTTTTGATACTTTGAATTAAATAACAACACCGATTATGTGCATTTTCAGGTTCTCGCGGCGTAATGAATAGGCTATTAAATTTCGGGCATGCAGCGCCGCAAATAAAATTTCCTCCACTGATATTTCGGCCGCGTATCGTCCGGCGATCCTCAGAGTGAGTCACAAGACTGACGACAAGATGCCAGGCGCGGCCTTATATGCTCCACCGCTGCGGTACTGCGCATGCGGGTCACAGATGCTGGTCGGCGGCAGAAAAATATGTTTACACATGCGCCGCCTATGGCTAGGGCTTACAGACATTCGATTCGCTTATCGATGTATGACAGCATGACGACTTCTCTGCAGTTTAATTACCCCAAGAGCCGGATTCCATGCTTTGTCCAAATTAAAACCATTATCTCTATTTATTAAATTATTAGCCAATCTAATCTCTATAGCTTACTTGAAGACAGAATCCCAAAAGGAAGAGGTGGCTATTAAAATCTTCACATCACTGTAATTCATGGAATTCCCTGTATCAATAGAATATTCGGCCACAGCTGACTTGTCTGGCTGTAATAAGCGTGTGTATCTTCGATGCTCCACACGCCTCTCATGAACGGTGCGTGTTGTTTGACCTATGTACGACTTCTCACAATTCCCGCAAGGAATCTGTTACACACCTCATTACGAAGCTGTAAATCGTCCTTCGCAGAGCCGAGTAAAGGTGTAATCTTCGTGGGGCCTGGAAGATCACCTTAACACAGCGTTTCTCAAGAATACGGCCTATCAGTACCGCCGCGGTGGAGCATATAAGGTCGCGCTTGGCATCTTGTCGTCAGTCACGTGACTCACTCTGAGGATGGTCGGACGATACGCAGCCGAAATACCAGTGGAGGAAATTTTATTTGCGCGGCTGCATGCCCGAAATTTAATGGACTAACATCGATTATATTTTGGATAGTTGTAGTAAAAAGTAATCGTTGGCCAGTTACGTTTGGTGGGTTCTATGATTTAGGTCGCCCGTATGAAACGTAGCTAACATATCGATGAAAGGAGGGTGATATGTTTTCCATTCTCGAGAAAAGGATGTGATATATTGGAGATTGTCCGCGATGAGGTTGGCAGTTACTCGCCAACCACGCTGCCACTGCCGCCAGCTATGCAATGTGCGGAGCTGCCTCGAATTCCTCTTTTTCGTGTGCTGCTGGTGCAAAACGAAGCTGGACATGAAAGAAAAACTTAATGAAAAGAAAAGACATCGAAAGTCATCACCTGATTACGCTGACTGTATGTTTTTTCAGCGTATGCTGCCTCGTTTCGGGAAACAATATAACCCACATTATGTGTTCACAACGTTACCTATATTATCTTCTCTACATTATTACCTATATTACTGAGTTTATTCGCTCATTTATGCATAACTTGTTAACTTTAAAATTACCGTTTCAGCTAAGTGCGATGAAAACTATTGATGTACTGTGCTGTTTGTTGTTTCGAATGATGTCGAGCGATGTAACCGAGCTCGATCAAAATGTAACACGCTTCCTGACTAGTTGGTTTGGGGTATAAAGCTACCAAACAACAGGGTCATCAGTCCCTTTTCCCTCAAGCAAACTGTAATTGGTATACGTGTAGCAAATGCAACCAACTTAGATTCTGTTAAGACACGTCTACAGAAAACAATATAAATAAACAATAGGAGGATAAAACTTGTTTTATGGCCAAATAATGCAGCTGTGCGTGTAGGGGACATCGGTACTTTTGCGTTAATATATTCTACAGGAAAAAAGACTTGTGGTACTGTCTAACAACGTGTAATACAATTACTATTAATACATCCTTCTAGAGAGAAGCATACAAAATTAAAATAAAATTGATGTTTTACGATACAATAACTGGAGTTGGACATCAGATAACAGTTATAGCTTTATTCGCACCATTCTCGTTTTTTCTCATCGTTCTAAGAAAATGTGAACGCCATGCTGCAACGTCCTCCCTCTCAACCACAAATATTAGAGTTTTACATTTTCCAAATGCAGCAGGCAATTCGGTTTTTCTTCTCTACCGAACTGAATTACAGTATTTATCAACACTTTTCCACGTGACCGTACTCTGCGATAACGTATATTTGTGTGATCACTATCCATTCCATCAGAAGCTGAGAATACACAGAAGCATTAACGCAATATGACTATAACGCCGAGGTAACAACATCAGTCATGTGCTGTCGACTATTGTCAAACGTCTTTTGTCCCGCCTGTACATAAAATTAGAGTTTCTTCTTCACTTTTTGCACGATATTTTCTGACAGCTCACTTATTTCCCTTCAAGAACAGAATTTTTTCATCTTTTTAATTTTTGTTTTTTATATTCGCAGTTCGTATGGTCCCACAAACATTCTCGTTCATGATAAAACTATCAGCTTTAATGCTGTCACCGTATTCCCCTCAATACTCCACTATGTTTAGGTAAAATAAATACATATTCATTCAGCGGACACAGCAACTGACACATAAATAACCTTTGGTTCTTGAAAATGGCCTAACACCGAAATCTGGGTCGTATGACAACAAATAAAAATTATTTCAGTTAAATGGCAGCAGCATCAGTCAAAAATTAGCCATGACTGTCGCTCTATCCAAAATAAAAGTTATCAACGACCATTCGACCTGACGTCCACACTAGGAGGTCTGTCCAAGGCTAACTCACCTCCATCGCTTGGATGTTACCGCCGGCACTCCGACACCGAAACCAAGGCCAGCCGCTTCGTAGCCTCCACTTTGCCGAAAAGGTAAGCTTCGTGGTGAAGTCAACATCATTTTGTTAGTGATCGCATATATTTCGCATTTCAGTACGGCACTACACGAAATTGTAAATTTCGCAATGAAAATTAGAGTTGCCTTTGGTGCACACTACATCATAAGCTGCTACTGTGAAATTTATGTAAACATATTGCATCTCTTGTAGACCTGGGAGGACGTCTCTACATCCAGTCTCAAAATTTAAAAAAGTGGATTTTATATAACGCACTCATATCCGATCGTGCACCGCAGCGATTAAACCAGAATGAAATATTTGTAACAGTCGTCATGTCTCATAAGCGGTTTGAGATATTGGAAAGAGATTTTGGAGAATGATAGGACACAGTGATGAGAGTATTTTACCATTTTATTAATAAGCGGAACCGCGTTAGTCAACGAAACAATGTGTTTTGAAAGATCATCTATAAGTAGTGTGACGCTGCTGTGTGTTTTCCAACAGCGTGAGTGAAAAAACTAAGCGTTTGTATTTATTGATCCGACGGAATTACATTTTCCTGGCAACATATTGAGCAACAACTTTATCTGCGATGAGGATGGAAGCTGAAGTAATAAATTAAAATATGTACCAAGGCAGGGCCTTGAACCTGGGTCTTATGCTTTCTATGTAGATGTATTACACTTTTACTCAGAATGTTTTTTTCGCAAATTATTAAACTGTTTTGCCTTAAGTTGTCAGTTTAATACTACACTGTTTCAGGATTTTGTTCCAACTACATTACAAATATCTCAATAACTATCTATCATCATTAACGAAGTCACGGTAACTTCACCATAAAGCTATAAGTAACGCAAAAGTCAGTTTTTTTACCAATTATTACCTGTAAAATCGTTTGAGAAAGACTGCACAGCTAACGGAGTTTGCGTGACCTTGAACTTGTAATGGCTCTGCTGTACCTTGACCAGTACGCTAAGCAGCCTTCTCAGTTTGCACCCGTAGTTGTGTATGGCTCCGTTGGAAAACGCGGTGAATCGGTACGCAGATTGCCGGGTTTCTTTGTGTTCGTAGACTTCGACTTTTTCTCAGCTGTCAGCAATTTCTAGACACAGCAACCGATCTGCCCGTGATCCTAGCGGAAGACTTATCGGTGAAGTGACAATCATTTTAATGCCAATGAAGGATACCTGTGCACAGAATACAATGTTTGTAACATCATGCATTGTCGAGTGAGGGGGACACAGAGATCTGTAATATTAGGTATCAAGTTTCTTGGTCTTGATAGCAATAAAACGCAGTTTCAACTTCCTGATTACCGGTTTCGGTAGACTACCACTCATTTAAACGTCATCCTTACACTCGAACAGGTACGCTAGTACAGTGTTAACCACAACGCCGACGTTATGTTGATAAGTTATTTGCTGAGGTGAACGACGTCCCCATTTCAAAACATCTTCCAACTTGAGGAAATTGCTAATTTTAAATAAATATTGTAAAAAACCTAGGTAGATGAACTACCGTTAGTTTTAAACGCTCATGTTGATCTTTTTCAGTTGTTGTACGATACAGAAATTAGTAGGGGTGTATGGTTTTCCAGCGGTGTAATTTTAATATCAAGCTGAAACCAAGTTTTTAAGAGTTTCTTCGCAGTCCCGTGTTCTTGCTTTGGCGACTATGGTGATACTTTTTGCTTTGGTTCAATCGGTAGAAGATGTCCGAATGATAAAAAATTATCGGGCCATAGCACAGACCGAAGTGAACACTATAAATTACAGTTTGTCGGATGGACAACGTTTGATAGGGGAAAAATCAGCCACTAGCAAGTCAAGGGTGTGTCAAGTTCTGTGAAAAGCAAATTTATTTAACTTGCACAAACTGGACGAGCAGATGAAATTCCTCATTTTAAGTGAACGTTTAGTATCGCTGATTTACCTTGATAGCTCCAGCCAATGAGAGTAGAGAATCACCTCTCGCTTTGAGAAGCCAGAAAGATTGTCGCCGCGAAATCTGTGGGAAATTCAGCCATGCCACACAGATATGTGTTTGACAAAAAATGATGGATTGTAGGTAGGAGCAGAAGTAATTACGGATCTTGAGCAAGTAATATGTGGTGCGCACATACATAGATCTACGACTCGAACCGTATTATCACTTAGTATCTAACGTCCCAAATGGTTGAGCGAATGCTACTAAGTAAGTAGCTCACACAACACCAGCTACCAATACAAACGGTCGTGTCAAGAAGGAACTACCCTTACTGTTTCGTGCCATACATCAACGATAGGCTTCTTAGAAACGATAGCGGACAGAATGCAGCAATTCCGCTCTATAGTCACCAACATTCAAGTGAGAAGATGCCCAAAATTCTCATTAAATAAATCCCGACAGATATTACAGAGAAGCAAGTTGAGACTGAAGTACATGCCGCTGGTTTTACGAAAAACTGTGGAGCACCAATACAAGACGGGGAACGTCAAGATGAATACATAAATAGGCCAACCATTCTACTGTGTATCACTCCTTGCTGGCCCAACGAGTCACTCGATTTACGCAAGTCGCCATATCATGGACACAAAAATGAAGGTGGAAACTTAAAAACCTGAGGAGGGTCCTCCACAGTGTAAACGCTGCCAGCGCTATTTGCATACTGCTCACTTCCCGCCAGGTGCCTCAAATGTGGAGGCCCCCACCAGGCACAAAAATGAACGAAACGTCGAACTCAAAAACCAGATTGTAGCTCGATTAAACAAGCATTGCGCATCTCCACGGCCCATGGCCTAGTCACACGTTTACGAGAACAGCAATAGGTGAAAACAATTCCACCACCGACTCGCAACAGTACCAAGGACTTCCCAGGATTTCCGAACCGACAGGCTCCGTCGGTCTCCTCGACGAGACAGTCGAACTGTCCTTATGATCTGCTTTGTTGTGTACCTACCAGTTTCGGAGCTTCAATGCACCATCTTCAAGCCTTAGTTGATGCTGAAGGGGTTATCACGCTCCATACGTTGCATCAGTGACAGTTTTGCGCCGCCCATTGCTGAGTTAAAGTCAGCTATCACTGGAGACGGTTGATGACGGCAGTGACTCGTCAGCTATTCGTCAACAAAGCCATTACATCAGCAAATTGGAGAAGCACCACTCGCAGCAGGACTGGAGGATCATAAACGTAGATGACAAAGAGAATTGGTGACGAAACTGATTCCTATGGATTGCCTTCCAAAACATGTTCGGGGCTGGGGCGTTGCTCTATCTTAACCGATGTCTTCCTGTCCTGAAGAAAGCTGATGATCGACTTGATGCAATAGTCAGGTAGGACGTGAAGATCATATATAAACATCTTTCATAAATTGTGGTTTGACAATAGACAATAAAAATATACATTTCTTACAATTGGAACAGTGGTCCCAGGTTATGTTCACGGATGGGTCCAGATATAGTCTGGACAGTGATTCCCACCGGGGGTTTGTCTGGCGTGAACCTGGAACCAGATACCAACCCCTCAATGTTCTTGAAAGGAACATGTATGGAGGTCATGGTTTGATGGGGTGGGGTGGGAATATGATTGGTGAACATTTCCATATCCAAAAAAATGGTGGTGGTGTAATTAGACACATTCATATTCTGAGATCCTTAGAAGCTGTAATTCCGCTGAAACCTCAGGTTGAAATGTGAACTGATCCGGCCTTATCATATCCTGGTGCAGGATTACAGGTTGTATCCTGTGGAGTAGCAATTGTCGAAAAATTTTGGACATTATTGGCAAGAGATGAACTGGTGTATCATTGGAGGGCTGGCTTAGATCTTCTCCAGGTTCCTAAATAGGCGCCACACGTGCAGTCTTCCGAGGTTATGGGAATCTTCCCAACGACATGCCGCTGTTGTTGATGCGTGTGAACAAAACAAGTGTCTTCTGGTGGATGTGCTTAAGGTGATCATGAGTGACGCCATCTGGTTCTGGAACAGAGTAAATCCCTAGGCTGCGAATTATTAGACGGATTTCCTCCTGAGCCGTGAGAAGTGGTCCTGATTTCTGGACAGTCTCCTACTTAATTTTTCTCTATGCCTGATCCCATCTGCGTCCCCATCATCCTCAGGGATGTCCACATCGTTCTGAGCTTCGTAAGTCGAAGCTAAAAGTTCTGACTCGGCGAGTGGGCGAGTGGGTCGTACGTTGGTCCTGAGGGACCCTGAAGTGCTCGGTTTAGTGGTCGTGGATTCTGTAGCATGCGGACAGGACTCCATTCATTTGGCGATTGAAGCAGGAAGGTGGACATTTTGTCTTCTCACACATCAATTCGATGTTCTAAGGCACGTCAGTGAAGATCGCGTGAGGCGCATCTCCCTCAGAACTTCTGGGTTGCGATAGCGCTGCCAGCTACGCCTGGCTCTATTCTTAAGAGTCCTTAAATCTTTAATGAGTGGAGAGAGGTTCGCTTGATAAGGAATAAGGTAGGTGGTGGTAAATGATGCCTGTTTGTATGCTATTTGAATTTGCCCAGTTAGTCTGTGGTTGGAGGGACGACGTCATAGTTACAGATAGTCTGCGTAAACTAGTTATGTTGGCCACTGAAGCGTCATACGTATGTGACGCGACAATCCCTTCAGCATCAACTAAGGCCTGAAGATGGTGCATTTGAAGTGCCGAAACTGGTAGCTACACATAAGGACGGCTTTTTATCTTCTTACAATAGTGAACGGCCATCGGCCATTGTCCTGCATAACTCCAGTCAAAAGGATGGACATACAGAAACTTATTATATATAATGTCGTCATCATCATACCTGTAATTAAGATTAAAGGAAAATAAGAATGAGAGACGTTTGCTATACACTGTTACGCTAGAAAAGATGAAAAATAAATAAGTTAAATTATTTTAAAAGGTCACTCATTAAAACTTACAATTTGCAAAACAACCTCTAGTGTCACTGTCAGTAAGTGTAAGTATGACACGGGAGGGGTAAAAATGAAGGTAACATCTTTCACAGAAGTGCCACCTCTCGGCTAGCACACATCGCTTGTCACAGGAACTAAATTCTAAGTGAGACTCTTCACTTAAGACAATTCGAGTTCTTATTACATGTTTGAAGTGCACACATTAGTCGTGAAGCGTTCTACGGAAACCAGGCGCAAATATTGGCTCCTTGTTATACACTTCTACGATTGGATGCTTTCTGTCGTTCATTCTACAGTGCCTGAAGATTATAAAGGAGTCTAAACTGCAAGCTAACTAGAAAGTTATAAATACAGTATAGCGGCTGTTGGAATACTGATTTTGCAATTCTGTTCCAGTCAATGAGATTCCAGGCTGAAAACATGTCTAGAGACGTCGTGGACAGCTGTGGAATATGCAACAATACGGGTTGTATGGGAATGTGCATGTGGTGTGGATGACGAAATAAAATACAATTTCTCACAAGTTCTATATCAGCTCGAAGCCCCCACTTGCTGCTGAGCGAAAAGATTTACCCACTCTTCAATGGCCCCCGTAGAAGCGGTTGGACTTACAAGTTTGGCTTTTCGTCCAACGAGCGCCAACACACATTCGTCGCAATACACCCAATGTTCCACAAAAGGAAAGCAGGATTCGCAGTGCAAAAATACGTAAGCACTCACGTACTTTTTTACGTTTCACAAATTCGAGTTTATTTGAAATTTAAGTACTTAGAAAAATCGCTACACTCTGAAACTTACGTGCCGCTTCTGTCACATGCAATCCGAAAAACAACAAGTCCATCATACGCCGAAAAATTTCTATGTTCTAACACAGGAACTGAATAATTTACACACGCGAGCTAGTGGATATTTCTCCGTTCATCAGGTAAAACTTTCTCGAAACACAGACTAACACAGCCTGACCGCCTCCGACGGCGTCCGAACCTAGACTACCGTCCAAAATGCTGCTGTTGAACCAGGAAACCTTGGTCAAGCACCGTCGAAGTCAGTTAAACTACTGAACATAAGAACTGCTGATATTATTAATTTTAATCTTTCATACACAAATAATAGAATAAATCACATGGAAATTATCCGAGAAATGTTAGGTTGTTATCAGTTTTCTTTATCTGCCAGAGTTTACTTATAAACATTCCTATGGTTTTCCTCCTTTTCGGATTTATAAGAGCAAAAATTAACAAACAATTTAAATTATTTCTTACATATCTAAAGTTCACAGTACCGCCGCTATTTTTAATGTTCCCCTATTTACGTAGTAGGAAAAGCTGTTCTTAATTGCGCGAAATCCACTTTTCGGAATCTCATTTAAATATCTGAATAATTCCGGTAAATCTACTATCACAGATCCAGTACACTTCTACGAGCTATATCCGTAGACACCTCGTTTGTTGCAATCGAATAATGCCAATATATTCACTTTTACATTTCCGGAATTAGTTATAACATTACACTTACAATAACTTATAAACTAATGCGGATATCGAAAGTGCGTCATCACATGCGTAATTGGTCATCTTTTCCGCTTCAGATTAGAATATTGGCTCTTCAGTGATACACACGATTCGATGTTTAGTAATTCTGGGGTACGCTTTAATTTTGCACTCGACACAAAAAGCGGCCACGAGAAATAAATAGCCATTGCGCTGCTCAATGGACAGGGTTTCCTGGTCACATGGTCACCTCAGTGACAACACCATCTGCGGTGCATAGTGTGCAACTGGCTGTCGATGTGCTCCTCTCAAGCTGATTTGACCTGTCAACACGAATATGGCCCGATCTAAGCCGCCGCCTGTACGTCCGCTTTTGTTTGTTTGTGACTGAAGAAAGTGTCTCTTCTCTTTATAACAGGTTGTCGTGTTGCAAATATCAACATGACTGTTGGCCGCCATACGGGTCAAAAGCCAGAAGTGATAGGTCTGGGCTGCCACTCATATTCTTAGTAAGACCACTTTGGATGTCACCGGCGGCATTGTTACGGCACAGCGGTACGTCGCCTATATTCTACGACCTGTTCTATTTGCCCGTCATGGCAGGTCATCCGGGGTTTGCATTTCAGCAGAAGAATGCTCGCCCGCATACCGCGACAGTTACTAGTGACAATCTTCGTCCTTGCCAAACCATACCATGGCCAGTAAGATCGCCGAATCTCTCCCCAATTGAGCACGTTGCGAATGTTATTGGCACAGCTGTCCAACAACCTTGGGATTTTTACTATAAAACGAACCAATCGGTCAAACGAAAAGAATTTTTCTCGATATTCATCTACATCTACATGACACTCCGCAAGCCACCTAGTGGTGTGCGTCGGAGGGTACTTTCAGTACCACTATCTGATCCCACCAACCCTGTTCCACTCGCGAATAGTGAGTGGGAAGAATGATTGTCGGTAAGCCTCTGTATTGGCTCTAATTTCTCGAATTTTCTCCTCGTGGTCAATGCGCGAGATGTATGTGGGGTCGGCCGAAGTGGCCATGCGGTTAAAGGCGCTGCAGTCTGGAACCGCAAGACCGCTACGGTCGCAGGTTCGAATCCTGCCTCGGGCAAGGATGTTTGTGATGTCCTTAGGTTAGTTAGGTTTAACTAGTTCTAAGTTCTAGGGGACTAATGACCTCAGCAGTTGAGTCCCATAGTGCTCAGAGCCATTTGAACCATGTATGTGGGGCAAAATAATATGTTGTCTGACTCCTCCAGAAAAGTGCTGTCCCAAAATTTTTAGTAGTAAACCTCTCCGTGGTGCACAACGGTTCTCTTATAACGGTTCAAATGGCTCTGAGCCCTATGCGACTTAACGTCTGAGGTCATCTGTCGCCTAGAACCTAGAATTAATTAAACGTAACTAACCTAAGGACATCACACACATCCATGTCCGAGGCCGGATTCAAACGTGCGACCGTAGCGGTCGCTCGGCTCCAGACTGGAGCACCTAGAACCGCACGGCCACTCCGGCCGGCTCTCTTGTAACGTCTGCCAGTGGAGTTTGTTTAGCATCTCCGTTACGTTCTCTAGCGAGGTAAACGATCCAGTGACGAGATAAGCCGCTCTTCGTTGGATATTCTCTATTTCCTATATCAGTCTTACCTGAAAGGCATCCCAGGTAGATGAACAATACTCAAGAATCAGGGGAACAAGCTCCTTATAAGCCACTTCCTTAAGATTCTTCCGATGATTTTGTGTCTTGTGTCTGCTTTTCCCACTATCTGTTTTATATGGTTATTTCACTTAAGGTCGCTCTGCATATTTACGCCCAGATATTTTACGGCAGACGCTGTCTCCTGTTTGTCATCAATAGTGTAGTTGTACAGTAGTGGATTTCATTTCCTATCTGTGCGCGATATGTTACATTTACTTACGTTCAGGGTCAACTGCCATATTCTGCAGCATTCATCAATTACCTGCAAGTCGTTCTGCAAATTCTTAATATCTTTCGGTGTTGCTACTTTGGTGTAAACAACTGCATCATCTGCGAATAACCTTAAAGAGCACCCGACGCTCTCTACTAGATCATTTATGCACAGGGTGATCCATCGATAGTGACCGGCCCAAATATCTCACGAAATAAGCGTCAAACGAAAAAACTGCAAAGAACGAAACTCGTCTAGCTTCAAGGGGGAAACCAGATGGCGGTATGGTTGGCCCGCTTGATGGCGCTGCCATAGGTCAAATGGATATCAACTGCGTTTTTTTAAAAATAGGGACCCCTATTTTTTTATTACATATTCGTGTAGTACGTAAAGAAGTATGAATGTTGTAGTTGGACCAGTTTTTTCGCTTTGTGATAGATGGCGCTGTAATAATCACAAACGTAACATTCCGTCAGTGCGAGCGGTATTTGCTTCGTGATAGATTACCCGTGTTGAAATGGACCGTTTACCAATTGCTGAAAAGGTCGATATCGTATTGATATATGGCTACTGTGATCAAAATGCTCAACGGGCGTGTGCTATGTATGCTGCTCGGTATCCTGGACGACGTCATCCAAGTGTCCGGACTGCTCGCCGGATTGTTACGTTATTTAAGAAAACAGAAAATGTTCAGCCACATGTGAAACGTCTACCACGACCTGCAACAAATGATGATGCCCGAGTAGGTGTTTTAGCCGCTGTCGCGGCTAATCCGCACATCAGTAGCAGACAAATTGTTCGAGAATCGGGAATCTCAAAAACGACGGTGTCGAGAATGGTACATCAAAACCGATTGCACCCGTACCATATATCTATGCACCAGTAATTGAATGGCGACGACTGTGAACGTCGTGTACAGTTCTGCCACTGGGCTCAAGAGAAATTACGAAACGATGACAGAGTTTTCGCACGCGTTCTATTTAGCGACGAAGCGTCATACAACAACAGCGGTAACGTAAACCGGCATAATATGCACTATTGGACAACGGAAAATCCACGATGGTTGCGACAAGTGGACCATCAGCGACCTTGGCGGGTTAACGTATGGTGCGGCATTATGGGAGGAAGGATAATTGGCCCCCATTTTATCTATGGCAATATAAATGGTGCAATGTATGCTGATTTCCTGCGTAATGTTCTACTGATGTTACTACAAGATGTTTCACTGCATGGAAGAATGGCGATGTACTTCCAACATGATGGATGTCCGGCACATAGCTCGCGTGCGGTTGAAGCGGTATTGAATAGCATATTTCATGACAGGTGGCGCATTGTCAATGCATATGCGAGCATTACGGAAGGCGAACTACTCGCTGTTGAGATGCATGTTGTTACACGTATTTCCATATTCATTGAGGTTGACGGACATCATTTTGAGCAAATATTGCATTAATGTCGTATTTGCAGGTAATCACGCTGTAACAGAAATGATAAGCTCACAAAGGTACATGTATCACACTGGAAGAACCGAAATAAAATGTTCAAACATACATATGCGCTGTATTTTAATTTAAAAAAACCTACCTGTTACCAACTGTTCGTCTAAAATTGTGAGCCAGATGTTCGTGACTATTACAGTTCCATCTATCAAAAAGCGAAAAATGTGGTCCAACTACAACATTCATATTTATTTACGTACTACACGAATATGTAATAAAAATGGGGGGTCCTATTTAAAAAACACAGCTGATATCCGTTTGACCTATCGCAGCGCCATCTAGCGGGCCAATCATACCGCCATCTGGCTTCCCCCGTTCAATCTAGACAAGTTTCGTTCATTGTATTTTTTTCGCTTGACTCTTATTTTGTGAGAAATTGGGACCGGTCACAATCAATGGACCACCCTGTATATTGTGAACAGCAAAGGTCCTATCACACTTCCCTGTGGTACTCCGGATATTACCTTTACAGCTGTCGATATAGTTCAGATAAGAGCAAAGTGTTGAGTACTATCTGCGAGAATGTCTTGAATCCAGTCGGAGGTCTGCTCCGATACTCCGTAAGCTCGTATTTTTTACAGTAAACGGCAATGCCGGACGGTGTAAAATGGCTCACTGAAATCAAGGAACTCGGCATCAACCTGAGCGTCCTTGTCCACTGGTCTGTGGGTCTCATGGAGGAACGGAGCGAGCTGAGTTTCGCAGGATCTCTGTTTGCGGAATTCATGTTGATTTTTATAGAGGAACTGTTCATTTTCTAAGAACGTCCTAATTCTTGAGCATAAAACATTTTCCAAAATTCTACAATAGATTGACATCAGCGATATAGGCCTATGATTGTGTGGATCTGTCTTACGGCCTTTCTTAAATACGAGAATGACCTGCGCTTTTTTCCGGTCGTTAGGTACCTTTCGTTGCTCAAGCGATCTACGATAAATTACTGCTACAAGGGGAGCAAGTTCTTTCAGTTAACATTATTCAGGAGGACGTCCAACAACTATGTCAACGAATGCCAGGACAAATGACTGCTTGCGTAGGTGCCAAAGCTTGACCAACGCATTATTCACTTGCTCATTTTGTGAAGTTCTTCCTCTTGAACAAATCATCCAGTTTTTCTGAAACACGTTTTTCTGTACATGTGCATGACAACTACTACAGATTTCCCATCCCATTCAGGTAATTCCTACGTGGTGCGTCGTTTATTTCTTTTCCCTTCTTAGAGTGTATATAAATTTGGGCAGATCGAAAGAAGCAATAAAGTCTTTTGTTTTTGCAGGCGTTCTCGTAATAATAGATGGAACGTCAGAGTGGGCAAACAAAAGACTAAAACTTCCGAAGGAAACATATGAGAAGGCAGGTCCAGAAAAATCGTTTGAAAAGACAGAATACCTGACCGGCAAAAGCAACTCACCAGAATATTAAAAGCCAAGTACGGGAAAAATAAGCAAATACCTGAGTCAAAATGCTACCATAATGAGTGAAAAAGAAACAACCAGTAATGTAAAAATGAAAGGAGTGTATTCTGAAAATGAGAAATCTATTCAATGCTGCGAAAAAATATTGGGTCCAATCTAGAAAAATGACGGAAATTTGATTTTGATGATCAGTTGTAACGTTGTCGCTTTGATTTGTTATGTAAGCGGTGCTGATATTCAATTATTTTAACCTTGATAATTGCAATTTCAGCATATTAAACATGAGTCATAACTAAGCCGGTGCCTTATTTAGGTCTGTGAAAATGTGCGTTTGTAATCTTACGGAACACATCAAATAGGGAGCCAAGATTGGGAGACTACATACAACACTGCAATCATAAAATAACACACGAAGAACGTCGTAACATATCCAAGAGGAAGTTAACCACAACCAACCGATTCAATTTTCACCCAAAGAAGTTACGTTCGTAGCGTAATCCTGTCTGTCATGTAATTACCACACACTGGTATACTAAATTCATACTAACTCCCTGTGAAATCTTCCCGAAAACAATAGCTGAGGGATACTTTGATGATTACACCACATGCTTCACGTGGTCAACTTGGTTTACACAAAGAGTGTAACTCCACAATAATTTTGATAATTAAAATAAATTACATCGAAACTCAATTTACAAAAGAAAAACCTCGAACTGGTTACTATCGTCTTACTATTAACCTGATTGGTCAAACAATTGTATAAGTACGTGGTACTGGTCTCACGAAGTACACCCCACGTGGATTGAACATAAAGAAAAGTTGCTATATTGAAAAATATTGTCGAGACGAGACGTTATAATCTCACGCACATTCGCATTTAAGATTGATGAACTTAGTTAGAGTTACGGATCAACACGTGGTTCCGCTTTACTCACAAAGTAGTGACAAAGCAACTACCGGAATATTATTCTGAACTTCACACTCGAATTACACTGCGTTGCAATTTAAGATAACATTAGATATTTTAGAGCTAAACCTGAAATAAAGGTGATTAAATTTTCAGTTAGGCTGAACTTAAGAAATCCGTTCTCCTACGGACTTAGCATACACGCGCATAGCTGGAGATCTTACCACTTCAGGCGCTCGCCTTGGACAGACTGACCTGGTCCTTTCCTGAGGGGTGCCTCACAAATACAAACGGAAGTGACCAGAGAGGCAGCTTCCTATACCAACATGACAAGGGACGGACAGGACCATACTAAGGATAGCAACCTCTTTGCTTTTAGAAAGTGTAGCTACCTGTTCCGACGTTGGTCCTACTGTTCACTAGCAGACATGCTTGACTGCTACCATCCAGCTTGCAACTAGAAATACATTTGCTCATTCATCCTCTCACACAGAAGGGAAGGGGGATGACAGTATCTTATCATATACAGCATACAAAAGAAAGCGGATGTAGGTTCCGTATGAGACTGTGTGACATGAATTACATATAAACTGTGTTTTAAAGTGTAGTAGTGTGACAGATCGTTCTTGTTTATGTGTAAAAGTAACACGTTCCACTACTCAGTCTCCTCCCAGATAGTCAGAAACGCCACAGTAAATTTAGAAGAGGAATTTATGCAGTAAATGACAACAGATTTAAGAAATTAGCATGAAAGGAATCCAACAGAGACCTTTCACAGTAAGGAAATTACGCCTTCTGCCCTAAAATAACGGATGAGATTAGGAAAAGACGTTTTAAACTCTATGGACATCTCGAGAGAATGAAGGAAGATAGATTAACAAAGAAGATCTGCACATTCTTTTGGAATATGAAAACCGTTAACGAAAATGAGTGGGGAGGCAAGACAGAAAAGGAATTACGAGAAATTCGGATTAAATAAGACACCTTACTCAACAGAGACCCAGTCAGCCACAAAGTCTAGAAATTCAAAGGTTTTGAGGAAGCTAAACCAAACAGGAAGACCACTGGTGTCAGATGATCAGGTGAGAGAAAACAGAGTCACTCTGAGAAAATGTAAAACTTTTGGAGGAAAATGAAGAAAAGGAGAAATGAAGATGTATCTGGAGGTTGTCTTTAGTTTGTCTGTAACGACATAAAAAACAAATATTTATGGTACTCATTACAATAAACACTGAACATAATAGCACCATGACGGTGAATTATAATAATAATAGATACAGAAAAGATTATTTGGAGTTCCAGAAATATCAAATATATGTATATATATATATATATATATATATATATATATATATATATATATATATATATGGCAATATAGAACGAAATAAGTGTGGACAACAAGAAGAACGAGAACTAATAGGGAAGTCTTGCAGATGAGATCGAAAGTTGAAAACAGAAATAGATACTGATTAGAATATCGTGAGTAGTGTCGGTGGGTAGTGTTGATAAAGTGACAGGGATACCGGTTCATTGTTGACTAGCAGGAAAACAGGTCTGAGATGCCGACAGGCAGGTTACAGTAGGGTGTGGTTACAGTAGGGTATGTCATTGACAACGCTTATCACATTGAAACAAAGAAAAGCAGAAGCAGTTCGTTCTGTAAAGTGGATTAATTATTCTTGTCGCTGAGCTGCCATTTTTATTCATATTTTTATGCTTTAATAGTATTCCCCACGTCTATTAATATAATGAAAGGTAGCTGAGATGTTATTTTTAAAAGTCGTATTATTACCTGCAGAATATCTACGTCATTGCACATGTTGCCTACTGTCAATCTAGGAACTGAATTAGCTCTTCACTTCGGTTTCTAAGAAGCTGGCCGGTCGGAGTGGCCGCGTGGTTAAAGGCGCTTCAGTCTGGAACCGCACGACCGCTACGGTCGCAGGTTCGAATCCTGCCTTGGGCATGGATGTGTGTGATGTCCTTAGGTTGGTTAGGTTTAAGTAGTTCTAAGTTCTAGGGGACTTATGACCACAGCAGTTGAGTCCCATAGTGCTCAGAGCCATTTGAACCATTTTTTTGTAAGAAGCTGTATTTTTCCATTTATTCGGCACAGCCGCCTAGCTGAGACAGACGGCGGAAGGATGCGAGCAGTCAAACTTCGCGAAGGCCGTAAATGTGTAGCTCTCTGTTTCCCCAGCGCTCGTGCAAAGGTGCGATGCCTACGTGGAGGAATGTCTCCTTTACTTAAGGAAAACAGCGGTTAGAAGTTTTCTGTGAGAGCCCCTTGACACAACGTCTCAATGGCTGCTCTGGAATATAGCTAGAAACACCGTTAGCTTCTGGCAATGCTTCCACCCACAAAAAAAAAAAAAAAAAAAATCCCACTCTTGGTGGCTATCTGTCGAAATCCTGAAATTTCATTGGGGTGGTGGTCGTAATCTCGGCAGAACTTGGCTAGAGACTAGAGAGCGCTCGGGGTAATTACCGTCATTGGTGAGTGACTTGAAGCTTTCCCGAAACTAGAGAGAGAAGTTGGAATTTTCTTTTCAGACACTCTGCCTCCTACCTCCACGAAAAGCGGTCTCGCAGCAACTCGTGGGCCGCACATGCGAAGATGAGTCTAGTACTCTATTAACTACTGCACACAGTCAGCACAAGTGCAGCGGAGTACTGAAGATCATTTGGTGAGTTTCCGCCAGCAATGCTGTTCCATGGAATTTCTCAGGGGGCATGGTATTTGAAAACATTGCGGACTTAGTCGTTTAGTTTCATTATCACGTTCTGGCAGTACTCAATGCATCCTAAAACTGGTACCAAGATTGGAATTAGACATAATAATCTCTTTGACATTTTATTCATTATTATCTAGTCGTAGTTTCTCTCAATGACATGTACGCAAATGAGAATAACAGCTTCTTCTATAAGAGTGCGTTTTGTTTCTCTACTTAGAGGCCTTCCTTATCTAAAATGGGGTGTCATATGGTGGTTACCATGCGTATTTCATACATGTCTATTAACTTTTAAAGGTAGGCCTACACTTTTATAAGACGTTATCCGTTGCGCAGCTTCTTTCGATACTTTTTCAAAAGTAAATTCGCGTGCTTGCATAGGGAGCTTCACGCCGTTTTCCTATCACAGTGACTTTAATTTTGTATTTCATTGCTTTAATTTTGTATCTCACTGTTACAACTACAGCCAGCCCAACACACAGTGTCTTCATAGTCAGGAAACTCAGAGATATGGCGTGGGAAAAGAATAGAACGAGAGATGTGTCCGAGAATGAAACATCCTGAAAATTTACGTACTATATGGGAAGCCGCAATGAGCACTTTGCTTTTCGTGGACAACACACAGACATTAACCAGACAATGCAAGTCCCTGTGAACTACATGTTCCGCCTCAAAAATATAATTATGCTGAGACACTAACATCTCTACGTCTCACCCCGAAGAGCATCTACAAAATTCAGAACGATTATGGGTGGCTAAAGATCATAGGAAGTCAGTGGGTAAGATATCGTCCGTCAGGTGCTGAAGCCTAGGCGGTGCATTTATTTTATCAACGACGAATACGACGTCGTGGTTGTTACACTCTGTATTATAATGTAGGTTCAGCAACCTTTCACAACGCAAGAGCACTAGGCTGGACGCACTTCCAAGGAGCAAGCATCGAAATTACTCTTTAGGAATCGATTAAAAATGGTACCTTTGTCTCCGTACAGACTTACAAGGGGAGGCCGCCAATTGTGAAATTCAGATTCGATTCATACTGCGCATAATAAAAGCTCATGGCCAGAGGTGTAATGTGGCAAAGCACCAAGCTGCACTTCTCAGCCGTTGTCGAGAAAATCGAGTTAAAGGAAACCGTTGCGGTGAAATACTCTCTACGATTAGTAATTTTTTACAGCGTCGTGGGCAGCGGTGAGCGCTCGGGTTCCTAATCCGAAGGTCACCGGATCGAATCTCGCGACATGCAATATTTTTTATTATTAGTTTTTTGTAATTCATATATATATATATATATATATATATATATATATATATATATATATATGTTGTTGTGGTCTTCAGTCCTGAGACTGGTTTGATGCAGCTCTCCATGCTACTCTATCCAGTGCAAGCTTTTTCATCTCCCAGTACCTACTGCAACCTACATCCTTCTGAATCTGCTTAGTGTATTCATCTCTTGGTCTCCCTCTACGATATATATATATATATATATATATATATATATATATATAAAACTATTAATGAATTGCTTATGCATGTTGGTGAAGGCGGATCGTTCTCCAATTGTACCGCCTCCATTTTTCCGTTTGTTTAACAGGCTGTACCAAAGCTCCCACGTCCGCACTGATTTTTAACGATGTTATAAGTTGCGCTATGGACCGCATCTACCTTCTTTCGAAGTTAGCAGGTTACTACGCTGTTATGCGGCAGCTCGTTTCGGCTCATTCAACATCTGTCCTTCAAGTGTAACGAGCGAGTAACGGTGTTTATGTTTCATACCTGCCACAGCAAATTCGTGTTCGTGGGGTCTCTATTCCAATTCGAACGTTTGACTTAAGCTATACGTATTCGTTTCGGAATATCGTTTCTACGTCTTCCGTTAACTATACGTGGTTAACATTGTGAAGACAATTAGTAACATTTGTGAAATACAACTTTGTTTGCGGAAAACATAATGACGTTCGAAGTCGCCAGTTTTTCCACGACGAACGACTTTCAACAACTTATTATATGCATAAGTGTTGAAACTGATTGCCGGGAATTATATATATATATATATATATATATATATATATATATATATATATGTGTGTGTGTGTGTGTGTATACACATTTGAATTACAAAAAACAAAACACTAAAAAAAAAAGGTTGCATGGCGCGAGATGCGATTCGGCGACCTTCGGGTTACGAACCCGAGCGCTTACCGCTGCGCCACGACGCTGTAGAAAATTATTAATTGTTGAGAGTATTTCACCGCAACGGTTTCTTTTAACTGTCGATTTTCTCGACAACGGCTGAGAAGTGCATCTTGGTGCTTTGCCACATTACACCTCTGGCCATCAGATTTTATTATGCGCTGTATGAATCGAATCTGAATTTCACAATTGGCGGCCTCCCCTTGTTAGTCAAACCAAGGTGGGGTCGATCTGAATCTCGGACAGTACTCCGCCGATCGGCCCTTATGGCTCCGCAGAGCCGAGGGGACTTTCATTTATCAGACACTATAGTGACTTTTCGCAACATGTATCGTATTCATACTTTCAGGTTTTGCACCATTCTTACACACCTATATAACTTTAAAAGGATTCTTGTGGATGGAAATCAACGACAGTTAACGAAATTTGTATTTTTAAAATTTTTGTGGTAGTCATCATGCCATGACTAAAAACGACATATAATTTCTTCCCCTTCTTTTACTACCCTGTACTTCACAGATATATTTGTGATGACGTAGAATCTTTTTCATTTGGTTATATGTAGTGGAACATGAAGTGTGACTATGATTACTTTGCTGTTTCCCATACGATTTCTTTATCTATTTTTTTCTGATGATCTTTCAAATTGTTTTACTAAATGTATTGCGTGAAAAGGTTATGCAATAGGCAGAAGCGTTGTAAGAACTGTGGAGCGAGAGATGTATCGATAGTTGTTTAACATGTATAGTAATGGTGTGCGTTTAACACGGTATTACTACCGGACTTTCGTGTGTTAGACACGGTTTGAAATTTGACTTTATGATGGACATTCCAAACGGACGTTGTGTTACGGGAACGGTGTTGGTTTTTGCAGAATGATGCTTGTGGCAGCGACAATGCACTCGTGGACAGACATATTGTCGTCGGTTTAGAAGTGAACTGCATTACATAAACTGTTAATTTAATATTGCACAATTTTGTTGACAACGAAATGAGTCGTATGCTAAAGCACTAACCGTCAATTTGGAAACCGTGAACTGCGTTGCTACGCAAGCGACTGTTTTCGCGAGAACAGTGTTATCGTGAACTATGAATATTAACAGCAGACGGACTGCCTAACTTCGCAATTGGCAGATTATAGCAAATGGAATGTTAATTTAAACACGATGTATGGACTGTGCCGGACATCCGTGTGTGAAAGTTGCAGTTGAACTAATACGACCTTCAAGTGCTGCATAAACAGACACTCTGTTAAGGCCTACGACAAATCGACGCTACGGAACTTAACATATTAGAGGTAAATTTGAATCTAACAGATGTCAAATTATGCGACCTTTGTTTACATGCCACATGACTTGCAAATTTATCTGGGTTTAACTGTTAGTGGTAAGCAAAATTACAGTATACTGGGTCCTTATTTATCAAATTAGCTTGAGAGTGTTTTAGGGTGTTTTCACTATCAAAGGATTTTGGTATTGGAATTTTAACAGGATTGGGAAACTTCTCATATAGAGGTTTGCTTTCGAAGTTTCCGGAAGTAGAACGGATTCTTCGGGTTTATACAATATTAATTTACTTCATGCAGTTTTTCTCATTGCAAATTCACGGTCATAGTAAATCTCCAGGAACGCTTTTCTTACACACTCCACTTGTAAATATTATGATAAAAGCGTCGCTGTTGCTAAGATTTGCTAAAAAAAGTGGTTCAAATGGCTCTGAGCACTATGGGACTTAACATCTGAGGTCATCAGTCATCTAGAACCTAGAACTACTTAAACGTAACTAACCTAAGGACATCACACACATCCACGTAGCAGACGCGCGGTTCCGGACTGAAGCGATTGTCTAAAATACATTTTCAGTTTATGTACACTACTTACACATCAGTACATACCTAAAAAGTATATTGTTAATAAAAGTTAAACACATTTTAGGAAATTTGTTTTTTTTTTAAGTATTTCTGGTAGTGGGCAGAAGTACTCCGGCCTCCTCTCTTGATATGATGTGTTGTGTTAGAAATTGCACAAGTCTGTCCTCAAAGACCCTGTCAGAGGTACATAAACGAACACAACGTGTGTAAGTTGAAACAAAACTGTATTCGAAACTATTCACATCAGTATTCCATATTATTAACGCAGTCAATAAATAAAACTACGCATAAAAATGAGATTTTTCACCACGTTTTGACGGTGCAATAAATTGTATCAGTTATTGCACTAACATTGATGGCTTTGAGGTTGTGTAATTAAACAAGTTTACACACAGTTAGTTAAAAGCAATGAGTTAGTTACTGCTGGGAATTAAAAACCTTTGGTTTTACTGACAACATTTCAGCTAAGTGCTGTTATCTACTTTCATGTCGATGAGCAATGGGAATGGAATAATGAGTTGGAGTAAATTATGTGTGTTCCAGCAAATGAATTTATAACTCGAAATTTACTTTGACTGACAGTAGTGGAGGCAACTGCGGCTCTGACAGAACTCTCTATCACTACAGCGGTTTCATCGTGGCTAGACCCGTCGCATTTTTGTACTAATATTACTTTCTCTTCATTTATTGTCAATCACATTACACCACTGATTTTGGACAGTGATTGGATGTAAATGCAGAAGCAAATGACGACGAAAGCTAACGATGTTTTCGCAAGCTTGTAGCCGAGTTTTAACGATGCTACATCTTTCCACTGCTTCTAAAGTCACCCAGTATTATGGTGTCCTACGCGTGATTCTTTTGCATATATCTTGCAAATTATTTCTCTGTATACACGTAGTTTGTTCAACCGTCCGTCGGGCGCACCTCTGCAAAAAACTTCCAGCTTCCCTTTTTCGGATGGCCCCGCTGGTTATAGGTGACGGTTGGCGCCGCTCCCTTCCTGGCTCGTGGAGGTGTCCCCGACCTTCCATCGCAGCTGTCGCTAAGTCGTCACAGAGATCGAAGCTGAGAAAGTGGCCAAGAAAAGGCACATTGCGACCGAAGACGTCATACTTTCTTAATTTTTTCCTACATTCATGTTTATTTTCTAACGGCCTTGTCGCTGTGGAAACATCGGCTCCCATCAGATCACCGAAGTCGAGCACTGTCTGGCTTGATTAACACTTGGATGGGTCACCGTCCATGTCTTCCGAGCGCTTTTGGCAAGCGGGTGGCACTCAGCTCTTGTGAAGGCAAATGAGGAGCTACTTAACTGGTAAATGCCGGCTCTATTCGCAAAAATTGACAACAGCCGGGAGAGAGGTGTGCTGATCACATGCCACTCCATATCTAGTGATGCCCATCGGCTCAGGAAGACACGGTGGTCGGTCAGTACCATTGGCCATTCCAAGGCCTGTTCGAACGGGAGATTCATCTTTATTGGCTATATTTCACTAGTTTTTAAGGCTATTTTGTCGGAGTTATAAAAAACAAGGGCGATTTCGTGAGGTGGGCGTAATTTGCACATTGCGACTGAACTCGGTATAGCGAATCTAATTTACTTCCTTTGACTTTTGTTCCAGGTTTTTTGATATATGACGAACAGGTAATTCGGCTTGAGTGGAAAATTGGAAATTTGTGGTGAGTTCTATGGTACCAAACGGCTGAGGTCATCGGTCCCTAGGCTTACACACTACATATTCTAACTTAAACTAACTTACGGTAAGGACAACACACACACCTATGGCCAAGGGAGGAGTCGAACCTCCGACGGGGGAAGACGCGCAAAACCATGGCAATGCGCCGTAGACCACACGGCTACCCCGCGCAGCTCGGCTTGGGTAACGAGAAGAATGTCATAAGATTTTTGACAGCTGTTAATTATGGTTTAGTCATAACAGAAGATGTAGATGAAAAAAGCGATACTGCGTTAGAAAGTGTGATTGAAGAGAAAAGAGATGCTACAGCTACTGAAAAAGAGTGTACTGACGATTCTCAGGATGAAGAAGCTTGTGATACGGAAGAACATGGTGAACCATTCGCATTAGGGAAGGATAAGAAAACCAAAAGGACCTGCAAGCAACCGAATAGGGGTAAGTGCAGAGGATCTGAAAATGTTATCAGTCACCTCCCAGGGGTGTAGGAGCAACTAGACTAGCCAAAAACCCGGTTAAGTGTTGGTATCACTTCTTAACTGATACCGTGCTTGAAATGGTAGTGAAATACATCAGTCAATATTTGGAGAGCTTCAAGGGAAATTTTGCTCGAGTTAGAGGCTTTAGGCCAACAAATATGACTGAAGTTGGAGCGTTTATTGGTTTACTGTACCCTGCAGAGACAATTCTGTTCGTGAAATCTTCGACCTATTTTTGGAGAACTATCAAAAGAACTATTCTGTTGGAGAGATGGTCACCATCAGCTAAATGCTTCCGGGTTTCAGAGCAAGACAGCTTTTCCGCCACTATGTTTACTCAAAACCGAATGAGAACGGCATCAAGCTGTTCGCCTTCGTGGATCCAAAGATGACCTACATTTAGGACTTGGAAATGTATGCTGGTACACATCCTGGAAGCCCTTACAAAGTGAACAACAAACAACCTGACGGCGTCAACTGCTTGGTTCGTTTCTTACTGGGAAGTGGGTGAAATATCGTCAGGCACCTGTTTATCGACTTTGCGCTTGCAAACGAGGTCCAAAAGCATAACCCCACCTACGTTGGAACAGCAAGAAAAAACATGAGACAGTTTTCCGAAGCATTTGCTATAGTGAAAGGAAAGAAGCAGTATGACGGTATGTTCGGGTTCAACGATGGGAAAGCTCTGATCTCGTACGTTCCTAGAGAGCAAAAAATGTTATTCTCGTTTCTTCCCTTCTTAATGAAGATGCTACTGCTCCTTCATCTGAACAAGCCAAGAGGCCAGAAATCGTAACGTTCTACAATTCCAAAAATTGTAGAGGGGATACTGCAAACCAAATGTGTTCGACTTATGATGTACGCAGAAACAACAAGCGTTGGCCAATGGTAATCTTTCATTCGATGATGAAAGGGACCGATATGAACTCCCTCCTCGTCTAGCTTGAACCATTGCGAAGGAGGCTGGGCCTCAAGAAGCTGGCCTATGAGCTTACTCTACCAGAGCCGGAAAGAAGGAGCTAGATGAGAAATGCAATCCCCATCAGTCTGCAAATCCGCCTGTGGCAGTTTATCCCCACGATGAATTTTGGTAATGATCATACGGACGAATTACGCATGAAGAGGCGTAAGTGCATGTCCTGCACGACTGAAACTGTTTTGAGGAGGCTTACCGTGTCGAGATGTGTGTGTTGCGCCAAGCCAGCCGCTGTGGCCGAGCGGTTCTAGGCGGAACCGCGCTGCTGCTGCGGTCGCAGGTTCGAATCCTGTCTCGGGCATGGATGTGTGTAGTGTCCTTAGGTTGGTTAGGTTTAAGTAGTTCTAATTCTAAGGGACTGATGGCCTCAGATGTTAGGTCCCATAGTGCCATAGTGCTTAGAGCCATTTGAAAGTTTTTTTTTTTTTTTTTTTTTTGCGCCAATCCGATCTGCAATAAACCCGCGAACGACATCTGCGATGTGTCCAAACCTGTCATGCTTCCAACTTCTTCTGAGGATCCCAAATCCCGTGCATCCGAGGAGAATTGAGGTCACGAGGCTCAGAGTGATATACGTAAGTGGTTTTTTGTGTCTTATTGTATGCTTCAACATTCAGCTCAAATTTTGAAGCAAGTACAGTGGAGGGCTAAAGAAATTGTTGTTTTCAAAATCGTGTATTTTGGGTACTAGAAATGTTTTTTCCATCAAGTCTTTTCAAATCCCTTAATGTCAATTCTAATGAAGGTAAGCACGAAGGAACGCCCCCCTGATCCAAAAGGAGGAGTGAAAACAATTTGTAACTGAGTGATTTTTTGGCACATTGCGGCAGGAAGAAGTTACGAAAGGGTTGTGACTGATGGAGGCTTAAAGACTTTTTATTACTTTCGTTTCCCAAATAATTACGAAGTGTACTTGATTACGTATCTGCGTGGTAGCTTAAGTGACGCTGTACTAAAGCTCTGTGTAGAGAAAGAATGGATGGATTAGAGGCGAGGACCATGTTGAACCTATAGGGCTGCAGGTCATATCTCGCCAGATTCTTGTAACGAAGCGAGCTCACTTACGTCATGTACTGGTAGCGTAAATCAATAGCTTCAAATTGGACGTCTCAAATCACCAGCAACAAAACATGCAAGCAGGAAGAGACGAAAAGTTTAGATTTCGCTTCAGCGACCCCAAATAGCTAGTGTTGTCGTGAGTAGCTTTAAACTGGTCGTCTAGAGTCGTTAGTGGCGGGAAACGGTAACCAATATCAAGTCGGAAAATGTCCCTTTATACAAGAAAAAAGCTAAGCTACAAGACAAGCACTTGACTTCTGGAACAGATTTCGTTAAAAAAATGTAAAAAAAAATAAATATTGTGCCGAAAGCAAACCATTTAAGAATACAGAAACTGCGTTTCTCCTGCTGCCATACTTAATTAAGAGATCAAATAACAAGTTTCTCTCCGGCAAGGTTTCTTATTAAACTGTTTCTCCGTTTATTATCGAGACACCATTTTCGTACATCATACACAGTGTGTATGCTCGACAAACAGTCTCTACTGAAGCAAAGTGCTGTGCAAATCACAAACGGTTTAGGGATAATGGGCATGCAGTGAATTTATCCTTCTTATTCCTTCTTATGCATCTGTCTCTGAAGCACAAAGCATTCACTGTATCGTTGCTTGATAGCCAATAACCCAAATACGAATATCTCGACTACACAGTAATAGATATACTTGTCATATACCGAGCTTTCTAATACAAGTTACAACTTCCACGTCAGATACGAAGCTATGAACGAGACTGATGACAATAATGTACGCTGTTAAAACAAACTGGCACAAATGTTCCTCACCTGTAACGCGTAATGCATAATTATGCTTTTCAGCAAATACTGTTAGACCGTGAACTGACAGACAGAATTACTCAGCAAAAATCAGCACAGTTTACCAAAAATTACTTTTCAAAGTTATGTTGGTTGGAAAAACGTTGGTTCAGAGAAGATGGAAGTATACGAACATAATTTACTATTCGTCACGGTTGACGTACGTATTGCACCTACCATTTCCAGTTGAGATTGCTTATGGTAATACACAAAGAGCTGTAAATTAACAAAAAAAGTTGATTGTGCTGTTCCGGTTACATTTGCATGTCTTCTGTGCTCTTCTTATCTTTTTTTTTCATCCTTTCTTACTTGATCGCTGCATCAAACAGCCTACCAGTCAACGAATGAGGAAAACATACGGCAGTCTTCAAAAGTTTCACATTAGTTAATAAAAAAATTAGTTTTGGTCAGTTATAGTCAAACAACTGTCCTTCTCTTGAGCAGGAGTCCTATGAGTTTCCATCATTCCGCTAGACTTTCAGAAATTGCAGCGCGCTTTCTATGCCCTGCACGGAGGGAAATATCACGTTATGCGACTTCAGTCAATCACCCACCGCAAACAGCGACAAGCGGACGCTCTCTCTATACAGAGCGCTGCTCTTAGTAGAAGCATCTGACTGCAGGCAAGTTTTTACCAGAATGCGAGAGGAATGTAGATATGGGTTGTGTCGTACGAGATGCAGTTGAGTATCGACTATAAAGAAATGACGATTAATTCTAAACTGATACCAAACCAGCACTTTAATGTCTTATTTCACAAAATTTAAGCATCTAGTATTCCTGTATGCCTATATTTTAAATATGGCAGTGCGTGAAACAGTGTGTTTTTGATCAGTATGCGAGATCGAGGAACAGTATAAATTAATGAAATATTAGTCATTTATTGTGATATCGTAGTGTTGTGAGAGTAGCGCCAACGGAACAGGAAGAATATGTTTCATTTGCTTCATTTCAGTTGCATTTGGAAGAGTAAATTTCTTCCTGCTTGAAAACTCTTGTTTGAAATTAACAGCTGCTTAGTTTTGAAATTCTTTTTCCATCTCGCCTGTTTCCAATATATTCTTGGTTATTCATTTGTTAGTCTATATTTGAGTGGATCTTTGCAACGTTTAAACATGAACATTGTGAAATTGGTTTCAATACGGTAAGAACAAAGGATACGCCATGTACTTCAACACACACCATGCTCTCAAAATATTATTTTTGTGTGACAGTCTTTTTACGTATGAATTCTTTTAAGAAAAGAAAAATCCACTACCCATTCAGTAATGGTGGTTTTACGTATATTTCACTTGTGGAATTTACCATTAAAAGGGCAGGAAGAAGTTGTCTTTGAAACTCATCGAATGTAATTTTCAGTATGGATTTCTTAGTGTTCTGTTAAAGCGTTAGTTATTGTCATACGCACCTCTTAACGATATCTCTACTTGAGGCTCTTGTCTTTATTGAAAAATGTATTCAAATATTTCGCTAACATTTACTTTTCTAGCATCAGATACATGAAGTAATTCTCAGAAGTATATACGAAGTAAAGATGATCTGTAGAAACGCACTTGTAATATGGAAAAGATGCTAATAAATTCCAAACTGAAAATCGATACTGAGAGATCAAGGAACACTTGGATCACGTCGATGTGTCTCGAACCTTCGGTATTTTCTGGGGATATTTTGAGAGAACAGCACTCTGGATAGGACCAGATCAAGTTTTTCTCAGCAATTGGTTGGTTGGTTGGTTTTGGGGAAGGAGACCAGACAGCGTGGTCATCGGTCTCATCGGATTAGGGAAGGATGGGGAAGGAAGTCGGCCGTGCCCTTTCAGAGGAACCATCCCGGCATTTGCCTGGAGCGATTTAGGGAAATCACGGAAAACCTAAATCTGGATGGCCGGAAGCGGGATTGAACCGTCGTCCTCCCGAATGCGAGTCCAGTGTCTAACCACTGCGCCACCTCGCTCGGTTCTCAGCAATTGCCATCTCTCTTGTCGAAGGACAATATCGTAAAGTATCGTTCCGTGTCTACATCTAAATCTACATTTATACTCCACAAGCCACCCAACGGTGTGTGGCGGAGGGCACTTTACGTGCCTCTGTCATTACCTCCCTTTCCTGTTCCAGTTGCGTATGGTTCGCGGGAAGAACAACTACCGGAAAGCCTCCGTGCGCGCTCGAATCTCTCTAATTTTACATTCGTGATCTCCTCGGCAGGTATAAGTAGTGGGAAGCAATATATTCGATACCTCATCCAGAAACGCACCCTCTCGAAACCTGGACAGCAAGCTACACGGCGATGTAGAGCGCCTCTCTTGCAGAGTCTGCCATTTGAGTTTGCTAGACATCTCCGTAACGCTATCACGCTTACCAAATAACCCTGTGGCGAAACGCCCCGCTCTTCTTTGGATGCTCTGTCAACCCGACCTGGTACGGATCCCACATTGATAGGCAATACTCAATTATAGGTCGAACGAGTGTTCTGTAAGCCACCTCCTTTGTTGATGGACTACATTTTCCAAGGACTCTCCCAATGAATATCAACCTAGCACCCGCCTTACCAACAATTAATTTTATATGATCATTCCACTTCAAATCCTTCCGCACGCATACTCCCAGGTGTTTTACACAAGTAACTGCTACCAGTGCTTCTTCCGCTATCATATAATCATACAATAAAGGATCCTTCTTTCTATGTATTCGCAATACATTACATTTGTCTATGTTAAGGGTCAATCTCCACTCCCTGCACCAAGTGCCTATCCGCTGCAGATCTTCCACCATTTCGCTGCAATTTTCTAATGCTGCAACTTCTCTGTATACTACAGCATCATCCGGGAAAAGCGGCATGGAACTTTCGAAACTATCTACTAGGTCATTTATATATATTGTGAAAAGCAATGGTCCCATAAGGGGTGTCCTAGGGGTTATACGCCACGCAGGTAAGTGACGAAATATTCCGTAAGGAATGAATTACCATCACTATAAGATAACACAGTTTATGATATTGGTATGTTCCTTACTATCGTGTGTATTGAAGCGTGATTCGTTTTCCATCGATAACCAAAGCATCTTTGTACACTTAAGCGTTTTCTTATAAATTTGGAGTTATTTATAGCGATATTCTCGTGTTTCTTTACAAAAACTGAAGAATTATTTGTAGGCGTACATCGGAACTTACCACTAATGGGACTGAAAATTTTTACTGACAAAATAAAACTTCTCACCAAATTTGACTTCAGTGATGAGTTGCGTAAGGCATGAAATTGAAAATTTCGTTACCGATTTACCCCTTGTTATTATGAGTTCATTAAGCACTTCAGATTAATTTTTTTTAATTAAAAAATTATACATTTTTTACTATTTTTGTATTTCATTCATATATCGTATTGATCCCCAAATACACGAAACTCAATTTTTTTGTTTGTGATGGAACCAAACTGGAGGGGGGAGCCAGCACTAAGAGAACATCAATTGGAAAGGTAAGAGCCACCACAAGGCGTATATTTCCTTGAATCAAAACTTAGTTCACAAGTCTGGAGTAAAAACCCGAATCTAAAACTGTAGCCATAGTACCAACTTACAACAGAATCATTTGTCGATGTTGAATTACATTGAGTGTGTCACTTGACAGCAAAAAGACTTATTGTAGATCCAGCAACAAATAAAGTGCCGTTGAATCGGTAGTCAGAATGTCAATAACTTGGAACACTCCTTCATATGGCACAAAAGCCGTCGAAGGAAGCAAAGTAAGTTGATTTGGCAGGCCAGTGCAACATGCTTGTCGTTCAGCACGGTAAATGTGATAGGAACAACGATTTCCCCATATCTCCGCTCCTATTGGGTCTAGTAACTTATAAACTCCATAGTGCTGGTACTCATGTGGCGTGCTGCTTCTGTGATTAAATTGGCTCAAATCTGTCCAGGTGTTTGGGAGGGGATCCCACCCATACAAACACAAACACTGGTTTATGTACATGTAACAGCAGATTATTTCGCCAAAGACAAACTGTTCAACGATTTCAATAACGGTGATTGTTAAGTAAATATAAGGACTAGGCAGAAAGATCAGCTAGAGGAGTGACAAGAAAATTGTGCAGCGTATTTGTAAAGTGGTGTAACATGCAGCGTTTCGTTTTCTGCATTTGAAGGGGAAGAACACTGCACATATACAGGCTGAGTTGATGGAGAAGTATGGCAACTGTTTACCGTCAAAAGCATAGTGGGTTATGCTGTCGATTCCAGGGTGGTCAGATAAAACGAATCATGAAGAACAAGGAGCAGACCAACTCTCCTATTTCGACACGACATTGGTCACAGTCTGCTGTGATCCATGACATCCATACTAAAAGACTGCCAATTCGAGACGTTAGCAGAAATGTTGCAGATGTGTTAGGCCAATCCAAATGAACTGTTTAGCTATTTAATGATACCTGTCCCACTATGCACTTGAGAAAAAGGAGCAGTGCAACAACAAGAAAGCTGTGGATTTACCTCTTCTGTAAAGGATGACAGTCACGAGGCACGGTGGTTCTGAGCGTGTTCTCTTGGGACTGCGGAGGTTTGGTGTTGACACATCATGTGAGGGGCAAATTTTCACGTGATAGCTCTGCTGAAACCTCTTGGCGAGGTGCAGGACGCTACCAAGATGACGTACCTCGGGAAGCTGTCTAAGGAGTTGCTCCACGATGATGCCTATTCACTGTGTGTAGGACTCAGTCACACATGTTGCTTCTTTGTCTCACCGAAAGTATACTCCAGAATTCCTCCCTTTTCTGCAAACGGAGAAACCATTGTTTGGGAGGCATATTCAGAATGAAGGCGAAGTGATTTTGTAGGTACAATATTTCTTGAAAGTCCAAAATAAGTCCATTAATAGATTCATCGTGCGGAAAAGCTGATGCATTGAACTGTTAATGAACTGATAGTCAAACTGGGCCATACCTGCCATAGTGGGCGTTCCAGTTTTCATCGTGGGTGGTAGGCGGTGGGGTTTTCAAAAAAATTTAATTAGGTTTTCATAAAATTTTGACATAAAGTATTTAGTAAGTGACGGTTATACACTTTAACTTCTCTGTAACTCTATTTTATAGTGTTTATAGAGTAAAGTTCAATTCCTACTTTAAAGACCTCTATTACTTCGGAGCTGGTAGGCGGTAAGAAGGATTGACTACTAACAAAGGTAAAATAGTAACTGGTAGGTAAAAAAGGTTGACTATCTATGGGCTGATACACAGAAAAAGCTCTCGGATTAGAAAGTGCAAGGATGTAGTCTTCCGCCGCTGCTGCTGAATCTGTACATCGAAGAAGCAGCTACGGAATGAAAACAAAAAATTCAGGAGTGGGATTATAATTCAGTGTGAAAGATATCTATGATATTCGCTGATGAGATTGCTGTCCTTAGTGAAAGTGCAGAAGGTCTCCAGGACATGGTAAATGGATTGAATAGCCTGGTGGGTAGAAAATGTGGTTTTGAGTAAACTGGAGGAAGACGAAAGTAATGAAACGTGGCAGAAATGGGGATAGTTACGTAACATCGAAACTGGAGACCACGATGTGACGAATTGAGGGGACTCTCGTACCAGGCAGACAGAAAAAAAAAACGATGAACGAAACTAGGAGATCATACAAAATAGACAAGGGGCTAGCACACACGAAGAGGGCACTCTTGACCAAAAGAAGTCAACTATTATGAAACATAAGACTTCAGGGGGGTAGGACGTCAAACGGGCCGACTTGGAGCAGGAGAGCCATCACAGGTCATTTTAATTTCCACTGTCTATACTTTTACAAATAAATTCATAAAACTTTATCAGCATCACCAGGAAGGATTCAGGATTCACACTCATTGTAGTGGAAGATCGAAAACATAACTAAATAATTTTTTTTTTACGTGTAAAATTTCATCATTCCTTCACTTACTAATGGCTGCATTTGTTGCTATAGGTACACTTTTCTTCATAAGTTAGAGAGATTCCTCGATGAATTTTACACAGCATACAAACCATACTTACAGGTGTTTGAAACTCTAGAATTTATTTAATTTATGAAAAAACGAATGAGCTGTTATATTTTAATCTTCATGTTTCAAAAAAACACAAATTTTCTAGTTAATTACCTCAATTTTTACCACAGTTTTTAATAGATTTCTAAAATTCTAGAGTTTCATACACCTTTGAGTATGGTTTGTATGCTGTGCAAATTTCATCGAAGAATCTCTCTTACTTATGAAGAAAAGTGTACCTGTAGCAACAAATGCTGCTATTATTAAGTGAAAAAAATGATTAAATTTCACATGTGAACAAATTTATTTTGTTATGTTTTCGAGCTTTCACCGCTGTGAGTGTAAATTCTGAATCCTTCCTGGTCATGCTGACAAAGTTTTATGAATTTACTTGTAAAAGTATAGACAGTGGAAATTAAAATGTCCTGTGATGCCTCTCCTGCTCCAAGTCGTCCCGTTTGACGTCCTATCCCCCTTAATTCGAGAGAGAAATTTCTGAGAATATACATCTGGAACAGTGTATTTTACGGACGTGAATTACGGTCAGTGGGAAAACAAGAAACGAAGAGAATCGAAGCATTTCAGATGTGGCGTTTGGAAAGTGAAAATTAACTGGATCGATAAGGCGAGAAATGACGAGGCTTCGCGCAGAATCGTTGAAGAAAGGAACATCCGGAAAACATTCACAAGAAGAAGTGATGGGTTGGTAGGATCTGAGTTACAGCTTTATGGTAACTGAGGAGCTGCAGAGGGTAAAAATTGTAAAGGAAAAACATATTGAAATATATCAAAGAAATGACTGAGGGCGTTGGGTGCTAGTGAAAGTGAAAATCTGGCACAGGACACAGGAGAGCTAATTCTTGGCGAGCCGCTTCTAATCAGACAGAAGACAACAAGGAAATTAGGAAACAACTAAAAATTAAGTTTAATAATCGCTGCACCATCGATTATAAGTAATTAAAGCTTTATGACTATCCCTAGTAAAAGAGAAAGCTTTCTCAGATTGGAGGGAAAAAAAAGAAAGAAATGGATACCTACACTTCTCTCTGGTCTTTTGTGGACGATCAAGTGATAAGGTTGCGCAAGCTCATAGTCATTTTCTCCGTATCAGGGAGTTGTGCGGAAAATTTCATTTGCGGCGAGTCCGGCTGTTGCTCGATATGGGCGATACGGAGCGGCTGCCGGAAGGAGAGACTGCGGAATCTGGGCGCAGCGACGGCCGCCCGCCGTGTTTCCACTCGGCGTATTTCGCGGCGCCTCAGTGATAGGACCATTCGTAAAGGGCCGGCGCGCTATCGGCGGCGGGAAAGGCCCACCATCCAGGCGCTGTCTCGCATCCTGAGGGCAATTTCCAGCCGCCGGATTTACGGGTCCCCCGCGGCGCGCCACAGCCGCCTCATAACGCGCCCGGAAGGCGGACAAAACACGATCGGCCGCCGCGTCGCAGCAACCCCGCAGCCTGCCAAGGATAACAGCCGCTGCGCCCCCTGTTGGCGCCTCTTTCCTCTCCCTTCTGTTTTCATACCTAGCACACCGCCCAACTAAGGCACGCCTGCCTCTTGCCGAGATTCAGTGACTCCCCACTGTCTGTCCGCGCCGTAAATATTGTGTAATACCGCCGACGCAGAAGACACGTAGGGACTGGCGTCGTGGTTCTGACTACATCGTTAGAAGCTTTGAGGGTACTTGGCATTCCATTCACCACTGCTGCCGAAAGTCTGATGAAGTGGGCGGGTTGCAGTCAACAGGCATCTCACGCAGGTGTTAAAGGCAGTCGTGGATTTGACTACATCATTGGAAGCTTTGAAGGTACTTGCCATTCCATTCGCCACTGCTTCCAAAAGCCTTGAAGTGGGCTGGTTGTAATCAACAGGCATCTCACGCAGGTGTTAAAGGCAGACGTGTAAGTTTCAGGCGTACTCTGCGAATGTTCTTTCCGCTCACCTTCCTACATTTCCTTTCTTTGTGATGCCTGTGTGCTTTTCCTGTGGCTGTTGTGCATGACAGCGTCAGTTTCTGGGAGTACGATGTTTTCTACAGCCTAAAGTTGATGAGCCGGTCTTCCCTAGTTCTTGTAACTGGGCAGCGCTCTGCAGTGCTTGATTTCTAAAATTTTAGTTACAGTAACGCACCTCTTCACTCATACAACCCCTCCCACTCCCCCTAGCCATAAAAATCACACATCTGGACTTTAGAAAACTTTTGTTTACTAAAAACTGTTGTCAGATACAGGTTTTCAAAACAGTTTCTTATAATCAAAACAATAGTATCGTCAGATTTAATATAACCATCAATTGCTACCGTCTGTTCACACAGGTGTTCCTTTGCTCGCTAGTACTGATCAATACATGTCGGCACAAGTCGGTAAGCTTCGTGATTATAACGTCATGTTTTCAGCTCCTGCCAGCCTCAACGTTGAAACAGTTGCGTTGTAGGTGCTCGGTGAATGTGTGTCCCGTATTATGTAATAAAGCATATAGCGATGAGTATTGACGGAGATATTCCTGACCTAGCGATTTCAAGTACATTTTCGATTTCCCAAATACTAAGGAAAAATCAAAAGCTGATGTGACATGTCCCACGAAGTTAGATGTTTAGCAAATGTTTTAACTGTCATTTACATTCTACGCATATAGTTATATTAGAGCTGAATTGGCTAAAAGTCATATTCATAATTAAAAGTAAGCAAAGTGTTTGAACATGAACGCCTGTATAATACGACATTCTTGAATCAGATTTTCCCTTTCCTTACTTTGATATTGTTGTTGTTGTGGTCTTCAGTCCTGAGACTGGTTTGATGCAGCTCTCCATGCTACCCTATCCTGCGCAAGCTTCTTCATCTCCCAGTACTTACTGCAACCTACATCCTTCTGAATCTGCTTAGTGTATTCATCTCTTGGTCTCCCTCTACGATTTTTACCCTCCACACTGCCCTCCGATACCAAATCTGTGATCCGTTGATGGCTCAGAACATGTCCTACCAACCGATCCCTTCTTCTTGTCAAGTTGTGCCACAAGCTCCTCTTCTCCCCAATTCTATTTAATACCTTCTCATTAGTTATGTGATCTACCCATCTAATCGTCAGCATTCTTCTGTAGCACCACATTTCGAAAGCTTCTATTCTCTTCTTGTCCAAAGTATTTATCGTCCATGTTTCACTCCCATACATGGCTACACTCCATACAAATACTTTCAGAAACGACTTCCTGACAGTTAAATCAATACTCGATGTTAACAAATTTTTCTTCTTCAAAAACGCTTTCCTTGCCATTGCCAGTCTACATTTTATATCCTCTCTACTTCGACCATCGTCAGTTATTTTGCTCCCCAAATAGCAAACCTCCTTTACTACTTTAAGTGTCTCATTTCCTAATCAGATTTCCTCAGCAGCACCCGACTTAATTCGACTACATTCCATTATCCTCGTTTTGCTTTTGTTGGTGTTCATCTTATGCCCACCTTTCAAGACACTGTCCATTCCGTTCAGCTGCTCTTCCAAGTCCTCAGCTGTCTCTGACAGAATTACAATGTCATCGGTGAACCACAAAGTTTTTATTTCTTCTTCATGGATTTTAATACCTACTCCGAATTTTTCTTTTATTTCATCTATCTACATCTACATCTACATTGATACTCCGCAAGCCACCCAACGGTGTGTGGCGGAGGGCACTTTACGTGTCACTGTCATTACCTCCCTTTCCTGTTCCAGTCGCGTATGGTTCGCGGGAAGAACGACTGTCTGAAAGCCTCCGTGCGCGCTCTAATCTCTCTAATTTTACATTCGTGATCTCCTCGGGAGGTATAAGTAGGGGGAAGCAATATATTCGATACCTCATCCAGAAACGCACCTTCTCGAAGCCTGGCGAGCAAGTTATACCGCGATGCAGAGCGCCTCTCTTGCAGAGTCTGCCACTTGAGTTTATTAAACATCTCCGTAACGCTATCACGGTTACCAAATAACCCGGTAACGAAACGCGCCGCTCTTCTTTGGATCTTCTCTATCTCTTCCGTCAACCCGACCTGGTACGGATCCCACACTGATGAGCAATACTCAAGTATAGGTCGAACGAGTGTTTTGTAAGCCACCTCCTTTGTTGATGGACTAAATTTTCTAAGCACTCTCCCAATGAATCTCAACCTGGTACCCGCCTTACCAACAATTAATTTTATATGATCATTCCACTTCAAATCCTTCCGCACGCATACTCCCAGATATTTTACAGACGTAACTGCTACCAGTGTTTGTTCCGCTATCATATAATCATACAATAAAGGATCCTTCTTTCTATGTATTCGCAATACATTACATTTGTCTATGTTAAGGGTCAGTTGCCACTCCCTGCACCAAGTGCCTATCCGCTGCAGATCTTCCTGCATTTCGCTACAATTTTCTAATGCTGCAACTTCTCTGTATACTACAGCATCATCCGCGAAAAGCCGCATGGAACTTCCGACACTATCTACTAAGTCATTTATATATATTGTGAAAAGCAATGGTCCCATAACACACCCCTGTGGCACGCCAGAGGTTACTTTAACGTCTGTAGACGTCTCTCCATTGATAACAACATGCTGTGTTCTGTTTGCTAAAAACTCTTCAATCCAGCCACACAGCTGGTCTGATATTCCGTAGGCTCTTACTTTGTTTATCAGGCGACAGTGCGGAACTGTATCGAACGCCTTCCGGAAGTCAAGAAAAATAGCATCTACCTGGGAGCCTGTATCTAATATTTTCTGGGTCTCATGAGCAAATAAGGCGAGTTGGGTCTCACACGATCGCTGTTTCCGGAATCCATGTTGATTCCTACATAGTAGATTCTGGGTTTCCAGAAATGACATGATACGCGAGCAAAAAACATGTTCTAAAATTCTACAAGAGATCGACGTAAGAGATATAGGTCTATAGTTTTGCGCATCTGCTCGACGACCCTTCTTGAAGACTGGGACTATCTGTGCTCTTTTCCAATCATTTGGAACCCTCCGTTCCTCTAGAGACTTGCGGTACACGGCTGTTAGAAGGGGGGCAAGTTCTTTCGCGTACTCTGTGTAGAATCGAATTGGAATCCCGTCAGGTCCAGTGGACTATCCTCTATTGAGTGAATCCAGTTGCTTTTCTATTCCTTGGACACTTATTTCGATGTCAGCCATTTTTTCGTTTGTGCGAGGATTTAGAGAAGGAACTGCAGTGCGGTCTTCCTCTGTGAAACAGCTTTGGAAAAAGGTGTTTAGTATTTCAGCTTTACGCGTGTCATCCTCTGTTTCAATGCCATCATCATCCCGTAGGGTCTGCATATGCTGTTTCGAGCCACTTACTGATTTAACGTAAGACCAGAACTTCCTAGGGTTTTCTGTCAAGTCGGTACGTAGAATTTTACTTTCGAATTCAATGAACGCTTCACGCATAGCCCTCCTTACGCTAACTTTAACATTGTTTAGCTTCTGTTTGTCTGAGAGGTTTTGGCTGCGTTTAAACTTGGAGTGGAGCTCTCTTTGCTTTCGCAGTAGTTTCCTAACTTTGTTGTTGTACCACGGTGGGTTTTTCCCGTCCCTCACAGTTTTACTCGGCACGTACCTGTCTAAAACGCATTCTACGATTGCCTTGAACTTTTTCTATAAACACTCAACATTGTCAGTGTCGGAACAGAAATTTTCGTTTTGATCTGTTAGGTAGTCTGAAATCTGCCTTCTATTACTCTTGCTAAACAGATAAACCTTCCTCCCTTTTTTTATATTCCTATTAACTTCCATATTCAGGGATGCTGCAACGGCCTTATGATCACTGATTCCCTGTTCTGTGCATACAGAGTCGAAAAGTTCGGGTCTGTTTGTTATCAGTAGGTCCAAGATGTTATCTCCACGAGTCGGTTCTCTGTTTAATTGCTCGAGGTAATTTTCGGATAGTGCACTCAGTATAATGTCACTCGATGCTCTGTACCTACCACCCGTCCTAAACATCTGAGTGTCCCAGTCTATATCTGGTAAATTGAAATCTCCACCTAAGACTATAACATGCTGAGAAAATTTATGTGAAATGTATTCCAAATTTTCTCTCAGTTGCTCTGCCACTAACGCTGCTGAGTCGGGAGGTCGGTAAAAGGAGCCAATTATTAACCTAGTTCGGTTGTTTAGTGTAACCTCCACCCATAATAATTCACAGGACCTATCCACTTCTACTTCACTACAGGATAAACTACTACTAACAGCGACGAACACTCCACCACCGGTTGCATGCAATCTATCCTTTCTAAACACCGTCTGTACCTTTGTAAAAATTTCGGCAGAATTTATCTCTGGCTTAAGCCAGCTTTCTGTACCTATAACGATTTCAGCTTCGGTGCTTTCTATCAGCGCTTGAAGTTCCGGTACTTTACCAACGCAGCTTCGACAGTTGACAATTACAATACCGATTGCTGCTTGGTCCCCGCATGTCCTGACTTTGCCCCGCACCCGTTGAGGCTGTTGCCCATTCTGTACTTGCCCAAGGCCATCTAACCTAAAAAACCGCCCAGCCCACGCCACAAAACCCCTGCTACCCGTGTAGCCGCTTGTTGCATGTAGTGGACTCCTGACCTATCCAGCGGAACCCGAAACCCCACCACCCTATGGCGCAAGTCGAGGAATCTGCAGCCCACATGGTCGCAGAACCGTCTCAGCCTCTGATTCAGACACTCCACTCGGCTCTGTACCAAAGGTCCGCAGTCAGTCCTGTCGACGATGCTGCAGATGGTGAGCTCTGCTTTCATCCCGCTAGCGAGACTGGCAGTCTTCACCAAATCAGATAGCCGCCGGAAGCCAGAGAGGATTTCCTCCGATCCATAGCGACACACAACATTGGTGCCGACATGAGCGACCACCTGCAGATGGGTGCACCCTGTACCCTTCATGGCATCCGGAAGGACCCTTTCCACATCTGGAATGACTCCCCCCGGTATGCACACGAAGTGCACATTGGTTTTCTTCCCCTCTCTTGCTGCCATTTCCCTAAGGGGCCCCATTACGCGCCTGACGTTGGAGCTCCCAACTACCAGTAAGCCCACCCTCTGCAACTGCCCGGATCTTGCAGACTGAGGGGCAACCTCTGGAACAGGACAAGCAGTCATGTCAGGCCGAAGATCAGTATCAGCCTGAGACAGAGCCTGAAACCGGTTCGTCAGAGAAACTGGAGAGGCTTTCCGTTCAGCCCTCTGGAATGTCTTTCGCCCCCTGCCACACCTTGAAACGACCTCCCACTCTACCACAGGTGAGGGATCAGCCTCAATGCGGGCAGTATCCCGGGCAACCACAGTCATAGTCCTATCAGGGGATGCGTGGGACGAGCTGGCCGTCCCTGACAAACCCCCATCCGGACCCCCACAGTGATGCCCATTGGCAACAGCCTCAAGCTGTGTGACCGAAGCCAACACTGCCTGAAGCTGGGAGCGAAGGGATGCAAACTCAGCCTGCATCCGAACACAGCAGTTGCAGTCCCTATCCATGCTAAAAACTGTTTTACAAAGAACGTCTGAACTAATCTACAGAGAGCGCAAACAAATCGACAAAATTTAAACGGTTATTAAAATACAAGATTGCCTAGTAAATGCAGTAATGCTGCTACTTGCGCACTGCTGACACTGCTCGGCGGCGGAAGGAGACTAAGCGAAATTACACTATTCAGGTACAAAAACGCGATGCTACACTCTCAAATACTATAATACGCCCGAAATTTATGAATTAAACAATGCAAGTACCAAAAACACGCAAAGAAATTAAGAATTAAACTATGTAACAAATGAGTGAGCTAGGAGTATACGACTTGCTGCTCAGCTGCTTATACAACGGCGGCAGGGAGCACACTGACTGTGACCAACCGACACTGGCCGTTCAAAACAAAAACAGTAGACAAACGACTACGCGAATTTACACTATTCAGGCACTAAAACGCGATGCTACAACTCTCAAATACTATAATACGCCCGAAATTTATGAATTAAACAATGCAAGTACCAAAAACACGCAAAGAAATTAAGAATTAAACTATGTAACAAACGAGTGAGCTAGGAGTATACGACTTGCTGCTCAGCTGCTTATCCAACGGCGGCAGGGTTTACTGCTTGCTCAATATACTGGTTTAATAACATGGGGGAGAGGCTACAACCCTGCCTCACTCCCTTCCCAACTACTGCTTCCCTTTCATGCCTTTCGACTCTTATGGCATCTGGTTTCTGTACAAATTGTAAATAGCCTTTCGCTCCCTGTATTTTACCCCTGCCACCTTGAGAATTTGAAATAGAGTATTCCAGTCAACATTGTCAAAAGCTTTCTCTAAGTCTACAAATGCTAGAATCGTAGGTTTGCCTTTCCTTAATCTTTCTTCTAAGATAACTTTGCTAATAGTGAGTGAAAAAGAAGTCACAAGTTTATGTAAACAGGTAATGTGCTAATGATCTACGTAACAACAGAGATCACTCCCAGCTCTGGTTTCTGCTGCTGAAAGGTACTGAAAAAAGGTAGCTGAGTGAAGGAGTTAGACGTATGGGAATTTGTTGGAAACAAGTTTTCCTGCTGTCCTATTCAGAGAAAAGGATCAAGATCGAGGAGAGATACAAGGAACTGCGTATGTTGATAAGAGGTTAAAGCAGAGAGACTGTGAAGAAGTCTCAGCGCTTACCTACATCCACAACTGGAATATGGCGTTGAAACATGATTAAAAACTCGAACATCAACGACACAGCATACTCAGGTGTTCATCGACAAGGTTACAAACGGAGCGAATTTTCTTGAGAAACATCTTACAGGATAACATCGCTCTAGTCAATAATGAAAAGTACCAGCGTTAAGACACTGCCCAATAAAATTAAAGGGTAACTTTTTGGAAACCCAAGAGTTCCCTCCCATTGTTGCTATGCAGGAATTTGAAGTTTGTTTCGAAGGTGTCTTACTTATTTTCTTTCTGTGCAATGGTAAAAAAGTGTGGCACCCTGCGGCGTCTTTCTCGCAGTCGGCTATGCTTCAAACAGCAAAGTGTCGGCCCATGGGAAAAAACGACCAATGCCACCCTGGAAGTGACACACTATGGGAAGGTCACCACACGCTCTCTACACACATTCCAAACGTTGATTTGACACATCTGCAATGGAGGACAGAAATACGACACTCAGAGCTGAAATTGTCTGTTTCGTTGTGTGTTGCACAGGAAAACGTTTCAGACATACTACCTCTCAGCATCGACACGGCAAAGTCTCAGGGGATGGCATAAAACACATTAATGAAACCACGTCTTTCCCTTGGGACGCTGATTCTCACGTCTTTTGCGGTCGAAATCGACAAGTCCAAGTGAGAAGAGCAACAGGACAACGTTCTCAAAGAGCTTTGACACTGCTGTTGCTCCCTGGACGACTCAGCTCTTCTCTAAGGACATCATAGTCTTACAACACCAATGAACATGATCGCACTCCTCTGAAGTGTGCCACGGCTGAAAGTTTTGTTCTTTTACACACGATGGAACTACAAGGGGCGGGCCGGAGTGGCCGAGCGGTTCTAGGCGCTTCAGCTTGGAACCGCGCGACCGCTACGGTAGCAGGTTCGAATCCTGCCTCGGGCATGGATGTGTGTGATGTCCTTAAGTTAGTTAGGTTGAAGTAGTTCTAAGTTCTAGGGGCCTGATGACCTCCGATGTTAAGTCCCATAGTGCTCAGAGCCATTTGAACCATTTGAACTACAAGGGACCGTTCAAAATCATTCGACGAAACTGAACATGCCACAAAGTAGCAAGTGATGTTTATGCTATCCAGCCCTCCTGTTTCGCGCCCTCCCCTAGCGTTAACACGGGGGTACGACATTGACATATGTAATTAAACGGTAAAGAGAACTTCTAAGAAACCCCAGTTCGGCAAAATCCTCTGTGCCACCCGCGCACCGTTGCTCGGCACTTTAAAGTGTAGTACAGAGATATCCAGTCAGTGATTACTAGGTGCCTAATACCTGGTGGCTACCTGCGTAAATTAGCCGCATAGAAAACTTTGGAGACCCTGCTCCTCGTTACTCAACTAACGTCGAACGCCCGGCCATGTAGCCTTCACTAGCATACCGCAGCGCTAATTCTCTCGGCCTGCACAAAGGAAACAACCCGACTACCGCCGACGAATGTCAACCATCCATCAAGCGCAACCCGACTGCAGACGTGAAGGACAAGACTACATTCCGATACATTGCACAAATCCAGTGAAGTAGTGACTTTTGGTATGTTTAATTACGCGCAATCCTGGTTCACAGCAAAAAGGAAATCGATTAATTCTTCCTCATATCCCCGCTAAAATATCGATTCATCACTTTTTAGAATCCAGCAGAGCTCTCGATATTAAGCGAGTTACCACAATATCATAATTCAAAAAAAGGGACGTGCTGTATAAACTGCATTTGGTAGATTCCAAAAACTGCCAGATGATGATATAAAATTAGCAACAGCGGTGTTATATACACATTGTTCAGCAACAAAATTATGACCACCTACCTAGTAGCCAGTAAGTCCACGTTTGGCATGGATAACAGGGGCGATGAATCGTGGCAGGGAAGTAATTAGGCCTTGGTAGGTCGCTGGAGGGAGCTGGCACCGCATCTGAACACACAAGTCACCTAATTAAAGAAAATTCCAGGGAGGGGGGCGATGAGCTCGGACACCACTTGCAATCAGATCCTACATACGTTCGGTCGGGTTCAGATCTGGCTGGTGGAGGGGCCATCACAGCAGCTGGAAATGGCCACTGTGTCCCTCGAACCACTCCATCTCTCCTGCCTTGTGACATAGTGCGTTATCTTCCTTAAACGGCCGTCGGGGAACATGATCGTCGTGATGGGGTGTACAAGATCAGCTACCAGTGTATGACACATATTCGCCGTCTTGGTGCCTTTCACGAGCTTCATTGGACCCATGGATGCCCATGTGAATGTTCCCCAGAATTGCCGCAAGCTTGGCTCCGTCCTGCAGTACAGGTGTCCAGGAGCTGGTCCCCCGGAAGATGACGGATTCGCGCCCTCCCATCGGCATGATGAAGAAGGTATCGGGATTCATCAAAGCATGAAACGCCCCGCCACTGCACAAGCGTCCAGTGCGGATGGTGACAAGCCCGTTTCAGTCGTAGTTGCCGATGTTGTGGTGTTAACATTGGCACAAGCATGGGTCTTCAGCTGCAGTGGCCTGTAGTTAGGAATGTTCGGTGCGAGTGTGTGTTCAGACACACTTGTACGCTGCTCACCATTAAAGTCTGTTATTAGTTCCGCCACAGTTCGCCGCCTGTCCTGTTTTACAAGACTGCCCAGCCTACGAAGTCCGTCATCTGTGGTGATGGCTGGCCGCCCAACTCAACGACGTCTGGACGTGGTTTCACCCTATTTCGCCGTGTGTTGAACACACTCACCACGGCACTCCTCGAACACCCGACAAGTTGTGCAGTTTTCGAAATGCAGGTTCCGAGACTTCGTGCTATCACAATCTGCCCTCGGTCGCACTCAGATATTTCTCGCGCCTTCCCCATTCTGCCCATGGACAACACGCTCTCTGATACTACATGCATCGTGCGTGTGCCTGACTAGCAGCCATTCCTTGCCAGATGATCAGTGTAAAAAGAAAGTGAAGAACGTGGTATCCGTTTTCTCATTAACATTATGGTAGGAATCAGGAAGGAGCAGAAAAGGATTTGGAAAAACTTTATATTTTCTTCATTATTTGTTTTGTACTGGAGTGTTAACCAACGAAATAATTTATATCTATTTCACTCTTTTCTAACGCTATTAGGGTTCTTGAGGGGCTCTTCGCATTAGTAAAAAAAAAAAAAAAATGGCTCTGAGCACTATGGGGCATAACTTCTAAGGTCATCAGTCCCCTAGAACTTAGAACTACTTAAATCTAACGAACCTAAGGACACCACACATATCCATGCCCGAGGCAGGATTAGAACCTGCGACCGTAGCAGTCGCGCTATTCCAGACTGTAGCGCCTAAAACCACTCGGCCACCCCCGGCCGGCCTCTCTGCATTAGTCCGTCCCGTGTAAAATTAGAGCGATCTTCATCTACTTGAACCCTTTTACTGTACTCAGGAATTGTACTCCATCTATAATTTTCACCCTTACACTTCCCCGTATTACCAAATAAACTATTGATTGCTGGCTCCGAATATAAGAAATCTATTCTTTCTTTAAATCAGTTATGGACGCTCAAACAATTCTTCCTATAAACATTTTTCAGATCTGCTCCGTTTTCGTTTTATTTTGTGTCATCAGTCTTCAGACTGGCTTGATGCGGATAGTCACGAATTCCTCTCCTGTGCCAAATTTTAAACTCAGAGCAACTTACGCCCTCTGTTAACTGATGGATATATTCCAATTTCTGTCTTCTTCTACAGTTTTCACCCCTACAGCTCCCCCTAGCACCACGAAAGTTAGTCCCTGATGCCTTGACAGATGTCACATCATCCCCATCCTTCATCTTGTGTTTTCCCCATACTCCTTTCTTCGCCTGTTCTGCTGAGAATCAAATCATTCGTTACTTTATCAGTCTACCTAATTTACAATATTGATCTGTAGCATTATTTCACAATTGATTCGATTATCTTCTGTTCTGATTTTGACACAGACCATATTTCACTATCACACAATGCTGTGCTCAAAACGTACATTCTCATATATTTCTTCCACAAGATCCATATTTCATACTAGCTGGCTTCTCTTGGCCGGATGCCCGTTTTGCCATTACTGGTCTCCTTTTTATGGTCTTCTTGCTCCATCCGTTATGGGTTATTTTACTGCCTAGGCAGCAGAATTCTCTATAGTAATTTCTCGCTGTTCTCATTTCTGACGATTCTCATTACTTTTGTCTTTTGCGGGCTATTCTAAATCCATATTCTGTACTCATTAGACTGTTCATTCCATTCAACATACCCTGCAGTTTTTCTTTCTTTTTACTGAGAATGGCAACATCATCAGTGAATCTTATTATTGACATCCTTTCAGCTTGAATTTTAATTTCACTGATGAACCTTTCTTTTGTTTCCACCATTGCTTCTTCGATTTACTGACTTAACAATAGGGGTGAAAGATTAAATCCCTATCCCAACCCTTCTTATTTCGAGCACTTGGTTTTTGATCTTCCAGGCTGGTTGTTCCCTCCTGATTCTTGTACATATTGTGTATTACCCACATCTTACCCTTATTTTTCTTAGGATTTCTAACATATATAACAGTTTTTACATTTTCGAATGCTGTTGCCAGGTCAACAAATCCTATGAACGTGTCGCGGCTTAACTTCATTCTTGCTTCCATTGCTAACCCCAACGTCCGAACTGCTTCTCGAATCCTTTTCTCTTTCCAAAAGCCATGCTGATCGTCGTCTAACAGACCTCAATTATATTTTCCATCCTTGTGTGCATTACTTTTGGCAGCAACTTGAACGCATAAACTGTTACGCTTACTGTGCGATAATTCGCACACTTGTCGGCTTTTGCAGTCTTGGGAATTGTGTGTGAGCCGTCTTCCGGCTCGTGTTTGTGCCGTTGACAGGTTGGCGTCGTGTATTCGGATTGTAAACTCTTGTTTTCTTAATGCGTTCACTGGCGCCACTACGTTTACTCGCGAGTACTGTGGTACTGTCTTTGGAGCGACCTCAAGTATTTCCGAGTCGTCGTATGTCGGAGTTCAGTTGGGAGGGACGGAGCAGCAGTGAAGGTCCACAGGCGGAACTCGCCCAACCGCTGGCGTCATACATGCACTGCCCGACGGAAGGATGTGGTCGTGAGAGTGCACGACCACGTCAAGGACCGTATTCAGCGAGTATATGTTGAATGGATCATTATATTCCAGTAGTGCAAACCTTCACTGGTGTGTGTGTGTGTGTGTGTGCGTCCGTCAAGTGACTTCATGTCATCAAGCTATCAGTTGGCGGTTTTATTCTCCGACGTTTCCCCTGCCAGACTTGATTGGCAATGAACGATGGTTGGTCGTTCGGTCGGTCGTCTCGATGGACGACGTGGATCTGGTCTTTCGAGCGTTTCTGTGTTCTTAGCGTTCATGCCTACGTGCACTTCGTCTTGCTGCTGCACAATGACTGTTTTAGGATTGTTTGAGTTGTTTGACGAATTGTCTTTTGCGGTTCCATGTGCATCTAGTCAGATTTTGAATAGGGAATTTGGTCTTAACCCTGTCTGCATACTAGGATTTGGTGGAGCCAACTTGTGTAATGAAACGCTTGTTATTTGACGATGCTAAATGTTATTATGTCGTAGTATTGGTTATCGCATCTTAGGTGGATTTTGCGAGTGTGTTGGCTGGCGTTTAAGCTATCCCTAGTTTGAATTGACTTCCCGTTAAGTGAGCATAACTCTTAGCTGCCTGTCTTATCGCTTAAGCTGCTGTAGGGACTTTTCTCAGGTCGATCCTTGGAGCACTGTCTGTGGATCACCCCCTTTTTTATTTTGGTCTGATTGTGTCAATTGTTTAAAAATAAAATTTGTTTAAATTATTCCTATTGCTTGCGGCATTCAGCCGACAAAAAATAATATGAATTTTTCTTAATAAGGCCCTCATCCGTCAGTGTAGCTTGTGTTACGGTCAAATTTTTTAAAAAGATTGTTTAAAAAATTTATTTTGGTATTTTTAAGATGTAATTGTCTTCCTCATTTGTGATTCAGTCCTTCAGCCGTTAATTGTTCTGAAGTATTGCTTGTGGCTCAACATGGCTCTGAGCACTATGGCACTTAACATCTGAGGTCATCAGTCACCTAGAACTTAGAACTACTTAAACCTAACTAACCTAAGGGCGTCGCACACATCCATGCCCGAGGCAGGATTCGAACCTGCGACCGTAGCAGTCACGCGGTTCCGGACTGAAGCGCCTAGAACCGCTCGGCCACAGCGACCGGCTATTGCTTGTGGCCCTCAGCTGACAAATAATTTTGCATTCTCTCTTAATAAGACGTTCAGACGTTTGTGTAGCTTGTGTCGGAGCAATTTTTTTAAATGATTCTTTTTAAAAAATTATTTCCTTAAATAAAGTGTATATGTTTACTGTGCAACCAACGGTAACTGATTAGGCCCCGTTCACACCTTTTCGTGCTTTCCCTAAGTGTGGATGTCGTTTTTTCGAATGATGATATATCGCCAGTCTTATACAGTCTACATATTTTACTTGAATAGTCATTTTGTTGTCACTTCCCCCAATTATTTTAGAAATTCCAATGGAATGTTCTCTATCCCATCGGCTTCATTTGATTTTAAGTCGTCCAAAAGCTTTTTAAATTCTGACTCAAATACTGGTTCCCCTATCTCTTCCTTGTCGGCTCCTCTTTCTTCTATCAAGTCATCAGTTTACTCTCCAGTTTCATAGACGCCTTTAGAGCACCCTTTCCACCTATCCGCTCTCTTCTCTGCATTTAAAAGTGAAATTCTTAGTGCTGTCTTGAAGTTACCGTCCTTCTGTTACCCGAGCTTCGATTTATTTCACCGAACAGTAATATTTTACATGAGGGCAACGCACAGCGTTTCCATACAGATCGCTTGAGACACGAATTGTTGCTTCAATTTCTTAGTCACCTCAGTTGCTTCCATCATAATATTAGTTCAGTATAGATATAATAAAAGATTATTTTACCTTTTCAGAAAATACTCGTCCACAAACAAAGCGTCTATCGAACTTGACGTTACACAAACCGAACCATAATGTAATAGTTTCAGTGGAGCACACATAATCTTCACGCAGGCATCTCCCCGCCCTTGGAACCGGTGTCTCACGCTCTTCAAAGCAAGGCTCGCTTAGGTGGACACAAGTGCAGTGGCAACGCACCTCCTGGCTCTCAGGCGCGTTGAAGCATCGTCTCACAGCGAAAACTAACAACCAACAACGCAATCCTCGGAGTATCGTTTACAAATTGGGCATGATATTTATTTCATCTAATTTCACTTGTTATTTTCATTTAACTTTTGACGAAAATATTTTAACCTTTTTCGGAATAAATTATTAACTACTCGCAACCCTAACAAATTTTGCTGCGTTTCAAAACAGATACCATTTGTTGAAGTAACAGCAGTTATAAACTACCTTTTGAAGCTGGATGTCACAAACACATTCAATACCACGTTTATAATTTCGCAAAGAGCGTTCAGCAAACATCAGTAACTAATTTACCTCCCAAATTTCGTTCAACAAACATAAACACACAACTTAGCTTCCACTTGTTGGGAGTAACAAAAGTAATACCACAAATTCCTTTTACAAACCTCATTGACACTGAAACTGGTCAAATTCGTACAGATCAATTACGGCGGCAGTCATACACAGAGTGGTTCAAAAAGGAAGAACAGATTTAGATTGTTTATTACACCCAAACTGCACTATGTGATCACGATCACGACTGTGTAAATATACGAAGGTATCAGCACGCACTTGAAAATTGCGCATAGCCGAAACCAGTTTATTGTGTGAAAAAAGTGACTGTAATCATAATACAGTCAAGAAAGGAAACAGAATTGTCTTAAAATAAATTTTGGGATATGGCACTCGTGGTCAAAAAATTTACGCTTTGTGTCTCCTATGTTCCCCGAATTGATATGCTGTGGCATTTCACTTTTCCACTTACCTGGAGTCTATCGTCATCTTTGGACATTAAATGTCGATAGACGTAGTTATTCTTCATTTCATTCACAAAAGTCCACACGATGTTATATAAGTTGTAGCAGTTGATCTCTACATGGGTTAAAATGCAGACGTCTCTGTAGTTAGTTAATTAGTTTGTTTGTTAGTTACACGTTCCATGGATCATTATGCAAGACAGATCGTAATGATGTGGAACGAGTAATTTAACATTCACATCGCGAATTAATTTGTGCATACGATTTCATTCCGAACTTTCCATTTTTTTTTTTTTTTTGCTTTTTTACAAAGAGAAAAAAGATGTACAGATATGATTTAGTAATTACTACCCACCTCCTTTTACACATCACTGTAATAAAAATCCTCCTGCGGAACAGAAGGAGTTGTCAAGGAAAAATTTTCTCAGTTTGTTACCAAAGTTCATTTTGCTATCTGTCAGACATTTTGTATCTCTGGGTAAGTGGTCAAAAATTTTTGTTGGAGCACTGTGTACCACTTTTGCTCTAAAGACAACCTTAATGTGGAGTATCGAATGCCATTTTTCCTTCTGGTATTGTAATTATATCCCTAATGGCTCATCTGAATTACAGCGAACTTTCTGCTTTAAGCTCTCATCAGTGTGGACCCCCAGGAATTTTGAAGCTTTCACCTTGTTTATTATATCCTCACAATATGCTACACTTATCGTAGGTGTAGTGATTCGAGATGTGCAGAACTGGATATGTTGTGTCTTTTTAGGTCTGAAAGTGAAATTATTCCATAAAAATCCGTCAAAAATACATTTAAGAACTTAGTTTACCTTTTCTTCTGTTTCTGCATGTACGATTGGATTAATTGCAATACTAGTGTTATCTGCAAAAATAACTAATTCTGCTTGTTGTGTACTAGATGGTAGATCGTTTACATATATGAGTAACAGCATTGGACCTATGATTGAGCGTTGAGGAAACCTCATAGGTGATTTTTCCTCAGTCAGAATTATGTCCCTGGACTATATTGCTAGAATTACTGAATACAACTTTCTGCACTCTTTTGGTTAGATATGACAATATCCATTGGCTGCCTATACCATCAATCCCACAAAACGTTAATTTATATAGAATACTGTGATTCAAACAGTCGAATGCGCTTGAGAGGTAGCAGAAAATGCCAACCGAAGCTATTTTATTATTTAATGGTTGTGAAATCTGGTGAGTCAAAGCGTCAACGTGTAACGCCGGAAATGCATATCCTCCTATTTCCATCTATTGTGCTATTATTTTTTTCCTTGTTTTGTTACCTCAAGATATGATATTTCTGTGTCTTCACATATTGTAATTGTTTTACTATTTGTATATATATATTTATGCATTTATGTCGATGTATAATTTGTTTGTTTTGTAAATATTATTTGTATGTTTGCGCTGGGTCTTGCCTAGGGAAAACTGCTATCGAACGATTACATCGATAGGTCGTGTGAAGACTCAAAGTGTGTAGGATCTTTGGTAGTGTTAACTCTGCCGCGTGGAGCGCGGGCGGAACAGAGAGAGTCTGGCGGGAGTAGCGAGTGGAGCAGGTGTTGTGTGACGCTCCCGCGAGTTGCCGCGCTTTCGGGGTTTGGCAGCATGTAATTGCGCTCGACTCGCGATGATAGTTTCTGACATGGTGTCGCGGACGGGAAGCATTAGCTGGCGCACATCAAGAGCACGTCTCGCCTGGTGACCGTGTCGAGAAGAAGGCGCGCCAACATCCAGCTTCTGCAACAGCGACGGCCGACAATGAGTGACTGTCGCCACCTCCTCGATCGACGGCTTCAAACCTTCAATCAACCAACAAGGAAGACTAAAAGCACGTAAAGTTTCAGAACTGTATGGCAGACCTCAGCTTTTCAAATTGTTCCATTTGCCTCGCAAAATTACAGAACTTAGCATGAACCCTTGTTGCTCATTGTCTCAATTGCATTGCCAAGCAGGGTCCCTTCCTTTTCCGAAATGAACCCGAGTGTCGTTGAAATTCAAACGCCAGCATTAAAATAATATAATTAGATTTCACTGCTTTAATTTCAAAGTTCAGTAGCTGGCTACAATATTTAGGTTACACGAGCACAAATTTAGAGTGCGAGCTTTGTTACCGTATTTTAGCTTACCTGTGACTGCAGCTCAGCTTGGTACGTACTACATTTTACTATTGTTAATTGTTCAGAATCATTTAATTCAAGATCAAAGTTAAATCTCTTATTTCTAAATTGCGTAGATTCAAGTAGCTTTTGAAATGATTGTTGAGGTAGTCCAAGACTAACCGTACTTTACCGAATTTCGATGTGCTTAAGAAAGAAAGCTTCTTATTAATTTCAGTCACTAAATTAACTTTCAGTTTTCCAGTTTTATTAATTCTTTTGCTAAATTAAGTCAGAGTGCAGCGAAAGTTATTACTTCTGACAAACTTTCAGTTTTCACACTACACGTGTCAACCTTCAGTTGCCACGCTTCTAGTGTTAATTATATGTGTAATAACCTTTCTTTTTCAGTTACTATAGTAATTGTCCTTAGGACTGGCGACCGTGATTTCCCCCAAATCTCAAATACCTAATTACCGCTAGTTAATTGTTAACGTAACGGCTGCACATTTACCTTCTTTATTAACTTTACCCCTTTTCAAAATTAATTTCCACCAGTTTCATTAGCACATTTCCTTTCATTTAGATGTAACCCTTTCCTCCCTCTTTACCGACAGGTTAACTTCGGTGACGATTGCTTTTCCAAAACTCCCATTAGGTACACGCGGTTTCATTTTTCACTGTCATTAAGGTCGGTAAGTGAGGGGGAGGTTACACGTGGCAACCTGGTGACAGGACAATCTTCAGATTTGAGGTTGTTCTGGACACGAATTTTCTTTGGTGCAAATGTCGTAACAAAGTACTGGTTACATACAGGCCGTTACGTCAGCGAGAATAAGTAGTGGGAGTAATCCTAATTACATTTGAGATTTGTCAGTTATATTGAAAATTATTAAAATGAGTGAAGGCAACAATTGCCAAAATTTGGTAGACTTGGATACGGAACAATCGGTCGAACAGTGGGAAACGCGCACAGCGGTACCCATTGTTCCGGGGCAGGCGGCTAGCATGAAAGATGCGACCGCCGAAACGCAACAAAGAGCAGAAATGGAATTCCAGACTTTAGAAAATGTTTCGGAATCGGAAGTGAAAATCAAATCTGAATCCCTTGATGACGAATACGGGGGGACAATGAAAGAGGAAGCCGCTACGGAAGTAAAACCGGTGGTTTCCGGGAATTTAACTGATTTATTGAATGTTTTGATTAACGAAATCAAGAGTCAATCGGCAGAAATTAAAGATCAGGCTGCCAAGCAAGAAGCTCAGGCTGAAAAAATTGAACGAATGCTAGACAATCAGAACAAAGCTATTAATGTTGTTAACAACAATGTTGAAGTTGTTAACATAAAAGTTGATAAAATCAAAGACGATATTGTCGTGATTAATACCGAAATCGGTAACCTTAAACAGGAAATGATAGGCGTTCAGGCGGAAATTGCGAGCATAAATACTCGTTTTGATTCCGAAATTAGCAGAATCGAGAAAAGTGTAGGAGACGCAGTTGCTCCGATCATCGAGAATAAGGTGACGGAACAAATTTAAATAGTGAGAAAAGAGGATCAACAGAAGGTGGAAACTTTAAAGGCTTTAGTATCCGAAGTAGATACCAAAGTGACGAAGCAGGCTAACATCTGCGAAGAGAAAAAGAGGGAAGTGGAAACGCTTGCGACAACCACTTGCCAAGTGATTACGAGGGTGTCGGAATTAGAAAGGAAACTTGACGAAAAAGAGAGCTATGTGCCAATCTGTGCACATAGTTCGGAGTTGTTGACGAAAGAGGAGCGGTTCGACCCCTTGAAAAAAGGCGGTATACACCCGACGGATTTCATTAAAAATTGTGAAAGAGTTTTACCCAGATCATGGACTAATGAGAGAAAAATTAATGCGGTTATTGATGTGTTGGCTGGTGATGCCAAACGTTGGGGCCTAAACCTCAACATTACGAACGTGACTTTTGACGAGTTTAAAAATTTGTTTCTGGCTGAATACTGGTCAGAGCAAAAACAGCAAAGTGTCTGGCGCGAATTTGTTGTATCGAGGCCTTTCGATGCGAATTCGCGTGGCTCGATGAAGGAGTTTTGTGAGGGCTGGATCCGCAAGTTGGAATATTTGCGTGATCGCCGCACGGAATCCGAAATAGTCTGGGAACTCTACAAAAAGCTTCCAGATGATACAAAACGCTATGTAGGAAGCAATTACAGGACAATCAATGATTTCCTGGAAAGAGTTGAGGACGAGGACAATTGGCGCAATAATCGCGACAGTGGTGGAGGCCGTGGTAACAACAACAGGAATCACAACAACGATAACTATGGGAATAATGCATACCGCAATCTTGGCAGCAATAACAAAAATGGTTCGGACCGTAATAATAATCGGTACAATGCAAATAATAACAGGAATGACGGAAACCAGTATCACACTAACGTGATACGGGCTTCACAGAATAGTAATAACGCCAGAGGGTGTGATCAGCCGCCTCAGCAGCATCCGGGGAGCGTATCTGCTGGGACGAGACAGGGAAACCATTAGCCGCGCCGGTGAGGGGCCGAGCGGGCGTGGAGATATTTTGGCGGCCCAATAACAGGAGAAAACCCAGGTGTCGTCGTTATGAAAATTCCGTATGGAATAATCAACGGCGGGAGAGTGTGCCAGTGTTAGGAGAAAGGAGTGCGCCCACAAGTAGTAGATCAGCTGTAGACACGGCAGTAGGAAGTACATTCACTGTCAGTGAGAACAATTTAAGTAGTGTTCCGGAAATCGATTATAAAGTGGCAGCTGTAATACCCACAGCGGAACTGGAGATTGAGTTTAAGGATGATTCGCAATTGTTGAGAGAAGATCAGAGGTCGGATAAAACGTCCGTCATCGAGCGAGGGGATGCAGAGAGGGATGAGGTCTGGTTAAGGCAGTTCGGTCGCTTATACGACGAACTAAGAGATTATAGGGGCCTGTACGGGAGGAGTGTTTATAGGGAGCGCGGGCAGGATTTGCCGCGTCTCGTCCCACAGGGAGATAGTATTTGTGAAGTGATGGAAAGTTCTGGCCCTAACCGGCAGACTTTACCAGAAATAGTTGATGTTAATGGGGAGCACGAGCAAGATTCGTCGTGTTTCGTCCCGCAGGAGTTAGATGTTGAAGTAGTAACGGAAGGTTCTGGCCCTAACCGGCAGACTTTACCGAAAGTTATAGTGGTAGAAGTAGCCGACCCATCCGACGCAAACCTCCAGTTTAAACATTGCGAGAGTATTAAGGAGAAAGATTACGAAAATTTTAGTGATAGCCGGACACGATTGGTAGAAAAGCACATAGATTACAGCGTGTATGAGGTTAGAGCTGACATTATACAGTCAGACGATAGCAGTGTGGGTTGCGCAGATCCAGAGGAAGTAATTTCAGATACTACTGGGCACATTTCTCCAGGTAGATTGGCAGATGAGATCAATCTGGCTAAAGAGGAATCAACGAAGGTGACAACTAGTGAAGTGATAGCAAAGCAGCACTCACTAGTTGACGAGTTACAGGAAAAGGTTTCGGTATTGGAGGCGAAGCTACAGACTAAGCCTCAGGACAAACGTGTTGAAATTAAAACTGTATGTGAACAGAGGCTGAAAAAGCCGCCAGATAAGCCGAATTTAGGATCAAAGCCGGATGGTTTTTTCTGGAATGACCTGGATATAGACGAGGATTTACTGTGGGAAAATAATGAAACAGTCGAGGACAAGTGTAGACAGATAGTAGTGTCTGTTAATATGCACGACCTACAACTAAACGTGTTGATTGACACCGGTGCAGAATTGAGTGCTGTATCTGGGAAAATATTTGAGTTACTGAAAGACAGACCCGGCATCGTAGTTATGCCAGTAACAGGAGTGAAAATTATCGGTGCTACTGGGAAGGCCAGTAAACCGGTCACAAAACAGATTTTTGTCCACTTCGAGATATGTGGGGCACGATTTGAACAAGAGTTTGTAGTCGTGCCAGACTTAACTACGGAAGTAATTATCGGGTTAGATTGGCTATTAAAGTACCGTGCAGTGATTAACTGCGAAAGCAAAACTTTGACATGTATGTCACTAGATAAAACGATAGTAGTTAGCTTTGACGAGGCAGGAGACGGTGTGCATAGGCAATACCAGCCTATACACATTGTTAACTGGCCGAATGGTATTGATGTAGGTATGAATTTGAACTACTGTAATGTGAGGAATCTCGGCATTGACAATTGTGTAGAAACTGAATTGGAAAGTATTGTAGACGGTATGTCAAACGTAACACACGAACAAAGACGAGGCCTGTATGAAGTGATGATGAGGAATAAGAGTGTGTTTTCAGACAAACCGGGTCTTGTGGAAGGATATAAATGCAAGTTGCATGTAATTCCGCACGAACCATTCTTCGTGAGACCGTATGCTATACCGCTGTCCAAAAAGGAAGCAGTGCAACGGGAGATAGATAAGATGATCGAATGGGGAGTGATTGAAAGAAGTACAAGTCCATACAATAACGGTTTGGTCATTGTAGCAAAACGGGATGGTAGTGTGCGTATCGTGATTGACGCACGCACGTTGAATAGGGTCGTTCAACGTGAAACAGACAGACCAGAGAGTATGGAGGAGATTTTGCAACGTTTTCATGACGTTAAGTTCATGACTAGCCTCGATCTGACAGCTAGTTACTGGCAAATAGAACTCGAAGAAGAATCTAGGCCATACACCGCCTTCTTGTTTGCGGGCAGGTGTTATCAGTATAGAGTACTGCCGTTTGGACTTAATATATCTGTGTCCGTATTCATCAGGGCCCTAGATAAAGTGCTAGGACCGGCTTTGAGTTCAAGATTAACTGTATATGTTGACGACCTATTGTTGGCCAATGCCACTTGGCATGCCCATTGTGACCTGTTAGACGAAGTTTTTAGAGCATTGCGCCGTGGCGGAATGACTCTAAAGCTAAAGAAATGCGAATTTGTGAAGCAGGAACTGAAATTTTTAGGGCATGTAATTACCACTGCTGGTATTACGAAAGACCCAGAGAAACTAGAGGCAATAAGGAATTGTCCTCCACCCAAGTCTAGGAAACAGTTAAAAAGTTTTCTAGGGCTCGCAGGATTTTACCGTAAATTTGTAAAAGGACAAGTGTTTAATGATGAAAATTTGAATAACCTCTTACGCAAAAATGTTCCGTTTGTGTGGACTGACGGGTGTCAGACCGCTTTCAAGAGATTAAAAGACGAGTTGTTAAGATCTAACATACTATTTCATCCTGATTTATCGCTACCCTTCCATCTGGGAACGGATTCGTCGAATTACGGGGTGGGGGTAGAACTGTTCCAAGAAGTTGGTAAAGGGGAGGATAAGGAACACCGGACGATAGCGTTCGCGAGTCGAACTATATCAAAAAGTGAGCGAAACTACACGATTTCTGAGAAAGAGTGTCTCGCTATCGTGTGGGGATTCAAGAAGTTCAAGGGTTACCTATGGGACCGTAAGGTGATTATTCATACGGACCATAAGGCGCTCACTTATCTGAATGATTGTAAACTACTTCACGAAAGACTGACTAGGTGGTCGCTGTATTTACAGCAATTTAACTATGACATCTGTTACGTAAAAGGGACCGACAATTGCATAGCGGATGCGCTGTCGCGGTTGCCCGAGTCTAATCAAGGTCTATTGAAAGATGACGCAGATGGAGTGGTCAAATTGTACTATTTTAAAGAAGTTGAGGGACGTAAATTAATAATGAACATTTGTAAGAATCTACGTCGTCATCAGAACGAGGATGGTTGTTTAAATATGGTGAAAACCCGATATGATGAAAAGAGTCCAGAAGGAGAGAAATTAAGGAAGTATTACAAGATATACGATCATATCTTGTACATACGTAAGGGTGAAGATAGTAATATTTGGCGGGTATGCTGGCCCAGCAAATACGTCACGAAAATAATAGACTACTACCATTTGGCGTATGGTCACTGTGGACCAAAGAAATGTACGGAAAAGCTGAGTGAAGTAGTGCATTTCAACAACATGTTAAAACGAGTTACTGACAGAGTGAAAACTTGCGATTTATGTCAGAAGGTGAAGGTTACCAACTGTACGAGTCGTGGTCCTATGCAAAGTATAAGGCCTAACGACACCTTTGAGTTACTGTGCGTGGACTTGTACGGACCTTTGCCCAAGTCATCAGGAAACTTTGCCTACATTTTAGTAGTGCTAGAAGCTTTTTCCAAGTTCATCAAACTATACCCGATTAGGAAAGCTACAGCCAAAGCGGTCTATAGCAAGCTTGTGAACGATTATTTTGTTCATATTGGTAAGCCCAAGGCGATTCTATCAGACAATGGGGCACAATTTACTTCTAAGTTGTGGAATGAAGGCATGGAAAGTAATGGGGTCGAGGTGATCCATATTTCAGCTTATTGTCCGGCTGGGAATCCCGCTGAGAGGTATATGCGCGAGCTAGGCCGACTGTGCCGTACCTATTGCCATCACAACCATAGGGCATGGGGCAAATATGTAGCAGTATTTGAGAGAATTATGAACACCTTGAAACATGAATCTACGGGATTTTCTCCAGAGGAAATCCTGTTGGATGACAGAAGTAAAAGTTTAGTGGAAGAGATAATCAAATTCCCCCCACGGATTGACATTAGTATTGGTGTGAAAAAAGATCGTTTGCGAGAAGTAATGAAGCTTAAAGCCGATGCTCGCATACGTCGTCATGACGCTAAAGCGCGTTTTGCTAAGTTTGCAATCGGAGACTTAGTAGTTGTAAAAGCTCATGAGAAATCGAGCGAGATAGACAATGAAATCTCTAAATTTAAATTTGTTTATAATGGACCATATAAAGTCATTGGTATACCTCACACAAATGCTTATTGCTTAGAGTATCCAAGCTCTGGAAAACGATTAGGTATACGAAATATAGTAGATTTGAAATTGTACCAACCTAGGATCGATTAATACCACACAATGGGTAATTTGTACAATATGTAAATATAGAGTGTAAGATTTAAGGTTTGCTAGATTGCCATGCTTTTGACTGACCAAGGTCATTAAAGAAGTTGTAATTAATAAGTAATTAATTTTGATTAATCAATTTAATTTTAATCAATTTAATCATGATCTAATCAACTGAAAAATCCAAGCTGCTAGTTTAAGTTTTCAGCTGAGTCACAGTAGATTAAGGAATGTAAATATGGTTTTGTAAATAGCTGTAAGATTTCATGAATATGTGATTTACTAGTCATTGCCGATGTACTTAGACGCTGTTTTAAGTTTCAGGCTAGTACATGCGTGTGATGATGGACAGTGTTGAGTTATCCACTGTGATAGTGTTTATGGACTCCTTGAGATTACTCGGGAGTGAGTTTTCCCGAAAGAATTCAGTGAAACGGACGTTCTGGAAACGCCATCACAAGGGCGAGTGAGATCAAGCGTGCCGCACACGCGGGCGCAACAATACTGGCGAGGCGAGCCGCTGTCGGCTCTTGTGCCGCTGTTGGCTCTTGGGCCGCTGTCGGCATTCTTTGTACTTGCGAGTACGGAAGGCGGAATTGTTTTTCTTCCTGGACAGCTGAAAGAATTCTACTGTCAATATTTATGTTTTTTTCGATCTGATGTGTGTTATTTTCTTGTTTAGCGTTTAATGGACTCCCATGACGAGAATATTAATTATGAAAGGGTTATGTAAAAATGTGTATTCTATGTAATTAATTATTAATTTGCGTATTTTGATCTACCTGTTTTTATGACCATGTACTCTGATTAATTTTGTAAATAGTATTCCATTTCTTGATACTGTTGGGAATTTTGACAATTTTAGAATAGCTAAACCATTTTCTATGTTTTCTATGAATTTTAATATGTTGTAAACCTGTTTTACTTTGTGCAAGATGACAGAGTGGAATAAGATTAGGAGTATCTCCACTCAATTATTATTGTATAAAAATTGGTTTATGATTAATTAGACGAATGCTAAAGTTTTTTGATGTTTTGAGCATATGCATTTCCGCTGTTTCTTTTTTGGGACATTTTCTGAGTCTGTTTACGTTACACGAACATCCTCAGACAATGTGGGGCACGTGTAACGCCGGAAATGCATATCCTCCTATTTCCATCTATTGTGCTATTATTTTTTTCCTTGTTTTGTTACCTCAAGATATGATATTTCTGTGTCTTCACATATTGTAATTGTTTTACTATTTGTATATATATATTTATGCATTTATGTCGATGTATAATTGGTTTGTTTCGTAAATATTATTTGTATTTTTGCGCTGGGTCTTGCCTAGGGAAAACTGCTATCGAACGATTACATCGATAGGTCGTGTGAAGACTCAAAGTGTGTAGGATCTTTGGTAGTGTTAACTCTGCCGCGTGGAGCGCGGGCGGAACAGAGAGAGTCTGGCGGGAGTAGCGAGTGGAGCAGGTGTTGTGTGACGCTCCCGCGAGTTGCCGCGCTTTCGGGGTTTGGCAGCATGTAATTGCGCTCGACTCGCGATGATAGTTTCTGACATGGTGCCGCGGACGGGAAGCATTAGCTGGCGCACATCAAGAGCACGTCTCGCCTGGTGACCGTGTCGAGAAGAAGGCGCGCCAACATCCAGCTTCTGCAACAGCGACGGCCGACAATGAGTGACTGTCGCCACCTCCTCGATCGACGGCTTCAAACCTTCAATCAACCAACAAGGAAGACTAAAAGCACGTAAAGTTTCAGAACTGTATGGCAGACCTCAGCTTTTCAAATTGTTCCATTTGCCTCGCAAAATTACAGAACTTAGCATGAACCCTTGTTGCTCATTGTCCCAATTGCATTGCCAAGCAGGGTCCCTTCCTTTTCCGAAATGAACCCGAGTGTCGTTGAAATTCAAACGCCAGCATTAAAATAATATAATTAGATTTCACTGCTTTAATTTCAAAGTTCAGTAGCTGGCTACAATATTTAGGTTACACGAGCACAAATTTAGAGTGCGAGCTTTGTTACCGTATTTTAGCTTACCTGTGACTGCAGCTCAGCTTGGTACGTACTACATTTTACTATTGTTAATTGTTCAGAATCATTTAATTCAAGATCAAAGTTAAATCTCTTATTTCTAAATTGCGTAGATTCAAGTAGCTTTTGAAATGATTGTTGAGGTAGTCCAAGACTAACCGTACTTTACCGAATTTCGATGTGCTTAAGAAAGAAAGCTTCTTATTAATTTCAGTCACTAAATTAACTTTCAGTTTTCCAGTTTTATTAATTCTTTTGCTAAATTAAGTCAGAGTGCAGCGAAAGTTATTACTTCTGACAAACTTTCAGTTTTCACACTACACGTGTCAACCTTCAGTTGCCACGCTTCTAGTGTTAATTATATGTGTAATAACCTTTCTTTTTCAGTTACTATAGTAATTGTCCTTAGGACTGGAGACCGTGATTTCCCCCAAATCTCAAATACCTAATTACCGCTAGTTAATTGTTAACGTAACGGCTGCACATTTACCTTCTTTATTAACTTTACCCCTTTTCAAAATTAATTTCCACCAGTTTCATTAGCACATTTCCTTTCATTTAGATGTAACCCTTTCCTCCCTCTTTACCGACAGGTTAACTTCGGTGACGATTGCTTTTCCAAAACTCCCATTAGGTACACGCGGTTTCATTTTTCACTGTCATTAAGGTCGGTAAGTGAGGGGGAGGTTACAAATGGAATTCTAAGTGGATCATCTCTTCTGAAACCCAAACTGTGATTTGCTAAAGATATTACTGTTGCTTAGCTGAGATACGATTTTACAACACATTATCTTCTATAAAATTTTGGAGTATGACGTCAGCAGTGAAACGGGTCGGTAGTTATTGACATCCCTCTTATCACGTATTTCATTCTCTCTGGAAAAATGCCTTCAGTTAGTGATGCATTACATACTGCATTACAGATATGATATGAGCTTATTACATGGGAACAAATTTTTAGTAGTCTATTGGAAATACCAGATGAGCTTTTATTTTTGAATGAATGTATAATTTTCCTAATTTCAGAAGGAGAAATTGGTACTACATTCATATGACTGAGCTTCATGAAAGTTCATTTTTGACATACGACTGTGATTTTACTCTTGAACTGTTTGTCCCTATGCTTTCTACTATATTTCAGAAATGATTATTAAATGCATTTTCTACCTGTAACTCATCATTTATAGCCCTTCCATTCAGTTACACAGTGTGCTGCATTGTCCTGTGGTTGGTTGTCCTGTCTGTCGAGTTACCACATTCTACGTAGCTTTAAGTCTGTTGTCAGAAGTACTGATTTCTGACATTATTGGCGTGTTCTTTGATTTTTAATAACCTTTCTTAGTAATTCTGAATATCTTTTTTATGTATAACTACTGCAGTATCCCTGCTTGCTCTTGCTGAGAGAGATATTTCCCTTTTCCTTTCACAAGATACTTAAATCCCTCCAGTGATTCATGGTTTCTTACATGGCTGTTTAGTGTCCTTTCTGATTACCTTATGCGGAAAGCTATTTTCAAATAATAATATGAATTTGTCATGGAATAGTTGAAATTTTATGTCAGCGTTTGGTTCATTGTAAATTACATCCCATGGCATCTCCTATAAACTATTCTCAAAAATTTTTGTTATGGAGTCAATGATTATTCTGATTTCCACTGAGGAGTATCTGTACTGTAAGGCGCTATGTTATTTATTCTAACTGTACATCATGTTCAGAGAGAGAATTTGTTAGTGGGTAAACATTTTATAGCGTTGAGCTTCATCAAAGAAAACATTATAAATTATGGTCTTACTGTCGTTATTCACCTGTGTTGGAAAGTTCGTTACTGAGACCGACTGTGGGTTCCGAATATAATTTCCAGATCTTTTTACTTGTCAGAATCTTTTAGACATTCTACATTGTAGTTACCACAGGCTGTTAACTGCTTGCTGCTGACAGTACAGACCACTTAGAACCTAAGACGCAGGTACAGGCTTTTTCTTTTTATCTTCCTAGAACTTCTTCATGCATTGGATGATGTCCTGCCTGTTCATTTGACATCACCCTTCTAGATTTGGAATTCCGTTGTTGGACAGGAAAATTTGCAATACTGGTCGGCAGCCTGAAACTTCCCTGTTCTGCATGGTGTCTTCTCAAGTCCATTCTTGTCTCTTCCAGCAATCCTGTACCGTTTTTTAATTGGAAAATGAAATTAAAAACTTTCTTGCTTCGTTCCTTCCAAACTGCTCAATATCTTTTAATTCGTTCTGATCTATATGTTGTTTGCTAGTTTTGTTTTAAATCTTAATTCCTTGTTTCTGAGTTTGCTGAGATTTTCTGTTTCGTTTCGTAAATTATCCATGGTAATTTTTACTTCTTCCAAATCTTCTGTAATATCCTTGAACCATCCTACTTTCTGTTTCAGATTCAGGAGTTACTCTATAATCCTTGTTATTAAACTTATTTATGGTGTTCTAATGAAATGACCAAAGAAATAAATCCTCTTCTTACGTGTAGTGTCTGTAATAGACTCCAGTTCCCTGTACATCGCCTTCTCGGCACTATCTTCCATTGTCCTGTTCGACATTTCTTATTTATTTACACGTGTTATAACTAATCTTGTCTCCATATTTAGAGTTTTGTCGATTCTGTTATTGTGAGTGGATTTTAAAAAAGTTTCAATTGCTCTGGCTGAACCACCATCTTCTAGAATCGTAATTTTGTTTTTACTGATACACTTTTTTTATTGTGTGTATACCGTTTTAGTTTTTGAACTTTTGTCGTTTTATTGTTTCGTTCTTCATTCAAACTATATACTTTAAATTCTCCAAGGTATTTACTTTGTTTCACTGTCATATTTTCTGGTTTTTTTTTATGTTACATAGTTTATTACTAGCGGACCTGTTGCTATCAACTTTGTCTTATTGAGTAATGTCTCAAATCTTATTTTATGTGTTGTACTTTTTGATCTTTTGGTATGTTTATTAGCTAGTAACGCTAACTCATCTGCGAATCCTAAGCAATTAAAATTCGTCCGACCTTTCCCTATTCCGTATTTCTTAGAATTTTCCTTGTACCATTCTTCCTTCAAGTATTCCAGAGCATAGTTGAAGAGTAGTGGCGACAGACCTTCACACTGTCTTGCGTTGTTTTAATAGTAAATCCCCTTTGGATTTTGCCTTGGGATTTGATGTTTGCGAGAGTTGTTTTATAATTTTTATTAACTTGGGATAAAGTCCAAAATCCATTAATATGTCCAACAGTGAAGATCTCTGAATACAGTCATAAACGTTTTTGAAGCCTGAAAAAATTATGACTTCTTGTTTTTGTCTTGTTTTACACACATCCATTATTAATTTTAAAGTGATTATTTGTTTCTGGTCCAGGATGCAAATGCTCCTTGGTATTCTAGTTCATGTTGAAGTTGAACTTAAGATTGATTGTGCACTATTCTCGCCCAGACTTTCTATGTTCAAGCCAAGAGGAAATCTCTCTGTAGCTATCCGGATTTGTTTTTCTCCTCTTTTTGCAATGGCTGTACTATACCTATAGGCCAGTGTTCTGGCAGTTCTTGTTTGGTCCAGTTTTTCACCATGCAGTCATGTAACGATATCTTTGCAGGCTCTGCCGCATTTTTCCAGAGTTCCGCAAATGTTCCATCTTCTTCACGTGCTTTTAGTTCTTGAACTTTCCCAAAGCTTTGCAGACTCCATGCGTTATTGGTGGGTTTATACGAGGGTTATTCGGTAAGTAGGGAACGATCGGTCGCGAAATGGAAAATACAGTGAAAATCTGATGAAGCTTTGCACAGATGCGTTGGGCACTGTGTCTAGTACGCCTGTCCATTGCATCATGTCGCTCTTTTCAGTTCTGAGGTCACAGTGAGGACGTAAAGATGGCTAGAAATTAGCGTCTCCCACCAAGTATGAGGGCCTGACGGAATATATCGCCTGAAGCTACGCAATCTACATAACATAACTGACATGCAGTTCGCTCTACAGGAATATTCTCGTCCACACCCTGGAGGGACAATAAAGATGCTCCTGTGGCGTTTTCGATGGGAAGTGTTTGATCACCCACAATACAGCCGGTAATTGGCTACCCCTGAGGTTCATCTCTGCTCAAATGAACCGCTGGCTATGAAGACAATATTTTGAAACAGACGACGAGCTGCAGTCCAGAGTAGAAAATTGTCGGAAAGCACTGGCGGCTGTCTTCTATAACGAGGGAATTGAAAAGTTGGTACAACGCTAAGACAGATGTCTAAGTCTGAACGGCGACTGTGTAGAGAAGTAGCTGGAAGGTGTAGCTAACCGTTGCAAATAAAACAGTTTTGATTTTCACTGTAGTTTCCATTTCGCGACCTATCGTTCATTACTTTCCGAACAGCCCTTGTATTTATGGTGGTCTTTTTTGGGGTGTCTATGTTTATTTCAATAAGTTTTGGGGATCGTCACAGTTTAGTAGTATGCTATTATGATTATATTAAAATATATTTCTTATTTATTTTATTGGTTTTACTAAAATCGTATATAATTTCAGCACTTTAAATGTGGGGATGACAACAAGTTATATTGTGGAGTGGGAAGACACAAACCAACTATGATCCCTACCCTCAGAACTGAACACTCGATCCGCGCCTATTCACAACTCATATTCTTTCATTTCCAGCGACCCTGGAATATAGCCCACACACGATCGCAGATATAGCGTTTATCAACTGTATAACATATTCCTCTACAGTGCCTCTACAAGTTTTACCATCTACTATCTGCTGTAAGGATAAAAGCTCTTTTTCATGCACCTGTTGATGTGAATTTAAATTTCAGCGTCACTTTAGTATTAGTATACCTACAGTGGATTGGGCCAGAAACTTTCTTCATTAAAACTTAGTGACTTAAATAATTTTATACACGGTTGCTTCTTTTGTTACACAAGTTTATTCGTCTAGATCGCATAAAACTACACAATGATTACTAGTTTCATCGGAATTAAGTCGCCGTCTACAGATCACTTGCACAGAAAAATTTTCACATATGATGGCGATTTAATTCCTCCGAAACTAATTACAACTGGATATTTTTGTGCGAACTGGGCGATTAGAGTTCTATAATTATAAGAACAACTTCTTTTAGATTCTGAGATCACCTCCAATACAGTACACAATGTCAGGTAATTATCATTATATGATTTTGGTTTCAGTGACTTTGATAATTATGACGAAATTACAGATAATGTGGTTTCTTATGACACAGATGTGGTCGGTCACTGTTCATCTCTTGTGTTTCTTCATCTGATGTGACGTTGATGTCCAGTTAGCTCTGATGAAATTGTAGGGATACGGTATCTGACGTAGGTCACTAGAAGGAAATGACTAAAGTGCGTCCCACCTAGCATCAAATATTTCCTAACCTGGCGCTCGATATGTTTTATATTTCTTGGCGTTAACTTTTCTTTCTTTTTTTGTAAGGTATGTATTAATTTTTTATACCAGGGAATCATTATTCCTAAAGATAGTAACTAATCAGTTTATTGCAACTTCTAAATGGTCCTATTTACTGTAGAGTAGTGGCAAGCATCCTCTCGTGTTCAATACCATAGTTTCGACTTGTTTTTAAAAGGATGAATCCCAATAATCCTTACACTACAAAGCACATATGTTACCACTGCCTTCACAATACTAGGCTTCTTCATTCAAACTACAGTCCCCCAGTAGGTCACAGCTGGATGTTAAGGCATCGCAAAAGACCACTGAGTTCTGTGAGTTTTACTGTTCAGGCGCACTCTAAGTAGATGTCCCAAAGCACTGATAACTCTATGCAAACGCCGCTGTTCTCGGCCGTCGGCCATTGCGTTGCCCTTGGTGAGAGGTAATGCCTCAAATTTGTTATTCTCGGCAAACTCTTGACACTGTGGATCTCGGAATACTGAATCCCCTGACAAATGGCTCAAATGGCTCTGACCACTATGGGAGGTCATCAGTCTCCTAGAACTTAGAACTACTTAAACCTAACTAACTTAAGGACATCACAAACATCAATGCCCGAGGCAGGATTCGAACCTGCGACCGTAGCTCCTAGAACCGCTCGACCACCCCGGCTGGCGAATCCCCTAACAATTTCCGAAATGGAAAGTCCCAATGCTCCAACTATAAATCCCCGTTCAAACCCTGTTGAATCCCGTCGTGCGGCCATAATCACGTCGGAAACATTTCAGCATGAATCATCTGCGTACAAGTGACAGCTCCGCCAAAACACTGCCCTTTTATACCTTGTGTACGCGATAATACTTGTAGTGTTGGCAGAAGAGCCAACACTGTGTTTCTAGAGGAGGCCGAAATGCACGCGTTTAATTACACGCTGACTGGCGTGAGATCTGGAACAGGACAATATCTTGAGAATTGCAAATAAAGTACGTAGATGATGTAATACTTAACTTTAATCCACAATTGTACAACATCTCTCTTGACGGTACATGTTATAACCACAATATATATAGCAAAGGATTATGGCGCCTTGCTAGGTCGTAGCAATTGACGTAGTTGACGGCTATGCTAACTATCGTCTCGGCAAATGAGAGCGTATCGGTCAGTGTAGCTTCGCTAGCAAAGTCGGCTGTACAACTGGGGCGAGTACTAGTACGTCTCTCTAGACCTGCCGTGTGGTGGCGCTCGGTCTCCTATCACTGACAGTGGCGACACGCGGGTCCGACGTATACTAATGGACCGCGGCCGGTTTAAAGGCTACCACCTAGCAAGTGTGGTGTCTGGCGGTGACACCACACTACTGCCATCTGTATATGTGCCTATCGCTACCGCATGACACCTTGTCACCACAGAGTTTGCCGCCGTGTGCAAAACCGTTCGTGTAGCGTTTCTTGTTGACATAATCCCAGAAATACTATCTCATAACCTCAGCTGGCTGGTACGAGACAAAGGATGCTTTGAATAACAATAAAAATAAGCTTAGATGGGAAGGAAGAAGTGTTATGACAAGACGATGAAAACAGTGACTACAGGAGATCTCAGCACACGCGTTGGGAGTTCGACTACGAGTTCAATGTAACCTAGGGCGTACTTCTTTTCTCAGTCTGTTCTCCCAATTGTGACGATTCCGCAACGCCGTCAGTGCAGCAGCCGTGCATACTGGGCTGGCGGACAATGCCGCTCTCTGGCTGCTGTGACGGCGTGACCAGCCAACAGCATGTCGCTGCCGGCAGTCCAGTGGCGGAGCGGCAGCGACCAGGCCGAAGCCTCCTGTCGTTGACTCTCCACGATGAATTATGGCACCAATAACTGTAGCGCCCGCTGTGACAAGGACCTTTATTGTTCTCGGAAACCGCGAGCAATTGCAGTTGTCAGGTCCGCTGTGCTGCTGCGCCAAGTACAACGTGATCCAAGTCCCAGTTACTGGCTTTGGGCTGTTTGGGCAATAAACAGTGATGTCGTCGCCTCGAACGGATCCTTTTTTTTTTCATTCATCCGGCAAACTAGTTTTTGTTTCAAGCCTTCATAGCCATTTGTGAAGCGCAAATAGCGACACTTTAGGCGTGACACAAAATGAATAATTCGTGTGAAAATAAAAAAGAAAAATGATGTATATTAACTACATTACTGCGATTTGTTCAAGTAACCGATTAATACTACTGATTTGCAAATGTACAATAAAATGCTGTACCCTGTCTAGAAGCAAGGTGCTACATCAATTGCAGTGCTAGTGATACACGTGTAATAAATGAGAAACTACCTTAAAAAGTCTGGGTTGCATAATAAATCTGTGGTGTCACCGCCAGACACCACACTTGCTAGGTGGTAGCCTTTAAATCGGCCGCGGTCCGGTAGTATACGTCGGACCCGCGAGTCGCCACTGTCAGTGATTGCAGACCAAGCGCCTCCACACGGCAGGTCTAGAGAGACTTACAAGCACTCGCCCCAGTTGTACAGACGACTTTGCTAGCGATGCTACACTGACAAATACGCTCTCATTTGCCGAGACGATAGTTAGCATAGCCTTCAGCTACGTCATTTGCTACGACCTAGCAAGGCGCCATTACCAGTTATATTGAGATTATATTAATGTATCAACAAGAGCGATGTTCTCCAATTGTGGATTAAAGTTAAGTATTCCAAGAACTACGTTCTTTTCTTTATAGGATAATTACTTTACCTTGTTCCAGACCTCACGCCAATCTGCGTGAGCTTAAAAGCGTGCATTTCGGCTCCCTCTAGCAACACGGTGTTGGCTCTTCTGCCAACACTTCAAAATCCACCACCAAACAGTTGGCTTCGCAAAGAGAACTTAATGAAGGACCAAAATTAAAATGCCTTTCCAACGCTGGGCTAAGAAATTTGACAACTTACTGACTACAATATTTTTATGATCTTATGTAACTCGCGTAAAGTAAAGTCATTACCGTTCTTGTACTTGAGTTCATTTTCAAGTACAGCATTCCAGGGAACCTGAATGTGTCAGACGTGTCACGTTTGATCATTGGTATTTACTGTATTTTCCACGCATTGGATGTCACGCTTACTGCTCTGCCCTGATAGAGTATCTTTAAAAAATGTGTAACGTATTCATTTGACTTCATATGTATAAGAATGTAGCTGTCATTTTCAGTTTGTGAAGCTCGACTTCAATTTGTGATAGAAGAGGACTTAATACCTGTCCTTAAATAATGTGTCCATTTGAGCTACAAACTATTTTTTATTTCAATAATTGGAACTGATTCTAAAGAAGCGTTTTTTCTGAATTTACCAATTGTATTGTGTTGGCAATTACTATTAGGTGTAAATGTTCAGCGGGCAGTATTGATGACACTTAACAAACATTAAATATAGTTTAATGTGTGATATTGCTGTGATACTTGCATTTTAAAAGCATCAGTGTATGTAAATCGCCTACCTTTCACAATTCTTTTGCATTTGCACGAGTACGAACTGCTTAAACAGTGAAATTAGCACCTAACACCTCTTTTCTAAGCCTGGAGGATCTAGCTGATCACGATTTCTGTGCAGTACTTCCGCTCTTCTATTACTGTGAGGAGCGTTCAGTAACGCAGCAACTTTTCTGAAATCAGACTGTTTTTATTCTCGATTGCAACACATTGTATTATTGCCCACTCTTTTTACTACGATAATATATTTTTCATCATAATCTCCGTTCCATTTGACGTCCTTATGCCACTTACTGAGAGAATCTGTATGCTCGCGTGGTACCACTCTACTGGTCGACGTCCAAGCCAACGTCTCACTGCATCAATAACCTCTCCATCATCCAAAGTCCGCCCCCGGTAGCTGAGTGGTCAGCGCGACAAATGTCAATCCTAAGGGCCCGGGTTCGATTCTCGGCTGGGTCGGAGATTTTCTCCTCTCAGGGACTAGGTGTTGTGTTGTCCTCATCATAATCATTTCATCCCCATCGACGCGCAATTCACCGAAGTGGCATCAGATCGAAAGACTTGCACCCGGCGAACGGTCTGCCCGACGGGAGGCCCTAGTCACACGACATCACCAAATTCCTGCTTCCCGCGGAGTGCATCCCTCATTGGGCCAAACAGACGGATTTCGGAATGTGCAAGATCCGGGTTGTAGGATGGAAGAGGAGGAACACTCGAATGAAGTTCTGTGAGCTCCACTCGCGTACGCAGAGTTGCGTGAGGCCTTGCGTTTTCTTGGAGAAGTTCATTTGCATCCATAGATAACTTTGAATGAGTGTGTGCGTACATTCCAACATTGCAGATGTATGCTGCCGGCCTGAACGCGGAAGGTCGCATAGGTTTGCGCGACCTAGTCGGCTACGATGACAGACGCCCAACGACTCACTGTGCTTTTGTTCTCTTCCGCATACATCCTATAGTATCTGCTATGATCTCGTTTTCCGCCAAGAGAAACTCAGTGGCAGCTGTCTGCGTGGAACGCACCACCATTACAGACGCAATTTTGAAAGCAAATATAGCGCCGCTACCTACCGGAGCTTCATGAAATTATAGGGGCTGAAACAATATTATTCCACGATGTCCCACAGTAAAATTCACATTTTTTCAACAGAAACGGGCCGAGTAAAAGAAAACGCTGTGTTATCTACTGAAGGCCCCTCGTACAAGCTCACCTGATCTTGAGATTACTGCTACGGAAATTATGACAGAATCAAGTCTCCAGAATGAGAATTTCACTCTGCAGCGGAGTGTGCGCTGATATGAAACTTCCTGGCAGATTAAAACTGTGCGACCGACCGAGACTCGAACTCGGGACCTCTGCCTTTCGCGGGCAAGTGCTCTACCAACTGAGCTACCGAAGCACGACGCACGTCCGGTACTCACAGCTTTACTTCTGCCAGTACCTCGTCTCCTACCTTCCAAACTTCACAGAGCTTCTGTAAAGTTTGGAAGGTAGAAGACGAGGTACTGCCAGAAGTAAAGCTGTGAGTAGCAGGCGTGAGTCGTGCTTCGGTAGCTCAGTTGGTAGAGCACTTGCCCGCGAAAGACAAAGGTCCCGAGTTCGAGTCTCGGTCAGGCACACAGTTTTAATCTGCCAGGAAGTTTCAGAATCAAGTCTATTTAACTACATTATTTTTTGACTTATTTGTTTTTAGCCGACTTCAGTTATACTCAACGAATTTTTCTAAATGGGTCAAATAGCTCTGAGCACTATGCGACTTAACTCTTGAGGTCATCAGTCGCCTAGTACTTAGAACTAATTAAACCTAACTAACGTAAGGACATCACGCACATCCATGCCCGAGGCAGGATTCGATCCTGCGACCGTAGCGGTCGCTTGGCTCCAGAGTGTAGCGCCTAGAACCTCACGTCCACTCCGGCCGGCGATTTTTTCTAAACATGAGGTCTTTAGATATAGCAGCGTGACAGGACATTTCCTCTTTCGACTACTACTTTCTGAACAAATTCTTCACCTGCCCCTTTCTCGCCAACATTTTTTAGTCATAAAATAAGATAGGATAAATGCTGCAAGATAGGATATTAGTTTTAATATTCGCCAGCTTCAGATGGACAAAGAGTGCCGCCAGCTGCTTCAACGATGAATGTTCCTTGAACGAAGTAACAAGAAAATCTGAAACACCCCAGATTAGTAAATATTTTGCCACTTTCTTCATCTCAAACACACTTCTTTAACTTGATCAAGAATATGGTATGAACAACGTATATCTCTAACTCATGTTTAAAGTCAGTAATGCGCTACGACAGAAATATGTACATCTTTATTTTACGGTAATTCACACGGGATCGGCATCATTTGCATTTCTCCGTTGAGGCGATGAAACGTAAACAAAGACTCGTGGACGCGAGGAAGTACAGGTCTTAATGATACATATTAGGGAGCCTCATTTGAAATAATGAAAAGACAACAGTGTATATCAAATGCAAATAAGAGTGTAGAAGAGGAGTACGTAATGAAATGGGACGAGATACTACTTGGAAGCCGAGACGGTAGGTATATACGAAATGAATGTCCTTTGTGTTACCTCTTTTAATTAATCTGTTAACTTAATACATGCTGCGCAAACACGCTAAGGAAAGAGTCAGCTCTGGAACTTCATTTGCTGCTGTAATATTATGCGTTATCAACACAAGGTAGGAAATAAAAAATGCGCACCTCATTAAAGTTTTATGTATATTTATCACATCCGCCAACGGTGCGTTTTACACTGAGATTTCCTCAGTTTAAAAAGGCAGCTAAGTACAGCAGCCCACGGTTCTGTGCATTCAATGTAGAGAAATGAGATGAACTTCTGGGAAGTTGTTTAAAATATGGATGGTGGATGTGTCTGAAGAACAAGGGCTCTACTGCGCCGTATTTTCAGGTGTAGGCCTTCTTAGCCTTTTAGCCGGCGAGATTTACACCCGTTGCTCATTATCTCTGATCAAACGTGTCACTACGGGTTGTTTTCCGATATGATACGATAGTCGTCAAGTTCCTCTGAAGTCCCTAAAAAGGCGATCGCAGTTGCTTTTAACTCTCTGATTTGTTTTCATATGCCATCATCAACAGCTTAGAATTACTTAAAATTTCCGTATCTCATACTGTACTTTCCTTTCTTCTCGCCTGGAACAGTGTTTACCTTTGAGCCGCTTCTGAGTTGTTGAAAATATTATTTTGTTTTTAATCCGTTTCTAGTCAAGTTCTTTTGTTCTCTGGTCTGTGTAGTGCTGGCGGTGTTACATGGATCAACGAGTTGTACTATGAGTATATGTGTGTTTGATTGAGTGAGTGGGTGTGTACGTGTGCTCCATTTCAGAATGTATGTGACTGGCCTGTGAAGAGTTGAGGATACTTGTTACCGGTTTCGAGCAATGGCTCGTTCTCGACCAATACGACATTAGATCTTGAATGTCACTTTTCAAATTTTATCTACACAATCAGCATAAACCGTCCGTGTATTGACCGACTAATTGCAACAGGCGTGGAAATCCATCCCATAAATTGATATCCGACACTTGTACGACACAGTGGATGCAAGTTTGCATGCTTGCATTCAGCATTCTGGCGGCTATACCGGTTATTAATGTACCAGCAATTCACATTTGCAACCACCTTTCTCGTGATTACATTAACCTGCAATCTTGCAACGTCAATCACTTAAATATGTTACCTAGGCAAATGTATTTCGACATTAATTATTTTTAGTGTTGCGATTTTTTCCGTCACTGTATTTATCAATTTATGATTCTCCGTTTATGTAGTTGCTCTTAGGAGTCAGTTATTTTCCTTCACTGTTAGCAGATCTGAGTACCGATCATTTGTCCCAGTTATTGCGTCTGAGCATGCCCAAAAATTATTTCACGACTGTTTTTGCTGAAAGTGTTCCAGCTCCTGCCTGAGAAATTAAGTGGTAGCCTGCTAACCCAGCTTACTGAACCACTGACATATCGTCTTTAAAGGATTTTACATCAAGTTTATTGTTGGGACAACCGTTCACTCACCCTGCCACGGCTTCATGAGGGATAGCACCAAGTATCTGAGGTGCAGTGGCAATAAATTATATACGTAATCTATGGACGTGAATTAATCTATTAGTGAAACCTATGTAAAAATTCTTAGTATTTCTCGAGATTAACCTTCGCGTACAGACAGCCCAGCCCAAACCACGAAGGATAGAAATTTGAAATTTGGAGAGGATGTTCATCCTGTACTGTATACATAGCTTCAGAAGAGATTAATCGAAATCACACCTCGAAGGTGGTGAAAGTGCAGATGAAAAATTTTTCGAAAATACGTCCCTATCAAGGAAATATTAAAGCTAGACCTACGAAATTTGGTATTTGGTTTCTTGGTCATAAATAATGAAATAGGTTTTCAAACATTTTTCAAAATTTAACCTCTGTTGGGGTGAAATAATGGGTGATTTTTTTTTGAAAATTAATCATTATTAAAAACTTCTAAATTATTTTTATAGCTGAATCTATTAAGGGTAGTATTGAACTTCTCGGTTACAAATAAGACAAATGCCTGTTTCTAAAAATTCAACCGTTAAGATTGTGAAATAGGGGATGAATGTGTTTATGGCTATATTTCATTATAAAAGCATTCTGAAAAGTATATCTATGAAAATTTGTATTTGGCTTTTCGGTTGGAAATAAAAAAGTGTGTGTTTCAATGTTTTTGGAAATTCAAGCCCTATGATGGTGAAACCCCTAGGGCCTGAGTGATTAAGTAGCTCATCATCGATAGGACCAAACTTCTAGGGATAGAAACTTGAAATTTAGAGGTGGTGTTGTTCTTATACAGTAGGAATTGTTTGGTAAGAGGCTGTTCAAAATCCCACCCCTAAAGAGGTTGAGTTGCAGGTGAAAGACTTTTTGAAGTATGTCGCTATTAAGGCAATTTTGAAGCTAGAAGCACGAAAATTGGTAATTGGTTCCTCTGTCGGATAAAATATTACATGCCTCATCACTTTTGAAAATTCAACCATTAAAACGATAAAAATCATTATTAAAGTATTAATAAAGCTACATCTATGAAAATTAGTATTTGAATTCTCGACCAGAAATAAAAATTACGTGTTTCAGTGGCTTAGGATATTCAGCCCTTAAGGGAAGAAGTAGTGGATGAAAAATCGTATGAAATATTTAATTATGAAAGAACTTTTGAAGTAAACCAAAGAAAATTCTTATTGGGCTTCTCGGTTAGAAATTTAGGAAATACGTATTTCAATGTTTCTGAAAATTTAACTCCTAAGGGGTAAAATAGAAGATGAGAGTTTTTGTGGAAATATTTCATTGCGAAAGCATTTTTAAACCAAATTTCAGAAAATTTGTATTTGGCTTTTCGGTTAGAAACAAAAATACGTATTTCAACCTTTTTCTTTTTTTTGGAAATTCAGCACATAAATGGGTGAAATAGGAAATGTAATTTTTTCGAAAACATTTCGGTGGATCAAAACCTTTTTATAGCTAAATCTATCAAAATCTGTATTTAATTTCTAAAGAAGTACGTTTTAGGGTATGAAAGTTGCTATGGAAATATCAGCACAGGAATCAAAGGAGTTAAGAAAGACCTCTGAATCCAGCTAACACAATCACTTTTTGGTCAGAAGTACAATCAAAAAAGATGACTTTGACGGTAATCAGGATGGGAAGCTTACAATATGTTGCAATTTGTGAACAACGTAAAAATTTGCCTAAGGAAAGACATGTCGTGCAGACCATATAGTTAACGGGAGCAAAGAAGCGAGCTCTAATCCAGTTAATATGTATGTATAGACAATGAACTAGTTTGCTAAATATCTGCTCAGAAGTCCTACTCGGAGACTGAAAGGCAGAAACAATCCTTTCCAAATCCTAAATCATGACAGCAGAATGAGCAGTTTCCTCTTAATTACAGCTACTTCATCCAGGAAGTATGTCGACTAGCAGAGAGACAATTCCTGCAGATTTTGATCTGCCTTTTCTTGTAAACACAGCTTAAATGAATGAGAATACTGACTAACTGTGTTCCTTTGTGAATTTTGTACAGTTTTTCACAGCAAACCAAAAGTCACAGACTGCCTACTATGTTGGTATACAAGTAACTACTTTTCACAAAGATATCACAGCACTCCATTTCAGGTTTCAGTGCACTTTTAGTACTAAGAGCTACGTGAGCAGCGCCGGCCTCTGTGGCCGAGCGGTTTTAGGCACTTCAGTCCGAAACCGCGCTGCTACTACGGTCGCAGGTTGGAATCCTGCCTCGGGCATGGAAGTGTGTGATGTCTTTAGGTTGGTTAGGTTTAAGTAGTTCTAAGTCTAGGGGATTGATGACCTCAGATGTTAAGTCCCATAGTGCTTAGAGCCATCTGAACCATATGTGAGCAGCGACCGCTGAGACTATGGAGATAGCACAGCTCGATGCACTGACTTCGGCAGGCTGTTTCAGAGCTGACCCAAATGGCAGAAACGCTAGGACGTCACCGGCCACCCGTCAGCTCGCAAGAGGGCACTGACATTGTAGACTGCTCGCCATGTGGCACTGTCGCACGCTTTCTGTGGCATTGGCTACCCCTACCTGCGTACTCTCAACAATGCAGTGCGCTGCAGCCCGGCTGCATAAGTACACGCGAAAGAGATGTTTGCCATCCCAACAACCCGCGCATGCGCAAGCTAGCTAGAACACCTTGATCTACGGTATACATCATATTGAAAGGCAGTTGATGCAGAGAGAAAGAGAGGAAAGACTGGGGCGCTGTGTGAAAGATAACATTAGCTCCCTCGCATGCTTGTTTAGTACGCGCTCTTACATAATGTCCCTGCAATCATCTCTGCAATCGGCAAAAGTAGATTCAAAAGCGATATCTGGAAGTAATCTCTTTTGTTTCGCTTCTCTTGTTGCTCATGTCCAGGTATCACCTAAAGTATCCATGTATGTTGATGGCTTTTAGTTGTGCATTTACCTTATGTAAAGTATCTCGTGTGTCTGATTTTTGGAAACCGTTAATAAGGGGTCTTGAATTTTATGTTTCAACCGTTCTGTGGGAAAACAACGCCTGCCCTTGCGAATTTGTGATTTTGCAAGACGAATACCAGTTTCATCATTTAGAAAGACTTGTCTTTGGCTAGTAATTAAAACTGTCTCGGTTCCAAGTCCGAACTTCAACACCGCTTTAGTTTTGAATACAAATCATCAGCAATGTCGACCGAAGACTTCCGACATAAGAAGTTGTAAGCCCCCCTTCTTAATTGGCCTACTGGATTGCGATATAACTGACTGTGATAGCACATGACTAATGAAATTTTACAGTGAATAAGGCCATTGTTACCGAAGGAAAATAACGCAGTTAGTTGGAGGAAAGTGTACAACAGACTCATCTGAAGGAAGAATCTGTTCTGAACATAAGCTAAATACTGATGATAATTTTGAAATGGGTGGAATATAGTGCAATCGCTCACGAACTGCACACGGGGGGCAAAGGGTACCACCTAATATTTATTACAAAAATCACTGATAACACAAAGAAACATTGATTAGTTACAAAGGATATAATAAAACAGTCGCCATCCTGCTATGGCAACAAGTCTCCAGAATCTTGTGAAAGGGAAGGCAAAGAAGGAAATAATCCCTGGCCTGGCAACAGAAGGTCGTCACTCTTTCCACAGCACAACAGTTAACGAGAAAATAAATGAATCAGGAAGCAATGACTTTGCGGTCAGTTATTCTGAAACACTACATTTTGAAAGTAAAAATAAATGGAGTAACTGGTTAAATCAATCACTGGCTTAACTTAAACACTGTTATGTAAAAGAAAGTAAAAAAAAAAAAAAAAAAAAAAAAACTTTCAGTAACCTCTGTGTAAAGTAATGCAAAAATTTTGAAAGAGGCAAGCAATTTACTATCGATTTTTTAAAGATTGAATTGAATTTACTTTAAGTAAATGAGCAACTGACTTTTAGCTTTAAAATAACAATGAAATACATACCAAGCCATCAGAAGTCACTGGCTAAGTTAAATACAGAATAAATGAAATTGCACTTAATTTGCGCTGTATATTTAGTTATTAGTTTTGCTGGTGAAATTTTACTATACCTTAAGTAGCCTCTGTTACGCAATACAAGAATTAACGGTTTCTGAGGCAGAAAATTTAGCCTGAAACTTGTCTTTAGCAAACACAAAAGACAGGCAGTGAGTAATTAATCAGTTTTCGTATTCTTACGACACTCGGTGATTGCATGGAAAGGAGAAATTATCTGCTTGGCAATAATGTCTGAGGACAATAACAACACAAGTGCCCTACAAGTGTTAACAAATGCAGGTTATTATTAAGCTTAACCTTACTTCGTGAAAGGAAATGTTGCTGCGTAACGCCCACGTAAGTTTCTAAACTTTTCATATAAAAGTCTCGCGATGTTGTAGCTATGCGGATGACAAAGAATGTAGCCGACAACAATAGTGAGATGCCGTTGTTGCTGTTGCTGCTGTTCGAGAACGCCGAGTCGTCTCCAGAGCCACAGATAATCATGGGACAGGCAATAGCGGGAATCGCAGCTTCCTCCGCCTGACCACTCTTTCCGTGCTCTCAATACTAACAAATTAAGCGCGTCTACACTGGCACGAGCATAGCTACAAACCGCGTCTGTTGGAGCGCCCAACAAACACTTCCTCAGTCTTTCATCACTCAAGTTGCTCTGCCTCCTCTCTGCTAGCAACGCAACAGAGACTCTCCATACGCAAAGATAAACCACAGCACAGCTACTGCCATTCTGTCATTGCTATCGATACATTTGAATAAAGCTTTCTTTGCTATTACTCAACAGTTTGAATATTTTCATTATAATTACAACCAATTACATACGCTCAAAAATAAGTACACTGTTACATCGATTACGTATTAAATATAGTTTCTGAAATTAAACTTACAGATTTAGAATCCGAAATACAGTACCATCTATCAACATATATGAAACGGCGAAACTTTTGGATGGTGCAGAAGGTATTTTATCTGCGCTTTCGCTGTTACAAAGTCACCTCCTTTCCGACAACGGCCTTGTCAGTGAGGGTGGAGGAGCGGTCAAAGGATTAGGGCACTCAAAATGGTTCAAATGATTCTAAGCACTATGGGACTTAACATCTGACGTCATTAGTCCCCTAGGCTTAGAACTACTTGGACCTAACTAACCTAAGGACATCACACACATCCATTCTCGAGGCAGGATTCGAACCTGCGACCGCAGCAGCTGCGCGGTTCCGGACTGAAGGGCCTAGAACCGCTTGGCCATAGCGGCCGGCTATTAGGGCACTGTCTTGCCCTTGGGGTGCGGATCTCCCCCTGGAAAGACTAAAGAAGCAGCAATAATCAAAGGCAAAAGGGTGCAGAAGACAACAAAAACCACTACATTATAGACATTATATGCATCTACAAGATGTAACTAAAAAAGTTTCATGATAATCTCTCAATTGGGAAAATATTCCGTACCAGCCTCATTTGGATTAGGAGGGGACTGCCAAGAGGGACGTGACCATGAGAACAAGACTAATCAGACAGAGAGTACCGTTCCAAGAGACGGGGCGTGTAATGGCAGTAGTAGAACGTTTTAGAAAAGGTAGAAAACTTGAAAAGGGTTATACAGAGCCTCGATATGCAAATAGAGGTTTTCAGTGAAGTGAAATGGAAAGAAGAGAAGGATTTCTGGTCAGACGAGTATAGGGATATATTACCAGCAGCAGAAAATGGTATACTGGGCGTAGGGGGAGACGAATATTTAATAGTCATAGGGGACTATAATTCAATAGTAGGAAAAGGAAGAGAAGGAAGAGCAGTAGGTGAACATGGAATGGGGGTAAGGAATGAAAAAGGAAGCGGCATGGTAGAATTTTGCACATATCATAAGTTAATCATGGCTAACACTTGATTCACGAAAGAAGGTTGTATACGTGGAAGGGGCCTGTAGACGCTGGAATGTTTCAGAGATATTATATAATGGTAAGTCAGAGATTTAGGAACCACGTTTTAAGTTGTAAGACATTTCCAGGGGCAGATGTGATGGTCTCTGACCACAACTATTGGTTATGAACTGTAGATTAAAACTGAGGGAACTGCAAAAAGGCGGGAATTTAAGAAGATGCGACCTGGATAAACTGAAAGAACCAGAGACTGTAGAGAGTTTCAGAGAGAGCATTAGGGAACGATTGACAAGAACGGGGGAAAGAAATACAATATAAGTATAGTGTGTACAGCACATATTCCTGTATAAATCATTCACTCCGTACTCTCATGATGCATGAGGTGGGTAATACAGTCTAAATTCCTGGAAAATATGGCGAACGTTGGTGGCACACAGATTTTATGAGCTCAAGCACTGCTGTCGTATTCCTAGTGCATGTGTGGAAAGATTTACGTGTTCGACTGGAAACTAAATGTAATAATAATTACAGCGAGCTTTCTGTCGTCAGCGTGTATGTTCTTGTACCTGACTTCATCAGACAACACACTTGAATAATTCCTGGTTGTTAATCCAATCACGAAAGATGTGTGAGTCCATGTATGTGTGCATGGCCGCGCGCGGGCGCTCGCGTGCCAGTGTGTGTGTGTGTGTGTGTGTGTGTGTGTGTGTGTGTGTGTGTAAAGGGAGGGGGAAGGACGATGTTTACTTCACACTAGTCATACAATCGGGGAGCTGAATGTGGATCTCATCTGCCAAAATGAAGTACGTGTAATCTTCTCCAGGACGGCCTCAGATCATACGAAACAACTCGCCATTTTTAGTGAACCGCCCGTATGAGCTAGCTTGCAAGACGGGTAGGGAAGAAAGACCTGTGTAGAATCTGCGGGGTGGATTAACGATTGTTGATCTGGTGCTCCAGCCAGACTGAGTGTTGTAGGAAAATACTGGGCTGCTCCCCCTCCCCCAACCCCCGGCCCCCTACAGAAAAGACCGTACACAGACAGCTGAAATACGATAACACACGGAATTAACTTCACAAACAGATCTTGCACACGTCTTCCCTTGCCCAGCTTAGCTGATCTCTGTAACGAAAAATTTTATTTATAATAAAACAAGTTGGCCAAATAATGGAAACAGCGATCCCTGTGCGATGGGATAAACGCTAGGTAACAAATAACTCACTGTTTTTGACATATCAGATACATTTCACGACACAAAGTGGTTACGACTGTAACCGCCCAGTGGAATCAAGTCACTTAAATGGGAGAACGTAAGACCGTGTAAGCGAGTGGGGACGATTTTTAGCAGGAAAATTCCGATAAAAGTAAGTCGCTTAATGGTTTCTGTTTGACGTCGCCTGCAGCAAACCATCACACTACTCCACTCACGAGAATACAGGAAAAATGTAACGTGTAATTACCTACGGACATATGAAAAAGGTGCATACTTTATGAGCGAGTCAGTTCACGCACATCCAGTGGCAGTAAGACCGCTGATGCGTACTGTTTTTGTCACTCAATTTTACGGCCGAAAAGCCTCGCCATCAGCGGTAGAATTACTCTGTCGAATGAAATAAATCAGGTTTGTATCACCAGGACGTAATTACATGCATTACTATTTGCTGCAGTGTTTGTAACATAATAATTTTGTTACTCAGTTGAATGAACGAAGATATAATATTTCTCTTTTCATCAGCAGTTGCGTGGATTAAATAATTTCGCGGACTAATGATCTAGCCACATAATTTGGGGCGTGATGCTAGAACAGCGGTAAAATACAAATGCGCGACGTGCTTTCAGGACTTTCATTTTCAGAAATGGCAACTCGGTGAGAAATGGACTGTAAGCTGTAATCAACAATGCTTTGTCTGCTCACGGTCATGTGATTACCCTTGTCTCCACCAAGCTTCTCTAGCTTGGCAGCAGCTAACACAGCATGAAATGCCATCCAGAAAATAAAGCAGTCTTGGTAGCCCCTACGAATTGCTGATGGTACCTCTAAGTATCCAAAATTGTCGATTAACGCACTTCTAACAGAAAATAAAGGGTGCTTCCAAAAGACTCATCCGATTTTTTAAAAAATGTGCACTCTTAAGATAATTTAAAAAAAATAAGAAATGTAGATGGAACATCCCCTTAGAAAAATTTATAAATTACTGCTCTGGTAAACCTCTTACGTTATTTGATTTTCAAACAGGTGACTAAAACTGAACGTACTCAGACATTTTTCTCTTTACTTATTCTGATCAACACTAAACTGACACACAATATTCTTAGCGCAACGCAATCTGACTTTCAATAATCCCTACAAAAGAATGGCCCTGACTAACAATAACCTATACCTTTCATGAATCACTTACCTCACAAAAATCTTCATTACTTGAATCACTGCAATACAGGGAGCGCGAATACTACCAGCTAAATAAAAGATTCTAACTACAGAACGTACTAACTACTGATAGGCATAATCAGCAAATGAAAGATTTTGATGGAGAACGAACAATGTATTTACTTTAATAATGTTCAAAAGTCATAATATGTATATATCAGTTCATGACATCCAGTCTTACAAATTTCCTTTTTCTGGTGGACACCCGTCCAGATCATCCGCTCTCAAAACTCAGCAATCTCTCTCCCCACATCCACCACTGCTGGCGGCTCACCTCCAACTGCGCAACGCTACGTGCAGTTCACATACAACTGCCCAACACTACAATAGCAAATTTTCCAACAATGCAAACCAGCCACAGACAGCACACAGCAAAGTCAGTGATTTTCATACAGAGCGCTACGCGGCGTTACCAACATAAAAACCTAAACAGCCTACTTACAAAGATAATTTGGTCACAAATTGATTTTCATACAGGTATCAACGGAAAATTCAAATGCAACGATTTAGCGGCCGATGGGTGAATTCGTGACGGTACAGTGCAGTTTCAACCCGCAGCTGGCTAGGACAAACAGGGGACATTTCGGTACCAGGGATAAAGTCTTTGACAAAATGGTTCAAATGGCTCTGAGCACTATGGGACTTAACATCTATGGTCATCAGTCCCCTAGAACTTAGAACTACTTAACCCTAACTAACCTAAGGACAGCACACAACACCCAGTCATCACGAGGCAAAAAGTCTTTGACAGTTATATTCCGTGTACAAAGTTGGACAGTAACTATGCCTCGCAGGCAGGGGCGTGAGCAATATACTCAGATGTCAGTATTTGACTGAGGACGTGTAGAGGGGCCGTAGAAGCTGGTTGTAGTAATCGGCACATTGCTCGACATTTGAATAGGAGCAATGCCACTGTTCGATGATGTTGGCTGGGATTTGTGAGCCATGGCCGAACAGCATCGAGAAGGAAGCTATGAAGCTAGAGAGACGACAGTACGAGACGATCGAGCAATCGTCAGAGAGGCACTCAGAGCCCTGAATCCACCAGTGTCACAGATCTGGCCAGGAACGGATGCTTCAGTGACCACAAGGACCTTTAATATGCGTTCTTATCTAGTCAATAAGACTTTGGCCGAAGACGTCTCTGGAGGCGTCCCAGCAGCGATTGACTACCAACCTGACGCCGCCTTTCAAGACAAGGCAACCTGGACTTACATTTCAGCAAGATAATGCCCGCACGAACAATGCCCGCACGCTTTCGGTGAGAGTTTCTACTGCTTATCTTGGTGCTTGCCAAACCCTGCCTTGGCCTCAAGATAGCCGGATCTCTCCCCAGTTGACAGTGTTTAACGCGTCTATTGGGCAGCGTTTATTACGATATCCCTGTATAGGACACCCAACAACTTGTAATGATCCCGATTGGAGGGAAAAGAAGTATTGAAGTATATGATACTGAGGATAAATTACGATTTTTCAGTAAATTAAACTCAAATTAGTTAAATTTCGTATGGGTGCAATTATGATGCAATGTTTTTCAATGTAATTAATATATAATATTTCGATCCAAAAGAGATTGAAAAAACAAGATACATTTATTTAAACTGTTGTAATACGAATATTTCTTTAGGAACTGTTATGTTTTGCTCATATAGGCTTATTCAAAGTGTCAAAATATGTGACTATGAAATTGCTCGTTATAAAATTTGGCCAGGAAAACCTGATTATTCACTACACTTAGTATGAAAAACAAATAACTTTAATAATACTTTTGTACTGTATACTCACGTAATATACAGATTTGCACTTTTTAACCCCAATATTATGCAAATGTGAAAGGTAATATTCAACACTTTGTAATCCAGCTATTTCACTTGGTTGCCACTTGTAATTATTTGTAAAATGCACCATTTATGTTTTTAATCTAAACACCTGAGCACCAGAATAATTCGTAACTATTTCATGTAAACAATTCATTTAATAACAATTTAATTGAGTCTAAAAAAAGAGATAATTTGTTGACCTCTTTGGAAGATTATAAATAGGGGTACTGTCAACGACCGGCAGGCAGTTGGCTCAGTGCAGTTGTGAAAGTCACGTCGGTCAGTGTTTTTAGTGCCGGCCAATTCCATTGTATGCAAACATGTGTGGATCGCAGAACCAAAGAGGTTCATGCACAAGATGTAACTGTTTTGTCAGAGACGTCATGTAAACTGTACATGTGTTTTTTAAAGAGGAATAAAAACGTGTGATGAGTTTTGTAAAACTACTAGATATCTCCAGCCTTACCTTTTTTAAAAATCCGGAACTCTTATAAATATATAATACCCTAGACAACCAAAGTGAAGAGCCATAAACTGTATCTTGTAAACGGCATTAATCAGCGTTGTGACGACCACCCTGCGAACATTTTTGAAATGTTTGATGAGAAGTTATATTCTCCTAAAGCATGTGACATCTTATTTAGTAACATAAAAATGAAGTTTCGTCATATTAAGACAGGGATCTGTTATAAACGCTAACAATCAATGGCAAGCAAAATAACTGTTTACATAAGGGTCATAGGTGGAACAACGTGTTGTTGACCTACTCAGTCTGTCAAACTCTTGCTCATCTGTATCTTCCCCAATTGCAATCATTTGTTTGTCAGTACATGTACACCGCATCTACTGAGTTCCGTCCGATTCGAATAGTTCATTCGTGGTGCGTCGGTTTTATGTCTTAGAGCGTGGTAGCTACATGAACGAAGATAGAAACGTGTGATGAATTTTAAGTTACGCATTAGACTACATGTTATTTCCAAAAGAACTTTCCCATTCTAGGGTGGAATGTCTTATACACGCATGCAGATTTAATCGTCCATTACTTTTTACAGTTGCGGTTAGGATCAAAGTTTTCATTCATCTTTAATTCAATATTCCCTCCATCAGATGCAGAGCAAACATCCACATGACAGTGAAACACATCCCTTACTTTCTGAGCCCGTCTGGATTTTCCGCCATCTTGACTCTGTCTACTTTCGGTAAAGAATGAACGAGAGAGTGAGAAAGCTTATTGCACCAGGGATACCTCTAACGCTAGCTACACAGGCCAGCTACTACAAGGGGAGCGAAGTTAATCTTTCAATTTCCAAGTGTAAGTTAAAATTCACCAGAAGCTGTCCTCTCATTCATGCAGAATTCAGAATTCAAATAATTCTTTTTGAGACATTCTTCACAGCTGTACGCGCATTACCTGATAGACTCCCAGATGATAGCACTTCCTGTATGCCAGAAGGTCATTTAAGGATAGCATGTGGACTCTCATCATAACGTATGACTTTATATTAAAATTAAAGAAACTGGAAAAAGGTAGAAGATTAAAGAGTGGGGATATGCGTAAGTTGAAATAAGAAGAGATCACCGAAAGTTCCAAAAACGGAGGCTAGTAAACAAGTGATGGATACAGGAGGAATGAACGCAGCAGAAGACGGATAGGTAGCTTTCAGAGATGAGAAGTGAAGACAGCAGCAGATCAAAATGACAGAAAGACACACCCGAAAAGAAATCCTCAGATAACGAAAGACATATTGAATCTAAATGACTAAAGAAGGAAATATAAAAGTGTAGCAGACGAAGCCTGCAAATGAGAATATAAAAGACTGGAAACGAGACTGACAGGAACGGGAAAATGCCAAAGCCAAGAAGTAGCTGAACGAGAAATGCTAGGATGTGGAAGCATGGATAACTAGGGAAAAATGTATGCCACTTATAGGAAAATTAGACGTTTGGGGAAAAGCAAATCATCTATATGAGTATCAACAGTTCAGGTAGCAATCTAGTATTTAGCAAAAGATGGAAAGTGAAAGGAATATGTAGAAGAGCATACAAGGGAAGTGAACTTGAATGTTACAGAACATTATAGAAAGCGAAGAGAAAGTAGATGAAGATGAACGTCAAATATGATACAAACAGTCTAGAATGCAAAAATATTTATTTTGCGGTAATCACGCAATAGCTTTCGTGGAGTTACAACAGCACTTCAGTCTCCACCACAGCCTACTATCGTGGTATGAGGTCCTGACATAGTCAAAAACTAACCGAAAGAGGCTACCACAAAATAAATATTTTTGCTATCGAGACTGTTTGCGTCCATATTTAAAGTAAATACTGTTGTGCAAGATGTATGAGACAGGTGCTGTGCCCTCCGGCTTCAAGAAGAAGGCTGTAATTTCAATTCAAAATCGGGCAGATGCCAACAGATGCAATTATTACCTAACTGTCAGTTAGTACGTCATGCTTACGAAATATTGACGCGATTTATTTACAGGGGAATGGAGATACTGATAAAAGTCGACCTTGGGAAAGAAGTTCCACTTTTTGAGAAATATAGGAACATGCGAGACAATACCGACCGTACGACTTACCTAGGAAGATAAATGAAAGAAAGGCAAACCTACGTTTACAGTATTTGTAGATTTAGAGAAAGCTTCTTGCATTGTTGACTATAATCTACTAATTGACGTTATGAAGGTAGCAGGGATGAAATAAAGGGAGAAAATGGATGTGGGCTTTCGAATAGAATGATGAAATAATGGTGGTGTGATAGTGTGGTGGCCCTCAACTCGCACCCTCAGAGTTGAAGTATTAAAAGTTTTGGCTGGTTTTGTTATCTAAGAACTGGGATACGTAGTTGCCGCATTACAACCCAAATACTGCTGAGTCTACAGAATACAACATGATGTACACATGAATCGAATGGTCGAAGGTTCCTATCACTCGCCAATTGCGAATTTTTAATGCAACATAGTAATTTATAAATGAAAGATTGGCAGTAAATAAATTCTGCAGGTACTATTTTAACAACTTTAAATGGGTACGATAGTAGAAGTACTCGTACTTTTGAGAATGCGGTATATTTCTGCAAAACACTTACTGGTGTCGATGGTCCAGGAATTAAATAAAATATAAGTTGAATAACAGGGAAACAATAGATTCATAGTGCACGTAATTAATTATGAGCGACACCATAGCTCGCGAGATATTCACTTCTAAACGCACACTACGTCTTCACTGTAGAAGCCACGAAAATCTCACAAGTGCACAAGTCGGCACTCCGAAGTATTCCTACCTGTCGCGGACACGCGCAAACCGCTCCACACTCCATTTCTTTCCCGCGACTGTCGCGACCGTGCGCCGTTACGTCCAGCACTCCCCGTGTCCTGAGCGACCGTCCCTCGCGCCGTACTCTCCCGAACTACCACGTGTCCTCTCCGGAAACGATGCTCCTCCACAACCTCCATACTTCTGTCTTAGTAACAAGCGCTGTGATTGGCTGGAGCGCTCCCTCCATGTCTCCAAACCAATGTACACTCACAAACATTGAAACACATACGAAATACTAGATTTACGTTTAAATAACTTGAAATTAAATAAAGATTCCTACGGCTGGACCAGAAACACGCTCTAACACACATTATTGGATACATAAACAAATTAAATAAACATATATCAAAGGAATAACAACAAAAGGTAGGCCAGTAGGCTAATGTCTCTGTGCTTTCTAAATCACAGTAAATATATAACCAATTTCTTGATGAATAGTATATATCGGATGTAAACAAAGACAAAGATGAATAAATATATTTATAAACAGGCTGCTACCATTTTTTCGTGTAACTGTGGAGTACTTATGGCCTGACACGATTAGTAATAATCGGCCACTTTCACCTCCAATAACTCATGTACTATTCAAGTTACATGCCTGTAATTGATGCCAATTTAGGTTTACACTAATAGGTTTCTAAAGACATTTAGATCGAAGAAATCAGATGAGCCATTTAGATTTTGGAAATTCGTTGCTGCTTGTTACTTGTATAATTTACAGTCAGATACTCAACTTTAAACTAATAAAGATATTGAAAATCAGATTACATCAGCAGAATCGTCGTGCAAATAAGGGTAACGTAGATGTTTCTTTTTGAGGTATCATGATTCATCTGGCTACTATTAATTTCTGTACGAACTGTGAAATATCTGCCATTAAGGTTTCAAAAAGTTCACCACCAATGGCAATCCCGGCGTGTCTCCTTCATCAACACAGCATCACCACGGCCGTTGTGCGGCATCACACGGTTGCTAAGCTAACGTTCAGCACCATTTGGTTGCTGCTGGGCCCGTGACTTGCCGAGAGGCCCCAGCTCGGCCACGCCAACTCCGAACTTAGAATATTTTCAGAGCGCCACAACTCGCCCGTTACCTCACATGGATGTTGTACAGAAGCCAGCCTGCAGTTATAAGAGTTGAAGGACGTGAGAGGAAAGCAGTTATTAAGAGGAGAGTAAATTATTTTTTTAGCCTCTACCCAAAAATATTTAACTGGTATACTGACCAAGAAGAATAGGAAATGGAAGGAAAATTGGGAGAGGAAAATGAAATCAAGGGAATAGGAATAGAAATTTTGACGTTTGCCGATGACACTGTAATTTTGTCAGAGACGGCAAAGGACTTAGAACAGAAGTTAAATCGAATGAATAACATATTGAAAAATGGTTGCACAATGAATATCAACGCAAATAAAGCAACGCTAATGAAATTCATTGGGATTAAATCAAGTGATGCTGAACCATTTAGATTAGGAAGTGAGACACTAAAAGCAATAGATGAGCTTTCTGTTAGGGCAGCAAGGTAACTGTTGATGCCCAAAGTAAATAGGATATAAAAAGAAACAGCTATAGTACAAAAAGCATTCCTGATAATGAGAATTTGTTAGTATCTATTTTAAATTTATCTGTTAAGAGTCTTCTTTGAAGGTATTTGGCTGGGATGTGGGCTTGTATGGAAGTGAAGCGTGGACGATAAGCAATCCAGAGAAAAGGAGCATATACGCTTTTGCAATGTGGCGCTACAGAAGAATACTAAAGATTAGGTAGATCGAGTAACTAATAAAGAAGTGTTGAATCGAATTCAGGAGACAGGAAAACTATGATACACAACTTGACCAAAAAATGGGATCAATTTGAATAAAATTAACAGAAAGTCAGTATTTTCGTGTTTCTAAGTGAAGTGACGTAATAATCAAAACGATTTTTTTTTGTTTCTGCACCGGTCGGCGAGTGCGACCCGGAAGCCACGGAGATGGACACAGAAACAGAAGAAACTTGAGCGAGTCAGTCTACACCGCAGCAGAGAACCAGAACACCGTGCAGGGACTGGTATGGAGGTATTTGCGAAACACGACTAGTATGAATAACTGGAACATCTGGGATGTAGAATCGAGTTTCGTGCGACATGAATCCCAGGTCCTTGTTAGTCGATCTCAGCACAAGAACTGATCGTCTCCTATTCGACAATTCGGATCTTGAAAATTTGCACGAACCTCTTCACCTCTGAGTTAGAAGTTGGGTGAAACGGAGGTCCTTAAACTCAATGGATAAAAAATTTCCGACCGTTAGCGAATACAACGTTCTGGGGAGGCGCTCAATGGCAAAAATGACTGACAACGCACAAAGTGTCTGTTGACGCAGTGGAGGACGGTTTGTTTACGTATGGGAAAGTCTATGATGTACCCATCACAAACCACCAAATGGTTCCTAAAAATATGTCCACAACGTTGACATGCACAATGTCACAAGGTTGCTCCGAGACTGTACATGGGGAATAATACTGACACGGCTTCGCTACCTGGTTGTGAGCACGGGTCATGCAAGCCAACACAAGATGTTCAGTGTTGCAGTCAATCGGTGGCCTGTAGATGCATCAAAGCCTCCATATGAGACATACCTCAACGCGACACATGAAGCAGCTGGAATAAGCGAGAACGCAGCGACAGAGGGAAGACAACATATCAGATTTGAACCTCCTTGGCAAGCCTGAGGACACCCTGCACAGAGTCAATCGCAAGTACGGAGAATGATTGTCGTGCAGAATGCACTACTGAAGAAGCATGCTCACGCCGTACTGTCCGGACCGCTGAGATGATTATCAGGGCCGGCCGCTGTGGCCGAGCGGTTGTAGGCGCTTCAGTCCGGAACCGCGCTAGTGCTACGATCGCAGGTTCGAATCCTGCCTCAGGCATGGATGTGTGTGATGTCCTTAGGCTACTTAGGTTTAAGTAGTTCTAAGTGTAGGGGACTGATGACCTCAGATGTTAAGTCCCATAGTGCTTAGAGCCATTTGAATCATTTGATTTGACTATCTGGAGAAGTTCGGCGACTACGGCATCCGCACCTCCAGCGCGTTGAAAAGAAAATCCAGCAATGTCTGCTGCAAGGTATCGCACAATGTGATAATGAGAGCCTCCTGTCGATCGAACTCCGGACTGGCTCGCACTGACAGCTGATAGTGTACCTGGGTTGACGTGTACAGTGAGAAAGTGGGCCAACTGCTGCAACTGGTGAATAGTCCTACCTAGTAACATAGGATTGGACTGGACTGGATTGTTTGGGGGAAGAGACCAAACAGCGAGGTCATCGGTCTCATCGGATTAGGGAAGGACGGGGAATGAAATCGGCCGTGCCCTTTCAAAGGAACCATCCCGGCATTTGCCTGGAGCGATTTAGGGAAATCACGTAAAACCTATATCAGGATGGTCGGACGCGGGTTTGAACCGTCGTCCTCCCGAATGCGAGTCCAGTGTGCTAACCACTGCGCCACCTCGCGTGGTCTAGTAACATAGATAGAAGGCTGAGTAATGATATCAGCAGATCGTGGTTTGTGATGAGCAGGCACTTTGCTTCATACAAAAATAACAGACTTTTAATGCAAGAAACGATAGTCGCCTCCAACGCGATACACGCAAAACTTTAAGACCATTAACAAGCCCGAGAAAATTAACTTCGTGGAATCTTGTCTGTTACTCATGTAAAATCTGGGGGTTAAACCTATTTGGTAGCGGAAAGGTTGCAATTTAACCAGCACAACAAGCGCAATGGGCAGTCGTAACTGGGATGGATCACCAACCTTCAAGATTTCTAGCTAAAATGTCGTCCCAGGTGTTCTAGTGTGATACTTCGATGCATACTCGTTAACTGGGACGTAATCGTTCTATTATCACTCGACTCCGAGATCCGAACTACGCCACTGGCATTGTCCGACTGATTGTTCAATCACACGGAAAGCGGCAGTCAATTCTACTTTCAAACAATGTTATACTTTCGTGGATTTATCAGGCTATGCAGAGTGTCTTCTCTGTCTATATGGCCTCATATTTTTCATGCCAGGGAGAAAGATCACGCTGGGAAGCATGATTCACAGTTTTTTCGGCCATAATGGCAACGTTTGTGAACCGTGACTGTGTGGGATACTTATTTATTTGTAATTTCTCCTACGACTCACTTTTTTTTATTTCATCTTTAATCTAACATCATACAACTCATTTAGAATATGTTCTGTTCATGTTCAGGCGTTTATACATACATACATACAGTGAAATGTCACTTAAAAATAAACTGACTTAAACTAGATAAACCTAGCACTCTTTGCCACACCAGCCGCTACAATAAAAAACAATGGACAAAGAGTTCTAGGTCAATCTAGTTTAAGACGGTTTATTTTTAAGTAACATTTCACTGTATGTATGTATGTACGTATGAACGCCTGAAGATGAACAGAACATGTTCGAAACAAGTTGTATAATGTTGGATTAAACATAAAACAAAAAATAAAAAAGTGACTGGTAGCAGAAATTACAAATAAATAACAACATTCAGAGTGCTTCACTCTCAGTTTTACTACCTATGATATCAGCACACTAAGTATCTCTAACCACCTGTCTTCACAAGGACGATCACTGGACTCAGTGAATGTGCGTCTAACTACAGACGCAAGCAACTGGGTAAATTCAGGTGGAGCTTCTTGGTTAATCTTTGAGGCAGAATTCTGGAAAAAGCAATTAAAATCTCAAAGCTGGGTTGAGGCGCCCCGCAGGTGGGTCCTGGAGCGCAATCTGCACAGGACTTTTTCGTGATGATCTCCACTGGGATTGGCTCTTAGAGCCATGCCTAAGGGATGGTTTCGTTTAAACCAATGGAAAATGCTTGAAGACGAGTTAATTGGTGTCGTCTCTCCGGTCTTCAGAATACAGAAGGTGCCTTATACCACGAGATAATTAGTCCTGTTCATTGGTCAATTTCTACCCCTCCAAGTTTTCCGGTCTCTGAAATTAAAAGCAAGGCATATTGGTTTTGGAACAGAAGGTACCAGGTCGGTAACCAGTCGAGTCGCAGTAAGGTCACTCTTCTAGCGGTGAGTATGCTGTGCTGGTTCTGTGCACATTCAGATGCCAATTTTGTAAGGGACCTTGCCGGGGCCTTTCAGGTTAGGAATTTTCTTTAACTGTAAAGTCGTTTGTTTAAGCATTGTGAGTCTCTCCCTAGCGATAATTTTGCTATCGTTTCACTAAATTTAGAAGAGGCAGAACTTGTTAGTTACGATTTACTTCATGCACCGTGATCCTGACTGCATTCGTTTTCCCCTTTTGCTGGGAAACTCAACTCAGTTTTCATGACTCAGCTATGGCTGGAAGGTGCTGAATGTTACTTTCGGTAATTCTGTGAATGTCCGAGACTTTGTGTCTTAGTTATGTGCAACCATGTTGCACTCCTGATCCAGCCTACCCCCTGCTGAATAGTTGTGACTGATACAGTTATTCCTTATGGAATCATAGTGTCAGAAATTTTGTTTACAGGGCTATTACAAATGATTGAAGCGATTTCATAAATTCACTGTAGCTCCATTCATTGACATATGGTCACGACACACTGCAGATACGTAGAAAAACTCATAAAGTTTTGTTCGGCTGAAGCCACACTTCAGGTTTCTGCCGCCAGAGCGCTCGAGAGCGCAGTGAGACAAAATGGCGACAGGAGCCAAGAAAGCGTATGTCGTGCTTGAAATACACTCACATCAGTCAGTCATAACAGTGCAACGACACTTCAGGACGAAGTTCAACAAAGATCCACCAACAGCTAACTCCATTCGGCGATGGTATGCGCAGTTTAAAGCTTCTGGATGACTCTGTAAGGGGAAATCAACGAGTCGGCCTGCAGTGACAGAAGAAACGGTTGAACGCGTGCGGGCAAGTTTCACGCGTAGCCCGCGGAAGTCGACGAATAAAGCAAGCAGGGAGCTAAACGTACCACAGCCGACGGTTTGGAAATTCTTACGGAAAAGGCTAAAGCAGAAGCCTTACCGTTTACAGTTGCTACAATCCCTGACACCCGATGACAAAGTCAAACACTTTGAATTTTCGGCGCTCATGGAAGAGGATGCGTTCAGTGCGAAACTTGTTTTCAGTGATGAAGCAACATTTTTTCTTAATGGTGAAGTGAACAGACACAGTGTGCGAATCTAGGCGGTAGAGAATCCTCACGCATTCGTGCAGGAAATTCGCAATTCACCAAAAGTTAACACGTTTTGTGCAGTCTCGCGGTTTACAGTTTACGGCCCCTTTTTCGTCTGCGAAAAAAACGTTACAGGACACGTGTATCTGGACATGCTGGAAAATTGGCTCATGCCACAACTGGAGACCGACAGCGCCGACTTCATCTTTCAACAGGATGGTGCTCCACCGTAATTCCATCATGATGTTCGGCATTTCTTAAACAGGAGATTGGAAAACCGATGGATCGGTCGTGGTGGAGATCATGATCAGCAATTCATGTCATGGCCTCCACGCTCTCCCGACTTAATCCCATGCGATTTCTTTCTGTGGGGTTATGTGAAAGATTCAGTGTTTAAACCTCCTCCACCAAGAAACGTGCCAGAACTGCGAGCTCGCACCAACGATGCTTTCGAACTCATTGATGGGGACATGCTGCGCCGAGTGTGGGAGAAACTCGATTATCGGCTTGATGTCTGCCGAATCACTAAAGGGGCACATATCGAACATTTGTGAATGCCTAAAACAACTTTTTGAGTTTTTGTATGTGTGTGCAAAGCATTGTGAAAATATCTCAAATAATGAAGTTATTGTAGAGCTGTGAAATCGCTTCAATCATTTGTAATAACCCTGTATATATACGTTTGGGGTGAGATGTACACTCCTTTCTGTAAGTAAATGTGTTCTATTAATCAATTTAGTTGATTAAAAGTTTCCTCAAAGTGCATCATCCTACTTCCTGTGATCATTAACTTCAAGTTACTAGGAAGCAGTTAATCAAGTAGAATCCCAGTTGGGTGATCTGAAGTCCAGTTGTTTGATTTCCGTTGAACGTTTTTCTTTGTGGTAGACACTAGGGCAAAATTAACTTCACATTTCTGGGACTTTAGATGGTTTGGCACGGAGTGGAAGGCAAAGAATGTGAGTCACTGTGTTTCTTCAATAGGAAGCTCGCGGAAACGAAACGTCTCTGTTATAGGGTGAAATGTCGTCGTTTTCTAAAGTCAAAGAACCATGGATATCCTTTATCTGCCGACAGCTGGGAGGATCTTTTGGGCACCGTGAATCTCTTGGAAAGTGTTAGGTGCTAGGAAGTGTTTAATGGGTAACTTTTTCTTTTTTTTTTAACGTGGATAACGTAGTTACTGGGTTGCGTGAGAACACAGGGTTGAAATTTCAGTGTCGTGCAGAAAAATAGCATTGTATTCTTGTGATTCTCGTGTGTTTTTGGAGGGGTTACAAGCCTTTTGGTGTATAATACGTATGCCTGGATAAAATTGAGTATCTATGATCAGTATTAAGAAGAAATGGGTAATTATTCAAAATTCGTCTGAGATTTTCAGTTGCTACTCTGGGTAGAGTGATATGCGCCGATGTAGTAGATCGCAGAAACATAGATTATTTGAAATGGATGGTGAACATAGTATTAGCACACCTAATAATGGCCACAAAAGGAAGCGGTAAACGTTTTGGGGGACAAGAGTTTTCTGCTAATGGAGGGCGAGCGCTCGGGCAATAGGATCGCAGAAACCTGGTCTCCGAGCTTACCTCAGGTTCGCCAGCCAAGCAGCCAGCGTTATTGCGGTGCATGAGCGACCCTTGCCCACAAACGAGGTAACCATGAGTACCGCTGAACTCACAAGAACGAAAGCTTTGTTACTGGCAGATATGCAGCCTTTGTCGGGCTTTCATTTTTTGGCATTCGAAACTCTTATGTTACAGAAATTTCAGGTACTGAATACTGAGTTAGGACATAGGTCAAGGCGCAAATGACTATGACAAATAAGTTTGAGGTCGGTATGGAGATTCACAAAGCAGACCACTAAGTTAAGCACAGAAATTCAAGCACTGCGGACTGTGTTGGGTATGAAGTTCAACGTGCTGAGTTAAATAAGATACATTTTCAGTTCCAACGTCAAAATTGAAGACGGTATTGAAGAAAGTAAAGAAAGGAGGGGAAAAGTCTGTACAAAATTAGAGGTAAGAAACCAATGTCACCACGGCGTGGACAACATAGAGGTCGGTTCCATTAACTCTGTAGGCCAGATGACTGGTAATACTGAACAGAACTCAGATGAGAGATTGCCAACCTGTACTTGTGATTTAGAGGAGGTAGCAGCTGTTCGGGAGGAGTCTGTAAATATAGGCCAATCTACTAATCACACAGAGCATACAGTTTATACTAAGCGAGAGCCGACAGGGGAATATGAGTTGGAATTATCTACAGTAAAATGTTTGACTTATGTGTTATCACTGTAGAGGAGCCGGATGAACGAAGCATAAGACTTGTTGGGTACATTCTACTTCTACATGGCTACTCGGAAATTCACATTTCAGCGCCTAGCAGAGTGTTCATCGAACCATCTTCAACCTGTCTGTCTACCGTTTCACTCTAGTGCAGTGCGTGGGAAAAAGAACTCTTAAATCTTTCCGTGCGAGCACCGACTTTTCTTACTTTATTATAATGATAATATCCCCTTACCTAGTGTGCCGTTAGCAAAATATTTCAGCATTCAAAGAAGAAAGTTGATGATCGAAATGTCGTGGAAATATCTCACCATGTCGAAAAACTCACACTTGATACGATGATTGCCACCCAAACTCGCTTGTCATATCCGTGACATTCTTTCCCCCCTCTCCCCCCCACCTATTGCGTGATAGTACAAAGCAAAATGCTACTCTTTGGACTTACTCTACATCCACCATTAATTATCCCTGGTAAGGATCCCAGAGGATGGGAAAACATAGTGTAGGCTGTCTTCTAGATGGTCTGCCGATAAAACACAGTTTTTGATTTGCCTTCCCCACAATGTTACATATGTGATTGTTCAAATTTAAGCTATTCGTAATTGCAATTCCTATGTATTTATTTGAATTGCCTGACTTTAACCTTGTGTGATTTATCTTGTAACCGAAATTTAATGGATTTATTCTAGTATTCATGTCGACGACCTCACACGTTTTCTTATTTGGAATCAACTGTCCCTTTTCTCAACATACGGATATCGTGTCTAATTCGTTTTGCAACTCGTTTTGATCTTTTGATGACGTTACTAGAAGGTAAATGACAGCATCATCTGCAAACAATCTCAAATGGCTGCTCATCTTGAATCTGTTATAAAGATCACGAACAGCACACGACCTTGGGATACGCCAGATGTCACTCGTCTTTTAATCTTTGACTTTCCGTTGACTACTAAGAATAGTGACCTTTCTGACAGGATGCCTCGAATCCAGTGACACAACTGAGACGGTACTCTATTAGCATGCAGTTTGATCAGTAGTCTCTTGTGGTGAACGGTATCAGAAGCCATCTGGAAATCTAGAATTGTGGAGTCAATACGAGACCCTCTTTTCTTAGCACTCATTACTTTCGGCGAATAGAGAGATAGTTGTTGTTTATGAGAACATCATTTTCTGAATTTGTGCTATGGAAGTCTCTGCGATGAGGGAACTCACTACTGCTGTAGCTCCTTGTGCTAAGAATTTGTTTGATTCTGTAAATGCTTTACCGACAGGGAGTAGGGGTTCCAAACGTGTCATTGTATAGCTGAATATTAAGACGTGCCCATTGCTGTTGCATGATGGGAGTGGGGCAGTGCCGGATTTTATACCAAGGGAAGAGGTTTCTAGGAGTGATTGCTTTGCTGTGAGAGGTTTTCAACAGGTACTGACGCATGTTTCGATTCATATTATACCACGTAAAAAAATTTACGACTCATTTGGCGAAAACTGAGAGGCTGAGACTGAGTGCAGAGCAGGAATCAGTGTTAGAAAGTGAGGAGGTGCCTTACTTCTTGATGTCACTTATTCGCTGTAAATTATTTAATCTTTCTGTAAACAAGTGCTAGTTAAGCCTCTTAATATATTTCGGTGGCTGCAGTGTGGAGTTTCATGTGCCTCTTTAGATTTTGAATTACTAAGGTTTCTTATAACAATGGGGCACAAGCATGTATTCACAACAGTTTTACTATTTGTCTGGTAGTGATGAGGGAGGCAATATTCATGAAAATAAATATTCAATACTGAAGTGTACAGTGATTTTCCAATGTTGAGGATTCTTCATGGATGAAATAAATATTTCTATACGTTGCACCCAATTTCTTCTTCAGTGAATCGCATAATAAATATGTACTGCTGACTCACTACAATTGCTTCCACAAGTGATTGTATCTGGATTCTGTGTGATGCAGGGAGCCAATACATGCTGGTGACTTTCTTCCTTTAGCTGTGACATACGATTGTGTGTGGACGTTTTTGAAGCCATGTGATTTGCTATGTGAAGTGTATGGAGATATGTAGCATTTACATGAATGAGACTTCCTGGCAGATTAAAACTGTGTGCCAGACCAAGACTCGAACTCGGGACCTTTGCCTTTCTCGGGAAAGGTCCCGAGTCCGAGTCTCGGTCTGGCACACCATTTTAATCTGCCAGGAAGTTCCATATCAGTGCACACTCCGCTGCAGAGTGAATATCTTATTCTGGATTTACATGAATATTTTCTTGATATTTTTGTTTGTTGCAAGATCCAAGGAAGCACATTGTGAAACATTGTGAACATTTATGTTTTTGAATTTTCTATACTGGATATACAGTTGTAGTTTTCTGAAAGAGGTTATGATTCTGTCCTTGTTTGGTGAGACATGAATGTGGAATTTTGCTATTGCTTGTCCTTTGGTGTGTGTGAACCAGTGAGTGTTCAAAATGAGTAAGAGCTATTGGTTACTAATGTGTGATTAGAATCTTTATGCATGATGCATTTGTGTGGTGTTCAGCATATACCCATGTCTTAAAATAATCGAAGAGTAACTCGATATGAGATTCTGATAGGCTAATATTATATTTTTGTACAAGTAACTGCCTAACCGTTTGTATTTTGATAATTGCTTCGCTATTTGTAAGGTACTGTTGGTCAACAAGGTCTTGTTACGTTTTGTTTCGTTCTGTGAGCTTTTAATGGACCTATGATGGGAGGAAATGTGATAAAAACCCTATGAAAGAGAGTAATCTGGTGTTATGCACTGTCAATTGTGTGAGGAGGGCCAGTATTACAGGTTAGTTGAGAATATAAACGTAAAAGAACTATGATAAGAGCACAACAAGGTAATAAACATGTACTCCAAATCAGATGCATTCCAGTATCATGTTATTGATAAATAATATTGGTATTCAGTGTTTCTATGTGCTGAAACATTAAAAAAGAAGTTAAGGGCATAAAATAAAAAATAGAACACATAAAATGAATATCTTGACAATTCTCCAAATTATAGATTATTGAATCAACACATATAAATAATAAAGTCTAAAACAATATGTGAGCTAATAAATGTATACTTATGATAACATGTCACCAAAATTTTTATTACTAAACCAAAGTGAGTTAAGTAAAAAGAGGAATTATCATATGTAAGAGAAATGCAAAACTGGTATCCAGACCAGATATAAATATAGCTATAACCAATAATAAAAGCCAACCATAATTCTAAGTATCAAGCGTTCAGCTAAAACGATTAATAAATAAACAGCTCAATAACGATAGCAGCTTAATGAACCAAAGCAGAAACAGATGCAAGAACATCTATTCCTGCAGCAAATCAAGAAGGAAACAGAATTAGAACTCTCTTATTTATAGCTTCAAAAACAATTAACAGGGTAGTAAATTTTATTTCTAAGGAATTTGGGATAAAAATATAATATACAACTATAATTTCAAACAACAAAATAAAACATTCAAAGCCTAGAAACTAAAACAGCATTGTAACAAATATGATCAAGTAAAGCAGTTAATATACATGCAAAACTAGACTTTATGTTTTGATAAATAAACAAACAGTAGGAAAGTAATCCTTAATCATCTCAACATAACAAAATTCTGACTAAATTTAGACTAATACTGAAAAAAACTCTTTAGCAAGTAAACATTAAAAGAGTGACAATAAATCAATTTTTACTCCTTTCGCATGACATATTATCTCCTCAGTAATAAACAACCAAAGAAAAATATGCATAATAAAAGATATAACAGTAACAGATATTTAAAAAAACAAGATTTTACAGCCATAGAACTAATTATATTAAAAATTTTTCACTCAACAAAACCCTATTTGGATTTTAAATAATACATAAATAATATGAAAACTTAAGTTTTTGAGAAAAATACGAGGAGAATGGTTGAACAAATAGAAATTGAATACATGAATAAGGCGAAAAATTTCATGTCACTGATGCCATCTAGTAATAATTTTTATTACAATATGTTCTTGTTGTGCTTGTGGTCTTCAGTCCTGATACTGGTTTGATGCAGCTCTCCATGCTACTCTATCCTGTGCAAGCTTCTCCGTCTCCCAGTACCTACTGCAACCTACATCCTTCTGAATCTGCTAGGTGTATTCATCTCTTGTTCTCCCTCTACGATTTTTCCCCTCACGCTACCCTCTGATACTAAATTGGTGTCCCTTGATGCCTCAGAACATGTCCTACCAACGAATCCCTTCTTCTAGCCAAGTTGTGCCACAAGTTTCTCTTCTCCCCAATCCTAATCAACACCTCCTCATTAGTTATGTGATCTACCCATCTAATCTTCAGCATTCTTCTGTAGCACCACATTTCGAAAGTTTCTATTCTCTTCTTGTATAAACTATTTATCGTCCATGTTTCACTTCCATACATGGCTACACTCCATCCAAATACTTTCAGAAACGACTTCCTGACAAATCTATACTCCATTATGAAACGTCCCCTTAGAACAATTATACAGGACTGTGCTTAACCTGACACACAATACTTTGTTAGCGCAACGCAATCTGACTTTCAAAATTCCCTACAAAAGAATGGCCCTGACTAACATTAAACTATACCTTTCACAAATCACTTACCTCACAAAAATCTTCGCTGCTCAAGCTACTGCAATACAGCAAGCGCCACTACTGCCAGCTAAATAAAAGATTCAAACTACTGAAGGCACTAACTACTGATAGGGGTAGTTAGCAAATGAAAGATATTAATAGAGAGCAAACAATGTATTTACCTTAATATCATCACAAGTCATAATATATATCAGTTCATGACAAATTACAAAACTCCGCCATCTCTCTCCCCACATCCACCACTGCTGGCGGCTCACCTCCAACTGCTCAACGCTACGCGCTGTTCACAGCCAGCTGCCGCTGCCCAACACTACAATGGCAGACAACAATGCAAACTAGCCACAGACTGCACACAGCACAGCCAGTGATTTTCATATTGAGCGCTACATAACGTTGCCAATAAGAAAACATAAACAGCCTACTTACATAGAGAAAACATAAACAGCCTACTTACATAGCCCCCATGCTCCCCACAAAAAATTTTACAAATGGGATTGGGCAGTGGCCAATAATGATTTGATAAAATTTTTCATAATTACAATAACAAAGAAATCAAATGCACACACTTATTGATACAATGTTGGTCAAAAGCTAAAAATTTCTCACAGTCCATAAAGACAGTCCTGATCATTCATTACGGTAATCACAGGTTTTTTTTCACAAAGTCTCATTAGTAAAAGAAATTGCACACAGAAGTAGTGGATTTCCATGCAGTCTTGAAGAAGTAGTGTTGTCCTTCCAACGGAAAGACAGTGCTGGCTCTTGACATGCTGACAGGTAATGGGCCACAATGGAGCAAACCCACAGCAGAGTCATTCGAAGTTTTGAAGAGTATTGGTAGGTAAGTCATCACAGAGCAGACCCACTGTAGTCCTGGTACAGATTACGGTATTGGTGGGCCACCAGAGGTGCAGACCCACTGCAGTCCTTGTAGAAATAATGGTATTGATGGATCATCAAAGATGTAGACCCACTGTAGTCCTTGGAGAGATGGCCAGCAGCCATCTGTTGTGACTGTGCAGGTGCACAATCACCATTGAAGAGTCTTGCGGATAATATTGCAAGTCCATAAACCACCACTTGTGCACTCACAAAGTTTTTGAAATTGTCCTTAGAACCAGCAATGCTGTTATCCAGTCCCTTGCTGAGTTATTAACACACGTGCAAACACTAACAGTCCCTACTTCTCATATATTGTCCACATACTATGACCAACAGAAACGTGTGCAGTGAAATGTAACTAACAAGTTAATAATGTCATGAACTGGTGACAATTACAATTTTATAACATAAGAATACAATTACAAAGGTACAAAATACATCATTAAAAACATAACAATACAGATAACATTTGTAGTAAAACAGGCGTTACAAAAGAATAGAAATAAACATATACATCAGTGTTACAAAAATAGTGACATAAGTACATACATAAAATAATGAGAATAGTTTTCGAAACATTAATTTCACACATGAACATTGAAACAGAACAGAATTGTAAACAACTTTACAAAGAAAATAACATATTATTAATGCAACTTATATTTGAGGATAACAGTATTCCTCCTCATAGTGAATATAGCTTAGTATTAGAAGAGAAAAAAATTCTATGAAACAGTACACAGAGACAGGAAGAAAACAAATACTCAAGGGTACACAAACACATAGTGGGATAACACCAATAGGAAAGGACAGGGTTCGTTTTCAGTGTAACATTTGGTACTGCAGTCCAACCCAAAACTTCATATATCTTTCCTCTTATTTCATCCTCTGTTTCCACCAAAAAAAAATTCTATCTAAGCATGCTTTCTGTATTTATATGTTCACACATTTCTTACCTCAACATTTATTTCCAAGAAAATCCTACCTAAACCTGTTTTATCAATGCATTTCTTCCAATTCATCGCAACTCATTCTCTTAGAGGCTACCCCCTCTTAAGCTAACTTAAATCTACTGAGCTCAGATGCTAAACTAAGGGACGAGGCAATGCAGCATCACATAACAAATCAACACAAACAGCAATGCAAAAAATGCAAATTGGCAAAGCTAGCAGCATAAATGAGCAAAAGTCAAATTCAATAACACTATGCCTGGCAAACAGCAGCAACTTATACCTAAACATGACATAGCGCAAGCAGAAAAAATATTACACTAAACAACAATGCAGATAAGGGAAATGTATATTCACATCTTAATGTCTATGTAATTAAAGTGGTGCACCACAAGAAGTTATTCTACCAAAAAGTTACCAATTACTTGAAAAGAAAATTATGAATGCAGTTACTAGTTCCTTCTTATTGTTCTTTCCTTTCCAAGTGCTCCTTTTTTAAAGAATGTGGATCATAAAATAATTATTTAATAGATCTGTTGACAGAAAGTGTTCACATTAGCAAATGCATTTTATTTTATAAAAGCAATGCTGCAACACAGCTGGAAAACAGATGTCAAATGAAATAAGCAACTATGAAAAGCAAAGCATAAAAATATCATTCAATAGTCATGTGGCATTTCGTAAGTTAGTAGAAATTCTCTCAACTCTCATAGAAAGACGCTTGTCATAATCAGGTGTGCAGATGTAAAAATATTTCTTGTCATTTTATTAGGCATTTCAGTAAATATCGTAAATTAAGAGCTAGTGTAATCATATGTTTTCAAGTTCGACCGTGTCGTTTTTTGCGATGCTTTCTCTAAAGGAATGACAATGGCCAGGATAATGCCCTTCCCTTTCTCTTTTTTTCTTTCTTCCTGTGCTCTGAAAGGCACGCGCTAATGACTTTTTCTCTAGGCGTCTGACACAGCTGGGTGCCCGCGACGCATTACGTGCAGGTGGTCACTTAACTTTCGTACGGAAATATTTACGACAGCAATTTTCGCTAAAGTGACAGTCTCACATAAAAATACTTCACAGGTCAAGAATTAGCGTTGCAAATCTGTAGAAACAAAATCCTATGAATACAACAGTGTCCAAAAAATGTTCAGTGGCATTGTGATACATTCACACATGATTCACACATGTCATAACTCTTAAAGTACGATTCTTGGTTTCCAACATCCTTTTTCACAAGTCAAGAGTCCCTACCCACTATTCATTACTCCTTACCTTATTACACATATACGTATCCATCGACACTCGTCAATATTTCGTCATTATAAATATGAAGCATAATCACAATACAGCAAGCGCCACTACTGCCAGCTAAATAAAAGATTCAAACTACTGAAGGCACTAACTACTGATAGGGGTAGTTAGCAAATGAAAGATATTAATAGAGAGCAAACAATGTATTTACCTTAATATCATCACAAGTCATAATATATATCAGTTCATGACAAATTACAAAACTCCGCCATCTCTCTCCCCACATCCACCACTGCTGGCGGCTCACCTCCAACTGCTCAACGCTACGCGCTGTTCACAGCCAGCTGCCGCTGCCCAACACTACAATGGCAGACAACAATGCAAACTAGCCACAGACTGCACACAGCACAGCCAGTGATTTTCATATTGAGCGCTACGTAACGTTGCCAATAAGAGAACATAAACAGCCTACTTACATAGAGAAAACATAAACAGCCTACTTACACCATGTTAACAAATTTCTCTTCTTCAGAAACGCTTTCCTTGCCATTGGCAGTCTACATTTTATATCCTCTCTATTTCTGCCATCATCAGTTATTTTGCTGCCGAAATAGCAAAACTCCTTTACTACTTTAAGCGTCTCATTTCCTAATCTAATACCTTCAACATCACCCGACTTAATTCGACATCATTCCATTATCCTCGTTTTGCTTTTGTTGATGTTCATCTTATATCCTCTCTTCAAGACACTATCCATTCCGTTCAACCGCTCTTCCAAGTCCTTTGCTGTCTCTGACAGAATTACAATGTCATCAGCGAACCTCAAAGTTTTTATTTCTTCTCCATGGATTTTAATACCTACTCTGAAATTTTCTTTTGTTTCCTTCAGTGATTGCTCAATATACAGATTGAATAACATCAGGGAGAGGCTACAAACCTGTCTCACTCCCTTCCCAACCACTGCTTCCCTTTCATGCCCCTCGACTCTTATACCTGCCATTTGGTTTCTATAGAAATTGTAAATAGCCATTCGCTCCCTATATTTTACCCCTGCCACCTTCAGGATTTGAAAGAGAGTATTCCAGTCAACTTTGAAAAAAGCTCTCTCTAAGTCTACAAATGCTAGAAACGTAGGTTTGCCTTTCCTTAATCTAGCTTCTAAGATAAGCCGTAGGGTCAGTATTGCCTCACGTGTTCCAATATTTCTACGGAATCCAAACTGATCTTCCTCAAGGTCGGGTTCTACTAAGTTTTCCATTCGTCTGTAAAGAATTCGTGTTAATATTTTGCAGCCGTGACTTATTCAACTGATAGTTCGGTAATTTTCACATCTGTCTAAACCTGCTTTCTTTGGGATTGGAATTATTATATTCTTCTTGACGTCTGAGGGTATTTCGCCTGTCTCATACATCGTGCTCACCAGATGGTAGAGTTTTGTCATGACTGGCTCTCCCGAGGCCATCAGTAGTTCTAATGGAATGTTGTCTACTCCCGGGGCCTTGTTTCGACTCAAGTCTTTCAGTGCTCTGTCAAACTCTTCATGCAGTATCATATCTCCGACTTCATCTTCATCTACATCCTCTTCCATTTCCATAATATTGTCCTCAAGTACATCGCCCTTGTATAGACCCTCTATATACTCCTTCCACTTTTCTGCTTTCCCTTCTTTGCTTAGAGCTGGGTTTCCATCAGAGCTCTTGATATTCATACAAATGGTATCTTTACTCCAAAGGTCTCTTTAATTTTCCTGTAGGCAGTATCTATCTTATCCCTAGTGAGATAGGCCTCTACATCCTTACATTTATCCTCTACCCATCCCTGCTTAGCCATTTTGCACTTCATGTCGATCTAATTTTTGAGACGTTTGTATTCCTTTTTGCCTGCTTCATTTACTGCATTTTTATATTTTCTCCTTTCATTAATTAAATTCAATATTTCTTCTGTTACCCAAGGATTTCTACTAGCCCTCGTCTTTTTACCTACTTGCTCCTAGGCTGCCTTTACTACTTCATCCCTCAAAGCTACTCATTCTTCTTCTACTGTATTTCCTTCCCCCATTCCTGCCATTTGTTCCCTTACACTCTCCCTGAAACTCTGTACAACCTCTGGTTTAGTCAGTTTATCCAGGTCCCATCTCCTTAAATTCGCACCTTTTTGCAGTTTCTTCAGTTTTAATCTACAGTTCATAAATAATAGATTGTGGTCGAAGTCCACATCTGCCCCTGGAGATGTCTTACAATTTAAAACCTGGTTCCTAAATCTATGTCTTACCATTATATAATCTATCTGAAATCTGTCAGTATCTTCATGCTTCTTCCATGTATACAACCTTATTTTATGATTCTTGAACTAAGTGTTAGCTATGATTAAGCTGTGCTCTGTGCAAAATTCTACCAGGCGTCTTCCTCTCTCATTTCTTACCCCCAATCCATATTCACCTACTATGTTCCCTTCTCTCCCCTTTCCTACTACCGAATTACAGTCACCAATAACTATTAAATTTTCGTCTCCCTTCATTATCTGAATAATTTCTTTGATTTCATCATACATTTCTTCAATTTCTTCATCATCTGCAGAGCTAGTTGGCATATAAACTTGTACTACTGTAGTAGGGGTGGGCTTCATGTCTATCTTTGCCACAATAATGCGTTCACTATGCTGTTTGTAGTTGCTTACCAGCATTCCTATTTTTTATTCATTATTAAACGTACTCCTGCATTACCCCAATTTGACTTTGTATTTATAACCCTGTATTCGCCTGACCAAAAGTCTTGTTCCTCCTACCACCGAACTTCACTAATTCCCACTATATCTAACATTAACCTATCCATTTCCCTTTTTAAATTTTCTAACCTACCTTCCCGATTAAGGGATCTAACATTCCACGCTCCGATCCGTAGAACGCCAGTTTTCTTTCTCCTGATAACGTTGTCCTCTTGAGTATGCCCCGCCCTCAGATCCGAATGGGGGACTATTTTACCTCTGGAATATTTTACCAAAGAGGATGCCATCATCATTAACCATACAGTAAAGCTGCATGCCCTCGGGAAAAATTATGGCTGTAATTTCCCCTTACTTTCAACTGTTCACAGTACCAGCACAGCATGGCCATTTTGGTTAGTGTTACAAGGCCAGATCAGTCAATCATCCGGACTGTTGCCCCTGCAACTACTGAAAAGGCTGCTGCCCCTCTTCAGAAACCACGTGTTTGTCTTGCCTCTCAGCAGATACCCCTCCGTTGTGGTTGCACCTACAGTACGGCAATCTGTTTTGCTGAGGCACGCAAGCCTCCCCACAATGTCAAGGTCCATGGTTCATGTATGTAAGCAAAATTAAACAGAAAGGTATTCACCATTTCAACACTGAATGTTTGAATGTAATAACTGTAGTAGCAAAAGATAACATTCACACAATTAAAAGCAACCATCAAAGCACTGTACTATGTGTAACTTTAATTATACCTTTGTTAACTAATAATATCTCCATACTCAAATACTCATACATAATATTTGACAAATGAAACTATAAGAATGAGGACCATATCATTTCCTTTGAGAGTAAGGTATATAATCTAAAACAGAAAGACATGAACCACTTCTGCAAACATAAGAAACTAAAGAATAATAAGAAAGAGTAATCAAATCAAAATCAATACGAAAAGTGGTAGTATAAACAAAAATAGAACAGTACACTCCAATCTCAATAAAATATTAACACGTGAATGCATTTTGAAGAAAATACGTCACACCAGTAAAATAAATAAATAAAGAAGTAAAACTAAAATATACAAACAATCGTTTTAACAGTTTAAAAATACACCAGTCTTATAAGTGGGAAATACAGGTAGTACTCATTTTTAAGACTTCAGAGGTAGGGAAATATCCTATCCTCAGCCCCCAAAAACTGTATTTTAATTTTTAAGTCCTGAAATTATGAAAATAACAAATATAACACAAATATATATAATGAACATTCATTTCATTAATTGAAGTTATCCTATGTGAATAAGACTTTTTATTGTTTTATATACCTTCATTATTAGATTTAAAAATAGAAAAATAATCTAAGGACTTTGACTCTAGAATGAAATTTTTAATCTGCAGCACAGAGTGTGCTGAAATGTAATTTCATGGATGATTAAAAAGTATGCTGACTTGAGACTCGAAATCAGGTCATCTGCTTTTCAATGGTAAATGTTCCATTGACTGAACTACCCCAGCTTCAGGCACAAGCCAACCTCACCAATGTTTCCAGCAGTTTCAAACTGAGTAAAATCTCTCCTGCAGAACTTATAGTCTTCGAAACAAGAATACTGTGGAGACATGGATAGCTATGCCAAAACTTATGGGATGTTTTCAAAATGAAATGTATCCTGATACAAAGCTTCATGGCAGATTAAATCTGTAAGTGGGACAAAACATCCTTACTTTGAGTATCTTTCTGATTTACACTTTTAATCTGCCAGGAAGTTTCAAGTTTTTGGCGATCACATAGTTTATTATTAACATTTTTTGACAGTTTGTTTGTTCTATTAACTTATAAATAAAGAATTGCATCAAATCATACAGTTCAGCCTATATCAATTACTGTGATCTTCACTTTAACAGCATGTGTTACTATTATATTTACTCCAGTTGTTATAGGTAAGACCATATTTATCCTCAGAAAAACAGAAACCATAAATATTATTAATTCAATTTAATGTCAAGAAATGACACTATCCCTGGAAAAATTACCTAAAATCCAATATTTATTGCTAACACATTAATAATACTTTATTAATTTCTAGTGCTATTAGTAGTGGTTAAATTTACTACCATTAATCTAGCACCTATTTGTAAAATTAGATAATCACTAATAAACGAACCCTTCTGATTAAAACCACCTTCAATTAAAATTGTTAATAACTCTTTATCTGAGATACAGCTGCAACAAATATTTCTGTACAACATAATTTTATATCATTAAGAGGATTAAGAATAGTAACTCGAATTGTAACTGGTCTTTTCCTAGCCATACATTACACCCCACATACTGGAAAAGCATTCAGAAGTGCAGTCCATGTTTGTCAAGATATTTGATTGAATTGTCGAAAACCTCACATGCAAATACAGCTTTCATACTTTTAATTTGTATTTATATGTAGGATGAGGAGTTTATTACATTTCGTATATATACATGCCTATGAGTCTGAGTGGAACAGTAATTTTATTCTTAGTTGTTATAGCAACTGTATTTACAGGATATGTCCTACCTTTTGAGCTAAATATCGGTTTGAATGACAAAATTAACTCCAAATCTGTTATCAACGGTCCCATACCTAACGAACGATTTAGCTAAAAGAGGTTGAAGGGGATTTTGTGTAGGTCATGAAAGATTTAAAAGATTTTCATGTTCCGTTGTGTATTACCATTTATAATTCTGGCTATAGCTGCAATTCACTTCTCTTTCTGGCACCCAACTGGTTGTAATAATCCTGTGGAACTAAATGGAGGTACTGCAAAATTGAGTTCCATCCCTAGATTTAACGACTCAGTTACATTTTTATTAATAATATTATTATTAATAATTTATTTTTTATCAGTCCATACTTCCTGTAAGTTACATGCGGTTTAGTACCAGCACATCTGTTTGAAACACCAATTCATATTCAACCAGAATCAGTCCTCCTAATTACTTACACTATTTTACGATTAATCCTCATTTAATTACAGGATGTTACTGCTTTATTCTTATCACTTAGAGTTTTAATAATTCTACCATTCTAGAGGAAGTCCCACGTAAAACCAATATACCTCACATACCAGTTAATCATCTTTATTACAGTTGCCACTGGAGTGGCCTGGATGCCCCCAGACATCACTTACAGCATCTGTTATGAACAAGTAACTACATGTTTCTAAATGTTACGATTATCCTTTTTTAGTTAGTTCATTATAACTGAAATCTTCGGATTGAGACACCCTCTATAGCAAATACTATCGCAAGGCATGCAATTTCATTCCCATAATCATAACTTATTTTGAATTCTTGCATGGTTATCAACATAAACTAGAAAATGACTTGTCAAAGGATACTATACAATGACAGGGCAATTTCTAACTATAATTGATTTTACTAATTTCCTAATTAATATACATGTAGCAAATACTTGAGATAAACTAATTAAGGAATCAGTTACAAAATACTTTAACTGGTTTACGAAAAGCACACATTCCAAAAATGTAAAACTAGAAGATAAATTCTTCTATTAACTGCTTAAAAAATTCCTCTAAATGAATGAACCAAATATAAGGGTAAAAAACTTTTTCAAGGCAAATACTGGGAATCAAGATAGAATCCCATTAAATCAAATGAAACCAAAAGGTTAACAAAATAATGTAAATGAATAAAAATCCTCACATAAAAAAGATAAATGCCAGTAATGCACTTTTAAGAGCAAATCTAGAATATTCTGCACTTAATGCTGAGAACGATATGATATGTGGTAACTAAGAATATTGGATGTTGTAATATTTTCTTTATTTTATCTCCTCAATGACCAGTCTTGACAGAGTCTAACTACCATCTTTGGATCTCCAGGATTTCCAGGAGATCCAAAGATAACAGACAGACTCTGTTCAAACTGGTTATTGAGGAAACGAAATTAAAGCAAAATTTCAACATGCGAATGTGGCTGCCAAATATTCTTAGTTACCTGGTGTACACCACAATAAAAAATGAAGTAAACCAACCTCTGTCATATTCAGTATCAAACTCAGAGATTTATGCCAATTCTGCTTCAGCAAAATTAAAATGAGTATGATTTGTTTCTGCTAAACATGATACTTAGCATACTGAAACAAAAGAACAGGAACTAATAATAAGTCAACAACAAAACTGGTAAGTCATAAAATCATATACATTTCAACTGCCTGCTATAATAATTAAATTTGAAAAATTAAAGCTAACCTAACTTTTTGATACAGTTTCTGCAACAGAAAACAGAGAATCCCATGTACAGCACCTTCCTCCCATCTCCATTGTATTAATGCCTCTGAGATGGACTGATTGTTTGCATCAACACAAGTGAGATTGGAGTGAGAAGATGTGTATCCTTTTATAAGAGTCCTCTTCTCTGTGTGGCAGCAATTTTCGCATTTAATCTACATTCACTTCTTTTAAGATGTGTTACAGTGCTGACAACCAAAACGTTGAGTGCCCGTAAGCTCGACACACACACACAAAATGCAACATGTTAAACAAATAATAATTAGAATTCGATGATCAGGCATCAATTATTCGAGTATAAATACCTACTCTACTACAATATAAAAGAATTAAAAATTATAAGATAATGATACAGAACATTAGTCATCATCTAAAAAATTCTTAAATCAAAAACAGGAGAAAAAAGTAACATAAATCATGTGGTGTAATCATAATAGGTTTGCGACCGAACCGCCGAATCTTTCCATCAGTAAATGGGGTATGTTCTCAAGTGACTCCGTTGTTTTAACCCCTCCACTGACAGAATGACCCTCTTCCTACTTCCGTATGTATAAAGCCAATACGGACTTGTAGCTGTCACGCCTTTGCGCTTACTGCTACGTATTTTAACCGTAAATAGCTCAGCCCTAATGGTAAGAGTTAGTAGTGAATTCTGGCGTTATTAATCTTTGAAGACAGCACAGCTGCCACAAGCTCAGCTCACTTTTACTCCACTCCTACCCTCGCCATTACACCACATTAACTAGGTGCTACATGGACCTTGCTAAATTCACTTGCGTATACATTATTTTACCGTTACTCGCCAGTATTTACCTATTGGATTAGCACACTCCTAACTGGACTATTTCTCAAAGAGCTGTGATGATTGAACGGGTTCGATCCACGGCCTACAGTGCCCCACAGTTCACACGGTAACACTGCCTACCTGACCCACTTAACTTGGTAGTGAGCTTATGTATCCAATCACCACTGCTAGCAGCAGTAGATAATCCTATCAGCACGACGAGAGCAGCAGACTTACCGTCGAATCCTCCTGAAAATACTTATAACTACGGTCGCCAGCTCTGAAGGAGCAAAAGAATAAATCAATTTTTTGGCTCGTTTCAAAGTGAAACGGCTTGAGTTGAATTTAAAACTTAATTCTGAATATTACTATTTCTGATCATTTTAGGTGATTCTACAAAGCAAATACTCTCTCAATTTCTGTGAGTTGGCTTGGTAATTACCACCAAGACAATTTATGCAACTTAGGTTAACAAAATTCTATCCTTCAACTTATTTAATGATTTTGGGATATTACTCTTTGGACAATTGCTATAGAATTAGTTAAGTGACTTTACTTGAAAGGTTACTCAGAAAATTTTAAGTAACTATAAATAGGCGACTCATTCTGGTGTGACCATTGCTCTTTTCTACATTCTTAAACGCTAAAGTATTCTACAACCAAAAGAATTGTAAATGAAAGAGGCGATGGTGGCCTCAGTCTGATTTCACTACACTATGTTTCAGGTTACTACACTTTACAATGAACAACATGCGTCGTAATTATACTCATTACTATATTCTGTCCTCTGCACTTGCACAAAAGAAAACTGGTATTCTCCTTTTACATGTATACAAAGTTCGACTTAACAATTTCAAGCAGTCTTGCCTTGGGTAGACGTGTCGGTGCTGGTGGTGAGATGCCTGTGGCTAACGCAGCTCTTCACGCCTCATGCCCTTAATGGCGGCTGGAACTACGAGCTGTAGCACTCGTATAAGCTACTGCACGTCCGCCATAAAATCTGGGCGCAGGAGCTCTTACAATCAGCCCCAGTGGCATAGAGACGGCTTCGACCACCATTCGTCGCGTTCCACTCCACAAACGGCGACGATATTCGCCTCTTCGCTGTTGCACAATCACTTTTGCGTGAGCACAGTTACGCACGTCCGCTCACGTCAACACTCCCCAGGCGATTCCATTGTTCAGTCCCTGTGTCTCCAGCTACCTCTAGCTATGCTTGTATCACCAAGAGTGGGGGCGTTCCCCTACCATCTTTTCACCGAAATCATTTAGTATTTAAGAATATTTATATTTATTACCCTGGAGTTCATACCAGTCATAATAATTTACTACTAGCGCCTTATAACATTAAATCATACACTAATAACTTATAATTACCAAGAAAAAGAATACATTTGACTCCGAGAGCTTAGCGCATTGTCTTAGACAGCGCTAATTCCCAGTTTCGCCAATAGATGGCACCAGGGTGCACTCCCGGGCAGTCTCACAACAGCGCGCCCGTTTCCGACGCGCAGGCTCCAAATTACTGTCAGCCCACCATTTTTTCAGTTCCGTTACACATGCCCCACTTCTTATTGAAGTATCTAACAGTGGTAATTCAATAAGAAGTCTCTCCTATAATGAATCTGAAATTTTCATTAAGCTTTTTACCAAGGGTTTTCCCTTTCTTACTGATACACCTCGGTACTTATATTACTTATTTAAAATTAAACACCAATTCTTTCTATCTTTCCTGCTAAACATTACATAAATGACTTACATATATTCTTTACAATTTTCTTACATCTAAACACAGTACACTTTAAACATCTTTTTTACAAAATTTTTAAATACACTTCTTTCATCTCAGGCAAGTAAAACACACTTTAAGCGCCTATTACTTTTTAGCCCGTCCTTTTCACTTTACCTCCTCACTTTTCTACCTCTTCCACAACACTTATTTACACATCTATTAAGGCTTTCTTAGAAGCTCAGTCTTTCCCAGTCTGTTTAGTCTCTACTTAAACTAGAAGTTTCATTAGAATACTGCTACATATTTTAGTGAACATTTACCTTTCACATAGAACAAAAGAAACAAAACTATTTACATATTGGTTTACTTTAATATTTATTTATATATTTAATTTCAATCTGGTAGAATTCGTGGTTCATACCTTTTGAGATCCACTATGTTTCTTACTCCCAGGCGTTTGCCTGTTAATGGGTACTCTAAATAATAAGTGTTCACATTGGGTATGGACACTATTTTAAATGGTCCATTATATATATATTTAAATTTGCTGATCTCGTTATTAATTTCACTTGACTTTTCATGTGTTTTTACAAGAACGAGATCACTTATTTTGAATTTAGGATTCCTTACTTTTTCGTCATGACGACGAATTCTCGCATCTGCTTGTTTTCTCATCTTGTCTTTTACTAAGTTCTTTTTACTATCATAATCTAATTCAACTCTATCTGGAAATTCTAGTAGGTCTTCTACTAGACATTTACTTCTCGTCTTTTTCAGGATTTCTTCTGGAGTAAATCCAGTGCTCTCGTTTGTTAATGAATTCATGATTTCTTCGAATTTACTCACATACATGCCCCACTTCTTGTGGTTACTATGGCAGTACGTCCTAAATAACCGACCTATCTCACGCATATATCTTTCTGCCGGATTGCTTGATGGGTGATAAGCTGAGATATGTACCACTTCTACCTGTTTCTCAGTTATCCCATCCTTCCACATTTTTGAGCAAAACTGAACACCATTGTCTGATAGTATTCTCTTTGGCTTCCCTACTTTCACAAAATAATCACACACCATTTTATCATACACAGCTCTGGCAGTAGCTTTTCTCAAGGGATATAGCTTTATATACTTTGAGAAAAGTTCAACTGCTACAAATATGTATACAAAACCCCCCCTGGTTTTCGGTAATGGTCCAAAGATATCTACTGCTACTATTTCTAATACTTCATCAGGTTTTATTGATTGCATGGGCCCTTGATTAGTTGCATTTGTTACTTTCGCCTTTTGGCATAGATCACAAGATCTTATCCTCTGTGCTACCCTTCGTGCCATGTTGTTAAAGGTAATGCATTCATCTAACTTATCGGTACACTTCCGTGCACCACAATGGCCATATGCCAAGTGAACATAATCTATCAGCACTTCAGTGTGTTGTTCCGGCCAACATACTCTCCACTTCCCTGGATTATTTAATCTTTGAAGATACAGTACACCTTTATGTATTTTATATGAAGCCCTTATGTTAGTTGCGTCCTGATTGTCAAACTTGACCTTTACCGACTTGAGTGCATCATCATCACTTTGATATCTTCGCATATTCCGACATATTTCCCTAATTTTTTCTCTTCCTTCCGCTTTTTTGAAGTAATTCACCTCAAAAACATCTTCCCTATTCTTTACACTTTCTAGTGTCTCACATCCTTCCGGTAATCTCGACAAAGCATCCGGTACTGCATGTTCTTTCCCTTTAACATACTTGATCTCTATATCAAATTGTTGTAAAAACAGCGCCCATCTGGTCAACCTGTTATGTAACAATCTGCAGTCCTTCAAAAATATTAAAGCTTTGTGGTCTGTATGGACCACAGTCTTATGCCCCCATAAGAAAAGTTGAAATTTCCTAAAACCCCATACTATAGCTAAAGCCTCCTTCTCTGAAACCGTATAGTTTCTTTCGTACTTAGACATGGTTCTACTCGCAAATGCTATTTGTCTATGAGTTTTTTTCCCCATCTATCATTACCTCCTGAAATATGGATACTCCCAATCCATAATCTGAACTATCTGTTGCCATGTGGAATGGTTCACACAGGTCAGGGTGCCATAACTTTATGTTTTTAGCCAAATTGTCTTTTAGCTGGTTGAATGCTGTTTCACATTCCTCAGTCCACATATACACACTGTTCTTCTTAAGTAGGTTGTTCAGATGTGGGCTATTGAACACCTGATCATCCACATACTTACGATAAAAGGAACAAAGTCCTATAAACGACTTTAGTTGTTTTATATTCTTGGGAGCCCGAAAATTTCTTATTGCTTTGAGTTTATCGGGATCCTTTTCAATTCCCTCTGGTGTTACTATGTGACCTAAGAACTTTATTTCTTTCTTCACAAACTCGCATTTTTTCAGGTTCAGGGTCATTCCTCCTTTAATTAAAGCTTTGAACACCTTGTCACGTAACTCCATGTGCTCTTCCCATGTCCTTGTAGCAATTAACAGATCATCTACATAAACCGTGATTAGCGAACTAAGTTCACTCCCTAAAATTTTGTCTAAAGCCCGAATGAACACTGAAACGGAAGTATTTAGGCCAAATGGTACCACTGTGAAATGGTAGCATTTGCCATTGAATAAAAATTCCGTGTACTTCCTAGACTCCTCACTTAATGGGATTTGCCAGTATCCTGCAGTTAGGTCTAAACTAGTCATGTACTTTACACCATTAAACTTCTGCAATAAATTATCTATGTTCTCTGGACGATCCAACTCCCTCTTCACTACTTTATTCAGAGTACGAGCATCTATCACTATTCGTACACTTCCATCCTTCCTACCTACTATCACCAGTGGGTTATTATATGGGCTAGAACTCCGTTCAATGACCCCACATGAAACCATTTTATCTAGTTCTTGTTGAACTGCTTCTTTCTTAGACAAGGGTACATTATATGGTGGTTTAAAGAAAGGTTCATGCTCCTCTACCTCCATGCAGTACTCATAATTTATCACTCGTCCCGGTTTTTCTGAAAATACCTCCTGATTTTCTTTCAGAATTTGCCATAGATCCTCCCTTTGGGCATCAGATAGTCCTTCCGTTTTATCCACTACATTTCGAAGGAGTGTCTCCTTATTTCCATCTTCAACTATCTGCCTCAACAGAAACCAATCGAATTTTTGACCTATTCCTGAATCATGATCATCTCTAAATTCTACCCATCTCAGCTGGTTCGCTTTCATTACTCTAGATGATTCAAATGGTATTTCTAATACCGCACTATCAACTTTACAAACTATTATCCCTTTGTCACAATCTATAATTACTTTCTGTTTTATTAACCAGTCAATGCCTAAAATGATCTCGGCACTGAGCTCTGGAACTACTAAAAATGCATTCGAAAATAGCTTGTTTTTTATCTTAAATTCCATCATCACTTGATGTTTAACAGGTTTACTACATTTCCCTGTCGCCCCTATCACTTTAACACCTGTTACTGGCATCATGACTACTCCTCGTTGCTCTTTGATCATCTCAAAAAATGCGTGCGAAATAGCACTTATTTGAGCACCCGTATCCAACAATACATATAAATCGTACCCACATACATTAATGGGCAGGATTGTTTGCATCCTATTGTCCTCTTTCATACTTTCTTTATTTTCCCATAATAAATCCGTTTCCACCGCCAAGTCTTGCCATATTATTTTTCCGGTTTTTATACTGAGCATTCCATCTGGAGGTTTCTTTCTCCTTTTCATCGTAAATTCTTTCACCACCTTTTCCAATAGTCCTTCGTCTAGGCTCTTTAATGCCCTCTCGTTCTCATTCGAATCTGTCATGCCTGAACTCTCGGTTGCGGGATCGGAAACTTCCTCTACTTCTTTTTCTCCCTGGATGCTTTCTGATGATTCTGACGATAATTCCTCCTCCTTAGAAATATGACCTTCTTCGGATTCAAATAATTCTTGCAAATTATAATCCATTTCTCTACTTTCCCTTTGTTGGATAGTACATTCGCCACTCTTACTTTCATTATTTTCCCCTACTAATGGAATTCCAGTCTCACTCAACTCATTTGCTTCAGTACTACAGGGATCGCAACACTCTTTCTCTTGGTTAGATACACTTTCTCTAATTTCTTTAAAAGAATCTTCATCACAGTCATGTACTCTTGCTGTCACTAGGTACACATCATAATCGGTATGGCTCTCTAACACTGTCATATTCGGGACCAAATTAATCACTTGAGTGGAAGATCTTTCTAATTGTGCTGGCTGGCTTTTGAGCTGATGTACATATTCTGCATACGAGATAATTTCTGAATCGGCATGCGTCTCTGCACTATGCCCCTTTTTCTTATCCACCCTTTCCTCTTTAATTACTTCTCGATGCGATTCGTCGACTATTCGTACGAACCTTTTACCATAAGTCACATCACTCCTACCTTGCCCCTGCCTCTCTGCACAGTTGCCATCCCTACCGACAAACAACGCCTTCTCTGACTCTTCCATCATCAATTCGTCACTCTGACCTCGAATTGCACTTATTTCATTCACGTGAGCCTTCACATCCGACCGATATTCTTTTCCTACTTCATTTCCCTTAATAATTCCTCTCTGCTCTCTCTCCTCTGTTTGTATCCCTGCATTATCCTTCGCAAAGTTTCGTTTATGTAACTGCTCTTCAGGCGAACGACGCACTATCCTACTATAGTACTGACTACTCCGATCTTCCCTATATTTGGGCCATTTCTTTCTTTCCGCGCGCGTTAGGCCCTTGACCTGCGCGGTATTTAGTTTTCCTGATTTTGATAATGCATCCCGTTTCCCTGATAGTGTCCTCTCCCTCGCTGAGAGTTACCTCCTCGACCTCTTCCTCTCATCATGTTAATTTGCGGTTCATTCCTACCACCTTTTACTATTCCATTCTGATTTCTGAAACCTCGAAACTCTCTGGTTTCACGCCACCTATCTTCATTCTCGATTTTTTCTAAAAATTCATCGAATGTTCGATGAGTGCCTCCTACATAACGCTTTGAATCGTCAGGTAGCTTTTTCCACAGCTCCCACACTATCTCCGATTCTGATCTACGATCTTTAAGATACTCCAAACGCTTGAACCATCCTTCACAGTATTCTTTCATGAGCCCACGCCCATGTTCTGGCATTCTGGCGACAACGAATTCTCTCCACAACCTATCCCTCTGTTGTGTGCCCCAGAATTCCTCAAGGAACTTTTCTTTGAAGTCTGTAAACTTCAAATTGTCGATATCCAAATTCAATCCCCAACGTTTAGCATGACCTGCTAAAGCGTCTATTACTAAATTAATTTTTTCTTTATCCGACATGTCTGTTGGTAAGACACGTTCACAATTTTTTATAAAATCCATTGGATGCCATCCACCTTGTTTCTTTTGGGGATCGTATTTTTCCTCCCTACTCAGTATTTCCGATTTTTGCATTACCAATGGGATACCACTACAGTTAAGAAACGTCTGATTCTGAACTTGCTGACTTAACAATTTTATCTCATTACGCAGTGTATTTTCCTGCTCCTGCACACATGCATCAAAACTCAACATGGTATTGCGCAGTGTTTCAATATCAGCTGCCGTTTCTTTAACAATCTCTTTCTTTACAACTGGTACTATGACCTGTAATTTACTTTCAATTATCGGTTCTAATTTTTTACTAACCAAAGGTTCCACTGATTTCTCTATTTTCTGAAATTCGGTATCAAATCTTTTCTCTATTTCTGTGACTTTTCTCTGAACATTTGTTATTTCAGCCCTAATGCTATTTACTGATTTGTTTACCTCTGTGATACGTTGGCTTTGCGTATTCAAAATATCTAAATTGGCTTTTATTTTAGCAGATAGGTTTTCATCCAGTTGGGGTATATGACTAGCCATTTCTGCTTTCAAACTAGCATTCCCTTCTCGAATTTGCGCTATCATACTATTTAACAAACTTGTTAATTCTATATCCTCTCCCTTGTGACTTGCATCCACAGATACATTGGGTTCACTTTTTGCTACCTTTGGTTTCACTTCCCGTTCCTCCTGTCTTGTGGATGTGGATTCATCTATAAGATTTTCCAACCCTACAACAGTATCTATGGTCCCTAATTCTGGGTCTGACCTTGTAATGTTTTCGTCTTCCTTGTTACTATTCGACTCCATCTTATGCTGCTGTATTTCGTGCCTAATTGAAATGTTGATTAAACAAAGTATTAATTGTTTAACTCCTACTATTGGACTTTCTTTTGCTGCTTTGCAGGTTGTCGTCTTGAACTTACCAATTGTGGTATATTTGTCTACAACAGAATTTAAAATTTAAAATTTTCTTGAAACTACAAGTTTATATAAAACACTTTTATTGCAGCCATTATTCTACAAACTTGGTAAGTCCTGTCACGGTCGCCACATGCGACCGAACCGCCGAATCTGTCATCAGTAAATGGGGTATGTTCTCAAGTGACTCCGTTGTTTTAACCCCTCCACTGACAGAATGACCCTCTTCCTACTTCCGTATGTATAAAGCCAATACGGACTTGTAGCTGTCACGCCTTTGCGCTTACTGCTACGTATTTTAACCGTAAATAGCTCAGCCCTAATGGTAAGAGTTAGTAGTGAATTCTGGCGTTATTAATCTTTGAAGACAGCACAGCTGCCACAAGCTCAGCTCACTTTTACTCCACACCTACCCTCGCCATTACACCACATTAACTAGGTGCTACATGGACCTTGCTAAATTCACTTGCGTATACATTTTTTTACCGTTACTCGCCAGTATTTACCTATTGGATTAGTACACTCCTAACTGGACTATTTCTCAAAGAGCTGTGATGATTGAACGGGTTCGATCCATGGCCTACAGTGCCCTACAGTTCACACGGTAACACTGCCTACCTGACCCACTTAACTTGGTAGTGAGCTTATGTATCCAATCACCACTGCTAGCAGCAGTAGATAATCCTATCAGCACGACGAGAGCAGCAGACTTACCGTCGAATCCTCCTGAAAATACTTATAACTACGGTCGCCAGCTCTGAAGGAGCAAAAGAATAAATCAATTTTTTGGCTCGTTTCAAAGTGAAACGGTTTGAGTTGAATTTTAAACTTAATTCTGAATATTACTATTTCTGATCATTCTAGGTGATTCTACAAAGCAAATACTCTCTCAATTTCTGTGAGTTGGCTTGGTAATTACCACCAAGACAATTTATGCAACTTAGGTTAACAAAATTCTATCCTTCAACTTATTTAATGATTTTGGGATATTACTCTTTGGACAATTGCTATAGAATTAGTTAAGTGACTTTACTTGAAAGGTTACTCAGAAAATTTTAAGTAACTATAAATAGGCGACTCATTCTGGTGTGACCATTGCTCTTTTCTACATTCTTAAACGCTAAAGTATTCTACAACCAAAAGAATTGTAAATGAAAGAGGCGATGGTGGCCTCAGTCTGATTTCACTACACTATGTTTCAGGTTACTACACTTTACAATGAACAACATGCGTCGTAATTATACTCATTACTATATTCTGTCCTCTGCACTTGCACAAAAGAAAACTGGTATTCTCCTTTTACATGTATACAAAGTTCGACTTAACAATTTCAAGCAGTCTTGCCTTGGGTAGACGTGTCGGTGCTGGTGGTGAGATGCCTGTGGCTAACGCAGCTCTTCACGCCTCATGCCCTTAATGGCGGCTGGAACTACGAGCTGTAGCACTCGTATAAGCTACTGCACGTCCGCCATAAAATCTGGGCGCAGGAACTCTTACAATCAGCCCCAGTGGCATAGAGACGGCTTCGACCACCATTCGTCGCGTTCCACTCCACAAACGGCGACGATATTCGCCTCTTCGCTGTTGCACAATCACTTTTGCGTGAGCACAGTTACGCACGTCCGCTCATGTCAACACTCCCCAGGCCATTCCATTGTTCAGTCCCTGTGTCTCCAGCTACCTCTAGCTATGCTTGTATCACCAAGAGTGGGGGCGTTCCCCTACCATCTTTTCACCGAAATCATTTAGTATTTAAGAATATTTATATTTATTACCCTGGAGTTCATACCAGTCATAATAATTTACTACTAGCGCCTTATAACATTAAATCATACACTAATAACTTATAATTACCAAGGAAAAGAATACATTTGACTCCGAGAGCTTAGCGCATTGTCTGAGACAGCGCTAATTCCCAGTTTCGCCAATAGATAGCATCAGGGTGCACTCCCTGGCAGTCTCACACCAGCGCGCCCGTTTCCGACGCGCGGGCTCCAAATTACTGTCAGCCCACCATTTTTTCAGTTCCGTTACAGGTTGTTCCTTACAAACTAACTTAATAATTGTATCACTGAGGAATACGACAAAACCTACATTACTAAGTCCCTTTCAAACCTAATTGTAATGTAAAGCATGTCACACTAATGATGTTAAAAAGCTACACTTATTAAATACAAAAATATTCAGAATTAACTAAAAGGTAATTTTAAAGATAGCTCGTTACATTTTGCTATTGTTATATATAAAATAAATTAAATTATGTGTTATTACCTTTAGAACCTATTGATTAAAGAATAAGTAGTTACTATTTTTAACCTAAAAATCAAACAAAACTAAATCAGCTATAAAAAATTAATCTTTTTCTCAAGAAGATAGAAATCTTAGGAAATGGCTAGTATTTCATTTCTACAATTAACAAAAACTAATTGTAGTACATTAACTGTGAGTTAGTTGTAAATCAGCCTAAACTGAGATAAGTAAATAAATATTATAACTTTCATGAACCATGATACAAAAGATACAAGAAATAACATTTTCTTTATTAAACTTAAACATTTCATAATCCACTTACATTATCAATATACTACAATATAAGAAAGCAGTTCTACAAAACGTACTATGACAATAAATTCAATAAAATTATGTCCACTAAGGATTGAAATAATCAAATAACTAATATAATATGGTAAATAATTAACATATACTATATGCACAGAATAATTTTCATTTAAGTGAAATATTTTACTAAGATGTTATGTGTGTATTCTCTTTCTAGATGAATAGCCCAGTTGCAAAAGCAGCTATGTGATCAAAAATCGGAAATAGGGTTAGAGGCACTTTCTTGTACAGGTTTTCATGGTTTATGTTGTAATGTATCGATCAGGCTTTGAAAATGTTTCTAAGTATTTTAAAGTGAGGTGCGAAAATCGGCTGTGGTTGCATACGCTGCTATGTTCTCTATGTGTTAGATTGCAAAAGCAGCCAATGCTATTGGGCTGCAAAAGAGCCAGAGTCTTAAGGGGATAACGGCCGGCAACAAAGGTATGGTTGCAGAACCGGACATATCGTCTTATCATACAAAACAATTTTTAAAAGTTCCGATTTTTAGCTACAAGTGATTGAAATATTTGGGTTGGCAGTACTGGGTACATTCTCGTATGTTTGTGCTTCCATTGCTACATTGTGAGAAGGAAAGTGTGAGAAGGCATTGTTATATGATAAAAAGACCTACCAGGACACTCGTTCAACTGTGCATTAGTAACGACCTTGCAGGCAGTTTTATTGTCGCACAGTTGGAAATGGACAAGGACAATGAAGAGGAAATGTCTTCTATTGAAGCTCATTTCGACGAACCCGACGACGACAAAGCTGAGATTAGCGTTAATGATGAGAGGGGAGATGCCACGAGAAACTCTACTTCTAGGAAGAGAAAACGGAATGTACAGCAGTGGGAACAGAACGCCGAGAAAAGGAAGAGGTAAAGAAGACCACTGCTTGTAGTAATATTCAAATATTCATTACAGGTTTAATGTTGTTGGATTTCATGACCTTCCAACATTACCTAACCTTTTCCAGAACACATTTCTTATAAATTCAACGTACTTGGAAATAGAAACACTGAACTTCTGATTCCATTGACATAAAACTAATATCGGTTGGTTTTCAGTTTCATTTTTGATTATCTTTAAGCACCAACCGAAAGGGTTTCTACAGATGCCAAACTGTAAACATCGTGCTGGAAAGCTGAAATGTACAGAACTCATTACGCAGGACGTAAAACGGATCCATGGAAAATGCTACGAACAAAATAACCCAGAATGGCAGAGCAACTACATTCGACAGCATGTCACTGTATCATCTCCTCGAACATCTAAGCTTACAGGACACAAAGTATCAAGAAAGCTACTAATTACGGAGTTCGTGCTCCCAGAAAAAACGCGAAGGAGTTTCTATAAACATCCGGGTTGGCAGAGTGGTGTTCATGGGGATTTTGTAGATAAAAAAAATGAGACTCAACAAAATTTGTCAGAGTATAATGAACGATTCCTTACCTGAACCGTTGAAAGAAGAGGAGGTGACAGAAGAACGAAGTTGCATGGAGATAGGAAAAATGCAGCTGTGAGACACATTAAACAATTCGATCCGATCAAAAAGTCAGTATTCTAGAGGAAAAATGTTACATCGCAAATATTTATCCGGTGAATGAAATGTAAAAATAATGTCTGAAATGTTCTCTGACAAACATCCTAATCTGGGAGTAAAGTATGATTACTACCGGACAATATTCTGCAATAACTTTAATAGTGGCTTTGGAGCACCTTATATTGACACATGCTCTACATGCTCGTCCGTACAAAGCATAATTTCCTTGGAAAATCGCCCAATGGCAAAGAAAAATTTGAAACATCAGCTTACAGCTCACAAAGTTCGGAGCCATGTTTTTTTTTTTTTCATCGAAGGTCACCTAACTTTAAGTTTTGACTGCCAGAAAAATTTAGTCCTTACAATAGTCCCGGATCAGGCGGCATACTTATTATTCCTGACACGGTTTGTCGTGGTTCCTCCACGAGCAGTCAGACGAAAGATAATGTGACCTCGTATGTATGACCGGAGAACGAATTTGCAAAGGAGTCGAATCAGATTGCTTCACCTCTTCATCATCAACTGCTTAACACCATTTTGCATGGTGTCTCCAAACTGCGCCTCTTTTAGGATGGATGCTGTGGGCAAAACAAGAATACAACAATGATTGGGATGTTGATGTACTGGTTCCTGCACGCTATTCCTGTACACGTAGAGTGCGTTGAAGTGTGGTTCCCGATCGTCAGTCATTCTTTTACACCCCGTGATAGAGTTTTTGAAAACATGGAGAGAAAATTTTCAAAACTGAGCGAAATCGAAAACCCTGCAGTATGTTGTTGTTGTTGTCGTCTTCAGTCCTGAGACTGGTTTGATGCAGCTCTCCATGCTACTCTATCCTGTGCAAGTTTCTTCATCTCCCAGTACCTACTGCAGCCTACATCCTTCTGAATCTGCTTAGTGTATTCATCTCTTGGTCTCCCTCTACCATTTTTACCCTCCACGCTGCCCTCCAGTACCAAATTGGTGATTCCTTGATGCCTCAGAACATGTCCTACCAACCTTCTTCTAGTTAAGTTGTGCCACAAACTCCTCTTCTCCCCAATTCTATTCAATACCTCCTCATTAGTTATGTGATCTACCCATCTAATCTTCAGCATTCTTCTGTAGCACCACATTTCGAAAGCTTCTATTCTCTTCTTGTCCAAACTATTTATCGTCCATGTTTCACTTCCATACGTGGCTACACTCTACACAAATACTTTCAGTAACGACTTCCTGACACTTAAATCAATACTCGATGTTAACAAATTTCTCTTCTTCAGAAACGCTTTCCTTGCCATTGCCAGTCTACATTTTATATCCTCTCTACTTTGACCCTGCAGTATACGTCGGCATAATGGAAAACTTCGCCACAGTGGTGCATTTGGGGTCGGACGACTGCAGAGTGAGAGACTGGTCGAAGATCGCCACTGACGTCATCAAACTTATATCTTGTGCAAGGAGAAGTATTCTTCAATTTTGAAGGCGGAGAGCCTGCATCTATTCTTAAAAGAGGTAAACGTATCACGAAAGAAACTCTTCCTGAGGAGATTACAAAAGGCCTTCCCCTAAAAAAAGCTACGATCACGGACGTCAAACGACTCTTAGAACTACACTGGGAAGAGACATGGACAAAGGAGGAAAAGTTAAAATTCTACACTGATTTCTTTAAGCAGCAGAAGATCATGGAAACAGATGAATGTGAAAACGGCGAGGTTGAAGGATTTGATGGATGACGACGATTCCCCGAATATAGCTTAAACGCTGTATACTTCATTTTACCTTGTGATTGTTTCTTTACAATGTTTCATCGGCCCAAGATTTGTTTTCAAAGACTTCTCACTTCCATGACAGGTGTTAAGACTGAATTCAGTGATTAAATCTGAATAATATTAATATTTTACCTTGTAGTAGTTCATGTTTAATTTTTTTATGTAAATACGGTGTTCTAGATTACGTACATAAACGCCAGGGAAGGAAGTAAAATACTTCGTTTGACTGATATGTGCTAAACTGAAAACTTTCGCTCAACCTATTCTAGTAGCTTTCGAGGCGTCGCACCAAGTCTTAAACGCAGTCATGCTTGGAATACAATTACTGTTACTGATGTGAGGTGCAATAGACAACTAATGTGGCGTATTACTCAACCGACTCGCAACAAAAGGGTTAGTTCTGGAGCTGTCACTCTTGTGATTTTAGAATACTGTTAAGAGGGGTCGGCAGATTCGCTTTCATCTGTGAGGCAGAGATGAAATTTTTTCTCCAGAATGAGATTTTCACTCTGCAGCGGAGTGTGCGCTGATGTGAAACTTCCTGGCGGATTAAAACTGTGTGCCCGACCGAGATTAGAACTCGGGACCTTTGCCTTTCGCGGGCAAGTGCTCTACCATCCGAGCTACCGAAGCACTACTCACGCCCGGTCCTCAAAGCTTTACTTCTGCCAGTGTCTCGTCTCCTACCTTCCAAATTTTACAGAAGCTCTCCTGCGAACCATGCAGAACTCCTGAAAGAAAGGATACTGCGGAGACATGGCTTAGCCACAGCCTGGGGGATGTTTCCAGAATGAGATTTTCACTCTGCAGTGGAGTATGCGCTGATGTGAAACTTCCTGGCAGATTAAAACTGTGTGCCCGACCGAGACTCGAACTCGGGACCTTTGCCTTTGGCGGGCAAGTGCTCTACCATCTGAGCTACCGAAGCACGACTCACGCCCGGTCCTCACAGCTTTACTTCTGCCAGTATCTCGTCTCTTACCTTCCAAACTTTACAGAAGCTCTCCTAGGAGTGCAAGTTCTGCATGATTCGCAGGAGAGCTTCTGTAAAGTTTGGAAGGTAGGAAACGAGATACTGGCAGCAGTAAAGCTGTGACGACCGGGCGTGAGTCGTGCTTCGGTAGCTCAGATGGTAGAGCACTTGCCCGCCAAAGGAAAAGGTCCCGAGTTCGAGTATCAGTTGGGCACACAGTTTTAATCTGCCAGGAAGTTTCATATCAGCGCACACTCCGCTGCAGAGTGAACATCTCACTCTGGAAACATCCCCCAGGCTGTGGCTAAGCCATGTCTCCGCAGTATCGTTTCTTTCAGGAATGCTAGTTCTGCATGGTTCGCAGGAGAGCTTCTGTAAAGTTTGGAAGGTAGGAGACGAGATACTGGCAGAAGTAAAGCTGTGAGGACAGGGCGTGAGTCGAAATTTTTTCTGTTGAAACACAAATATAAAAATTACTGTAATAATCTAACTGCAGATAGCGAGACTGGTTCTGACCATTGGTCGTAAATTGCTGGCAGTCAGTACACCACCAACAACTGGTTCATGGCAATGTCTGCAAATAATCCCCACAATAACAAATTAGGGAAACAGTTCTCAGTGCTCAGAGCCATTTGAACCATTTTTTTTGTCCATGTAACGAGAAGCTGCTGCACTATGCCCGACGAACGGACGTCCCACACGGTCTTAAGAGATACGACTTTTTTCATCTCACTGTATGTCAAACAAGTATTTCTCTCCTTACGTGAACATAGTTACTTCATGTCTTAATAAGTCGAAGAACTTCTTTCTCCCGTCATTATAATCACACTACAATGGGCATGTCGTCTGATGACCCGAAGCGCGTTATAAAAATAAAGGACTTCCTAACATCTAGTAACTATTTTTTGCGACATGTCAGCTTTTATAGAATCGTAACTAAATTCATTAATAATCGTCGCACGGCTCAATCACGATTTCAGCCGTACTTACAAAATCTCCGTGATTTCTCCAAAGCGCTCCAATCAGATGCTGGGATGGTTTCATTTCAAAAGAGCATAGCCGATTGCCTTCCCCGTCCTTTCGTAGTCCGAGTCTGTGCTCTGTCACAATTGGCTGCTCTGTCGATGGTACGTTAAACTCTAATCTTCCTTCCTTCCCTCAGTAGACTAAAATAGTAAAAGCGAACGAGAGATTTGAGGTTTCCGCTACTCGTTACCGCCGAAAAGTCGTAAAAAGCACACGAACAGGGTTACTAGAAGGGTAGAAATTAGAATGGTCAATGAAAACCTTAAGCGAAGTGGTCATCCTGATAGCCCTAGAGTCCCAAGTCCTGGCATTACAGACGAGAGAAGCGGAACTGAAAAAAAAAAAAAAAATTAATCGCGTTAGTAGAAACTTTGGTAGCACCAGCAGAGACTTTTCCGTTTCCGCACGCCGCTCCGCGGACTTTTTGTGTCTTCTCCTGGAGAGAACCGCAGCGGCGCCGCGGTCCAGGTGGGTGCGCTGCCTGGGTGGGGTGGGGGGGGAGGTGTTGGGGGGGGGGGGACACAGTCGGCAGACCCGACCAACTCAGCCTCGTCCGCCAGACCAACTCACCCTCGTCCAAAGTCCGGCGACGGGACGGAAAGGCGGAACAAAATTAGGCGCGAGCGCAGACCACCCCCATCCCTCCTCAACATCGCAGCGCCCCGCCTTGCCGGCTGAGCCCTGCCGGGGCTGCCGGCAAATCCTATTAGGGTTGCGAGCCTCGCGGCCGGCGACCAAAGTGACGCCGCCGCTGTATTTACGTGCGGCAAACAAAGGGCGACTTCTTTCCCCGCTGTTTAACACCCAATGGAAAGTCGCCTATTGTCTCAAACAGCCTCGAGGAGTACCCAGGGGGCAGAATTCTTTGCGAATCGAGTCGCTGAAAAACACTGCGAGCACAAGAACGATTCGAGAGCTACATAGTTGTTTAGTCGTGCACAGATCTTCAGTGGTAGTAGATATGTCAGATTAATACAGTAATAAAATAAAGTAGGCACCGCGGTTTGTTGATGCAACCACCTCTCTCTGCCATCTGTACCATTTGGTTCTAGTAGCTGGAGTTCATTCCACTGACAACGCTCCGTAAAGTGGTTCTTCTGGGACAGCCTGTTGGTTTTTTCCCTAGAGTTTTTCCTTCTATATGTTTCGTCGACCTAGTCGCCCAAGTTATTTAGTTTTTCTTCTCTATATTATTTAATCAACATCCGTTTCTGTAACTTCTTAAAGTATGTATTCAGTAATACTGTTAATATTTATAGTTATTTTCTTCAGTTGCTACTAATAACTTCGACTGTGATCTGTCACAAATATGAGAAAACTTCCTTATTTTGCAACTGAAATTTGTTCTTTAATGCCAGAGATGTTTTGTTTATTCATGTTAGGCACTGTCATTCGTCTATAAAACATTTGAAATTATTTAATTGTACAGTTCTTGATGTGAAATTTTCAGTGATTCTATTGCAGTTAATCTGGATCTAGCTATATCTGTTTCCTATTACATGTTCAACTACTTTTACTTAAATTCATTTTTTTGCTGCACGTAGGTAAAAAATCCCAAAAATATAATTGTAAATACACTGAAAGAAAAAACTCGCAACATGAAAAAATTATTAATGTAGACTAACGAAATTTTGCAAATACATTTGTGTAGGTAAAATATTTAAGTGATTAACTTTGCAGGAACACCGATTTATGCAAAAGGGAGATAAACCATTGCAAATTAGAAATGCTGGTACGTTAACAAGTGGTGTAACCGCTAGACCGTTGAATGTAAGCATGTCACCGTGCATGCATGATGCTGTACAGTTGCCAGATGCTAATTTGTGGTATAGCGTTCTATGATGGTTGCGCTAATTCAGTAGGGGACGGTTAATGCTGGTTGTGGATGACGCTGGAGTAGTCGTCCCATGATGTCCATATGTACTTGAATGGAGACTGATCTGGTGATCGGGCAGGTCAACACGACGTGTTGATACTCTGTAGAGCATGTTTGGTTACGTTACCGGTAAGCAGGCGAGCGTTGTCCAACGGAAAACACCTCCTGTAAAGCTGTTCATGAAGGGCAGCACAACAGATCGAATCACCAGACTGAGTTACTGTTTTTGCAGTCATGGCGAATGGGATAACCAGGAGAGTGCTCTTGCTGTTATACGAAATCTCATCCCAGACCGTAGCGCCAGGTGCAGGTGCAATGTATTTAGCACGCAGATAGGTTGCTTGCAAGCCCTCAAATGGCCAGCTTCTAATTAACACACGGCCATTACTGTCCTGCCCACCAATGGGCTCTCGCATGACAACACTGAAATCGCAAAGGGCGGTGGTTTTGAGCCGATGGAATGCTCGTTACTGGGAGTTTGTCTCGGAACTTCCCTTGAAGGAATCAATTTATGACAGTCCTTTCTGTCCCTATGGTGCCAACTGCTGCTCAAATTGCTGATACGCCAAAGCGATACGTCGAAGACGATGTTCCTCCCTCTCGACAGTGCCACGTGACAGTCCAGAGCACGGTCTTCTTACGACCGACATTCTCGCGACCACAGGTGCCAACAATCAGGTCCAGTGGCTGTATTTCTTTCGATTCTTCCTGAATATCGTGGAACATCCAATTTCTCGCAGCCCTATTAAACGATCTCGTTCAAACTCAGGGTATTGCTAAGGGGGACTTTGCCACCTTAAAGACATTCTTGATTAACGTGAACTCACCACTTTCAACCTCAAAGATAACTAAAGCCCACGGTCTTTACAGCCCGTATATAAAGCCAACCTGATTTACATCCACTCCTGACAAGCACGAAATTTTAATACACATCATCTTCGGGATTTAGAAACACACCTACTAACTTTAGTTTACGTCCTACAACTCCTTCTTGGTGCTGCGATTGTTTTCCACTATTATAGAAGTAGCTACGTCTAAACAAGCTTCAAAAGAATCATTGCAAATCTTACATAAAAAAATGTATAATTAAATGAGTTTATATGCATTACAGACCACTAAAGAACCCTGACCGAGTTGGCGAAACATTTCTGTTCCGCAAAAGTAAATTTCAGCTGCAAAAGACGTACGTTTTTTTATCTTTATGATAAAACATAACAGAAGTTTGTTCATTATATTTCTCTCTTTCCAAGATTTTTTTGTGGCTCTTCTCAACATTCACAACTGTACTGCTTCTAGCTTTTTCTGTACTTGTTTCTCCAGAGTCTACCCATCTCAACCATAGCTTCAAATGCTACAAATAAATGTCTTGATGAAATTCTTTCTTGTTTGCCTGTTGAGGTGGTTGTTAAAAATTGAAATAAAATTAAAAGTTAACAAACTCATATCTTCACCCATACAACTGTTTAGTGTTTACGTATTACAAGATTCTGTAAATAATGTTTCAGATGGAATAGTGTAATATTTTAGGAGGCGGCAGTACAGACTAACAAGAATGAAGCATTCTGTATGTCGTCATGTGTACAGTTTTTATTAGCAACATAGCTGGCCCCAGTGATAAATAAAGTGCTTAGAAACCGAGAGGTTGCGGGTCGAGTCTCGGTCGGATCGCTTGTTTCCCGGGTTGGATGACTAAGTTAGGGGCACACGCAAGCCGTGGAAGTGGCGTCCAGTTGAAAGATTTGCACTCGCTATTGAGCCATAAGCAGTAGTTATTATCACTGGTTATGGAACGACAGCTGTAAGAATGTAGCCCAAACTCTCACAGATGGTGTCAAGTTCAGGCAGATCATTAAGTTAAAACTTGACATTCATTGAAAGACTGTCGAATTCTCTTGCCAGTACCAAGTTCAGCTCTTCTTGCATGGTTTTGGGGTCCTATTATGGTAGCAGCACAATTCATAATCTGAACAATCAGGTCGTTTCTTGTATTTACTTTTTGCTTAAGGAGCACGCCCTTCAACCATCAAGTAAAAGTCTAAGTGGGTAAGGTCCAGGGAGCGTGATGGATGAGGAATTTGACTATTTCTGGCGGACCATGTTCTGGGGAAAATTATGCTTAGATGATATGTTACCTGACGACTAGAATGTGCAGGGTGACGGTCACCATGGAAGAAGACATCCATCCTTGAAGGCAAAGAGCGCTCTTCCGATAATGCTGGAAGCGTGTTAGTAAGGAACTATAGATAACGGGTCCTGCAGTAATTTACAAGCCAAATTTGCTTCCATACTACAGCACAGTTTTAGCCACAGGCGTTCTAGAAAACAAGTCGCCATATAGGCATATGGTTTTTCTCGGTCCATCAGAGTGCTTTACAAGTATTGTTGATAAGGTTAGGAGGAAAGGTGGCTTCAACTGTAAAAGTCTGTATGTGTCTGTTACGGGATTAAGTTCTACCAACTGAATAATGCCTCCTACTTTATCCACACTGTCCATTTGCACTTTCAGGTGGTATATGACTAACGGGAACTACTAAAAGCTCGCACAGTTTAGTGAAGAGAGGAGTAATCACAATTGAATGTGATACTGTTTGGTGACCATCGTTTTCCCTGTAAGCAGCATGAGCCTTTCCGTTACCAGTATTTGTAAACTTGTATGCAATACTATGAAACTAATTTAGCTTCTAATAATAGAGAAAATATATGCAGTTGTAGAAAGAATATATGTGTATATAGCGACAGAGGTTGAATGAAACAATAATTTTAGTTGTCTTACGAAATACTACCTGGAAGAAATCGAGATGGAAGCTGTAAGCGCATAATGTAACTGCCATAAAGTGTGAGAGCACTGATCATTTTCCACTACATTTGAAACATTTGTACATTGTGCCTATTATTTGACTATGTATGCAGGGGAACACTATCACACCTAAACATCAATTAAAGTATACCCAGTTATATTTATTAAATAAGGGATGCCTAATTGTGGGAGACTAGTAGAAAACTGGATTCGTAAACGTTAGTTAAGTTTATATTTACCAAAAGACGTAAACTGTAATGCTCTAGAGCAGGGATGGCGAATATTTGTGCATGAACATGCCATGTTTTCCCAAGAAAGATTTATTGGGGCCAAGGTATGTCATCAAAATAATTATAGAACCAAATTTTGATACCATATATTATTCTTTTCTTCTTGCCTATATTATGCATGTTAAGGCATATCACAGTGCATGAATGCATGAATATGTTGAGATCTGGTTCTGCATGCAAAATTTGGGTTCTCTTGATTGATGAAAAACAACTAAATACTTCCATGTATACGGTGTGCTATCCCATTTTCCTTGCTCTCGCCTTTATCCCATTTACCTTTTGTAACTGCTAAGTGTAATGTAGATGACAAAGTGAAACTATGTTGCCGGCAAGAGAACAGATACAGTTTTAAATAAAGTAAAATTCAAACAATGAGCAAGCAGTGTACAAGTAATTGTATAAAAACGAATAGTGACCAGCAGCACTATGTGCTCAATGGAAAATGAAGATACATTGTTCTTTGTTTTCGGTTTGTAGAAGAGAGAGAACACCATTTGTGAGCGTAAGGAATGTGGGGACACACCGTAAGTCACCTGATCTGTCATAATACTAAATTGTTACATTAAACAAGGAAACAAAGCTGAAGAATGCATCTTCCTAGTAGTTGACGTTTTGGTGGTCACCGCGTTTTGAGGATAGAGTATATGCAGGAAATGGATGCAAGAACTGACTTTTCTTCATACCATGTCTCCTTCCAGAACAACGAAGCTACAAGCTACATTAGGTTACTACAACAGGTAGGAGGTCATGGAAGGTACTGTTACCATAACTGGATTAATACAGTACAAGTGCGGTTACAAGAATCCAATAACCTCAGATCTCCACATAAACAGCAGCTAGCTTATTTACTAATTCAGCTTTCAGAGATATTCAAAGAAAAGCCAGGAGTTCAGGAGTTATAAGGGAATGCACCTAGCTCATCAAGGTGTACCCACAGCATATGTTTTGTCACAGTTTTTATCCTGATCCTTGGTTCCAATTCAATGTTGGGGATGAATAAATAAGTCGGATATTAGCATGGGATATGACTTAACTGGCTACAAGTCTTTATTGCAGCCCAAATTTAGTTGCGCCAGAATGTGGAGGCAAAGTAGACCAAGTACTTCAAACTTGGGTGATGAACAGAATTATTATACATGTCAAATCTCACCCAAAACTCATTGACAAATTAATTCACCAACAGAATGAAGTTTGATACTATTGTCATAATCATCATACATTACGAATAAATTATATGTACTACTTCCAAGAGATTGTCAATAACCATCAAAATTAGTTGAAGAACATATGTTCCAGCGACCTGAAGACAATGAGTGGCCAAAGAAATTGCCCAAGGCACCCAATTAAGAATTTCAATGTGAATAAAAACTTTAACATGCACTAATTAATCTCACAAACAAAGCTTTACAACTAAAATGATGATGTGATCAAAAACTCAAGTGAATGAAAAGTTTCCATGTTGGAGAGAATGTTTTACTGAGGTCACACCCTCAGCCATACTTGTTGAAAACGCAGAATAAAAAATGGCATTTATTATACAGGATAATTTGTTACAAATTAAGGCTATCAAACCCTGGAACTTGCTTTTTGGGATATTCTGTATCAAACGGAAGGAGGGGCTATACCTACACAATACACGAAGAAATTTTATGAACGAAGCAGTGGAAGTGAACTGAATTTTAAATATAATGTGTAAATGACTTTGCACCAAATTCCATTCCTTTACTTTCGTTGTGCTAGTTAAAATACTTTTGCTCCATGAGCGAAGCTAGATTATAAGTTTAGTTATAGTTAAATGCAAAATATAATACAGCTCTAGATAGTATGGATGACATGTCTACGTTGGTGAACGTGTACTGAGCTGCACTATAACTGTGATCCTTCTATGAAGCAACTTAAACAATTTCGATGATTGGTTCTGGGTCTAGTTGACTAGAGTAAAAAGTCCTTCCCTGACATAGATTTGCTTCAGAAAGGTAGCTTCCAACCAATATAAGCTGTGCTATTGATTATAGCACTCTTGTTAATTAATTACACAAGAAGTGAATATTGAAATACTGACACTAAGCAATAAACAATGATGTTTTGGTGTGACCAGTGATGTCTCATGTATTATTTGAATGAGTTAAGGCGATAAACTCAATAATTTGGGTGAACATTATGAATGCAAGTTTTTATTATGAAAAGCAGCTAGATAATCGGCACATATAAAGTTCAACATTGTCACCATTTCTGAAAGCAGTGAATTAACCTAATTACTTCAAGCGACAGAAATGTGTTTCAACACTGGACGCTCAGTGGCTGTGCCATATGTTCATTCACTAAGCCACATATGGAATATCCTACCAATAAAATGGGCATTTTATTGTAATTACCTTATTCAAATCAAATGAAGCCAGATCACTCTAATTACTACTTACAGATGCAGAAACTAACCAAATTTCTTGAGCTTAATCTTGTTAACAAATTACAAATCCCTTTCGACCTTGTTTCATGTACACACTTTGAATGAATCGGTTTTATATACCGATGATCAATTTGATTCCTGGCCATTCAATACGCTGCCAATATCCTGAATGATGGCATCACCTTCTCCACCAAGATCTGCTTCACCACGTCCTCACCTTCACGTCGACGTTGCCACCAAGTCCAGCAGTTACAAATACACAACATTACTGTGGTTTACTATAACATCCTGCTGTTCACCAACATATCTCACGTATCTACAACAAGATATCTACACCAACACATACAAAACCATGAATTCGCAATTAGCTGACAGTGCTGAATGATCTTAGATACACAATGTAACAAGGATGTACACTTTAGCAAGATTACTTGTAAACTCACGATAATATGAAACACGCTTGTGTTTTGCTTTTATTGTTTACAACAGCAGCTAATGATTTCAGTACATTATTGGAAAGGCATTGAGTCAATTACAAAATGTAAACCTAGAGTGAACGAACTTTGGTCAAAGTTTTCCGTTGTTTCTCTCCTCACCCACTGCCAAATGGGATTCTCGGAATTCTTCAACAATATCCACGGTTACACTAGCAGCTCGTGAAGTACAAAGGAGCTAGCAACAATTTTTTTTATTTTGGAAATGGGCTCAAACAGTCTCAACCGCAAGAACGACTGACGTTCGTGGACTTGCAAGACTCACTACATTTGCAGCCACCACCTACCGTCATGGTATTAGGGTCTGAGGATGGTCAAATACTGACCAAAACTGGTTAGCATCAAAATAATTGTTTTGCGGTCGAGACTGTTCGTGTTCATTGTAAGTACGTTTTGCCAGACCAGTTTTCCCCATAAGAAACATTCTCAAAAACCCTAAATTTTTTTAGTTAGCAGCCTTGGTAAAATTCGAGTCGCCTGTGGCAATCGGCTATCACTAGGCGTAATAATCATAAGTTGCCAATTCGCATCTAAGCATTTCATTCACAACAAATATGAATTCCGTCATAATTTATGAACATTGACATAACAGATAATTGTAATTTATTTTATACACAGAACTGAGTGAATATACGTGATGAATGGCGATCAATATTTACAAATGAGAGTCAGTGTAAAATGAACAGATATCTAACAAACTTGGAAACGTTTGCACGAGTGAAGCTAGCGAAGCCTCTTAATATACTATTCCTTGGCGACCATGGGGGGGGGGGCATGTGCTATCCCCTTTTCCTTGCTATCACCTTTCCCTTTTGGTACCGTATAGAGAAGTATAAAGTAAGAAGTGAGACTGTGTTAGTGAGGAGATACTGGAAACAGTTTTCAGTAATGTAAAATTTACACTATGCGCTTGCAATGTGTCAGCAATCACGTAACAACGAATCATGATCAGCAGCTCTATGCGCTCTGTGGAAAATAGACATAAATTATTACATGTTTTCACTCTATAGAAGAGAGAGGAAGTGATGTACAAAAAACCTTTTGCAAGATTAACTTCCCGGCGGGGTCAGGGATTTTCTCTGCCTCGTGATGGCTGGGTGTTGTGTGCTGTCCTTAGGTTAGTTAGGTTTAATTAGTTCTAAGTTCTAGGCGACTGATGACCTCAGCAGTTGAGTCGCATAGTGCTCAGAGCCATTTGAACCATTTTTTTGCAAGATTAACGAACGTGAATAGATTTGTAGTCATTTGATGTGGCATAATCAGCGATTGTTGTGGAATGATTATAAACAATTTTCACGAATAATGAAGAAAAACGTCCTCCAGTTGTCGAAACTAATAATTATTCTTGTACCATTTCACAGGGAACGTTTATGCCATTTTAAACAGAATGTGTCTGCATATTCTATAAGGGACATTTTTTTTAACTTATTCGATCCTTTGTCTTTCATGTACTGCATTCGACATTTTTGTATGTTGTGGCAATATGAGGATAATCATTGGTTAGTATGAAACTGTGCTGCGGTCAACGTCCATCTGGGTACATTTTTCCCTAAATTGAATTCCATACGAAGTACAACACTACGATAGCTACTCTCTCAGCCTTCATGCACTGAGTAGTTCTAGCACACTGACTGACTCCCCCGGCTAATAGTGACGAATGACTGTAAGTTTCCCTCAGGTGCTAACAATAATTAACTACTCCTCATGTATTTAGGATTCAACGCGGAACAGCCATGCTGCAGCGATATAAGCATACACGTTGGTAACTTCTCAGAATTATTTCAAACGGAAAACATTATTTTATTGCTAAAATAAAGACAAAACTTAGACTTAATTCACCAAAGCTCAGTGTCTTAGGTGTGCAATGAAATTAATAATTATTGAAAGTACTATTTAAGGGGGGGAACAAAAAGTTCCCGTTCGAAAGCCACACAGTCCAACATATGTATGCCAATTAGGCAAAATCACCTTGAGCGTGAGACAATCGTTCCACCAACGCATCAGGTTGAAGATATCCGTTACTGAAACGCCACGTCCGTAACTGCTTGCAGTACATCCTTGTCCGACAGGAATCGTCGACCCATGAAGGCATTTCTTGAGGGACCGATGACGTGAAAATTCCATGGGCGAGATCAGGACCACAGGACGAGTTCACAAGTGTCTGACACTTGAGTTGGCGTAACATTTTGCTGGCATCCCAGATCGACCAATGTTTTGTGTCGGATCGCAGCCAGCACAGAACTTGACACACCACTCCACGATCGTGGTATTCGGCACATATGCTGCCTCCCATACACGATACTCACTTTCCAATAGAGGTGTACCGGTGTTTGTCCATCGCCAGACAAGAAAAGAAAACACCGTTTTGATCAGCTTTGGATACATTTGCTAACAAACTTGCCACAGTTCACATTTCGTCACATCGCAAACACACGAATGCCACTATAATCTTTCGCCGACATGCCGATGTCTATATATGTGCATATTCACTGGTCAGTCGGAGCATTATAACCGCCTGAATGAAATCTTCACTTTGCAGTGGAGTGTGCACTGATATGAAACTTCCTGGCAGATTGAAACTGCGTGCCGGACCGAGACTCGAACTGGGATCTATGCCTTTCGCGGGCAACTGCTCTACCAACTGAGCTACCCAAGCACGACTCACGACCCCTCATCACAGTTTTACTTGCCCGCGAAAGGCCAAGGTTTCGAGTTCGAGTCTCGGTTCGGCACACAATTTTAATCGGCCAGCAAGTTTCATATTAGCGAACATTCGGATGCACAGTGAAAATTTCATTCTGGAAACATCTCCCAGGCTGTGGCTAAGCCATGTCTCCGCAATATACTTTCTTCCAGGAGATTGTTCTGCAAGTTTCGCTGGAGAGCTTCTGTGAAGTTTGGAAGGTAGGAGGCGAGGTACTGGCCGAAGTAAGGCTGTGATGATGGCTCGTGAGTCGTGCCTGGGTAGCTCAGTTGGTGGAGCACTTGCCCGCGAAGGTTCCGATTTCGAGCCTCGGTCCGACACACAGTTTTAATCTACCACGAAGTTTCATTATAACCACCTACCTACTAGCTGGTATGTCCACCTTCGGCATGGATAACAGCGGCGACTTTGTGGCATGGAAGCAATAAGGCCATCATAGGTCACTAGAGGGAGTTGGCACTATATCAGCGTACACATAAGTCACCCAATTCCCGAAAATCCCTGTGAGATGGGCGATGAGCTCTGACGCCAGGTTCAGTCACATCCTAGATGTGTTCCATCGGGTTCAGATCTTGCCAGTGTTCCTCGAACCACTCCAGCACACTCTTGACCTTGTGAGATGGTGTATTATCTGGCTGAAAAATCCCACTGCTGTCGCGAAACATGATCGTCATGTTACGCAGAACATAATGGAGCCGCCTCCTGCATCTCTCTGTCCTGCAGTACAAGTGTTAAGGACCTGTTCCCCTGGAAGACAACTAATTTGTGCCCTATCGCTGACATGATGAACAAGGTGTCGGGATTCATCAGACCGTGTAACCCTTTGCCACTGCGCCAACGTCAATTGCCCATTGTCACGTTGAAACGTCCCCTTAGAAAAATTAATGAATTACTGTGCTGATAAACCTCTTACGTTACTTGATTTTCAAACAGCTGGGCAAAACTGAACGTACTCAGACATTTCGCTCTTTACTTATTCTGATCAACACTAAACTGACACACAATATTTTTAGCGCAACGCAATCTGACTTTTAATAATCCCTACAAAAGAATGGCCCTGTCTAACATTAACCTATACGTTCCACAAACCACTTACCTCACAAAAATCTTCGTTACTCGAACTATTGCAATACAGCGAGCGCCACTACTGCCAGCTAAATAAAAGATTCAAACTACTGAAGGCACTAACTACTGATAGGCATAGTTAGCAAATAAAAGATTTTGATAGAGAACAAACAATGTATGTACCTTAATAGTGTTCAAAAGTCATAATATATATAGCAATTCATGACATCCATTCTTACAAACGTACTCTTTCTGATGGACACACGTCCAGATCATCCGCTCTCAAAAATCCGCCATCTCACTTCCCCACATCCACCACTGCTGGCGCTTCACCTCCAACTGCGCAACGCTACGCGCTGTTAACAGCCAACTGCCCAACACTACAATAGCGACTATTGCAACAATGCCGACCAGCCGCAGACTGCACACAGCACAGCCAGTGATTTTCATACAGAGCGCTACGTGGCGTTACCAACATAAAAACCTAAACAGCCTACTTACAACGTGCCCATTTCAGTCGTAGTCGCTAATGTCGCGGTGTTAGCATTGGCACATATATGGCTATTTCGTTGCGGAGGCCCATCGTCAGGAGTGTTTGGTGCACTGTGTGTCCAGGCACGCTTGTACTCTGCCCACCTTTAACGTCTGATGTTAGTTCCGCCACAGTTCGCTGCCTGTCGTGTTGTACCAGTCTGGTCAGCCTACGATGAACAATGTCTGTAATGAGGGGTGGCCGGCTAACCTCACGAGGTATGGACATTGTTTCACCTTGGTTTCGCCTCGTGTTGAACACACCACAGCACTCCTCGAACAGCAGACAAGTTGTGCAGCTTCCGTCCGAAATTCTCATCCCTAGCCTCCGCGCCATCACAAACTGCCGTCGGTCAAACTTAGATAGATTGCGCGAATTTCCCCATTCTACAAGCGGTCAACACACTCACTGGCACTAGATGCACCGTGCGCTCGTCTGACTAGAAGTCATTCCTCGCCAGGTGACACTGCTGTCGCCTGGACGGGTTTATATCGATAGTAGGTCGGTGATCGTAATGTTCTGGCTTATCAGTGTCCACTGCAGTGCTGCCCTCAAACGAAACTTTCTGATCACCCTGTCTACCCTTTATTCCCAGCCAGAAATAGACCTTCCATACAGTAGTCATAAAATAAACATTCGCAGTTTATCCAAGTGAAAGGAAAATTTAAATGATTTCTGCTGTTGCAAATTAGATAACAAATTACGTATATTATGTACATACTTTGAAACTTTTAGCAGAGTCCAAGCTGAACTCGAGTCATACGACAAACCGTTTCTTAGCGAGTCTTCAGCGTCATTCATTTCAGAAAGAAACGACTCCCACGTATAAGTAGATGAAAATATTGACAAGATGGCAAACACCGGCATTTTTCGACAGCTATATGTGTCTGTAATTGTACGCTACCGTAAATTTAATGTCGGCATTTTTGCTCATGTTGCCTAATAGTCTACCTAATTCGTTTACTACGAATTCTTTTCTTGTTCAAGAAATTTTTGAGTCCATATTGAACCAGGCTGGAATCAATCAGATGCACTGCAATTTGTTCAGTTTTCAACCAATCAAATTTATACAAGTTCAGTTTGTCCAGCGAAGGCATACCTAGATTCATAATAAATTTTCGTGGTTCTGACAACTCTCTGAATGAGGAAATCCCGACGAAAATTCTTCGATAGAAGAATCTAATAAAAAAAATAATAATAAATAACTCGGCGACTTTTTCTTGGTTTTACTTTTTGCGTAAATCCAAATCTCTGGTTATTTTTCTCAAATTTAGGAAATACTTGCAGTTATGGGAAATAATATCATTATTAAAAACAGTTTATCCTGAAAAGCGCTAATAAGATCTATCTTAACAGTAACTGTTTTGTTTCTGCCCTGAAACTTAACACCGAAATCATTGAAACGCTGGCACATGGTTGTAAAAGAAATCAATTTTGTAAGCGACAAAACATCTATTAACTGTGAAATTGCACAGTTTTTTTCCTCATTTTGTAGAAGCAGCCCAATTTCTGCCAAACAATCCACATATATTTGAAGCAAGTTGCTGCGGAACAACCAGTGCGCATTGATATACACCAGTAATCCATTGTACACCAAACCGGCTTCATGTCGTTCCGGGAGCTTGTGATTATTTACTATTTTTGTGACTACAGGCATTATATTGTCAAGGAAAGAGGAAGCATCATTTGCACACAAGGCTTGTTGATGTATGATGCAGTGGAATCCAGGAATAGAATGTCAAATGTGTGTTAGGAATAAACCAATAAAACAATTTCTTTTGCCCACGATATACATCTAATTCTATTCTAGTAAACGAAGTTATACAGCCTTACAAATATCTGTGGCGCTGTTAGTTTCTGACAACGATATTATCGTAACAAGTTCTCTCATTTCATTTGCAACACAATAGTCAGCAAACACAGTTAAAGGGGCAGATGAAGTTACATATATACATCGTTAAGACAGAGAAATATAATGAGAGGACTTGATGTTATCTTTTATTATTGTTTTATATAGTCCGCTAGTTTTAGGATTCTGTCTTTCAAGGCCAATTTACACTGGCCGTCACGGCACCGTCACCTCATGGCACCTTCACGTCAAGCTGCATTCACACTGGCCAACATGTCACGTCACGTCAAGGGAATTCACGTCACACAATCGCAGCCCGCTGTCCTGTCCTGGTTTCAGTCTATGACAATTAATAACAAATAACGGATAACAAATAATAAAGAAAAATAACAAAGACTTAGAATAACAATTGATATGGACCACGAAAAGCATGATCTAACGAAAGCACGACGAAACGAAGCATGGAGGATGAGAGCATGGCTCTGTATCAGGTGGAAATGAGGTTGGCGGTCGCATGACCAACAACGTATGATGACGTCAGCCGTCAAAACTTTGTTCCCGGGGACACATGGTGCTGTGACCTGACGTGACGTGACATGACATGAAGTGACGGCCAGTGTGAAAGCCGCCAATTGACATGTATCATGGAATGTGGAATAGCACATGAAATGAACGCCTTTTGCTCTGGTTCACTTTATGACAAAGATGTTTTCAGTTTGTTTCATAATGTCTTTTTACAGACAATTTTCTGCAAGCCACTGTCTTGGAACGTAAACACACATACCACTTTCTTGACTTTATTAAGAATGCCCTATATCGGTCCACAGAGTTTGAATTCGAAATTTTAAATTTATGATAAGATCTTATGGGACCAAATTGCTTGAATCATCGGTCCCCAATCTTACACACCACTTAATGTAGCTTAAACTAACTTACGCTTAGCACAACACACACACACCCATGTCCGAGGGAGGACTCGAACCCCCGACGGGGCTGAAGCCGCGCGTACCGTGACAAGGTGCCTCAGAGCGTGTGGCTACCCCAGCGCTGCAAAACTTGAAATTATCTACACTTACCCCGCAGTTTTTGTTTCTTTGGCAATTTCCCATGTTGAATAACAGGCAAAATTTGAAAATAGTACCAACGATGTGTAACTGCAGCACACGATCTAAGCACGTAACAAACGAAAACGAAAACAGGCAGGAGAACATTGTTTCGCTTCGACAATTGGCTGTATGCCACTTGTCTGTACAGGCCGGAAGTAGTCGTTGTTGGAACAGTTGTCTACCTATGCGATCTAACTGTGGATTACTGACACGTTTGAGTACACTGTGACTCACAGTGAGTGAGCATGAGTGAAAAGCTGTTATCTATAACTTCTACGACGCCTCAGCACCGAAAGCCCATTCACGATAAACTTTGGTACTATGACTTCAAATGGAGAGAACAAATGATTTACTTTGATTATTTAGGCCTACCTAAATTCTTCATCTAATGCCGCATCCAAATCATTTGGTTACGAGTCATTAATGGCATGTGGTTCATTCGTTCACCATCCATGACTCAAGGGCAGGTTTGTGTCAGGAAATGAAGGGACATGGAACAGAGAGGACTGGACGGTTGCCTGATGTCTAAAGCAGGATAGATAGGCTGAATAGATAGGCTGGGCTGTTTGTGGCATGCTGCGGTTATATTTCAACAGCACGCTGCTCAGAGCACGTTATTAAACGTGGGGCTCTACACCACCGCTACGTGTTCCCACACTGACACAACGATTGCTTCGATTACGACTAGCTGGACAGGGAATCATCGCGATCAGACTACAAACCAATGAGAATGTGTAACCTGGCTGCATGAATCATGTTTCTTTTTACTCCATCTCGCTGCACGTGTCCAGGTACGTTATCATTCAGGTGAGTAAATTGCTCGTAACACGCACAGACTTCGATGGGGGCAGTATTACGCTTTGGACGATGTTATCCTTGTCTTGCATAGGGCCCGTAGTAGTAACAAGAAGAAGGGCGATGTGACCGAGTGGTTTTGGGCGCTTCAGTTCTGAACCGCGCTGCTGCTATGGTCGCAGGTTCGAATCCTGCCTTTGGCATGGATGTGTGTGATGTCCTCAGGTTAGCAACGTTTAAGCAGTTCTAAGTCTGGGGGGCCTCAGATGTTAAGTCCCATAGTGATCAGAGCCATTTGAACAATTTTTAGCAAAGAGAGGCACCGTCAGAGCTGTGGACCACATGAAAAATTGTAAGCATATAGCATATTTTATTCCACACTTGTGTGTGGGGGAAGTAACATCTGATAACGTCCTTAATTACGGTTTCCTACAGCATGGAATTTAAGAAGTATTAATTGAGGGGGGGGGGGGGGGTCCTCAGATGTTGCTTCCTCCATACCCATGTGTGGAATGTAAGACGCTACACGCTTAAAATATTTTACCGTGATGCAATTAACAGAGGGACCTTGAAAATGCCCATGGGGGCGAAATTTGCTAACTGATAAATCATGAAATGAATTTTATTTCAAAATAAAAACATCATACTCAGGAAAACGACTTCCCACAAGAAACTCAGAGCAGCGGTGAGGACTATGGACACGTGAACACTATTGCGGACCGCCTGCATCCCTTCATCCCTTCCCCGAAGGCGATGGCTAAATGTCCATGTCAATCAGGCACAATAGCGCAACAGATGCTTAAGGATGACAGCGGACTCACGCTGATGTCTTATCCAACAACTTCGCCTGTTCTGAACCTGAAAGATGAGAACTGGAACGTTTTCTGGTGCAAGATCCAAGCCTACGTGAGAACAGCTTGACCTGTGCGTAGACATCTGATGCCAAGTACCTCCGGAAAGAAGGACTTGTCGAAACCGTATCAAAGAGAATCGTTACTGTGTTGTGTTCAAAGGGTAGACACACGAACACACACACAACTAGGCAGGTTCAAATGGTTCAAATGACTCTAAGCACTATGGGACTTAACATCTGAGGTCATCAGTCCCCTAGACTTAGAACTTCTTAAACCTAATTAACCTAAGGACAGTCACACACATCCATGCCCGAGGCAGGATTCGGACATGTGACCGTAGCAGCAGCGCGGTTCCGGACTAAAGCCCCTAGAACCGCTCGGCGACAGCGGCCGGCCTAGGCAGATGGTCGTAATGTTTTAGTCCGTCATGTATCTTACTGTAAAGAACTAACTGCTCATGAGTTTGGAGTTGTGATAACCTGTACGGTGTTAAACTAGCTTGCGGCTCACAAAAGCTTTGCGCTGAGTTGCGCAGTCAATGCGCCATCACTTACAGTTAATGTCTTTTGAAACCGCCAGAACTCGCTCGTGTGTCGTTGACGTCCTTTACTAGACGAGAAGCGTTGGTTGAGACTGGCGCTTATATCTTGTTATTAACTCTTTGCAGGAAGTGGATGGGGTGTACAGCATCATTAATAACATTTTCAGATTACCAGTACATTTACTGGACACAGAACGACGCGACGTAATTCAGTGTCACATGTAAATAACGCAGAATAACTATCTAACTATTTGGCGAGATTCTGCTCGAACTGAGTAATTATCGAGCAACGAGAGCGTATAAACATCGTGAACATAGCTGTGTGGAGCAGACGGCTTCGCACCATTGGCTGGTCACAGAGTATGTTGCCTACTTTATTGCCATCGCTGGGGGCACAGTCCACGCCACCCCCGAGTTATAGCCGCTGGTTCGCTGCACTCTGCTAATCTTATATATATATATATATATATATATATATATATATATATATATATATATATATATATATATATATTCAGAGATGTACATATTCACACGGTGAGTTCCTTTGTGAAGCATTCGCACGTGTTTAAGTTTTGAAAAGTTTGCTACACTGACCACTTGTACGCATTTCTTTCATAGATAATGATTTGTAGTACGTACATAGTAACATAAAACCAATGTTTTCAGGCATCAGCTTGCAATGACGTGTCTGCTACAAATAAAACCATATAAGTGGCGTCAAATGAGTTTTTAAAAGTGATACACTACGACGTATTTACCAGGTCGTGATGAAACTTCTGCAGCAAAACTGCTCATTGATGAATACTGGGCTTCCACTTAGAAGTACAAACTTGCTCTAATGCAAGCACTGGACAGACACTAAAGATATGTTTCAGTAATAACTTGAATAGTTTGTGAGAATGGACCAGAAAACGAATTGTGTAAACACAACTTACATTGTTCATACAAGGTAACTTGCAGATAGTACGTGCAGCTGAAAGGATAGATTCCGTATTCCTCAGTTCCTGAACGACATTCGACGCTGAATCATATCGGCGGCTCATAACCAACATACAACCATAAGGAATGTTTCCGCCAATATGCGATTGGCCCGATGAATGTTGCACTAATCATGTACGAAGGACAATTCCAGACAAACTAAGAGGAGTGTTGTCATCAGGGATTATCCTTCCTCAGGACAATTCTCGGCCACACACTGCAGCTGCAACAAAGACGCTCCTACAGCGTTTTTCATGGGAAGTTTTTGCTGATCTACCACATCTACTCCCTCTAATTCTTATATCTTTGCTCACCTGAACTACTGGCTATGAGGGACAAACAACGAGCTGCATACCAGCACAAAGAATTGGCGGAAATCAGAGGCGTCTGTCGTCTACGATCATGGTATTGTAAAATTGGTATTTGCTATTACAGGTGTCTATGTTGTAGTAGAAGCAGATGGAAGGCCTGTTGTAAATAAAACAATTTTGATATTCGCAGTCGTTTCCATTACGCGACCGATCGTACCTTTAAAAAAAGCCCTTATATACAAACAATTACGATAAATATTTCAAATTAAATTCGTAATAAATCTTAGGTCTTTTATATGTTAGCTGTATTTATGAAAAAATATAAGAATAAATTTGTTGATTGGCGATTCCATGGCTTGTTGTGTGCACCACGACCAAATAGTGGATAGAATTGGAAGGAAAATCAGCATTGGCCGTATTTTGTTGTTTTATTGTCAGCAAAATAGATTTTCGGTCGCTTATTGACCATCCTCAGTGCTGTAATATACAATTAAAATTAGTAGGCACTGGTATTAAGCTATAACCACAAGCTTAGATCGATCACATAAAGTGAGGACCTCGCTCCGAGCTTGTGGTTATAGCTTGATACCAGTGCCTACCAATTTTAATTGTATATAACAACACTGAGGATGGTCAATATGTGACCGAAAATCGATTTTGCTGACAGAACAACAAAATACGACCAATGCTGATTTTCCTTCCAATTCTGGAATAAATTTTGTTTGTTAGATTTGCGATTTGGAATCCATTGGACCTTGTCATGAATTTAAAGTATTGTAATCCACACAAACACACACACACACACACACACACACACACACACACACACACATATATATATATATATATATATATATATATATGTATATATATATATATATATATATATATATATATATATATATATAAAGAGAGAGAGAGAGAGGGAGGGAGGGAGGGTGGGGGGAGGAGGAGGAGGAGGGGAGAAAGGAGCACTTATTAGTTCCTCATCTCCATTAAACCGTAATAGTCACCGAACGAATTCAAAGACATGCTGCTAGGAGCATAAAAGGTCGGTTAGCACGTACTTCAGAGTAACAGAAACAACTTAAACCGGAAGTCGGTAACAACGGAACGAAGAAACCTCCGTCATGTAGGGCACAGTATGCAGGCTTTCAAATAATCAATGATGAATGATGATGTGGTGTGGTGCCCCTCAACTACGTACCCGCAGACTCAAAGTTGAAATATTAAAGTTTTGGCTGGTTTCGTTGTCTAGTGGCTAGGATACATAGTTGCCGGATTACAATCCATATACTGCTGAGTGTACAGTATACAACATGAATATACACATGAGTCGAATGGTCAGAGGTTCCTATCACTCGACAATAACGAATGTAAAGTAGAAATTTATAGATGAAACATTGCAGTTAAATAAAATCTGCAGGTAATATTTTAACGACTTTAAATGATGAGTACGATAGCAGAGGTACTTTTGAGACTGCCATATATTTCTGCAAAACACTTATAGATATCGATGGTCCAGCAATTAAATAAAATATAAATTGAATAACAGGGAAACAATAGATTCCTACTGCACGTAATTAGTTATGAACAACAACATAGCTCACTAGATATTCACTTCTAAACGCATACTACGTCTTCACTGTAGAAGCCACGGAAATCGCACAAGAGCACAAGTCGGCACTACGAAATATTACTAACTCGCGCGACCACGCGCAAACTTTCCCGCCACTCTGCGTCCGTCGCGCTGTCGCGTCCAGCACTTCCTGTGTCCTGTGTGACTGTCCCTCGCACCACACTGCCCAGAATAGCCCTCTCCTGCCTCGAAACGATGCTCTTCCCCCACTCCCATACAGTCTCTCCACGTGTCCTTTTTGGGAATGATCGCTGTGATTGGCTAGAGCGCTCCCGCCATGTTTCCAAGCCAACGTACACTCACAAACATTTTGAAACACATACGAAATGCTGGATTTACATTTAAATAACTTGAAACTGAATAAATATTCCTATGGCTGGACCATAAACACGTTCTAACACACATTATTAAATACGTAAACAAATTAAATAAACATATATCAAAGGAATAGAACAAAAGGTAGGCCATTAGCCTAACGTCTCTGTGCTTTCCAAAACACAGTAAATATTTAACCAATTTCTTCATGAACAGTATATATCGGATATAAACAATGACAGACGGATAAATATCTTTACAGGCATGTTGCTACCGTTTTTTCGTGTAACTGTGAAGTACTTATGGCCTGATGCAATCGATAGTATTCGGCCACTTTGACCTCCAATAACTCATGTACTGTTCAAATTACATGCCTGTAATTTATACCAATTTAGGTTTACACCAATAGCTTTCTAAAGGCCTGTAGATCGACAAAATCTGATGAAGCATTTAGATTTTGGGAATTCGTTGCTGGGAGTTACTTGTATAATTTATCGTCAGAGGCTAAACTTTAAACTAATAAAGGTATTGAAAATCTGATTACACCATCAGAATCGCCGTGCAAATAACGGTAATGTACATGTTTGTTTTTGAGGTATGATGATTCCTCTGGCTACTATTAATTTATATATGATCTGTGAAATGTCTGCCATTAAGGTTTCAGAAAGCCCGCCATCTTTGGCACTCCCGGCATAGAAATCTCCTTCATCGACACAAAGCACCGCCTCGCCACAGTGTCAACATGGAATTCCGAGCCACTCGATCGACCTGGACGATGCACTGGTGCTCTTCCTCAGCTAACGTTCGGCACCACATGTTTGCCGGCAGGCCCCGGCTTGCCGAGCGGCCCGTTCGGTCACGCCAACTCCGTACGTAGAACATCTTCAGGGCTCCACAACTCACCCGTTACCTCACAAGTAGTTTGTGGACCATATACACTCCTGGAAATGAAAAAAGAACACATTGACACCGGTGTGTCAGACCCACCATACTTGCTCCGGACACTGCGAGAGGGCTGTACAAGCAATGATCACACGCACGGCACAGTGGACACACCAGGAACCGCGGTGTTGGCCGTCGAATGGCGCTAGCTGCGCAGCATTTGTGCACCGCCGCCGTCAGTGTCAGCCAGTTTGCCGTGGCATACGGAGCTCCATCGCAGTCTTTAACACTGGTAGCATGCCGCGACAGCGTGGACGTGAACCGTATGTGCAGTTGACGGACTTTGAGCGAGGGCGTATAGTGGGCATGCGGGAGGCCGGGTGGACGTACCGCCGAATTGCTCAACACGTGGGGCGTGAGGTCTCCACAGTACATCGATGTTGTCGCCAGTGGTCGGCGGAAGGTGCACGTGCCCGTCGACCTGGGACCGGACCGCAGCGACGCACGGATGCGCGCCAAGACCATAGGATCCTACGCAGTGCCGTAGGGGACCGCACCGCCACTTCCCAGCAAATTAGGGACACTGTTGCTCCTGGGGTATCGGCGAGGACCATTCGCAACCGTCTCCATGAAGCTGGGCTACGGTCCCGCACACCGTTAGGCCGTCTTCCGCTCACGCCCCAACATCGTGCAGCCCGCCTCCAGTGGTGTCGCGACAGGCGTGAATGGAGGGACGAATGGAGACGTGTCGTCCTCAGCGATGAGAGTCGCTTCTGCCTTGGTGCCAATGATGGTCGTATGCGTGTTTGGCGTCGTGCAGGTGAGCGCCACAATCAGGACTGCATACGACCGAGGCACACAGGGCCAACACCCGGCATCATGGTGTGGGGAGCGATCTCCTACACTGGCCGTACACCACTGGTGATCGTCGAGGGGACACTGAATAGTACACGGTACATCCAAACCGTCATCGAACCCATCGTTCTACCATTCCTAGACCGGCAAGGGATCTTGCTGTTCCAACAGGACAATGCACGTCCGCATGTATCCCGTGCCACCCAACGTGCTCTAGAAGGTGTAAGTCAACTACCCTGTCCAGCAAGATCTCCGGATCTGTCCCCCATTGAGCATGTTTGGGACTGGATGAAGCGTCGTCTCACGCGGTCTGCACGTCCAGCACGAACGCTGGTCCAACTGAGGCGCCAGCTGGAAATAGCATGGCAAGCCGTTCCACAGGACTACATCCAGCATCTCTACGATCGTCTCCATGGGAGAATAGCAGCCTGCATTGCTGCGAAAGGTGGATATACACTGTACTAGTGCCGACATTGTGCATGCTCTGTTGCCTGTGTCTATGTGCCTGTGGTTCTGTCAGTGTGATCATGTGATGTATCTGACCCCAGGAATGTGTCAATAAAGTTTCCCCTTCCTGGGACAATGAATTCACGGTGTTCTTATTTCAATTTCCAGGAGTGTATGTTTGTGTACAATAATGGTTCAAATGGCTCTGAGCACTATTGGACTTACCATCTGAGGTCATCAGTCCCCTAGAACTTAGAACTGCTTAAACCGAACTAACCTAAGGACATCACACACATCCATGCCCGAGGGAGGATTCGAACCTGCGGCCGGAGCCGCGGCCGGAGCGGTCGCGCGGTTCCAGACTGTAGCGGCCAGAACCGTTTGGCCACCCCGGCTGGCTGTACAATAATGAATAGAATGTTTAAGGAGCAGTAGCGTGGATAAAATGTCTCGTTTAAAGTAGGTGAGCAGCGTTAATATTACGTCGCTAGGTCACATAAAATGTTTCGGTCCCATTGATCATTAGATAACCATTGGCAGAAAATAATGTGTTCGGCAGTGCAGTTTCTCTATTTTCAATGGTACACAAATCTTATGAGAGAGAAGCTTTACTTTGCAGTTGGGTGCATCATCTTAGAGTAGTAGATGTTCTTGTTTTGACGTTCCTAATTAACTCTATAGTACGTCATTTCTTAACTGGACTTACGATGCTGTGTGTTATATGGAAGTAAAATGAGCGTATGGCACTGCAACTGTAAATAAGATTTGTTACTAATCTGCGTCATAGGACGAAAGACGTTTTACGTGGAATGAGCTGGCAGAGGTGGAATACAGCAGGAACCATGGTAGGAGCATGATGTCCGCTCACAAAAACATGGCTTTATGTTGATTTCAAGGAAGAAATACTACATATTTTCTGCATCTGTCCATCAGGTACTATACTCTCTATTGTTCTCAATATTAGTGCTGGTTCAAGTAGTGTTTGGAAGTCTGTTAATGGGGACAATCGGCTATTACTGCAGGGTGATAAAGGTGTAGAAACTTTCACCAATCTGACATACGTTCTTGTATTATGAATTCTTCTGTGCACAAATGTTGCGAAAGTCAATCTACAGTCAATCGTGTCATATATGGGCTCAAGAAAATTCTCCAGCTACAATTTCCATAATTATCGGGGTGGTTTCTGAGTTATGTTTAGCTCTGATGGATAAACAGGATGTTCGCAGTGTGGTGTCACCGCCAGACACCACACTTACTAGGTGGTAGCCTTTAAATCGGCCGCGGTCCGTTAGCATACGTCGGACCTGTGTGTCGCCACTATCAGTGATTGCAGACTGAGCGCCGCCACACGGCAGGTCTAGAGAGACTTCCTAGCACTCGCCCCAGTTGTACAACCGATTTTGCTAACGATGATTCACTGACAAAATACGCTCTCATTTGCCGAGACGATAGTTAGCATAGCCTTCAGCTACGTCATTTGCTACGACCTAGCAAGGCGCCATTATCAGTTGCTATTTATCTCGTCAGACCGACGTTCACTATTAATGGATTAAAGTTAAGTATTCCACCAGCTTCTAAAGTCTAAATTCCTTGTCCTGTTCCAGACCTCAGGCCAGCCTGCGTGAGCTAAAACGCGTGCCTTTCGGCTTCCTCTAGTTTTCCTGGGTTGGCTCTCCTGCCAATCCACAACACTTAGCGTTATGTCTCAACCACTGTACGATCGATATGTCACGTCACGATCCGAAGCAGAACATCTCTGCCTTAGTACAGAGTGATTCGCGCAGAGATCGGAAGCGCAATAGGGGTGACAGTGAGACCGGGAAGATAAAACTTCGCTTGGAGTGAGGCGGCCGTGTTGGAACCTGCCGACGAACCGAGTAAGTAATGTTGCAGCATCTCTGAACGTAGCAGCGTTACCAAGAAGAGACACTCCGGCAGTTTCCTGGATTGTGAACAATTATTATCTCGGTTGCGGCCGGCTGCAAACCTTTGGACGTGTGATGCGCGTACTGAGGAAACGTTCATGTTGTGTGGCTTAGCGACCGACCGGGCGGCGGAATGACTGTGTTGTAGTTGCGTGTCGTCTTCACGCTGTCCTTCCTGGATCGTTGTAGGGCATTTCTGATGAGCTTCCCATATCGTTTATCAGATTCGAGCGGACCGAGAATCGATAGTAACCATAGCTATAATTGCCGTTTCCTGTACCAGTACTGTGATTTTTTAGTTCGGTAGTTTTCTGGTTCTTTGTTCGAGGTTCACGTCCGGTTCCATATCACACTTCTCGTTCTTCATCCCGCTTCTGTTTCTAAGCCAGGAAGTTGGGTGTGGCCTGTAAAACTACTGAATTTGTTTCTTTATTTAATGCTCCAATCTGAGTGTTATTTGCGAAGTTCTGTCGCAGCTCCCAAATTGGCTGCCGTAAGACGTCAGATTTATTGTGACTCTCGTTTATATATTAATTGGGTTCATTTCATGTGCCATGTCCCGCATCTAAAATTACTGGTGCGCGCAATTTCGTTTCTTGACTTATTGGGTGTTTATACCACCACGTTTGACTACGTTTTTTGTTGTTTGTAAGGATGTGACCTCGTTTGCTTTTGTTACTACTATCATATATGTGGCTGTAAAGTTAATAAGCTGTTACGTTCTGTCTGCTGTTAGTCAGGGATTCGTCAACCAACCGAACGCGTTTGCTTGGAGTTTAGCGCTCCGTTCCGCCTGACAGTTACTTGATTACCCCTCGCCCACGTTACGTCAGTTTGGTACAACTTGTTGTTGGCAGTCGAACTTCCTGCTCTGTAACTGTATTTGGAACTATGTTTAAGTTTTGGCTGTCGTGAAAGTTTCACTGATTTGACTCCGTTAACTTATTGAAAAATTATTTACTTGTCCTTTTTTTCCCTTGCTGTAAATTTGACTGTTGTGTGGCGGCGTTCGGTCTACAGTAGACTCCTGGTCCAATTGCTGTGCTAAGTCCTGAATTCTTCTGTTAATTAGGCTACCATTTGTGTTTCTTTTGGTGGGAATCGGTTGAAATCTGCCGGACTGATAGAGCAGACGCAGCGTACGAAATCGGATAAAAGTCCGTGCTGAACCGAACGGCCAGTACAGTGCTGGTGGTCGGCATCACCGCGTCTTTCCGAGCCCACTACGCTTGGCAAAACGGTGTTGTATAACACGTCGATGTATGTATTTGTATCCTTATCATTAAGCACCTACTGCAGCTCTCCTTTTATTTTTTTTTTATTTCTGGCTTATTTAAAGTGCTGAAATTTTTACCAGCCAGTTTGTCAGTCGAGTAATTACTAGTTTTATTTAATTAAATGCGTTTGTGCAAGTGTAGGTTAGCAAACTGAATGCACTGTTCGTTTTTGAGCTGGCCAAACACTAGGAGATTTTAGATCTGTTAATTTCATGAAGGCTTAGACTGACAATTTGTACCATTCAAAACACAATATTTAACACAGTTTTGTCTGGATATTTTCCTTGCGTACCTTGCACACCTCTGCTAGCCAGCTGTATAGGATTTTCTTACATGATTCTTCTTTGCGGGGTCTGCTTCTGTTTTGTATTGTAAATCTCAAAGTTTCTTTCGAGAAAGAATTTTAAGCTCTTTTTATTGTACAGGGTGATTATAATTAAACTTTCAAACCGCTGTAGAAATAACACCACTGGTCAGAATGACGTCAAATTGCAACGGAATATTATCGGAGAAGGGGGGAAACGTATGGGAGAAGGAAAATAAATAGTAACGTAGCAATTAATGCCGCTATAAGCATAATAATTTAATAGTGGTTGACTAGAAACGACAAATTAATCGTACAACATTGCCTAAGGCGTGCGTTTGACGTTAAGCAAACAGTGCTACTCAGTGTGCATGGGTGTACAGGTGTGATGCTGTTCGTTATGTAAGCCCATCCACCACGGTAAGGTCATATCACATCGGAGGCAAAAATAGGTTTTTAACTGTGCTGAGGACAAAAACCGCATAAAACTATCAATCACATCGGTTTTTAATTGTCATACTAAAAGAACCCGTCTTTTCGAATATCGGAATCATTAAATCCAGACCCACGGCAGTCATCGGACCAACGCCTTTTTTCAAACCCTTCAGTGCCCGGAACTCCTGCAGAGTGACGTGTGCACCAGTCATCATTCTTGTAATACAGCTTTACAAGCAGATCGCGATGCTGCATTGAGACAGTCATGGCGAACGCCACAGACTCGAAAGCAGAAAAAGCCATGTACCCAGCGTGTTTATACCAACTTCAATGGATCGTGCACATGACACGTGTTTCCATTTACGTATTCTGACACACATAGCGCCGTCAACTTTCACACTACTTTTTCTCTTGTGCCATTTGTTTTCCCCATTCTCCGGTAATATTGCATTGCAATTTTGCGTCGTTCTGACCAGTGGTGTTATTTCTACAGCGTTTTGAAAGTTTAACTTCAATTATAATCACCCTGTACTACTACAGTTTTATTACTGTATTTAAAGTGTTTTTTATTAATCAATCTGGTACAGTTTTGTGATAGTATATTATTCTTTTCCTTAGTAGTCAGTACCACAGGAGGTCTTTTTACATTAAATCTTTAATAAGTCTAACTTAGAGTGTTCTGTTAAAGTAAAGAGACAGTTCATAACACGAATGATGTTCAATCTCCGTTTAGCCCTGTCTTTCCTACCACAGACAGTCTGACGTGCGTATTCGTACCAATGTCTTAGTAGAGAATGTATATTACTTAGCTTTTCTGGTGAGTCGCTTATCGGCTAAATTATCTTCTCTGCTGAGATTCGGATAAGTTCAGTTATGTCCTAGCGACATAGTGGGCCATACCGGTCACAGTGTATACCGGACAGCCTGAAGCACGCCGGCCGCTGTGGCCGAGCGGTTCTATGCGCTTCAGTCCGGAAACGCGCTGATGCTACGCTCGAAGGTTCGAATCCTGCCTCGGATGTGTGTGATGTCCTTAGGTTAGTTAGGTTTAAGTAGTTCTAAGTCTAGGGGACTGATGACCGCAGCTGTTAAGTCCCATAGTGCTTACAGCCATTTGAACCATTCTGAACAGCCTGCCGCAGTCATACATTATACCTACTACCATAAGTCTTACGAGTGTTCGATACAGCACACCAAGCGTTGCGAAAACTGAGACTTTCAGTGATCTTATCTTTCGGGAAAGTACTAACTTCTGTGATTCAAGTTCATCTGTCAACAATGGCTTAGTAGTGAAAAGTGTTTGTATATCAATTTTTTTTTGCTATTTCCGAACAAAATGCAGTAACTTGCTCCATTGTCCCTAGACATTCGTTAGGAAGGTTGTCAAGACGAGAACCTCAGGTAATCGTATCACTAGCGTCGCATCGAGGCCCACGAAGAATTTTCTGAGAAATCACGTATGGAGTACAACACTGTATGGAAGTGAATCTTCGACTGCAGGGAAATCGAAAAAGAACCGAGGTGTTTGACATGTGTTACACGATGCTGAAATGGACTAACAAGATTATAAATGAAAGGGTCTGCCGCAGAATCGCTGAGGAAGGGAGCAAGCGGAGAGCAATGACTAGAAGAGACAGTATACAAGACATCATTGATCATTTTTTTGGTCTTTGACCTACATCAGCGAGGGGTCACCCCTGTTACTGCGGATTTGGAAATCTTGGTGTCAGGGAGTGGCTGGATGCTGTACCTGTCGCCACCCCGTAACCCCAGGACAGAATTAATGTACCCCGGCTGTCTGGGTCTAGTGTAAGCCATGAAATAGTGCGAACGTTTTCAAATGCCTGCAAGTCATGTAAGTGAGGCGAGACATGGGGATCAGCCCGGTATTCATCTCGTGGGATGTGGAAAATCGCCTACAAACCACATCCAGGCTGGCCAGCACACCGGCCCTTGTCGTTAATCTGTCGGGCGGATTCGATCCGGGGCCGGCGCGCTTAAACGAGTACAGGAAGCAGCGCATTAGCGCTCTCGGCTAACCTGGCATATGTTCGACAACATACAGGACATTAGGAAATATTTTGTTGGAACCACACGGAGACTTGTTGTTATTGTAGTCTTCAGTCCGAAGACCGGTTTGATGCAGCTCCACATGCTGCTCTATCCCGCGCAAGCCTCTTCGTCTCAGAGAAACCACTGCAGCCTACATACTTCTGAATCGTCTTACTATATTCGCCTCTTGGTCCCCCTCTACGATTTTTACCTCAAACTCCTCCCCTCCAGCACTAAATTGATGATCTCTTGGTATCTCAGAATGTGTCCTTCCAATGGATCCCTTTTTCTAGTCAGGTTGTGGCAAAAATTTCTTTCCTCCCCAATTCTCTTCAGTATCTCCTCTTTAGTTACGTGATCTACCCGTCTAATCTTCAGGATTCTTCTGTAACATCTCATTTAAAAAGTTTCTGTTCTCTTCTTGTCTAAACTTTACCGTTCATGTACCTCTTCCATACGTGGTTACAGTGCATACAAATACTTTCAGATAAGACTTCCTGACACTTAAATCTATACTCGATATTAACAAATTTCTGTTTCGCAGAAACGTCTTTCTTGTCATAGCCAGTCTATATTTTATATCCTTTCTACTTCGACAGTATCAGTTACTTTGCTGCGCAAATAGCAAAACTCATCTACTGCTTTAAGTGTCTTATTTCCTAATCTAATTCCCTCAGCATCACCTGATTTAATCCGACTACATTCCATTATCCTCGTTTAACTTTTGCTGATGTTCATCTCGTATCCTCCTTACAAGACACTGTCCATTCGGTTCAGATGCTCTTCCAAGTCCATTGCTGTCTCTCACAGAATTGCAATGTCATCAAAAAACCTCAAAGTTTTTATTTCTTCCCCCTAGTGTTTTATTCCTATTCCAAATTTTTCTTGCGTTTACTGTTCGCTCAGCGTACTTATTTGAATAACATCAGGTATAAGCTACAATCCTGTGGCATTCCCTTCTCAGCTACCGCTTTCCTTTGATGCCCCTCGGCGCTTATAATTACCATTTGGTTTGTGTGCAGATTGCAAATAGCCTTTCGCTCCCTGTATTTGACACCTGACACCTTCAGAATTTGAAGGAGAGTATTCTAGTCAGTTTTGTCAAAAGCTTTCTCTAAGCCTACAAATACTGTAAATGTAGGTTTGCCTTTCCTTAACCTATCTTCTACGTAGGAATGCAGGGTTAGTATTGTTTCGCGTGTCCCTACATTCCTCTGGAATTCAAACTGACCTTCCCCAAGGTCGGCTTCTACTAGTTTTTCCATTTTTCTGTAAAGAAAAGTGACTTATTAAACCGACAGGTCGATAATTTTAACATCTGTCAGCACCTGCTAACTTTGGAGTTGGGATTATTGTAATGTTCTTGAAGTCTGAGGGTATTTCGCCGGTCTCATACATCTTACTGGCCAGATGGAAGAATTTTGTCAGTAGTTATCACGGAAAGTTTTTTCGGGACCTTGTTTCGACTTAGGTTTTCCGGTTCTCTGTCAGATTCTTCATGAAGTATCGTATCTCCCATCTCATCGCCACCTACATTCTCTTTCATTTCCATGATATTGCCCTCATGTACATCTCCCTCGTATAGACTCTCTATATACTCCATCCACCTTTCTGCTTTCCCTTATTTGCTTATGACTGGCTCTCTGTCTGAGCTCTTCACATTGGTTCTCTTTCCTCTAAAGGTTTCTTAAATTTTCCTGTGAGCAGTAGCTATCTTAACTCTAGTGATATATGCTTCCAAATCCTTACATTTCTCGTCTAGTCATTCTTGCTTAGCCATTTTGCACTTTCTATCACTATCGTTTTCTAGACATTTGTATTCCCTTTCGTCATTATCATTCACTGCATTGTAAGTAGGCTGCATAGGTTTTTTTATTGGTAACGCCACGTAGCGCTCTGTATGAAAATCACTGGCTGTGCTGTGTGCAGTCTGTGGCTGGTTTGCATTGTTGTTTGCTATTGTAGTGTTGGGCTGTTGGCTGTTAACAGCGTGTAGCGTTGCGCAGTTGGAGGTGAGCCGCCAGCAGTGGTGGATGTGGGAAGTGAGATGGCGGATTTTTGAGAGCGGATGATCTGGACGTATGTCCATCAGAAACAGTACATTTGTAAGAATGGATGTCATGAATTGCTATATATATTGTTCTCTATGAAAATCTTTCATTTGCTAACCATGCCTATCAGTAGTTAGTGCCTTCAGTAGTTTGAATCTTTTATTTAGCTGGCAGTAGTGGCGCTCGCTGTATTGCAGTAGTTCGAGTAAAGAAGATTTTTGTGAGGTAAGTAATTCATGAAAGGTATAGGTTATTGTTAACCAGGGCCATTCTTTTGTACGGATTTTTGAAAGTGAGATTGCGTTGCGCTAAAAAAAATATTGTGTGTCAGTTAAGTGTTGATCAGAACAAGAAAGGAGCGAAATGTCTAAGTATGTCCAGTTTTGCTCAGCTGTTTGAAAATCAAATAATGTAAGAGGTTTATCAGCACAGTAATTCAGTAATTTTTATAAGGGGACGTTTCAGCATTTTTGTAGTTTCTCCTTTCAACAGTTAAATTCAGTATCCTTTGCGTTACCCAAGGATTTCTACTAGCACTCGTCTTTTTACCAACTTGATGTTCTGCTGCCTTCACTATTTCATCTCTCAAAGCTACCCATTCTTCTTCTACTGCGTTCATTTGGTGTGTTATTCTCTGTCTTTCCGTAATGCTCCCTCTGAAACTCTCTACAACCTCTGGTTCCTCCTGTCTATCGATTTTCCTATTACTTAAACTCCTATCTTTCTGCAGTTTCCTCAGATTTAATCTAAAATTCATAACCAATAAATTGTGGCCAGAGACCATATCTGTCCATGGAAATGTCTTACTATTTAAAATCTGGTTCCGGAATCTCTGTCTTAACATTATATAAGGAGTCTGAAACGCTCCGGTGTCCCCAGAACTTTTCCACGTAAACAGTCATCTTTCATGTCTCTTAAAGCAAGTGTTATCTATGATTCAGTTATGCTCTGTGCAAGATTCTACTAGGCGACTTCCTTTCTCATTCTTTTCCTGCATTTCATATTCATCTACTATTTTTCCTTATATTCCGTTTCTTACTGTCGAATTCCAGTCCTCCATGACTTAAATTTTCGTTTCCCTTAACTTCCTGAATAATTTCTTTTACCTTGTCATACATTTCTTCAGCCTCTTCATCATTTGCGGAGCTAGTTGACATATAAACTTGTACTTCTATGGTGGATGTGGGGTTCGTATCTACCTTGGCGACAAAAATGTGTTCACTATTCTGCTGTTAGTAGCTTATCTACGTTTAAATTTTTTTTATTCATTATTAAACTTATTCTTGCATTACCCCTGTTTGATTTCGTATTTATAACCCAGTGTCCACCAGTCCTGTTCCTCTTGCCATCTAGCTTCACAATTCCCTCTGTATTTGACTTCACCCTATCCATTTCTGGCTCTAAATCTTCTAACCTACAATTGCAATAACCACTCAGGGCAAGACATTCGAAAAGGGGGAAGCTAGTCTGTCAACGGATCTTAAACTTCTTGACCAGTATTATACGAAATGGAGGCTCTGCCCAAATCCAAATAAAACTGAGGTAAGCGAATTCCACCTGAACAATCATGAGCTAAGACGAGTGTTACAAGTAACATTCTGCAATGAGCGATTGACGCACAACAGCCATCCAAAATATCTAGGAGTCACTCTTGACGGGTCACTAACCTATAAAAAACACCTAGAGATAACCAGTCAAAAGATAAATAATCGAAATAACATATTAAGAAAGCTGACTGGAACCTCCTGGGGAGCTCAAGCTAACACCCTACGCACCGCAGCACAATCTCTTGTTTACTCGTTGGCAGAATACTGCGCCCCAGTCTGGTACAAGACTACACACACGAAGAAAATAGATGTCCAGCTTAATACAATCATGAGGATTGTCTCAGGAACTCTGCAATCAGCTCCACCTCCCTGGCTTCATGCCCTTTGCAATATAGCTCCTCCCTCCCTCAGAAGGCCACAAGCAGCTATCCGAGAATGGAAGAAACTTGATGACCCCTCTGTCTCTGAAGATACACCCATTCGAAAAATATTGGACCATCTACCAACTACCCGCCTAAAAGCCAGGAAACGTATATGGGGAGACGAAGTCCTCAAATTCCCAGAAAGGTATGACATAGCAAGGGAATGGAGGCAATACTGGTCGCTGAATAGTCACCATCCTCTCATCACTGATTTTGATCCTTCGATACCGATAGAAGGGATGCAAATGCCCAGAAGAACTTGGTGCAGACTTAATCGCGTGAGGACTAACCATGGTAGGTGTAAGGCCATTCTCCACAAATGGAAACTCACTGATGGCCCACGATGCGACTGTGGTGCACAAGAACAAACAATCCCTCACCTGATCTTCGAATATCCTGCGAGGAGGTTTGAAGGAGAATGGCGGGATATCATGAATGCTACTCCACGTGCTGTTCAGTGGGTGACCTGCTTGATGTGAACTTGTAATAGCTGCAGTGTCTGTCTCCCTAATCTTTTGCATATAGTTGTTTGCAGTCAATCATTTAATAATATATTTGTAATTGGTTTATTATATTAATTAATAGTATGTGTGCAATTTTACTCTGTAGATGCCATACGCTAAATAAAAATAAACCTACCAGCCCCATTAACGGTTCTGACATTCCACACTTCGATCTGTAAAATGCTTCTTTCGTTGCTCCTGATAACGTGAATAGTCCCTGTCCGTAGATTGTAAGGCAACAGAGATAATATGCTGGGCAAAATAGACCGGAAAATACTTGTTTTGTGTTTTGATGGGCTTTGTATTTCCGTTGCATAGTGTTTTGGTTTTCTATTGATTGCAACGAATTATAGAAGTGTGGTATTAAATGTGTAAAATTATATAATGTATTTAGATGTAAGTATTTAAATATTATAAAATGCTGTAGACGACTTGTGGCCATGTTTAGGGATTATTTTGACTAGTGTGGTGTCATGTGACCCGACTCAGGACTGTGGATATGAGCGGGAAAACGCGATCTTTGTTCGTTGTCCGTGATGGTGGCAAGTTGGGAGCGGCAAAGTGCCGCGAGTGCAAGCATGGACGCCAGTGTATGCGAAGGAACAAAGTGTGTGGGTGTGAGACAAACAGTGTACGAATTGCACCGATTATTATTTGTGAACATAAAAATGCATGGCCACAACGTTAAAGTGTTTCTTTTGAATAAATAAGTTTCAATCTGAACGTGAATAGTTCAATTCACTGCTGTTCAAAAGCCAGCCAATATCTGACTCAATAATAGGGGCGCAAATGCAACCGTTAACTACCAACCCCCTTTGAAGATGAGCCACGTGAAAAATATGTAGTAAACGAGCCAGAGTTCAGTTGCAAGATCCGAACAGGAGACTGTTTTACCTCCGCAAAATTTACCTGTGCCATCATCATTTAACTATACAGTAAAGCTGCATGACCTATTGAAAAATTCCGGCTGTATTTTCACATTGCCTTCAGCAGTTCTCAGTACCAACACAGCAAAGCCGCTTTGGTAGATGTTACAAGGCCAGATGAGTCAATCATCTGACTGATGCCTGGCCTCTCAACAAATACTCCTCCCTTGTGGTTGCACCTGCGTTACGGCTGTATGTATCGCTGGGGCATGCAAGCCCCCGCTAACGGCAAGGTCCATGGTCAATGGGCGGTTGGAGCAGTGGGAGCCATAGAGCAGAAAAAACCATAGGGGAACATAGGTATTGGAATAACTGCAACAAGTAATCGAGGATGTAGAGTGTAACTGCTACTAAAAGATGAAGAAGTGAGGAGAAAGTTGTGGCATGACACACAAGCGAATCTCAATAATGATGAGTAGAAAATATGGATTCAGTGAAAAATGTAAATAAATCTTCTACCGTAGGATTTTTTGCACGTGACAGATGTGGCAGTCCGTGGCAGTTTTGAAGAGAGAACCTACCGTCGTCGACCGGTGGTGAGGGAGTTGAGCGGGCGCCGACAGCTGCAGCTGACGGGCCGTCCTCCACCACCACCTTGCCACCGCCGGCCGGTGCGGTGCTTGGGCAAACAATTAACAAGCGCCGGCGCACTCGTACTGTGCTGGCGCCACCGCCACTGGAGCCAGATTAACGCGGCGCCAGCGTTGCAGATACGATCAACAAGTCGTGTTAATTACGGCTCGACACTCCAGAGGTCGGCTCTCACTCCAGCATGGAGAGGCCTGCAGTGCCACGGGGGACGGCTGCAGAGAGACAGCTCTGAGGTAAACGCCACGCCTGCCCGTGCGGGACAGTGGAATATAATTTAGCGCACCAGCTCAAAATCAAACAGCTGAATAAAATTCCTTGTACGCATTGTAGGGGCATGTATTTCGCATTGCGATATGAAAAGTAGTCTCATATAAAAAAGAGTGGCGATTTAGTTGCGTATAACATGTAACCAAATTTTCAATTTTTGACACGATTTTATATCTGTTACATTATCACTTCCATTTCTCCATCCACACTGCATACAGTGGAAACATGTATGTATGAACTTTTCGTGCCGCAACCGAGTGTATGCAATAATGAAATTTCCTCTGTTGGACAAAATCTTACTGACTAAACTATCAAGTCTGCGACGGCGCGGTTTCCTTCATTCATTTCCGGCACCTACCTGTGAACTCGCTGCAGTAGATCGCCGGTAGGAAAGCCGAGTAGAAATCTATCGCACTTCAACTCGCACCAGGCTGCGTACAACGTAACTATTCCAAGAATCGGGGAAAGGTCTTAATTTTGAATGAGAGGTGGGTATAGGAGCATAACTTAGGCGTATTCTGAGCCTTGATGGTGTACACGATCGCTGTCAAGGCTGTGCTAATCTTAACACAGTCGTGCACTAACCCTTTTATTCACGTTAACTAGTTTATGGTAACGTATTTCCTGAAATATGAACATCCTCTAAGCACGGATTGTTTTTAAATGAAAATGCTCGCCATACTTTGAAGTTTATCGGTGTCTAATCCACTCAATCTTTTAGTCACCGATCTGCTCAATATGCCGCGCGGAACTACTACCTTTTCTCATATACAAAATTACTAAAAAATCCGTATATTTTAACTAAAGTTCAGTCTTGATCACATCACTTATGTCACAATAACATAGACGACCGGTTTCATTTATTTTTATATAACCATCTTCAGACCCATGGCTTCCTTGGAGTATGGTAGGCGGAGCTCTCCTCAGCTGCTACAAAGTCATTGGCACAATCACCATGGTATAGTGATTATGACACTAGACTGTGCATGGAGGGTCGTGAGTTAAAAACTCACCCGAATAGTAAAATTTTAATTTCTATATTAGGTTCGAGTACATTCCAGACGTACCCACAAATGTCAAGGATGATCGTACTGGAATGTTCTGTAACTGTATATATACCGTATGCGTTCTGGCCAGAGGCAGTTCGCTCCGTGCTCTTCTATGTGCAAGTGTTGAGTAAACCTTTGTTAAGTGATATATGAAGATGTTATCTGTTCTTTCGGACATGTCCGAAACAACAGATACCATCTTCATATAGTTAAGGCTAACCGGCCATTGACCTTCTTCTTCTGTTTGGGTACACATGTATTGCCCGAACTCTTACGGGACTCGGTAAGATGGTCTGCTGCGAGTAATGTGTATAATGGGCAAGGGCACTACGAATGTAGCGTGTGAACATTAAGTTGGGAATGTGGGCCTCACGGGGAGCGTGCAAGGTATAAGTACCTGCAGTCGCACCATCCTCTATGCCCTCGGTGGCTCAGATGGATAGAGCGTCTGCCATGTAAGCAGGAGATCCCAGGTTCGAGTCCCTGTTGGGGCACACATTTTCAACTGTCCCCATTGACGTCTATCAACGCCTGTCGACAGCGTAGGGTCTTGATTTACTTCTTATTTCATTAGTGTTCGTCATTCATTTGTAGATTTAACCGCTGCATACGATACTATGTGGAGGCATGGTCTTCTTAGCAAGATACTTGAGATTATCCCTTGCCAGACCTTATACAAAGTACTAAGTGATATGCTCAGCAATAGAACCCTTGAAGTTCATCTAGAAGGAAAGAAGAGTCGAACCATTGTTTCAAGCAACGGCTTACCACACGGTTCTGTATTGGCACCATTACTTTTCAATGTGTACATAAGCGACATACCAACAACAAGTGCGCGGAAGTTGTGTTATGCAGATGGCATGGCCCTGGCTGTGCAACATGAAAGCTTTGAACAGTGTGAAAACTCCCTTAACCAAGACCTCGGAGTAATGGGTAAATATTTCAGATCTTGTAGATTAATTCCTAACCCAATAAAGTCAAAAGTTACAGTGTTCCATTTAAACAACCAACAAGCAACCCGATCCCTTGACGTTACCTTTGCTGGTAGAAAGTTACAGCATAACCCAAACCCAAAATATCTTGGTATTAAATTGGATAGATCGCTTACGTTCAAACCACACCTAATAGATACTGCTGCTAAGATACGTTCAAGAAATAATATTATTCAAAAGCTCGCCAATACTAGCTGGGGAGCTGATGTACATACTCTGAAGATTTCTTCTGTAGCGCTGGTATACTCTGTTGCGGAATATTGCAGCCCTGTTTGGCTTAACAGCAGCCACACGTCTAAAGTGGATACTCAACTAAACAACACCATGAGAACTATAACTGGGACCATTAAATCCACCCCACTACCTTGGCTTCCTGTTCTATGCAGTATATCTCCACCACATCTTAGGCGGCAGACCGCCTTAGTTAATGAATGACGTAAAATGTCCTCGAATACCAACCTTCCAATCCATCAGGACATTGCCCCAAATCTTTCCCGATTAAGATCTAGAAGACCACCATGGAGAACAGCTCAAAACCTTATGGCTACGTCTTACGATGCTATGGATTCATGGAAATGAATAGTCTCACACCGGACTATCCAAGAACTGTAATGAAATATCACCTGGTGGAAACCTACCTGGTACAGACCTGCCAAGAAGAACTTGGGTTATACTCAATAGACTCAGAACTGATCATGGCAGACGTGGCGAGATGCTCTGTAGATGGGGCATACGAGATTCACCACAGTGCGATTGTGGACATCCAGAGCAAACGATCCAGCACATCATTCAGGAATGCCCTAAACGTGAGTTTAAAGGATCCATTCGAGAACTTTATGCAGCCTCCCCTGCAGCCGTCAAGTGGATGGAAAACCAAGACGTAGAACTTTAAAGAGACTCTATAGATTCCATATATGTGATTGCTGAATGACCTTATAGCAACAATTTGTACATGATAATTTTATCCTATCTATGACAAGATACCTTATTGTAACAACCTGCGTATGCCTACTTTATCCGTAATTGAATGTCCACAAGACGAGACATTATTTATGTGTTATAATGTATGGTGATTTTATCTTTATCTGTCTGTATGTATTTAAACATGAAACCATTTGTACTTGAAAACCACATACGCTAAATAAATAAATAATTCGTGTAATTACATGTTCTTCGACGTGACAATATGCCTTCACTTTAAAACACTTTTGGAACATGTAGCACAACTAAAACTGGCAAATTATAACTTCCTTCGGAGCTCATACTACACACGACCGTACCATTGAAGGGCTGGGCTCAGACCCCTTAGACTGCTGTAAGCATTCTATATATCCAAGAGAACAGACGCGCGAACAATACTCCGTTCAGATAGGTCAGTTCTCCTTAAGGCCAATAGAAAAACATTATTCTGCCGCGTTAGTACGCGCTTTTCATGACTAACCAATCAACAAATAACCATTTTTCCCCAAATTAATATTTAACATTCTGACATTTTGTTGAAACGCGTATGTATTTAGTACAGCGATGGCTGTACTAAATACATACGCGAGTAGTTGTACGTAGCGAGTCGCGAGAGGATGTAGTTGCTAGTTGCACTCAGTCAGTGCTAGTACCGCGCGAGAGACAGTCGGAGTTGTGTGTGAGGAGTCGGCGGGCGTCGAAATGGCCCTCTGGTCAAGATTCAGGACGAGGTATATCTTTTAAATAAGGTAATGAAACAGCATTGCGCACATCTGATAATGTAATGTATCTTAACTGTAATTAATTTGTCCAAGAATTGCCCCAATAATAATTTTGTTTTCAAAGCAATTTTTTAAGAAAACAATCATTTGAATTGAAAGAAAGTTTCCCATGCATTTCCTTAAAGAAAAGTTTCACTTAAATTCAAAGAATATTTGCAATGCATTTCCTCCAAGCTATGGCGAAGAATAAGAGCAGAATTTAGACATGCAGTTTCACTAAGGTAAGAATTTCAGTTTAATTAGTGAACAGGGCCTAAGATCGACATTTCGGTCTATTTGCGTTTTCATTGTCACTGAGATTTCATTATCATTGAATTGAGTTTCATTTTTTGTGGGGAGCTTACACATGGCTCAGATTGCTATTTTTCATTTATTGTCATTCTCCATAAATTATTTTAATTGCTGGGAGGTTACATTAGGTTCTATTCTCGTTAACATTTAAATATTGTCTTTCGATATTTTTGTGGGGAGGTTACACTTGTATGAAACGCGTATGTATTTAGTACAGCGATGTCGAGGCATGACAGAATCTTTTCTTTTTTCTCCTCGCCATCGCTGTACTAAATATATACGCGTATCATTGTTTGTACATTATGTCGTTATCTATTTCCATTTGCACTCGAATTAGCTATCCTTTTACCATGAACTTACTTAAGATATTATGATACAAAATTCCCCGTTCATCAGTTGAACAGTGATCTACATATTTACTTTAGTCCACATTCACGATCATTCTCGCTACTAAAAGCATATACAAAACTGTACAAACATAAATAATCAGAAAAAGGCTTAAAGTGATAAACAGAACAATTCACAAAAACATTCTCTTGACCTGTTTCTTCAATGTCTGTATGCACTACTGGACTCCGGTGGAAGAAATTTAGAACTCCGTACTCGACTGAACCCGCTTCAGACCATCTGTCACTGCATACGCATGAATCATTCTTCCGATACACATGCTCTAGACAGGATCGATATAAGGCCCAACGCCTCTAGTCGAATCTGCATTGTACCTGGTACAGTATTAATGCTATTGAAAACACATTAGAAAATACTAAAATTCGTATAACGTCTTTTCAAAAGCGTTTTTAATACAATGAGTATCTTTCCAAGTCACTGATTCATCATCACGGCTTCAGCATCGCAACCAAAATTGTGATGTCAACACGCAAGAAACGCGTATCTGGTATTAGTCAAGGATGCCTAAAAAAAAAAAAAAAAAATTCCGACGGAGACACAATTATCAACACCTCACTGAGTTTGAACCAGGTCGTGTAATAGGGCTACGAGAAGCAGAATGTTCTTTCCGCGATACTGCACAAAGACTTCGGAGGAATGTAGCCCCTGCACATGCCTGCTAGCAGCAATCATCCCGAGTAGGTACGGTCGCAGAAAAGCGGGCTCTTGACGCCCACGTGGCACTACCGAGAGGGAAGACCATTGTGTTCGTAGTATGACTGTCGCATCGCATTGCATTTGCAGCAGCAATCTGAGCAACAGTTGGCACTACAGTAACACAGCGAACTGTTAGTGTGCATTTCACCCAAAACCACCGCATTTGTGGATTTATTGGTGTCAAGCGAGAGCACATTGAAGGCAGAGTGGAGGTGTGTTATGTTTTCTAATGAAATCTGGATCTGCCTCGGTGTCAGTGATGGCCATTTGTTGGAAGGTCAGTTTAGGGCCTGCAACCAACCTGTCCACCTGGAATTTTGGTCTGGGGTGCCATTTTGTATCACAGACCATACTCGCGGCTATCCTGTGCACCTGCCCACAAATTTATACGTCCACCTGGTGATTCGATCTGTTGTGCTGCCATTCATGAACTACACAGCATGTTTTCCAACAGGATAACGCTCGCCCACATACCGCTGTTGTAGCCCTACATGATGTACAGAGCATCGACATGTTGCCTTGGCCTGCTCGATCACCAGATCTGATGATATTTGGTTTTTGTTGGGGGCTCAACTGCTTGGTCATCAGCGTCCATACAATGTCCCAGTTTTTCACACAGTCCAGTTTCTTTACTCAGTCTAGTTTAGCCTCTGCCAAGAATGACGATGATAATGATGACGACCACACAAACACCCAGTCCCTGGGCAGAGAAAATCCCCAACTCGGCCGGGAATCGAACCCGTGACCCCGTGATCCAGAGGCAGCAACGCTAGCCACTAGACCACGAGCTGCGGACATCACCAGATCTGCCTCCAGTCAAGCACACATGGAGCATCACCGGACGACGGTTCTAGTGTCATCCACAACCAACATTAACCCCTGTTGACCGACCAACTGCAAAAGGCTTGCAGCTCCATCCCACAATCTGATTTCCAGCACCTATGCCACACAACGCACGAATGTTCGGATGCTTGTATTCGAAGTGCTGGAGGTTACACTGGTTATAAATGAACCATAATTTCGCTTTTGGAACGGCTTACCCACTCTTAAATTAACTTATTAACTTACTAATATTTTTCCTCATAGACGACCCTATATTTACTATTGAAATTAGCGAAAATCAGCTTATTTTGTCTTCCACTCATTTCTCAAGAGTTTATAAAGTTTTTGATAGGCATAAATGAATCCTTACTATTTACTGAATTGATGAGGTGTGAACATAGTACTGTCTTAGAAGTTTTTGTTGATGTGGTATACGCAACGAAACACAAGCTTGTGCAACGCCACTAGAGATTTTTCACACTCATATCCTGTGTTAATTTTATATTTCCTTGCTGTTCCCCTTTTGACAATTTCTGGAGGGTGTTTTCTTGATGAGATTAGGGGCGATAAACCTAACATCACCTGAAGAGTATTGCTTATAGCTCGCAAAATGTCGAAAGAAATCGAGTGTCATATACACAGTTAAGTAGATGGATTTCTCAACTTTCCAGTGGTACATAACGGGTCCTGCCTTTTATTAACGGAGAAGAAGAAACGCTACGAAGAAGCTATAGCTGCTGGGCCTGTCTCACAGTGGGCAATGTAATAACGGACTTGAATCCTGCGACCGGCTGAGTACGCCAATGCGTTAAACTTCGAAGTTGCAATGTTAGTTACATATTACCTAGACAAATTTACTCCCGAAATTTCATTACTCTACATCAACTATGCTTCAAATGGCTCTGACCACTATGAGACTTAACATCTGAGGTCATCAGTCCCCTAGAACTTAGAACTACTTAAACCTAACTAACCTAAGGACATCACACAGATCCATGCCCGAGGCAGGATTCGAACCTGCGACCGTAGCAGAAGCGCCGTTCCGGACGGAAGCGCCTAGAACCGCTCGGCCACCCCGGCCGGCGTACATCAACTATGTTTTGGTGTCGCCATTATTTTTCCGTCAATGTATATATGTACGAGAGGCATTTAGTACGTAATGCAAAACCTTTTTCCTCTGCTGATTTTGGTTGAAAAAATGACATTGTGGAATACTGCCGCATCAGTCTCTACAGCTTCTTGAAGGTTCGAAACGTAGCGGCGCTGTACGTAGCATTAAAAATGTCGTGTGTAACGGAGGTGCATTCCAGTCAAAGAGGTGTCATTGAGTTTCTTTTGGCGGAAAACAAGAGCATTGCAGATATTCATAGGCTCCTGCAAAATGTCTACTGAGACCTGGCAATCAACAAAAGAACTGTGAGTTTTTGGGTGAGGCGTCTCTTATCATTGCATCATTGCAACAAGCCAGCGTCATTCTGTCTCGCGTGCTAACCGGCAGCAAAGTGCTGTGACTCCTGCAGTAGTGGAACGTGCGGACACTCTCACTGGAGGTGATCGATGAATCAGAATCAAATACCTCATTACCCAAATGGGCGTCTGTGTTGATAGTGCTGACAAACATGTCCACCGCTATGGTTACACGAAGATGTATGCCCGCCGGGTTCCATGCTGGCCGCCTAGGCTTGGCCGCACTAGTAGACCCGGACTAGAAGAGAGCATTACACAACCGTGACTTATGAGCACACGTGATGTGTCATTTATTGCTTACATGGAAATTGTAAACGTTGAATGACACTGATTATTTGCATGTCGCCAACTGCTTGCGACAACTCGTTGTAAATACAAAGTTAATTACACTACTGGCCATAAAAATTGCTACACCAAGAAGAAATGCTAATGATAAACGGATATTCAACGGGCAAATATATTATACTAGAACTGACATGTGATTACACTTTCACGCATTTTATGTGCATAGATCCTGAGAAATCAGTACCCAGAACAACCACCTCTGGTCGTACTAACGGCCTTGATATGCCTGGGCATTGAGTCAAACAGAGCTTGAATGGCGTGTACAGGTACAGCTGCCCATGCAGCTTCAACACGATACCGCAGTTCATCAAGAGTAGTGACTGGCGTGTGGTGACGAGCCAGTTGCTCGGCCACCATTAACCAGACGTTTTCAGTTGGTGAGAGATGTGGAGAATCTGCTGGCCTGGGCAGCAGTGGAACATTTTCTGTATCCAGATAGGCCCGTACAGGACCTGCAACATGCGGTCCAAAATGGTCCAAATGGCTCTGAGCACAATGGGACTTAAATTCTGAGGTCATTAGTCCCCTTTAACTTAGAACTACTTAAACCTAACTAATCTAAGGACATCACACTCATACAGTCCGAGGCAGCATTCGAACCTGCGACCGTAGCGGTCTCGCGGTTCCATACTGTAGCACCTACAGCCACTCGGCCAGTCCGGCCGGCAACATGCGGTAGTGCATTATCCTGCTGAAATGTAGGGTTTCGCGGGGATCGAATGAAGGGGACAGCCACGGGTCGTAACACATCTGAAATGTAACCTCTATTGTTCAAAGTGCCGTCAATGCGAACAAGAGGTGACCGAAACGTGTAATCAATGGCACTCCATACCATCACGCCGGGTGATACGCCAGTATGGCGATGACGAATACACGCTTCCAATGTGCGTTCACCGCCATGTCACCAAACACGCATGCGACCATCATGATGCTGTAAACAGAACCCGTATTCATCCGAAAAAATGACGATTTCCCATTCCTACACCCAGGTTCGTCGTTGAGTACACCATCGCAGGCGCTCCTGTCTGTGATGTAGCGTCAAGGGTGTGTGCAGCCATGGTCTCCGAGCTGACAGTCCATGCTGCTGCAAACGTCCTCGAACTGTTCGTGCAGATGGTTGTTGTCTTGCAAAAGTCCCCATCAGCTGACTCAGGGATCGAGAAGTGGCTGCACGATCCGTTACAGCCATGCGGATAAGATGCCTGTCATCTCGACTGCTAGTGATACGAGGCCGTTGGGATCCAGCTCGGCGTTCCGTATTATCCTCCTGAACCCACCGATTCCATATTCTGCTAATAGTCATTGGATCTCGACCAAGGCGAGCAGCAATGTCGCGATACGATAAACAGCAATCGCGATAGGCTACAATCCGACCTCTACCAAAGTTGGAAACGTGATGTTACGCATTTCTCCTCCTTACACGAGGCATCACAACAACGTTTCGCCGGCCGGAGTGTCCGAGCGGTTCTAGGCGCTACAGTCTGGAACCGCGTGACCGCTACGGTCGCAGGTTCGAATCCTACCACGGGCATGGATGTGTGTGATATCCTTAGGTTAGTTAGGTTTAAGTAGTTCGAAGTTCTAGGGGACTGATGACCTCAGATGTTAAGTCCCATAGTGCTCAGAGCCATTTGAACAACAACGTTTCACTAGGCAATGTCGGTCAACTGCTGTTTGTGTATGAGAAATCGGTTGGAAAGTTTCCTCATGTCAGCACGTTGTAGGTGTCGCCCCGGTGCCAACCTTGTGAGGATGCTCTGAAAAGCTAATCATTTGCATATCACAGCATCTTCTTCCTGCAGGTTAAATTTCACGTCTGTAGCACGTCATGTTCGTGGTGTAGCAATTTTAATGGACAGTAGTGTATTATCGAGTCAGTTACTGTAATAAACTCTATTTATATGATTTGCTTGTATGTTGTCTAACCATTCAAGAAAACCGCTTCCTAGACATCCTAAAAGACACCAGTGGGCAGGATTCCACAGTATACGTACACCAACAGGTTTTGCATGCAATAAATGTGGAATTCAAAGGATACAAAAAAATTATATGCTAAATACTGTTGAATAGTTTCCAAATGTCAGTCGGTACTACTGACATAATCTGCTTATGATGGAAATACGGTCCATCCGGCGGCACAATGGAATAAGGTGTCTGTAACATAGCTACCAAGCGTTAATCAGGGTTTCTTAAGTAAAGTTATGCTGTGTATGCTGCTCCCTCCCACCATTAAGGAAAATGGTATTAAAACTATAGTCTACTGTGCCACATGGATGCATATAGATGGCCTTCTGAATTCTAAATGTAATTTCCTTAGGAAGAAAAAAAAATACCTAGTAAACCAATGGAATCCAGTGGAATGAGATGCATGTAACTTTATCTCTAGACATCTATCAGGGCTATTTAAATTCAATGATTTATGTGTGGTGCTCCCACTCACCACAAATAAATGTTCCATTAAAACTAGTCTTCCATGTTAGATACATACATATAGACTTCATTCTAATTTAGAAATGTAATTTGCATCCAAGAAAAAATACCGAGTATCCTACAGTGCATTGGAGTCAGATGCATGTACATAGGTCCGAACAACTGTCAGAGCAATTATGCACAGTGATACTGTGTAGAATACTCTCTTCAATAATTAACAGATTTTTCATTAAAACTTAAGTCTTCAGTGTCATATACATCCCATGCTGGTTTTGGAAATGTACTTTTGTATTGCTAGCATTTAGACAGGATCAAACACGAAAAGCACATCTCCATAGTTACAAACCAGAGCTTCGAAGCCAGGTTCCATTTAGTGGGGGGCACTTCCTATCACATTCCTATAGGAGCAGGAAGAGTATGCGGCATAGTCAGTGAGATTCATTTATTCGAGAGCGCTTACAATCAAATTCCTCCAGAAGCAGGAAAAGTCTGCGACACATTCACTTCCAGGAAGGTAGAATTCGGTGAGGCGGTGACAAGAAGTTTGAAATTTTGAAAGAATAAGGATAAGTTACAGGTAAAAGAATTGTAAGAACTAGTTGGTTCAAATGGTTCAAATGGCTCTGAGCACTATGGGACTCAACTGCTGTGGTCATAAGTCCCCTAGAACTTAGAACTACTTAAACCTAACAATCCTAAGGACATCACTCACATCCATGCCCGAGGCAGGATTCGAACCTGCGACCGTAGCGGTTGTGCGGTTCCAGACTGTAGCGTCTTTAACCGCTCGGCCACTCCGGCCGGCGTGTAAGATCTAGTAGCTACTGTGAAAATCCAGACTGCTGCTCCTTCAGAAAACCACCATTAAAGTCAGTTTTCTCCGACCTATGTGATTTCTTCGTGGGTCTTTAGATGCTTTCGCGCTACGACATTTTACACGAGGTGAAATTTAACAGTTCAGCTGTTAGAAAGGGTAGGCAGAGCTACCACTTTTCTCCCATGCTATTCACATCTGATATTCGAATTAGCTAGACGAACATGTAATTCTGGCCTACATCCATCCATTTACCGTTACACGTGAAAGGTGTAAGAGTAATATTTTTCTAGTACGGCTTCTCGCAATTCTCTCCAACATATGACCATTATCAAAGAACTTCTGATCGCATTCCCACTTAAGTTGGAACAGTTTGGGTCACAGTCGCCTCCAGGAAGGTGGATTTCCGATGATGTGGTGTACAGACGTTAGAAATTCTAAAAAATTGAACAAAAGTTGTAGGAAAAAGAATTGTAAGAACCGGCAGCTACTGCGATATTCAAGACAGCTGCTTCATCAGAACAGCAGTTTTTAACGTCAGTCATTTCCTACTTATGTGGAACTTTAATGCTTTGTTCCTGTTTTTACCTAATATTCTTACTGCCGTCACATTGTCATTTCAGTGATGGGGACATGGTTCCTCAGCTCTGAGCATGAGAAGTTTACCAAACAGGTAGCTGCTGAAGCCACCACACTCATTTAAATGTGTTCACTAATTGAGCTCCTCCTTCTACCAAGAAGCTCAAGGCTGCTACACACTTTAGAGCAGAACAAGCAGATATCACGAATTACAGAGATGTGTATATACGGAGCAAGCGAACCACTCACACACACACACACACACACACACACACACACACATACATACACACACACACAAAATGGTTCTGAGCACTATGGGACTTAACATCTGAGGTCATCAGTCCCCTAGAACTTAGAACTACTTAAACTAATCTAAGGACATCACACACATCCATGCCCGAGGCAGGATTCGAACCTGCGACCGTAGCGGTCGCGCGGTTCCAGACTGAAGCGCCTAGAACCGCTCGACCACCACGACCGGCCACACACACACACACACACACACACACACACACACACACACACACACACACACAGACATACATACACCTACACACATATGGTAGTTATGGCACGGACGGTGGGAGGAACTGCCCCTTGTGAGCCTCGTCCTACCCTTTAAAGCACAATAATGCACCAAGTCACACACACACAGACATGCATACATACACTTACACACATATGGTAGTTATGGCACGGACGGTGGGGGGAACTGCCCCTTGTGAGCCTCGTCCTACCCTTTAACCCACAATCATGCACCACGTTCAGGTACAGTGTTACGCTACACCATCCGCCTTATGTGCTGGACCACTCCATTCGAATCTGCACTATGGTCTGCCTACCGGCTAGCGCAAAGAACTACTCCATGCGAAACGTCGTTCAGGTACATTGCCATTGTCTACTGCCTCCTAGAGTACTGTACCAAAGTATCAGAAATCACGTTCGGATACAGCACTATTCTCTACCATCCACATAATGCGCTTTACCATCTGTACATCAGGGTGAGGTCTACAAGGGGCAGTCACTTCATCCCTCCTTACCACAGACACCGTGTGTGTGTGTGTGTGTGTGTGTGTGTGTGTGTGTGTTTTGTGTGTGTGTGTGTGTGTGTGTGTGTGTGTGTTCGTGTGTTTTTCACTTGTTCAATATGTATACGTGACTGTGATTTGTCATGTCTGCTTGTTCTGCTATGAAGTGTCTAGCAGCCTTGAAATTCTTGATAGAAGAAGGAGCACAACTCACAAACACTTTCGAATGTGTATGGTGGCTTTAGCAGCTCTCTATGTGGTAAATTGCATCTCCGTCAGAGCTGATAAACTATGTCTCCTACAAGGGGATGACACTGTGATTGCAGTACGAATACCAGGAAAAAACAGCAAGTAAGCATCTAAAGATCCTTGATCGAACCATGTAAGATGGCAATGGATGACGTTAAAAATTGCTGTTCTGATGGAGCAGCTGTCTGGAGTACCGCAGTAGCCAGCGCTTTTTCCAACATCTTGTGCTTATTTTCTTAGCATTTCATTTATGCGTCACACCATCGAAAATCCATCTTACTGGCAGCCACTGTGACCCTTACTGTTCACACTTCCGTAGAAATGCGATAGTAAGATCCTTGATAATGGACATATGTTAGACAAAGCTGTGAAAGGCTGTACCAGAAAATATAACTTCCAGAGGTTGCGGTATAAGGATGTTCGTAAGCTAGAAAATGGCTCAAATGGCTTTGAGCACTATGGGACTTAACAGCTGTGGTCATCAGTCCCCTAGAACGTAGAACTACTTAAACTTAACTAACCTAAGGACATCACACACACCCATGCCCGAGGCAGGATTCGAACCTGAGACCGTAGCAGCCGCTCGGTTCCGGACTGCGCGCCTAGAACCGCGAGACCACCGCGGCCGGCCGTAAGCTAGAAATACCATACTTCGTCCAACTGGTTGTAGTGCTGAATGTGAATAGCATGTTAGAAGAAGCTATAACTCAGTCTGCTGTTGTAACAGTTGAAATGCTAAATTCTATCTCATTTAAAGTGTGGTAGCAGGAAAGCATCTGAAGACCTGTGGATCAAACCGTACAAGTCATATAGTTCAGAGATGGTTGAAGAAATTGCTGCTCTTACGGAGCAGCTGCCTGAAATATGGCAGCGTTATCAGTTCTTACAATTCTCCTACTTGTAGCTAACGCATTATTTTTTAGCATTACAAATATCTAGTTACCGCCTCATCGGAAATCTACCTCTCTGGCAATGACTCCACTAAAAAAACCTAGTTTTTAAGCTCTGATTAATAGCTATGGAAATGGATTGATCGTGTCTGATCCTGCCTAAATACTAGCGAAACAGAAGTACATAGAAATATTTGTGGGATGCAAATGTTGCTGAAGCGTGTAATTTTAATGGAACATTTGTCAATTAAATGGCCTTTGTGACTTAGATGGCTCTGTCAGTCGTTCGAGACCTATGTTACATGCATCCTATTCCAGTGCTCCGATGAAATACTGGGTATTTTTTCTTTGTACCCAAATTACATATCGAAATTAGTGTGGAGTCTATCTACACTCATATAACATGGAAGACTCTAGTTTTAAAGGAACATTTGTTGGTGGTGCTGGTGGTGAGTACCACACATACGCCACTGTACTTAGCCCTGATAGACTTTGGAGATCAAGCTACAAGCATCTTATTCCATTGCACCGATGGATTAGCAGATAGGTTTTTTTGTATTTCGTTTATTTATTTTTGTTTATTTATTTTCCGTAAGCAAATTACATTCTGAAGTCATAACGGAATGTATAAGCACGGATATGGCATGGAAGACTAGTTTTAATAGTTCATTTCTTAATGGTGAGACGAGCACCATACACTGCATTACTTTACTTAAATAACACTGACAGACGTTATATAGCTATGTTACAGACATCTGATTCTAATGTTTCGCTGGATGGGTTGTATTTTAATCATAAGTAGATTACATTTTGATGTCTGGATGAAGTCTATACGCACTTATAAGGCATTTAACAACCCAGTTTTAGTGAAACATTTGTTAATGGTGGGAGTGAGTACCATGCACAGCATCACTGTACTTAAATAGCACTGACTGATGTTTGGAAATAATGCAACCGTATTTCGCATCTATTTTTTTGGTACGCTTTGAATTCCATATTTATTGCATCCAAAACTTGTTGGAGTATGTACACCATCTTCCAATGAACTTTCATCGACCTTGGAATGACTGAGTGATCCAAATCAAGAGCAACACATTTCCATCTGAATACTTCCACTATTTGAAGCAAAACAGCTCCGTAGATCTAATCTCGCTCCACTGAATCACATTCCACTTCCTGCACAACATCCACGTTCACAGTACTTTGTTGTTTTCGAAATACGTCCTATGACGACTCTAAGCCTGTTAATTGTAACGTGGCAACACTAATCAAAAAAATTGCTCTGAGCACTATGGGACTTAAATTCTGAGGTCATCAGTTCCCTAGAACTTTGAACTACTTAAACCTAACTAACCTAAGGACATCATACACATCCATGCCCGAGGCAGGATTCGAGCCTGCGACCGTAGCGGTCTCGCGGTTCCAAACTGTAGCGCCTAGAAGTGCTCGGCCACTCTGGCCGGCAACAATAATCACGATGAATATTCATGCGCTAACATTGCTGCTGTTGAAGATGGGAATCCCAAGACTTAACCGTCAATTGCCCCTTGATAAATATATCCGTTTGCTGCACACTTCCCCCATTCTATTTGAATGAGCCCCACTTTTGTACCTCAGACATCCTCAGTTGCCACTATAACTTTGAGGTCATTCTCCGCTGCTGTCCGGACATTAACACATGTAGTCAAGTATCTGGTTAACACTAAGTACTGGTGAACAATAACATCGATTCAACAGTTCGACACTACATGGGTGCTATCTACCAGTCCTATGAGCCTACATCTATTCTTGTTGCGTGACTGACATGCACAGCAAAAGCATCCTGCAGATGTTGCTAGGATCTTATGCAAAGGCAGAGTCCATTTGAATGTGTGAAGAACAAAAATCTCTAGGAAACATGAGATATTTTTCCCACAGCCATTGTAACACCGAAAATGCAGGAAACCTGGCACCTTCTACCGATGTATAACTTTTTTTGAATTGTATATAAATATTTCTAATTTAAACGCCTTCTTTTAATAAGTAAGGACATTGCTTCACTGTATGTGTACATTAAGGTAGAAGTCTGTTGACGTTTCATTGTATTTATCTGTGTTTTACTGTGAAACTTATAAGCTCTGGGAAAAATGCAAAGGAATTGTTATTTGCATCGACTAGAAACGATAATGGCAGTGATCTTGCTTTGTAAAATCTTTGGTTAGGCAGTTGTTGCGAGGAGTACGCGGAGAGGGGGGAGAGGGGTTCCAGCGCTTGTAGTGTGCGGAAGTGTGGTGTTAACGCTCTCGCAGTAGAGAGTACCATTTTCGGCGGCATCATGTACGCGCGCCGACCAGATGACTCGTAGCAGGAGGAAGGACAGTGGACAGGCGGAAGAGGCTGTATTAATTACGATTGCCCGTTCCTATAATTAGCCGTGGCTCCACAATATGCTACAGTCTTCATCAACAGCAGCAGTTCCAGCAACACAGTTTCGTCGTCAGCTCCGAGTTTCGTCGTATGCACAGCACTGAAGTAAGACTGTTCATTGGTAGAAAGTATTAACGGCTAACCCAACAGCAAAACTAAATTTGATTTGATTGATAAAATTTATTTAAATAATAATCAGTTAAACTCATGGCGATTGTGTGCTCATTGCCCCCAGACAGTGTCACCAAGCAGGGTCCTTGTTCCTTTTTTCCCATATATGCTAACCAAGTATCATAAGAAAGAAATAGAATAGTTAAAGCCAGGTTATTAACGAATAATTTCACTTTTTAGAATTTTAGCCTCAGTCTACTTTCAACCAACTGTTGTACAACAGAGGCTTCAGTATATGACTAAAGTAAAGCAATTTCATTTTTAGAGTTTGAGAATCTATCACTCGAAAAAATCCAAATCTAAAGAAAATGCACAAGTTAAGAGTGCAGATATTTTATTTATTTTCCATATAGCTTGGACCACATGGCTGTTTGGTATGTATTCTAGTATTTAATTCTCTTCCAGTCAGTAAAAATGGCTCAGTTATTCAGACAATAATTTTTAATCAAATTTGCAAAATAAGTAATGGCAAAGTAAAAAGTGCTTGGTTTTTTTTCTAAATTTCTTTGACGGCGTTGTGTTGAGGTCACTGAAAGTCATTGTTCACGTAACGAAGTTCAGTACTAAGATACAGTTTAATTGCATATTTTCAAATCATTACTCGATTGGCTTTTTCAAAATTTAATACCAAACATAACGTAAGAGTGACTTTTCAGTTTTCTTTATAATTACATACTCACTTAAAATTAGTGTAAAAAAAAGTGACAACCTTCAGTTGCCACGTCAGTATTTAATAATGCATGTTTTTATTTCCCGTCGTCTTGTACAGGATTTTGGATGTAAACTGCCCTACTGGGCTGGCGACCGTTAATTATTTCCTTTTCGTTCATTAGTGTAACTTTTGGATTCATGATCAGTGGTATCCCTTTTCTGTCCAGCGTTGTCCGTGAGTGAATGCACAAAATAACTTTCATTTTCCAAATTATAGCCCTGTTGAATTTAATTACTTTTTATTTTTAGTAGACTTTCCATCAGAAGGGTCGGTTGTACACTTACTTATCGATATCACTTCTTCGGGAAAGATAGCCTTAAACAATTAGAAAAATCCATTAGGCATACACGTGATCCACGGTCATATTTTATATCGCAAGCAGGATAGGCCGATTAGTAAGAGGGAGGTTACACCATCTCGGTGGATTAGAATACATTTGTAAGTATATATATGCAGTTTTTTACTCGATCAGCATGTGAGACTGGAATAGATGGATGATAGATACTATTGGACCAGTGTATCCTTCACCATGTCACATGACTAGAAATCCCGGATACACTCTCGTCGGAAGCGTTAATTACCGCAAAATGCCTAGCAGTAAGATTCTGAAGCGAGATGAAGTATAACGCACAAGTAGGGTTCGGATTCATTTGCTGGAGTCTCAAGGGAAGCAATTCCAACAATACGCTTCAATTCAGTTCCATGGACTTTAACGGGGGTGTGATCTACACTCTAAGACGTGACAGAGAGAGTGGTGCAGTGGCTAGCACACTGGCCTCGCATTCTGGAGGACGACGGTTCAAAATCGCGTCCAGCCATCCACATTTAGGGTTTTCGTGATTCTGTTAATCGCTTCATACGAAAGCCGGGATGGTACTTTTGAAAGTGCACAGCCGATTTCGTTCTCGGTATGTCAACTAGAGATTGTTGCTCTACACTTCGGACTGAGATTTAAGCGATACTAAGATGTCTGCTGTTGCTTGAAAGATTCTGGCTATTAAGCTCTTCCAAAAAGCCATGGAGTCAAGTCCCGGCGGTCGCACTCATGGCACCCTCTGGTTGGCTGAACGGCGAACTAGCCAGTATGCTGGTTCAACGACGGCAGGAGGGACATGTGTGTTGCACGTATTCTTCGACTTCTAAGTTGAAATTTGGGAACATTCAATATGGAAGAGTATTCCCACAATATGAAACATTATTCTCCACATGTAAATTGATCGGCTGACGACTGGGCGGTCACCGCGATGGTGTCTCCTCCCTGTGAGCGTCTGGTACAGCTGGAGATTGGCGCCACTGCCGGTGTGGCAGGCGCTAGCTTATAACAGGATTACGTCTCTCTCCTCCTAAGGCATACTTGTACCGCTCACAGGAAAAACACATTTATCCATCGCAGAACGTTCGCTCAGTATTGATTATCATGTTGTTCATTCGTACCAGCATTACGTTATTAGTGAAGGCTTCTGCTCGCCATAGCGTGTGGAAATTGCTTGCTGAATGTATGTTTAAGGGCTGTTGGATGGTGTTGAATGCTTATTTTGTAGTATATTGAACGCTAGATTCAATGTTCGTAGTTCGATATTCAGTGTGGCAAGCATAGTTTCGTACCACGACAGTGACTTTACTCTCATTTAGCTGGAGATTTCACTGATTTTAGCATTATATCCGCTATTTGCACTGTTGCCGTCACAGTATTCATTTGGAAAGCATAAGACTACACCTTTGCATGATGCGAAGCGAGGTCTGTCGATACAATATTTGTTGCAGCAAGCATAAGAATCGCAACTGGAGAATACATGATGGCAAGGCTTCCTGCCGCAAATGAGTGTTCTTGTTTATTCAGTGATTTTTCTAAATCAATGAGCTGAAGCTACACCAGCGGGCAGCTAAGAACGGCAACGCTTTCGGCAGACACTTCATGTGTCACTCCATCAGAAGCAAGTGAGCTGTGTAAAATTCCTCCATCGCCTATTTCTCCACAATCTGTACAACATGATTTTCATTTTCATCCTTCCGCAAGAGACAAGAACACACACAAAGAGCTGTTTGGTACAGGCGCACGTCTGAAACCTATACCGGTCAGCCTTTGCACAGTTTACCTGCAAATTAGACAAAAAAAAGGGAGCTATGACACGTTATAATCGCATGCAGCGGCGGTAGGTAGCGAACTTGGGGACCGCTCTCTACCTGCCGCGGCATACCGGCGCACAGCGATACAACTAGTATGAAAATCCGTGTGTGTGTCTCATTTACATGCGACATAATATTTCAGTGAATTTCCTACATAAGCCTGATTTTACTTCGCTGGGGACCAATTTCAGATAGTAATGACACATCCATAACTTTTAAAATCATGCCTCTGTTTATTGTTCAGTTCTTCATCTGTGACGGATGGTCAGGTATTTCGCTATTGTTCCACGGAGGGGTCACTTTTACCGAGAGATACGTCTATCGGCGTGCAGGAAGCATCCAGTTCTTGAGCCTTTTGTCCATCAATGACCGATTCCTGCACACCGGAAACAGTACATCAATGTCTGTAGATGGATCGCTTTGTTTTACCATCAGCAACAGGCCAGAAAGTCCCTGGAAACTGGTATCCCTACTTACAGGAAGAGGAGAGGGAGGGAAGATGGAAGATAAGAGGGATGGTAAGACTGGTTCTAAGCTGGTTAGTCTGTATCTGCACATTAAGGTGAACACACGTGCAGCAGCTGCCAACACTCCCTCCTGGTGATATTTTTTGGGGTCGGTTTTTGATTTGTCTTATTACAATGACTATTCTCACTTCCCAGTGCGTGCGTGGCATTACGATCCGTTGTTTACGAGTGATGCCTTTTATTCACGACAGTTTCGATATGTACATGTAAATACAGCAGTGAAGATTTTGCCATCAGTTGTGGTAACATGTATTTGCCTTCCTATACTTTAGTGACAAGTGATAATTTGCTTGCCGCTCTATCCCTTCTTACCAAGTATCTGTGTACAAATTCCTCACTAGCTATACACTTGTAGATCGGTTGGAGGCCACTCTTCCTACACCTCAGTGATAGTTTGGTGTCCTGCCCCTTCTTACCATGCATGGACGTGTGTACTTCTTACTATATATGTATGTCTGTACCACTTCCTCAGCAGCTAATTCACTTGTAGACCTATAGGAGGCTACTCTTTCTATGCTTCAGTGATAGATCGGTGACCCGTACCCTAACACCATGTATCTGTGCACTAGCTCCTCGTCAGATAAACATTTGTAGATCGGTGGGAGGTAATTCTTCCTGCACCGGCTGTAGGACAGTTCTCCACCAGTTTAGAGTGGTAGTTTTATCTAGGTTATACAGCTAGGTGAACATATACACACTCGCGATCAGAAAGGGAAGAAGAACCCGTTTTAAGCGTTTTAATCAGAGACCTATACACAAAGGCGAGCACCACTCCTTCAGAAACAGGGCATAGTTGTTACCTGCGCTGTGGACTGACCAGCCCTGGTTTACTTTTTCTATGTTCTTCACCTTCTGTGTGTGATATACAATCAGATACATGCCTGTGCTTGTGCCTGTGTCCTTTACTGTGTACTGCTGATCTGTTCGACTTGGAGCCTGTCTTATTCCAGCGTATGGTCTCTCCTGTTTGTATGTCGCACTTTAGTGCTAGCGATACTTCTTCCACGAGGTCGTCCGCAGCTCGTGCTCCAGTGGCTAGCGTCGCTACTTCTGGATCACCGGTTTTAGGGTTCGGTTCCTGGCTGGATTGGGGATTTTGTCTTCCCGGGTACTGGGTGTTTGTGTTGTCCTCATCATTTCATCATTTAACCGTGAATTCACTTTCAAAATCTTTTCTTAAAGAATTTACTGTATTAACTAGCGATTCATCAAGAACATTAACACCTTTAATCACACTAAGTGAGCGTGGAAGTAGTTGCCAGTAGGTAACTGATGAAAACAAATTTCTTTCAACAAATGGAAATTTTATTCCTAAAAACCTTTGTTTTTAAAAAAAAAACAAATTTAAAAATTATTATCAGAAAGCACCCTCTAAATATCAAGTTACAATTTATTCAGAGGCTGAAATAAAAAAAATTTTATTTTTTATATTTATTTGAGATTATGGGCTTTCGGGCTGAGAACCTTGCCGCTCCCTTTTAATACGGCCGTAGTCACGACCGTTCACAACAACCTCTGAAAGACTACAGTGCCGCAAATCTGCAACACACCAAATTACTTTAAACTAAAAATTTTAACAACTCACACAAACACATAAACAATGCACCCCGTAGGAGGGATGGAAATGGTACAAAACACTCACAGTAAAAAAAAAAATTACTTGCCACCGAAGTGCAACTTGTTTTTAAAGAAAACACATATGGTGGAAGGGTGGCAACTTTATACACTAAAATGACCATTTAAATAAAAACCCATGAAATGCAGTCTTACATAAAATATACAGATATGGTCTACACCACACATATCCGGTGGTCTCGCGGTTCTAGGCGCGCAGTCCGGAACCGTGCGACTGCTACTGTCGCAGGTTCGAATCCTGCCTCGGGCATGGATGTGTGTGATGTCCTTAGGTTAGTTAGGTTTAAGTAGTTCTAAGTTCTAGGGGAATGATAACCACAACAGTTGAGTCCCATAGTGCTCAGAGCCATTTGAACCATTTTAGCCACACATATACCGCCTCTCAAGTGATAGGCAAGATGAAACATATTTCAGGAATTCGGCCTTTACACTTCAACACCGAATGCGACAAACATGACAGAGGCAGCCGGCCGGTGTGGCCGTGCGGTTCTAGGCGCTTCAGTCTGGAACCGCGTGACCGCTACGGTCGCTGGTTCGAATCCTGCCTTGGGCATGGATGTGTTTGACGTCCTTAGGTTAGTTAGGTTTAAGTAGTTCTTAGGGGACTGATGACCATAGATGTTAAGTCCCATCGAGCTCAGAGCCATTTGAACCATTTGACAGAGGCAGCTATTAACGTACGGCAGACCGACTGACAGACAGACAGACACTAACTGCCCAACCAATGCGATCGGGAGACAGACGAGCAAGCTGGGGACGAGAGACTGACCAAGAAAACAAGTAGCATTTAACAAGTAAATGAAACAACATGTCACTAATCACTTAAAATCTAATACACTGCGATGTCTGGCGAAGATCTGGCGCAGCCCCCCCAAAACGCTCTCCCGAACCGTCCGCTGCCAGCCGCTTCAGCGGACGCAGGGAGGCACGCCGATCTCCAGTCTCACGGCGTCGCAGCTCGCAGCGGCCAGACCGATGTCGTGGGTTGACTCCTGTTGCTCTCGTGTCGGCTGCGAAGCCACTACCCCTCGCTATACGGTGCGGCCCACTGGACTGACGTGGCGACCTCACATGCTCCGACGCTCAAGACGGACTAGTCATCTTTTGTCCAAGTGCGCGACCGACCAACCGATCGATCCAACCGCCAATGACCATTGACTGAACAAACTCCAGCAGACTGGCGGCCTAACACATACTAGCCCCGGACGACAGACAGTGACTGCCCCACACTGACCCAGCTACCAGCCGACCAAACTCGCCGAGACTGACAGCTTGCCCCACACTGCCCGGCTGACCAACTGAGCAGACTCGTCCCCTAGCGAACTCATTTTTTTTTTTGGTCATCAGTCTACTGACTGGTTTGATGCGGTCCACCACGAATTCCTTTCCTGTGCTAACCTCTTCATCTCAGAGTAGCACTTGCAACCTATGTCCTCAATTATTTGCTTGACGTATTCCAATCTCTGTCTTCCTCTACAGTTTTTGCCCTCTGCAGCTCCCTCTTGTACCATGGAAGTCATTCCCTCATGTCTTAGCATATGTCCTATCATCCTGTCCCTTCTCCTTATTAGTGATTTCCACATATTCCTTTCCTCTCCGATTCTGCGTAGAACCTCCTCATTCCTTACCTTATCAGTCCACCTAATTTTCAACATTCGTCTATAGCACCACATCTCAAATGCTTCGATTCTCTTCTGTTCCGGTTTTCCCACAGTCCATGTTTCACTACCATACAATGCTGTACTCAAGACGTACATCCTCAGAAATATCTTCCTCAAATTAAGGCTGGTATTTGATATTAGTAGACTTCTCTTGGCCAGAAATGCCATTTTTGCCATAGCGAGTCTGCTTTTGATGTCCTCCTTGCTCCGTCCGTCATTGGTTATTTTACTGCCTAGGTAGCAGAATTCCTTAACTTCATTGACATCGTGACCATCAATCCTGATGTTAAGTTTCTCGCTGTTCTCATTTCTACTACTTCTCATTACCTTCGTCTTTCTCCGATTTATTCTCAAATCATACTGTGTACTCATTAGACTGTTAATTCCGTTCAGCAGATCATTTGATTCTTCTTCACTTTCACTCAGGATAGCAATGTCATCAGCGAATCGTATCATTGATATCCTTTCACCTTGTATTTTAATTCCACTCCTGAACCTTTCTTTTATTTCCATCATTGCTTCCTCGATGTACAGATTGAAGAGTAGGGGCGAAAGGCTATAGCCTTGTCTTACACCCTTCTTAATACGAGCACTTCGTTCTTGATCGTCCACTCTTATTATTCCCTCTTGGTTGTTGTACATATTGTATGTGACCCGTCTCTCCCTATAGCTTACCCCTACTTTTTTCAGAATCTCGAACAGCTTGCACCATTTTATATTGTCGAACGCTTTTTCCAGGTCGACAAATCCTATGAAAGTGTCTTGATTTTTCTTTAGCCTTGCTTCCATTATTAGCCGTAAGGTCAGAATTACCTCTCTCGTCCCTTTAATTTTCCTAAAGCTTAACTGATCGTTACCTAGCACATTCTCAATTTTCTTTTCCATTCTTCTGTATATTATTCTTGTAAGCAGCTTCGATGCATGAGCTGTTAAGCTGATTATGCGATAATTCTCGCACTTGTCAGCTCTTGCCGTCTTCGGAATTGTGTGGATGATGCTTTCCCGAAAGTCAGATGGTATATCGCCAGACTCATATATTCTACACACCAACGTGAATAGTCGTTTTGTTGCCACTTCCCCCAATGATTTTAGAAATTCTGATGGAATGTTATCTATCCCTTCTGCCTTATTTGACCGTAAGTCCTCCAAAGCTCTTTTAAATTCCGATTCTAATACTGGATCCCCCTATCTCTTCTAAATCGACTCCTGTTTCTTCTTCTATCACATCAGACAAATCTTCCCCCTCATAGAGGCTTTCAATATTCATTCCACCTATCTGCTATCTCCTCTGCATTTAGCAGTGGAATTCCCGTTGCACTCTTAATGTTAGCACCGTTGCTTTTAATGTCACGAAAGGTTGTTTTGACTTTCCTGTATGCTGAGTCTGTCCTTCGGACAATCATATCTTTTTCGATCTCTTCACATTTTTTCTGCAGCGAACTCATAGCGCCCCTTAAATACACGTGGACGGGCTACCTTTCCCCTTTCCCACCAGAGGGAGACACCAAAGCTGCGATTGCCACAGCGGCACCACCGCCAGGAACGGAGGGTGACTGCTTTACACTAAGCGCTGCGGCGCGCTCTTCAAAACAGCAAATTTTACGCCACTCAATCTTCATCATTCGTGAGAGTGACTAGACTGGACTGTATTAAAAATTGGACTGTGTAAGAAATTGGCACTTTGTACGGGCGCTGATGACCGTGCAGTTGAGCGCCCCCAAACATGTTGTGGCGTAACAAGAGAGCTACGCCACACTGAAGTAGCCGAAAGGCACGCGTAATCTCACTTAGGCTAGATAGAGGTCTGAAACAGGATACGTAATGAATGGTAGCAAGAAAAGTACGTAGCTGCTATAATACTTAACTTTTAATTTATCCTTGTTGCATACAGCATTACTTGAGGATACAAGTGAGACCCTATCTTAAAATGGTTAATGGCGCCTTGCTAGGTCGTAGCCATGGACTTAGCTGAAGGCTATTCTAACTATCTGCTCGGCTAGTGAGCGATGCATTCTAACTATCTGCTCGGCTAATGAGCGATGCTTCGTCCGTGTAGTCGCTAGCAATCTCGTCCGTACAACTGGGGCGAGTGCTATCTCGTATCTCGAGACCTGCCTTGTGGTGGCGCTCGGTCTGCGATCACACAGTGGCGACACACGGGTCCGACATGTACTAATGAACCGCGGCCGATTTAAAGCTACCACCTAGCAAGTGTGGTGTCTGGCGGTGACACCACAAAACATCATCTTCTGCAGTGTTGTTTATAGAGTTCCAGTCGTCTGCGTACTAACTGTCCTATGTTCTGGTTTCCTAAACTTGGTCGTATGTCTCCTAAGACATCACAGATGAGGACTATGGGTTCAGGTGTGCCATTCTCACCACGGGCACAAGTTAGAGTCTGTTTTAGGCCAGACCTGTGGAAATGCACAGGATACGGGCCATGGCCCGTGAGAAAGTGCACCACGTCGCGTGTTGTATATATGTACTTCAGATTCATCCGCTCTCGTGCACTGAGGAAGAAAGAGCAGACTCGTCTTCCCGTACCAGTTCTGTCCCATTCTGTCTGGTCTGTCAAGTATGAATTCTCCATCTGTTAAATTTCCGTTTATCGGTTATATCTTATCCAGTTATTTCTCTTATTATGTGGCGTCTTCGCCTGTTCAGGCAGTAGACAGCTGCTCTGAGGCGAATTGTAATATCTATAGGGAAAACTCACAGTACGTCGCACAGTGCCTCAATCGAGGTCTTGCCGAAACCTTAGAGATTCTGAGTAGAATACTCCTCTGGCCGCGCCTCTGAATGTTTCTATGCTACCTAAGCGTAATCGCTAGGCCCAGTCAATAGCGGCAAAAGAAGTTATTGACTACTGAATGATTCTATGCGTAATAGCTAGGCCCAGTCAATAGCGGCAAAAGAAGTTACTGACTAGAGGAGTGCCGTGTAGTATGTCCTCATTGTCTGCAGAAGTAGTCTGCATCTTATTGCGTTCAGTCTTGCAACTTTATGTATGAGTTTCGTCGCTTTATTGACTGTCAGTCTGGCATGTTCGTTAAAGTGTAAATGTTCGTCAGTATAAACGACAAGTTATCTTGTCATAGCTTTCCTTATTATATGTGTGTAGTTTAACTTTATAGCTGGTTTTCTTTCAGTGTTCCTCTTAGAAATAGGTAAACAGCTTTGTTTGTTACTACTGTGAGATTTTCATTCGTGCACGATTCACTAATAAACGCGAGAAGCCGCGTGGCATTACTCTCTACCTTGGGACCTGGAGTTTGCAGATACCATGCCCATAAGGTCATCAGCGTACGCAACCACCCCGTTTGCTGCGTCGTTGTGTTTTATGGGTATGCCCCTGGAATTCAGTCCGCATATGGATCCCTGCAGACAACGTTTTGTTACCATCTTTATAACCTTTCGGTGGACAGTCTTCCATTCCTCTATTCTGTTTTCACAATAATCTCTAAGGCTGTTTCATAGAGCCAGTGGAACATTCATCTCTTGGAAACCGAGCCGGCCAGCAAAGATTGTCGAAAGCACCAGCCATGTCAATTAGGATTGCTACTATGTGTTTCTCACGTATTGTCTGTGTCATTGCTACGGCCCTGTTTACTGCGTCGTCGATGGATCTATGTGGTCGAAAACCAGACTGATGTGGGTTAAGGCCGAAGAGCGGCTGGTGCGACTGAAGTCGGTCCCACAGTAGTCTCTCCTATACCTTTCGCAGAATGTCAGTGAGACATATTGTCTATGTCTTAGGGTCAGTCGGGTATTAGTCCTCTGCTTTCTTGATTGTAACTGCATTTGCGGCTTTCATATATTTGGTATTCGGCCTTCTACCAGAGCATCATTCAGTAAGTCTTTAAGGTATGGTACGATAAGTGAAGCAGCTTGTTTGATTGTTTCAGGGTGGATACCATCAGGGCCCGGAGCTTTGTTGTTCTTTATTTTGTGTACTTCCAGTGCAATTTCCTTCCGAGGAAAAGGTATAGTGATGCCATCGTTTTCGTATTTGTCATAAAGTAATCTGCGAAGGCCGGTGTGAAGTTGGTTGTCCTGAGTGTGGTCATTGTCAGAAAGTAGCTTGTTGAGGAGATACTGTGTTGTGCATCTCCAGCCACTTGTGCTAGTACCATCTGATTTGTTCAGTGCTGATAATACTGTAGGAGTCTTTATATGTTCAGTCTGCAGCTAAAACGCCTCCCTCAAATGTTGTTCTAAGTTTGTCCTAACATAGTGTCACAGTGGTCCTTCCTGATCTTATTTAGTTCGTCTTTGTATCATGTTTTAGAGTCACGATAATGTTGAAGTCTAATTTTCCTTTCCTGTGCTGTCTTTGATGTTTGGTAATATCGTCATTTATCAGGAGTGTCTTTTCTTGTCATGTTAATAGTGCTGACCACGGTGCGTTTTGTTTGGGTGCGTCGCGTGCTGCAGGTATTGCTGCAGCTTTCTGTAAGACGTCTGTAAGAACGTAAGTTCTGTAATCTATGCTTCCTTGCATGACACACAGAGGAGACTCTTTAATCGTACACCTTAATTTTTGGCAGTTTGCTTTGGGTAGCAGCAACTTGGGTGTTGTAATGTGGCTGTGTCTGTGTTTGTTTTAGTGTATATAACTACTGCGTTATGATGACTGAGTATTCTCTTATCGAGCACATGCCAGTTCGCCAACTGTATTAATGATGTGATGTTTGCCAGAAAAATGTCTATGTTGCTGCCTACTCCACTATTTCCGTGGTAAGTTGGCGGCTGACCTGGTTTGTTTAAAACGAAAGGATTAAATTCGTTTATAACATCGACTGTTATTTGTCCTCTGGCGACCGTTCTGTCAGAGTGTCAGAGGTTCGACCTAGCATTTATGCCTGTTCAAGATAAGTAGTCGTCTGCCATTTGCAAATCGAACAATTTCTTTTATTACTTCAGTAAAAGGCTCCATGTCAAATAACTACTGGGTGTAGATCGACGAAATGATCCATGTTTCCCTGCTTGAAGTAATTTCGACTGTAAACGTATGTTGTGTGCATAATTGCGTTATTTGTGTCACTCTAATGTCATTGTTTACTAAAAATCAGGGCTCGTTTTTGCCGCGTGCCGTTCGAGAGTGGAACGGTAGAGAGTCAGCTTGAAGGTGGTTCATTGAACCCTCTGCCAGGCACTTTATTGTGAATAACAGAGTAATCACGTAGATTCAGATGAATGACTGCAGCGTTGACCTTGTTCGTGTCTGTGATTTGCATGTACTGCCTTGGAAGGTCTGGAATTCTTCCGTGTCTTGTGTACGGTTCTTGTAGACACAATATGCCCCCGCATACCTCATTCACCAGCCTACCAAGTTCTGTGCCCACCGTCGTGCTACTCATAGAGCTAAGCTGCAAGTCTTTCACTATGAAAATTTAGTAAAAACAAAGAACTTCGGTCCGCTCTGGGCGTAATCGAGGTACACGAGTCCATGCTCCCTTACCAGGTCCTTGTAGACATTGTCAAGTTTAAGATCTTAGTTTCTTCGTTCACATGTTTTTTTTTATCTTGTTTCTTACTTCACGGTTTTGTAACTCTCTTTGTCACACTGGGTTCTTGCGTTTATCTCTTGGTGTAGTTTTCGATTTTGGGTCATGTGATGTCGCGTCAGTTGAAGAGTGTTGTAATTTTTCAGTGTGAGCTTTTTGTGTCTTCACGTTGTTTTGGGTATCCATATGGTTGTGGTCTCGTTTTGTTGCTTGAAATTTTCTGTTTGCGTTTGTTTCTTTTTGATAATTATGTCTTGCACCTGAGTTGTCTCTTCGTGCGTATTGCCACAGTAGACGTAACGTACAGTTTGCATGTATGGTTTACATTTTGATGTGTCATATTCATATTTTTCTAACGTTGTTGTTTCATTATACGGTAACCTATCCTCTGGTGATGGAAGAATTAATTTGCGTTTATGTTGTTTCGGTGTGACCTGATGTACTGGTGTTATGCATGAGTCATTATCCTGTTCTGCGTGTCTCGGACGTCTGTTGTCATTGTTATGTATTTGTGTTACATGTGGTGTGTTGTGTTGAACGATTGTGCCATGGTCCGGTTCTTGATGGCCATGACAGTATCCTGGATCTCTGTCGTTATTTTTATGTACTTCTGTTGTGTGTAGTGTGTTGTTTTAAGGTCTTCTGTACTCAAGGCTTCCTCTTTCAGTTCTTCTATTGTACTAAAGGTTGCCATTTGTAGTGTTGTCCACTGGAACAGTTCGTGTTTGATGTGCCTCGCCACATTGAAGTCCATGGCGCCGTAGAAATACGCATCGCCGATGTAATTTGTTAGGCTAAAATACTTTTCTTGCCAAATGTAGCAACTATTGAGGGAATTTATGACCGTTGGAGCCTGTGCTCAGCAGCAACCCAAGTTGTTGCGTCCAGGCTACTGTACGTCGCCACACTCTTGTTTCCGGTACTGGTGATTTGTGTTTGCTTCTGCGAGGTGTGATGCTGATGTTCACATCCATGTTTTGTTGCAGGACCTCTGTACATTTCTGTAGTCGATACTTGTGTTTATATCCCTATCTACAAGTCCAAAGAGTGTTGTCTCATTGCTTTCGTTTTAGCGTGTGCTAGTTGACACTCTCGGTGACATGATACTCCATTTTTCTATTTGTCTTTTGTAGAGTTCTTTGTGAGTAGGGCATTGTAATCCCCCCAGCTTTGTTACGTGTTCTTTTCCTGTCTTTGCAAGGAATGCAGCCAGTAGGTTACTTCATGAAATTCGAACTTCTTATGACCAGGTTTCGCACATTTCCCGCAGAGAGCTTCCCTGTCACATCTTTTCGACGAATGGCCAAAATCCCAACAGTTGAGACTTTTTTTTTTGCTGGCACATGGTCCTTAATGCCTAAAGATTCAAACTGTATGTACACCTTATCCTCCGTAATAACAGTAATCTGATGTTCATGTCACCTCTAGAACATTGAATACCGTTCTTTTGGCTTTTGGGCTTGTTTTGAATCGAATTTGGCTCCTTAATGAAATTTCTCTTTGGTTATGTGATCGCTGACATTTCAGGGGCTGCTACAACTCACATCTTACTAGGCAGAAAGGATAAATCAGATTTATTAAGTAACAGCAGTGTTTATCAAACATTGACAGAAACAAACTGAACATTGGTCAAACAGGCAGGCTGTAGCAGATACACTGGCTGAGCGTGAACGTAGATGGAGAATACACAACTCAGATTCAATTTTAGCCGCACATGTGTTGGAGAAAAATCATAGACAATAAGTCAATACAGAAGCGCTACATGTAGACAACAAAGAGAGATAAATCTAGCAGAGGCACTTGACGTAAAAAATCTCATAGGCCCCACCTGCTCCTAACTAAACGGTTGTATCTAGGGACATTACCACTCTTAAGTTACACATTATCAAGTCATTCCTAGATCTGCCCCAACGATCGCATTTGTTTCTACAAATGTGTTCGTAACAGAATTGTTGTTATACTTTACCTAGGTTTTTTCTTTCAAACTTTAGCAATACATTCATAAAACCCGTACATTTTAATCTTGTGTGCTTTCGTTATGTACTGTGTTTGATACTATCCGTTTCGTAAATTGTAGTTCATCACATTTGTGCACGAACGACGAGCGTTTGATTTGACATTTCTCACCATCATGGCCAAATATTTTGTGTGGGTGTCGATGGTATCTTTGTTTCCAATGTTTGGTTTCCTATGCAATAGTATCTCTGGTGGCTGATAGTCACTTGTTTCCTGACGATGTTGCAATTAACCAAAAACCGGTTCGAAAGGACAAACTGGTAGAACAATAACGCAGCTTAATATAAATGTGAGATAAAGTCATGGAGGAGACAGACGACCACTATTATACGAGTAATAATTAGCTGTCGTGCACTGACGCTGACTGGGTAGCAAAGGAAACAGTTTGACATCAGGCAAGGAACAACTTCATTGCTCATACCACATAGACAGCAAATGTTTGTTTCCCATACAATTTGAAACGCCGTATCTACGTGCAGCAATCGCTCCTGGCTATCTGATGATGGATGAACTTCAAAATGCGTCATGTGAGCAATAAACTCATTCCTTACCTGATGTCTGACTTTTACCTTTGTGATCCAGTCAGCCTGAATGCAGTACTAATTATAATAACGCAGCTTGTTTGTTTTCAGCTTTAAATATAAAGCTGTTCTACCAATTAAGGACGAAAGCATCGATAATATGAATTAAAAAATAGTAATAATTACCTATATAAGGTATTTCAACTAGCCTTTAAAGAAAAAAATTAAATAATGCCTTACAATACATCACGATTACACTAATTGTTCCAAGGTACTGGAAATAACAGGTTTATGAATCAGAACATACAAACCGGTATCAATCAACAAGTCCAACAATGTAAGAAGAAAGAGTGTTCTTAACGTTTGTGTTCACTTCAACACGTAAGATTTACTTCACGCCAGTGGTGAGTTATCTTTATGTAAATGTCGTATATATAACTGCTTTCATGCCTTTAGTGATAAGAATTAACTGCTATTTCACGAATCTAAGTGGATTCCTTTTTGTTGACTATCGTTACAGCTAATTTCTTTCAGCAGTAGATGTTCAGTGCAATATACTTTAGGCGCTGCGTTAAAAGAGGTCATGAATTTTTAAACACTGGTTGTGAAGCTGTTTTATGGACTTGTGTATCTTCAGTTAATTGTCCTAAATAATAAAGCATTTCTACAAAAGTAACAACACTTTGTAGTCATTTTTGAGATCGCTTTGGAAGATAATTTTGCAGAACATGGGTCGCTACGGGAAATGAAATAAAGGGAATATCTAATTATGCAAATGAAATGAAATTTAATGGGCTTCCGGAGTTTGTTTCTTTAAGCAGAGGAAATTTATTCTTCCTTCGTTAATAGCCTGTAAGGGGTTCTGCATCGAATAAGCGCTGTAGAGGGAAACGATTAGAATACAAAAGACGAAATCTGAATAAATGTTAAGTGGTTCCCAAAGGTAATATCGGTATTAAAAGAGACATTAAGAATGATACAGAGCGTTCTGCTGGTTAATGAGTTCTTTTAATACTTATTATCTGAAGCCAGTAACTATTTTTCCTCTCCTCTTCGAAATATTACGAATGGGGATTTGGGAATATATGTATTACACAAGAATTGAGTTCTAGGAATAAATCTCTATTTTTCTACAAAAACAGCCGAAAAATTCTATAGACATCAGTGACACATGGTGCTCTCACAGATTCAGCAACAAAAAGAGATTTTTTCGTAACCTGTTGTAAGGAAACAGATATATGAAAGAAAATGATGTGTCTCTCCCGAAGCTACAAAGTGTTCCGAAAGAGGGTTATTTAGTATAAGCAAGAACTGAACCAACTTATCGAACACAGTTCCCGTACTCGTCATAGATACAAGATTCTGGAGCACATGGGACACAATCTGATATAAAGTTCACACAGCAACAAGTGGACAGCTTCACTAGAAAACTCTGCTGTGGCTAGGTGTTGACTCTGGGTCAATTTAGAGATTACCGTTTTCGCATTAAATACTAGTGATGTTGCAAGCAAAAGATATTTACTGCGTACGTTACATCAGATGACATCGATACAGAGGTTGAAACGTCCCCTTTGAAAAATTGTACACGACTGTGCTTAAACTGACACACTATATTTTTAGCGCAACGCAATCTGACTATCAAAGATCCCTACAAAAGAATGGCCCTGAGTAACATTAAACTATACCTTTCAGAAATCACTTACCTCACAAAAATCTGCATTACTCGAGCTACTGCAATACAGCGAGCGCCACTACTGCCAGCTAAATAAAAGATTCAAACTACGGAAGGCACTAACTATTGATAGGCATAGTTAGTAAATGGAAGATTTTAATAGAAAACAAACAATGTATTTACCTTAATAGTCATAATATATATAGCAGTTCATGACAAATTACAAAACTCCGCAATCTCTCTCCCCACATCCACCACTGCTGGCGGCTCACCTCCAACTGCGCAACGCTACGCGCTGTTCACATCCAGCTGCCGCTGCCCAACACTGCAATGGCAGACAACAATGCAAACTAGACACAGACTGCACACAGCACAGCCAGTGATTTTTATACAGAGGTGGCGTTACCAATAAAAAAACCTAAACAGCCTACTTACAAGGTGTTAGATTGTGTCCTTCAGGACTGGGAATGGTTAAAATGACGTCTTCCAATGTTCTTTGAACTCCACGATAAAGCGTTGAGTCCCACTGCCACTTGCTGCAGTTTACAAATCACCGGAATGTAAATGCATTTTACTACAATAGATGAAAAACGTACGACAAATCTGTGGTGTTCGAACTAAACCTCTAACTGAAGAATGTTTTACTTTTACGTTGTACTCAAGGTAAATAACCGTACAAGAATGGAACACGCTGAAAGTTATTTTTCACACATGCCAACATTCAGCGTTTCCTACTTTCTGAGCTTCCTACCACTTGAGCACTTTTACTAATGTAATAGCGTAGCCACGCTGCTTTGCGCGCGTAGACTGTATCGTCGGCATACACTATTTTGTGTTTCTTTAGTCGAATTTTTGTTGTTCAGAAATTGCAACACCATCTAAAGATTTTCACGCTGATTAAGGCCACAGAGGAATGGTCTTTCCCACGTGTGCTTCTGACAAAGAAACGATTCAGCTAACTGGAGTCGTAGATTTTTGTAAATCATCCTTTTATGTTGTTGTAGTGATATTTCGATAGATAGCGAATTTTGGCGGGAAGTTTGAATTTTGGCGGGAAGAAGGTCAATTGCGCTACCTCCACTAAGCTACCCCCAACCCCCTAGAAAATGGAGGGAAGTACAAATTCCAAGATGATAATGTGTCACCCATAAGAAAAGCGCTGGGAGATAAGTCACTTGATGTTTCGCTGCTAATCTAAGAAAATCGCGGGAAGAAGGTCAATTGGGCTACCTCCACTAACCTAAGTCACCTGACTGCCGCTTCCTCCTACGAACTGGTGCCAATCTGAATTCCTACAGGATAACGCATCACACTGCTCTTATCTCTACTACGCAAAGAAAATCGCATTAAAATAGCTCAGTTGGCCTACCTCCACTAACCTGAGTCACCCGACCGCCACCTCTTCCTACAAACTGGCACCTACTTTTAATTTTGGCAGTAGAGAACATTCAATTCACATATCTCTTCTAAGCTAACAAAATGGCGCGACACTTGTACTAACATAAGTCACCAGACTGCCACCACCTCCTCAGGATTCACGGGAAAAGGACATAGTCACTACACTTTATTTGGACAAACCTATGCAGTTGTGTTCACCACAAGGTCAGGACTCCAATTGACATAGTACACATCGCCAACACCAGAGGGTGCTCGCATCTGTGACATACTCCAAGATGATGACACCCAGTGTATTCACCACTAGGTCTGGACTCCAAACGATTTAGTACACAGCGCCACCACTGGAGGACGCCACTGTGATGTCAGATCATTGTTGCAAGTACTGTTATTCAAGATGGCTGCACCCAGTGTGTCCACAACCACGAGGTCCAGAGTCTACTTCACATCAATGACACCAGAGAGTACCACCTTCACATCAGAACATGACGCATGTACCGTTATTCAAGATGGCTGCACCCAGTGTATTCGCCACATAGTGCAAGATTGTACACTTGGCTTACCTCCACTAACCGAACCCCATCCCCAGTAAAAATCAGGCAAAGTTCAAATTCCAACATGATAATGCGTCACACCTAAGAAAATCGCACGAAGATAGGTCACTTTCGCTTCCAACCTAAGAAAATTGTGACAAAGAAAGGATACTTGTACTAACCTCATCCACCTGACCGCCACCTCCTCTTAATAATCAGCGCCAAGTTTGAATTCTGCCAGTAAAAAAAGGTCACTTCTGCTTTCGCTACCAACGTAAGAAAATTGGTGCAAACGAAGCTCTCCACCACCACCAGGCCAAAGTCACCAGGCCGTCACCTCTTCCTAGGGGCGGGTAGTAAAATGATTCAGCCTGCAGTAGGCTGATGGAGAGAGGAAAGAGTGAAATTTATTTATTTTGGAGCAGTATATTTATCACAGAACACGTGCTCTGACATGCCCCACAGCATACAGACCTGCAAACTACTCCTACATAAATCATGTACAAAGCTCTACACACATTCTTTCTAATTGTAAACCGTCAAATATAACACATTACACAACCTATAGACATGTGAACCACTCACAAACAATGCAGAGAATTTATGTCCAGATAGCCAAACAACAAGGTCTGCAAGAATTAAATGAAGTTCTGGTTGGAAATGAATTAGTTTTGGTCGAAAGTGAAGGAAATATGTGCATGAAAGATATTCTTGAAACGAGAAAAATAAAACAGGGGTATAAAATGCACACCACAAGTACTGTAGTATCAAATTTTACACTTACTCTTTCACACATTACACATGAAAAAAGATCCTGTCCTTTCCTTGTGTGTTGTTCCACTATGTTTATGTGTACCGTTGTGTCTGTGCGTTCTTTCTATCTCTTTGTATTTACCTGATAAGATAAATTTGGTATAAATTTTTTCCTTCTAATAAAATCTGGCATTCACTATGATGAGGAATACGGTTACCCTGTTATGTACCATGCTCTTTAGTTCAGGAAGATGTTCAGACATTATTTATTCTATCATGCTACTCTTGATATTATCATTTGTCATTTATTTACTTATGTCGTAATTCCTATAATACTCGTATATATGGTTATTTCTATCCTTTTCGTAAAGCATGTATTACTACAAATGTTATTTGTATTATCAACTTCTTTACCATAATTATGTTTTTTTTACATTTGAAACAGTATTCTTATGTAAGGCGTGCTGCGACTTCAGCGTTGGTGCTGTTTGTAGGTTTTCGTCCTCTGTTGGAGGCCAGACCATATCGTTTAGTTGATATGGTTGTGATTGTTTGTCTTCTTCTCGTGTTGACTGGAGCCACTTGGTGTCACAAGCATTACCTGTCCGCTAGTGGCAGCAGCGGCTGTTATCCGTATGTACAAACTGTGCCCTATCTTTGGGACGACGTCGTTGCTCTTCCAGGTCGTGTCAGTGGGCAGTTCGGTTGGGGACTCAGGAGGAGCCAGGTCCGCGCAGTGCGAGTACACACTGGGACCTCTGACGGCCCACATGGACTGCCAGAACGGAGGCATGTGGTCATGAGGGTGCACGACCTCGTCGTAAACCGGATCCTGCAAGCTTTAAGTTGAGCGCATTAGGGTTCAAGTAGAGAAACCTCCATCATTGTGAGACCTTGCGATTTTCCAATGACTTGGGTTCGTGTTGCTGCTCGTAGTGTTACTGAGGCAAAGAGTGGAGAGTGGAGTGCTTGGGGAAGGCGGATCTGATTAGTTTTCCTCGACTTCTAATTACTATTTATTGCGTTCAGTGTGTTACAATATGTGAAGTTCAACCAGCGGTATTTTTCCTGCCTCGTGGCCGCTAACGACCCAGTTAATTGCCCTGGGGGGTTAGTGTATGTAACGTCAGTGTACGTTTCATCGCCTTGCCACTGTTGTCTGGTGAGGCATGTAGTTTTGACAGCTTCTTTGATTGTAGGTTCGTTGACGATTCTTCTATTCTGGTGGTAGTGATTCCTTTCTCGTTTCTAGCGCTCTGAGCACAGTATTCCGTCGATGGAGTCCAGACCGCCGATTCCGGCTTTGGCGTATTTTTACATCTTTGCATTTGGTTTATTGGATGTCAGGTAGCTTCAGAAAGGTTATCATTAGTCATTCGTTACACTGCCACTAGTCTGAGTTACCATCTTATGAAGTGATTGCAACTCTTCGCTGCCTATCTTATCGGTCACGAAAATGTTTTTTGCCGGACGTACTCAGAGGTCGATTCCTGGTGCACCGTCTGTGACTGGCCCCTTGTGCTTTATTACTCTATTTGCTGTTTTATTGTATGTTACTAAAATTTTTTATATAATTGCCATTCTTGGCGTTACAGCAGGTTTAAATGATTGTGCTACCAAGTTTACCACCATTTTTTCTCACGCGCTTAGTGATTAGTTCCGTAGTAGTGACTATGACAGAGCCAACCGTAGAAATAGGCATTATCATTATCAATGACTTCAGACGCAACAGTTCACCTTGTAATTACGATTCCAGGAGAAATTTTCCACCACATAATCGACAAGAAAAAAATTACAGAAAGCACCGACATTTTAAATTAAGCTTTGCTATTGCATTGCTGTTTTACAGTGTGTTTGTTAAAATTTTTATAATTGCCATTCTTGGCGTTAAAGACCTTCAGCCATGAAGGTCGTTACTTGCCTTGAATACTAATTGGGATCACATTGACTTGTTTTCAAATCATTATTTGCTGTGTGTGTATTTTATGCTCATTTGGTAAATTGTAATGCACTGAAAGCACTATTAATTACACAGTTATTTATTCTTTCAATAATAACGTGTGATATCTTTATTTATTGCTGAGTCTGGAATTACCGTTTTAAAATAAATGTTTGTAATAGCAAAAGGGAACCAATAGCAACTAATTATGACCCCATCCACAATCGTAACCGAATCCTGCCTTCCTTGACTAACAGGATTCATTATGCTGTAAAATTGTAATTGTATAGACACTAGCTCTTGGAGTTAGAGAAATAGTAGCACTCCATCTTCAGGCCACAAGTGGCCCAGCGGGACCATCCGACCGCCTTGTCATCCTCAGCTGAGGATGTTTGTAGGTGGGGTGTGTGGTCGGCACACCTCTCTCCCGGTCGTTACAATGGTTTTCTTTAACCGAAGCCACTACTATTCGGTCGAGTAGCTTCTCAAATGCCATCATGAGGCACAGTGCACCTCAAAAAATGGCAACAGCGCATGGCGGCCACGCCTGACAGTGTTTAACTTCCGTGATCTGACAGGAATCGGTGTATCCACTGAGACAAGGCCAATGCCAGGTAAAAAAAAAAAAGTTGGGATTCTTTTTACTGCACACATTTGTCTGTTAGTTATACTATATGTATAAAATCTCAGAGACTATATGACCCTGTTAGTGCTTGCATGTGTGTTGATGATTCAGAAAGGAACTGATTAACAGCATTGCTGGTTGTCACGATATTGCAAAAAAAAAAAAAAAATAAAAAATAAAAAAAAATTGGGAGTGCACAAGTGGTGGTTTAAGGAGTTGTAGTACGCATCAATACTGACTACACAGCAGTGGCTCACGGACGAGCTACATTATCCTCAAGACATTTCAATTGTGATTGTGCGCCTGCAAAGTCGCAATGGATGGCTGCTGGCCATCTTTACAAAAACTACAGTGGGTCTGCACCTTTGGTGGCCCACTACTGTCATAATCTCTACTAAGACTGTAGTGATTCTGCTCTGTGGTGACCCACAAATACTACCAATATTCTTCAAGAATTTAACTGACACTGCTATGGGTCTTCTCTGTTGTGGCCTATTACCTGTCTTACGATACCCACTGAAATCTTCATGTCAAGAGTCACAGCTATACGTTTGCTCGATTTGCTCTTGATTAACCCGATCGCTGGTTCCCAAGCCTTGCTAAGATTATAGCTACAGTCACGGTTTATGAGGTCGTCATTGGTGCGAATTTCGATGGCCTCTCTATCAACGCTGTCCCAGTATCTCGACATCTGTACTAGAGACCTCGTGCGGTGTTACTCCATGGCGTGATTTTCCGACAAAGAATGTTCAGCGAGCGCCGACTTGCTCGGATACATCAGTCGAGTGTGCCTCTGGTGTTCACGGCATCGATCCTCGACGGTACGCATCGTCTGACCAATATACGACTTGCCACATTGACACGGAATCTGGTACACGCCGGCCTTCCTCAAACCGAGGTCATCTTTGGCGCTCCCCATGAGTGTACGAGTTTTATTTGGAGGACAAAACACCGTTCCGACCCGGTGTTTCTTCAGAATGCGGGCGATTTTCCCCGAGAGTGCGCCTGTGTATGGAATAAATGCAGTGCCTACCTCCTCCCTCGTGACTTCATCCATGTCAACAGGTTGTGCTGCAGTGGTTGGGCGGAGAGCACGTTGAATCTGCCACTCTGAGTACCCATTTTTTCGAAATACAGTTCTCAGATGTTCCAATTCCTGGGGTAGATTCTCTGCGTCAGAGATAGTGCGCGCCCTATGTACTAGAGTTTTAAGTACCCCATTCCTCTGTGAGGGGTGGTGGCAGCTGTCTGCGTGCAAATACAGATCAGTGTGCGTAGTCTTCCGATACACCCCATGACCTAGGGTGCCTGTCAGCCCTTCCCTTGACTAAGACGTCAAGGAAAGGTAATTTACCCTCCGTTTCAGTCTCGATAGTGAATTTGATGTTGGGGTGTATGGAGTTTAGATGTGTAAGGAAGTCAAGGAGTTTATCCATACCATATGGCCAGAACGGAAAGCCTCTCCAGTTTGTCTGACGAACCGGTTTCAGGCTCTGTCTCAGGCTGATACTGATCTTCGGCCTGACATGGCTGCTTGTCCTGTTCCAGAGGTTGCCCCTCAGTCTGCAAGATCCGGGCAGTTGCAGAGGGTGGGCTTACTGGTAGTTGGGAGCTCCAACGTCAGGCGCGTAATGGTGCCCCTTAGGGAAATGGCAGCAAGAGAGGGGAAGAAAACCAATGTGAACTCCGTGTGCATACCGGGGGAAGTCATTCCAGATGTGGAAAGGGTCCTTCCGGATGCCATGAAGGGTACAGGGTGCACCCATCTGCAGGTGGTCGCTCATGTCGGCACCAATGATGTGTGTCGCTATGGATCGGAGGAAATCCTCTCTGGCTTCCGGCGGCTATCTGATTTGGCGAAGACTGCCAGTCTCGCTAGCGGGATGAAAGCAGAGCTCACCATCTGCAGCAACGTCGACAGGACTGACTGCGGACCTTTGGTACAGAGCCGAGTGGAGGGTCTGAATCAGAGGCTGAGACGGTTCTGCGACCATGTGGGCTGCAGATTCCTCGACTTGCGCCATAGGGTGGTGGAGTTTCGGGTTCCGCTGAATGGGTCAGGAGTCCACTACACGCAACAAGCGGCTACACGGGTAGCAGGGGTTGTGTGGCGTGGGCTGGGCGGTTTTTTAGGTTAGATGGCATTGGGCAAGTACAGAAAGGGCAACAGCCTCAACGGGTGCGGGGAAAAGTCAGGACATGCGGGGACCAAGCAGCAATCGGTATTGTAATTGTCAACTGTCGAAGCTGCGTTGGTAAAGTACCGGAACTTCAAGCGCTGATAGAAAGCACCGAAGCTGAAATCGTTATAGGTACAGAAAGCTGGCTTAAGCCAGAGATAAATTCTGCCGAAATTTTTACAAAGGTACAGACGGTATTTAGAAAGGATAGATTGCATGCAACCGGTGGTGGAGTGTTCGTCGCTGTTAGTAGTAGTTTATCCTGTAGTGAAGTAGAAGTGGATAGTTCCTGTGAATTATTATGGGTGGAGGTTACACTAAACAACCGAACTAGGTTAATAATTGGCTCCTTTTACCGACCTCCCGACTCAGCAGCATTAGTGGCAGAACAACTGAGAGAAAATTTGGAATACATTTCACATAGATTTTCTCAGCATGTTATAGTCTTAGGTGGAGATTTCAATTTACCAGATATAGACTGGGACACTCAGATGTTTAGGACGGGTGGTAGGGACAGAGCATCGAGTGACATTATACTGAGTGCACTATCCGAAAATTACCTCGAGCAATTAAACAGAGAAGCGACTCGTGGAGATAACATCTTGGACCTACTGATAACAAACAGACCCGAACTTTTCGACTCTGTATGTACAGAACAGGGAATCAGTGACCATAAGGCCGTTGCAGCATCCCTGAATACGGAAGTTAATAGGAATATAAAAAAAGGGAGGAAGGTTTATCTGTTTAGCAAGAGTAATAGAAGGCAGATTTCAGACTACCTAACAGATCAAAACGAAAATTTCTGTTCCGACACTGACAATGTTGAGTGTTTATGGAAAAAGTTCAAGGCAATCGTAAAATGCGTTTTAGACAGGTACGTGCCGAGTAAAACTGTGAGGGACGGTAAAAACCCACCGTGGTACAACAACAAAGTTAGGAAACTACTGCCAAAGCAAAGAGAGCTCCACTCCAAGTTTAAACGCAGCCAAAACCTCTCAGACAAACAGAAGCTAAACGATGTCAAAGTTAGCGTAAGGAGGGCTATGCGTGAAGCGTTCATTGAATTCGAAAGTAAAATTCTATGTACCGACTTGACAGAAAATCCTAGGAAGTTCTGGTCTTACGTTAAATCAGTAAGTGTCTCGAAACAGCATATGCAGACACTACGGGATGATGATGGCATTGAAACAGAGGATGACACGTGTAAAGCTGAAATACTAAACACCTTTTTCCAAAGCTGTTTCACAGAGGAAGACCGCACTGCAGTTCCTTCTCTAAATCCTCGCACAAACGAAAAAATGGCTGACATCGAAATAAGTGTCCAAGGAATAGAAAAGCAACTGGAATCACTCAATAGAGGAAAGTCCACTGGACCTGACGGGATACCAATTCGATTCTACACAGAGTACGCGAAAGAACTTGCCCCCTTCTAACAGCCGTGTACCGCAAGTCTCTAGGGGAACGGAGGGTTCCAAATGATTGGAAAAGAGCACAGATAGTCCCAGTCTTCAAGAAGGGTCGTCGAGCAGATGCGCAAAACTATAGACCTATATCTCTTACGTCGATCTCTTGTAGAATTTTAGAACATGTTTTTTGCTCGCGTATCATGTCATTTCTGGAAACCCAGAATCTACTATGTAGGAATCAACATGGATTCCGGAAACAGCGATCGTGTGAGACCAAACTCGCCTTATTTGTTCATGAGACCCAGAAAATATTAGATACAGGCTCCCAGGTAGATGCTATTTTTCTTGACTTCCGGAAGGCGTTCGATACAGTTCCGCACTGTCGCCTGATAATCAAAGTAAGAGCCTACGGAATATCAGACCAGCTGTGTGGCTGGATTGAAGAGTTTTTAGCAAACAGAACACAGCATGTTGTTATCAATGGAGAGACGTCTACAGACGTTAAAGTAACCTCTGGCGTGCCACAGGGGAGTGTTATGGGACCATTGCTTTTCACAATATATGTAAATGACTTAGTAGATAGTGTCGGAAGTTCCATGCGGCTTTTCGCGGATGATGCTGTAGTATACAGAGAAGTTGCAGCATTAGAAAATTGTAGCGAAATGCAGGAAGATCTGCAGCGGATAGGCACTTGGTGCAGGGAGTGGCAACTGACCCTTAACATAGACAAATGCAATGTATTGCGAATACATAGAAAGACGGATCCTTTATTGTATGATTATATGATAGCGGAACAAACACTGGTAGCAGTTACGTCTGTAAAATATCTGGGAGTATGCGTGCGGAACGATTTGAAGTGGAACGATCATATAAAATTAATTGTTGGTAAGGCGCGTACCAGGTTGAGATTCATTGGGAGAGTGCTTAGAAAATGTAGTCCATCAACAAAGGAGGTGGCTTACAAAACACTCGTTCGACCTATACTTGAGTATTGGTCATCAGTGTGGGATCCGTACCAGGTCGGGTTGACGGAAGAGATAGAGAAGATCCAAAGAAGAGCGGCGCGTTTCGTTACCGGGTTATTTGGTAACCGTGATAGCGTTACGGAGATGTTTAATAAACTCAAGTGGCAGACTCTGCAAGAGAGGCGCTCTGCATCGCGGTGTAACTTGCTCGCCAGGTTTCGAGAGGGTCCGTTTCTGGATGAGGTATCGAATATATTGCTTCCCCCTACTTATACCTCCAGAGGAGATCACGAATGTAAAATTAGAGAGATTAGAGCGCGCACGGAGGCTTTCAGACAGTCGTTCTTCCCGCGAACCATACGCGATTGGAACAGGAAAGGGTGGTAATGACAGTGGCACGTAAAGCGCCCTCCGCCACACACCGTTGGGTGGCTTGCGGAGTATCAATGTAGATGTAGATGTAGATGTAACGGAAAAAGCAAGTAGGTTTCCGTACGGATGACGACAAGGCTTCCTCCTCGAAGTTCTCCATGTACAAATTCGCTACCACCGGTGAGAGTGGGCTACCCATGGCGACTCCCTCCGTTTGTTCGTAGTATTCTCCATGAAAAAGAAAATACGTGGAAGTCAAGACATGCCTAAAAAGTTCAGTGGTCTTCTCGTCAAACTTCTGACTAATCAATTCTAGTGAGTCTCGCAGGGGTACCCGCCGGAGCCTTGAGTTTATCTCACAGGAATTACTCAAACTACATTTGCAACTGGCTAGTAAGTTCACTTCTTGTTCCTGGGACTGGATTGACGGTGTCACCTGGGTGTCAGCTGATTCCGCCCATAACAAGGCTACGGGACGTCAAACAGCTAAGTTCTCACGTCTCCCTGACAAAGCATCTCTGCAGCTTCCGTGCAAGACTGTCATCAACTTGAGTGGCATGGTGTAGAGTGATGATGCAGTCTCGGTTTTGCAGAAAGGCCTCAACTTCGCTCCCACCCCCAAGTTCACTCCGGTCGCAGAAATTGTTAGTGCTGTTGAACAGGTTGCAGCTCGACTTCCGCCAGAATCAGCCGAGGAAATACGTCGTGAAACATGTCGTGCGTTGACGAAATCCAAGCCTATGAAGTCAAACATCAGCAGTAGAGAGAGGGCGGCCATTCGTGGTCTGAGGGAGCGCTCTGAAATTGTTGTCTTACCAGCTGACAAAGGCAATGCTACAGTTGTTGTCTCCCATAAGGACTACACTGATAAGATGCAGAGCCTGATAAATGACGATTCCTACCGGAAGATCAGCGTTGACCCTACAAAGAAGGTGGAGAACAAGACGAGGGCGCTTCTCAAGGACGCAGATTTACCGGAGGGTGACGCTAAGAAATTGTTACCCCAAGGTCCGGTACCGCCTAGACAATATGGACTCCCGAAGGTTCACAAAGAGGGGGTACCATTAGGCCCCATTGTCAGCAATATCAGGGCACCTACATTTTTGTTGGCCAAATACCTGACGGGAATATTAAGTCCTTGTGTGGGTAAATGCCGTCATCACATCCGTAATTCCGTGGATTTTGTTAAACGCCTTGATAGCTTCAGGTTGGATGAGTCAGATATCATGGTGAGTTTTTACGTCGTTTCCTTGTTTACGAGGGTACCCCTGCGAGAGTCACTAGAATTGATTAGTCAGAAGTTTGACGAGAAGACCACTGAACGTTTTAGGCATGTCTTGACTTCCACGTATTTTCTTTTTCATGGAGAATACTACGACCAAACGGAGGGAGTCGCCATTGGTAGCCCACTCTCACCGGTGGTAGCGAATTTGTACATGGAGAACTTCGAGGAGGAAGCCCTGTCGTTATCCGTATGGAAACCTACTTGCTTTTTCCGTTACGTGGACGACACGTTCGTCATCTTGCCACATGGTATGGATAAACTCCTTGACTTCTTTACACATCTAAACTCCATACACCCCAACATCAAATTCACTATCGAGACTGAAACGGAGGGTAAATTACCTTTCCTTGACGTCTTAGTCAAGAGAAGGGCTGACGGCACCCTAGGTCATGGGGTGTATCGGAAGACTACGCACACTGATCTGTATTTGCACGCAGACAGCTGCCACCACCCTTCACTGAGGAATGGGGTACTTAAAACTCTAGTACATAGGGCGCTCACTATCTCTGACGCAGAGAGTCTACCCCAGGAATTGGAACATCTGAGAACTGTATTTCGAAAAAATGGGTACTCAGAGTGGCAGATTCAACGTGCTCTCCGCCCAACCACTGCAGCACAACCTGTTGAGATGGATGAAGCCACGAGGGAGGAAGTAGGCACTGCATTTATTCCATACACAGACGCACTCTCGGGGAAAATCGCCCGCATTCTGAAGAAACACCGGTTGGAACGGTGTTTTGTCCTCCAAATAAAACTCGTACACTGGTGGGGAGCGCCAAAGATGACCTCGGTTTGAGGAAGGCCGGCGTGTACCAGATTCCGTGTCAATGTGGCAAGTCGTATATTGGTCAGACGATGCGTACCGTCGAGGATCGATGCCGTGAACACCAGAGGCACACTCGACTGACGTATCCGAGCAAGTCGGCGGTCGCTGAACATTGTTTGTCGGAAAATCACGCCATGGAGTATGACCGCACGAGGATTCTGGTACAGACGACGAGATACTGGGACAGCGTTGTTAGAGAGGCCATCGATTCGCACCAATGACGACCTCATAAACCGTGACTGTGGCTCTAAACTTAAAAAGGCTTGGGAACCAGCGATCGGGTTAATCAAGAGTAAATCGAGCAAACGTATAGTTGTGACGACCACAGCGGACAGAGCCATCACACCGACGTCATCTCAGACGCCGTCGCAATCTGTTCCACCGCGCGACCGTGGCGCGGGGCGCGGACGGCGGAGGGAGCGTGCCGCGGGCGGAGGGTATTTAAATCTGCCGCCGCCGCGACCGAACCCAGTTCCCTCTGAGCAGCCATAGAGTACGGATCTCCGTGCCGGCACGTTCACAGGAGCTCAGTCCGTCAGTTCACCTGATGATGGCGACATGTATGATCGCCGAAATATTGTGCCCGTTGGACACTATAGACCGGCAGCATACCCGTGGATATTTTGATTATCCCTTTATGTAACTTGCTGCAGTTGCTGCTTGCTGTAATTGCTGTAGTTCATGTTATGAAGATTTTATGTGAGGTAAGTGGCTTATAAAGATATGGGGTTTGTGACTGAAATGAATTTAGGCAGTTAATGGAGTGAGGCGTATTTCATATTTCTTTACTTTTATATTTCTGGACTTTTATTACTGTTAGCAATACTTGCAATTCAGGGCCATTCTTTTGTGTTAATTATTGTAAGTCTGTTGTCACTGTATAGCAGTCAGATTCCGTTGGGCTTGCATATTGTGGGCAATATATGAGTAGGTTAAGCATGAGATGTCTTTGCCAAGGAAATTTCTATAGGTCAGTGTTTAAATGATAAAAATAAGTAAAGATATAGTTTCAAAATGCTTTCATAATGGAATATTTCATAAAACATTTCATCCCCATTTCAACCCATGGGATTTTATAATGGAATATTTCATAAAACATTTCATCCCCATTTCATCCCATGGAGGCATAATTTCCAAAAACATTGAAACCTGTATATTGTTACTTCTAATTAAGGACAATTCTCGTGAGTGTAGCTTTAAAAATAGCTTAGCAGTTCTTTAATAATGGTTTATTTTCGAAAAAATAAAAATACTTTCATCTAATATTTCACCCCTATAGGGGTTAATTTTCCAAAGATGCTGAAACATGTATATATTTCAGACTGAAAAGCATTTACAGATTTTCGTAGGTCTAGCTTCGAATTTGCCTTAATAGCGAAATATTTTCAAAAACAACTTTCATCCCCTATTTTATCTCTTTAGGGATGGAATTTCGAAAAACCTCTTCTTAAACGACGCCTACAATATAAGATCAACAACCTTTGCAAATTTCAAGTTTCTGTCGTCGGTGGTTTGGGCTGGGCAACGGTGACTCAGTGAATGAGTCAGTTTGTCGGGACATTACCTTTTCTGTATTGAGACTGCCTGCCAGTAATCGATGTTAGAAATGAAGACAGTCTTTGCTTAGTCTAGATGGGCAGTCTGAGCGACGTTCTTTGGCAACCCGTGTCTGGTCCAGTAGGAGCTCTGCTCGACGTCAGTGCTAAGACGTGGGGAGAGATTGTTACCAGCCAAACGGCCTAAGAAAGTAACGTCAAAATGACGTAGTGAATCAGTCGTGATCAATGTTGAAAGTTTGTTAGGGTGGAAACAGTCTTCTCCCTGGTAGCGGCCGTTTTCCGTTTCGTATTTGGTTGCTTCCGTACTATGGCTAACATGTTATAAAAGTATGCGATTTGAAGGCAACGGCACATTCAAGAGTTATTGAAAAGACGCTCTTATGAGTGCGACTTGTTTTAATCAAATATCAGTTTTGTCATATGGACGACTGAGGCTTTCAGGAGATCGTAACTTGAAAGAGAAGGTTACGGATTGGAACAGATGGTCGTAGCTCAGTGGGCGTCGTGTTTCGAATCGGTACGAGAAGATCGCGGCCTGTTAATTCTTTTCTTTTCAATTTTCCATTCCTAAAAGATTTTGAGACACTCTTATTAAATTAATGGAAGTATGTTTTGTATTATTTATGTTGTGTACATGTAAGGGCGTCTCCTAGAAGTGCGTTAGTTAGATTTTTTGACGTCCCGTGAAATATGGACCAACGAATTGCTGGCACGATCCTATAAATTAAATATAAATAAACTGCGGTGATAATTTGACAATGAATGTCATCAATGACGTACTGACGTAAGTAGTTTCACATATTCGTTGGGAAATATAGGTCGTGTCAAGCATTCGTGATGTATGACGACTGACGAGTACAAGTGAAGCTGATGTAAAAGTGACTGACCAGGGAGCAGTGGTTTCCGTATCACGTAATTTGCTTATGGCCAATCCCCATAGGCATCCACAAGGGGGCTAGATTGAGTGGTGGGGAGGGGGGGGGGGAGAAAGAGGGGGCAGTTTGGACCCCCTCTTGTAGAATTGGAAGCATAGCGTTTTTACTCATATATCGGTACTGAGCGGATAATCATGAGTTTCCTCGGATGTAATAAGTTTGTTGTGCCACTTATGAAATGCAGTTCTTTTAGCATGACATGTGCCGAAAATGACTAACTCTTTTATATAAAAAAATGAAAAATTTAAAGCCTTGTTCTCTAGAATATTTTTGTTTTGTTTTTTGTTTTGTAGACACCCGTGGTAGTTGTATCACGTATCGATACCACCGTATCAGCGTCTTTAGGTTAGTAAAGGAATAACAAGTTCCAGTCAGACGTCAATAGCGGTCGCGCTGGAGCTGGTGGAACCAATGGTGCGCCCCTGCTAAGTCACGACCCAGCACCTCTGTGCTACGAGCGCCCTCTGCCGCCATGATTTAAGATGGCTGATCGTACGCAGACAGTCCACTTGCACTTGGAGCCTTTTCACTATGACACACCTGTTCGTACTTACTGGAGCGGGCCTCATCCTTACTGACATCGTGACAGCTGGACTGTTCTTCTTGCTGCATTATTTGCAATGAGTCTTCATACGTTTGGAGAAATACAAGTTAGTTCAATCTTACGTTTACTGTGTAAACTCGTTCGCTAATCACTTCCACTCCTGTCCAGCTTTCCTACGACAGATGTCGCACTGCTCTGTAGCACATCTCTCCTTACCGTTAAGTAAGAAGTCGTACACAGCAGTAGTCACTGTTATGTTGGGGCTGTATTAAGGGTCAAAAATGAAAACATGTAGTTAACGAGAGGATGAATCACAGTCTCTCGTGAAAAAACAATTTATTAAGGCAATATTGTAGCTTAAATAAGTAAATTAGTATCTATTATGATGTATATTGAAGGTTTCGCCTTTACTTGCGTAGTTTTCGTGAAAAGATAACTGTTCTGAAGTGCAAGCTGTTGGCGTGGGTTTGTTTTCGTTATTGACCGCAGTAAGTTATGTGATTATTCAATAATTTCCGGGTAGTGCCTGTGTAGCTTTATTGTGAAAGGTATCGTGCGTGCATAGTTTGCGTTCGGTTCGTGTTTTCGGTGTTTATGTACTTCCGCACGGTTAATTTTCCATATTGTGCAGTAAAGTCGATAAGTCGTGTTTCTATTAGAGTATTTATACATAATTCACTGATAGCGCCTGATTCAAATTTGTCGTTAGAGCACATCGCGCCTCTTCAGTTTATTACTTGTTTCGTGATTTCCGCCACTTTAACATCGGCCAGCAATTAACTTCGCGCTGTTTACATTCGACTACTACTACATTCGCCTGACGCCCAGAAGTTCTCTACTCATCTCACCGGATGCTAAGTTAGTCTCTACTAATTATTAATGGTGTAGCGGAATTGTTTGTGGTGTAATTTGTATTGTTTGTATTTGCGTTGTTTGTTTGCAGTGTAATTTGTATTGTTTAATCTGCCGTCCGGTGTGACAAATGTGGATGTAGTCGTAGATTAGTAAGCACGGGACTGAAATGTCAGGATTGTGGGTTGGTGTTTCACTGTGTTGATCGCAGCGGGGGAGCTGTTATGGGCTCGCCAATGGAGTTGTAGATTATGTAGCCGTGACAAGTAATTCGTAGAACAGGGAAAAAAGATTTGTGCCCTTCAGCTTCAACTACAAATGGTGTACTTCGAATTAGACACGTTGAAGGAGGAAAGAGATAATGGGAGCTAGGAACAGGCAACAAGACGTAGTCAGAAGGAGAAAATCCCAGAAATCACTATTCAGTTTCCAGTGAGCAATCACTTTGATTTGTTACCTGAAGTAGAAGAGCCTCAAACGGTTTCTGAGCAAAGTAAGGTGCAGTGGACTCGTAGTAACAATTACAATGTTAGGTCTGGAGTGAAGTCAAGCAGAAAGAAAAGAGTCCTGCTGTTAGGCAGCAGTCACGGGAGACGTGTAGCCCAGTTGCTACAGGATAGGCTAGGCGTCGAGTACCAGGCCACAAGCATTGTGAAACCTAGTGCTAAGCTCAGCCAGGCTACTGAAAACCTAGGGGCCTCGTGCAAAGATTTTGATGGTGATGACCATGTTCTTATGGCAGCAGGAGCAGGAAGCAGCCTAGCTAGCATTTCGGACTATAGTATTAGGTGTGACCTGGATGTAATAGGAGCAGCAACAGCTCACACTCTGGTGGGGTTTGTGGACGTTTTGCTGCGCCGTGACCAGCCCTGGGTTAAAACAGCTGTCAACCGTGTTAACAGAGAGCTGGGGGGGGGGGGGGTACTGTTGGCAGAAACTACATCTCATATCTGTGCTGTGCCTGTTGATGCAATTGGGAGGTGGGGTAACAGTAGTCATGGACTGCACCTGAATAGGAGGGACAAGGATAGATTAGTTGATCTTCTTGCAGAAAATGTAAGGGGGACCACATGCACACAAGGTAAAATACCTGGGATTACTGGGGTCAGAGGGACACGTTTTTTTAGGTTAGAGTCGGGTTACAGACAGAGAGTATTGAAAGAGATTAAAATAGAACAGTGCCATAATGTCTGTAGCAGTATCCAAAGAAATAGAATTTGTGTGTTCCATCAGACCATCAGAGAATTGAAACATAATATACATGAGCTTCTTGTATGCCTAGAAAATGGGGTAAATTCTGAAGGTATAGATGTTTTGTGTTTCTCTGAACACCATGTAACCGTAGGGGTGGAGAAGTTAAATTTAAGCGATTACAGATTAGCATCTTATTCATGTAGAGTCAGCATGCAAAAAGGAGGAGTTGCTGCTTATATAAAAACTGGACACAGAGTCAAAAATATTGAATCAAACAATTTTTGTGTAGATCAGATCCTTGAAGCATGTGCTTGTGAGATGCTACTGCAATACACTTCTATAGTAATTGTAACAATCTCCAGATCCCCTTAAGGTAACTTTCAGCTATTCCTGAAAAATCTATAGGCATTATTGAGCCACCTGTCTGACAAAAAGAAGCAGTTAGTGGTTTGTGGTGATTTTAATATAGATTTCTTAAGAGATACGGATAGGAAAAATGAGCAAGAATCTTTTTTTTCAGTTATTTTAATCTAGTATCTGTTGTAAATTTTTCGACTCGTATCGATAACATTTTCATACACAGTGCTCAGGCATAAACTATTAGTGTGCACCCAGGTGTTAATGAGCTACCTGATCATGATGCACAGTTAATGGAAATAACACATACAGCGCCTTACAGGCTTCAGGCAGGTTCATACAAGGCAGGGAGGCTTATTGAAGTGAACAGGGTACAGAGTTTAAGAGCAGCCTATAAGAGGTAGAATAAGATGAAATATACACAGAAAATGATGCTGATTCTAAATTCACTCATTCCACAGTAAATTGGTCTCATTATTTGAGAGTTGCTTTCCTGAAATGTTATCCAAAAAAGCAATTACAAAGTCAAGTAAGCCATGGATTACTAAGGGAATTAAGATATTGTATAAGAGGAAGAGGGAAATATATAAACAGGCCAGAATTAGTCAGGATCTGACGTTACTTGCTTACTAAAAAAGATACTGTAATATTTTAAGGAAAGTCATTAAGAAGTTGAGAAGCATATGTGTTCTGACAGAAATTAATAATGCAGATAATAAGATTAAAACTATATGAGATATCGTCAAATGGGAGGCAAGGCAGCCTGACAGTGCACAGCATACCATAGCAATAAAATATGATGTTGTGAGTGATAATTCATTAGTTGCAAGTATTTTTAACAATCACTTTCTGAGTGTAGCAGCAAAAATAGGGTTAAGTGGTTCAATTGAAGAAGCAAAGAAAAATAGTTAAAATGTCATTTCCCAGGACTTTATGCCTCTAGAAATAGCATCAACATCTCCCACTGAAATTAAGGGTATTATAAATATACTGAAATACAAAGCTCATGTGGTGTTGCTGGAGCCTCTAAAAGAATTTCGAAGTTTTATTTTAATTTAATAAGTGGAGTCCTTAGTGATACATTTAATGCTTCGCTGCCACAGGGAATTTTTCCAGACAGATTGAAATACGCAATTGTTAAACCTCTTCATAAGAAAGGGGAATAGAGTGACCTAAATAATTATAGACCCATCTCATTGCTGAATTCACTTTCTAAAATATTCGAAAAAGTTATGTATTCAAGAGTAGTATCACATTTAAGTGAAAATAATTTACACAACATGTCACAGTTTGGACTCCGGAAGGGTTACTCGACTGAGAATGATATCTACACATTTACCCATGAAATAGTACAAGCCCTAAATAACAAATTATCGACAGTTGGTACTTTTTGTGATCTTTCCAAGGCATATGACTGAACAGATCAAGTCACACTCTTAGAAAAACTCAGGTTTTATGGAACTGAAGGCTATACACACAGCTGGTTTGCACAGTACTTTACAAGCAGAAAGCAAAAAGTTGTGCTGAATAACATAAATAGTGCTGAGAGGGTGATAAATTCTAGAGAATAGGGAGTTATCAGAAAAGGAGTCCCACAGGGTTCAATTTTGGGTCATCTGCTGTTTCTTATTCATGTGAATGACCTCTCACTTAAGGTTTAGCAAGCAGAACTAGTACTTTTTGCACATGACACGAGTGTTATAATAAATCCTATTCCCAAAAAAAGCAACTGAAGATATTGTTAAGGATGTCTTTCAAAGAATTACTAAGTGGTTCTCAGAAAATGAACTCTCCCTTAATTTGGAAAAAACTCACTACATCCAGTTCTGTACACCGAATAGAGTCATACCAAAAATTTATGTAGTTTATGAACAGGGTTCAGTTAATAGGGTAGATTTCTCCACATTTTTGGGTGTTCACATTGATGACAACTTTAACTGGAAGAAGCATATTACTGAGCTTCTCAAACAGTTAAGTTCAGCTTCTTTTGCTATTCGTATAATCGCTAGTCTTCGTAATAAACGGATCAGCCTCCTAACGTACTTTGCGTATTTCCACTCATTAATGTCTTATGGAATAGTTTTCTGGGGTAACTCACCACTTAGACATAAAATACTGATTGCACAAAAGAGACCAGTGAGAATAATTAGTGGTGTTCACCAAAGGACATCATGTAGTCACCTATCCAAGGAGTTAGGTATTTTAACTGCACCATCAGAGTACATATATTCGCTACTGAAAGTCGTTATATATAACCCATTTCAATTCTTGAAGAACAGTGATGTTCATATGTAGAACACTAAAGGGAAAAATGACCTTTCCTATCCATTACTGAAGCTGTCAGTTGCTCAAAAAGGAGCACATTATTCAGCAGCGAAAATCTTTGATCATTTACCCAACAACATAAAGTGTCTGGCAGGTAGCAGATCAAGTTTTAAATCTAGCTTAAAATCATTTCTTTTGGGCAACTCCTTCTTTTCCATGGACAAGTTTCTGTTTAAGAACTGATATATATATATATATATATATATATATATATATATATATATATATGTGTGTGTGTGTGTGTGTGTGTGTGTGCGTGCGTGTGTGTGTGTGTGTGTGTGTGTGTGCGCGTGCGTGTGTGTGTGTGTGTGTGTGTGTGTGTGTGTGTGTGTGTGTGTGTATGTATATCTTTTAATCTAACTTGTTCCACATCAAATCGATAAAAAATCGTGAAAATGATCTATGGGATATGACATAACTAAGCTAAACTATATTCGATTAATTGTACTGTGTCTGTTCGTATATTCGTGGTGCAATATCCACTCTATATGTCTCTGGCAGATACATTTACAAAACATTATGTGCACTCCATATCTCAACTACGAGTAACAGTGTTACCACACGTATTCCAGAAACAGTGCATGTAGAACGCAAAATGTATATAATTGCCTTGCCAACAGCCTGACTCAGAAACGAAAGTTGTCACAGAACTCTAGTTCTTTATTTATATATGATAGTGAATATACGAAACTAGTTTTATTAATACGTCATTTATAACACACATTATCTGAGAAGTTTATGTAGATGCTGTTCGAAGGACTATGCTTACAATTCGTTGGTCCATATTCCAAGACATGTTCACATAATCGAACAAACAAGTCTTACATGAACATAGCATCCAATGCTACAAAACAGATTTGCATTAAATTAGTAAAAGTTTCCGAAACTGTGAAGTTTCGTCCAATTGTCCAGTATGTAACTTTGTCTTTCATGTTATATTCTACTGGAAGCTTTAAGTCCCCATATGGCGTTAAGTGATATTGATTACTACAAATCGTATTCAGAACGACAAGTTTTTGATAACATTTCAACACGCCGTGGCCTTGAAATGTCAGACGTTCATAACACAAGACTTATAATAATAAAACAATGAAATAACTAAATGCAACATGGCATCCGCTAGGGAGAGACTGTTTCCACCTAAACAAACCTTGAACATTTGACGCGAGCAGTCGGCTATGTCATTTGGACGTCATTTCCTTAGCCCATTCGGGAACAAACCAGTTCTCCCAAAAAACATGGTCTGCATTGAGGCGGCCAAATTGGGGATGGGAAAAACCGACCGGTTAAAACCGATACTGGTATTTTAGTTCAAAATAACCGGTATTTTTCGGTATTTGCATGTTCCTGGTTATAACAAGTGCTTTTTTGTTTGTTACTAATAACTGAGTAAAAAAAACCGAAATATCAATTAGCCATAGCAACAATGTTAAAGTTTTCGTTCTTTATCGAACTTTTTTATAAAAAAGAGTAATTACTTATTCGTAAGATATGAACTGATTTGGAAGACCGCACTGTCATAGAAAATGGGAAAAGCGATCACTGCTAATTTAATAATACAGAAACTAGCAACAAACACTTGGCATAAGAAATGTAACAGCACTGCTGTGACAATTATATTCCTATTGCCGTGTTCGCTACTTAGGGAGGTAGGACGTCAAACGGGCCGACTTGGAGCAGGAGAGGAACCACAGGACATTTTAATTTCCACTGTCTATGCTTTTAGAAATAAATTCATAAAACTTTGTCAGAATGACCAGGAAGGATTCAGAATTCACACTCATAGCAGTGGAAGTTCGAAAACATAACGGAGTAAATTTTGCATGTGAAATTTCATCATTTTTTTTCACTTACTAATCGCAGCATTTGTTGCTATCGGTACACTTTTCTTCATCAGTAAGAGAGATGGTTCGATGAATTTTGCACAGCATACAAACCATACTTAATGGTGTATGAATTTTCCAAATCTATTAAAAACCGTGGTAAAAATTGAGGTAACTAACTACAAAATTTGTGTTTTCTAAACATGAAGTTTAAAATACAACAGATCATTCGTTTTTTCATAAATTAAATAAAGTCTAGAGTTTCATACACCTGTAAGTATTGTATGTATGCCGTGCAAAATTCATCGAAGAATCTCTCTAACTTATGAAGAAAAGTGTACCTACAGCAACAAATGCAGCCATTAGTAAGTGAAAAAATGATGAAATCTCACACGTAAAAAAAATATTTTGATATGTTTTCAAACTTCCACTGCAATGAGTGTGAATCCTGAATCCTTCCTGGTGATGCTGACAAAGTTTTATGAATTTATTTGTAAAAGTATAGACACTGCAAATTAAAATGTCCTGAGATACCTCTCTTGCTCCAAGTCGGCCTGTTTGACGTCCTACCCCCCTTAACGTACGCGTGTACATGCTGTATGGAAAATTCGCCCCCCCCCCCCCCCCCCCCTCCACCGGGTCTAAACAGTAGTTTCTCGCTGTCGTCGCTGGACATCCGTTGTATTACAGACGGGCACCAACCCCAGTTTTGAGACTTTTTTACGAAGTGACGTAGCAATGAAGTATGTTACTTCATTTGCTTCTAAATTTAAGATTTGTCTTCCAACTCTAAGAAATAATAAAACAGGAAACTTTTTTTATGTAGGATGGGGACCCTCCTCGCCCACACCGACGTGGTGACCATACAAAAACTTCCACTGTCACCTCCGTGTAACGCGTTAGTTTTCGAATCAGGAGTCACAGGGTGCGGACTATGATGTTGTCCATGCGTCTGGGTAGGATTATTCTTTGACGTGGTCCATCACGAGACAGAAAGTGGACGAAAGTGATCGAAGGGTAGCGGTTTGTAAGGGCAGAGAAAAGAAGAGTACAAAGGCAAGCGCCAAGGCAAAAAAAAAAAAAAATGTCAGCGACAGTAGGACGGGTAGTATGGTCAGTAGCAGCTCGCTAGCTGCGACAGTGCATGCAAGGAAAAAAATGATCATATGGCATTGTTGGCTGGGAGGCTGCATGCAAGGTATCGTGGGTCGTTGCCTTTGTTGCTGCAACTGCAGTCCGTGCGCTGCAACTTGTCTCCTGTGAATTCTTCTGGGCCTGCTGCAGCTGCTTCGTCCGTGTAACAGTCTGAGCTCGTCATACATTAGTGGGCGATCGGCCATAGATCAGCTCACAGTGTAGGATGTGTGTGTGCGTGTGTGTGGCGTTTTCTGTACAGTACGGCTTCCCTGACGTAAGTACATAACATTAATAAATTAGCATGAATTGGAAATTGAAAGTTGCTGATCTGCTGCCTATGTCTAATAAATATGCCTCTGTCTACTGGTAGCCCTCGAAAACGAACAAACTATCACTTAAAGCATAGTTCTTCAACCTCACTTCTCATACTTCAACGATGACTATTCGTAATGTCCAAATAGTGATATGATCACCAATTACAACATGGTTTTTGATCAGAGTTTCAAAATATTAGGTTCTGCGGAAAAATACTGGTGATTTTTGTAGGATAAAACGGCTTTTCACTTTTCGAGAAAAGCAGCGAACGGTGAACGGACTAAGTTTCCTTTTACACGTCTAGTTAATTAAATTTTTGATTCTACGTATCTAGAGACAGTGAGTCAAAATTTTTCGGTCTTCCTTTGATTTCTACGTTTATTGCGTGAAAAGACAGGAATAATAAACCGAAAATCTACATCTGCATCTACATGGATAATCTGCAAATCATATTCAAGTGCCTGGAAGAGGGTTCATCGAACCACCTTTACAATTTTGTATTATTCCAGTCTCGTATAGCGCGCGGAAAGAGTGAACACCTATATCTTTCCGTAAGAGCTCTGATTTCGCTTATTTTATCGTGGTGATTGTTCCTCCCTATGTACGTCGGTGTCAACAAAATATTTTCGCATTCGGGGGAGAATGCTGGTGATTGGAATTTCGTGAGATTATTCCATCACAACGAAAAACGCCTTTCTTTTAATGATTTTCAGCCCAAATCCTGTATCATTTCGGTGACACTCTCTCCCATATTTCGCGATAATACAAAACGTGCTGCCTTTCTTTGAGCTTTTTCGATGTACTCCGTCAGTCCTATCTGGTAAGAACCCCACACGGCGCAGCAGTATTCTAAAAGAGGATGGACAAGTGTAGTGTAGGCAGTCCCCTTAGTAGGTCTGTTACATTTTCTAAGTGTCCTGCAAATAAAACGTAGTCTTTGGTTAGCCTTCCTCACAACATTTTCTGTGTGTTCTTTCCAATTTAATTTGTTCGTAATTGTAATACCTATATATTTAGTGGAATTTACGGCTTTTAATTTAGATTGATTTATCGTGTAACAGAAGTTTAACGAGTTCTTTTTAGTACTCATGTGGATGACCTCACACTCTTCGTTATTTAGGGCCAACTGCCACTTTTCGCACCATTCAGATATTTTTTCTAAATCGTTTTGCAGTTTGTTTTATTCTTCTGATGACTTTATTAGTCGATAAACGACAGCCTCATCTGCAAACAACCGAAGACAGCTACTCAGATTGTCTCCGGAATCGTTTATATAGATAAGGAACAGCAAAGGGCCTATACCACTACCTTGGGGAACGCCAGAAATCACTTCCGTTTTACTCCATGACTTTCCGTCAATTACTACGAACTGTGACCTCTCTGACAGGAAATCGCAAATCCAGTCAGATGACTGAGACGATATTCCACAAGCACTCTATTTCACTACGAGCCGTTTGTGTGGTACAGTGTCAAAAGTCTTCCGGATATCCAGGAATATGGAATCGATCTGAAATCCCTTCTCAATAGCACTCATCACTTCATGTGAATAAAGAGCTAGTTGTGTTTCACAGGAACGATGTTTTCTAAACCCAAACTGACTGTGTGTCAATAGACCAGTTCCTTCGAGGTAATTCATAATGTTCAAACACAATATATGTTCTAAAATCCTGCTACGTATCGACGTTAACGATATGGGCCTGTAATTTAGTGGATTAGTCCTACTACCTTTCTTGAGCATTGGTGTGACCTATGCGACTTTCCAGTCTTTGGGTACGGATCTTTAGTCAGACGAGCGGTTCTATATGATTGTTAAATATGGAGCCAATGCATCAGCATACTCTGAAAGGAACGTAACTGATATACAGTCTGGACCAGAAGACTTGCTTTTATTATGTGATTTGATCTGCTTCACTACTCCGTGGATATTTACTTCTATGTTACTCATGTTGGCAGCTGTTCTCGATTCGAATTCTGGAATATTTACTTCATCTTCTTTCGTGAAGGCATTTCTGAAGGGTGTGTGTAGTAAATCTGCTTTGGCAGCACTGTATTCGATAGTATCTCCATTGCTATCGCGCAAAGAAGGCATTGATTGTTTCTTGCCGCTAACAAACTTCACATACGACCAGAATCTCCTTGGATTTTCTGTCAGGTTTCGAGACAAAGTTTCGTTGTGGAACTGTTATAGGTGTCTCGCTATGAGGTCCACACTAAATTTTTAGCTTCTGTAAGAGATCGCCAATCTTGGGGATTTTCCGTCTGCTTAAATTTGGCATGTTTGCTTCGTTTTTTCTGCAACAGTGTTCTAACCCGTTTTGTGTACCAAGGAGGATCAGCTCCGTCGTTTGTTAATTTATTTGGTATAAATCTCTCAATTGCTGCCGATACTATTTCTTTGAATTTAAGCCACATCTAGTCTACACTTATTAATTGGGAATGAGTGGAGATTGTCTCTCAGGAAGGCGCCAAGTGAATTTCTATCGGCCTTTTTGAATAGGTATATTTTCCGCTTATTTTTCGAGGATCTGGGGATTACAATATTCAGTCTTGCTACGACAAACCTGTGTTCACTAATCCCTGAATCGGTTTTGATACTCGTTATTAACTCAGGATTATTTTTTGCTAAGAGGCCAAGTGTGTTTTTACAACCGTTTACTATTCGCGTGGGCTCATGAAATAACTGCTCGAAATAATTTTCAGAGAATGCGTTTAGCACAATTTCGGATGATATTTTATCCGTACCTCCGAAATGAAACACGTATTTTTGCCAACATATCGTTGGTAAATTAAAGTCACCACCAACTATTATCGTATGAGTCGGGTACGTGTTTGAAATCAAACTCAAGTTTTCTTTGAGCCTTTCAGCAACTGTATCATCTGAATTGCGAGGTCGGTAAAAGGATCCTATTATTATTTTATTTCGGTTGCCAACAATGACCTCTGTCCATACTAACTCACAGGAAGTATCTATTTCAATTTCGCGACAAGTTAAACTACTTCTGACAGCAACAAACACGGCACCGCCAACCGTGTTTAGCCTATCCTTTTGGAACACCGTCAGGTTCTTCGCAAAAATTTAGACTGATCTTACATCCGGCTTTAGCCAGCTTTCAGTGCCTATAACGATTTGAGCACCAGTTCTTTCTATTAGCGCTTGGAGCTCTGGTACTATCCCAACACAGCTACGACAATTTACAACTATTATGTTCGGCGGTTTTACGAGTCATTTTAGCTGGCGTAAAAAACGGTATAACCGAGAATCGATTGCCTCTGCGATAACAGCCATCCCTAGGACAAAGGAGCCTAGTCGGATGAAAATGTCTGGTGCATACCGACAGAGAGGCTGACTGGAGGTTGCTGCTCAGATATCTGTATATACAGCTTTTACAGACGTCATCCTGAGGCACACACTTGCTCTGAAATTTACTTCCTGCATTCTCAAACTAAGAGCTACGCCTTGCAGTGAGGAAGTGGGCTCACAGCGCCTGTACCAAGCCGTTATGAGCGATAGGAGTCAATATACTTTGTAGTGTGAAACATTGTGCCTTGATTCACGTGACACAGAAATCAGTTTCTGTATAGTACATAGGGATCAGAGGCGAACTAAGTAAATCACTTTCAATTTCATTTAGCCACTCTTCACGTATTCGGAGGTCAGTTGTATTATTAATTGGAAAATTCTTTGTTATGCAGTGTAATATATTACCACGTTGTTTATGCACAAGTAAATATCTTCTTCCATGTACCATGATATGCTTTTTGAGTTGAAATAATCTGAAGTTTTTCATGTCCCTTACCACTGTTTATGTGATATCCGAAATTCAACAATTGTATTTAGCATAGCATATGCCCCCATGCACTTTGTAAATTAAATTGCATTAGAGGACCTGCCTTGATCATTTACCTGTATCAAAAGTGTTTAATCACTATGAGCCGTTTGCACAGTCAGCGCTCATTCATTGAGCAACACTATCAACCTCCGTGTCTTTGCATGAATCTCACAAGGGAAGGTCACGCTACATTTCGCGGAGAAGAGAACAAAATTATTTTCGTTTTGTTACTGCCAAGAAAAGGAAACTCTTTGTAAAGTCTCATCTGTTGTACTGCAACGGTATTCATACGAGAGGGAGGAGGGTAATGGGTTTCCCCTCACTTCTTAAGCTCGTCATTTACTTATCCATCTGCAAGCAACGCTGTGGTAAGAATACATAAAATGACTTTGTGTTTTCTGTTAGAATAGATGAGATTATCTCCGTAGTGTATAACTGTGTATACAGAGTTAGTAACTGTTTCAGCCTGGACAAAGAGACAGGCAGCAATTGTGAAACCGTTTGTGGAATACTTTGGTACTGCGGAAAATGGACAGTACCCACAGGAGAAGATCACGTCATTTATGAACAAATAAAGCTACAGTTGACAGACGAGGATGCTCGAATAGCAGAGATTACTACACTTTTAATAGATGAAGAGGCATGAGATGAAGAGCCATCAGATGCCGAGGCGTCACGATATTGCCATGGCAGTGAGGCGTGAAACAATGTCACAAGTGGCGGATTTCCTAGGCAGCAGCTGCTTATCTTATCGGGCATCATCCCAAGAAAATGAAGTTTCCAGAATTATATTTGGCTGACGAGTACAAGATATGGGCAAAAATAACCAAGGCAAAAAGACGGAATGTGATATTCCCTTCTTGTGTCGTTCTGGATTAGCAACTGATATGGCACCGCACTTGAAAATTACAACAATGTTGGTACAGAAGCGGAAAATGAAGAGCAAGACTGTTTTACAAAAGTCTGAAAACAGGCTAAAATGTCGTCATTCATCAAACTGAAAAATTCTGCAGGATATGATACTTCGCCAATTGCCCGATCATTTTATAAAAAATAAGTAGGGAAACGCAGTAATACATGACCGCCCATTGAGATTTTTGGCACTGAAAGTAAAGAAGAGAATTGACCCTTACACTTCACTGAGGTTCAAAGCTTCCAACTCCTGGGTAAAGGAGTGTAAATTTAAGATAATAAGACCGTCTGCCGCAAAATAGCTCATAAATTAGCAAGCGGTTGTTTGAGAGCTGTCCGGTTTCTCATTGAGGAAAAACATCTGGCACCACATAAAGTAATTAACGCCGACCAATCAATATTTGATAAAGAGTTACGATGTGGACGGACTCTCGCATTGTAGGGAAGCAAGCACATACATGGTCCGCTTGGATTCATAGCGGTAACCACACGCTCTTACATGGTAATGATTGCGATTATTATGTATGCTACGCTGCTACCCCGTTTGTATGTCATTGTCTCGGAACCCACCGGCCATTTTCCTGCAAATATGAATATAAATCTACGAACATCAAGGCATTTGTTAGCAAATCTGCTAATATCACGAAGAGGGATATAAAAGTCTTCTAGGAAAAAGTAATGTGGCCAGATATACAAGCAATATCTAAAGCCCTTTTTTGGTTGTCACCTGGACAGCCAAAAGGAATGACAAAGGAACTCTTAAACTACTGAAGGCGCTGAATTCATCAGGAAGCTGACTACAGCAAAGTGCACAAACATGTGTAACCTGCCGACGGTTTCTTCTTCCATAACACAGATACAACAATGGTATCTTCTAGCAATGACATTAGCATATGGGATAGAAATCATTTCTTACTCTTTCAATCGTGTATGTATTTCCTCTTCTCGGTGACACGATTCTCGAACGTAATGCAATTTGCTTTTTTAAGTGCGCTTACACCAAAAACGTTCCTGGTATATTTCAAACATCCATGGAGTACGGCTTCAAAGAAGGATTAACAGAAGAGTGAATCCATGAGAACAATGTCCAACGTGCTTTCATCAAAAGCGAACAGCACGAGAACTGTCTATGCACTGACAGTGCTGATATATGTTATCTGCATATTTTTTGCCTCCGCTAGTGTAGACAAGCAAGTAAGCTTTGTTATAATGTGTTTCATGTCATATTGTTGACTGTTTTTCTCAAAAAGTCCATTTGTGTAATAAACCATTCATACTTAACAGTACTCGCATACTAACTTTGACGACTTGTATCTCCTGTTCAAATAGACCACAGCAGCTACAATTTTCGTTATGTATGTACGTTTTGTGGCTCCATCCACCGTGCTGTGTGTGAATATGGTTTTCTCGACCACATATCGTGTCCTTCCCTTGTTAGAAGTACTTGCAGGTGTGTTGAATCTAGATCGTCGTAGAAGTTAATAGTGTCTCAGACTCCATTCATTGTTTATTGTACTATCAAATAATTTTAAGATTAGTGTGGAAAAGTGTTAAGATTACAGTCCGAGTCAGATATTCTCATTCCACATGCATTTTCTACTAGATGGGGCATTTTATAATGTCATGCGTTCGCTGATAGGAAACTTACTTAATAAAATCCACTAAAATGTTGATTTATGCGCGTAGATGAACCCGTTGCGTAAAGTACAAATAAGTTTTACACTTGCGAACTTGATCTGAAAATATAATCTTATTCTTCTTATCTTCAGGTGTTAAACGAAATTGCCTGCTACGGTTCCCACTTTGTCGGGGTCTTCTTCTATATCTTCTTCCTTGGCACTTATTTCTCGCCTTTAACAGGAGTGTCTCAAGCTCCAGTCTTTATATGCGTTCGTTCCATTTACTTCTATAATCTAGAATTTTATCATTTAGACTAAACATTTATACTTATTCTCTAATATCTTGATTCCTTAGTTTGTCTTCTGTAGTACAAATTTTATATTTTGCAGGGAGTTTATTTTTCTTAAGCCTGAATATGACTTTCTTGTATTTTGCTAATCGCCCAGTTCTCGTTTCTGTAGAGCAGTTTGGAGACTGTAGTATATGAGTATTTTTATATGAGTATTTTTTCCAGTTTTCATCTGAAGGTTTCTGTTAATTATTGTGCCATATACACGGTGAAATTACGAAGCCTATTTTCTATATCTTTGCTGTAGCCGTATGTCACTCGACGGCCTACGTAACTGTTCTTAGATCTTCTGACCTACCACTATTCCGGTTCTTATGTCTTCATTCTCCAGGAAGGCCAATGCCATAGTTTTTTCTGTTGAGGTCTCCATATCAAATATCCTACTTATTTGTTTTCTTACGTAAATTTCTTTTGATGGTCCTCTTATTTATCTGATAGGATCAGTGTATCGTCTGCATTATTTAAAAGAGTTCTTCTTTCTTGGGACACATATCTTAGGAGTTGTGCTTTCCTCGTTATTTCAAGTTTGTAAATGCTGAACAAATTTGGGGAGATACAGCAGCTTCGTTGTACTCATTTGTTAGTAGGTATTTACTTAATCATGTTTCCGTTGAGATCTTGAGTGATAGTCGTGCTCTGATGTGAATATTGTATCGCATTTCTTAGATGTTTCGGATTTGCGCGATTCGCCGTTATCTTCCAAAGCTCTTTTCAAATCGATAAAAGCAGTGTGCGTTTCTTTATCACATTTTATGCGTTTCTATATTATCTGTTGTAAAATAAAAGCTGCATCTACTGTGGATCGTTCTTTCCTGAAACCGATTTGTTCCTCGTGCATTACAATTTCCGTTATTGATTGGCGACTCCATGTTGTCTTGTGCACTACTTATGTTTTTTAAGTCTCGTGTTTAAGATATTAGCATATATCTCGTATCGTGAGTCCAGTTAACTTACTCCTTTACAGTAACTGTATAGATTTTTATCTGATTTATTTATAAACTTATATTACTTCAGTAATATTCCAGTCTTTGGGGATACTCTTTCTCTTCCAACATTCGTTTAAGAGATGCAGCAGTCGTATATGAAGAATCATCCCACCATATTTTAATAATTCAGCACTAATACCATCTCATCCTGTCGTTTCTCTGTCCTTTAGTGATGTTAAGACAGATATTATATCGTAAAACAGCTATCCAAATCCTTGGCACCTTTTGGTTTGATTTCAATATCTTGTGCTGTATTATCATACCATAATCCTTTGTAATCATTTACCCATTGTTCTTCTTGTTTATTGTTGATTTGTATATTCTCTTTTTCTGTAGTCTTTCAAATTCTTAAAACCTTATAGGCCATTTGCCGTCCCGTGTGCTTACGACATATTTAGCGACATTTCTTCTCTTCTTACAATATTGCTTCTTCTCGGTTGTGGAGGGGTATATAAGCATCCTGTTCTTTAATATCAGTTGTTATAACCTCATTTAAAATTTGTAGGTACTTTCTTTTCCTTACTTTTTTTTCTTTTTACGGAGAGCTTCTCCTGTTACTCTATATGTCACACTAATTAGATTTTGCTATTCTTCTTCCACATCATTTTTATTTAGCTTTTTATTTAATCTGCTTTGATAAAGATGTTCGCCGCTGTTCTCTTCAAACAGGTACATTTCATAAACGCTTTTCTGTCCTCTTCAAGTAAATTTATAACCGCTTTGATTTTATTAGATATTTATTTGTTTTATGGAGTTTGTTATTTTTAGATTATTTTTAGTGGCAAGATCTACTATTATTTTTCTATGCTCACTACATACCGTTTCTCCAAATGACCCCATATTATTCGTCACTGGGTTATTTTTTATTCTGGCATTGAAATCACCAATCATAATAACTGATCAGTAGCACGGTATTTAATCATTCTGTAGTTCTTCATAGAAGGCTCTAGACTCATCCGTTTCTTCTTCTTCGGGTGCGAATACGTATAGAATGGTGACGTTACCTTTTCTCAGTTTCAGTCTCTAACTATCCTTCGGTTATGTGCGTGAACTTTCCGATATCTTTTTCCCATCTCTCATGATTTTCTTTCGTGGTTATCTCTCTTAGTCTATGTGTTCTGGTTACATAAAGGCGCCGGAGAACTCGCCTTTCATCCTCTTACCCTGGCTACATAACGCGAAGTCAGCTGGGTACCTTACAACCTCACCGTAACATGTAGAGCTAATATTGTTTCGCAATTATACTAGCGGCTATCGAACACCAGTATCAACGTATAAAACCATGCAAGTAATTTCCAGGGGTCATGATATTCATGTTGTTTTCGACGTGTAAGTTGAATTTGTTATTCTTTTCTTCAAGGTCTGATACGTTCATCAAATTTCAGTGAATTTTTCTCGGACTTTTGACTGCGAACAGGCATCGACAGCCTAAATACAGTCCGGGATCCCATGCCAACCTTTGACCGTTGGAGATAGTAAAGAAAGATGAAAGACTCCCTCAAGCTTCAAAAGCTAATAGCACTGGGGTCGACAAAAACAAGAGTTGACCAAGGAAGTCCAACAGAATAGAAAAATACAAAGGAATCCTGACACAGGTAAACGGAAGTAATGCCAGACGTAGCTAAGCGCCCATGAGACTACCACCCACATAATGCCAATAAGGAAGGCCCCCTAGGTGCCTGAATTTTTTCTGGAATCTCACCAATTGGCCAGTCCGCCCTTGTGACCCTACAGAGAACATTCCTCCGCCAGTATAGATCAGTGGATCATTCAAAGACACGAACCTCTCCATCAGCGTTAATGGTAGTCCAAATATTGTTCATAAATTTTCGTGGGTCAACAACTATCATACTAGAAGAGGATATTTTAATCAGGGCAGGTCTCTGTAGACATTCTTACATGTGATCAGAATTTAACAACAACCTCATCATAATGTGTCGAACCTAACGTTTCGTAATTATACTAATGGCTACCTAACATCAGTATCACGATATTTCTGTATCCAGAAAGGCGCGTACAGGACCTGCAACATGCGGTCGTGCATTATACTGCTGAAATGTAGGGTTTCGCAGGGATCGAATTAAGTTTAGAGCCACGGGTCGTAACACATCTGAAATGTAACCTCCATTGTTCAAAGTGCCGTCAATCCGAACAAGAGGTGACCGAAACGTGTAACCAATGGCACTCCATACCATCACGCCGGGTGATACGCCAGTATGGCGATGACGAATACACGCTTCCAATGTGCTTTCACCGCGATGTCACCAAACACGGATTCGACCATCATGATGCTGTAAACAGAACCTGGATTCACCCGAAAAAATGACGTTATGCCATTCGTGCACCCAGGTTCGTCGTTGAATACACCATCGCAGGCGCTCCTGTCTGTGATGCAGCGTCAAGGGTAACCGCAGCCATGGTCTCCGAGCTGATAGTCCATGCTGCTGCAAACGCCGTCGAGCGTTTCGAGCAGATGGTTGTTGTCTTGCAAACGTCCCCATCTGTCGATTCAAGGATCGATATTGTGGCTGTACGATTCGTTACAGCCATGCGGATAAGATGCCTGTCATCTCGACTGCTAATGATAAGAGGCCGTTGGGATCCATCACGGCGTTCCGTATTACCGCCTAGAAAAGACCGATTCCATATTCTGCTAACATTCATTGGATCTCGACCAACGCCAGCAGCAAAGTCACGATACGATAAACCCCAATCGCGATAGGCTTCAATCCGACCTTTATCAAAGTCGGAAACGTGATGGTACGCATTTCTCCTCCTTACATAAGGCATCACAACAACGTTTCACCAGGCAACGTCGGTCAAATGCTGTTTGTGTATGAAAAATCGGTTGGAAACTTTCCATCATGTCAGCACGTTGTAGGTGTCGCCACCGGAGCCAACTTTGTGTGAATGCTCTGAAAGGCTAATCATTTGCATATGACAGCATCTTCTTCCTGTCGGCTAAATTTCACGTCTGTAGCACGTCATCTTCGTGGTGTAGCAGTTTTAATGGCCAGTAGTGTATGTATTTGATTTTTTAAAAAATACTAATATATATGAAAAATATTTAGTCAATATTTACTCAGTATTCTTGGACTCAAAATATTTCTTGCAGAAAATTAAGTGTATTGAAATGATAAAAGTATGTATTTTACATTTCGGTTTCAGGTACTTTATGCATTAGAGATGTATTAATTTAATTTGTAATTTAAAAATCAATCAAAGCTTTAGTTATGATTAAACTGTTATTAGTAAACTTTTGGTTTGCAATTTGTGTACATTTGCAAAGGCCATAAATGGAAGCCTTGAATCCTATTTTTATGAATGCTGCAGGCAAAGTATCCATTCGTCGCATTTTGTTGACCCCCAGTGGTTTAAATATTCACTTCGCTATGAGTATCAACACGGCGCAGGACTAAACAATTTGTGTGACAGGTATTAAACATCCGGTGCAACGTCGGGCACTGGAGTTAGCATACATTAATTTCTAGGTGTTTCAGTGTACGAGTGTGTCAGCCATGTCGCGTTGCTGGCAGCCTGGATGATTTGTTAGTTCTTTATTTTTGTGGTGGAGTGATGCTGTCGAGATTAAATCATGTATGCCGTTGAGAGCGTCTATGACCTGCTGAATTGGATGCTTACGGTATAGCTGTGTCAAAAGTCTTTGTGTTTAATGTGGCACGTAGTTTACTTCCGAATATACACTTCGTTGTCTCTATATCATTGTTGATGACAGGCCAGCACTATTTCTGTTAGATTCCTATGATACCCAAATAATAACGGAGACTTGCTAAATACCCTGAAAGAATATATTAATATGCATTTATTTCTGTGGTTCATGGTGTGGGTTCCTGTAGTCATGTCCTAGTTCATGAACCACGGGCAACGTATGAGTGGCCAAGTAAGTGGTCCCGACAGTCGGGATACCAGTTACTTTGGAATAAGGCTGGGCATCTCGGACATATTCTGAGTCGTGGTCACCTATGTGCTCATACGGCAAAGACTATCAAATCCACCGGTTAGTCCCTCAGCCGTTAGGGGTAAAACCCAATGGGACTCGGGGCAAGTAAGGCTAGCAACCTGCTTCCCTGGTACTTTAAATATGATGCTGGCAACAATCAGAGCAAAATGCCTCGGACCTTTGGAGGTGACGGAGTCCCACCTCTAACTGACAAACCAGGGACTCCTAAGATACGACTTGGCAAACAAATGGTAATGAGATGGGGAGCTATTAATATCAATGGGGGCTACTCTTGGAAGAAGGTAGAGCTGGCAGAGGCTGCAAGTAAGATGGGGCTGGACGTTTTAGCTGTTAGTGACATTCGGGTAAGGGGTGAGAAAGAAGAAGAAGTGGGAGAATACAAGGTCTACTTGTCAGGAGTCAAAGTAGGAATAGCACAATGGGGTGTAGGGCTTTACATCAGGAAAGAAATGGAACCTAGCGTAGTTGCAATAAGGTATGTAAACGAACGACTGATGTGGATAGATTTGACAGTGTCTAGCAAGAAAATTAGGATTGTGTCAGTATATTCGCATTGTGAAGGGACTGATCAAGATAAGCTGGATGGTTTTTATGAGGCACTCAGAGATGTAGTTGTTAGAGTAAAGGACAAGGACAGTGTTCTGCTCATGCGTGATTTTAACGCCAGGATTGGAAATCGAACAGAAGGGTATGAAAAGGTTATGGGCAAATTTGGAGAGGATATGGAGGCCAACAGGAACGGGCAGCAACTCTTGGATTTCTGTGCCAGTATGGGCTTAGTAATCACAAACTCCTTTTCTAAACATAAGAACATCCACCGGTATACTTGGGAAAGCAGGGGAACCAGATCTGTCATTGACTATATAATAATAGATCAGGAATTCAGGAAGGCTGTGAGGGACACACGTGTATTCAGGGGATTCTTTGATGACACTGATCATTATTTAATCTGCAGTGAAATTGGGATTGCGAGGCCGAAAGTGCAGGAGGTCAGGTCCATATGTAGGAGGATAAGAGTGGAGAAACTTCAGGATAAGGAAATCAGGCACAAGTACATAACAGCGATCTCAGAAAGGTACCAGTTAGTTGAATGTAGTCAATTACAGTCATTGGAAACGGAATGGACAAGGTACAGGGACACAGTACTAGAAGTGGCTAAAGAATGTCTTGGAACAGTAGTGTGTAAAAGTAGGAGGAAGCAAACAGCTTGGTGGAATGACACAGTCAAGGCAGCCTGTAAAAGGAAAAAGAAGGCGTATAAAAAATGGCTACATACTAGAACTCAGGTAGACAGAGAAAGTTATGTCGAAGAAAGAAACAAAGCCAAACAGATAACTGCAGCATCCAAGAAGAAATCTTGGGAAGACTTTGGAAACAGGTTGGAGACATTGGGTCAAGCTGCTGGAAAACCATTCTGGAGTGTAATTAGCAGTCTTCGAAAGGGAGGTAAGAAGGAAATGACAATTATTTTGGACAGGTCAGGAAAACTGCTGGTGAATCCTGTGGATGCCTTGGGCAGATGGAGGGAATATTTTGAAGAGTTGCTCAATGTAGGTGAAAATACGATCAGTAATGTTTCAGATTTCGGGGTAGAATGGGATAGGAATGATGATGGAAATAGGATCACGTTTGAGGAAGTGGAGAAAATGGTGAATAGATTGCAGTGCAATAAAGCAGCTGGGGTGGATGAAATTAAGTCGGAACTCATCAAGTACAGTGGAATGTCAGGTCTTAAATGGCTACACAGGATAATTGAAATGGCCTGGGAGTCGGGACAGGTTCCATCAGACTGGACAAAAGCAGTAATCACACCAATCTTTAAACATGGAAACAGAAAAGATTGTAACAACTACAGAGGTATCTCTTTAATCAGCGTTGTGGGTAAAATCTTCTCAGGTATTGTTGAAAGGAAAGTGCGAGTATTAGTTGAGGAGCAATTGGATGAAAATCAGTGTGGGCTTAGGCCTCTTAGAGGTTGTCAGGACCAGATCTTTAGCTTACGACAAATAATGGAGAAGTGTTATGAGTGGAACAGGGAATTGTATCTATGCTTTATAAATCTAGAAAAGGCATATGACCGGGTTCCTAGGAGGAAGTTATTGTCTGTTCTACGAGATTATGGAATAGGAGGCAAACTTTTGCAAGCAATTAAAGGTCTTTACATGGATAGTCAGGCAGCAGTTAGAGTTGACGGTAAACTGAGTTCATGGTTCAGAGTAGTTTCAGGGGTAAGACAAGGCTGCAACCTTTCTCCACTGTTGTTCATATTATTTATGGATCATATGTTGAAAACAATAGACTGGCGGGGTGAGATTAAGATATGTGAACAAAAAATAAGCAGTCTTGCATATGCGGATGACTTAGTTGTGATGGCAGATTTTATTGAAAGTTTGCAGAGTAATATTTCAGAGCTAGATCAGAAATGTAAGGACTATGGTATGAGGATTAGCATCTCCAAAACGAAAGTAATGTCAGTGGGAAAGAAATATAAACGGATTGAGTGCCAAATAGGAGGAACAAAGTTAGAACAGGTGGACGGTTTCAAGTACTTAGGATGCATATTCTCACAGGATGGCAACATAGTGAAAGAACTGGAAGCGAGGTGTAGCAAATCTAATGCAGTGAGCGCTCAGCTACGATCTACTCTCTTCTGCAAGAAGGAAGTCAGTACCAAGACTAAGTTATATGTGCACCGTTTAATCTTTCGACCAACTTTGTTGTATGGGAGCGAAAGCTGGGTGGATTCAGGTTACCTTATCAATAAGGTTGAGGTTACGGATATGAAAGTAGCTAGGATGATTGCAGGTACTAGTAGATGGGAACAATGGCAGGAGGGTGTCCACAATGAGGAAATCAAAGAAAAACTGGGAATGAACTCTATAGATGTAGCAGTCAGGGCGAACAGGCTTAGATGGTGGGGTCATGTTACACGCATGGGAGAAGCAAGGTTACCCAAGAGACTCATGGGTGCAGCATTAGAGAGTAGGAGGAGTCGGGGCAGACCAAGGAGGAGGTACCTGGATTCGGTTAAGAATGATTTTGAAGTAATAGGTTTAACATCAGAAGAGGCACCTATGTTAGCACTGAACAGGGAATCATGGAGGAATTTTATAAAGGGGCTATACTCCAGACTGAACGCTGAAAGGCATAATCAGTCTTAAATGATGATGATGATGATGATGACATTTATTTCTATAACCAGTGATAGAAAAAGAAATACAATTGTGTGGATTGGTCGAAACCTTTATTGAGTGCACTTACGGTCTTGTTACCCTTTGTCTGTTTTCTATACCCTACCACACGTGATTTGCGAAGGTGAAAATGACTTGAAAATCTTAATGATCTCTTGAAACGTGACATACATGTGATAAATGATTGGAGTTTTGGAACGGTCCAGATGGATAATGTAATGTATTTTACGGTGATTTATTACCAGTAATATAGAAAACTGAGATTCCAGCACACACGGTTATGTGTTTTGCATCAGGTAGGCAATTTGTAACGATGGGTGAACCGTCTTGATACTTTTCCCTCTGCTGCAAAATGGCTCTGAGCACTATGGGACTTAACATCTGAGGTCATCAGTCCCCTAGAACTCGAGATCTTTGCCTTTCTCGGGCAAGTGCTCTACCAACAGGGCTACCCAAGCGCGACTCACAACCCGTCCTCACAAGCTTACTTGCGCCACTACCTCGTCTCCTACCTTCCGAACTATGAAGAAATTCTCCTGCGAAACTTGCAGGACTAGCACTACTGGAAGATACAATATTTCAGAGACATGGCTTAGCCACAGCCTGGTGGGTTTTTCCCGAATGAAATTTTCACTCTGCAGCGGGGCGTGCGCTGAAATGAAACTTCCTGGCAGATTAAAACTGTGTGCCGGACCGAGACTCGAACTCGGGACCTTTGCCTTTCGCGGGCAAGTGCTCTACCAATTAAGCTACCCAAGTACGACTCACGACCCGTCCTCACAATCTTACTTCCGCCAGTACCTCGTCTCCTACCTTCCGAGGTCATCAGCCCCTAGAATTTAGAACTACTTAAACCTAACTAACCTAAGGACATCACACACATCCATGCCCGAGGCAGGATTCGAACCTGCGACCGTAGCGGTCGCGCGGTTCCAGATTGAAGCGCCTAGAACCGCTCGGCCACAACGGCCGGCAACTGTTCTGAAACAGAACTTTCCGATGTGCGGTGTATCTCTTTAACAAGTGCGTTTTCCTTACAACCTGTGGAATAACAAGGCAGGACGTAACTATCCTCTTTAAGCAGATGCATGTAGGTGTCTCGTAATATTATTCACAGAAAAATCTATCTCTGTACACTCCACCCTCTATGACAGTTGTACAGTTACCAAATTGTAATTTAACTATTATGGAAATAGAACTGCTCATAACAGTAAGGACAAAAAATGGAAACAATTTCCTCTGATAATTAAGAGTGAAAGTTGCCTCTAATATGTTACGCTCTAATCACAAAAGACTTGTTGAGAAAGGAGAGAGAAAGTCATGCAATACTCACATTCCAAGTACTGTCTATCTTCCCACAAATGCTGTAGGGCAGATCTACATTAGTTCCACAGTGCAAGTATACAGCAGAGGCTGAAAATACCGCTTCAGTTGTAAATTACTTTATTTTCTCACGACCGGTTTCGCACTGTTATAAGCCCATCCTCAGGTGTCGTAGCTGTGCTGTGGTCCCCGAGCGCCGCGTGTACAAGGCGCGGTGAGCTTCCTATGAGCGCAGAACAGGGAGTAAGATAAAGTAATTTACAACTGAAGCGGTATTTTCAACCTCTGCTATAATGCTCAGTTGCTGATGTTCTGCCAGCAGGATTGTTTGTAGCAAGTATACAGATTAGGCTGATACTTGACAGTTAATGCCAGCTACAACAGCTCGGCAGCGGTTTTCAATCCCACGTTAGCCACCCTTGGTATTGTATCTCTCTATCATTTGTCCTTTCATCTTCCCATGCTTGGAAAACGCCTACCAGTAGCAAATGCTTTTTGCTTCATTATAAGAATAACGTTTTTTGTGACATGTAGACCCAATCCTGATTAAGAAACGTAATTTGTTAATGAAGGATTTAAAGTCATCCAGCAGAGCAATAGAATCAAATGTGTCTCACATAGATTTTTCACATAGTTTCCAAATTGCTACGTGTTTGGTAATCTCTCCTGTCGTTAATGAAATATGTTCTGCTAAAACTATGGTCATTTACAGCGTGTAAATGCATATACATCCGATATAGGTTTGGAAATGTGAATTGCGTACGACGAGTAGTCACTCATCCACTCCATCCCACCTTTAGCAAATACCCGTAAAAACTATTGTCTGATACGGCATAAACACTGTCTCCCGATTTTTATACGCAATTTGCTTACGAACAAGGCCCATTACTTCAGTAGAGGAACGTAATTGGATGCATAATTTAGATTTCTACGTACGTTACATGCAAATAGCTAAAAACTATAGATAGTCTTGTTTGTCTAGAAGGTATCTATTTCTAAACAGCCAACTCTCATGTGTTCATATTGTTGCAGAATGACATTAGCATATGTGTATATATTATACTCGATATGATGCGTATGTTAAGAATCTCCTCCCCCCAGTTTGTAGGTATAAAGTAGGAAACAATAGGCAGTGAGAAATTTCCCCACAGTAGTCAATATTCTAGAACTGCAGTCATGTCACATATGCTACTTATACTCTATACACACAAGATGGAAACTCTTGTGACCACACGATCATTGGGCCATATTTTGTAAATTTGGTTGTACTCGCAATCCTAAACCATCATTACCCTATTTTGTGAGTGCTGCAATGCGGATACCCCAGGTCGAGAGGTAGGGTGTGGGACTGTATCTACCATCAATGACAAGCTACTTGCATGTGAGTTTTTTTGTATTATATTAAGAACAGTGTTTGGAACAGCGGATAAAGAAGATATTCAGGAGCTGTACAACGTGATTAGGCCAGTAAAAACAGTACAGACAATACCAACAGCATAGGTGAGTAGCATACCGCATAACTATCGAATTTAGAGCAGCGCGTTCTGAAAAACAGCAAAATGGTACTCAAGTTAACAGTAGCGTTAGAATAGTACACGTGGGATACAAAGACAACAGTGAACAGTGAGTCAGGAAAATACAAAAATGACTGAGCTTACAGGACAGCAGTAGGCAGATTATTACAGGCATTAGCAGACAGACTCAATGATGTGAGAATTGGAGTGGGATTATTACAGTCTACCATGAGATAAACGAAAACTGAGTTCGCTTTTAGTGCCACCACAACAATCCTTGTCAGCGTTTTCACGTAGCAGCAAAAGCGTGTCCTGTGGAACTACGGCAAGTGACAGACAAGAGCTTAACAGTGTTTCACCACGTACCAACCGCACAAGTGAAAACAGACACAGTGAAGTTGTAGGGACGAGCGTGCAGTATCAGTCTTATATGGTACATCCGTATACAGTTAGATGGGGAATAATGGGTAGTTGTGTACAAGAAGTTCTAATAATATCTGGGGATGGGGAAGCTCACATTTTTACGTCATTAAGCGTCCTACAAGAATGTTCTAAGGAAAATATCACTCTTGGGACACACTAATAGCATCGTAGCAAGACAAAACTTCCAGGACAAATATTGCAACATATTTAGCAATATCGAGAGAATCGGCGCTGAAATGTGACGACCATAAGAATTACGACCATTAATCTTGCCATGTTTCTGATAGAACATGGGTACTTTACTTTCTCTCAGACACAGAACTACCCATTTCTGACAACTACCGACACATCGGAGACCTGTAGAGTGGTTAACTACCATAACCCGAGATGTGTAGACTAAGACAACTGTAAAATTATTATATCTTGTTACGGCGAGAAAAAGAATAATATACGAGTAGCGTAACCATGAAAAGGGTTGAGCAAAACGAAATTTAAGAATGGTAAAGAATTAAACAATAAAGATGAAATCCATGTGAGCCACCTCTCACAAGCAAAATGTTGGTGCGTGGTTACAGTTACGTAAATAAATCTATGAAGTTGTTGCACAGGAAAATCATAGGCAAAGCTTGGGACAGATTTTGTGATACAAGGAGGAGTGTTGCCCACAAGAATAATTGTATGTTAGATGTTTAAATTTTTTAAAGATGTTCTACCACACGAGCTCAGAACAGAGCAAACTGGCTCTGCACCAGTGTGCGATTAATAATTATAATGGGGTGTACCACTAATGTAACAGACGTCAGGCCATATAGTAATTATTGCCACACGACACTGACCGAGGAAAATAGAGCTGCAGACACTACAGTGCTACATAACAAGATAGCTGGAAGTAACACTTCATAACATCAGTACCAGAGCGCCACTGTAAAGTCAAACGTAGGCAGAAAGACGTAAACTCACCGACCGAGAATAACTGCTGATATCTTTGATGAGAGAGGGTGAACATGCATCCAGAGCCACTAGCTTGCTGTCTTCAAAGACAAGAATCAGCCAATCCGAAGCATATCACAGTCATCAGCTGCCATTGTTGTCTACTAAAACACCGTGGATGAGGGGAAGAGTGCCGGGTGGTCAACCATCCTCCACCAAGGAAGATTGTAGACGATCTGCAAGCTGCCATCTCCAAACCAAGAAGACCTGGCATGTTCACGCAGCGCCCAAATGACTTGTGAAAATCTGCTGTAGTCTTGGTTGGTCCATGGTGGATGACCTGGGCCTAATTTCCCCGACAACCGATATCCTGCACCATAATCCACTGTCCTCACCTCAGCGTACTATGAGCTGTCTACAAGAGCACTAAGGTGGGAGCCGTGCGGTAACACAGAATGTTTGGGTGGGTGACCTCCTCTTGTCCCCACGCTGCTTCCTGCATAGTTTGCTACCATGGCGTGCTGACTTGATGGGTGACGTCACGTCTCGCTGATGAGGTGTCAGTTTTCCTTCGTGGAACACACACACACACACCCTGCCACCAACCACCAACCTGGAGGCACTTTATAACTCTGTAAACTCACCATGCGAAATAAGTGTTGTTGTAGGTACCACAGTGTCACTGATGCTTTCAGCAATAAACTGGACCCCTCACCCACACTCTGTTCCCAGCCTCCTGCAAACAACCGCAGCTCCAGCTCTCCAGGTTGTCACAGCATATTGTGACACTACACACAAAATTGCATATTAAGGGAGGAAATTTATTGGCTTATATTTATTAATTTACCCGCTCTGATATCACTACCAAGCAAATGGCATATATCACCCCAGCAACTGTACAGAATTACAGAAGTAAAAAGAACGAGGTAATGTTAATAGTGGGAGCTACCCTAGCATCGGCGTTGGCCATAATGTATGGATGACAATGATAACATTTAAAGTAGACGTAAGACGAATATTTGACAAAATAATACAAATAGTCTAGACTTTGGGACGAACACACACGAAATAGTTAATAAGATCAGCCATGTGTTGCCAGAAGTGCTATTACCTCCTGTACAACAGTGTCTTGCTTGCCACTTTAAATAATTAAAACTATAGATAGACAGATAGTTGTTTGCATTAGATCGCCACTTGTCAAACGCAATTTATTCATATGCAGTAAATGGTATAGAAGAAGCCTAAAATATGTCTCTTCAAGTTTTAGCAACAATAAAGTGCTTAAAGGTAATACATACATCGTTTATTCAAAGCTGTTACAGTATCCAGTTAGAAATCACAATGAAACATCGACCAGTTCCACTTAGTAGCAAGAAGACAGTCGTTTATTTAAAAAGGTAGTGATGTATTACATTAAATGTCAGACATCAAACCACAAGACGCAGGGAGGCATTCTCTGACTGCCAAATAGATAGCGCTAACAGGCGAAGGCAACCATGACCTACAACACAATGCTGCAATATGGATGGTATTCGTGCACACCCAATTTTAGACATCTCTGACGAAGTACGAATGTTTATCTCTTTGCAGAACATAAAACTCAATTTGCATTCTACGTCTCCCATGCACAAAGTGTCAATTAAATTAATGTGTAAATAGTAGAACAGAAAAAGTAGCTAAAATTACGATAAATTACTTAAAAATGGGCAAAACACCAAACAGTGGAGAGAACCGCACGTCTGTATCAATTAGCTACCAACCTCTGAGTGGGTGATGTGTACTGTACGCTTATGAGTGACAGTGCATATTTTAAAGGCATAGGGACTATTTCTTTAATAGACATACACCATTCCACTACCTCCCTTACTATCCGTTTTTGGTCTTCAGAGTAACAGTATACACACAAAAAGCACGCATGCAAACATACTGCCGCTACTGATGCACCGACTTCCACAATCTACCCTGTCCCTAGAGTATCCACGCCACAGCACGCACAAAATAGTGTTACTAGGTTAGGGATTTACAACTGGATTGCAGGTACAACGAAATTTAGAAGTTTTGACAAGAAGACCATTCCAATGGAATATCTGTCACCTTGGGTCTTTAGAGCACAATGTTCATTTGCGGCACTACTGACAGTCTACTGTGGGATATTCTCTGTCTGCCAGTAGTTTTCTAATGTACACCTATAAACTGGGAGGAGGAGGAGATGATTAAAACCCGCAATGTAGGTATTCTTTCGAGTAAAAGATATTTGTTTTGTTACTGTCATTCTGCAGTAGTATGAACACGCAAAAGTTATCTATGTTGAAGTACTTACTTTCCACAGAATCAAGACTGAGGATATAAACTACGTCCTGCACACTTACAGTTTTTAGTTACTTGCATGTAAGGTATGTGGAGATCTACTTTATGCATCCAATTCCATTGTTCCGCTTGACAAATGAGTATTACTCTTAAGCAAAATGCATTTAGAAATCAGAAGAGATTGTATATACCTTGTAAGACTGTAGTTCTAACGTAACTGAAGGAGTAAATGAATATAAATCCACAGTCAACCTGCTGAAATTAATTTAAAAAATTATGAACATTTGTAATGATGAGAGAGAGTGAATGACTGGCTTTTTAGCATAAGGAAATTACATTCCAGTATCAATACTGAATACATATTGTTCAGCTAGAACATTATGATCAACTTCTAAGGACTTGCTATGTCCATCTTTGCCACAGATAACAGCGGCGATGTGTCGTGGCATGGAAGCAGTGAGGGCTAGTAAGGTAACTGAGGGAGTTGGCACCACATCTGCACACAGAAGTCATCTAATTCCCACAAATTCCGGATGGGGACTGATGAACTATGACACCACGTTCAGTCGCATCCCAGATGTTTTTGATCGAGTTCAGATCTGGCGAATTGGGGGGCGTGCACTGTGTTCCTTGAACCACTCCGTCACACTCCTGGCCCTATGACCTAGCGAATTATCTTGTCTCGAAACATAATCGTCATGGAGGAGTGCACATGGTCTGTTATGTGGCCATCATGGTGCCTTGTACGAGCGCTACTGGACCCATGGATGCTCACATGAAAGGAGCCACAGCCAACTAGTCTCCTTCCTGCAGTACATGTGTCAAGGAGCTGTTTCCCTGGCAGACGACAGATTCACGCCCTCCCATCGGCATGATGTAGAAGGTACTGGGATTCATCAAACCATGCAATGTTCTGCCACTGCGCCAGTGATCATGTGCTCGCTTCAGTCGTAGTTGCCGATGTCGTGGTGTTAACATTGACACATGCATGGATCGTCAGCTGTGGAGTTCCATCGTTAGAAGTACTTGGTCCACTGCGTGTTCAAACACAGTTGTACTCTGTCCAGCATTAATGTCTGATGTTAATTCCGCCACAGTTCATCGTCTGTCCTGTTTTACCAGTCTGCACAGCCTACAATGTCCGACATCTGCAATGAGAGGTTGTAGCCCAATCTCAGGACGTCTAGTTGCGATTTCACCTTGGTTTTGCCACATGTTGGAGGCACTCACCACAGCAGTCCTAGAACACTCTAAAATTCATGCAGATTCTGAAATTCTTGTGCCGAGCATCCTGGCCATCACAATCTGCTCGCGGTCAAACTCAGATAGATCGCGCGCCTTCCCCATTCTACACATGGACGGGTCACTCACTGATAGTGCATGCACCTCGCATGTGTCTGATTAGCAGTCATTCTTCGCCAGGTGACGCTGCTATCTCCTGGACGAGTCTATATCGATAGTAGGCCGGTTGTCATAATGTTCTGGTTGATGTGTGTATAAGTATGTAAATGCTGCAGAAGGATGTAGTTTTAACGGAGTATCTGTTGATGGTGAGAGGGAATACGACACACCCAGGATTACTGTATTAAAAAAAAAAGGGAAAATATTTGGAACTGACTGATTTTGGGTAGCAATTTGAGGAATACATGTTGCACGTATTTTACAGCATTTTTATTTTACATTATTGTGTGTACTTGTTAGGAAACTACATTTTAGTACCAGAAGGGGTTCTGCATGCCATAGAAGGCTGTAACTTTTTAATGGAACGAAAAGTTTTTGCTGCTGATAGGCTCTCTTATCATATTGCTGTATTGAATCCATTCCAAGAATGGGAAGATGAATGGATTAATTGAATACTGAAAACAGTATTAAGGTCCTATCTACGACCATAGTGTTTGACTCAACACACCACACAACAACAGAGCTGATAGATGTGACATTGACTGACGCTGGTTCGAAACTCGCACCTGAGCTGAAGGGCCTGGGTTCAGTCTGCATACCTGCACATTAAAATCTGCCATACAGCTTCAAGGAACGAAATTCATAGTATTTCGAATGTGAATTCTGTAGGCGTTTCTATATCATTCGTTAACATCTCTTTGGTGACGAGAGAGTACTACGTCCGAGTCTTCAATCCTGACTACCTGAAATTACTTCTTTGAGTACTGTTGTTAGCATTTCTATTTCTTCGCTTGGCAAGTTATCCAAGAGGACAAAGTATACGTGGCATATTTTTTCTGTCAGAAACATTACAAAACACCTATTTGGATCTGTCTAAGGAGGATAATTACATTGTAGCAAAATATTCATTTCATGATTCCAGAGGTGCTAAGAAAAATGCCCTGTTAATGAGATATACTGCAAATAAGAAAATTCGGTTTCAGGACGCTTAAAACACAAAGGAATCAATGTGCCATGCTGTCTTATACCATTTGCTATTAAGGACTTCAAGTGTAGTAGGAAATAATAACAGCTTATGATCATGACATAACTTTTGGTTTTAGTGCTATAACTAGAAAACATGTGAGTACTACTAATAAAAATCGCATTACGTGATAGGTTGGTACATGATGTTTTATGACATATTGAACACAAAGACCTATATAGGAAGACTGTGTGGATAAAACCCACCAGCTCACATATACCCCCAGTGGTGTATAAGATTGATTCCTGGCAACATTACAAAATTTAAAAAAAGTAATATAAAAAACTGAAAAGTCAACCTTGCTGCCAACACTGTGGTATGGCTGACACACCTGTACACCGAAACACCTACAGATTAATGTATATTGACGTCGGAGTTTTCAGCCTCCAAGGCGAGAATACCTGCATGGTTTTACACATTTCATTTTTTGCTTTACTTGATAGGTAAAAGAGTTTGAGAGTATCCAGAATGAAATATTCACTCTGTAGGGGAGTATGCGCTGATTTGAGACTTCCTGGCAGATTAAAACTGTGTGCCGGACCGAGATTCGAACTCGGGACCTATGCCTTTCGCAGGCAAGTGCTCCACCAACAGAGGTACCCAAGCACGACTAACGACCCGTCCTCACAATCTTACTTCCGCCTTTGCGAAGGCAAAGCTTCCGAGTTCGAGTCTCGGTTCGGCACACTGCTTTAATCTGCCAGGAAGTTTCAGTCTGAGAGTACACTGCAGGAGTACACCTAGCTCATGTATGTAGGATCAGTAGCATTGTCATTGTCAATGTACCGTGCCTTTTTTTAGTACAGTCGTTGTAATAATGAATTCGCTTGATCTCATGGCTGCGTCTTCTCTGTCAGCTTGTACGTGTATACTTTTACAGGTATATGTTTATACTGTAAGAAAGGGAAGTAGTGTTTCGCCCATCCTCTACAATCTAAACTTCTAAGAAACAATGAGGAAAATAAAAGAAAGGTTCGAGAGTGGAAAGCAATAATATGCTTTGCTGATGACATTGCTATCCACAGTGAAATTGAAGACGAATTGCAGTATGTGTTGAATGGACTAAACAGTCTAATACTCTAATGAGACTAAATCGAAGAAAGACAGGAGTAATGATAAGTAGCAGAAATGAAACTTAACGTTACAATTGGGGATCACGAAGTAGACCAAGTTGATGAAACCGGTAAAAAAAGGCATTCTTGGCCATGAGAAGTCTGCTAGTTTCAAACAAGGGTGTAAATTTGAGGAAGAAATTTCTGAGAATGGGCGTATGGAGTTCAGCGTAGTATGGACTGTGGGAAAGCCAGAACAGAGGAGAACCGAAGCATTTCAGATCTGGTGCTACAGAAGAGAGTTGATAATTAGGTGAAATGATAAGGTAAGGAGTGATGAAGTTCTCCACAGAATCGGCGAAGCAAAGAACATAAATGCAAGAGCCACTAAATGCGTTGTTAGTCTGTTTGCAGAAGGGCACACTGCCTAATAAACTTTTTTCAGCACCTACAAGATGAAAAAAGTTTGAAAGTGCAAAACCCGCTATAAACCGTCAAAAATGGCTGCAGAAAATCGTGTCTTCAAGTGCAAAGCCCACTAAATGTCCAGTGATTGGCAAACCCGCCAGATTCAATAGGCATTGCGGTCGCCGTGCCACGTCCGGATGCAAAGCACGACACCTGACGTCAGACAATCTAGACATTCAAAGGTACCTTCCGGTTTGTTACGATTAGAAGAGATATTTCTCTTCTTCAGAATTAGGTTGGATAAGCTGTAGCAAAGGCGTACGCAACAATGAAGCTTTGCTGCTCATGCATTTACGCCGGTAAACACAATTCAGCTAGTCAGGAGGATATTTGTTGACGTATTTGCGTGAGTGTTTTGAAGAAACGAGTGATTTGTAGACGGCTTAAATGCAGAAGATGAGACATACAAAGTGGGTGTATCTGAGACGGTAGGAATTCTGCAAGAAGTCGTATCCGGCGTATAGTTGCAAATGGCCAGAACGAGATCGAGGACGGCGATCCCCCCCGGAAAAGGGAGAGGGTCCCGATCAGCGAAAGAGAAATTTTTCGAAAACAGAAAAGTAAGAGCATGAAAAGTATAAATAAAGCAATGTTACTGAATGAATGTTGACAGTAATTGCGATGACATAATCCGAAGAAATTCGTTGTACGATCTGTGATCTGCTCTACACAGTGACCTAGTCCGACCAAAATAATGGGTAATTCCTGCAAAACATACTGGTAGCTATCTGGAAACAAAGTAGTAGTGTAGTGGATAGCAAAACTAAAGAGAATCAGTGTTAAATGCAGTAGACATCGCAGGGAGCAGCAAGGAGTGCGCGCGATCTCGCGAAGTTGTGCTGTGCACAGCACTGATACTGTTGTTAGATTGCTCCCAGTTTCCGCTCAACAAGAATTTCCCATTAGCAAGAATTTTAAGCAACCACTTGTTGGCAGTAAAAAATGACACTTTCACCAGTCACGATTTCATCACGCCGATTTATATAATCTACTCGCTTTTCAAATTTAGCTCTTCGTACTTACTTTCCCTCTAATTTTATCTGGATGTGCACACTTCTGCCTGCACTTGAGGATCCGTGATGCGCTCCTCCCCCCCCCCCCCACCCCCACCCACCCAGTCACTTCGTACTGCCTGTACATACACTCCTTCAAATGGAAAAAAGAACACATTGACACCGGTGTGTCAGACCCACCATACTTGCTCCGGACACTGCGAGAGGGCTGTACAAGCAATGATCACACGCACGGCACAGCGGACACACCAGGAACCGCGGTGTTGGCCGTCGAATGGCGCTAGCTGCGCAGCATTTCTGCACCGCCGCCGTCAGTGTCAGCCAGTTTGCCGTGGCATACGGAGCTCCATCGCAGTCTTTAACACTGGTAGCATGCCGCGACAGCGTGCACGTGAACCGTATGTGCAGTTGACGGACTTTGAGCGAGGGCGTATAGTGGGCATGCGGGAGGCCGGGTGGACGTACCGCCGAATTGCTCAACACGTGGGGCGTGAGGTCTCCACAGTACATCGATGTGGTCGCCAGTTGTCGGCGGAAGGTGCACATGCCCGTCGACCTGGGACCGGACCGCAGCGACGCACAGATGCACGCCAAGACCGTAGGATCCTACGCAGTGCCGTAGGGGACCGCACCGCCACTTCCCAGCAAATTAGGGACACTGTTGCTCCCGGGGTATCGGCGAGGACCATTCGCAACCGTCTCCATGAAGCTGGGCTACGGTCCCGCACACCGTTAGGCCGTCTTCCGCTCACGCCCCAACATCGTGCAGCCCGCCTCCAGTGGTGTCGCGACAGGCGTGAATGGAGGGACGAATGGAGACGTGTCGTCTTCAGCGATGAGAGTCGCTTCTGCCTTGGTGCCAATGATGGTCGTATGCGTGTTTGGCGCCGTGCAGGTGAGCGCCACAATCAGGACTGCATACGACCGAGGCACACAGGGCCAACACCCGGCATCATGGTGCGGGGAGCGATCTCCTACACTGGCCGTATACCACTGGTGATCGTCGAGGGGACACTGAATAGTGCACGGTACATCCAAACCGTCATCGAACCCATCGTTCTACCATTCCTAGACCGGCAAGGGAACTTGCTGTTCCAACAGGACAATGCACGTCCGCATGTATCCCGTGCCACCCAACGTGCTCTAGAAGGTGTAAGTCAACTACCCTGGCCAGCAAGATCTCCGGATCTGTCCCCCATTGAGCATGTTTGGGACTGGATGAAGCGTCGTCTCACGCGGTCTGCACGTCCAGCACGAACGCTGGTCCAACTGAGGCGCCAGGTGGAAATGGCATGGCAAGCCGTTCCACAGGACTACATCCAGCATCTCTACGATCGTCTCCATGGGAGAATAGCAGCCTGCATTGCTGCGAAAGGTGGATATACACTGTACTAGTGCCGACATTGTGCATGCTCTGTTGCCTGTGTCTATGTGCCTGTGGTTCTGTCAGTATGATCATGTGATGTATCTGACCCCAGGAATGTGTCAATAAAGTTTCCCCTTTCTGGGACAATGAATTCACGGTGTTCTTATTTCAATTTCCAGGAGTGTATTTCAGTATGGGACTTTGTTTAAGATACAAATCCAAGGCCTCCGCAAGAGTGGGAGAGCAGCTATGGTAGCTCAACATTTCTTTACCACATACCCCAAAAGACGATCCGCTAAGGAAGGAAAAAAAAAAGAACCATCACCAACCATTTTTCCTTACCGTAAAAGAGGGGCGAGAAGATCGAAAATGTAGCTGTTTGTAAAGCGGCTTCTCCGCTAAGGAAGGAAAAAAAAGAACCATCACCAACCATTTTTCTTTACCATAAAAGAGGGACGAGAAGATCGAAAATGTAGCTGTTTGCAATGCGGCTTTTTTGTAGATTTTACAAATTAAGAAAGATAGGGTTAACATGTTGTGTCACAAAATTTTAGACCAAGATGCAGTTCTCACAGAGACAAGAGGAGGCGACAGAAGAACCAAATTGTATTAAGTGAGAAAAGAGTGTGTAAAAAATCACGCTAAGAAATTCATCCCCTCAGAACGTCACTACTCGCAAGGAATCAACACTCGAAGACTCTATTTAAGTAGCGAACTGAGCATAAAAAAATGTGGACCATGTACTGTGAAGAGAACAATGAAAACGTTGCCAAATACGATTACTACAGGACCATTTTTTACCATGATTTCAATACTGACTTTGACGCCCCATATGGTGATACCCGCTGGACACGCTCTTTGCTGGAAAATCGTACTGAAGTGGAAAACGAAGAGCCGAAAAGGAGAGCCCGAAAACCCAGCTTGAAGTCCACACAATGAAAGCTAACGTATTCTACGCAAAGCTGAAGGAAAATAACGAGGATGAAATAACTGCCAGCCACGACTAGCAAAAGAATCTAGTACTACTGAAGGTGCCAGACCCAGAGGCCAATTATTCCCGTCAAATGTACCTTTACAGCTTTGCAGTCTCCCAGTGCTCCCCGGAGTCCCTCCAGAACATCGACACTGTGTTTTCGAACATTTGGCTGGAACATGACTGTGTAAAAGGATCAGACCAAATAGCATCGATGGATCACCGCAACTAAGTCACCGAAACTCCGAAGGAGCCGAAAGACTTCCGTTGTGTTTCGACGGATGTGGGGGTCAGAATTAAAACAGAACGATGATAAGCACACTATGTCACTGGTTTCTTCTCAAAGCTCCAGACAATCTAGAAGAAGCAGAACTGTGGCTCCCAGTAGTGGTTCACCTGACAGGGTTTCTGGTAACATCGAAAGACATCGTAAGTTGAACCGCATTGAAAACCCGACTGTATACGTTCAGTACATTGAGAAATTTGCAACGGCAGTACGTCTAGGACAAAATGAATGTCATGTTCAAGACTGGAAAGAATATGTGACAGGCTCATTGAAAGTTACTGGTAACTGACATTTACAGATTCAAAAATCCAAAAAAATCGTGTTCACGAACAGCAGAAACAAGAAGTTTGTCTAGTTCGTAGAGATCTAAAATTTTTAGGTTTCATAGGGGAAGGTCATTCTGAAGAAAATGTCAGCAAAGCAAACGGTCCAGCACCATTCGCAGCAGGTGTAGAACTTTCAGAAGCCAAAAGCGGAGACGTCAAAAAGCTTTAATTGCCCCACTTTGATGAAGACTGGGCGATCAATGACAAATACAAATTCTACACTGAGGTGTTCGACGAGCAGGAAAATATTCCTAGAGTCACCCCTACCGCTGCCAACCCTCAGAACGAGAAAGCAGCCGGAACAGATTTTGAGTTGATGAACAGTGTTGAGGTCGATGCCATTTGAAAGCCCTTAGTAGCCAGTGCCATTTCCCAAAAAAATTTGACGCTGTTTTAACTAAGTTGCAACATTCTGCCAATTTTTTTCATTTTCTAAAATTTTGTCGATGTTTTACTAAGTTGTAATTTTGAGCTTATTTTATTTTCTATAATACCTTGTGATGTCGAAAGGACGATGATATACGTTTTCTTTAAAAAAATCAATCTTGTATTGAACCTTCACTTTTGTTCTCTTTTTGACATTAAATGAGTCAGTTTTTCCTGGTATTTTTATATGCTAGTTTTGTAGAAATTTCATCCTTCTCTTTGAGATAAAGCATATTTTGTTTACATTCACAATAATGAAATTACATTCTCCTGTCACTCCTAACGTATCACCAAATACCAGGTTTTACAACCGAATGTTTGTTTCGTAACTGGATCAATACATTTACAAAATCTGCTCAGATCGCATGTGGTAAGTCTATATTTCACTTAAGATACTAACGCATAAAACATAATTGCAGATTTCAGCCATTAATACTTGTTAAATAATTAATTTTATTTATTTTTTTAAAAAATAAATGAAGTCCTTAACTATAGTAGTTTGGATGGGATGAGTGTTATGCGATTATCTCAGCTTCGCTTATAAGTAGCTGGCAGCATTTTTTATAATATTACAATTAATTTATTTAGTTGATTAAGAAATTCTGTTTAACAAAATTCTCTGCTTCTTATTTATTTTTGGTATTTTTATTAATGATTTCCTGTGGTTTTATGTGGGTTTTAGCTTCAGTCTTTTAAAAGCTAAGAAATATAAGTCTTTGGTTTTAAATACCACAAGAGAGCTAGATATATTTCCCGCAACGTCGATCTCGTTGATACTCGTCGTCGGAAGTGCTCCACCTGAAATCTCTAAAATGTTTGTTTCGCTACGAAGATCGTTCGCCGCAACTAGGTGCTATGTTGTATGATGTGTACGGATTGATGTATCTAACTTTTTTATCAACGAAAACTTTATTGCTTCTGAGATATTATACCGAAGAATATTCAGCGTGAAAAGATGCAGTCTCTCAGTATCATTCCACACTGCACCTCAGATCGATCTACGTCACGTGATGTCTGAAGAATGTTTGTCAAATCTTTTATAAATTGATAAATACACACCTTGAATGCGTATTATTTTCTTGAATTTGTTTATTCCGCCATCGACTAACTAAACAAACACAATAGAGCTTAATAGCGTCGCACGACATTAGCAAGATCTCTCCGACATAAAACACGTCCGATCCCTGTTTAACGCGTAACACCGAGTCCCGAAATATAGATCTTTGGTTACTTATTCCAGAGGGATACGTCCGTAGCACGGAAAATCCAATTCTCGCTGGCAGTTTATACTACTCTCGGCATTAATAATTCGTTTCACCAAAGTCAAAGTTATCACCATTTAGTATCCATTAAAGACAATACGGGGCCAAAACTGTAACAAAATTGACCCTACTGTGTCCTACAATATTACTGAGCGGAATATGCTGGCATTTATCAACTTAGTGTTGCTTTCATAATCACTCGCTGTTTCTTACAACGTTATATATTTTGACATTAGCCGTTGAAGCAACTCTGTAAACGACTCATGTGGCCATGGAGTTCCGATCAGAAGAGCCTTCCCATACGGGCAAGGGTTCCTGAGGGAAACCATGGGAAGCCTGGAACAAGGCTAATTTAATCTTATGTTCCAGCCAGTAGTTTACAAAAATTAATTAAAAGTTTAAATAACAGATCTGACATTGTCTTTATATAAGGTGTTCTAGCATTGGTGGAGTCGAGTAAATGTGAAGATGCATTGGTAGAATGACCCTGTTGGTAGTGTGTGTGTTATGGTAGGGCTGGTCAGGAACAAGGTTGATCCTCAGGTAGGAGAACGGCTGGATCATACCCTCATAGATCCATTCACAGGGCAATGTTGTATGAAGATGTAACATAACCCGGAACAAGTATCGATGCTGATCATTACTGATGAGAGAGCGCTGTGAGAGATCGGGTTAGTACATATGCTCTTCATTCTCACGCTACCGGTCTGAATTTAGAGATTCGGAAGAAGTAATATACATTTTATTACTCAATATTCGGCTAATCTATCGCCACAATTACCGATTCTTTTCTCCTTTATATATTTGTATATTAATATCAGAGTACCATGTCCACACTCGTTATCCTTGGTAAACTCTAGTGATAATTCTCTTCCGTGACTTCACATTTTTCTTCAATAAAGCACAAAGTCGTTTTCGAATATGACCCACATGAGTATTTCCTTGCTTATTAGCACACAGATGACCACTCTTGTGGCTCGTCACTAGTTCCTTTTTATGACACTGCACCAGAACGTGTTCATAATTTATTTTGTACCTGGAAAAGCACAACACTTCACGTAAAGTTCGTAGCTGTTCACGGTATCCATCTCTACACCGCACTTCTATCAGTCTGCGAAATTAGCTTTAACCTTTCCAGAATACAATTAGGAATTTATCTAGTGCTCCCGAATCTACACAAATTCACACCAGTCGTTCCTATTAATCATTTATCATTCTTCAAATAACTGCAATTTAATACCAAACACATCACAACGATCACACATATCCCTCACAGTCTGGTCCAGTATTGTCCATCCAATACTTTCGTTGGTAATCTATCTTAATAAAATTTCCTGAAACTGCACCCAGTGAATTGACTTTATTCTTTAAAATAATGACTCAGCTATATTGCTATGGCTTTGCTTTCAATATACAAGGTGGTCCATTGATCGTGACCGGGCCAAATATCTCACGAAATAAGCGTCAAACGAAAAAACTACAAAGAACGAAACTCATCTACCTTGAAGGGGGAAACCAGATGGCGGTACATTTGGCCCGCTAGATGGCGCTGCCATAGGTCAAACGGATATCAACTGCGTTTTTTTAAAATAGGAACCACCAATTTTTATTGCATATTCGTGTAGTACGTAAAGAAATATGAATGTTTTAGTTGGACCACTTTTTTCGCTTTGTGATAGATGCCGCTGTAATAGTCACAATCAAATGGTTCACAATTTTAGACGAACAGTTGGTTAACAGGTAGGTTTTTAAAATACAGAACGTAAGTACGTTTGAGCATTTTATTTCCGTTGTTCCAATGTGATACATGTACCATTGTGAACTTATCATTTCTGAGAACGCGTGTTGTTACAGCGTTTTTACCTGTAGATACCACATTAATGCAATAAATGCCCAAAACGATGTGCGTCAGCGTCAATGCATTTGGCAATACGTGTAACAACATTTCTCTCAACAGCGAGTAGTTCGCCTTCCGTAATGTTCGCACATGCATTGACAATGCTCTGACGCATGTTGTCAGGCGTTGTCGGTGGAACACGATAGCAAATACCCTTCAACTTTCCCCACAGAAAGAAATCCGAGGACGTCAGATCCGGTGAACGCGCGGGCCATGGTATGGTGCTTCGACGACAAATCCACCTGTCATGAAATATGCTATTCAATACCGCATCAACCGCACGCGAGCTATGTGCCGGACATCCATCTTATTGGAATTACATCGCCATATCGCCATTCTGTAATGCAGTGAAACATCTTGTAGTAACATCGGTAGAACATTAGGTAGGAAATCAGCAAGCATTACGCCATTTAGATTGCCATCGATAAAATGGGGCCAATTATCCTTCCTCCCATAATGCCGCACCATACATTCACCCACCAAGGTCGCTGATGTTCCATTTGTCGCAGCTATCGTGGATTTTCCGTTGATCTATAGTGCATATGATGCTGGTTTGCGTTACCGCTGTTGGTGGATGACGCTTCATCGCTAAATAGAACGCGTGCAAGAAATCTGTCATCGTCCCGTAATTTCTCTTGTGCCCAGTGGCAGAACTGTACACGACGTTCAAACTCGTCCCCATGCAATTCCTGGTGCATAGAAATTGTGGTGTCACCGCCAGACACCACACTTGCTAGGTGGTAGCCTTTAAATCGGCCGCGGTCCGTTAGTATACGTCGGACCCGCGTGTCGCCACTATCAGTGATTGCAGATGGAGCGCCGCCACACGGCAGGTCTAGAGAGATTTCCTAGCACTCGCACAGTTGTACAGCGGACTTTGCCAGCGATGGTTCACTGACAAAATACGCTCTCATTTGGCGAGACGATGGTTAGCATAGCCTTCAGCTACGTCATTTGCTACGACCTAGCAAGGCGCCATTACCAGTTACGATTGATGCTGTAAAACATGTACCGTCAAGAGCGATGTTCACCAATTATGGATTAAAGTTAAGTATTCCAGCAGCTACGTACGTTTTTTGTTAGTCTCATTTCCTTAACCTGTTCCAGACCTCACGCCAGCCTGTGTGAGCTAAAACGCGTGTCTTTCGGCTTCCTCTCATAGTGGGTTGGCTGTCTTGCCAATCTACAACATTTGGCGACGAGGCCAATTCCCGTTCGAAACTATACTGCCCTGATTTACTTGTGTAATGGCTTCGCCACAATCTCCAGATGTACTGTCCGAATTTTATCCCTTACAGAAACAACCTTGCTGGATGCCCTTGGACAGCTCGTCCAGGGTCAACGTGCAATGCAAAACGATGCGGCGACGGCCCCTCCACCGCTACCGCAACCACAACACGCAGTTGCACCACCTTTTCGACCTTTTGATGCGGCACTGGAAAGCTGGAGGGAGTGGTGACGCCAATTTGGATTCCATCTCGCCGCCTACAGAATTAAAGGTAACGAGCGGCAGCCTTTTTTGTTAGCATCCGTCGGCGTCCACACGTACCGTGTGATAGTCAAATTATTTCCCCGACGCGACGTAGAAACTCTGGCCTATGACGAAATTTTGTCTGCATTAGATGCATATTTCAAAGAATCAGTGAATGTCGTTGTCAAACGGTATACCTTCTTTCGTACAAAACGTACGGCAGGACAGACTAATCGGAAGTGGGTTGCAACTTTGCAAGGCCTTACTAGGGATTGTGCTTTTGAGTGTCAGTGTGGACTCCCTTATTCAGATACTATGGTACGTGATGCAATTGCACAGAACGTTTCTGATGTTCGTATACGGGAACAGATTTTGAAACTAGCTACAGAGTGTGCTGGGAAAAATTAATTATTATCATCGCTATGTGCGCCACGCCTCTTCCATTTCAGCTCCGCTTCATCGCTTACGCCGTAAAGATGTTCCGTTCGTCTGGACGATGGAATGCGAACGCGCCTTTCGCCAGTTGAAATCGGCGTTGCTTTCCAATACTTGCCTTACGCCATTCGATCCCCGGAAGCCCCTTTTGTTGATGGTGGATGCATCGGATTTCGGGATCGGTGCTGTGCTGGCGCACAAAGATGGTTCGCACGATCCCCCTATTGCCTTTGCGTCCAAATTGCTCTCGTCTGCACAAAAAAATTATTCACAGATCGAGAAAGAAGCATTGGCTCTCGTATTTGGTGTTACAAAGTTTCATGATTTCTTGTATGGTCGTCACTTTACCATCATCACAGACCACAAACCTTTGACATCGCTTTTTCATCCGACCAAGCCTGTACCTCCTCGTACAGCGCAGAAATTCATTCGCTGGTCTATTTTCCTCTCGCAGTACCGCTACGATATCTTGTATCGGTCCACTGCTAAGCACGGAAACGCCGATGCGTTGTCCCGTTAGCCTGTTGCTGAGGACAGAGCATTCGATTCCTCCGAACTTGCTTGCATGTTCATTGATCCGGAAACCGATGACGTGGTCGAATCGTTTTTGATTGATTTTCGTCGTGTAGCTACAGCCACAGCTGCCGACTCTGTCCTTGCTACCGTTTTGCGTTTCGTTGCTACTCAATGGCCCTTGTCAAAGTCACGGATCGGGGATCCGTTGGTTCGCCGATTTTTTGCTCACAAGGAGAGACTTTTTGTACGACGTGGTGTTTTGCTGTTGCGTTCTGATAATGATCAGTCCAGGGTCGTGGTCCCTCGTTCGTTACAGTCCTCTGTCTCACAGCTTCTCCACCAAGGACATTGGGGTGTAGTGAGAACGAAACAACTTGCTCGTCAGCAGTGTACTTGGTTCGGAATCGATGCCGCGATTACGAATATGTGCTCTTCTTGCATGGCGTGTGCCGAACAACAATCCGCACCACCGCGGAAATTCTTTGCATGGCCAAAAGCCACTTCCCCTTGGCAACGCTTACACATCGATTTTGCTGGTCCATTCTGGAATGCTCGATGGTTGGTTGTGGTAGCTTCATTCAGTAATTTTCCTTTTGTTGTCCGGATGTCTTCCACGACGTCATCTGCCACCATCCAAGCGCTATCCGATATCTTTTGCACTGAAGGTCTTCCACAGATTATTGTTTCCGACAATGGCCCACAATTCATGTCCGCAGAATTTCAGTCATTCTGCAAGGCCAATGGTATTCAACTTCTGACGTCCGCGCCGTTTCCGCCACAGTCAAACGGTGCCGCTGAAGGTTTGGTCAGGACTTTCAAGTCACAGATGTTAAAGTTAAAAGCGTCGCATTCTCGGGAGGACGCGTTATTGCTCTTTTTGTCCTCGTATCGCTCTCAGCCCCGAGATGGTCACTCGCCGGCTGAGTTGCTTCACGGTCGCCCTCATCGCACCTTGATGTCTTTGCTACATCCGCCGCATCAGATTCCTGTGCAGCGGCAGACACCTTCTTTTGCACCAGGCGACGTTGTATACTATCGCAACCTTCGAGGTTCACGGCGTTGGTTCGCAGGGCACATTCTTCACTGCCTCGGCCGCGCTATGTATCTGGTTTTGGGGCCTCTGGTGACGTGCGTCGGCATCTCAATCAGCTGCGCCTCTGTCGTCGCACAGGATCTGCCGCTCCCCGTCTGTCTTCAGCGACGGTGCCGTCCGGTCACCGCCCTGGGGACCCATCTACTGGCTCGCCTCAGCCCCAGGTGTTACCGACGCTGCCTTCCATTTTGCCCCATTGCGACGCGCCGCCGCCGCCGCCGCCGCATGTTCTCCCGCCGGCGACGCCCGCTGTGGACACGTCGCTGCAACCGCCGGGCGCCTACCTGGGTCACGCGCCGCCGATCGCTTCCCGTGACCAGTTGTCCTCCGACATGGAACTCTTGCCCGCTCCGGACCATATGTCGTCTTCGCCCGTCGGGTGCCCCGGCCCGATGGAGGTCGACCCTTCGGCCCCTCCTGTCTCTCTACGGGCGCATACACCGCATGTTGGCGTGCACCCTGGAGCAGGTTTTCAGGCGTTTCCTAGCTCCCCTCGGCCCGAATGGCAGGGTGCGGGGGGCACAGCCTCGCCTGTAGTTAGGCTCCCCACCTCGTCGCATACGACAACATGGGGTCCTCCCCACGGCGGGCGGCAGCCTTATGCCACAACCGTCCTCCGATTTGCGGGGGAGGAATGAGGTGTCACCGCCAGACACCACACTTGCTAGGTGGTAGCTTTTAAATCGGCCGCGGTCCGTTAGTATACGTCGGACCCGCGTGTCGCCACTATCAGTGATTGCAGACCGAGCGCCGCCACACGGCAGGTCTAGAGAGACTTCCTAGCACTCGCCCAGTTGTACTGCCGACTTTGCTAGCGATGGTTCACTGACAAAATACGCTCTCATTTGCCGAGACGATAGTTAGCATAGCCTTCAGCTACGTCATTTGCTACGACCTAGCAAGGCGCCATTACCAGTTACGATTGATGCTGTAAAACATGTACCGTCAAGAGCGATGTTCACCAATTATGGATTAAAGTTAAGTATTGCAGCAGCTACGTACGTTTTTTGTTAGTCTCATTTCCTTGACCTGTTCCAGACCTCAGGCCAGCCTGCGTGAGCTAAAACGCGTGCCTTTCGGCTTCCTCTCATAGTGGGTTGACTGTCTTGCCAATCCACAACAGAAATATGGTACGAGTGCAATCGATGTTGATGTAGCATTCTCAACACCGATGTTTCTGAGATTTTCGATTCTAGCGCGATTTGTTTGCTACTGATATGCGGATTAGCGACGACAGCAGCTAAAACACCTACTTGGGCGTTATCATTTGTAGCAGGTCGTGGTTGACGTTTCACATGTGGCTGAACACTTCCTGTTTCCTTTGACAACTTAACTATCCGGCGAACGGTCCGGACACTTGGATGAAGACATCCAGGATACCGAGTAGCATACGTAGCACACACCCTTTGGGCTGTTTGATCACAATAGCTATGCATTAACACGATATCGACCTTTCTGCAATTGGTAAAGGGTCCAATGTAACACGGGTAATGTATCACGAAGCAAATACCGTCCGCACTGGCGGAATGTTACGTGATACCACGTACTTATAAGTTTGTGACTATTACAGCGCCATCTATCACAAAGCGCAAAAAGTGGTCCAGTCACTATCAATGGACCACCCTGTACATACATTTATATGCCTTTAACATGAAGTTTCCCATGTAGCTAATACTAACAATTACATGAAAACTGAAACAGGTATACAATATAAACATATTTTTTACTGAAATTAAATTACTTTTCCTTAAGAATATACAAAATCACATTGCTGAAAAGAAAACATATAGATTTACATAATCGTTAAAATTCATCTCTTATGGATCCCTGTCGACCCATCATAATCTTATCTGCAATTACGAAAAAATTACTTATATTACAATTAGAAAAATTATCTTCCTTTTCTTATATTTCTTCATTCTTCAGGAATGAAACTTTTTTAAGTAGTGATGAGGATATAATCCCTTTATATTTCTGGTCTCAGGATGTCCTAAGACATATGCTCCTGGATTTGGTATCCTAATCACTTCAAATTGTCTTTCGCAGATCCATTGCTATTTTTTATTTGTCTTGATTAGCAGCAATGCACGAGGATGTGTACGTAACAATACACTTTCGCCAACGTCAAAGGATTTTCTGCGGAATATTCTTTTCTCCAAATCTACCTTCCCTTATTAAAGTTGTTCTTATCTTATCTTGCCATTGAGTTTCTGCTTCTGATATCTTTTGAATCTTATCTATCCATTCATTTCTTTCTCATCTCTCGAATGTTAGTTCAGCAAGTGTAAAGTTTGTTGTCAAATTAGGCAAATTGTTCATGATATCCTCAAATGTATCGAGATATTCTATCCATCTTGTGTGCTTCGCGTGGTAATATGTTCGCATAAACCTATTTAATCCGCGAAAAGTTCTCTCAATCAGGTTCGCGCCTATTTTATATCTGGATATTAATATTTGTGTGATGTCGGCTCGAGCCAATGTGTGCCTCCAGCTATATACAGTGAAATTTGTAGCTATCAAGATGTCATCCAGAAAAAATGTTAGTTGACTCCTTAGTTTAGGTCCTAATGCTGCAGGCAATGCGGATATGAATACTCCTGCACTGATATTCAAACCAAACGGACGAACCCTGAAATGATAACTTCTTCTGGCATATACAAATGCAGTATACTTTCTTGACTCTTCATCTAACTTGACTTGCCAGTATGAATCACGCAAATCGATTGTTGTAAAATACTTCACTCCATCGAACTTTTGGATCAACTCATCTATATTTCTGGATGAGTACAGACTGGTACAATAATTGTGTTAATTACAGGAGCATCGAGTACAAGACGTACCCTTCCACCTGGCTTCGGCACAAGGATAAGTGAACTGCAGTAAGGACTGTTTGAAGGTTCAATGAGATTCCAGTCTAACATCCTCTGTATTTCTTGGTCCACTGCATTGCGTTGTTTACAAGGAAGGGGATAGAAACTATGGCAGTATGTTCTGTGTGGCTTGACATACAAATGACATGTATAGCCCTTAATGATACCAGGTTGTTCTTCAAACACTCTCATACACTTGCTTAATAAGATATACAGTCGTGTCCTATGCTTATGCTTAAGGTGCTCTGGCTCGCTCAACTTCTGTTTTATCTGCTCGGATATTTCTACTACTTGGATGACTTTAATCAAACTTTATTTTGCATTGCTGGGCCTCTTTCATTATCAACTGCTACTTTGCCGCTATGCAGTATCTTCCATGTTTTCCTCCTTTCTTTAGCAAATATACCTGAGCTAGGGCTCCGTCGATCCAAAAATTTATTTTCCGAGTAGAGAAGTCTAATTTTGCGTCCTTCTCCCGGTCTGTTTCTAATCCCAGAACACAGTCGACCATTAATTAATCCACTACTAGGAATGAGCATTTTGTCGCTGCATTTCCTAGATCCAATTTTAGCGTTGTCTGTGTTATATCCACAGATTAAGACACATTTGCGAACAACTAATTTTTATTAGGTGGAGCAAGGCCACCGCTTATTTTTACAAAAAGATAAAGTTCCTTCAAAAAACAAAAAGCTTCTTCTCCTGTCAAAATTTTATAACAAGCCATAGAACTATGCCACCTTATTGAATTGAAATATTAGGCCTTTTTTTCTTTTTTTCTTTATTGTATTTCAATTCCCCGTCGGAGCAGACTGGCAGCAGAATTTGCACTGCTCTTCAGCCGAAAGACATAGAACAAACAATTGAAGACATTTAAAAATATACAAAGATGAAAATATGGTGAATATAGATATAAAAAGGGGGGAACATCATGGAAAGGCAATAAGCTAAAGAAGGGGCGACTGTAAAATGGAGATAAAAACTGTAAAAAAGTAGCACACCATCTGCTTCCCTTTCTTCCGGCTATTTAACGTGGTGGCTCCAGTCTTTCTCCGTTGCTGATTCCAGAGTGATGAGTGACGGCCGTTGGCGATCCCTGATTGGTGGATGGTGATATCATCGTGTGACCATCTGCGCCGAAAAAAGGCTCGTGCGCGTGCGTAGTTCGCGGTAGCGCCCACTGGTGGAACGCGCCGGTACTAAGTTGTTGGGGCCGCTTAACTCTGCCGCGGTAGCCGACCGTTGCATTTGTGTGGCTGTGCACGGCAGTCTGTGTATTCACAGGTTGTGATCGCGTGCCCAACTCTCCTAATATTTTACAATGCTGCGTAGGAAATGTCGGTAACGGGGTCTTCTTCATTATTTAATTAAATGTTGATATTACGTTTACCGATGCGCCTTTATCCAATACTACTGTTACTGGAATACCCTCTATTTCAACTTTCATTGCAGAAACGGGTTCCGATGAGTATTCCTCCATACATTTAGTTATATCATCACAAATATCCTCTTCTGTTAGTCTTCCTTCGTTGTACCTCGTCATATTTACGTTCTTCTCATAGCCCCAATACCCTTCCTCGACCGCTCCTCTGGGTCACGATTCGGTTGGAATCAGTTTTCCGAGCACGATTCATTTGCATGAACCGCACCCTCTCTCGCTTCTGTAATAACGTGTTTGTTGCATCCAGTCATTATCATCGGCACAGAAGATTGTGTCTGCCTATTATTGCTTTGCCAGTTCGTAGAATTCTAGTTCACATTATAACCTGGATTGTACCTTCTGTCGTGTCGATTCTGTCCGTTTTTTTCCGTATCTGAAATTGTTTCCGTTACCGCTATGCGGATTACAATGTTGGTCGTAATTATTGCAGTGCGGCAGAGCGCGATCTGCATTTGCCTCCTGAATCAGCTGATTGCTCACTCGGCTGCCGGAAGCATTAGTCGACTGCGACTTGCCTCAGTATCTTCTTGGATCAAATCGTTGGAGTCAAAGACTGACATGAATTCTTCTAAACTCTCCTCCGACGCGTGTATTAACTTCTCTCTCTTCTCAGCCGAAGTTTCGCCTTCAAAATCTGCAGAATATCCTTCTGCATTATAGGTTCACCCCAGTATCTTACTTTATTTAAATACTCGTCAAAGTATCGCCGTAGACTTCCTTTTTTTTACACAGAACGTCTCCAGGTTAAATACCTCTTTTCTTAATCATTCTTGGATTTTCGGTCAGGTGAGACCGTCTGAAACTGCCTATGTTTTAACAATTTTTCCTCCATTCGCGCTGCAGCATACACATTATTAGCGTGCAGCTACACATGCATTCCGTTATGATTAATATTTCCCTACTTCTCTCCGGCGAAGCATGTCCGTTCCCATAACATGATTCATGGCTTATGCCCTGCATTTGTTCTACTTCACGCAGCTCGTTTCTACAGTGTTTTACTGCCTCCCTCATCTGTTCCATATCTCTGGACATATTTTCAACAGAATGGACTATTTCGTCCTTCCATTGTTTAAAATTCACCACTAATTGTTTTTTCTCCTCTTTAATGTTTTCTTTGATATTTTCTGTAATTGGTAAGCTGTCAATAGGCAATTTACTTACTACTTCTTTTATACTTGCATCTACACATAGCATCACCTGGTTTTTCTTAGTGGATGCCCATTAATATAATTTATTTGAGAAATCCTGTTGATGTTTACTGAAATTCTCTCGTATCAATCAATCATATCCAGAAGCTATGGTAGTCACAGTTTCTCTTAATTCCGCTACAGAAGTTTCTACTTCCTCCTGCTTCGATTTCTTGTCTTGCATTTCTTCAGTAATCCTTTCGATTTCCAAAGGAAGCTGCTTTTGCGCATCTCGCAACTCGGTTATCTCTTTGTGATTTGTTGTTGCTGGCTAACTACTGCCTGAACTGCCGCTGACATATCTGTTTGCTTTTGACACAAATCTGCTTTCTTTTGTGTTGTTTGTACCTCCAATGACATATCAATTTGATTCTGTGACCTATCTTCCTACATTTGTGATACTCCTTGTACCACACCTGACATAGTCGTTACTGATACTAACAAAAGTCTTTGTTGTTCTAAGATTTGGGCCATAGGATTTGTCTCCGGTTGAGATTAAGCTACTATCTCCTCTACACCAATTTCCTGAACATCTAACACATTCTCTTAATCCATTTTAAATTGTGATCTAGTTTTTACTATAACATAGTTATAAAACACAAAATACTCATATGTCTATACACACTTAATTACACTATCTCTCATAAATATTCCTCCTGAGGAGAATGCACCAAATAAGTGTCTATGACTACTTCTGAAGAAAATACGGAAATGAAGTGAAAATACAGAAGTATATTACACTATGAAGATTGAGACTACTCAACTTAAAAGACCAGATTGAGTTGAGATTGCTGATAGTTGTGTGTGCTTGCCTTATCCAGCTTGCAGCGATGTGAAGTTCAGCGGTAGGGAACGGGACTGCTCAGTTCACACGATCAGACTCCACCAATTATATTGTACATGAAACACACACAACATATGGATTAGTACATGCACAAATTTAGAAATACACACACGCACACACATACACAAATTTTAATTGTTGTCCATCCTGTACTCGGACGCCATTTTATTACTGTATACTTTAATTTATTGACCTATTTATTTAAGGAATTTTGTTTAAGAAAATTATCTGCTTCTTATATATTTTTTGGTATTTTTAGTTATGATTTCAAGTGATTTTATTTAGGTTTTAGCTCCAGTTTTTTAAAATCTGAGGAATATAAGTCCTTGGTTTTAAAGACCACAAGAGAGCTAGATATATGTCCCACAACGTCGATCTCACTCATACTCCTCGTCGGAAGTGCTTCACCTGAAATCTCCAAAAATGTTTATTTCGCTTCGAAGATCGTTCGGCACAACTAGGTGCTATGTTGTATGATGCGTATGGATTGATGTGTCTAACTTTTTTTATCAACGATACATTTATGGCTTCTGAGATGTTCTCTCGAACAATATTGACGGTGAAAAGATGCAGGCTCGCAGTATCATTCCACATTACACCTCCGATCGAATCGATCTACGTCACGTGATATCTGAAGAATGTTTGCCAAATCTTTTATGAATTGATAAATGCACACCTTGAGTGCGTATTATTTCCTTGAATTCGTTTATTGTGCCATCGACTAACTAACCATTCACAATGGAGCTTCATAGCGTCGAACAATAATAGCAAAATCTCTCCGACATAAAACACCTCCGATCTCTGTAATCGCTTCACACTGAGTCCCCAAATATACATCTTTGGTTACTTATTCCAGAGAGCTGCGTCCGTAGCATGGAATGTACAATTCTCACAGGCAATTTATGCTAATCTCGGCATTAATAATTCTCCGCACCTGAATCAAAGATTCTCACCATCTACTACCCATTACGATTTGCATTTAGGCCATGGAAAACACTACCAAGAAGAAGGGACAGGATGATAGGCCAGCTGTTAAGGCATCGGGGAATACCCTCCGTGGTATTAGAGGAAGCTGTAGAAGAATCGTAGAGGAAGACTGAGGTTGGCATACATCCAGCAAATAGTTGAGGATGTAGGGTGTAATTGCTACTCTGAGACGAAAAGCTTGGCACAGTAGAGGAATTCGTGGTGGGCTGCATCAAACCTGTCAGAAGTCTGATGAGCCAAAAGTCTTTTAGTATGTTTGATTAAAGATAAGGCCTTTCTCAGTCATTCCTATCTTGTGGCTAACAGTCTTGGAAAGTGAGTGGAATTTGGTAAAATTGCAAAAAAATATACTTGAAATTTGTGTACAACAGTGGGCCGTATGAATGTTTACAGAATTTCTTGTTATGTCGTTTAATCAGAGTAATCCAGCGGTGCCATAGTCAAACGTTGCATTGTAGATGCGTCTTATGTCACATAATGGGTTAATATTTACTGAGATTTTGCAGAATATCTTAACATCATTATAGACCAATAGGACAGCGTGCTCGTTTCAACACATACATTATGGTGTCATACACACGAGTATTGTAGTCTTGTATAGACGACATAGACTGATGTGTAGCTATAGTTTATTTTCATAAATATTGTGTTGCAGTATCTGTTTCACTTTCAAATTCTCAGCAAAGGTATATGTGTTGTTAATAATTAATTGCAAAAATTAGTTAATTTGGAGTAACAACATAATTTGTTAAACAAAGTACAGCAGTAGTTGTTTAACTTGTGATATCGATGTAATTTGTTAAATGATACACAGTGGTAATTGTTTTAAAGTTACGTTTTCATATGTTCTGGGATGGGGATGTAAATTTTGGGATGGGAATATAGGTATCTGGAAAATCGATAAAAATTGGAAGAAATTACCTGAAAAGTGTAAACAGCATGCAATTATGACAGAAACGGATTGATTTTTTTTAATCTGCATGGGGGTTAGGGGTGGGATGTTGGCTGGACTCCTCTGGCACTTCATGAAATTCCTTCCACTACAGCTCACAGACATCAAATAATGAATTTGTTATAACTGGATTGGGACAAGAAGTGTTGTTTCCTCAGGTGTAAGTGTTGGTCTGTAAAAGATGGGGTGACCCTGAGTATATCTCTCCCAACTATCTCAGGAGTAACCTGACAACAGACGTGTAATATGACACCCCATATCTCTCAAGGTCAAGGTAATCTAGAACTGGCAATCCTATCCTACTAACTCCAAGCAGTGATGTCTAAACAAGGAGAATCGGTGAGATGGCTGTGTTCTGGACTTTAAGGATTTTAAATTGATTTAATGTTTATGGATTCCAGGACATGACCAAATCAAATAGCTCAAGTGGAGGAACTTTTCGAACAAGAGGACATTCTGGGAATGGACTGGCCTGCCACTATACTGACTTAAGCAAGTTTCTGATGAAATAGGGAAACATATTGCATCATGTCCATATGGACTAAAGACCATCCAGCAGCTGTCAACTGCTCTGGTGAAAAATGGAACACCCAGCCACCAGAACTTCTAAGCACACTTGTGGCAAGCATGGGAGCATGTTGCAGAGCATGCCTTGCCATCTGTAGTGATCACACCCTCTAATAAATACTTCTAGGAAAGAAGTGGTTTCAAGTACGCGCTTTATGCCAAGTCCTTTCGGTTTTTGTGCCCATTCTGACTGTCGTGTACGTGAAACATTATCGTGATCTCAACGCTGGGCGCCACGGGTCTGACCTTCTCTGCAGAGGCCTCCAAAGAAGAAGTGAAATGTGTGTAAGACGAAGTGTGATTACCTTCTCATAATGTGACAGTCCACGATGACGTTGGTCAGAGATGTGGTGAAATTTGGTGCCAATGTGACATCATTAACCCGTCTTACATCTCACAGGAACTGAGGTGTGGTCTTCCTCATGTGTCGACACCTTGCTGTCTGAAGCGTCGCTGAGCCCGAGAGTGACGTCACAGGCCGCCTAGCTTTTGTACCTAAACAGTAGAAGGTTGTAGGCACTCTGAGCAAAATTACAAACATATAGGTCGCAATAGGAGGAAATTATGCGTTTCTTTGCACAGTATATGTTTGTTAATGATGATCTCGGTAGGTGAGTGGTCAGTGTATATGACTGCCATACGTTGTAACGGGGTTCAACTTCTGTTATATCCATGGATTTTTCCTCTTTGGGATGACTGCAATGGGACACATTCAGTTTCGTGATGTTAGTTTACAACCCTAGTGGCTAATAAATTAACAAAACACGGATAATGTTATACCTGTCAAAGGATTGTAATTTGACCGTGATCGTGCATATGATGGTTAAGGTATCGGATTGTTTTCATTTATCTAAAGATTTCTATGGAAATGAAGCAACTGCATAACGAGCCCGCCCGGATAGCCGTGTGGTCTAACCCACTGCTTCCCAAGTGGCAAGGCGTGCCTGTCCCCGGCACGAAACCGCCCGGCGGATTAGTATCGAGGTCTGGTGTGCCGGCCAGCCTGTGGATGGTTTTTAAGGCGGTTTTCCATCTGTCTCGGCGAGTGTGGTCTGGTTCCCCTTATTCCGCCTCAGTCACACTATGTCAGCGATTGCTGCACAAACACTGTTTCCACATACGCATACACTGTAATTACTCTACCACGCAAACATTGGGGTTACACTCGTCTGGAATGAGACGTTCCCAGGGGGTCGCACTGGGGGCCGAACTGTAAAATAACCCTAGGTTCGGTGTGGGGCAGCGGTGGGCTAAGTTGACTGCAGTAGCCTGTTGCGGGATTGTGTACCACTGAGGGCTAAGGCAGGGACGAAGCCTCTCCATCGTTTCTAGGTCCCCGGTTCAATACATACATGCATACAATAGCATAACAAACGGAAATCGAGCCAAGGTTCTATTATTAATTAAGTAAACTAAATTAAGTAAAAGCAAACAGCCACCAGCCTAATTAGGCAAAGTCATACTTAAATCCCTGGACTAGCTGGACAGAGTGGATGAGGTTATATTTGTGGAAAGGGGCCAAAATAAGTTACTGTCAGTTGCACTCAACATATAAACTTTATTTCTTAAAACAGACAGTAACACCAGCAAGAATCAAAAACTATCAAGGTTTAAATGAAACACCTCCTTTGATTTAGTTTAGATTGGCTGAAGGCCGCATCGAAAGTCCAAGGCACAACCCTGAAGCAAGGAATTGAGGTACAGGAGTTCTTCTGGAGGTTTCACTCCTTTAGAAATTTTTTTATCTTCAATATAAATAGGCTGAAAGCCTTAGCTTAAATTTTTCCCATAGAACTCGGCTGAAGGCCTCACATTAATGAAGAACAGTGTTATGGCTTAAGGCCGAGACAAAGAGTTTCAGTCTTTAATCTATATATATATTGGCCATGACATCCTGGTAGATGATTGTGGTGTGCGTACTGTAAGACCTTCGATACACATACCATCAGATTATTTGACTTGTCGCTCGAGCGAAGTAGGCGAGTGTCCGCAATATGTCTCGTGGTCTTATCGTGGCGTGTTTATCTTCTGCCGTTAGGTCAGACGATAGAAATGCCACTTGCACGCTTAGAGTAGCAGATTGAAGGTGACCAACTTTAAACAGAACTTGATTAATTTTCACACACATTTACTAAAATAATAAAAAGTATAGAAACAACTTAACTTGGTTCTGGATGGTATTTGGTCTTGGTATGTTAATCATATTCTCACATATCTCTGATACTTGAAAAAATGTGTCTATTCATTTATCTTCATGGCTCTGTACAGGAATATGATAATCTTATTAGGCGCAGACTGAAACTTGACTACAGACTAATGCAGACTGACTAATCGGAGGTCTGTACACTCGTCATAATATCTTGCAAATTCAGGTATCACTGCGCGAGTGTGATCCGCGAGGAGAAAAGGTTCTACGTCAGCAGCAATCTCATTGCCTGCATTACGTATTAATACGCGGATCGGCGGAAGCAGAATTTGGTCTGTCTCTAAGGCAGCGCCATCTCGCAGAGCGGAGACGGACGAGCGCTGCGCCTGTGCTGTTGTGCTTAGCGGGGCGCGCTCTAGTGGGAAAGTTGTGTACGCGCCGACTACGCGGAACTATTTACACAACAATGATTGTTGCCAGGTCTGTGTGTTTATGAGTTGCATTTTTTCATATGATGTGTCAAGCCAATGGCAGCACGGCATCTCTTGCCGCAATTGTCACAAGTGTATCTGGCTGCTGAGGCAGGAGCAGTGGTAGCATTGCGAAGCTTTTTCTGCCTTAATATGTCTAACAAGCCTTCATCATGGTTCGACATTCCAGGTAATATATCATCACGCTACTCTGGTCTCATGCTAGCCTGTGCCTCCCATCTGTTTGTGTCGATTCAAAAGCTCTCCATATCTCGTTTACAGGAGTCCTTGAATCTCAATACAGAACCTCCTACAGGTCTCTAATCTAAACAGGCTGAAAACTCGGCTAAAGGCCGCATACCAACAAAACAATTTAGTGGCTTAAGGCCTAGGAAGAAGAGCTTTCAATTTGAAAAGGCTGAAGGCCTTATCTTAAAATATTTCGTGTGAAACTCGGCTGAAGCTGAAGGCCTCATGCTAAAGAATAACAATCTTATGACTTAAGGGTAAGACAAGGATTCTGAATTTTTAATTTAAGAGAGATTAAAACTCGGCTGAAGGCCATACACCATGCAGAAAAGAGTTTTACGGCTTAAGGCCTAAAGCGAAGAGCTTCTAAATTCTCGCTAGACTTTATCCTAAAATATTTCACATAAAACTCGGCTGAAGGCCACATACGAACTTGAAACAAATTTACGGCTTAAGGACTAGGCACATGGAATTTTCAATTTTAGTTTCTAAAGGCTGAAACTTGGCTGAAGGACACATACCAAACAAGAAACAGTTCTTTTTTTTTTTTTTTACAGCATAAGGCCTAAGAAGAAAAGCCTTGCAATTTTAATGAGCTAAAACTCGGCTGAAGGCCACACAGAGTACTTAAGACTAAAAAGGAAATCACTATGTAAAACACAAGGAGCGGCGCTCAGAGGATTCCAAGCATCGGCCTGGGAGGGTAACGCTACCGCACGCTTAGGTGAGACAGACAGCCAGACCGACAACCTGTTAATCGGAAGGCAACCCAACCGAAAGCTAGCCGATGAACCACCCAAGAAGATCAGTTCTTCTCCACCCGACCAGCGAAACAAAAAGAAGATGTCAATAGCAGAATGTTCTGGATACTGGTGCCCAATCCAGCCAAGCCAGAATAAACGCCCAAAACTACCAACAACACCTCAGCTGTCGAACCACACGCAGTGCTGGACAGCATCAACATGACGAGGAAAATACACTACCGAAAACTGTGTCAACGACCAGGGCAGGTCACCGGAACATCAATGGCCACAAGGCAGAAGATACCGCTGGTACACTTCATTAATGAAGGAATGAATTAAATTAAGTTAAACACCACACGGGAAAACGGCTGCAGTTCTAGCCGACTTCAATGCACACACGTTGTTGCTTGCGGGAATCTCCCAGAAAGCGACAACCAGGATCAAATGAAGAGATGTGATAGCAGGTGAGGCTTGACAGTATGTTAAGTGAGCACTCCACTTTAGTGTCCAGGGGTGGGCGACGAACTTCGTAACCCTCACAAAAAGCGCCTCACAACTCCAACCGCACATGCACACCGTCAGCGGCTGCTGCCTGACTGCACGCCACGGACATTTTCTAGCTGCTCTTCCCCAACCGACCAGCTGCCTAGGCCTGGAAACGGTCAAAGGACCAAATACACGTCGGCCGATGTGACGACCGACCGAACGACCAACCAACGGTTGTTCCCTCTCGAGTCTCCTTCCGTTGGACAGTTCAAGTGTATCGCCAAGGGGCGGCGAGCACTGGCTGTCCGCGCTTCACTGGCGCTCCGTCCCCGACTTCACTGCTACTGCGTCCCCAATCATCCCCAGACACACGACGACCCAGGAATACTATCGGTCGCTCCAGAGGTGGTACGACAGTGCACTTATCGATACGCGCTTCTGCTGGCACTCACGGCAGGTAAGGCAGGAAGTTAGTGACGCCAGTAAATGGAATAAGAAAACGAGGCGGCAGTAGCGTTAGAGAAGATGAAAAATAATAAACGACATAAACACGAGGCGCGCCAAGTAATAACATCGTTTGTAAAGAAATTCAACTATTAGTACTGTCTATACTTGATACTGAAAAACCGTATTGAGGATATGCAGTAGCGCAGTTTAGCAAGTAATGTACAAGTGGTTAGTCATGAACTACACAGGAGGAGTATTAATACGTTTAGGCAAACACTGGCTCATATCTATTAGTATCTCTGCATTATAATAGCAAGCTAATGATCTTTATAGATTAATGATTACTACTGGTGGAGGACTACCAACGTCGACAAGGGGTTCTATTGTCAGTTTAGTATTGGACATTATTGCTACTGAAATATTTTTCCAGCAATTGTAGCCCGGGTTCGATTTCCGGCGGGGTTAGGGATTTTCTCTGCCTCGTGATGACTGGGTGTTGTGTGATGTCCTTAGGTTAGTTAGGTTAAAGTATTTCTAAGTTCTAGGGGACTGATGACTGTAGATGTTAAGTCCCATAGTGCTCAGAGCCATTTGAACCAGTAATTGTATCTTTTGTACTGAATTTTATTTTCATTCTCAAGGAGCATTCACTTCCTTATTCTATTTAACTCAGATGGGCCATGTGATACCTGAATCTATTACAGTTTAAATAATTGTAGTTAATTGCTTACTGTTGTACACACAAGTTTTAAGATTGACTGTTGTACTTCCTGAGTAATGTTATTGTAATAAGGAATTTTGATCTGGCTCAACTATTTGCATGGGGACTCAGAAACTAGTCTGTCAGTAGACTCGGAGCTAAGCTGAACATTTTAACCACAACGCAATATTAAAAACATTGTTAACTACGCAACGCATGAAAATACAAACACTGTTATTTCAGTAAGAAGAATCTTTAAACTGAATGAATTAAATCTTCTCTTAGTAATTGTACTTTGACGAAACTTTTAACTATCCTTTTGTGACAAAAGCCTTGAGTACTTCAAAACTTACGCTCACTGAAGAATTATGAAATTTACTACTCCACAAAGTATATTAACTATAGTGAAAGCTCACAAAAATGACTTTTCAGTTCAATAAAACAGGGTATTCGGATATATCGTAGCATTTGGGATAGGATACCGTCTAGGTAAACGACTAAGGATAAAATGTAGGGGCTCAACACAAAGTTTACAGAAGACAAACTTATTATTGAAAAAGCAACGGGTCCATGTAATTATGCAGTACCCAACTTCTAATTTGAGATGAGGGTAAGGACGATGTCGGTCTCCTGTGCTATTCAAATATGGCAGCACTAGTACCCATTGCTCTGCCTGTGTAACTATCTCTGAAAATTATCTTGAGTCAGATTTTCACAGTACAGAGCCAGCCAGACTATGCCATGAATAATAAGACAAATTACGTAACTGCGAGGCTATATTATATAACCCTGCAGTTCTTCTGGCCTGGTTCAGTCCACACCGGACGGACTTTCCTTGTTCAAGTTTTACATGATTACAAACCTACTTTGCCTATTCATAAACAAGTGTTACACGCAAAGATTTAACATTTTTATTCTCTTACAGTATATTAATTTTGAAATTGCAGCCATAGATTAATTACGATTACATAAATTAAATTAATGTTACATCAAAGAGCGTGGTTGTACAGAAGTCACGTTAAGTAAAAACAGACAAGGAGTTTAGATAAGACCATCATAGGTAATATAGATAACAGTGTTACAAGTTGACTGTCTGAGTGATAAGTAGCTTGTTCAAGGTCTAGGAAGCTGACAAAGGACTGGAAAGCGTTCTGTTGACACCACATCTTCCATACTACATCCTCATGACGAAACTGGGTGAGAATGACACAGCAGACGCTCGGCACTAAATAGTCCACAGAACCTGGGCGTTGATCTGGTTATACTTGTAAATTTAAAGGTGTAGAGCTTGATTGCTTTTGGCGTGAATGTGAATCGCGGTGTTGGAGTGAAACGTCCAGTATTAAGATATAATAGTAAAAAATGAATCCACGCTGATGTGCATCCGTAGCAAACGTGAAAAAATGTTTTAAAAATCAACTCAGCATATTTATTTGTGATGAAATATCACAATATAGCTTGCATAGAACCACAAAGAACTCAAAAAATTTTGTTGTATTTCTCTATCGTTGCATAAGAAATTTAAGTTCCTTTCAGTTGCATTTAGCAACGTGGAAATTACGTGTAAGACAGAAAAAATAAAAGAGTTTGCTCTGCCCGTCGAGCTGCTTTATGAATTTCGTCGTTTAGTAGTTTACCGGTACCTGTGACAGTATATGGTAATTAATTCCCCGAACATCCGCCATATGCGTCATGGCCGACAGGTTGCCGCACAGATTAACGATGCAGTTGCGAGCGGTCCGCTTAATCAGGCAGGATGCTAATAAATAATTTCTCGCGCATCGATGACTATGGTTTATTGCATCATGTATACACAAGTACACAGAGGCGGTGAAGGCACGTTGTGATGTTACGAATGCTTACGATACGGTACGTGGTTCTCTATTCACCGGATGCAGTTTTCGGGAAATTTTAGGCTGTAAAATAACAGTGAAAGGTGGCTGTTTTGTTTCACAATATTCCTTCAGAGCTGTGCAATCTCACACCATGAGGTAAATGATATTTACATCTACCTTGTCGCAGACGAAAAACGCGGCATTAATCCACATTTCTTGGACCACAGCGTGCCCTTCTCTCTTTCTCTCTCTCCTCGCCATTTCTCTCACCCTCTGAGTCTCTCACTCTCTCTCTCTCTCTCTCTCTCTCTCTCTCTCTCTCTCTCTGTGTGTGTGTCCTTCTCCCTCTTTCAATTGTAGATATGCTTCAAAGTAAGGGTTTCTCTTTGGATAATGATATACATAAAAGATTGTGCAGGGCGCACCTGCCATGTGAAAAGGTATGTTACTTTCCTTCAGTTACTTTACAAGGCGCTGAGACCAACCAATAGTTTATTAACTATGTGAAAAGGACTTAACACGATTCCCACAGGCAATGGAGAGCCCCATATTCGTAACTTCTGTGGCTGCACTCATTTTGTGGTCGATATTTGTTCAAAAAATGGCTCTGAGCACTATGGGACTTAACTTCTTTGGTCATCAGTCCCCTAGAACTTAGAACTACTTAAACCTAACTAACTTAAGGACTTCACACACACTCATGCCCGAGGCAGGATTCGAACCTGCGACCGGTCGATGTTTGTCCTGTTTCCAAAGGGTGTATACGCAGACAAGAAAAAAAAATTCACTGATTTTTCCTGGGTTTCCTCGTAAAAAATACACTTTCTCCCGGATGAAAACACACTTTTTCCGTGTTATTAAGTGACAGTATATTTTCCCTCGGAACGGTAAAACTTATCAATCCGTTTGAATGGTCATGTTATTATACACGGGCATAAAATTTCCCGGCACTTTAGAAAACGAAACTCAGGGAAGAAAATCTCTTTTGGAAAGATTTTTGATGTGCTGCAACATGTACTCCGCATATTTTCGTATTACGAAAGTATAAATCCGAATTGCACCAAACAACGCATGTTACTTTCCGAACCATTGTAATCGGGATTGCGATGCGCGTTTGTAAGCCAGTCATAGATCATGTCACGTGGTCTCGCCAGCCGATGACAGCAGATATTCAGACCCCAGGACACGTGATGTAGTCAGCTAATAGCAACATCACTGTTAAGTAGCGCGGATACACAAACAGGAAAAGTTAATGTTTTAAATTAATATACATATTGTTGCTACAAGAAGAGCAACACTTTCACATATAATATTGGTCTCTAAGGTTAATAAGCTGCAAGAGAAGGTAAGCTTTCACATATAATGTTGATCTTTTTTGTGCGGGTTACACTTTAAGATATATCACACAAGTGTGCCAGTAAAATTTTTAGCCGAGTCCAGTGAATTGTCCTCAAAGTTTTCCACAAATAATTTAGCTACCGCAGAGGAGAGAGAGCTTCTCGTAGCACTACATCGATTTGCTCAAAATAACGACATGAATGTCTGACCTTCTGGGCTCGAAATGCTTCTAAATGGCTCGTCATCAAACGCTTTGTGATTTAATAAATTCATTGTACATCCTCGCACACAGTTCAACTTGCGTAAAAGGAAATTTACTTTGAAAGTAACGCTTTCCAGACCACCATTCGCATTATTTTCCCGCTACCTGTTAGAAACAGGCTCCTTTCAGTAGTTATCAGAGAGCGCCAGAAAATAGGCATCACCGCGCTTTTGCAACTACAATGACGCAGGAAGCCTTTATGTACGTACATGTAAAACATTGAAAGATCTTACATTAAGTCATAAGAGAAAAAACACATAAGAGGATACTCCAAGAGCATCGAAATTTCGTGAACCATACTAAAATGGCACATTTAAAGTGCATACTTTAAGTGCACATTCCTGTAACCAGATTCCCAATGAAGTAGGCCTCGTCCAGACGTTTAGCTTCTCATTTTGGTTATCGGGTTGTAAATTTTCTTGTAGTATCAGTACTGTATTAACTAATTTTTGATTCTTTATTATTGCATAATGCCATACGTGCTAGAAGATGAAAACGTGCACTTGAAATGTAGCGAGCAGTTGAAATTAGCCAATAGTATGGAACTAGACACTTCGTTTGAAAAACAGCCTCAGCGTAAAAGATGAATTAAAACCAAATTTCCTTAGCAAACTGACAAAAATAGCTTCATTGTTCTACAAGGCGATTAATATGCACGACTGTCAGAAAAGTGGAAATAAAATAAAATCTGAAACTAATAACATATATTAGCCTTCCGTAATTATGTGAATGTATTTTAATTCACTTGATAGCTCCCGGCCACAGATATCGGTTTTGTTTTCGTTTGACGTAAGACCAGTAAACAAAGAGGAAACAGCAAAATCACTAAATGTAAACACGGGTCACGTGGAGACTACACACTTCCCCACTGTAGCTCAGACTGCTCTGCGCATCAGCCCCAGATCTACGATATTTCCCAACCGGGGAAATACTAAGATAGTGACCCCCCCCCCCCCTTCCCCCTCCTTCGAGCGTTTGAGATACGATGTCAAAAATTTCAAAAATCGAATTTTCAAACATATGTTCATTTTGTAGCGCACTTCTTTCTGAAGAGTCTGATACATAAAACATATATGTCCGAGGAAACGTAAGACACATTATTTGGTCTTAAGAGTGCCAGAGTGCAGTGTCAACCCTCGTCACACAGCATTCTTATATCGCACGTCACTGTATTTCGCTCCGTGGAATTGAAACATGTCTATTTTGTACTGGATGCCATCAAACTATAATCAGGACAGTGGAAATTAATTTTCCAGTGGTGCCTCTCCTGCTCCCAGTCGCCCGGTTTCACATCCTGCCCCTCTTTATATATATATATATATAAAAAAACCTCGTAATTAATACGGGATGGGATTATTTGTAATCGTGAGGACAGGAACTCTTCAGAAAATTTGCACTCTTTACCTGTTAGCCGATGACATTGTAATTCTGTCAGAGACAGCAAAGGACTTGGAAGAGCAGTTGAATGGAATGGACAGTGTCTTGAAAGGAGGATATAAGATGAACATCAACAAAAGCAAAACAAGGATAATGGAATATAGTCTAATTAAGTCGGGTGATGCTGAGGGAATTAGATTAGGAAATGAGGCACTTAAAGTAGTAAAGGAGTTATGCTATTTGGGGAGCAAAATAACTGATGATGGTCGAAGTAGAGAGGATATAAAATGTAGGCTGGCAATGGCAAGGAAAGTGTTTCTGAAGAAGAGAAATTTGTTAATATCCAGTATTGATTTAAGTGTCAGGAAGTCATTTCTGAAAGTATTCGTATGGAGTGTAGCCATGTATGGAAGTGAAACATGGACGATAAATAGTTTGGACAAGAAGAGAATAGAAGCTTTCGAAATGTGGTGCTACAGAAGAATGCTGAAGATTAGATGGGTAGATCACATAACTAATGAGGAAGTATTGAATAGGATTGGGGAGAAGAGAAGTTTGTGGCACAACTTGACCAGAAGAAGGGATCGGTTGGTAGGACATGTTCTGAGGCATCAAGGGATCACCAATTTAGTATTGGAGGGCAGCGTGGAGGGAAAAAATCGTAGAGGGAGACCAAGAGATGAATACACTAAGCAGATTCAGAAGGATGTAGGTTGCAGTAGGTACTGGGAGATGAAAAAGCTTGCACAGGATAGAGTAGCATGGAGAGCTGCATCAAACCAGTCTCAGGACTGAAGACCACAACAACAACAACAACCTGTTAGCTAAAAACTTTCTGTTCTGAGTGACATAAAATTAAATATAGGATACATAAAACCAGTAAAAACAAGAGACAAGCAAGACAGTACACATTTCTTCAATCCTTAGCTCCTAGCATTGTTTCTCTCTAATCTTGCTACAGCTTTACATGCCGTGCTTTCCTTTCTGCGAAAGAATCTATCAATTTATCAAAGTTCATCAAACGTTTTGCTACAAGGAAAATCCAAATTTCGTTGTCTAATACCGCGTAAGCTGTTAACACAAATAGTATCCTAGACTGGTGTGGTTCCTCGATCTGACTACGTCTATTTTATCACTGTCTGCTTGATAAAACAAAATAGGCCTTTAGAACACTGCAGAAATTGTAACACACGCGAAATAAACGAGACTGTCTTGGTACAAGTGGTCATTTTTATAACACGACAGAATATAATTCACGAAGACCAACATAAAATGCCTATTAGGCCTACTACAAGCAAAAAGCTTTATGTTAGAAAATAGTTTCACATTTCATTTATACTCTCGAGCATGAGATCGAAACGCAGTAGTACGAGATTTTTATATAAATTTTAATCGTCATATTCTTTCCTAATTTATGTGTGTCCCCGTTTCCTCTCCTTCCCCGTTTTAACAAACAAATTTGTCATGACTAATTCTGGAACTATTCCTGCCTTTGTCAAAACTTATACGCCGATTAACTTCACTAACCCTGCTAGAATCACTGGTTTAGTTATCCCTCATTATTCTTCGGTTAGGCGCTGTTATTTTCGTACAAACCATTTTCCGCGCTACTTCCAAAATAGACACAACAACAAAGTTAGGAAACTACTGCGAAAGCAAAGAGAGCTTCACTCCAAGTTTAAACGCAGCCAAAACCTCTCAGACAAACTGAAGCTAAACGATGTCAAAGTTAGCGTAAGGAGGGCTATGCGTGAAGCGTTCAGTGAATTCGAAAGTAAAATTCTATGTACCGACTTGACAGAAAATCCTCGGAAGTTCTGGTCTTACGTTAAATCAGTAAGTGGCTCGAAACAGCATATCCAGACACTCCGTGATGATGATGGCATTGAAACAGAGGATGACACGCGTAAAGCTGAAATACTAAACGCCTTTTTCCAAAGCTGTTTCACAGAGGAAGACCGCACTGCAGTTCCTTCTCTAAATCCTCGCACAAACGAAAAAATGGCTGACATCGAAATAAGTGTCCAAGGAATAGAAAAGCAACTGGAATCAGTCAACAGAGGAAAGTCCACTGGACCTGACGGGATACCAATTCGATTCTACACAGAGTACGCGAAAGAACTTGCCCCCCTTCTAACAGCCGTGTACCGCAAGTCTCTAGAAGAACGGAAGGTTCCAAATGATAGGAAAAGAGCACAGGTAGTCCCAGTCTTCAAGAAGGGTCGCCGAGCAGATGCGCAAAGCTATAGACCTATATCTCTGACGTTGATCTGTTGTAGAATTTTAGAACATGTATTTTACTCGAGTATCATGCCGTTTTTGGAAACCCAGAATCTACTATGTGGGAATCAACAAGGATTCCGGAAACAGCGATCGTGTGAGACCCAACTCGCTTTATTTGTTCATGAGACCCAGAAAATATTAGATACAGGCTCCCAGGTAGATGCTGTTTTTCTTGACTTCCGGAAGGCGTTCGATACAGTTCCGCACTGTCGCCTGATAAACAAAGTAAGAGCCTACGGAATATCAGACCAGCTGTGTGGCTGGATTGAAGAGTTTTTAGCAAACAGAACACAGCATGTTGTTATCAATGGAGAGACGTCTACAGACGTTAAAGTAACCTCTGGCGTGCCACAGGGGAGTGTTATGGGACCATTGCATTTCACAATATATATAAATGACCTAGTAGATAGTGTCGGAAGTTCCATGCGGCTTTTCGCGGATGATGCTGTAGTATACAGAGAAGTTGCAGCATTAGAAAATTGTAGCGAAATGCAGGAAGATCTGCAGCGGATAGGCACTTGGTGCATGGAGTGGCAACTGACCCTAAACATAGACAAATGTAATGTATTGCGAATACATAGAAAGAAGGATCCTTTATTGTATGATTATATGATAGCGGAACAAACACTGGTAGCAGTTACTTCTGTAAAATATCTGGGACTATGCGTGCGGAACGATTTGAAGTGGAATGATCATATAAAATTAATTGTCGATAAGGCGGATACCAGGTTGAGATTCATTGGGAGAGTGCTTAGAAAATGTAGTCCATCAACAAAGGAGGTGGCTTACTAAACACTCGTTCGACCTATACTTGAGTATTGCTCATCAGTGTGGGATCCGTACCAGATCGGGTTGACGGAGGAGATAGAGAAGATCCAAAGAAGAGTGATGCTTTTCGTCACAGGGTTATTTGATAACCGTGATAGCGTTACGGAGATGTTTAACAAACTCAAGTGGCAGACTCTGCAAGAGAGGCGCTCTGCATCGCGGTGTAGCTTGCTGTCCAGGTTTCGAGAGGGTGCGTTTCTGGATGAGGTATCGAATATATTGCTTCCCCCTACTTATACCTCCCGAGAAGATCACGAATGTAAATTTAGAGAGATTAGAGCGCGCACGGAGGCTTTCTGACAGTCGTTCTTCCCGCGAACCATACGCGACTGGAACAGGAAAGGGAGGTAATGACAGTGGCACGTAAAGTGCCCTCCGCCACACACCGTTGGGTGGCTTGCGGAGTATAAATGTAGATGTAGATGTAGATGTAGAAGTTAAGCGGCTGCTAGACGGGGACTGTACAACTGGCCCTTACTAGTGTAGCGATCTGGCCAAAAATTTTCTGACAGAATTTCATTTTCTAGGCTACACCGAGAAGATAATACGTAATCTTTCTCACCTGTTATTTCTGTTAGTCGTTTATTTCCACTCTGGTAGTCTGACTCTATGGATTTCGCTGCTAATTATAACAACGCTGATCATTCGCAAACCCAATCAACAACATAATCAGACAGAGATTGGCGTTCACTCGTTCGGCTTTATTCCGCGCAACTCGTATAGCCCGGTCCCCTTTCTCCTGCAGGAAGTTCATTTCTAGATGCGACGAGGATTCCCCAGACAGACATCACGTACACTATGCACGCATTCAAAAATCAACTTATGATTCGTTCAGAAGTCAACTTACACAATGTGTTCAGAAACCAACAGAGATGCGTTTCAAAATCATATGAGTAATCGATACACCAACGTGCGCTGGATGTTAGACGCTTCGTGATCAAGGTTTTTTCTTCTGAAGAATGGAGCAGAAGGTGTAACTCATACGCCACTCATCTGCGCATGCGCATGGGCTCGTAACTGCTAAAACGAATCTAATGTAAACAGTTGTGACGTCACGCTAATCGGAGGCAATTTGTTGTTATGAAGCATTGCAAACAGCTTGTATGAGCACTGTGCTTTGTTGTTGTATATGGCACATTTCTTTTGCAATTTATGTTTTATTTTCATATTTTTCTCTCGTTCTCGTTTTATAGTTGCAGTGTTATTCTGCAGTAGCAGGACACAGTACTATCCTTTGTTAGAGTATCGATTCTTACCAGTCAGAATTACAAAAATTTAACTGAAAACTAAAACAACGAAAAATTCCCGGAATTCTAAAAATTTCCCGGATTTTCCCCGGTTTCTCCCGGCTGAAAAATTTGCCGGGTTTTTCCCGGATCTCCCGGTTGTCCCAGGTCGTATACACCCTGTTCCAGGTCCACGGAACCTTTTTTTGTTTGGCGTGGTCTTCAACTTTGTAAATTACAAACAAAAAACTTGAATAAAGTTTGTTTGTAATTGTGCACAGATGTGAAATGCACTGAAATATCTCGCTGCAACAGCGTTGGAGCTTTTAGACTGGTAAAAAAAGCACTATCTTGAAAACTGTGCATAGCTATAGTTGTCAAATCGTCTACTTGCTACAGTCCTCGATATAGTGACAAGACTCTGCCACTAACGTCCATCTTCAACTGACACTGCCTCTTTCAGTCTGTTGGTTTGTGGTGACAAACATATCTTATCACTTTTGTGTGGCACTCTATCTCAAATGCTTCAAGATTCTCCTCTGTTCCAGTTTTCCCGCAGGCCATGTTTCGCTACCATACAATGCTTTGTTCCAGATGTAGTGGTCTCAGAGACCTCCTCCTCAAATTAAGGCCTTTGTTTGATAATACTAGAATTCTCTTGGCCAGAAATGACCTTTTTGCCAGTGCTAGACTGCTTTTCATGTCCGCCCTGCTCCATCCATCATGGGTTGTTTGCTGCCTAGGTGTCTTATGGATCAAATTAATTTGCATATAGATCTAAGATATGCTAATGGCCAATTTTGTGGATAATTCAGTGCACATAAATCAAATTCGGAGATTCTCACAAACCGCCGTTTGTGTTGTGTTACACATCGTCTTTATACTGTGCTGACCGAAACGGGCCGACTGGCCTAAAACACACGAAACCAGAAGTCCCTAAGAAACAGCCACAACAAAATATGTTGGGGTAGGAGAGCAGCAAGTCACATTGCCAACAGCAACTTGATGCACAGTTTCGTCAGCAACAATTTTGCGTTGTCGGTAAAATTCATCTGTCACTCTCCTATTCCTCTACCCTCCACTCCCCATCTCTCTCTCTCTCTCTCTCTCTCTCTCTCTCCCTCTCTCTCTCTCTCTCACACACACACACACACTGATATAACTCCCGATCACACCCCAGTGTTTTACCAGCCAAACAGTATCAAGCACCACAGCCGTCACTTCAGGCATCTTCAACAGCATTCAGGTGACCTGAATTGCGTAAGTTAGCACCATGTACGGAAGTATTTGAACTACCTGTATTGCATGAACTGGCACCATGTTCAGAAGCTTACAAATGACATGAATTATTTATCAGAAAAGAAGGAAAGATACTGGCAACACTAGTGTACGTTATTGTACTTCCAAATCTAATACGTCTGTGTTTTATGTCAAAAATACATAAGCCAAATCTGAATTGCACACATTGGCACCATATTTAAAAGTATCTGAATAATTTGAGTTATTTATCAAAATGATGTAACCTTCAGAATATACACCTTTAAAGTGTCTGTATTAATTGCCGAAAGTACCTCAGCACACACACATAGCTTCGGTCAAGCATCATACTGTGTGAAGTTTCACAATATTGTTTCCATGCCCAAAATTCTGTGAGAATATATAAGTACTTTCACTAGACTGGTGTAAATCACAGTTTTCCAAGTCTAAAACGTACATTAAAATTTACTTGACAGTACTAATTTAAGTTAGAGATTAAGCTGCACTGGACAATAAGGAAACTGCAGTCGTTATATCAAATTTGCTGTCAAAGGAAAAGGAGCCTCTAAACAAATATTTCCACATCTAAATATTATTAAAGTTCTGAAAATCACATGTTAGCCAAAATAATGCATTACTCATTGGAAGAGTGCTGCTGCACCACGAGTAAAAACAGGTTTGGATTTGAGGAATTCTTGTAAATTTCAAAAAAAAAAAAAAAAACAGGCAGCACACACACACAGTGCCACTGACCAGAGAAAATTACCAAAAAGAACTTGACACAGTAATGCAAACAGCACAAAAAAAATGGTTACAATAGTGACATTGTCACAAAGCTAAACATCAAAATTTAAAGTCAAATAAAATTAAAAAGCAGCAAACCACACCAACAACGCAACAGAACCAAAGAGAAACACAAACACACAGTACCATAAAAACTACACAGAATGATCAGAAGAATATAAAAGGAAACACAAGACGCTACACGATGCCATACAAACACAAAATCACCAACATTTTCAAAAGACAGTGAATAAACACAGCATAAACAGGCAATTCTGTACAGAAATACACCCCAAAACTGACAAAAAACAGAGAAATATACCAGAATGTAGGTATATATGAACTAAGTGTATCACTTGTGGTGGCAGATACATAGGACAAACAGATAGGGTGTTTGGTGTCGGATACAGAGAACAAATCAGAGTGCGGAAGTATGGGCCAAACCACTCCACACTTGCACAATACCAAACAGAACATAACCACAAACCAACCAACAGTGAAGAAGACATGAAAATAATTAGTCTTAACAATAAATAAACACTTCCTAACCCTACAAGGAAATTACTGCGTTCAGAAAACCAAAGCAGCAAAGATAACCCTGTAGAATGATCAAGTGCACATGCCAAACAATTCATTGTTTACAGTAATAGATAAAATAACAGAATAACACTCCGTACGAGGCTTCTTATCAGAATAATAATAATAATACCACCCAACGCCTTTCCACTCACTTGTCCATGAACCCCCCACAGAACATTTAAACGAAAACTGAAACCAGCTCATCCCCAAAGCTTTCAACCACTCTCTAACAGTTATTACATTCATATTCAACACTTTACAACACCCCCCCCCCCTCTCTCTCTCTCTCACACACACACACAGCTATAAACACCATGAATGAACGTTACTTTTCAACATATGCACAGGGTGCAGCCAGCTGCAGGTGGTGGCACATGTCGGCGCTAATGACGTGTGTCGCTTTGGATCTGAGGAAATTCTCTCTGGATTCCAGCGGCTATCTGATTTGGTGAAGGCTGCCGGTCTTGATTAGGAGATGAAGGCAGAGCTCACCATCTGCAGCATCGTTCACAGAACCGACTGCTGACCTTTGGTGCAGAGCCGGGTGGAGGGTCTGAATCAGAGGCTCAGACGGTTTTGCGACCGTGTTGGCTGCAGATTCCTTGACTTGCGCCATAGGGTGGTGGGGTTTCGGGTTCCGCTGAATAGGTTAGGAGTTCACTACACTCAGCTGGCGGCTACACGGGTAGCGGAGGCTGTGTGGCGTGGACTGGGCGATTTTTTAGGTTAGAAGGCCTCGGGAGAGTACGGGGTGGGCTGCAATCTCAAAGGGTGCATGGCAAATACAGGACGTGCTTGGATAAAGGAACAGTCGGAATTGTAGTCGTAAATTGTTGTAGTTGTGCTGGGAAAGCCCCTGAACTACAAGCGCTAATAGAAAGCACGGAAGCAGAAATCGTTATACGTCCAGAAAGCTGGCTAAAGCCTGAAATAAGTTCAGCAGATATTTTTACGAAGTCTCAGACGGTGTTCAGGAAAGATAGATTAGGCAGAATTGGTGGTGGAGTGTTTGTGTCTGTCAGTAGTGGTTTATCTTTTAGTGTACTCGAAGTAGATATTCAGTGCGAATCGGTATGGGTGGAGGTTATACTTAACAGCCGAACTTAGTTAATAATTGGCTCCTACTACCGACCCCCAGACTCCGATGGTATAGTTGCTGAACAGTTCAGAGAAAATTTGAGTCTCGTAACAAATAAATACCCCACTCATACGGTTATAGTTGGTGGGGACTTCAAACTTCGCCGGCCGCGCTGGTCTTGCGGTTCTAGGCGCTCAGTCCGGAACCGCGCGACTGCTACGGTCGCAGGTTCGAATCCTGCCTCGGGCATGGATGTTTGTGATGTCCTTAGGTGAGTTAGGTTTAAGTAGTTCTAAGTTCTAGGGGACTGATGACCACAGATGTTAAGTCCCATAGTGCTCAGAGCCATATGTTGTCAAAAATACTTGTTCAAAACGGATGGTAGGCAGAAAACATCTTCCGAGACTGTCCCAAATGCTTTCTCCGAAAATTATTTCGAGCAGTTAGTCCACGAACCCACGCGAATTGTAAATGGTTGCGAAAACACACTTGACCTCTTAGCCACAAACAATCCAGAGCTAATAGAGAGCATCATGACTGATACAGGGATTAGTGATCACAGGGTCGTTGTAGCTAGGCTCAATACCGTTTCTTCCAAATCCACCAAAAACAAACGCAGACTAATTTTATTTAAAAAAGCGGATAAAGTGTCACTAGAAGCCTTCCTAAGAGACAATCTCCATTCCTTCCGAACTGACTATACAAATGTAGACGAGATGTGGCTCAAATTCAAAGAAATAGTAGCAACAGCAATTGAGAGATTCATACCTCATATATTGGTAAGAGATGGAACTGATCCCTCATGGTACACAAATCTGGTCCGAACGCTGTTGCAGAGGCAACGGAAAAAGCATGCGAAGTTCAGAACGCGAAATCCCGAAGATTGGCTAAAATTTACAAACGCGCGAAATTTGGCACAGACTTCAATGCGAGATGCCTTTAATAGGTTCCACAACGAAACATTGTCTCGAAATTTGGTAGAAAATCCGAAGAAATTCTGGTCGTATGTAAAGTACACAAGGGCAAGACGCAGTCAATACCTTCGCTGCGCAGTGCCGATGGCACTGTTACCGACGACTGTGGCGCTAAGGCGGAGTTATTGAACGCAGTCTTCCGAAATTCATTCACCAGGGAAGACGAATGGAATATTCCAGAATTTGAAACACGAACAGCTGATAGCATGAGTTTCTTAGAAGTAGATACCTTAGGGGTTGCGAAGCAACTCAAATCGCTTGATACGGGCAAGCCTTCAGGTCCAGATTGTATACCGATTAGGCTCCTTTCAGATTACGCTGATACAATAGCTCCCTACTTAGCAATCATATACAACCGCTCGCTCACCGATAGATCTGTACCTACAGATTGGAAAATTGCGCAGGTCGCACCAGTGTTTAAGAAGGGTAGTAGGAGCAATCCATCAAACTACAGACCTATATCATTGACGCCGGTTTGCAGTAGGGGTTTGGAGCATATGCAGTATTCAAACATTATGAATCACCTCGAAGGGAATGATCTATTGATACGTAATCAGCATGGTTTCAGAAAACACCATTCTTGTGAGACGCAGCTAGCTCTTTTTTCGCACGAAGTAATGGCCGCTATCGATAGGGGATCTCAAGTAGATTCCGTATTTCTAGATTTCCGGAAAGTTTTTGACACCGTTCCTCACAAGCGACTTCTAATCGAGCTGTGGGGCTACGTGGTATCGTCTCAGTTGTGCGACTGGATTCGTGATTTCCTGTCAGGAAGGTCGCAGTTCGCAGTAATAGACGGCAAATCATCGAGTAAAACTGAAGTGATATCAGGTGTTCCCCAGGGAAGCGTCCTGGGACCTCTGCTGTTCTCGATCTATGTAAATGACCTGCTGTTCTCTTAGGTTGTTCGCAGATGATGCTGTAATTTACTGTCTAGTAAGGTCAACCGAAGACTAGTATCAGTTGCAAAGCGGTTTAGAAAAGATTGATGTATGGTGTGGCAGGTGGCAGTTGACGCTAAATAACGAAAAGTGTGAGGTGATACACATGAGTTCCGAAAGAAATCCGTTGGAATTCGATTACTTGATAAATAGTACAATTCTCAAGGCTGTCAATTCAACTAAGTGCCTGGGTATTAAAATTACGAACAATTTCAGTTGGAAAGACCACATAGATAATATTGTGGGGAAGGCGAGCCAAAGGTTGCGTTTCATTGGCAGGACACTTAGAAGATTCAACAAGTCCACTAAAGAGACAGCTTGCACTACACTCGTTCGTCCTCTGTTAGAATATTGCCGCGCGGTGTCGGATCCTTACCAGGTGGGATTGACGGAGGACATCGAAAGGGTGCAAAAAAGGGCTGCTCGTTTTGTATTATCACGAAATAGGGGAGAGATTGAGGCAGATATGATACGCGAGTTGGGATGGAAGCCATTAAAGCAAAGACGTTTTTCGTCGCGGCGAGGTCTATTTACGAAATTTCAGTCACTAACTATCTCTTCCGAATGCGAAAATTTTTTGTTGAGCCCACCCTACATTGGTAGAAATGATCATCAAAATAAAATAAGAGAAATCAGAGCTCGAACGGAAAGGTTTAGGTGTTCGTTTTTCCCGCGCGCTGTTCGAGAGTGGAATGGTAGAGAGATGGTATGATTGTGGTTCGATGAACCCTCTGCCAAGCACTTATATGTGAATTGCAGAGTAGTTATGTAGATGTAGATGTTAAATTGGCAACAAGCAAAGGTGGTTTTCTTTACAAAACAAGTACTATCTGGAATTGTTATAACCTAATGCTGGAATGTACTTTAGAATTTTATGCATTTACAACAAAATCTAGGTTTGTATTCAAGTTTGAAAGATTTGAATCCACATACTAAATAAGCATTTTCCCAGTTGCTGATTGTTCTATGAACTCTCTACATCTTTGCATTAACTTGTGAACGTAATAGGCTGGCCTCAGCTTCTTCACTCAAAGCAGCCGACAAAATTCCTTCATCATGTTGTGACATGAAGTTCGTCCCATGGTCCGTTATCATCGTCCGTGTAGCTCCAAACTTCAGTATTCACATATTAATTAGGGACTTTAAAGGCACATTTGTAGGATGGGCGTGGATATATAGCAAAATCGTAGATGTAAGTTCAGAATATAAATAAAAAAATTACATAAGATATTAATTAGTATATGCGGTTGTTTCGACTGTGGCGTGCAACCGATGAAACATTAGAATAAGTACGCGGTTCAGTTGATAGGACGCGTATCTGCCACCACTGCAGATAATAGTTTGGCACACCGCCATTACTACATAGGGTGAGGCAGCTAAGTCATAACACCCCTCGTACTCCCCTAACCGTAATAGATACAAAGATGCCTTTTGGACAGTGAATTGCTGGGAAAGGGGCTGCTTGGATACACCACGTTTCATGTTTGTGATATTTTTTATTACAGAGATATGAGGCCATCTTTGGTTTTCTTAAATGAAACTCTATGTTACATTTTAGCGTAACATGATGGGATTAAAAAGATAGTTTCAAATATGTGGATATCATAATATTTAGGCGAATAGTTTTTGAGACACATATGTTCTCGTATCGTGTTCGTCCTTCGAAACGGCGTTGTCCAATGCGACCTTTCCTGTTGTGTGGAGTATATGGTAAACGTCGCCGAGTCCGTCCTTACTCAAACACGCCCATTTACCCGACAATAGTAATACATAATGTGATATTTTCCGTAAAAATTAACTGATGATATCGTGCCAATATTATTCAGTTATTTGACAACTGTGATACCAAAATAGTAGACAACATACAGTATTAAAATACTACAAGATGTTAATACATTTTAAGCAACAGAAATGAGGAGGCCCTTATTGGTCACAATTATTTCGTACGTATTTGTTTTTTATTTGAAAATATTTACTATAAATCACAATAAGAAGCAAATACACACAAAGTTGCAAAATACATACTGTACATGATACAAAACTTTAGTGAAGCATGTGCTCAAAATGCTTTCCCTCTGCTGCAATGCACATTTTTACTCGCCGTTCGAATGATTTCTGAACGGCTGCGAGGGTGTCACGTGAGATATCAGCGCACGCTTCGATGATACGTTGCTCCATATCGTCTGGCGTAGTTGGTATTTGAGTATACACTTTATGTTTGATTGCTAACCTACATAAAAAAAGATGGGTCAAACCAGGAGACCAGGCTGGCCACTTCACTTCAGCACGTCGTCCTATTCAACAATCCGGTAACTTTTCATTTAAGAGCTCTATAACCACGCGAGAAGAGTGAGCAGGACAGCCGTCATGTTGGAACCACACGCACTGACGCGTAGTTAGTGGTACCTCTTCCAGCAAAATGGTCAGAACGTTTTGCAGGAACTGTGCATAGCTATTGCCATTTAGTATACGCGGAATGACGTAAAGCCCCACAATGACATTTCCGACGATACCGCGCCACACGTTAACACTCCACGGTTGCTGATGCTGTACCTGTCGAAACCAAAGAGGTTCACTACTGACCAGTAATGCATATTATGCAAATTCACATTACCGTGGTTGGTGAAAGTCGCTTCATTAGTAAAAAGCACCCGTTGAAAAAATGTTGGATTATCTCGTAGGTGCTGCAGAGCAGTTCGAAATCCACACCGGAGAGTGCTTGATGTAATGAGAGGTGGAACGGGTGAAATCTGTGCCGGTGCAGTATGCGTAGAACACTTCTCTGACTTATACCACATTCCGAGGCGATACGTCGCGACGAAACAGTAGGTTCGTTATGCGCCAACGCTAGAACACCCTCTTCATGTACCTCGCCAGTTGTAGTTTTCTGCCTTGTCCTCTGTATGGTGTTCCATGATCCCGATTCAAGTAGTTTCTTGCAAATACGTGCAAGAAGCTGGCGCGTAGGACGCTCAAGTTCAGGATAGAGCTCTCCATATCACTTTATTGGTCTAATAGCAGTTCTTATGGTTTCACCATACACTAGAAGCATATCTAACTTTTCTTCGTTGATCTACACGTCTGCTCCAAGAAACTGTGACGGAAAAGCGATTTCTCATTACACCAGCAGCACATTTATACCCTTCTCTCCAGCTACCTCTTGCGTCAGCTTGAGGCGTTATCGAGAAGCAGAACAACGCCTTCCCTGTTGTGTTCCTCAGTGGTCAACAGGAAAGGTCGCATTGGACAACGCCGCTTCGAAGGACGAACACGATACGAGAACATATCTGTGTCTCAAAAACTATTCGCCTAAATATTATGATATACACATATTTGAAACCGTGTTTTTAACCCCATCATGTTATACTAAAATGTAACATAGGATTCCATTAAAAAAAACCAAAGATGGCCTCATATGTCTGTAATAAAAACTAGCACAAACATTAAATGTGATGTCTTCAAGTAACCCCTGTCCCTGCAATTCACTGTCCACACGGAATCTATTACGGTTGCGGAGATACAAGGGGTGTTATGACTTAGCTGCCTCACCTGTATATATTGAGATGCAATCCCACTAGGCGTACTCATATTTGCTCACAGCATCAGAATTAACATAAGTGTCTATGTTACTCAGTTTAGTATAATATTTTGTGAATAAAGTGATATTATTTATCCTTGTTTCATTTATGTTGCAAGCTATTGTTCCAACTAAGCGGCGTCTTGGCAAGGCTAAGGATTCTGTATTACAAATTATACCAATGTCCAGTACGAACAAAAGTTTTGGAATTAATCAAACTACGAAGTCGGATATTTACCATAAAATCAAGGTCAACTCACAACGAACGGACCTTACGCAAAAAGGCATTGTCAAGTGCGCAAAGTTTTTATAAACTGATCGCATACTACTATTATCAATAATAATTATTATTTATCTGCTGTCTTATGTTCAAAAACCAGGCAGGAAAAGCCACGGCGAGAAAAATCAAACTGGTGAATTCGTGTCTGGACCTTTTATCGTATTTGCTACATTGTTTTTCTTGGTTGCATGGATAATGAGATCATATCTGACGAGTCATTCCCATTGGATATTTGTAAAGACCAAACAAAAAGACGAACCACTGAATGGTGACTTTCTGTCTGGACCTTTTATCGTATTTGCTACATTGTTTTTCTTGGTTGCATGGATAATGAAATCATATCTGACGAGTCATTCCCATTGGATATTCGTAAAGACCAAACAAAAAGACGAACCACTGAAACTGATGATGAAACCTTGAATCTACACTGCATATTTGGATCCAAGTAAGACATTACATTTTTACATTGGCATGCTAGTCCAAGAGCTTTCAGTAAACGTAGCTTGCTTCCCAACTTTGTGAAAATTTTCCATAACAGTAGCAGTCATTTTAGTGCTTTCAGTAATTGTAGCTTGATTCCCAACTTCGTGAAAATTTTCCGTAACCGTATCAGTCATTTTTTGCGCTAGATCGCGTATTCCCAATTATTTTTATCATACAGTTTCTTACAACAATACAGTCATACCATTCCACAAAAAGGCCGAATTGTGTTATGTGCAACGCAAAATGGCAAGCAGCCATGAATACTCAATTTTTTTCTTGCCATTAATGGCAATTCTTAGTCAGTTAAGCCAACATTGCTGCTATACGAAATCAATTTCATGACTCCATTCTCAAACGTGTTTAAAGATTTATCTTGCAGTACACATTATTGCAGCATGGTGGTAACGCGTAAACAATTAGCACAAATGGAACACGACAGATAACAGACGTAAACCGAATCCCATTTGGACACTGGACAAAACATCGACAATGACTCCAGAGTTGACTACAACAGTACCGATTAATCAGCAGTTAACACGTCTAGTGACGGAAATCTCGGAAATAGATCGACTACTAGTCAAATAGCTAAATCCATCTCCTGTCCGTGACGTCATGTCAAACGATGTGGCGGGACACAGAAATTTCAGTTGACAAATATTGGCAGCATGTCTAACATTCTGCGTGGTGTCTGTTTTAAGTCGCGTCTCCCTACCACTTTCGCGCAACGACGTTCTGAGCGTGTTTTTTAGGGAACTGACTAGTTTGAACCTGGGACCTGTAGCTGGTAAGGAGACGCCAGACCACACATGAAATGAAGAGTTCAGAAGAGTTCAGTGAGACTAGCGATGATATAATCAAATACTTGAAGATTTCAGCGTCAGCTCCACTGCACAGCCTGTAAAAGAATCTTAATACTAACTAAATTTAGTGAAAGGGGTTCAAGGCTTTACTATTTTTAGTTAGCTGGTAAAATAACGTCGAAAAAGCAGTTAAGTTTACCATTGGAAATTTTATTCTACTCACAAAACGTTGTTTATGAATTGCACTATTGATAAAAGGAAATGTTTTAATACAGGATGATAAAAACCAACTGCGTTCAACAAAAATGTGAACGAATATTCCCTGAATGGGTTCCCAAGTTCTACAATGGATCGAAGGATGACCTATGCCATGTCACATCTATAATCTAGGTTTAAATTAAGTTTCACAAAAGAGAAAACTATCAAAATGGTCTACAGTGAGCCTCAATTATCTTTAATTACTTATGTAACTTGTCGTAAATTACAGTGGCTGATGTGGCTTCTCAATAATTATATAACAGAAAAATCACCGAGTTTCAGATTTTTACTTCAAGTAGCAGATGTGAACACCATGAGATTTAATTGACGATCGACACTAGTATTACGTAAATGGGGATGTAACAGATGAGACTTCTGCAGTTCTGAGTGAAGCTTTATCCGCGCTTATGCGGCATCGCGTGCGTTCATTACCTTGTCGGTGGTTAGTCAGCGTCAGGGGGCGGCGGGCGCCGCAGCTCCATACAGCTCGCCGTCTCGGAAGCAACTCTCTCCTAACTTCTCCTTACTACAATTTACCGAAGTTGGTTAAAAAAAAATTACCTGGCTGTGTTTTCATCTGACCAATCAGGGTCTCAATGTTAACCTTAAGCTCCGCGAACAAAAATTCTGTCTATCCAATGAGAAACGTTATACTTTCCGTGTTTTTAACATTTGCAACGTAACAGAGATGCGAAAAAGTCTCACGTTAAACTTGCAGCTGGTGTGGCCCTTTTAGTGTGATCGTAAGATCTATACTGTTCTTCTGGAGGGCTCTATTTTTTAACATGGGCTGGGGGGTGACCCTGGCGGTTGGCTGGTGACGTGGGTGTCCGTCCCTTATCGTAGGGCCTTCTAGCTTAACTCGGTTCTGCTCTCGGCTTCTGTTCTCGTTTCTCCCCTCGGAACTGCGTCTGTTTCACGGTGAGGAGGTATGAAATGCATTTAGGCGTTCTTGTGTTAGTCTACGGTATTCCATTTGCTCACTTGTTGATCGTATTACTTTGGTTAATTTAATGTCAGGATTTATTCGGAGCTATGTGACATACTGGCGGATTTGCTTATCATGTCAGGGTTTTCATGGAGGTGTTGGATTTGCCTGACACCTTAACATGTCTGACACTATTGCCAAGCAAATGACTAAAAAGAAGAAAGACAAAGACGCACATATGTTATCAATACATAATCAAGAGAATAAAAACTAGGAAGACACCCGTGAGGGGTTCACCACCCTGCTGGAGGAAATGTAATCTCGATGTGTTGCTCTCTTGCTAGAACGACAATTCACAGGCCCTGCCTGAGACACAAAATATCTTTGCCCCTGTTAAAAGAGAGCTGCAATATAGCCGCAGGTCAGAGCAGTGTCTGCGGCAGTTGGAGTCACTCGCTGCTACAGTGTAGTTGTAGTCTGCGGTTGGTACAGTGCAGTTTACAGTTAGTAGTTAAGGTCATAGTGCTGAACAAATTATAAAATTTTATTATATAGAACCGAATAAGAATTCTGATCAGCCGCAGAGCTAAATGATACAATGGGATGAGATGACGATGAACAAATGAATAACTGTTAATATAATGAAAAATCAGCAGTGTAATTAAGTCAACCATCTATTGTAGGGTAAATTTTATAATATTTTTTATTGGCATGCGCGTAGTTACATCACGTGACTGAGATGTTAATAAGAATTCCTTAGAATCTTTTCTTTTGTGATTCCACATCACCAGTTGACCCGGATTTGTAATATTCCATTTTCCAGTGCAATGGATTGTAGATATTTATCAATAACGTATAAAATTTTCACAATATAATTGTTTTTACCTGTCAACTATAAAAGTATAATTTCCCCTTAAGTCATTGGCAGTCCTGGTCCAATCATTTATCTACATTAAAATATTCCAGAATTTTTGTCAGATCATAGTCATGTGTTCTTTAGTAATCAGACGACCAGATGTGCAGCTGTGTCGCTAAGTAAAGTCAGTTTTTCTCGTAATTCAGATCTCAGACAAATGTTATCCAGTATTAGTAGATAGGCCAGCACTGCACTAAGCTGTGCCATTTACGAGCAGATATATAGACAGCGTTATTCGGCGACACCATCACGAGGTAAGAATTTTACAGTTTATTTCTCACGGACAGATTGAGATTGATTTCACAGGGCCATGGCGTAGCGCTGAATACGTCAAAATTTATCAGTTTTCATGAGTTAAGATTTATCTTTTTCATACGTCAGAATTTAATTACCCTAATTTAATTATTTTTATTTTCTGTTCGGGAAGGTTACACATCATTATTTTACATTTCTTTTATTTATACAGGAAGGTTACACATCAGCACGCATATGTTATCAACACATAATCAAATGACTAAAAACGAGGAAGACACGGATGCACATATGTTATCAATACATAATCAAATGACAGAAAACAAAAATCATATGACTCAAAATAAAAACGACATTGACGAAGACATGACGAGATTAAGGCTGAATTAAGAGCACCAAAATCTTTGAACGACACTTTGTGTGAAAGAGTAGACGAGATTAACGCGAGACTGAGCGACCAAGCGTCCGAACTTGACTCAAAAGTTTTCGAATTGAAATTGCAGCAGGAAAAAAACCACAAAAGACGTAAAAGATATTCAAACTGAAGTCAAACATTTAAACGCTACATGCGAAGCTGTTGACACTCAAGTAAATCTAATCCTTCCTTCAAATCATGATACAATAAAAGAAAACATTACTGTAATTGAAGGCATAGTTAACACTACGGATAAACAACTTACAGACAAACTGCAATTACAAACTGACAACCATTCTGCCAACATAAATAAAGAATTTCTAGACTGGGTTGATCAGAAAAATAAGTATTTCGACCAATGTATAGAGGGAAAATTACCGACTGTTGTGCACGACACCTTAGCCGAATTTGTTAAAAATATTAAACAGCTCAAGCCAACGCAGCACGACAGAAACAACTAAACGATTACGCACGACCGGAGTGTAGTAATACTAATACTCAAAGTGCTCGCTTTGGTAATGAAAACAAATATAGGTAAGACACGTGTTCTTCGTACACAACTCACACCTCACAGCAACTTTACACACCTGTACACATGACATCTAATTACAATCACGACATTTATGGACAGTGCACCCCTTTCCATCCACCAGTCGATCACTACAATAACTACACTGAAAGCAATCGACAGTACAGTGCCAAAGAGGAAGAAAGTCTGATTAAACACCGGTAATTTCAACCTTTCATCCCAGAAAAACGTACTGTGCATCCTGTAATTTTTCTCGAAGCATTGAAAGCGAATTTCTTAGGTTGTAGGTTACATCCAGGGTGACGCATCTGTGTCGTCAATAATTAAGCCGACAGATGAGTGACATATGAACAATTTGAAAGAGCTTTCTTGGCCAAATTTTCGCCGCAGTCGGTACAAGAACGTCTAAGGAAACCGATTGTGGAACCAGAGCCTCTCAGTGTTAACATGGTAATCAACGCCGGTATTTTAAGAAATATTTTCATACGGGCCACTTTGTTGGTGAACCTGTAGCTATGCGCGATATACTTGCGCACTAAAAGCCAGATCGCTTTTTGAAATTAAAGAGAAGTTGCTGCACATTCCAGACAATTATGCAGAATATTTTCTGCCTGTGCTTGATTCTGTTGATGTGTTATAAGAGGATCAAAGTTCCTCACGGCAAAACAGCTTCCACAACGTGCACGTCAGTGGCATGCAAAACGCGCAGGTTAGCCAACTTAGTCCTGGCGCGCCTACCGCTGTCTGTTACGTAGTGCAGCAGAATAAACAGCTTCCTTCCGCAAACCAATACAAGAACCTACACCAGCAGACACGCCCCATTATGAACAACAATCATAACATATCACACGCAACGATCGACAACCTACGCAAGAGGCGCCTCAACAGCAGTGATGGAAATAACAGAAACGGAAACAACAAAAACCCGAACAAAAACAGAAACAATTATCAGTCTGTATAAAATCAACAGCAAAACTGGAACAGTAGCTACGGTAATGCGTGCCCAAGTACTGGTTCACCACCTCAGTACAACATCAACACAGATCCGAGGCAAATGCCACCACAGCCAGTAAGATATCAAAATTGGGCTTTTCCCACCAATCAGAAGTAAGTCAAGGTGCTCAACTGCAAAAGCCACAGCAGATTGGAGAGTGGAATACACAATACCCTAAAGTAAACGTTATAGAAGTGTCAAGTGAAATTCCACCTCCGCCTGTATCATCACCTGCACCAATTACGACGACGCCAAACTAAAGACGGTCACTACTGTGCCCCAGGTCGTGGCTGAAGAAGGTTTGGGGGGGGGGGGGGGGGGCGATTTCAATACCAAATCATTGTTTGATACACCCAATGATGAACAACACAATGATTATTTGACAAAAAATTTTAAGCAGCAACCACTGTTATTTAAACGCTACAATCATGAAGAGAGCTTAGCTGATGAACCGTTGCAGGAAAAAACACAATTTCGTTCATCTAGCAGTAAAATAATTTCAGCTACAACAAGTGGTGTAGTAGGAGAAATTCCAGTCAGTATTGTTTTGTACACAGGAGTTGCTGTGTTCTATAAGAAAATGATTGAATTTGAACCTGTACCAGAGTTGCCTGTTCAAAAGTGTAAGATTTTAACTGCCGTAGGTAGTAAGTCTTGTAGAGTTACGAAATATGTTTTTGTGACCATTAAGATAGGTAATCGTATAGTATAATGGCCATTCCTCGTGGTCCAGAATCTTGTTACTATTTGTATTATAGGTTTAGATATATTATGTGAGAAGGTCAGTATTACTGACTTCAAGGAACGTGAATGTTTCCTTAGACATAAGGGCAGTGAAATCACGATTGACTTGGGTTCCAGGACTCTCAAACATGACAACTATTGTACAGGGTACAAAATTCAATTTTTGCAAGAGAGCGACGAAACAAACATACAGGCACTCGCACCTGATAAAGAATATGATTACTTGAAAACACTGATTAGCTATAAGTTAAGTGAAACCACTGCTATTAGTGGTGATGAACGCAATGAGCTTTATCAAGTACTATCTGAGTATATACAGGTGTTTACCAAACAACCAGGTGTCATTAAGACATATATTTATAAAACTGAAGTCAAGCCTCACCAAATTTTCTACCACCAAACCTATGATGTATCACTATCTCAACAACCTGCGGTGTGGAAAGAACTTAAATAGATGTCAGAGCAGAAAATCATTGAACTATCCATAGCTCCCTACAGTAATATACTACTTGTTGTCAAAAAAACTTACCGGAAACATTAGAGTGGTGTTAGACGCACGTGCCATAAATAAAATTTTTATACCTGTACGCACTAAACCTGAATATTTAGAGGAACAATTACAGAAATTTTTAGATGATAAGTACTTTTCGACGATCGTCTTAACAAATTCGTTTTGGCAAGTCGCAATCACACTTGATTCTAGAATATATACTGCTTTCGTATTAGGAGGGGGGGGGGCACAAACATATCAATTCTGTCTTCTTCCTTTCTGATTGAGCGTCAGTTCAGGCGTATTTATTACTGCTTTGAATACTGTGCTTCGTGACGAGTTAGTTGAGACCGTTACACATTATGTCGATGATCTTTTGGCAGCTACTAAGACTTGGAATGAACAACTTGACACCCTTAAAATGATTCTGGATAAATTTGCACAAGCTGGTGTAACAACTAACCTAAAGAAGTCAAAATTTGCTTGTAATGAGGTTAGGTATCATGGACACATAATTACTGCACAGAGTATACGCCCTGATCCAGGTAAGTTGGACGCTACTAGGAATTTTCCTAGTCCTCGCATTAAAGAACAACTGACGTCATTTCTAGGAAACTGTTCTTTCTTTCGAGGTATCCTGTCACAACAACTATTCAACAGTAAGCATCTCCTAGGTTTACTTAAGAAGAATCAGGTATGGATCTGGGCTGAGCAGTGAGAGCAAGATTTTAATAACATTAAGCACGCATTGGTGAATGCAAACATTTTTAACCATTCAGACTTAAGTTTAGATTTTTGTATGATGTGTGATGCACCTTGCAGTGGCTTGGGTTGTTGCCTATTTCAAGTAGTTAGAATGGAGAGCAGTAACAGGTAAAAATCATTTGATCTGCAAGCCGTACTTTAAGTGAATGTGAACGTACTGATTCAACTACTGAACTTAAAACTCTTTCTATTGCCGGGGCGTTCAAAAAGTTCAACAGTTATTTGTACGGTAAACCTACGACAAATTATACAGAGCACCAAGCTCTGACATTTTTGTTAACATGTAAGTTAGTTTATCCTAGAATATCACGCTAGGCTTTATCTCTGCTGAATTACTCATTTGAGATAGTATACATTAAAGGTAAAGACAACATAATTGGTGATGCTTTGTCCCGTCTTCCACAACGTATGTATGATTGTAAAACTGATCTTGATACTGTCAATGACTACAGAATATTCCTAATGCAAGATAAGCAGTAATACCGATATTACATTGATTATGTAGAAGTATGACAGCTTTGCCGGCCGCGGTGGCCGTGCGGTTCTAGGCGCTCCAGTCCGGAGCCGCGCTGCTGCTATCGTCGCAGGTTCGAATCCTGCCTCGGGCATGGATGTGTGTGATGTCCTTAGGTTAGTAAGGTTTAAGTAGTTCTAAGTTCTAGGGGACTGATGACCACAGCAGTTGAGTCCCATAGTGCTCAGAGCCATTTGAACCATATGACAGCTTTACAAAAATCTAATCCACACTGGAACAAGATAAGAACTTTATTCATAGATCAACCTGACCATCCACTGTCTAGCCATTATCTTAAATATAATGACGTTTTATTCTGTTGTCGTTATCCTGATGGCTCTAACTGGTGTGTATGTATCCCTAACGACTCGGAACACAACTTAATCTGATACACTGTAAGTAGGCTGTTTAAGTTTTTATATTGGTAACGCCACGTAGCGCTCTGTATGTGCTGTGTACAGTCTGTGGCTGGTTTGCATTGTTGTTGGAATATCTGCCATTGTAGTGTTGGGCAGCTGGATGTTAACAGCGCGTAGCGTTGCGCAGTTGGAGGTGAGCCGCCAGCAGTGGTGGATGTGGGGAGAGAAATGGCGGAGTTTTGTAATTTGTAAGACTGGATGTCATGAACTGCTATATATATTATGACTATCAAGGTAAATACATTGTTTGTTCTCTATTAAAATCTTTCATTTGCTAACTATGCGCGTCAGTAGTTAGTGCCTTCAGTAGTTTGAATCTTTTATTTAGCTGGCAGTAGTGGCGCTCGCTGTATTGCAGTAGTTCGGGTAACGAAGATTTTTGTGAGGTAAGTGATTTGTGAAATGTATAGCTTAATGTTAGTCAGGGCCATTCTTTTGTAGGGATTTTTGAAAGTCAGACTGCGTTGCGCCTAAAATATTGTGGGTCAGTTTAAGCACAGTCCTGTATAAACTGTTCTAAGGGGAATTTTCAACACACACTTAGTTAGGTGACATTATGGAACGAAGAAGTTCCTTGCAAAACTTAGCACGTATTGTTATTTCGCTAACATGAAACAGAACATTCACAATGTACTTAAAACGTGCGTATCTTGTCAGGAATCTGAACCTCAGAACCTGTCTTGCAAGACAGATCTACATTCCATACTACCCAGCCAAATTCTGGAGACTGTAAGTATGGACATAAGTGGTCCACATCCAGCAAGTAGTGGTGGTGTGAAGTATATATTAGCATTTTAAGACAAATTTTCGAAACATGTTAAGCTGTATGCCGTAAAATCTGCAACTGCTAACGCAATCATCAGACGATTCTCACTTGACTACATTCCTCAAGTGGGAAAACCCAAGGCAATTTCATCTGACAACGCCACGTACTACATAGGGTACAAATGGCAAAAATTCTTAAAGGACAATAGCATTAAGACCATCCTTATCTCGAAGTTTAGCCCACAATCTAATCCAACTGACGAATTTTCAGAGAACTGGACAGATTCATGGCGACATGTGTACCTACACAGCATTCTAATTGGGTAAGTTACCTGTCACTATTTGAAGAAGTTCACAACAGCCCGAATATATATGACACAATCTATACACCTAACGAACTTATGTTCGACCGCAAAGAATCAAATGAGTGGAGTGAAGCTACCACCTCAGCAACAGTCGTACGATGAAAAGATAAGTGAAGTACTAAACACGCTGACACATCATGGTAATGCAAGAAAGAGATACTACTCTAGCATTATTAAGCGAAAGCTTTAATTCAAGGTAGGAATGCAAGTATATGATTTTAGTGTGTTGCTTTAGACGTTTGTCCATTAGTATATGTGCGATTGGGCTTGCTTGCTGATGTATCCGGATGTTGTGTCTAATCTTTCCAATTTCAGGTGACATCATCGCTCGAATGCAAAATTTTGTTAAAAATTCTGTAAGTCTGTAAAATTATGTAAATACTTATATTCCATATAAACCCAAAATGTAATTTCTGTATTTATGAGTAATTATCTGTATTGATAAAAAGCAAACTTTAATATGTTGGTATGTAAATGTGATCAGAATTTGTAATATGTATCAAAATATGTAAAACCATGAAATTTATGTGAAAGAGACTGCTTTAAAGGCATTCCACATACATCGCAATGCCTGTAATCACGATGAAGTATGTGTGCAAAATTGTTAAAAACTATTCTTCATATATCGACATGAGAATGATCGCGATGAAGTATTTATGTAAAAATACTTGATAACAAACATTCTTAGCACGTCACCAGATAAAAACGGTGAGCGCAATGGAACTGTGCATGTAAAGTGCAATAACATTTGTAGTGCACCGCCTCCTAATGACATTTACCGCGATGCAAACGTGCAAAAAAAAAAAAAAAAAGGAAGTGGAAACCACTGGACCTACGGTCCATAAAGCACTGAAGACAACTCCACGGGTGGAGAAATTTTGGATTGGACATTAGGGAATGCAATATTATCGGATTACGACGATCACTCATACCTGGACAAATCGAGGATCGATGCCAGCCGGTAGTTTTCCGTTCGAAGTCTTGCATCCATGTCTTCACGAAACTCATGTAGCGGCGGAATGGAAATAAACTAGTCTATAATCACGCGAAGCGTGACCTACGAAGAACAGTTTTATCTGTGAAAATAAACAGTGCAACGAGTGAACATGGCCACATATCGGTTGTTAAATCTATGAAGAGTGATGTCGATATGCAATAACATTTACGTTAGGCAAACTGCCAAAACAATGCTCACCTTTGCGTTATTATTGTGTGTATTGTGTAAATGAACTGTAAAGGACGACACGCCGTACAAGGTCAGCTAATCTAAAACAGAAAACATTTTAAATGTTATACGTCCCTTGAGAGACAATGACCAAAAATGAAATGTATTTTGCTTCAATATATGTAGTAGTTTTAAGATTATTGTACCTGATTTAGAAATTAGTGCATATTTTTTGTAAAAAAACGTCTTGGAATGTCCTGTCACAGTGATGTCTTGCGCACACCAACTATACATATAAGCTGTGATCACCGTGTCGCGAATTCAGCTAACGTCTACTGCCAGACTGAACTACACGCGACTGCGCATGTACGGCAGCCGCAATACCAACACTGTAATCTTCTGGGTGCACGCGCCTCATTCACGTATTATATACAATGAACTGTATTTGAATATGTATGTAAATATTGTACTGAATGTGCTTTACGGTGAATTGCTCGCCTGCTGGTGGGTCCTTTCGCCTCGCAATTCAGGGAGAAATTTAAAGGCACATTTGTAGGATGGGCATGGATATATCACAAAAACGTAGATATAAGTTCAGAATATAAATAAAAAATTACATAAGACATCCATTAGTACAAGTGGTTGTATAGATTGTGGCATACAACCGCAGTTCAGTTGTCTTGCCGGGAAGACGGAACCATTTTTGTTCTAGAAGCCATCCTGATCGGACGCATATCTACCATCGCTGCAGATAATTATTTGGCACACTGCCATAATTATATATATTGAGACGCAATCTCACTAGACGTACTCATAGTTGCTCACAGCAACAGAATTAATGTGTCTATGTTACTCAATTTAATAGAATATTTTGTAAATACAGTAATCTTGTGTTTCATTTATGTTGCAAGCTATTGTTCCAACTAAGCGGCGTCTTGGCAAGGCTAAAGGTTCCATGTTACAAATTATATCAAGATCCAGTACGAACCAAAGCTTTGGAATCATTCAACCTACGAAGTCCGATATTTACCATAAAATCACGGTCAATTCACAATGAACGGACGTTATGGGAAAAGCCATTGTCAAGCGCGTAAAGTTTGTATAAACTGATCACATACTACGACTATTAAAAACTATTATTATTTATCTGTTGTCTGATATTCAAAAACCAGATAGGAAAAGCCACAGCGGGGAAAATCAAAGGCCTGTGCCACTACGATTGCCTGTTGATCCAGCATTGGCCCGATCTCGACATAATGATAAAAATGATCTATTATGGCAGGCGTAAAACTACTCCCCTCTGGTGTTTGGTTGAACGGTCCTAACACGTCCACCCCAATGAAACTAAAAGTTTCAGTTGCTTCTGGCAATGTTTGTAAGTGTATTGCTGCTGACTCAAATTGGCCCTCTGTGCAAAATCCTCACAATTCTTGACTTATCGATCCACATCATCCTTCCTCCTTTCCACCAACAGGTCTCCGGCACCCTTATATTTGCCGCACTGCTTCCACCATGATATAATGTGATCCTGCATCTCATATAACGCTTATAATTTTAACTACGCCATCATCTCCACTCATGGTCCTATTTTGCCTACTGAATTGTTATGGGTCATGTATACCAAATTACTACTCTTTCCTATACTGCCTACAGTCATCGTCCATGTTCTGTGATGCTCACCATTCAGCAAGATCATGACTCAGTGCTTGTATCACACCTATCTTTCTGCTTGCCCATCCACATTTCCGTATCTCTTTCCCACCTTTTGGATTACTCGTACTCAAATTCACCGAGTTTCGACACCAGTCTTATTAATCTATTTGTCAGGTCCGTCAAGCGCAGTAACCACATTAAAGCTGCATGGTCCATTAGCACCTTAAACTTCCTCCTGTACACATAACACATTGAATGTAGGCGATACTGTATACCAGACTAAGCATCTCTTTCTCTGTCTATCTCTCTCTCCCTCCCTCCCTCCCTCTCTCTCTATCTCTCTCTTTCTCTCTCTCTCTCTCTGTGTGTGTGTGTGTCGTGTGTGTGTGTGTGTGTGTGTGTGTGTGTGTGTGTGTGTGTGTGTGTACGCTTGCTTGGGTGATTAGATTTGTTTAATATTTGCTTCTATGAAAGACGGCAACTAAAAAGAATACTTCGAGGCACTTTACTGTTAGGCGGTAAGTACCGATTGTTGGCAGAAGGGTATTAACAATCAGCGTTTGCAGCTTCTAAACTTTTGTAAATAATTAAACTGTTGCCGGCCGCGGTGGTCTAGTGGTTCTAGGCGCGCAGTCTGGAACCGCGGGACTGCTATGGTCGCAGGTTCGAATCCCGCCTCAGGCATGGATGTGTGTGATGTCCTTAGGTTAGTTAGGTTTAAGTAGTTCTAAGTTCTAGGGGACTGATGACCACAGATGTTAAGTCCCATAGTGCTCAGAGCCATTTGAACCATTTTTTTAAAATTAAACTGTTTTCCTTCAGCAAGCAAACAATAGAAATCATTTAGTTTCATAAAGTACAAGTAGCTCCACAAAATATATACTCCACTGAGGAGCAATCCAGTATGTGCAGAGCTGTTTGATGCTGTTGGCAGTAATACATAGTAATATTCTCGCAAAGCTTTTCTCAGAACTGCAGGAACATGAAGAGATCTAGTGCGAGGAGTAATGTTCCACACAAATAAGTCTCAAACACCTGTTACGTAAAGGCTGGGAAATACTGTGAGGAAAACTAATCAGCAAAGCGCTGAATGACTTGCCATTGGAGACTCATTTGTGACAACTTCACAACTTCCGACTTTTTTTAATTGTTTATTATTTCTTATATCATCTTTCTTCCTTTCCAATTGAGGCAGCTCATGATCGTCTGGCCAATAATGCCATACTATTCTCTCTTGCCAAACCTCCTTACTTCGTCCTGAATAGTTGGTGACAGCTTATCACTACAGATTTGGTAGTGGACTCATGAAACATGCGACACAGTCGATCAAGAAATATCTTTGCATCTTCTGGTCGGCAATTAGGTTATGAAAACGGAGTGATACACAATAGAACCAAGTAAAAAATGATGAACTGTAAGTTAAAAGTTTGAAAAACTGTATGTTTGTATACCATGAATTGCACTGTGCTGCCGGACTGGTATTTGGGCATGGAGCCCATGATCAGTGGCATATTAAGTGTACGACTACATCAGCTGTCATGTCTGTCAAGTATACAATCTTTATGATGCTGATGAGTGTTCGATACGACTAGGAAGTGTGCACAGTTAGCATTTCACAGTTTCTTACACACAACAAACTCTGAACCACAGGCGCCCACATTGTTTTTCACCATCAGAAAGGTCTTGTGTTTGAAAGTGCAGATCATTGTATACAACAAGATGAGGTCTATCAAATTCATGAAAATCGCGGAGCGCCTAACAAACAAGATTTTCAGACCATGAAAGACGGTGACGATACGTGTCTAGTACGAGGTGTAATCAAGTTCTAAGGCCTCCGATATTTTTTTTCTCCGGACTGGAAAGAGATAGAACCATGCACATTGTTTTAAAATGAGGCTGCGTTCATTCTCAATACGTCCCAGAGATGGCAGCACCGTACGGCAGATGGAATTTTACTGCCAGCGGCGAGAATGAGAACTGTTTTAAATACTTAAAATGGCGACGTTTTCCTTACTTGAACAGCGTGCAATCATTCGTTTTCTGAATTTGCGTGGTGTGAAACCAACTGAAATTCATCGACAGTTGAAGGAGACATGTGGTGATGGAGTTATGGATGTGTCGAAAGTGCGTTCGTGGGTGCGACAGTTTAATGAAGGCAGAACATCATGTGACAACAAACTGAAACAACCTCGGGCTTGCACAAGCTGGTCTGACGACTTGATCGAGAAAGTGGAGAGAATTGTTTTGGAGGATCGCCGAATGACTGTTGAACAGATCGCCTCCAGAGTTGGCATTTCTGTGGGTTCTGTGCGCACAATCCTGGATGACGACCTGAAAATGCGAAAAGTGTCATCCAGGTGGGTGCCATGAATGCTGACGGACGACCACATGGCTGCCCGTGTTGCATGTTGCCAAGCAATGTTGAGGTGCAACGACAGCATGAATGGGACTTTCTTTTCGTCGGTTGTGACAATGGATGAAACGTGGATACCATTTTTTAATCCTGAAACAAAGCGCCAGTCAGCTCAATGGAAGCACACAGATTCACCACCACCAAAAAAATTTCGGGTAACCGCCAGTGCTGAAAAAATTATGGTGTCCATGTTCTGGGACAGCGAGGGCGTAATCCTTACCCATTGCGTTCCAAAGGGCACTATGGTAACAGGTGCATCCTACGAAAATGTTTTGAAGAACAAATTCCTTCCTGCACTGCAACAAAAACGTCCGGGAAGGGCTGCGCGTGTGCTGTTTGACCAAGACAGTGCACCCACACATCGAGCTAACTTTACGCAACAGTTTCTTCGTGATAACTTTGAAGTGATTCCTCATGCTCCCTACTCACCTGACCTGGCTCCTAGTAACTTTTGGCTTTTTCCAACAATGAAAGACACTCTCCGTGGGCGCACATTCACCAGCCATGCTGCTATTGCCTCAGAGATTTTCCAGTGGTCAAAACAGACTCCTAAAGAAGCCTTCGCCGCTGCCATGGAATCATGGCGTCAGCGTTGTGAAAAATGTGTACGTCTGCAGGGCGATTACGTCGAGAAGTTTCATCGATTTCGGGTGAGTAGTTAATTAGAAAAAAAGTCAGCGTCATTTATACTCCGTTGCTGCCCATTTGTTGCTCTAAAACCTCGTGTCTTAGCCACGTCTCCTATAACAAAGACACTCGCACGAGTATGGTGACGTCCCCCTGCAAGGTTCGGGGGTTAGAATAGGCCCGCGGTATTCCTGCCTGTCGTAAGAGGCGACTAAAAGGAGTCAAACGTTTCGGCCTTTATGTGATGGTCCCCTGTTGGGTTTGACCATATCTCAAAATTCTTCCGAAGAGCGGGCCGACTGGGGAAGGGCGCCTTACTTGGTGCATTGTGTCCATCTTGCGATCAGACCTTTCGCCAGCTTATTTGTCGTTGCATTGCAGTCCTGCCCGCTCTCCATCTCTTGGGCGTGGATACATTCCTGTGTGTACTTTCCACCTTGCGCTGTGCAGTGCCACTTTCGGCACTGACGGCGACCATGGACCACATGTCACCTATCATCCAGCACAATAGCCAGTCCGTTGTGGTGGGGCTCCCATATACCCTGTTGGTTGTAGCCCCTGACAACACAGGGATCGCTCTACTGATGCCTGCGCCATTAACTCCCCACGTATGCCAAGGAGTAGATGCCCATCTCCCTAGGGCATCAGGACTCCCGGCAATGGCCATCCTGCCAGGTGATTTTTGGCGAGGCTGGGTGGCGCCCATGGGGAGGGCCCTTGGTCGGAGTAGGTGGCATCAGGGCGGATGACCCGCAATGAAGCGTAGTACATCATCTCTCGCTGGCGGCCAGCCGCCAGCAGTCTCTAAGGGTTCTCGGGCTCCATTTAATGCTCAGAAGTACGATCCGAAAACGTTCCCCTCCCTGGCCACGCCGTGGGAGGAGCGTAAGTCTCAGGATGGCGGTAACAGTTATTCGACCCGATTCTTAGTTTGCACGAGAGCTGATGGGGAGACTTTTCTACCCACAAAGCCTCAGTTCTTCGTTGAGCATTTAGAGGAAAAGTTTGGGGAGGTGGAGGGCTTGTCCAAAATGCGCTCTGGGTCAGTACTGATACAAACGGCATCCTCCGCCCAGTCACGCAGGTTACTTGCTTGTGACAATTTGGGGGATGTTAACGTTACCATCACACCACATAAGAGTTTAAATATGGTCCAGGGTGTTATTTTCCATAGGGACCTACTTTTGCAATCTGATGACGAGCTGCGCGCCAACTTAGAGCGTAGGGGTGTTCATTTCGTCCGGCGCGTTCATTGGGGTCCGAGGGACAATCAGGTTGCTACGGGTGCCTTCATCTTGGCCTTCGAGGGTGATACATTACCGGAGAAGGCCAAGATGATGGTCTACCGTTGTGACGTCAAGCCCTATATCCCTCCCCCGATGTGGTGCTTTAAGTGCTGGAAGTTCGGCCATATGTCTTCCCGCTGCACTTCCAGCCTCACATGTCGAGATTGCGGACGCCCACCACATGCCAATACTCCATGTGCCCCGCCTCCCATCTGTGTGAACTGCGGAGAGCATCATTCACCTTGCTCTCCAGACTGCAAAGTCTTTCAGAAAGAGCGCAAAATCATCGAATATAAGACCCTGGACAGGGTGACCTATACTGAGGCCAAAGAAATTGCGGTGGCGCCGACCACACCGCACCTTTCGAGCTCTGCGTCTGAGGATGAGGTCGAGATCCTGACGTCCGCTGAGCACCTTGATCTCGCCGGTCCCTCAGACGCCATGGATGTCACTCGTGCGGGTACTGAAACGGTGGCAGTGAGTGAACACACAGCGTAAACGGCCTCCCCAGTCCCTTCATGCCTTTCTCAGCCATGGATAATACCATCCTCCAGTGGAACTGCAGCAGTTTATTCCACCATCTAGCTGAGCTCTGACAACTTATCAGCCTTCACCCTTTCTTCTGCATTGCTCTTCAGGAAACTTGGTTTCCAGTGATGCGAACCCCCACCCTCCGTGTCTATCGGGGTTATTATAAGAACCGGGCTGCTTACGAAAGGGTGTCTGGTGGCGTCTGCACCTATGTCCTTCACTCTCGTCACAGCGAGTCTGTCCCTCTACAGACCCCTTTAGACGCTGTCGCTGTTCGGGTGTGGACGCCACAGGCTGTTACCATCTGCAGTCTTTACCTTCCACCGGATGGTGATGTCGCGCAGCATGTCCTGGCTGCGCTGATAGCCCTATTGCCGCCTCCTTTCTTGTTACTGGGCGACTTCAACGCCCATAACCCTCTGTGGGGTGGGTCAGTGGCAACAGGTCGAGGCGCCACAGTTGATCATTTATTGGCGCAGCTTGATCTTTCGATTTTAAATGATGGTGTCTTCACACACTTCAGTGTGGTTCATGGCACATACTCCGCTATTGACCTTTCGATCTGCAGCCCTAGCCACTAACCGTCTGTCCAACGGAGTGTGCATGACGACCTGTGTGGTAGTGACCACTTTCCGATCTTTCTGTCACTGCCACGGCGTCACTCTTCTGGGCGCCCCAGCAGATGGGCTATGAATAAGGCTGACTGGGACTTGTTCTCCTCCATTGCCGCTATTGAGCCTCTCTCCAATGACGACATTGATGTGGTGGTTCACTCAGTCACCACCAGCATCGTTACTGCCGCAGAATCTGCCATTCCCCGTTCTTCTGGGTCCCCTCGGCGGAGGACTGTGCCTTGGTGGTCACATGAGATCGCTGAAGCGATTAAAGATCGCCGGCGGGCGCTCCAGCGTCACAAGCGACATCCCTCCATAGAACACCTCGTGGCCTTCAAACGGCTGCGTGCGCGGGCGCGCCGCCTTATCCGCCAATGCAAGCAGGAGTGCTGGGAGCGGTATTTATCCACCATTGGCCTCCATGTCTCTCCATCGCAGGTCTGGGCCAAGATTAGACTCCTCTATGGCTTTCGGCCCCCTGTCAGCGTCCCTGCGCTCTCACTGAATGGAACGGTTTGTGCTGACTCCGACGTAATTGCCAACCACTTGGCAGCGCATTTTGCTCTAAATTCCGCTTCTGCGAATTACCCACTGGCCTTCCGCTCCATTAAAGAGCGGATGGAACGTCGGAGTCTTTCTTTCCGCACCCACCATCTTGAATCCTACAATGCTCCATTTAGTGAGTGGGAATTTCAGTGTCCTCGCCGCTTGCCCTGATACCGCTCCTGGGCCACAACGCATCCACTGTCAGATGCTGAAACACTTTTCAGTGGACTGCAAGTGACGCCTCCTCAACCTTTACAACCGTCTCTGGGTCGAGGGTGAGTTTCCGTCGCAATGGCGGGAAAGCATTGTCATCCCCGTTTTGAAACCGGGCAAGAACCCTTTGGAGGTGGACAGCTACCATCCCATTAGCCTCACCAACGTTCTTTGCAAGCTTCTTTGCCGGCGCTTGAATTGGGTACTGGAGTCTCGGGGCCTTCTGGCTCCGTCTCAGGGTGGGTTCTGTAAAGGCCGCTCCCCGCCGACAATCTGGTGAGCCTGGAGTCGGCCATCCGTACTGCCTTTGCCCGCCGTCAGCACCTGGTCGCTGTCTTTTTCGACATGTGGAAGGCGTACGATACGACATGGCGTCATCACATCCTTTCTACGCTTCATGGATGGGGTCTTCGGGGCCCTCTGCCGACCTTTATCCGGAATTTTCTGTCGTATCGTACCTTCCGCGTGCAAGTCGCGGCCTCCCTTAGTTCCTCCCGAGTTCAGGAGAACGGGGTGCCACAGGGATCTGTTTTAAGTGTCTGTCTGTTTTTAATAGCAATTAACGGGCTCACTGCGGCTGTGGGAACGTCTGTCTTAGCGTCGTTGTATGCTGACGACTTCTGCCTTTACTATATCTCTATTGGCATTGCAGCTGCTGAACGTCAGCTGCTGGGCGCTATCCACAAGGCACAGTCTGTAGCCCATGGCTTTCAGTTTTCGGCCGCCAAGACCTGCGTTATGGATTTCTGCCTGCGACGCACTGTTCATCCGGAGCCGCAGCTTCACCTTGATGGCGAACTTCTTGCTGTGGTGGAGTCACATAGGTTTTTGGGTGTGGTTTTTGATGCCCAGTTGACTTGGCTGCCTCATATTCGGCAGCGTGAACAGATGTGTTGGCGGCATCTAAATGCTCTGCGATGCTTGAGCCACACCCGCTGGGGTGCCGACCGATCTACCCTGTTACGGCTCTACCAGGAGTTAATCCAGTCCCGTTTGGATTATGGGAGCCTGGCTTATGGCTCAGCATCTGCATTGCGGGTGCTGGACCCAATCCTACACAGCGGAATACGACTTGCCACTGGTGCCTTCCGGACTAGCCCTGTGTACAGCATACTTGTGGAGGCAGGTGTCCCTCCACTGCAATTAAGGCGCCAACATTTACAGGCCGCTTATGCTGCCCATGTTTGTAGCTTCCCCAGGCACCCAAATCATCGTCTCCTGTTCCCACAGTCAGTCGTCCATCTCCAAGAACGTCGGCCTTGGTCAGGTTGTACGATTGCGGTCCGCGTCCGAGAGCTTCTCTCTGGGCTTGGGGTTTTCCCAGTTCCACCTCCATTCCGGGCCCCTCTGTGTACCCTCCGTGGTGTGTGCCCCGCCCTTGCCTTCGGCTCGACTTGGCACGGGGCCCGAAGGACTCAGTCCCTCCGGAGGCCTTCCGACGCCGATTTTACTCCATCCTCGCCTTGTATCAGGGCTTTGGTACTGTTTACACTGACGGTTCGATGGTTGCTGGTCGTGTTGGTTTTGCTCTAACTCTAGGGCACCATTCCGAACAACGTTCATTGCCGACTAGTTGCAGCGTTTTCACTGCTGAGCTGGTCGCCATATTTCGTGCCCTAGAGTATATCCGCTCCTGCTCAGGTGAGTCCTTCGTTATCTGTAGCGACTCCCTGAGCAGTTTAAGAGCTATCGACCAGTGCTTCCCTCGCTCTCGTGTGGTGATGGCTGTCCAGGAGTCCCTGCATACTCTTGCCCGTTGCGGCCGATCTGTGGCCTTTATGTGGACCCCTGGCCATGTAGGGATACCTGGCAATGAAAATGTTGACCACCTGGCGAAAGAGGCCACCAGTAAACCATCTCTGGGCATTGGCCTCCCGGAGACTGATTTGCGAGCAGTCCTCCGCCGAAAAGTTTTTGCGCTCTGGGACGCTGAATGGCGAGATCTAACCACGCCCAATAAACTCCGTGCTATAAAGGAGACGACGACTGTGTGGCGTTCCTCCATGCGAGCCACTCGCAGCGACTCCGTTGTCCTTTGTTGGCTCCGTATTGGCCACACCCGGGTGACGCACGATTATTTATTGTGTCGTGAGGACCCGCCTCTCTGTCGCTGCGGGGTCGTTTTGACGGTGGTGCACATTTTATTGTCTTGTCCGCTTTTAGCTGTGCTCAGGCAGACATTTGCGCTGCCTGATACGCTCCCTGCCCTTTTAACTGATGACCCTGCTATGGCTGGCTTAGTTTTACGTTTTATTCGGGCAGGGAGTTTTTATCATTTAATCTGAGTGTTTCTGTTTCATTTTATTGTTTTGTGTTGATTCTGGCCTATGGCCTACGATTTTAAACTGAGTTTTTAATGTGTTCTCGGTGGCTGGCTTTTCCTTTTTTATCTCTATGGTCGGCCAACCACCGTCACACTCTGTGTGACTTTAATTTGTTTTGTCTGATCTCTGTCTGAATCTTTCTTGTCCTGTGCCGTCTGACGTCTTTTCTGTTGTTCGTTTTTTTTCTTCTCTGTGAGTGATTTTAGCTTTTTGGAAAAAGGGACCGATGACCATCGCAGACTGGTCCCTTTAATCCCACAAACCAAACCAAACCGAGTATGGTGACAACGACTCTCCAACTACATCGTTTATCAAGTACCACCTTTCTACACTCTACTAAGGTCGATTTTGTAATTCTACTGATCCAGAAACCGAAAACGCATGAGCACGATTTTTGTCGCCTAACATGATCCCCCACCCAGGGGTCACTTTCCACTATCACAACATTTGCAAGAAGAACGACAGGGGACAGCACTGTTCCTATACCATATAAGGAATACATCCTGAGATCGTCTAGCAGAACCTTACACCAATAGTCTAAGCTCACACTAAACGGCACTGTGCCAACACCAGTCAATTTGCAGTTTTCTCAGTAGCTTTAGTACTCTCCATATCCTAACATACTGTTGCAGTGGAAATAATTCTTCATGTTCACGATACCACAGTACTGTCAGATTGCCAATTAATTTCTTCTCAAATGTTTTTATCGATTTCCTACAGACGAACTCCCGCTAGAGTTGTATGCATCAACTGCTTACCATTGCTTGCCTACAGCAGTGAAACTCAATCCTGAAGAAAAGGCCATTAATAAAACAGAATGTTGAAATAAAGGATCTATGACGTTTATATGCTCAAATCAGTGCCGGATTAAGTAAGCGCGGTGCCCATAGTATACATTGACATGGGGCCATTGGTTTGTTTCGCTCATGTGGTTTAGGATTTAAAATAAAGCAAGATTGTTCTAAATAAACTTTTCTCGATTTCATTTCAGACAAATTTTGAAACAATACAAGTTAGATAAATGTGTCTGAGCAAATCCTATTCAATGTTCAGTATATTGAGGTCATTTAGACATTCCTGTCCCATCGTATTCCTTAATTCTTTTTTAATGCGCATTAACGCTGAAAAAGAATTTATCCATTGCAGAGGGTGGTCATTAAAGATAATTAAATACGTAAGGCTATTTCAACATTTGGAAAACACGATCCTAACAAATTTTCCGTTAAAAATTTGTAAATTTGCAGTTTTAAAGCTTCGTTCTTTTTTCTGTCAATGGCAGCAGCGATATCCGATTTCAGAAGCTCTGCGAGCTGTAACAGTCCGTCGCCTACTGACTCTTCTAAACCATCTGAGTAAGCATTCACGATATTAGGAGTTCTTTTCCAGATTTCTTCTGCTGTAAGAGATTTAAAGTCCCGTAATATTCCAAAAACATTAGTCAGGTGACGGTATTTTTTCATACGTTTAGCTAATGCAGCCAGTACGTTGTCCATTATCACAATAAACACATGAAATCAAGATGTTATCCAGGTGTTTAATTTTCTACAACTTCATCGAGTGTTGTCGACGCACTAAAATGGTCGTACTTCGTATTTCGCTTCTGTCGCCTTGAAGTTTGTTGCTGATATTCTTCACATATAGTAAGGGATTCGGCTTTTGCTTCAGTTTATGAAAATCTGAACCTCGTTGCTTGGATATAAGTCTTTTAAAGTGCATTTCCGTTTCTCAGATCTTCATAAGACGACTGCAGCGAAACGCTAGTTGCTTGCAAGTGTTCTAGGATTCTGTTCCAGCGACACACATTATTCCCGTTTCAACTTGCTCATTTTCAAAAGCAGTCCGTAAGACTGATTGCGACACATTACCTTTTGATGCATATTAATAGATATGTAATTCAAAACATGTTTCATCGTATGAAAACCAAATAAAAGCACCTTTGTAGTATCAGCTCTGGCCGACCACCTAGTGTTCGGTAACCTCTTCAAAATCGGAATTGGTACAATCAATCTTCAGTGCTTTCAAAAGAAGACCTCATCGATAGGTAGGAGGGAAGAAAAGATGTAGATACTTTCAAGAAATTCAAAGAAACTGGATACTTCTGTAAAACTTTCTGCAGCACACTTGGCGAACAGATTTAGCAAATGTGAGAAACAGGGTATCGTTTCAGAGAACTTATTTATATCTTTAATTCGTGTTTCTAAGCCGGTGTACCTGCCACTCCTGTTACTGACATTCCCATAACTTTTCCCACAACAGTTTTCGATGTTCGTGCCATTCTTTGTTAAAAAAGATAGTAAACTTCGAGAAAGTTATTGAGGAGTACGACCTTTCAAATTCAAAAACTCCATAAATCTTTCCACAGGTCCGAATGGTAGGACATAGCGCACTATCAGAGCCAGTTTATCAACGTGAAATATACCAGGAACAGAATCCAGTGAGACTGAATAGTATTTGAATCTCTAAATTTCGCAAATAATATGATCCACTATGGCTAATGCAATTAGATGGATAAATTCCACGAACGTTGTTTTTGACAACTATGACCTATGTCCCTTTCCTTTATTTGCAATAATACGTAAAAAGACAACTATGACAAATGTCCCTTTCCTTTACTTACGTGAATACGTGTATGTTGGGCCAGAAACACATCAAATTTAGCTAGTAATTCTAATAGCCCTAAATAATTTCCATTGTGGGTGAACCAACAATTTCATCACTACTTCGAAATGCTAGCCCTCGCTCAGCTAGAATATTTATGTCTGCAACAATTCGTTCTAAGAGTGTTCGCCACTTGACAATCGCCACGTGCCTCCCTGTTTTTTTAGAACTAACAGGGAAATTATCGCTTTTCTATGTGAACTGATTTCTTCATGTCTCTTCAGCAAAACATCTGCATTTTTCCAGCCATCTAATCTGTCATTCGTAAACCGTGGCAAGCCGTCAGAATCTGCGAAACAAAACAGAACTGTCGCCTTTTGCTTTCTGAATAGACCAACCAATCTCTCCTGTAAGTTTTATTCGTTAGTTTACGTTTGTACATGAAAAACGGCTTTCTACAGAATAATGGCTTATTTTCCATCTCATATATTTTAACTGAAGGCAAAAAACTACTGTTCATATGCTGAACTACGCTACCTCCTTTCATCATCCAATAATCTCTGTCAAAATTGTTTGGCCACACCCCAATACTGTTGGAATACATTTTACTTTCATTATGTATTCCACTTGTACAAGATGCAGTAACATGATAGGCCTATAATATTTTTCTGACTTCTCTTAGTCTTGAGGACGAGGTCTCTGGGCCCATAGGACTTCCTATGCTTTTCAGTTCAGTTTGGCTTGGAGACGATATGGCTGAACTGGGAAGACTTGCCGTCCGTTCAATTGCTGTACCACTTGTGGAAAATGCAACTACATCGGAAAAAGTTGCATATTCTGATGAATCTTCTGTAGTGTAACTATCATCAATACAATCAACTACAGCTTTTGTATTTTATACTTCATTTATTGCATATGCGGCAAAATCATTCTGAACATTAAAAAACTCATACAATTTACGTATTTTAGGTACAACAGCATTTGTCTTTCTCTCCTTTTCATCTCTTTCCTTACGCTTTGCAATTCCAGAAGCGTAGTGGCGTCCATTATCTGCTGCTCATGGTGGTTACTTTGATCGGTGTAGAAGAGAAAATAAATTACCAACTAAAATGGAACACTACTATTTAATCGGATTGCGTACGTATCGTAAATAATATACGTCCATTTTCTATTGAAGCTAGTGCCAGATGACTGCACAAATTGTAAGATATATATATACACACACTCCTGGAAATTGAAATAAGAACACCGTGAATTCATTGTCCCAGGAAGGGGAAACTTTATTGACACATTCCTGGGGTCAGATACATCACATGATCACACTGACAGAACCACAGGCACATAGACACAGGCAACAGAACATGCACAATGTCGGCACTAGTACAGTGTATATCCACCTTTTGCAGCAATGCAGGCTGCTATTCTCCCATGGAGACGATCGTAGAGATGCTGGATGTAGTCCTGTGGAACGGCTTGCCATGCCATTTCCACCTGGCGCCTCAGTTGGACCAGCGTTCGTGCTGGACGTGCAGACCGCGTGAGACGACGCTTCATCCAGTCCCAAACATGCTCAATGGGGGACAGATCCGGAGATCTTGCTGGCCAGGGTAGTTGACTTACACCTTCTAGAGCACGTTGGGTGGCACGGGATACATGCGGACGTGCATTGTCCTGTTGGAACAGCAAGTTCCCTTGCCGGTCTAGGAATGGTAGAACGATGGGTTCGATGACGGTTTGGATGTACCGTGCACTATTCAGTGTCCCCTCGACGATCACCAGTGGTGTACGGCTAGTGTAGGAGATCGCTCCCCACACCATGATGCCGGGTGTTGGCCCTGTTTGCCTCGGTCGTATGCAGTCCTGATTGTGGCGCTCACCTGCACGGCGCCAAACACGCATACGACCATCATTGGCACCAAGGCAGAAGCGACTCTCATCGCTGAAGACGACACGTCTCCATTCGTCCCTCCATTCACGCCTGTCGCGACACCACTGGAGGCGGGCTGCACGATGTTGAGGCGTGAGCGGAAGACGGCCTAACGGTGTGCGGGACCGTAGCTCAGCTTCATGGAGACGGTTGCGAATGGTCCTCGCCGATACCCCAGGAGCAACAGTGTCCCAAATTTGCTGGGAAGTGGCGGTGCAGTCCCATATGGCACTGCATAGGATCCCACGGTCTTGGCGTGCATCCGTGCGTCGCTGCGGTCCGGTCCCAGGTCGACGGGCACGTGCACCTTCCGCCGACCACTGGCGACAACATCGATGTACATGGAGACCTCACGCCCCACGTGTTGAGCAATTCGGCGGTACGTCCACCCGGCCTCCCGCATGCCCACTATACGCCCTCGCTCAAAGTCCGTCAACTGCACATACGGTTCACGTCCACGCTGTCGCGGCATGCTACCAGTGTTAAGGACTGCGATGGAGCTCCGTATGCCACGGCAAACTGGCTGACACTGACGGCGGCGGTGCACAAATGCTGCGCAGCTAGCGCCATTCGACGGCCAACACCGCGGTTCCTGGTGTGTCCGCTGTGCCGTGCGTGTGATCATTGCTTGTACAGCCCTCTCGCAGTGTCCGGAGCAAGTATGGTGGGTCTGACACACCGGTGTCAATGTGTTCTTTTTTCCACTTCCAGGAGTGTATATATATGAGAGCTTTTCACCCATACAGCTTTTGCGAATGGTACGTGTCATATAAGCAGAAGCGAGAGTTTGGTCAATAGCACTATACGAGAGTGAGGAGAAACCGATAGTTGCCTTCCAAGAGTTAAACTACTACTGCTTCCCGTCTATCGAGATCTATTGAATCTCTTCCCATAAAAATTATGCAGGAGGAAGAAGAAAACTGAGAGTGAGCTCCTCTCAGCTGTTATCTACTCATCAATACAAACTCAGACACATCTTTAAATTATTCGTAATTAGCGCTCTCAACAAAACATCATCCAACTGGCTTCATGTTTTATATTTAATAAGGGAAGCACGCTGGTAAGAGGTCGGCTCCCATAAACGACCTAGCTTGAGAGTATGGGTCATATAATGAAAGTATGCAGTTAAGACCTGACTATACTTATGAGCAATGGTTGTTCGCCACTCGCTCTGCAACACTTCAGCCATTTTAAGCCAAGCGCGAAGTACATACGTAATATCGACTTTCCGGCTAACCACGACCTACAGTGCGGCAATTCCTTGATTTGAATATAAAGACGGTCAAATTGAAACGGTTGAATGTAAAATAGCGAGAGCTAATGAAAACATGACTGACTAAAATCATTATATTCCTGCTATATCACATCCAAATGGAAGTGTATGGGCCCTTCTTTGCGATCTTATTTATACTTTTCAGTTTAGTTGCAGATATCATAAACAACCTTCCAAACGAAGATGCAAATAGTGGACTGACATTCGATGCTTCTTTGCAACCTCCAGTGGTGGTAAGGACAATGGACGCTAAAATGAGAGAGTAAGTGATAATGAAAACTGTTCTGAAGATTTAAAATCATCAGTAATAACTTGAGATGATAGGGAGGAGTATAGGAAACCGTCTCTCACTTTCTGGAAACTAAAAATAAGAGAATCTTTCAGGGCTGTTAAGCAAATTTATTATAACAAATACGATCTGTAAATTAACAGTAAGTAGGATAGAAAGCAATCTACTGTTATACAAATGTTTTCACAGGTCAGAATAATCGATCTACATAAATTTAAGATCGTATGTTACAATACCGTGACGGTATGCGAGGTAAACATATTGAACAATGGGACGTTATAGCCACAATACAGGTGGGCCCAATTTATTAAAACAATCTGATGCGTGGGCGTACGTATTCAATAAGATTTCTATTGTGGTGAGAAAGGTAACGCAGCTTACTACAACAAAACAACTAGGTATCGTTACGAAACAGTCATATTAACTGTGTGTGACGAATTTTTCAACACCTTAGCTACTGTGCCTATGTGAGCTTTCAATAGGCACAATATGTGTAAGCATTTTTTCATTTTAGAAGTCAGTATGGTCGTCCTCCTACTAAAAAGGGACGGAATACGACACACTCGTGCAGTCTGTGCGTCATTAAACTATATAGCGGTAAATAACATGCCAACGGTATCTGCAGATCGACACTTGCTGTCGCCTGTGTTCCTACTTTTAAATGAAGCGACGTGCATACCAGGGGCACGAGGTGAGCAAAGTTTGGTTTATGCGGATCACGTTTTAGCAGACAGGTCATTTTATAGGCAAGGAATACTTACGGATGGCACGAGAAGACGTGTTTTATAAAATCATAGAAGATTACAATAGATTAGTTTTCATTCCGTTATAGTTTCCAGGTCACAAAACTTTGTCAGTGAATAAAAAATATGGAACTAAAGAGTCTGCCGTTTCCAGAATGACGGTAGAACCAAGAGGAAGGAGAATGCCTACTGGTTTAGAGTTGTCACAAGTCAGGCTTTCTCCGGATTTGTCTACGCATTGATCGCGTCCAAGCCTGTCCATTGCGGGGCCGGACTGTCTGAGGTAAGTCCGCACTTTTTCCTGTCGTCGGAGAAATTAGAATGATTGAAACCAAAACAATACGTTAACAAACACTCTCTGCTAAAAATTTACTAAATGGTGACAGTTGTGTGTGTAGTTTCGTTCATCGGACATTAAAAAAAGCCAGTGCCACGCACACTTAACCTTTCTCCAGTACACGTATTTTTTTCCGCCACTTCCCGTGAAATATGGTTTGGCGACTGTTCGCGTGTTTTAATAGTCTGTCACTAGGGCCAGGAATCTTTGTTTGTACATTTTTATGCTGCGACTAGGTTTTACACGTGAGTTCGTTCGCGCATAGAAGACACTGGCGCGGGTGGCGGCTCACAAAGCTTCGTCGTCCTACCGGCACATTTGATTGTTTTCAGCAAGCGACAATGTCCATTGTGTATAACAGCACATGCTTTTATGGCAAATCTGGATAACTTTGATTCTACTTGGCGTGTCAAAATGAAAGCAGTATCACATTTTAAGTTAGACCTGCAGAAATGCAACTGAAAATCGCATCCAATTCCGTGCATTAGTTATTTTGCGTGGTGTGCGTACAGACATAAACACAAAAATTCTAAAAATACTTTTTTCGCTTCGGTAACAGTTATAAAAAAACACCGTCATATTCAGTTTTCTTAAATATCTTCTACGTACAGACACGTTACAATTTTATTATATGTGTAAACTCAGAATGTAGTGGAAACTACTGAGCGTACCATTCGAAAAGAGTACCGGCTTATATGCAGCAATGTTATGTCCAGTAGTGAATCATTTTCGCTGCCAATGTCTTGAGCAGCTGGGTGGACGTCATTCCATATCACCATCCTTTGAAAAATTGTTAGAGGTACTGTGAAGGGAACTCTTCCTTTTAATTGTAAAGCTGACAATATTGATGTGAAGTAAAGATTCAAGAGTTACACCATTCTTCAACGCCATGGATTTGTAAATTGAAAATTATTAATCTGTTACTAAAATATTTGTTTAACCAATTAGCTGTGTTCGTGCTTCATGCTTTACCATTAAGAGGATACAGTGGGGTGCGGTACTGCAACGTGCTAATGCTTAAAAATTTACACCACAGATGGTCAAACCTGCTTTCAAAATTATAGCTCAAATTTTGAGGCAAAATCGACTGCAAGGGTGTTATTTCACCAGTGTTCTGTTTTCCTCTTTGAAATTGGCTTCAATTCGATGACGTTCCACTGTGGCACTAAAAACTCTCGGTACTAAAGGTGAACAAATACTGAGCGTTAAATAAATGTCTACTGTGTTCGAAATCACACAAATAAAAACTACAGTGTTTTATGACGATATCAAACACAAATAGATGATTCCTATATCGTTACATACCGCGACTCAACATACTTTTTTATTGTTTAAATTTCGGTGTACATGAACAAATAAGGACCATACCTTACGCTTCAGTGGTTCCCTCTTTTCAGTCAGAAACTTTGAAATCACTATTTAAAATCGATGTCACCAACTTAATAATCTTCTACTTTGTAAAATATGTTGACAATTGGCGTCCAAGCACCGACTGTTAGATGTCTGTACCTCTCAGGAATTGTGTCGACTGCCCTTTTTGAATCGTTGTTGCTAACGTCAACAGTCCCGCGCATTTACATTTATAATTGTTATGCTGTGTGGCGTTAGTTGCATGCAAAGAGTTTGTTGCATGAACTAAATGTCACTGAGAAGCTACTGCTGGCCATCTAGGTTAGCTCCGGCACAACGATTACCCTGTTCTTCATCGTGACGCCAGAAACTTTATTAATCAGATGGCAGAATGCTGAGAACTTAACCAAATCGTGAGATTTTTCACTAGTCTACTTGCCACAAATAAACGCTATACTTGAAGTGACTCTAAAAAAAAAAGGACCTCTAACTTCACAAGAGTTTCTAAATCCACTAGAGGAAGTGTCAACACGACTACTCACGTTAGTGTCTAGTATGTATAAGTCTGGCGATACACCATGTGACTTTCCAAAAAAAAGACATCATCAACAAAATTCCCAAGATTGCAAGAATCGACAAGCGCGAGAGTTACCGCACAATCTATTTGAGACCTCATGTATCCAAGTTGCTGAAGAGAGGGCAGTGGAAAAGAGAACTGAAGATGAGTTAGACAAAGATGAGTTTGGCTTTAGGAAAAGTAAAGGCACCAGAGAGGCTGTTCTGTCGCTGCGGTTGACAGTGAAAGCAAGGATGAAGAAAAATCAAGACAAATGGCTCTGAGCACTATGGGACTTAACATCTATGGTCATCAGTCCTCTAGAACTTAGAACCACCTAAACCTAACTAACCTAAGGACATCACACAACACCCAGCCATCACGAGGCAGAGAAAATCCCTGACTCCGCCGGGAATCGAACCCGGGAAGAGTGGAATACCAAGAACGAAGTGCTCAGATTAACAAGAATACAGTATGAGACAGGGCTGTATTCTTTCGGCCCTACTGGTCACTCCATACATTGAAGAACCAAATACGGAAACAAAAGAAAGGGGTATCAAAAGGAAGGGATATCAAGATAATGTTTGCGGATGGCACTGCTGTCCTCGGTGCAAGTGGAATTATAGGATCTGCCGAATAGAATGATCAGTCCAACGAGGACAGAACATAGTTTGAGAGTAAACAGAAGAAAGACGAAAGTAACAAGACGTAACAGGAAATGAGAGCAACGAGAAACTTAACACCAGAAGTAGATGAAATTAAGGAATTCTGCTACCTAGGCAGTATAATAACCCATGACAGGCAGAGCATGTAGGACATGTAAAGCAGACCAGAACTGCCAAAGCGTATTCATGGCCACAAGAAGTCTACTAGTATCAATCATAGGCCTCAATTACAGGAAGAAATTTCAAGAGAATGTACGTTTGGAACACAGCATTGCTTCGTGCCCATCAGGATTGATGGCCACGAAGTACATGGAAGTTAAGCAATGCTGGTACCCAGGCAGCAAAATAACTTGTGGCGGATAGAGCAAGAAGGACATCAAAAGCAGACTAGCACTGGCAAAAATGGCATTCCCGGTCAAAAGAAGTCTGCTAGTATGAAACATAGGTCTTAATTTGTGGAAGAAATTTCTGAAAATGTACGTATGGAGCACAGCATTGTATGGTAGTGAGAAGTGGACTGTGAAAAGCCGGAAAAGAAGAGAAACGAAGCATTTGAGACGTGGCGCTACAGAAGAATGTTGGAAATTAGTTGGAATGACAAGGTAAAAAATGGAGAGGTTCTCTGGAGAATCTATGACTTAAGCAATATACTGAAACCACTGACAGGAAGAACTGACAGTATGGTAGGATTCTGTTAAGACATAACGGAATAAGTTCCATGGAAGTAGGAACAGCTGTATAGGGTAAAATCTACAGGGTGAAAAGTATTTAAACCGACAAACTCTGCGAGGTTGTAGGGGACATCAAAACAAATACTTTTTCCTACTGTCATTTTTTCCTATGAGGAGTATTTAAACCGGTAGAGGAAGATTTCTCTGGTGGCAAATTAATTAAACCAACAAACACTTTTCCATTTTTTATGACCAAGAAACAACACATTAGCACAATCCAATTTCAATTACAGTAGATTTTCAAAAATGCCTCCGTTGACAAGTAAGCAGTATAGTGAATTGTTCCTGCTGCTGCTACTATCCGGACAATCAGATCCTCTTCTGATGCAACAGGAGCTGCGTAAACAAGGTTGCGCATCTCTCCTCACACAAAAAAGTCCAGAGGGGACATATCTGAGGATCGAGCATGCCATGGTACAGGACCACCTCTGGCAATCCACGTTTCTGGGAACAGTCGGTCCAGGAATCGACGCACACGACGACTGAAATGTGCCGGCGCCACGCCATGTTGGAACCACATGCCTTGTCTTGTAGGGAGCGGGACGTCTTCCAGAAATTCTGGCGGTGCTCTGGCGAGAAAATTGTAATAGTGCCTGCCATTTAATGGCCTAGGTAGCAGATACGGTCCAATTAAACAGTCCCCAACAACACCGACCCACACATTAACGAAGAATCGCACTTGATGAGCGCTAGTAACTGTGGTATGTGGGTTATCCTCACTCGAAACATGCGAATTGAGCATGTTGAAGACTCCATCACGCCCGAACGTTGCTTCATTGGTAAACAACACAGAGAATGAAATGTAGGATGCATTTCACACTGTTCTAGGTACCACTGCGAAAATTGTGCTCTGGGTGGATAATCAACTGGTTCCAGGTCGTGGACACGCTGTAAGTGAAATGGACGTAACAATTGCTCTCGAAGGACTGTTCTTACATTCGTCTGATTCCTCCCCATGTTACGTGCAATTGCACGAGTGCTGACTGAAGGATCCCGCTCAACAGGCTGCTAGACAGCTTGCTCAAATTGCAGCGTTCTTACCGTGCGACGGCGTCCCTGTCCAGGTAATCTGCTAAATTACACGGTCTCACGCAGACGTTGGTACACAGCGGGAAAGGTCGTATGATGCGGGATATGGCGATTAGGATATTGTTGTTGATAAACCCGCCGTGCAGCTCGTCCGTTGTGGTGCGCTACGTAGTACGCACCAACCATATCAGTGTACTCACTCCAGATGTATCGCTCCATTATTAAACAGAGACAATGGACTCCTACACTGGTGGACAGCAGTTGCTTACAACTGAAGAGTGTAATACGCCTTCTAAGAACTGAACACGGCCTCTAGCAACTGAAGAGCGAAATACGGCCACCACCGGTTTCAATAACCCTCATAGGAAAAAATGACATTAGGGAAAAATATTTGTTGTGATGTCCCGTACAACCTCCAAGAGTTTGTCGGTATAAATACTTCTCACCCTGTAAATAAGAAGGTAGAGAATGAAATATATCCATCAAACAAGTGAGGATGGAAGTTGCTACTATGAGATAAAAAGCACACAAGAGAGGAATTTGTGGCGGACCGCATCAAATAAAAGAAAAAAAGTAAAAAACAAAAAAAAAATCGGAAAGACAAAAAATGCGAGTGAAACAAGTTACTACAGAACCAATATAAACGCAGAAAAGAGATTAGTTCACGAGAGCGAGGCCAGATCTTCGAGTCGACGAGGCCCAGTATTGCGGCACCGCCATATCATCATCATTGTGCTCGACGTAGAATCAGGTCAGGATGTATACCTATGAAATAATTTATCATCATCTACACCGAGAGCAAGTAAGGAATCAGATATACAAGAATTCAGATGAGGATGTTCGTCACAGACCCTATAAACCACGGGAAGGCAGCAGAGCTGATACTACTTCTGTAATACGTGTAACTGTCTGACGACAATATTATTGAGGACGACGAATCGGAAAAGCGAGAATGAATTGTAATTCAGATTGTGTATTCAATGATATAACTCTCCTCTACAGAGAATTGCAAAACAATGACAGACAAAGATGAAAGAACAATTACAGTCAGTATTGTTGTTACCAATAAAATCGCTGACATACTTTTAGTAAGGCTTAGGCTTCTATGTAACGTTCAAGAAGTCATACTATACACATTCAGCAATTCAGTAGTTTCCCTTGCTATCGATGATCACCGAGCTGATTAGTCTTACATGAATTCCATGACTTACTCGCCGGTACGTCGGCATGTCCTTTAGTTCTGAGGCAGCAAACCGTTTGTATTGATACAAAGCTCGAGAGCGACATAAGGCGATCGCAAGGAAAAGCGAAGTTTTTTGTCTACCATGTTACAAAACACATGGAAGAGAAAGAGGAGGAAAAAGCCACTCGCCATAAAAGTTTCTGGCGAAGTTTGTTTCTGGCCGGGTATCGAGGGCCAGCTTAGCTCCCCCGCGGCTATGGCAAGCGGCCGACGTTCCGAAAACAATCAGGGGCGAGGGAGGCAGCGGCGCGGCGCGGCTCAGCCAGCGCCCCTGGCGGCGGCTGCTCTAAATGGAGCACGGCACGCGCCGCCCCGCGAGCCGGGGGAATCCCCTGGGGCCGGCGGCCGGCGCGCCTCCACTCTCCACCGCCGCCGACTGCCTATCGCGATCCGCTGCCACACCTGCGTCACAGCTGTACGGCAGTCTCTCCAAGTGCGGGAGGCGGCGGAAAGAACAGCCGCATTTAAGAAAAGCACTCTGAAATTCTAGGGGGTTCAGAATACGACGAGGATTTCGAAGTAACATGAGTTTGTAGTTAATGAGGATTAAAATAATCTCTCATTCAAATTCTGAGCAAAGTGGCGGTATACTATTTCTTCCCAACAGGCATATAGTGTTCTTTTTTATCGTCAACCGTTCGATTGGCTTCCAGCTTCTCTCCTGAATGAACACATCAAACGCTAATTTCTTAACTTCTAAATAATGGCAAACCCTTGCATTATCTACAGCGACTTATGGCCTTCCTTGAGTTATCTTCTCTTGCAGTGTTCGTTCTACGGCATTTACAAGGGACTTTCATTGTGACTGGGTCAGCAGTCCTTCTTTATTCCCAATATACACCCACAACCCCTACCTTCACCTCCCTAGTTTTCCTAATTCAGCCCTATCTTTTCTACCTACACCCCTCAACACTAGTGAACATATTCTCTTCTCTCAAGTTACTTCTCACACAATGCACTGCATCAGTGATTTTTCTCAAAAGAATTTCACCCTTCTTCGATGTGTTTTTAAATTGTATAGTTTTAGCTACAAGTCTTTGATTTTTCATTTCAAAATCCAAAAACAGCCGTAAAGTTATTTTCTTCTCATTCTTGTTTACTTTTCAATTCCGTTGGATGAAGACGGGAAGATTGTGTCGCTGACAGCCCACCCTCTGCTCTTATCCCATATGGGGCGAGGACGATGAAATAACAGTAAAGGAGAAAAATAAAGCTTCATCGTTTGATATTTATTTTATGCGTGACATGTCAGGTTGAGTGTTTTGCTTCTGATGAAGGCAGTCATAGTACTGCCGAAACCTAGGTCCAAACATCTATTTTGCGACTGAGGACTGTTATTGCTTTAACTTTAGCATCAAGACTTCCACAATGTAACATTGTCTATACTGAAGAGGTTTCTTATTTTGTCTATCACCCTTTCCTTGTGACACATCTGTTTAACACAAAGATAGGTGTTGTAACCATTTTCTTTTGTAATAAACTTCATTAATACGATTTGCTTGAACTGATGTGTAGCGATCTGAGAAAGCATGTTTCCTAGACACCCGCCGGCCGGTGTGGCCGTGCAGTTCTAGGCGCTTCAGTCTGGAATCGCGTGACCGCTACGGTCGCAGGTTTCAATCCTGCCTCGGGCATGGATGTGTGTGATGTCCTTAGGTTAGTTAGGTTTAAGTAGTTCTAAGTTCTAAGGGACTGATGACCACAGATGTTAAGTCCCACAGTGCCCAGAGCCATTTGAACCTAGACACCCCATATTTGACGAGTAGGCAGCATAGAACAAGTCATACAACAGTTTTTAGATGAACACGCCGCCATTTGAATATACTGTTGTTTATTTAATTACGATTTAGGTTTCGGCATTTTATACGATTTTCAGGTGATCGAGTATATGTCACTAACATATATTGCAGGACATCAAACTCAAAATTGGCCATAAAATAATAAAAATATTCGCTCGCCAACAAATGCCGGATGACGTTGATTTTACGCATGGCATTTCGTGGGGAGCAAATATTTTTCTTAATTTATGGCGAATTTTGAGCTTGATGTCCTAGAATATATGTTAATGACATAAACTAGATCACTTGAAAATGGTATAAAAGGCCGAAACCTGGGTCGTAATCAAGTAAACAACAATACAGACAAATTTCAGGGTGTTCATTTAAAACATGGTGTAACACAAAATGCAATATGCGTATCCTGCGTGACAGATATGTGTGAACGTGTATACTGTATACCAGGGAGGCCACTTTGTTATGACATGGATGTGATGCAGCTCTACTGTGTTCTGGGACAATCTGTTGACATAGCACGTATGCTGTCCATTTCCGAACAATATTCTGAAAGATAGCCCTGATGGGACAGTTTACAATGACTGAGACTGTAGGTAAAATTTAGTTTACTGACAACATTTATTTTCCCAAAACAGACATAAATTATGCTAAACAAGTTATTGATTGAATACTGTAAACAACTAACAGGTGATTCAAGACTACACTGGACAAGGATCCTGGTTGGCAGAGATAGTTTAACTAGAGGAGTGAGTCAAGTACTCTGGCCATAAAAATGTGGATAACACAATCTGAATTGATCTGATACTGAGCAGACTTTGATTGATCAAATCTTCTGAAGTTTCTGTACATAGGTGCTGCTGAGAGCAAGTGGCGATTGAGATCTGTACGCGCTGACAATGCCGGAGTAGCAGTACATTGTCCTGTTTGCTCCGTCTCACAATGTAACTTGCAGCTGGCGAGATGTGTGAGGCGGAGTTGAGACGTTGAGGTGGCACCTGTGAATCGATTTCGGCCACGAAAGAAATGCTAAAATCTCGTGGTCTATCGATCAGGCAGATGAATCGCAATTTACTCTCTACCAGTGCCCGAAAATCACGGTAGATTTCAGTGTGTGACACACCAGTTCACTGGTCGTACCAAGGACCAATTAGGCTCACTTATATGACAGAGTGCACAAGGATACCAAACGTCAAGATTGGTAAACCAAAAACGAATAAGTGTGCCCTCAGAAAACGAGTAGTCTAAGATGATTGAAGTTGCACTGTCGGTACTTCACCACAGGTTCCCCAGTCTAAACTACTCGCAAGTGAAGTCAATCTCAGGACAGGTCCCAAGTACCAACCACACATGCCAGAGCTACGACCAGAAGTTCTTATTAGGCAAAGTCTTGCAACAGAGTGCTTTGCACCATGCCAGAAAAAATTCCATTCCTTCCACAAAGTCTCGAGCCAATCTTTGAGCTCTAGAGGCGCTAAATCTCCCCTTCCACACGACAGCACAAACTTATATCGAACCAGGGCAAGGGTTAAGAAACCTGCGTCTCTGAAAAAAAGGAAACCGCCAATTACTGGGTTTTTTAAGTTTTTGCAGAGGGGGAAGAGACGATTTTCTTTGAAGTCATGTCGCTTCCCACAGCAACAAGCGAATATATACAATCTTAAAGATCTTTATCTAAATCGCCTGTGCCTTGGAGCTTATTAGTCCTGGCTATGAGGTGTAATAAAGATGCTATCTCTAAACATTTCTCAGATGCCGGATTTTTCTTCTACAACTGAGGTGGCTGGGGAAGTGGTTCAATGGCCTATTTGCACTATCCGCAAACATGAAAACTGCACACAATGGCTGGAGTTACTACTCCACTGTGGAGATGGATATCTTTAGTCTGTCGCCCCAGCCCAGACTTCTGCTGGCGCCGCAGCAGGTAGCATGGCATTGCTCTGCTGGAGACCTGTCTCGATGAGGAGCTGCCCTGTCTGCCCTGTATGGCTGTGGACCTGTCCAGCAAGATTTACTAAAGGATGGACTCGCTGCCAGTCACTTTAAACTCCCGACATGCCATATCTATGAGCTAAGAATCACAAAAATACCTCATGCTTTTAGCGCCCTACCATGCTCCAATTAAGTAATGAAGCGGGAATTAGGCAGACACTTTCTGCTGCGCTTTGAGACTTACAAATCCGTTTCGTATTCGCCTCCATCAGAAACTTCATGGTAACGATTTCCAGAACCGAGTAACATCTTTCCAGTGGTTGCAGATGCAGAGAGACCCCTATTTCTTGGGTGAAGTTCTGTTTTCTGATGTGTCGGTCTTCACGAACCATGGTAACATTAATCGACACAACATGCATTAACTGAATGTGGAAAACCCACATGGGTCATGCCAAGTTGTACATCAGCTTCAGTGGAATGTGAATGTTTGATGTGCAATAATAGTTGACAAGCTCATTGGTCTATTCCTTATCGATGGCACCTTCAGTGGTGATATATATCGAACATTCTTGGCGGACTATTTTTCAGTATTGCTTGCAAAACTTCCCTGGGACTTGCGACAAACAGCGTGATGATTGTCCAGTACATTGTTCTGTAGCAGCACGAGGAGTACTAAGTCGCGTGTAGAATCATTGGTGGATCACAAGAATCGGCCCAGTGTCTTGGCCTGCAAGATCGAAAGATCCTACTTCGCCTGACTTTTATTGGTCGGGTTACTGGAACGGTGAAGTTGATAACAGCACACGATAGCATGATTCAATCTGTCAACAAATTACAGCGGCAATACCTCTCAGTTGTGTTGAATCACTCTGTTTTCACCATTAAGTGCCTGGTAGAGGGTTCATCAAATCACTTTCACTCTATTTCTGTACCGATTCACTTTCGCACAGCGCATGGGAAAAACTGACGCTTAAATCTTCCCGTGCGGGCTCTGATTTGTGTTACTTAAAAAGATTTTCTCCTTCTTTCTCCATTTAATGCATAGTACTTCCATTTTAGATACTCGAAAGGGAATACATCAAATATAGAAAATGTTTGTTGTAGGCATCACAAAATCATTTAAAAATTTACTAGGAACTGGTTGTCTTGTATATGTTACCTATATAGTTGTGTGTTCTTACACTACCGTTCTCCTGAATGTCCTTTCTTCACCAGTTCTTAGAATGATTTCCTGGTTGGGGGAGGGGTTTATCTACCCATAATATCTTTAACAGACGTTGGCAGCACCATACCACAAATGCAAAATTGGGGAGCAAATAACTGATGATGGTCTAAGTAGATAGGATATTAGAGGTGGCATGCCTTTAAGATGCACACAGTGACTTGCCCCTTTGCATATTTATATCTTACTCTGAGTAATTCGATTTGGGGAAGTATGGCCGAGTATTGTCATTACAAGGCTAGTACTGAGAACTCAGAAGATATGAATATGTTCCTCCCTAATTGCATGTGGTGAAAAGTTGCTTTTGCTTCACAAGCGGACTTTCCACAAAGCGTCTCTCGTCACCCAGGTGGTATGGTGACAGGCGGGTTCCGCTGATCTTGAAAGGGTTATGCCGATGGTTGTGAGGGAGTCGAGTGAATCCTGTTCAGACGCTGACATTGTCATAAGATCGGGGGCGACACGCCAGAGGGGCCTGAAGGAGCGGCTGGGGCTAGAGATTCCGTTACTTCACAAACACTTAGTGAAAACACTTAATGGTGGGCTACCAGCGAGGCGTGGGAATGACTTGTGTTCCCAGGCAGTCTTGGCGGGCAAATTCCCGCGTTTTCTGCAAAATCATAAGTGTGATCGGCTTGCTCAGGGGATAGCTCTGTGACACAGCAAAATCGGCGCAGAAATTGGCGCCAAGTATCTCCATTGGTGTAATAGTAGTGCTTCGGCAGTAGAGTGGAATTTTCCGCCGGTTTTCGAGTTGCTGATAGGAACGTTTAACCACGGTCACTATCGTGGGGGCGGGAATGTTCTGTGTTCGGCTTGTATGGGTAGCACTTGAGGGAGTCGGCTCTAGCTTTTCGGTTGGGGCAGGTTACAAGACTGAGCTCTCGCTGGTCTGGACAGCCTGTCTTCCATTGGCTGTCTAATATACTTTCATTTAATTGTAACTGTTTGACGAAGTTGCTGAAGTTTCGACTTCAACGTAACTTCCCAAGTACAGTTGGCAATTGAGCGTTCTGTGTATAAGCGGCCTATGTTGTCCGTCTTGAGCAGTTCTGGCTAAAGTTGACTGTATTGGAGTTACTGTGTGACTTCGCTTGTTAAAATCAATCGCTGTACCGTCAGTGATTGTGTAGTAAGCCTTCTTCGTCTCCCTCAGAGGCGCATTTGTGTTGCTAGGAAGTCTTTAGTCCGGAACAACCAGACCCGGATAATTTGTTTCGGGCTATACTCGCGACATTATTATCACCACGACGGGATGTCGAAGCAACCAGCCATCGCCTCCGGTGTGCCAGTTCGTGTCCTTGCAGTTAAGAAGGTATTGGTTCGTAGGTTATGTTCTGAGGCATCAAGGGATTGTAAATTTAGTATTGGAGGGTAGCGTGGAGGGTAAAAATTGTAGATGGATAGCAAGGGATGAATACACTAAGCAGATTCAGAAGGATGTAGGTTGCAGTAGGTACTTGCAAATTAAGAAACTTGCACAGGATAGGGTAGTATGGAGGGCAGCGTGGAGGGTGAAAATTTTAGAGGGATACCAAGCGATGAATACACTTATCAGATTCAGAAGGATGTAGGTTGCAGTAGATACTTGGAAATTAAGAAGTTCAAAATGGTTCTAATGACTCTGAGCACTATGGGACTTAACATCTGTGGTCATCAGTCCCCTAGAACTTAGAACTACTTAAACCTAACTAACCTAAGGACATCACACACATCCATGCCCGAGGCAGGATTCGAACCTGCGACCGTAGCGGTCACGCGGTTCCAGACTGAAGCGCAAATTAAGAAGCTTGCACAGGATACGGCAGTATGGTGAGCTGCATCAAACCAGTCTCGGGACTGAAGACCACAACCACAACAACAACCTCAAATTATTAATGATATTTCACTCCGTAGGTGCTAATTGCCCATTTTTGACAGTCTTAGAGCGTATAATGCAGCTCTTAAACACCGTCTATTTCCTCACTACATTATTTATGTAGTAAGGACACTGTAGTTTTCTTGCTACCGCTTCTCTGATTCTTTGCTTTACGTCTTGCATGCTTCTTCCATTTTCCGTTACTTATTTCCAAATTTTTCTATGGTAGTCTTTGTTTTATTTTATTTCCCCTAATTTTAATGCTTGTTTCTTCTGGTTCCTTGGAGCAAAGGAGTATTTCACTCTTTTTTAAATTAATTTCCATTTTGTTCTTTATCCATGGCTGCTACGATTCCTTGGAGTTTTGTTGCGTTCTGAAACGTAAGCATCCACATTCTTTCAGTATTTATTCTGATACCTTTAAGAAATCTCTGCTCTCGTTTATGGCACTTTCTACGCAGGTGATGAATAGATGTGGAGACAAATTGCATCCTTTTCCAACACTTTCAAGTGTTATAGATTCATTCAATTGTTCTTTAATTATGCTTCAGTCTCTGTATTGAAGTTTAATATTTATTTGTTGAAATGTTCAAATGTGTGTGAAATCTTATGGGACTTAACTGCTAAGGTCATCAGTCCCTAAGCTTACCCACTATTTAACCTAAATTATCCGAAGGACAAACATACACACCCATGCCCGAGGGAGGGCTCGAACCTCCGCTGGGACCAGCTGCACAGTCCTTGACTGCAGCGCCTAAGACCGCTCGGCTAATCCCGCGCGGCTAATATTTATTTTAAACAACCTTTAGTTTGTTCCAGCTGAGAGTGTAGAATGCTTTGAACACTTTCGCGAGGTTTACGAAAGCAATATAAATTTTCTGTTGAGCTTTAATCTTCCATTACTTGTACTGCGAAGACACTGGATAGCTTCTCTTATGCATCAGCAACCAATAATATCACTTTTAACCCAGTACAAGAAGTATGATGGTGATTAGTGCTTGCATTTCCTTAGCTGTGCACATCAGCGGGTGGCTTACCTAATATGAATCTTTCCTGTATAGATGATCAGTGTGTGAACGTTAAACGTACTGACTGAAAAAAACCGCAACAGCAGAAAATTATTAATGTCGAGTAATGAAATTTCGAGAAAACATTTGTCTGGTTAACATATACAACTGAATAACATTGCAAGACCACAGGTTAATAAGAGCTCGAGATAAGTCGTGGCAAATGTGAACCGGTGGTATGTTAATAACCGGTGTAACAGCCAGAAAGTTGAATGCAAGCATGAAGAAGTGCAAGAATTGTGTTGTACAAGTACCGTATGTCAGTTTCATGCCTGCTACACTTGGTCATTCAATACAGGGGCTGTTAATCCTGGTTGTGGATGACACTAGAGTTGTCCGATGGTGCCCCGTATTTGCTCGACTGGAGCTAAATCTGACGATGGAGCAGGACAAGGGCATATGTCGACAATGTGTTGAGCATGATGGGTTAAAATAGTGTTATGCGGTCGAGTATTATCCTGTTGGGGAACACCCCCGGGAATGCTGTTAATGAATGGCAGCAGAAGAAGTCGAATCAACAGACTGAAGTACAAATTTGCAGACAAGGTGCGCGAGATAACCACGAAAGTGCTCCTGCTGTTATACGAAATAGCATCCCAGACCGTAATTCCAGATGTATGTCCAAAGTGCCTAGCACGCCAACAGGTTGACTGTAGACTCTCAACTGGCCTTCTAACCAACATACGGCCTTCACTGGCACTCAAGCAGAACCACCATTTATCAGAAACACAAGAGACCTCCTCCCTGTCCTCCACTGAGCTTTCACTTGACTCCACTGAAGTCGCAAATGGTGATGGTTTAGGGTCAGCGGAATGCACGCTACACGACGTCTGGTTCAGAGTTGTCCTTGAATGAAGCGATTTGTAACGGTTCGTTTTGTTACTGTGGTGTCAACTGCTGTTCAGAATTGATGCTGCAAATCCATACGACGCATCAGAGCCTTACGTCTACAGCTCGTGGCCTAGTGGCTAGTGTTGCTGCCTCTGGATTACGGGGTCCCGGGTTCGATTACCGGCAGCATCGGGGAATTCCTCCTCCGGGAGACTGGGTTTTTTTGGTTGTCCTCGTCATCTCATCATCATTCAAGTAGTGGCGCGACTGGAAATGGAGAGTTTGAAACTTGTACGGGCGATGATGTCCACGATGTTGAGCGCCCTATAAACGGACATCATCATCATCATCATCATCAGAGCCACACGCCAAACACGATTGTCTTCCCTCTCGATATTGCCAGTTGGCTGCCCGGAGTCCTTTCTTCCTGCGACTGCACTTTCTCGTGACCACCGCCGCTAGCAATCATGTGCAAGGCAACTAACGCCAACGATCGTTACGGCGTGTATTTAAAGTATACCTGATTACGTGACTCTTATATGACTCGCACGAAATCTGAATAGATGTCGTCTTTCCGCTGTAGGAACACGCCCACCAACTTTCGTTTAGGTCGTACAGCTCCTTCTTGGTGCTGCGATTTCTTTTGCCGTCAGTGAACCTATAAGAAGGCATTTTCTAATATGTTTGCGACAGTTGTTTGAGCCGTTTGTTTCACTGTTCTGACCACTATCACATTAGATTAGGAATTGTATACCAGGTGGAACTAAGATTTTTACTTCTTAAACTTAAACAATAGGTCTTTTTCTTGCTTTATGTTTTGTTCATGAGCTACCAATCTGCATCGGCTTTTAGATAGGAGAAATGGAGCACATTTCAGTCGTCAGGTGACTGCTGGAGTTTAAATATTGTATCTGTAACGTCGTTATGAAGTCAGGAATGAAAGAAAATTGGAATCATCAACAAAGGATATATCGGGAGGAGACACAAGAATTTTTTCCGTTGAGAGATAATCCTCATTATAAGATAATATAAAGGGCGAGTCGTTTGCCAAAAGTCTTAAGTAGATCCATAATTCCGAATGATAATTTCTTTAAAAATGTGGCAGTTGCACTTAGACAGAGACGTGGGGAGAAACAAAGAACAAATCCGCTATTAGTAAGGCGTACTGTTCAATTATACTAAAGGCATTCCTGGCCAAGAGAAGTCTACTGATATCAAACATCGGACTTAATTTGAGGAAGAAATTTCTGAGAATGTACGTCTGGAGTACAGCATTGTATGGTAGTGAAACATGGACTGTTGGACTGTGGGAAAACCAAAACAGAAGAGAATTGAAGCATCTGAGATGTGGTGCTACAGACGAATGTAGAAAATTTGAGGGACTGATAAGGTAAGGAATGAGGAGGTACTGTGCCGAATCGGAGAGGAAAGGAATATGTGGAAAACACTGATAAGGGGAAAGTGCAGGATGATAGGACATCCGTTAAGACATGAGGGAATGACTTGCACGGTACTAGAGGGAGCTGCAGAAGACAAAAACTGTAGAGGAAAACAGAGAATGGAATACATCCAGCAAATAATTGATGAGGTAGGTTGCAAGTGATACTCTGAGATGAAGAGGTTGGCACAGGAGAGGTATTCGTGGCGGGCCACATCAAACCAGTCAGAAGACTGATGACCGAAAAAAATGGGAGGAAAAACACCCACAACATGAAACGAAAATTACAGCACCTGCTACCATGTATTGAAGTACGCATTATGTATGGCTGTCTCCCACGCTCCAGAATGTTGTAAGAACGTCCTCACCAAAACTAATGGCCGAGAAAATAGTGAAATATTCACTGATTCAGCCAATCGTGGTAATGGACTGGAAAACAATGAAATTAACAGCTGTTTTACAACATGCACTTTGATTCAACTAGCGTACCACCAGTCTCGATGACACTTCATATCACGTTTCAAGTCACAAAAGAAAGTGCTGGAAAATTAGTTAATAAATTACTGAGAACGTTGCCCAACATCATGCTAATATAATTCGTCGCAGTTGCTGGTCGGGAGAAGAATCAGTGGAAACGAAATTTTTGACACGCACTTCGAAGTGGTGGTGAGGTGATATAACGACTATCGATGACAAATGTACTGTCTGAATAAAGGGTAAAGTAATGATCAAAAGGAAAGAGCTGGTGCATACACCTATTGACTATATGCATACAAATATGTTTTTGTTTACAACTAATTAGAGCATACACCAATAATTATGCTTACTGGAGTTAGAAATGTTTATTTGGATTAACAATTTCAATGGATATTAATGATACGGATATCTACATGTTATTACTGACGCGAAACAGATAATAAGAAACGATCACTTATACCGCCAAACTGGAGCTTGGTAGCAACATGATAGTAGGAATGACGTAACTAAAATCTTTTGTTAGCCTCTTCAAATGATGTCGCCAGAACTGCAATTACGCGTTTGTGATCCTTAACTCGTGGACTATGGGTTACTGTATTATAAATGATATTTTGAGCTCCAAAGTCAGCAAGATACATTACCAAACAGGGTCGTGAAAAGCGTTCGGTCCATAATGGCGCTAAACTCAGACTTCACACGTGTTACAAGCCCATAATATTCACTGGTACGAAACTGTGTTACTTGCCTGAATTCGCAGAATTTACTTGAAGACAGGATTCCAAAATAGGATATTCAGACATGAAATTAACATGATACAGTTATAGATCAGGTATTAATGAATTACAAGACCAGTAGTGGCCAAAAAAACTATATCGCTCACGATGTAATGCAGCGGAGGCAATTTTTAGGTGAGACTAATTTAGTGTCATTGTTTGCACATTTTTGTGAGACACATGTGAACTGCTTATGACGTTAATGCATACTTCATTATTAACGAGTCAAAACTTTCAAAATTAATTGGGAAACGTCAAGGGTCCACTAAGTCCGTTATTTGAAGGAAATTTTTGATTCATAAATTTTCGTCATTTTGGACTACACAAGCTTAACAGTGGATATTTATGGCGAAACGAAAGAGGAGAAATATTTACGCACAAAGGGAATAAACACTGTAATTTTAGAGTCATGTATGTAGAACAATAAAGTAATTAAATTGAAATTATAAGTAAATCTGCCTGTGGCTGCAAGAATGGGCCTCAATTTCTTTACTCCCTTATCGATTTTCCATCTCCTGGAAGATAATAACTGTTCACAGGTGCGTCCGAAGGGGGGGTCTAGTGACAATAAAGGCAACGGAAGACCATTCTGGCCGCCAGAGCCTAATTTATTTATAATATGAACTTATCAAACAACTGCGTTTCCGCCATCCATCACGAAGGAAAGTTTAAATAATGAAATTAAAATACCATGGTAATTAAATTTTGTACGTATAATACACATACAATGCAAATAGCAAATCGTACACGCACTTATAAAAAAAAAAAAGAGAAGAATCGTGACATGTGGAAATTCTGTTTCTTTCCATTTTCTGTTTCTTCCCTGCTGACATCGAGGGCTTTCTGAGAGTGGTTTGGTTCAGTGGGACTTAGACTAAAATTTCACCGTATTTCTTTTTCTTTTTCGTCCTGTTACTTAGCTATAACTAATTTATTCTGTCAATCGATTAACATTTTTGTTTTCATACGGTCGTTTACTTGAATCTAATAAACTGCATTCCATTTTTTGTTATTTGTTAGCTGCTATATCTCCAATTATAATTTCCCACTTGCTTACAGCCATATACTAAACTACTTAGGATGAATTTATTTTTACTGTATTTACTCCAAATACCATTTAAACACATACATTTTAAGACGGAATGTATTAAAGTATTACATTGGCAGTTATTTAAGTAATGGTTTAACACTATCTTTATACTGGTTTAGGCAGCAATTTTTGGATAAGTTAATTTACAATTGTACACTGTATGCTTACGTTTTATCTAGATGCAGCTTATTCGTTTGCGCTGATAAAGCGGTTTTTGAGGCCCATACTAATGCTCTTTCAGTTGCCTCCATGACAGTCAGTGGTGGCCGATGCAGTTTCACACTTTAAAATGAAACGTCCCCTTTGATCAACTATACATGACTGTGCTTAAACTGACACACAGTATTTTTTTTAGCGCAACGCAATCTGACATTCAATAATCCATACAAAAGAATGACCCTGACTAACATTAACCTATACCTTTCACAAATCACTTACCTCAAAATCTTCGTTACTCGAACTACTGCAATACAGCGAGCGCCACTACTGCCAGCTAAATAAAAGACTCAAACTACGGAAGGCACTAACTACTGATAGGCATAGATAGCAAATGGAAGATTTTAATAGAGAACAAACAATGTATTTACCTTAATAGTCATAATATATATAGCAGTTCATGACATCCAGTCTTACAAATTTCAAAACTCCGCCATCTCTCTCCCCACATCCACCACTGCTGGCGGCTCACCTCCAACTGCGCAACGCTATGCGCTGTTAACAGCCAACTGCCCAACACTACAATGGCAGACAACAATACAAACTAGCCACAGACTGCACACAGCACAGCCAGTGATTTTCATACAGAGCACTACGTGGCGTTACCAATAAGCAAACCTAAACAACCTACTTACAAAAAGTTTCATGTGATTACGTCAAAAAATATGCAAATGAAGTTTATCATTTGTCGCTTTTTTTACTATTGATCTACTTTGCGTTACTCATGATCGTTTATAAGTGTATTATACTGTCGCTTTTCTCACTAATGATCTACTTGGAGTTACTAATGAGTGTTTATAATTGGATCTGCTAGTCTTGGCTCAGTGTCAGTAGGTATGTGGGTGTCTGACTTTCTTGCAGTAGGTACCTTAGGTCTCCTGCAAGCTGGCTTTCGTTGAGTGATTCTAGAGTTATGTCATCATCTTCCGGAATATACATCTTGGTGGGAAAGTACATCTGCAGTTGGGGTCGTGATCGGGGGTTGTGTCATATCCGATCTATTTTCCTTTATATCTACCATAGGTTGCTCTTCTTCTGCTTCTGCTGCCGTTCTGCTGTTGTTTTTCGTCGAGTACGGTTCTGTTTAGTCTGGGAAGAAGGCTGGCTTTCCTGTTGTCGGAGCGAGTTAGTCTATGGCTCAAAATACAAGAATTGGGATTAATGGAAGAATGCAGGGACAGAAAAGAAGTCCGATTGTTTTGCCGCCTGTGTGCAGTATTTGCACATTTTCCACCAAACAGTGATGAGGAAGCGTGGTGCTGGTAGTGGAGGAAATGCCCATTGGAGTAAAGGTCATGAAATTCGTAGATCCTATGGTCAATCAACAGACTGAAAATCCTAGTATACTTAATGAAATGTAGTATGATTTTAATCAGTGGCACAAAACCACCAATGATATTGACTCTACAGTAAATCAGATACGTCCGTATAGTTCCTGATAAAACAATCTGAAGGACGAAGCTATATTTGAGATTAAAAAAGGTTCTATTGGCCTGTCTCACCAGAAAAGAAGAAAAACGTGCACAGATCTTGACTAAAGGTTACCGGAACTTAAAAAATATACAGTGTGTTAGGGGTATAAGTACAGATATTTTTTATGGTGACTGAGGACAGTGTTCACTTCATTTGCACACTAATAATTACAGCTCTTACGAGTTCCCGGTTTTTGGTTGGCTAGCAGGTTGGTGGCAAGAGCAAACCATTAATGTTTGTTTTCCCTTGAGCAGCAGGTCAGATGTTGAAGCGTGGATGCGTGGACGCAAAACGGTTAGTCTATACAGACTTATGCAGTCCACTTAGTTGTGCAGGTACGACCACGCAGAAAACCTCAGGAGGTTTGCAGGAACACTGTTTGACACGCAAATAAAACGACTAACACCTGAAGTGGGTACATATTAAAGTACTTATGATCACAATATCTGTAATTATATCCTCAACTGCCTGTGTCACTATTCAGGGGAGTTAATATGTTTAAAATCTCTGGCATTCTTGCAAAAAATTCAGGGAGAAATTAAAATTCTTAAAATAAGGTAAAAAGTGTAACCATTTGCAGCAGTAATGTAACTAAAAAGTAATAAATAAATAAAAATAAAAAGGTAAAAATAAAAAAGTCTATTAAACATGCATGTCTACTATTTGCGTAGGCTACTCTAATCCTAGATAAAACATGAATAAATATTGTTACAACACTTTCAGCAGAGCCCCATCACTGTCAGGGCTTCCTTCGACAGGCGGAAAACTCACGGCTAAACTATTTTTAGTCGGAGACACAGCACTGAAGTTACAGTCTGCAAACCCTACAGTTCTAGAGTCCAAGCCGCCACCACATGGCCGCTCTGCGTCACGCCAACCAACTACTGAAGGCCAGCAGTACTTTTGCGAGCCAGCCGCCCCCAATATTACGGTTCGTTCATTCACATACCGCTGAATTTACGTAATAAAATGTGTAATAATATGTGTAACTGCCAAGGATTCTTCTTTAGTAGGAATTCTGGAACTGGATGCGCTATCGTCAATTGCGTGGCTAAGTGAATGAAAAGAAGCTGTTACACGCTCTAAAAAGGTGACGACAAATTGGAGAGTGGTGTACTACACTACGTGCCTTTAAGTCGCATCAAAATGATCATAAAAAAAGGGGCTGACACATTGGCCGATCTGTATCGCAAATTCAACCCGGCCTGAAAGCGAAGTTACTTTCTTTAGCTTCTCGTGAGGCCGATATACAGGGTGGTCCATTGATAGTGACCGGGCCAAATTTCTCACGAAATAAGCATCAAATGAAAAAATTACAAAGAACGTAACTCGTCTAGCTTGAAGGAGGAAACAAGATGGCGCTATGGTTGGCCCGCTAGACAGCACTGCCATAGGTCAAACAAATATCAACTGCGTTTTATTTAATTGGAACCCCATTTTTATTACATATTGATTTAGTACGTAAAGAAATATGAATGTTTTAGTTGGACCACTTTTTTTGCTTTGTGCTAGATAGCACTGTAAGAGTCACAAAGGCATAAGTACGTGATATCACGTAACATGCCGCCAGTGCGGATGGTATTTGCTTCGTGATACATTGCCCTTGTTAAAATGGACCGTTTACCAATTGCGGAAAAGGTCGATATCATGTCGATGTATGGCTATTGTGATCAAAATGCCCAACGGGCGTGTGCTATGTGTGCTGCTCGATATCCTGGACGACATCATCCAAATGTCCGGACCGTTCGCCGGATAATTGCGTTATTTAAGGAAACAGGAAGTGTTCAGCCACATATGAAACGTCAACCACGACCTGCAACAAACGATGATGCCCAAGTAGGTGTTTTAGCTGCCGTAGCGGCTAATCCGCACATCAGTAGCAGACAAATTGCGTGAGAGTCGGGAATCTCAGAAACGTCGATGTTGAGAATGCTACGTCGACATCGATTGCACCCGTCCCCTATTTCTATGCACCAGGAATGGCATGGCGACGACTCAACGTTGTGTACAGTTCTGCCACTGGGCCCAAGACAAATTACGGGATGATGACAGATTGTTTGCACACGTTCTATTTAACGACGAAGCGTCATTCACAGACAGCGGTAATGTAAACTGGCATAATATGCACTATTGGGCAACGGGAAATCTATCAGCGACCTTGGCGGATTAATGTATGGTGCGGCTTTATGAGATGAAGGATAATCGGCCCCCATTTTATCGATGGTAATCTAAATGGTGCAATGTATGCTGATTTCCTTCGTAATGTTCTACCGATGTTACTACAAGATGTTTCACTGTATTACAGAACGGCGATGTATTTCCAACATGATCGATGTCCGGCACATATCTCGCGTGCGGTTGAAGCGGTACTGAATAGCATATTTCATGACAGGTGGATTGGTCGTCGAAGAACCATACCATGGCTCGCACGTTCACCGTACTTGACGTTCCCAGATTTCTTTCTGTGGGGAAAGTTGAGGATATTTGCTATCGTGATCCACCGACAACGCCTGACAACATGCGTCAGTACATCGTCAGTGCATGTGCGAACATTGCGGAAGGCGAACTCCTCGCTGTTGAGAGGAATTTTATTACACGTGTTGCCAAATGCATTGAGGTTGACGGACATCATTTTGGGCATTTAATGCATTTATGTGGTATTTACACGTAATCAAGACGTAACAGCACGCGTTCTCAGAAATGATAAGTTCACAAAGGTACATGTATCACATTGGCACAATCGAAATAAAATGTTCAAACGTACCTACGTTCTGTATTTTAATTTAAAAAACCTACCTGTTACCAACTGTTCGTCTAAAATACTGAGCCATATGTTTGGGACTATTACAGCGCCATCTGTCACAAAGCGAAAAAAGTGGTCGAACTAAAACATTCATACTTCTTTACGTACTACACGAATATGTAATAAAAATGGGGTTTCTAGTTTTAAAAAATGCAGTTGATATCCGTTTGACCTATGGCAGCGCCATCTAGCGGGCCAACCATAGCGCCATCTGGTTCCCTCCTTCAAGCTAGACAAGTTTCGTTGTTCGTAGTTTCTTCGTTTGACGCTTATTTCGTGAGATATTTGGCCCGGTGATGATCAATGGACCACCCTGTATACAGCGACGGTCTGTACAGCAGAACAGTTTCCGTTCCGTCGCTTCGACGTAATTAGTTTGTAAATTACAGGGTACTTGTAAGTCCTTCACATATCGGCTATCGGTATGAACTATCGGTAGTGTATCCACGCGTTTCTGTTGCTCTTGCGTTGGCCCTGAGACCGCCGTCTCTGGATGGCGCTTTGCGGCTGTTCCGGGGCTTAATGTGCGGAGGTGGTAGCCCCGGCGGCCGGTCCTCGCCGTCCCCGGTGGGGTCCGCAAACAAGGCGGGCGACACTCCGGCCGGTCCGGCGCTTCCCGTCTGCTGACGTGACGTGCAGACTTGTTGCCTTCTCGGTGTCGCGTAATGGAAGGTCAACAGACGGTGACGGCGCAGTGAGGGCCCGGCCTGATTGGCCGACGAGCAAACAGCTGCCTGCGCCGCACCGCGCCGCGTCCCGCAGTGCAGCGCTGGTCCACCTTGTTTGGCGAGGGGGCCGCAGGCGACGCTGTGGGATTAGGGGCGACCGCCTCCACCCTGATCAGCTGGACAAGTGGACATCGTGCGGCGAGCATGTACTGCGCGTGCGTCGGAGGGAGACCTGCCGCTCGGCTGGTGGACCTGCAGCAGCCGGCTTACAGGGCTCACCGTGCGCCTCCACAGCATGGGATCCACTACACGCAGTGGTTTTTCAACTACTATTCAGTTATGGTAAGCGGAACGTACACACTGTAGAGATCCTTAATAGTTCATAAAGAACTAACGATATCGAAATACAAGCAACTCTTAATATTTCATAAAGAATTCAGGATATCGAAATCCAGGAAACATCACAGTCTCAGTACTTCTTGACTAATTACAAAATCGTCCATATAGTGGAGATGCTGAGTCGTGGATAGGCACAACAAAAAGACTCTTACAGTTGAAGCTTTCGGCCATTAAGACCTTCGTCAACAATAGATGACAGACACACACACACCCACACACACACACAATTACGAAAACTCAACTCTCACACACGACTCTCAGGCAACTGAAACCACACTGAAAGCAGCACCACTGGTGCATGATGGGAGTAGCGACTGGATGGGGTTGAGGAGGAGGCTAGGGTAGGGTGGGGGAGCGATAGTATTTTGGGGTTGGCAGACAGTGAAGTGCTGCAGTTTAGATGGAGGGGAGAGTTGTGGATGGGGGAGGAAGTAGTGGAAAAGGAGGGAAAAAAGACAGAGTGTGATGGTGGAATGACGGCTGTGTAGTGCTGGAATGGAAACATGGAAGGAGCTGGATGGGCGGGGACAGTGACTTATGAAGGTTGAGGCCAGGAGGGCTACGGGAATCTAGGATTTATTGCAGGGAAAGTTCCCATCTGCACAGTTCATAAAAGCTGGTGTTTGTGGGAAGGATCCACATGGTACAGGCTGGAAATGAAGGATATCATGTTTGGCAGCATGTTTAGCAACAGGGTGGTCCACTTGTTTCTTGGCCACAGTTTGTCTGTGGCCATTCATACAGACAGACAGCTTGTTGATTGTCAGGCCTATGTAGAAACCAGCACAGTAGTTGCCACTTAGCTTGTAGATCACATGACTGGTTTCACAGGCAGCCCTGCCTTTGATGGGATAGGTGATGTTAGTGACCAGACTGGAGTAGGTGGTGTTGTTGGATGTATGGGACAGGTCTTGCATCTAGGTCTGTTACAGGGGTATCAGCCATGAGATAAGGGATAGGGAGCAGAGGTTGTTTAACGGTGGACGAGTATATCGTGTGGGTTCGGTGGACGGCGGAATACCAGCGTGGGAGACGGGTGGGAGGGATAGTGGGCAGGATATTTGTAATTTCAGGGCGTAACGAGAGATAAGCGAAACCTTGGAGGAAAATGTAATTTAGTTGCTCCAGACCCGTCGGTACTATGTTACGAGGGTAATGCTCCTCTATGGCCAGACAGTGGGACTTTGGGATGTGGTGGGAGACTGGGAACATAAGGCATGGGAGACTTTTTTTTGTACAAGTTTGGGAGGATAATTACGAAGGCTGCAGTGAGAGCCTCGGTAAATTCTGAGAGGGACTGCTTGTCACTGCAGATGTGACGACCACGGGTGACTAGGTCGTAAGGAAGGGATTTCTTGGTATGGAATGGATGGCAGCTGTCGAAGTGGAGGTATTCTGTTGGTTAGTAGGTTTGATATGGATGGAGGTACTGATGTAGCCATCTTTGAGGTGGAGATCAATATCTAGGAAGGTGCCTTGTTGGGTTGAATAGGACAAGGAGTATCGTATGGGGGAGAAGATGTGGAGGTTCAGGAGGGATGTGGATAGGGTGTCCTCACCCTCGATCCAGATAGCAAAGATGAATCTGAACCAGGTGAGGGGATCAGAGGGACTAATGTTGGACATAAGATGTTAATGCAATTGAGTATGCATGGGAGCTGCTGAAGGTATCCAGCACACAGCGTCTGAATCCACCTCACAATCTTAAGGACCTCACTGAAGTTGCTATTGAGTAGTGGTACCTCATACCCAAAGATAAACTCGATGGTCCCATCTAGAGCATTGCTCGAAGAGTGGAAGAACGCAGCCATGTGCTAGGAGGACATACTCACTACTAAGGACTGATAATCATCATCATGAGATAAAGACTTTCAATGTTTTTGTTTTCAAGATGTGCAGTTATGAGAGAGCCTTCTTTGTTTTGTGATGATTTTTTGTGATTAATTAAAATCGTTCTTGTTTTCAAAAGTAATTATGTTTATTTATTTTATAAATAAGATACCGTACAAACCTCAATGGGAGTACTATAAGAAGTCGTTGTAGTAAACTCTATGATAATCCAAACTTTTGTTGAGGTGTGAATCTATTACAATTACATGGCTTTTATTATTACAAAGATAAGTGCAGCTGGAGTGTATGTAGCACAGCCTACTAAACGAAAAATATGTAATACATATGCATTTTGCATATATAGTATATATGGATAGAATTAAGGCTTAAAAATTCTCAATTTTGGTTTTTTCTAATAAAGTCTACCCATTTACGATCAGATAAATCATGCACTTTTCTCAGAACAAATTTGGTACTGGTTACTTTCATCTTGAGCTTCAAACCATCGCAAGGCAGTATCTAAACATATAAATGCTTCAGGAGCTGTAGGTATATTTCCGTCTTCTTTTTCTAGTGTATGAGATGTTGTCGGCGTCAGCTTTATCAGTGAGGAAGTTTAAAATTTCGCTGTGTTGCCCTAGACCTGCGACCTGATCCATTCTTGAAGGTCTTCTTCATCATATTCATTGCAAATTTGTTTCTTTTAGCATATTGAGCATTTCGGATATTTCATTCTGTGCGTCATTTTCAATTAGACTTCGGGAATTTCCGCCGTAACGAAAATTTTATTCCAGTTTTTTCAGATAATATTGCTTTAAACTATTCCATATTGCTCCTGTGCGTAGGATGCATCTTTCAAATCAATATATATTTTTTTAGTTTAACATACTTTCTTCTCCCTCCTCTTCTCTTTGTGACAACAACTTACTAAAAAGCTCCTTTCTGTCCTGCCGTTTGACAGTCTCAATAATGACTTGATCCATGGGCTGTAGTAAGGAGGTTACGTTAGGCGGAAGGACATCGCTGTCATGAATACGTCCTTTTCGTTTAAGATATGACATGATGGATAAGCTGGTGCGTTGGCAAAGATCAGTAATGTTTCCTTCCTTTCGCTATTGTTAAAATGATGAGTTTTCACAGAGGGTACAAAAAACTTCCGTAAGCCGTTCCGTGAGGATCGTACTACCCATCCAGGCGCTCTTGGGTGATGTGTAGCCGATAGGCATCACAGACTTATTAATGTGTTGGCAAAGTTTTCCAGTTAAACCGTGTTTCATCAGCATTTTACCGTCCATTAATTCATATGGAAATAATTGGCTGCTGAAGGATGAGCAGATAATTATCCTCCTTGTATCTAAAGCTCATGATGTGCCGTGTTTTGACTTAAAGCGTTTTAACAACTCTGTGATTGCTTTAAAATTCGGCGACACTCCAAGATTTTCATTAAGCTGAACTACCTTTTCTCGTATAATTGGATCACAGATAGGTTCCATTGTGAGGTTTTTTTTAGTGCAAACCACTTGTAAACAGCGTCGTCTTCTTGGCGAGCTTCAGAGTTTCACGGCTTGTCGAACCATCGGTAGAATCAAGGTTATGTACAAAATTTGTGATGTTCGTCTTTTGCTTTCTTTATATCTATAATCGTCGCTTTACCATTGTACCCATTAGATAACTTGGTTGCTAATTCACCTTCCTCTAATCTTTTACTAATCTCCTCTTTATACGCCATAGAAAGGGCAACGCGTTTACATTTAGGCATTTTGTGTCACAGATTTACTCTACAAGTCACAGCTGACATATGCGGCGGTAACAGAGCGCGAAGGGATGCTATTGTAGGCAACGCGGCATTGTCGTAGGAGGGGTAAGGGGGAGGGGGGCTCATGAGCGAGGTAACAGTTCGGTGGTTAAGCAGTCGTTCAGTTGAGCAACGTTCGGACAATCGACGGCTGTACTATATGTACTTTTCTTTCATTTTCCTCATTTTCATTTAACCGTTCCTTAAAAGGTGCTCTAAAGTACTGCGGCCTGAAATATGGCCATTTCGTGCAGATGGCTGGTCTTAGGACTCTCAGGGGTGAGGAAGTTTAGTGCCACCTTAACGTAGCATTCACTGCACGCTGTTGTGTAAATTGTGCCTCGTCAGTCCATAGAATATTTCCCGACCACATGTCATCAGCTTCGATCCGTACCACAAACCGAAGACCAAATTTAGAATGTTGCTGCGAATCATGAGGTTTCAACTGTTGCACGTCTGGATCCTGTACAGATACCAGCGTAAAACAGACCGCAAAACTTGTCATACTGCTGACCAAGGGGTGGACGATTCTCGTGTCACTGCACGAGCGCTAACGCTACGCAGGACACGTACTGTATGCTCAGTTACAGCAGCAGCAGCCTCATCAGAAATTTCCACTGGGATAGGACGCCTTCCTCTTCCAGTGTCACACCTAGCTCAAATTTCGTTATGATCTTCTGTAAACCATTTAATGACATCAAGCCTCTCCTCAGACCTTTCAGTCGGCGATACTCTCTCAATGCAGAACTGTAAATGCTGCCGCTCGCACAAAATGGTTTCGATAATAGCGCACAGCCTATCTTCTCGATCGCCACACTGTTCACTCACGTTGTGGATTGTCAAATGACAGTGTAGATAACATACCGTCATAGAAACAACGTACAGCGCCAGATTTGCGCCTGGTGGCCAAAGTTGTAATAATTTGTTTTCCAGCGTAAATCGGTTCTTCATTAGCGTATGAGCAGATCTAATAATAGTAATAACAGCTTTATTCAACATCGAATGGTACACTGCACATGTACAAAGAAACAGTAATGATTAAAGTTATTTGTACAATACACAAGACACATTCTTCTGAATACTTCATTAATTTACAACAAAGTTACAATAAGATGTTCACTGATTTCTATTCACATAATTTCACAAAGCATTTTTTGTTCTTCGTATAAGTATGGTATTCTTCTAATGTGTAGAAAGGGTGTTTTACCAAAAATTTCTTAAGCTGATGTTTCAGTTTAATTGTAGGAAGAGCCATGACTGCACTAGACATTGCATTAGCTAATTTTATCCCTGCACACTGAGGCCCCTTTTCGTAAAATGCTGTTCTGTGGCTGCCAACGTAAAATCTTTATTTATTTCTAGTATTGTACTGGTGGAAATCTGAATACGTGTTTGGGTGCAGTCTTTTCACAAGCAATATCCCTTTTAGAATATATGTGTTTATAACAGTTAACACCTCTGTTTTTGGAAACAAGTTGCGACAAGGTTCCCTATATTTTGCTCCACAGATTATTCTCACACCCCTTTTTTGAGGAATGATTAGCTTATCTACATTAGCTTTGGTTGTTGCCACCCAAATTTCTATACTGTAGTTCAAGTGAGAGGAGAAAAGAGCATGGTATGCAGTCTTTAGGACTACAGAACTTGCTAATAGTACTGACTGAAAATATATTTTTTGACAACTTAGTTGCTAGGGAGTCAATATGTGTGTCCAATTTCAGGATGCTTTGGATTGTTACGCCAAGAAATTTTACAGTAGACTCTTCCATTTACCAATTCGTTGCCAATGTATAACTTAATTTCATTATTCAAACTACTTTTGTTAAACTCCATAAAACATGTTTTACTGGTGCTTACAGTTAAGTGGCTTTCATTAAAAAACCGAACAATTTCTTATGTCACATTATTACACTCGGCCTCTAGTTCATTACATGATTCCTTTTTACACACAATGGACGTGTCATTGGCATACAGAACAATTTTGTAATTTGTAGTACAGTATTTAATATCATTTACATAGATCAAGAAAAGAAGGTGGCCCAACACCGAGCCCTGGGACACGCCATATTTTATGCAAGTGATGTCTAATATGTAGACACCACTTTCCGTTTTAAGTAGAACAAACTGTTTTCAATTGTTCATATAACACTTTATTAGGTCATAAGCAGCGCCTCTAATGCCCATGATCCATAGCTTGTCTAATAGGATGTCAACATTCACACAATCAAAGGAATTTTCCAGGTCTAGGTATACACCTGCCACATGTTTCTTTCTTTTGATACCCCCTAACACCTCTTCAATTAGTTGATCAGCTGCGGTGATAGTAGATTTACCTTTTAGGAATCCATTTTGATTTTCGAACATTAGGTTGTGTTTCTTAAGAAAGTTTATAATCCTGTTGTGTATAACTTTCTAAAGTATTTTGGAAAATAGAGGAAGGATTGAGACTGGTCTGTAGTTTTCTATCTTGTTGTTGTCACCTTTCTTAAAAATGGGTGTTACCTGTGCTATTTTTAGTCTGTCTGGAAAGGTGCCTGACTCTATAATATTGTTGACAGCTACAGACAGAAGTACAGAGACATTTTGGCTACAGGCTTTTAAAACATTAATATTTAGGCCATCATGCGCAGCTGAATTAGAGGGTTTCAGAGAGCTAATGATGGCCATTATTTCTGCACAGTTCGTGGGGGCTACATATACAGGCTGTTACAAAAAGGTACGGCCAAATTCTCAGGAAACATTCCTCACACACAAAGAAAGAAAATATGTTATGTGGACATGTGTCCGGAAACGCTTACTTTCCATGTTAGAGCTCATTTTATTACTTCTCTTCAAATCATCATTAATCATGGAATGGAAACACGCATCAACAGAACGTACCAGTGTGACTTCAAACACTTTGTCACAGGAAATGTTCAAAATGTCCTCCGTTAGCGAGGATACATGCATCCACCCTCCGTCGCATGGAAACCCTGATGCGCTGATGCAGCCCTGGAGACTGGCGTATTTTATCACAGCCATCCACGATACGAGCACGAAGAGTCTCTACATTTGGTACCGGGGTTGCGTAGACAAGAGCTTTCTAATGCCCCCCATAAATGAAAGTCAAGAGGGTTGAGGTCAGGATGGCGTGGAGGCCATGGAATTGGTCCGCCTCTACCAATCCATCGGTCACCGAATCTGCTGTTGAGAAGCGTACGAACACTTAGACTGAAATGTGCAGGAGCTCCATCGTGCATGAACCGCATGTTGTGTCGTACTTGTAAAGGCACATGTTCTAGCAGCACAGGTAGAGTATCCCGTATGAAATCATGATAACGTGCTCCATTGAGCGTAGGTGGAAGCACATGGGGCCCAATCAAGACATCACCAACAATTCCTGCCCAAACGTTCACAGAAAATCTGTGTTGATGACGTGATTGCACAATTGCGTGCGGATTCAACATTACCTTCCTTCAATTGGGCCAACTGGCGGTGAACCGAGGAAGTATAGTACATACTGACGAAACTAAAATGAGCTCTAACATGGAAATTAAGCGTTTCCGGACACATGTCCACATAACGTCTTTTCTTTATTTGTGTGTGAGGAATGTTTCCTGAAAGTTTGGCCGAACCTTTTTGTAACACCCTGTATACTATGGTCACATGTATTACCTTTAAAACTGTAGTGCATGTTTTTATGTTTGTCATTTATGGTTGCCCCTACGGAAGAAAAACATTCATTAAAAGTATTTCCAAGATCCGCTGTCATACTGGACCTTTTTGATTACCGCACATTAATTATATCCACCCTGCAATTAATTACTCACACGGAGTTCCAAGATTTTATTTCGGATACATATATTTAATGAGCTGTTGTCCATCACTTTGTCATCAGTGAGATCTAAATGCTACTCCGAAATTATTTCCATCGTGTTAAAGACAATCAAATATCCATCCTTTGGAAACTAAATGGGTTTTTATAACTGCTGCTGCCACGTGTCACATTCGAGGAATTCGTTGTGTGTTATATAATTGACAAAATGTGTCTCAGTCTCTAACACTTAATCAAATCATTTGCAGTCAAAATGAACATTACATTGCAGTCAAAATGAGCGTTACATTTACACTTACATTCATTTATGGATTCACTGTGAGTCAGATTTAGTGGCTTATTGCCGTCCAGAATGAAAGAACCTATAGACTGCAATTCTCATTCTAGAGGAAGCGAATGAATATTATATTGGGAGCAGTATTTTGAACTTTATTGTTGTCGCAGGAAGTTCGAGCGCCGTCCGCGGTGGCCGTGCGGTTCTAGGCGCTGCCGTCCGGAACCGCGGGAGTGCTACGGTCGCAGGTTCGAATCCTGCCTCGGGCATGGTTGTGTGTGATGTCCTTAGGTTAGTTAGGTTTAAGTAGTTCTAAGTTCTAGGGGACTGATGACCTAAGATGTTAAGTCCCATAGTGCTCAGAGCCATTTGAACCATTTGATGTTCGAGCGCTTCCACGAGAGTTAGTTGTAACAGACAATTGCCTCTATACAGTATTACAGTTAATGGAAAATCTTCTGTAAAGAGCAGTAATAAGCTATGATAAACAAGAAACCTCCTGGCAGATGAAAACTGAGTACCGGCCCGTAATTCGAACCTGGGACCATCGCCTTTCGTGGGCAAGAACCCTAGCCATTAAGATATACAAAAAACGTCACAAACGTCCACTCTCCCCCACAGCTCCAGTACTCCTTTTCGTACCCTCCAAATTTCCCAAAAGTTAGCCCGCACACCTAGCGGAACTAGTGATATTGGAAACAGCTTTCTACAGAAGAACACCTGATAAACTTACAATTTAGGAGAAAGGGTACAGACGGAAGTGCAGCTGCGAGACCGAGTTTTGAGTCGCGCTTGAGTATCGCAGTCTGTAGAGCACCTGCCACGGAAAGGAAAGGTTGCATGTTCGATTGCCAGTCCGGCACGGAGGTTTAATCTACCAGGAAGTTTTAAATGAGCGCGCATTCAACTGTGCAGTGGATATTCAATTCTTATATAACACTCGTATCTTGTCAGTTGTAAGAATTATAACGCTGTAACCGAAAATAATTTCCTTTCGTAATTACGTGATAATCAGTTATTAACTGCAAATCTATCCATCTATTCCAGTTCGTGCATTCCGACGGCAGCCATGTCATCTCATATCTCATGTGATCCGTGTGAAAGACGATCCCCGTAAAATATTTTGTGTGGCTACCGTCATCTTCTTATTGGTAAATTGTGCAAATGACCTCCTATTAAGGGAAGCAGTAAACGTTCGCTACATTAAAACTGAAACCCCGTGTTGGCATCATGAAAATTTCTTGTACCTCATCATCGTATTAATCCATTCCATTCTCCCTTTCGTGGGTTCTGAAAGAAGTCTGCTCCACTTTTCATGGTGCACATTCTCACCTCACAAAGTTCGCTACAAATCATCGGTTTAGCTATTGATACCACCAAGAAGAATTCTACTAATGAAACGTTTATTGCGTTAAGAAAATAATGAGGACAAATGCTCTTCCTTTAGTATACGATCGATATATTAGATAGAGTCTTCGACTGCGTAAACTCTTCAGTCCTCTTGAGACATTTATATGTTTGCCGGGCTCGGGACACAGGGTGCTTGTACCAGTCAGGTTAAAAAAACAAGCTCGTCTCAGAAGAGGTAACTATCTGCTCCGCGTACGTGTTGAACACCTGCGCATGCATGTACGTTCTGCAGTTGTAACTAATGTCCTCTAGGCGCAATAGATTTTTTATACTGCTGAAATTTATTGGATGGAACACCGTTACACTATGCTGGTGTTAGGGATGGTAATATTTCTCACTCGTACAATCTGCGAACACTTGGGACACAAATAGTACAACAGGCTTATCAGAAATCTGTGCCTTACGTATCACATTTTTTCAGGAAACACGTTGCTGTACCTTGCTGTTGATCATATACTGTCACCGGAACGCTCTCGGCTGTCGCCTTAGGCTTGGCTAAATCTCTACTAATGACAAATTACTCCAGACGTACGTTTTAGCTGATTTTTAAATTTACCAGCAAAAACAAAAATTGCTTTATTTTCTCTATTACATATGAGATGATTGATCGTTGTAGTGAGTTTTCTGGAGAACACATCGAGTCAATGTGAGCCTACGACTCACATAGAATACACATTAAAAAAGGCAAACCTTCATTTCTCTACTGAGGTAAAGGTTTTCGCAATGTTGAATCAAAATTTTCTTTGGAAGTCTGAACATAGAAAAAAAAGAATCAAAGTGGAAGGGAAATATCTTTTTCGTATATTTTTCACGCGAATTTTGCTCGCAAGTTGGGTGATATTTTTTCCCCCTTAGAGATATGCAGATAATTTCTCGCAGCACCCAGGTGAAACGCAGTGTGAGAAAAAAGTTTTTAAAGCTACGTAGTATGCTGGAGAACGAGAGGAGTTGTTTTTTTCCATGTTGCAACCAAATGTTTATAAAAGACGCGCGCGCGCGCGCGCGAGAGAGAGAGAGAGAGAGAGAGAGAGAGAGAGCGAGAGCCCGCATCTCGTGGTCGTGCGGTAGCGTTCTCGCATCCCACACCCGGGTTCCCGGGTTCGATTCCAGGCGGGGTCAGGGATTTTCTCTGCCTCATGATGGCTGGGTGTTGTGTGCTGTCCTTAGGTTAGTTAGGTTTAAGTAGTTCTCAGTTCTAGGGGACTGATGACCATAGATGTTAAGTCCCATAGTGCTCAGAGCCATTTTTGAGAGATCGAGAGAGAGAGAGAGAAACAGGTAGACCCTCATGTACAGACGAAGATATTGCCTTGTGCTGAGAACAATAAGATCTTGATTAGAAGCCATGGGCTGTCAGCCAGAATGATATCTGTGAGTGAAAAATTTAAACTGGACCGTAGAGGTTTAAATGAGCAGTGCATCGATGTAATTATGAAGGTATTCCTTACCTCGTTATACAAGAATACTATTAATATTAATTTTCTGTTTTCTTGATGGAGAAGTGGTTGGTGTGGACTCTTCTAGACTAATGGTAGAGAGATTTACACAATGAAATGATTTTGTAGAGAACGAAATGCTGAAAGGAAGATGAAAAGCTGGAAAGATTGTTCGTTGTCTGTCAAGAGAGAAAGATGTTTGTAAATGAATATGGTTCCATTCTAGACGTCAAAACGGTGCAAGGTATTTGAAGTACTTCTATTCATTCTCATTATCAAGACTTCAGTGTGCTTTTTTTCTTTAAATATTTAAATTATAGTTTTCATCGAGTACTGTTTCTACAGCCTTACTGCTGGTACAAATAAGTTATTGCAAATCGGACCACATTGCACGTACAGTCAATCAGGGCAACATTTTATCAGTCAGGATATCTTTGTACCACTTACAGTTGTACCACTTAAAGTTTCTGTTTCAAATGGCTCATGTCCCAGTTACTGGCATTACTTTGTTCTGAAAGTAACAGAGGTAATAAAACTTTTGCTTGCCAGTGTGTGAGACACTAGCCATCTGAAACAAATATTGTAGTTGGTACGAACGCACACCGACTGGTAAAATGTTACAATGATTGACTGCGCATGGAGGCCGGAGGCCGATTGCATATCTATTTTCAGAAGGCAGCATACCGTGGAGTTTATTCATCAAGTACGTAAAGTAAAAATACCTCTCACAAGAGATTGTCGCAGGTTTTGCTTGAGTTGTGACAGTGGCGATTTATGAATGGAAATACTGCCATTCTAGCGTGTGAAGCATGCGAAACGAGAAACGTCTGTTTTATTTTTTCTGCAATCTGCAGACTGGAGCTTGTTACACTATAGAGTCTCGATTACAATGTCATAAGCGGAAAAGTATTTTTCGTGAAATACAGCACTTTAATGTCACAGTTCACTATCTTAGCAACAACAAACCCCCTTATTTTCTTGCGGATACATGTTTTGGGCCAGTATACAGACGACCGAATTTTAAAATATTCACTACATAGAATAATCCGTTCGCCTCATGGACGAAGTCCGATACGAAAGGTGTTTCTGCACTAGTGAAAGGATGTGAAAGAGTAGCACAAAGAAGGTAATCAGACAAAATTGTAGCCAGTCCCCAGCGTTATTAAAGTTGAGCAGGCAAGAAAGGAAAACATTGACTAATTTGGTAAGGGGATATTAGGTCAGGAAGGAGAGATAAAAACACTGAAGTGTGTCGATCATGTTGTAATTCTGTCAAAGAATCTAGGATTCTGGAAGAGCAGTTACACGAAATACGTAGGTAGTATCTTAAAAAGAGGTTAATATGAAACAAATGGTAATTGAGTGTAGCTCAATAAAATTAGTTGATGCTGAGGGAAGAGGTGTGTTTCACTATATTTTGGGAGCAAACTAACTGACTATGGCCGAAGTAGTGACGTTATAAAATGCAGATTGGCAATTGTGACGAAAATGTAGCTGAAGAAGAGAAATTTTTAAACGCCCTAAAAATTATCTGCCCCGTGTTGTTAATAAGATGTATATCGGCCTGAAATTAACTGATTTAGTGCATAAAGTAAATGTGAAGTATGCAAAATTCTCTTACCTGGGACAGGACACAATTGACGTGAACAGTGACACAGTTAACAGATCTGTTAGAGGTAGAAATGAGGCTCAGTAGCAAATGCACCAACTACTCCTGCTGTAAAAACATTTGATTATTTGATACCCGTTACCTCTTCTGCATCTAATATATCTTTAAAAGTTGAGCTTGACCACTGCACGCAACGAAGACCCGTCACAATGAAGCAAACAGCCTAGAAACGCAGCGGTTATACGAGCGCTATTCAGAAACTAGCGAACGTTTTGGCCTTAAAAAAATTAAGTACAAGAAACACATTGTATTATATACATCTGAAAGAGTGACTGACGTACTACTTTTCCACATAGTCACCAAACACACTGAGGCACTTATCATCGCGGTGGACAAGCTTTGAAAGACCTTCGTCGTAAAATTCTGCCGCCTGACACTTCAGCCAGTGAGTCACGCACGCCTGGAGTTTCGCGTCGTCATCAAAGCGCTGTGTTGCAAGCTAGTTCTTCATCTTGGGAAACGAGGAAGTGGCTTGGTGCAAGACCAGGGCTTTTTGGAAAATGAGGGAACATTTCCCATTTGAATGAATTAAGGAGTTCGTTTGTGCGGTTTGCCGTGTGAGATCGAGCATTGTCTTTCAAAAACAAAATTTTGGACGTCAGCTTTCCTCGGCGTCCGTTTCGAACTGCTCTTCTAAGGCTGTGCTAAATTTGACAGTACTGGTCAGAATTTATGGTTGCTCCACGTTCGAGAAAATCAATAAGAAGCACGCCTTGCCTATCCCAAAATACTGTCGCCATCTACTTCCTTGCTGACAAGGTATGCAAACATTTTCTTGGTTTTTGGGGTGACCTTGTGCGTCCCCACTCCACGGACTGCAATTTTGTCTCGCAATTGACTTGTTTCACCCAAGTCTTGTCACTGGTTACAATTAGATCGAGTAATGAACTACCATGTTTGTGGTAGGCCACCAGAAATGTCAACGTTGTCCCCGTTTGCTGTTCTTTATGGTGCTCTGTAAGCGTTTTGGGCACCCATCGTGCACAAAATATTAGTAGCCTAGCTTTTGAGTGACAATTTCAAACAACAATGTCCATGAAACTTGTGGAAAAGAAAGCGAAACCTCCGTTATTGTGAAGCGACGGTTTTCTCGAATAGTTTCATCAACTTTAGCGACAAGATCGTCAGTCACAGTGGTCGGGACTCCACTCTGCACTTCATCATGAACGTTAGTTCAGCCATTTTCAAACTGAACGTACCATTTCCGGACGGAACATTCACTCATTACGTTGTTTCCGAACACTTCGCACAGTTCACGATAAATTCCTATAGGTTTTAGGTTTTTTGCCAACAAAAACGGTATCACAGACCGCACCTCACAACTGGTATGATTTTCGATTGCAGAGCACATTTCAAATTCGAATATCGAAAGAACCAGACGCGCAGAGAAGTTCCCGCTGTCACGGATGGATGCCGACTGAGCTACCGAGTACGTACATACCAACATACATGCGATCGGTGCGCACCTAGCGGCGTCAGACGGAAACGTTCCTTACTTTCTGAATAGCCTTCGTATTTAGGGAAGTTGTAGGATACTGTGGATGTGAAAATATAAGACCAAGAACACAAATTTTTGTTCAGTCTAATCAGGTGAACAATTGACAATGAACAACACAGAGATACCGAGCAATCTTCTGAAAATTGTAGCAAACTAAACTGACTGTAAACTCTATGGGACTCGCGTTTAGCTCGAAGAGGCTATGGAACGAAAACTGAATAAGGCATCCACATTTCGGCAGCTTGTAAAAGCAAGAGAAATCTGACAAATAGTTAATATCGCAACTGAGCCTTCAATATACTCGTACATAGCCAAATGGATCAACCGGTAGCTGCTACTATGATGGATGCACCACTGGCTGAACGAAACGTCACTGTTAAAGCACAGCGAGAGCCCTAGAGGACAGCAGTCGCTAGCAGATGAGAGACGAGTGATGAATCCTTACCAATCCAAGTTCTCTCCTGAACCCTCGCTGTTCCCATGCTCTACTCGGAGGGGAGGCTGATGATGCTGTCAATATGACGAACTAATATGTTCTCTCTTCTACGTAAAAATGTGGAAAGCGGCAGAAACGTACCACTGAAACAATGCGAGAAGCATCATTACTATTCATGAGATTGGTACTGGTTCTGAACTGTCTCTTTCCACTGGTCAGCACCTTCCCCACTGCGTCTGTTTGTGTACTGTTACTTTGGATTAGACATTCCGTAAATTTTGAGGGAAGCAGCGACCGTTCTCGAATCTGTGAAGTGTCGGTAGTCGGCTCGTCTTTGATGTGTAGATAGAAAAGCAAATTTCATCCTCACACACCCTTAGGAAAGTCTGGCAACATCGTGTTTGCAGCAAGCGGATTAGCTGCAGGAAATATCTTCGATAAGCATTTCGGGATACAGGACCAGTTTCCGCGAAATCTGGCTGTCATGCAGCAGGTGTTCGTTCCCCGCTTCTGAGACACCGTGAAAAGCCTCCCGTCAACCCTACGGGAATGCCGAGCTGTCCATATCCACTGAAACAATGCGAGAAGCATCATTACTATTCATGAGATTGGTACTGGTTCTGAACTGTCTCTTTCCACTGGTCAGCACCTTCCCCACTGCGTCTGTTTGTGTACTGTTACTTTGGATTAGACACTCCGTAAATTTTGAGGGAAGCAGCGACCGTTCTCGAATCTGTGAAGTGTCGGTAGTCGGCTCGTCTTTGATGTGTAGATAGAAAAGCAAATTTCATCCTCACACACCCTTAGGAAAGTCTGGCAACATCGTGTTTGCAGCAAGCGGATTAGCTGCAGGAAATATCTTCGATAAGCATTTCGGGATACAGGACCAGTTTCCGCGAAATCTGGCTGTCATGCAGCAGGTGTTCGTTCCCCGCTTCTGAGACACCGTGAAAAGCCTCCCGTCAACCCTACGGGAATGCCGAGCTGTCCATATCCACTGAAACAATGCGAGAAGCATCATTACTATTCATGAGATTGGTACTGGTTCTGAACTGTCTCTTTCCACTGGTCAGCACCTTCCCCACTGCGTCTGTTTGTGTACTGTTACTTTGGATTAGACACTCCGTAAATTTTGAGGGAAGCAGCGACCGTTCTCGAATCTGTGAAGTGTCGGTAGTCGGCTCGTCTTTGATGTGTAGATAGAAAAGCAAATTTCATCCTCACACACCCTTAGGAAAGTCTGGCAACATCGTGTTTGCAGCAAGCGGATTAGCTGCAGGAAATATCTTCGATAAGCATTTCGGGATACAGGACCAGTTTCCGCGAAATCTGGCTGTCATGCAGCAGGTGTTCGTTCCCCGCTTCTGAGACACCGTGAAAATCCTCCCGTCAACCCTACGGGAATGCCGAGCTGTCCATATCCACTCCTTTATGGTGAGAAATTGAGAAATTTTAACAAACAGTGAAATGTACAGAGCTCACACAATTGATTATCACTTGATGGTAACAGAGCCGAAACAAAATCGGAAAACGACAGGTGACAGTCACGTAACACTGCAATAAAAATTTATTGACATAAGGCAGTCTTGGTTGTAAATTATGGTGATCTTTACATTAACATAGGGGTGTAAAGTAACATTGTTACGCTTTAAAAACTGGAGAGGGGAGGGAGGTGGGCATGGGGGTAGTTGAGGTGAAGTTCCAGGCCGTATAACCGTCTCTAACAACTAACAATAATTATGAACCTACGTAAGAAGTACTATGGTGCGCCAACATCCGTCCTTTTAATGCTAGCGTAGGTCATTAAAATGAAAATTATAAGGAAACATCTCCCTGTCGTCATTGGGCAAATAAAAGCATAAGGGATCTGAAGCCAATATTAAATGTCAAAGTATAACTGCAATGTCTACTGGAAGAGGAACAATGGCAAAACAAGAAAAATATTCCAAAAAATTGCATAATTCGGAACCAACTGCGCTCCGGCGTACACAGCATGGATTGCTGCGTACAGCGGACGAAATGTAAATATAGTGCGTTGGAGGGTAAAGGATAAGTCAGGTCTCGAACCCGGCCATACAGACATAGAGCCATGAAGATAAGATTAGACAGCCGTAGTAAGAAACATCTTGGTTAGAGGGCACTGCTTAACCAACGTACTTAAGAAAAGCGGTTGAACAGATACATTACTTATGCGGAAATCAGCAAATTAAATAAGGGTAAAATTATTAGAATTTAATTAGAGAACGTATAGCAATAAGGGCAAAGCCACAAACCGTGTAGAAGTAAAATGATCTCTGTAGCGTGTGAAATTGTTACAATCTGCCTGACAATAAAAATTGAAATGAAAGCAAAACATATCAAATCATAACACAAAAAGCAAGTTAGAAGATGAAGGAATTAATAAGGTAGCGTCACATTCTCATCTACTAAAAAAAAATTCAAATATGTATGAATTCCTAAGGGACCAAACTGCTGAGGTCATCGGTCCCTGGACTTACACACTGCTTCAACTAACTTATGATAAGAACAACACACACACCCATGCCCGAGGGAGGACTCGAAACTCCGGCGGGAGGGGCCGCGCAGTCCGTGACATGGCGCCTCTAACCGCGCGGCCACTCCGCGCGGCCATCTCCTCTTTATGTTTGTTACAACAGTTGTGTAATTTTGTCTTCAAAGCTGGTTTTGTGAAATTCAGGCACCTTGTACCTAAACAAATGCATTACCATGTATTTGTTCATGGTTGTGTGGCCGGGTGCTAGATCTGATGTATATTGCGTCCCCGACCATGTAACATTTACATTTCGTCCGCTGTACGTAGCCCTCTATGCTTTGTTTGCAGGAATGCGGTTGGCTTTGTATTAGGTAAACTCTTTTAAATGTTCATCTTGGTCTGCCAGAGCTCCTCTTTCCAACAGATATTTTAGTTATACTTTGGGATGTTATTAATCAAACTCATATTTAACACTAAAGTATTTAGAAAAGATAAAAATTCTTGCTTGAGTTATAAAATTGTGTAATTTCCTGGCAGGAGTTTAAAGAACTGACTTACTTATTTCTTAGATGGTAGTAAATATTCTTCGTTATTATGTTACATAAAAATAACTTAAAATAGTATTCTCTTTCAGCAAAAAAAATGTGACAAATACAATATTTGGACTCAGGTGTTGACCACTGTCTACAGATTACACGATTACATCTTCTGATCTTCAGATTGTGGAAGTTTTCGTTTTCAGTTTCTAGGATATTATCAACGTTTTCTAGTTACCAGCTTATATCCACCTGATATCCACTTCTTTACCAAGATCCTTCGTGGCTGATGTTCCCACTTTCTGGCGAATACGAGATTTAAAAGCTCAAAGGGATTTTGCTACAATTATATGATTAAAATCTTTTTTCCAAGTACATAGAGTAAGGCATGAGACTTAACAATTTATTTCATACTCCATCACAGATGTGCAACCAAACAGACTCCGTAAAACGCATTGTTAAATTCAGCAACAAATAGGAGCAGATGCTGGATCTCGATGCTGCATATGTAGACTGTGGAAAGATTTCTTTCAACGCGCTGATGCACTCTGCGTTTAACGAAAGTATAACAATGTGAAACCTCTGAGTATATAACAGTGTTAAGTCAATCTCCCGTCTGTGGTTGCGGATTAATGGAGTGTACCCCCAAACAATTCTTATGTCAAAATTTTAAACATGGCTGAAGCAGCAACTGTTGAAAATCTTCAGGGTAAATGATAATAGCCAAACTATTGGAGGATAAAGATTTATTGCAATCCTTAATTTCAGAGTCAAAATATCTTTAAGGCCAGATACAACGTATCGGAAAAAGAACTTGTTTTATTCATCAAAATCTACATCCATACTCCAGAAGCTGCCCTATTAAAGTTGCAACGAGTGAGCTGGAAGAACGAGTGTTCGTCTAATGTATCTAGTTTTATTTGTATTTTAGAATGGTTCAAATGGCTCTAAGCACTATGGGACTTAACATCTGATGTCATCATTCCCCTAGACTTAGAACTACTCAAACCTAACTAACCTAAGAACATCACACACATCCATGCCCGAGGCAGGATTCCAACTGGCGACAGTAGCAGCAGCGCAGTTCAGGACTGAAGCGCCTAGAACCGCTCGGCCACAGCGGCCGGCTCTTTGTATTTTCGCGAGATGTGTGTGAGAATTAGAAATCTATTTTTTGACTATCCTAGGAAGAGATGCTATTGTAATTTTAACTGCGAATCGCCACGTCATTCCTAACGCATGCCGTATAGTGTTTATCACTAGAGTTGTATGAGACTCTCTGTGACGCTTCCTACATTAACAAACGAAAAAATACGAGACGTGCTGTTTTCATGTCTCCTTTTGTTTCCTCTATCTGTCATATCTGGAAAGGGTACAAGAAGAGAAAAGCAATACACAGACCTTGGCCAAATGTGAGTTTTGTAAGGAAATTAATTTGTGGGTGAAGAATACCGTGGATTTCTTTTTCTCGCTTAATCTCTGTCTGCCGTCAGCTTTTGATAATTTTTGCACCACTTCAGTTCGGTGCATGCGTATATTCCAGATTATCTAATGGGACTCTTCGGCAGTTAAACATAACCATACTTTCCCCTCATTTATACGCAATACGCTGAATTTGTTTACGTTGAGGACCTACGGCCAAAATCAGCACCAACCTCTGACTCTCTGCAGATGTTCCTGGTTTTGCAACAATTTTTCATCGTTGCGATGTTTCTTTTTGTGTTATTGACTTCATCTCGCAATTTTTTATCCACTTGTGCTAGAGAATATGCGTAGCATTCAGCACTTAATGTTTTACCTTTTCCAATGCAGTCAACGAGACGAATCCCAGAAGACACTGCCCTAATGTTCTCGACATATAAAATCCATTTTTCCTAGCTGAAGTACCACGGCCTCCCACCCATTGCATTTATTTGCTGTTTCGTAATTGTTCTAAATTAGTGGATTCAGGCCTCATCCACAGTGTCAAATTTGTGTTTAAAATCACTCTGATGCTTTTGAAAAGGTCCAAACATGAGCAGGAAAATACTTTCCGCAGTTACTTTGGCTAGCTTAAAAGAAATATAGTTTCTATCTTGTACAAAGACTCTTTCAGAGTCAGTTCATCCCGTACGAGTATAACACGGCGTACTCTTTCTACTCATGTGCCAGTAATGTCAGATTTTTCATATATATTTAAGGGCCGAACGTTCATTGTCATTCCCTGTGCAATCGCAGTATTTTCACTAGTTATTGTTTTGCGACCTCTTTAAAAAAAAGCAATATTTTACTGAAAAATGTTCGCACGGTGCGTTGGCATATGACCTACGGCGTAAGTTGTGAAATATAGGCTGCAATGGAACAGCTTATACATCGTCCTGGGTAACCTTAAGGACAACACCAAATCAAGTCGCCATCCACTGGAATATATCTAAGTTGCAATATACGTAAGTAACTACAATTGCTGCACTTTAAATCTAAATAAATACAGGCATATTAGCATTTTTTTTTCAACTTATAAAGTGGCTCTTAACATTCAAAGATTCTAGTGCAGTGCGAAAGCAGACGACAAGCAACTGATCAAAACATCAATGTAACTGGAAATATTAGCCATATGGAGATGGGCATGATAGCCTGAAACTGGTTATGGCATTCCAATAAGACATTTTAAAAGTATTTGTAGGTAGTTACATTATTCAGTAACAATCATCAAAGGCTTCAGATTTAACCAAATCCAACATGGATCAAATAAAATTAGTCGTTCTCAAAATGAAGCTGCTACAATTGATGAAAATTATTTGTATAAGTCACAAATTTCACAAGACTGCCCGCTGTAACTCAAGGAAATCCGCACATCGCTATATTTATTGATTTGTGTACGTATAGGGGGTCGTGTCTTAGCTTCCTCAGTCTGTGTAATGGAGTTCACTGAACTCGTATAGCTCACAGACACTTAATAAGATTCAGGTGCCTGAATTCTGCAAAAAAATTTAATTTTAGTTTTACTTTTTTAATAGTGTCCCAAAGGGATTACGACAGTATATGTTATTTGTTGTTGTGGTCTTCGGTTCTACTACTGGTTTGGTGAAGCTTCTCACAGCAGCCTATCTTATACAAATGTCTTCATTTAGCTTCTCGAATCTTGGTCTTCATCTACATTTCTTGCTTCCTCACATTTAACGTCTTTCTGAAGCATCACATTTCTTCTTGTCTGTACTGTTCATCATCTACTTATCACTTCCATAAAATATTACGGCTCAGTCAAATAATTTCAGAAAACGCTTTTCAATAAATTTTTATTGTAAAATTGGTTCCATTCGATGCCAGGCGCTGATACATCAACCAGTTAAGAATTTCTTGAAATGTGAAAGTCTTGGTTGCAAATTGTCTTATCTATTTATTGGCAATGACGCGTTTAGAGAACTTCAGATTAATGGGTTGATGTAAAATAACATTGGTATATTAAAAACTGGGGAACAGGAATAGTGTGAGGCAAATTTCTTGGCTGTGCAGCCACTAACAATAACAGTGAACTAACATAAGAAGTAATGTAGTGAGCCAATATCTGTCCTTTAGCGCCAGCATACGACATTAGGATAAAAATAATATGGAAACATTGTCCTATCGTCATTAGTCAAATAAAAGCATTCCCTAATTCTTATAAAAACACCTACTTATAAATAAAATAAAGTTGTGATAATAATGAACAAAAGACAAATGGAATATATGGAGTCAGTTTGATTTCATGCCTGTAGTTACATAAAACGAATTAACGTCTGTAGTTATGAGTTAAATATAAATGGTACCTATATAGCAAGTTGTGGCTAGAGAAGATTTTGAGTTCGACATAGATTTTATGGATTTTGTAGAAGTACATTTTACAGGTCTTCCGGAATCAAATGTCAGCGACTGAATCTGTTCACTGGAGAAATGTTGAAGGAAGTGCATTGACCTAAGAGAATGCGATGTACCATATGATCTGTTTATAGAAGGAAACAATACACAGTATATGAAAAAGCATCATCCGATTTGGCACGTCTATATATCAGAAACTAATAAACATATAAAATGAATTTAGTTTTTTGATGAACGGGAAACTAAAAAGTTTTTTTCATACCGTTTCATAGGTGTTCAATATTCCCTCCTTATTGTGCATGGCATATGTCAATGCAGTATTCATATTATTCCTACAGTGCAGTGAGCATGTCTTGCGTTACAACTTCCACAGCTGCTGTTGTGCAATGTGTCAGTTCATTCATTGTTGTTGCTAACAGAGGCACATAAACATAGTCTATCATAAAGCCTCACAAGAAATAAACACAAAATGTCAGGTCCAGTGAGCTTAGAGGCCAGTAATGTAAGGCTCAATCACTGGTCCAGTGCGACCGATCCATCGTTCAGTAATCCTTTGATTTAAAAATTTCAACACTCCCAAATGCAAGTGTGGTGGTGCCCCATAAAAACTCGAGAGATTTCTCTTTCCAGCGCTATGTTGTTTACGCGCATATCTCAAATAACATAATAGTTACGATTTCTTTAAAGCGGATTTTTCTTTATGGTACACCCTGTAGCTGACGATGGACAGACTACAGAAACTCGAGAACCCCGCAAAATTCTACTGCCAAGAGTGCAATAACATTCACGGAGTCAAAGCAACTCTACTTGTCGTCAAAAGTGAGTGCACAGTGGGCGTCAAAGCGACATGTGTCAGAAGTCAGCTTAAAACTTATCTTTGCTTTCCAGGTAGATTTCATTCGCATGACAATAGTGTATAATATCCAGTCTTCATTTATACATTTATTTTCTGGCAGTGAATTTTGACCTGCCTTGGTACTATGCCAGGTCACACTTGAAATTTATCGCTGCAATAATTGGTGCTGTATTCCATGTTCAACTGGGTGACGATACTGTTCACATTTTAATGTGTTAGGAAACTGCAGCTAGAAGCAACATGTTGTTGTGTTGCTTAGAAACACGGTATCAACAAAACTTAAGCGCACTGGACAAAAGGTATGTTGTTGCGTTTGTTCCAGTGTAACATCAAGTGCCGTCACGACGGAATGGGACGTAACCACAGAGATAGCTGTGAGACGATATCAGCCAATAGCATGCTGACTAAAATCGCACTACGACAGGAGCGGCCTCTGTCTGGAGAGGAAATAAGCGCCGCTCCAGATAACCTCGGCCACACTAGAAGATGCACTGGAAGAGCCGCACTAAAAGACGAGCTGTGACTTGTGATCCATATCCATTGCTTGCAGGGAAATTGCATATAGCGAAGGACATTGATTATTTGCATGTCGCCAGTTGCTTGCAACGCTTCATTGTAGAAACGCAAGACAAGTATGGTCAATTCAAATACTGTAATAAACTCTAATAATATGATTTGCGTGAATGTTGTCTAGCTATCCAAGAAACCAGCTTCCTAGGCACCCTAGGAAGCTGGTGATGATTGGGCAGGATCCCAGCTTGGCGACGAGTTATAAGAAGAGTCTAGTTCCTGGCGGCCACGGAATTTTGTGTTTTGCTGGCGCCTTAGTTCTATCTTGTCTTTTCTTTGCAGGGGCGTTTACTTGCTTTAAGAGTCTCTTTTGCTAATCATTGTTTTCAGGTGGGCGTTGCAGAAATTTTCTTTGCTTTGTACTTATTTTTGTTGCTTGCCTTGTCTGTTTCTTGCAATCGTCTCTGCCATCCCACCTATCCCGCCCCTTGCTTCGGCGCCACAGCTGCAAACGCCAGATGCAACACAGGTAACACAGATGTTTCAGTTCCGGACTCATCAAATATCTACACAGTTGAAGATGGCGCAGCAGCTACTGGCAATCGCTGCGCACCCGACGGAACAAGTACCACCTACAGTAACGCCTACTGCTATACCGCCTTTTCACCAGTTTCGTGAACAAGAGGAGGAATGGCTCAAGTGGTGGCAATGGTCGGAAGCCAACATCCTTGCTCACAAAGTACTAGGTACTGTGAAATTCCATTAGTTTCTCGCAACGATAGCAAGGGCAGTGTTCCGCCTTGTAAACAAACTATTCCCTAACGCCTCTCCGAGTGAAGTTTCGTATGAACAGGTTGTAGGTTCCCAAACTAATTATTATGACCAAAAGTGATGTGGTAGCAGCTAGGTATCAATTCTTTCATTGTAAAAAAAGGTCAGAATAAGCTTATCTTGAATGGGTAACAGATTTGGAAGGTATGACAAGAAAATGCAGCCGGCCGGAGTGGCCGAGCGGTTCTAGGCGCTACAGTCTGGAACCGCGCGACCGCTACGGTCGCAGGTTCGAATCCTGCCTCGGGCATGGATGTGTGTGATGTCCTTAGGTTAGTTAGGTTTAAGTAGTTCTATGGTTCTATGTTCTAGGGGACTGATGACCTCAGATGTTAAGTCCCATAGTGCTCAGAGCCAAGCCAAGAAAATGCAAATTCAAATGTGCTTGCGGTGCTTTATATTCAGATGTTACGTTGAGTGATGCGATCGTGTACAATGTACCTGATGTCAAACTCAGAGAACAGATTTTGAAACATTCCAGTCCTTTGTTTCGGCAGGTAGTGCAAATGCTATATCAGTGCGATTCAGGTACTCCTTCAGCCAAAAAATTTGTGCAGCCAGCAATATTTCAGGTTGAGTCCCTTGTTTACGATCGGCTCATTCAGCAGCGGCAGCTTGCGCTCTCCACGCCGAGTAAACAACGCTCCATGCCACGTAAGGAGCTCGCTGAACAGGCGGCTACACAGGAGAAAAGAATTGAATCACGCCTTCGGTGTTATTCACGGCACAAACGCCTAGACTGCCCCTCCCGACAAGCGAAGTGTTACGCTTGTGGAAAGAAAGGACATGTAAAATCGGTATGTTTACAACCAAACAAACATAAGCATTCGGCCCACTCAAAAAACTCTCGACACAAAGCCCATGTCATTAGTGCAGTGTATTCAAAGTCTGCAACAGGCATTCGCAAAACTAGCAAACATGCAGTCTCTTCAACGATACAACAGTCCAACAAACAATTTATTCAATTGCTTCTTTTTGGGAAATATGGGGAATTTCAGTTGGACATGGATGCCTCTTTCACACTGCTAAATCGTCATACACATGAACTTTTGGGCTCCTCAAGCCGGTCTAAAACTAGCATGCAACTGATGGCTTATAATGTGTCACTCGCATTCGCGAACACTGACTTTTACAGTGCTACGATCAAGCGATTGTCGAAAACTATTTGGCATGATTCATTTGAATTGTTTGGCTTTAACATTCAGGACAATGTGTTGTCAGTGTCTGCATTCCATGCAAAAGACAGTAGTGCCGCTAGCTTGTTTCGTGTGTTATCTGTTGCACGACTAAAGTGCAGATGGAAAGGTGTGATTTTTTTCAGGCTGAGTTGCAGTATCTAGGTCATGTCATAAACATTAGAGGTGTACATCCGCCTCAGGCGCATTTGTTAGCAACACGAGACTTGCCAGTTCCCCGGAATGTCACAGAATTGCAGTCAGTCTTAGGCAAAATGAACAACTACATTCGGTTCATACCGAATGCTGCGCAATTTGCTGCTCCATTACATCACTTGCGTCGAAAGAACGTCCCCTTTGTTTGGACAGATGAGTGACAAGAAGCTTTTCACAAAATGAAAGACGCATTGCTCGGTGATCGATGCTTAGTTCACTTTGATCCCGAGAAACCAGTTGTAATGCAAGTTGACGCTTCCTCTTACGGAAGAGATGCAGTGCTTTCGCACAGAATTGGTGATGTAGAGAGGCCTATCTCTTCCACGTCGGCAGTGTTCTCCAGAGCTCAGTCTAACTATTCACAAATTGAGAAAGAGGCTTTGGCTATTGTGTAAGGTGTCACCAAATTCCACCACTATTTAGATGTCAGAACATTCTACTTAGCAACAGATCACAAGCCATTGCAGTCCTTGTCTCATTCGACGAAACCGGTTCCCGTACGAACCGCACAAAACTTGCAAAGGTGGAGTTTGATGTTGTCTCAGTACCAGTACGAGATTGTGTATCGTCCGACAGCTCAACATGGTTGTGTGGACGCAATTTCACGTCTTTCAATTGGCCATGATACAGACTTTGACGCTTCTGCTGCATCTTGTTGTCACATCGATGCGCAGGATTCCGAAATCCTCCAATAATTTCCACTGACCTATAGGAAAACTGCACAGCCCACGGAAGAGGACTGTTTTTGCTAACACACATTCGCACATCTTGGCCTCGTGTCTTGTAGAGCGTAAAGAATTCTGTAGTGCGCCCATACTTCGTACGTAGACATAGCCTGTCTATTACGAAAGGTGTGATTCTTCGACTGTGGACAGTCATGTGTGTTGATCCCTAAAGCTTTGCAAAAAGAAGAGTTGCAGTTACTTCACCAAGGGCACTGTGGGATTGTTTGTACGAAAGAGTTAGCGCGTCGACAATGTACTTGGCAGGTTGTGGACACTCAAATAGAACAGATGGCATCACAGTGTTATGCATGTGCGGAAAATCACTCCAATCCACCAAAATTTTCTTCTTGTCCACAGTCGCAATCTCCATGGCAACGTATGCACAAGGACTTTGTGGGACCTTTCTGGAAGACATGCTGGATTATTATGGTTGACTCGTATAGCAAGTTTCCTTTTGCTGAGCCAATGACCTTGAAAATGTCACGTAGCACAGTTCAGGACTTGCCCCTTATTTTTTGCCTCGAAGGTTTACCTGAGGTCATAGTGTCAGACACGGCCCTCAGTTCACGTCAAATGAATCTGAAAGCTATGGCATACAGTATCCAACTCGTGCTCCGCTCCATCCACAGTCAAACAACTAAGCGGAACGTTTTATCAAAATCTTCAAGCAGCAGATGGCCAGACTTTGCACCGCACACGATAGGGATCAGGGAGTGCAACTGTTTCTCGGTTCCTTTCGTTCGCACCCACGAGATGGACCATCGTCGGAGGAACTGCTTCACGGCCGCCGCCATCGGACACTGCTCCACCCTCCTCAGCATCCGGCCCCGAAGGAAGGCCGCAAGTGTCACTTGAAGCCGCTGGAAATTCTTTTCCAGGTTTCTTAGCGGCAGCAGACGGTGGGCGCGAGACGAGTCGTCCATCGACTTGGTGCTTGCACGTATCCTGTTTCAGGTCCACACGGCATGCAGCCCCGTCATCAGAATCAACTTCTCCTCTGTCATGTGTTTGGTGATCCCTGTGTGTCTCTTCCCCAGATTCACGGATCCCGTGGACAGCGCGGCCACAGCAGCCGCCAGAGGGTGTCATCACGACACCGCGTGACGATCCCATGGAGACAGAGCCTTCGTCTCCTCTCGTCCTACCGATGGAGCTGGACCCGCCCACACCGCAGCAGCCGACGCCTTCCACATCTGGTTATTGGCCTCCAAAGGTGGACGCGTACCCTTCTGGTCGTTTTCCGGGGGACGTTTCCGACAGAACGAAGGCGGGATGGCGGGGTACGGTGGGAAGCTTAATTTCCCCTGTAGGCACAGCTCATGGTCGAGCGCAGCGTGCACCCTCCGGCCTCCCCCGCCGTTGCCGCCCTCCCGACACGCCCTTCGGGGGGGGGGGGGGGTAGGAGGAGGACTGTTCCGGTGTAACAGCGACCGCCGGCACGTTGGATCATTGGATGACGCTGTGACATGACGTCACCCAATATTACACTAACTAGGACCGCACCACGACAGGAGCGGTCTGTATCCGAAGAGAACATAAGCGCCGCTCCAGATAGCGTCGGACGTACTAGAAGACGCACTAGAAGGGCCGCTCTAGAAGACGAGATGTGACTTGTGATCCATATCGATTGTGCATGGAAATAGTATATAGCGAAGGACACAGATTATTTGCATGTTGCTGATTGCTTGCGACACTTCCTGTAGAGAAACAAATTAAGTGTTGTCAGTTCAATTACTGTAATAAACTCCATTATTATGATTTGCTTGAATGTTGTATAGCTACCTGAGAAACCAGCTTCCTAGGCACCCTATATCAAACAAATGGGCAGGACCACACAACGGTAATGCTGGCACACTGCGCTGTGGTGAAAGCATAAACTATCAGTAATTAAACTGTAGATATTAGACACTTCTAAGTTCCTCTGGAAGAAATGTACCTGCAAAAAACGTATTTCTCCATGAGGGCTATTACATTTACGCGATTACATTTGCTTTATTAACAAATCCCAAATGAGAAACGCTTAAAACCTTGTCCATATTCTACATCAAGGTTTTAATCTTTATTTTTTACTCTTTGAAAGCGGAGGTCCCAGCTGCAGAAATTCAGTGTTAGTAACAATCCGATTGGGAATGTCTTGGCACAAAACTGCAGGAGGCATATCTTATGAGAGTCTATCCTTCTAAAAGCTAAATTATGGCATAAATATGCATATTGGTGAAACTGACTATTACTTGAATTTTCCCATCGTCAGGAAGGGAAATTAGGCAATATTAATAGCAATAGGCATTGTATCTACGTGGTGAATTTCACTGCCTCTCTAGTAAGTCTAGCAGGTCGTCCCTGCTTCTCATTCAGTTGCTTAGCTGCTTGATATTGGAGCCATCAGTCGGGTAACTCTTGGCTGATGATACTGAAACCCTACCATTGTCTTTCGTAATTCTCCCAAATTTTCAGTTTGAATTTTAAACCAGGAATTACTCTGAATTTAGGCAACATTTTAGGCACGGTTCCATGGGAATGCAGTCTTACTAGAATGACGACGGTAGTGCATTCGCAACTGTCTGTGCAGATGATGAAGAAATTGAAGAAATGTATGATGAGATGAAATAAATTATTCAAATAGGTAAGGGAGACGAAAATTTAGCAGTCATAGGGGCATGGAATTCGATAGTGGGAAAAGGAAGAGAAGAGAAAGTAGTTGGTGAATATGGACTGGAGGTAAGGAAGGAAAGAGGAAGCCGCCTGGTAGAATTTTGCACGGAGCATAGCTTAATCATTGCTAACACTTTGTTTAAGAATCATGAAAGAAGGTTGTATGTATGGAATAGACCTAGAGACAAAGGAAGGCTTCAGATTGATTATATAATGATAAGACAGAGACTTACGAACTATTTTGAAACTGTACGATAGTTCCAGGGGCATATGGGGACTCTGAGCACAATTTGTTGGTTATGGACTGTAGATTAAAACTGAAGAACCGCAAGAAGGTAGGAATTTAAGAAGGTGGGAACTGGATAAACTGAAAGAACCAGAGGTTGTAGAGAGCTTCAGAGAGAGTATTAGGGAATGACTGACAAGAATAGGGGAAAGAAAATCAGTAGAAGGACAGGTAGCTTTGAGAGATGAAATAGTGAAGACAGTAGGGGATGAAGTAGGTAAAAAGACGGGGGCTGGCAGTAATCCTTGGGTAACAGAGGAGATATTGAATTTAATTGTTGGAAGGAGAAAATATAAAAAATGTAGTAAATGAATCAGGCAAAAAGGAATACAAATATCTCAAAAATGGGATCGACAGGAAGTGCAAAATGGGTATGCAGGCATGGCTCGAGGACAAATGTAAGAATGCAGAAGCATGTATCACTATAGGTAAGATAGATATTGCCTACTGGAAAATTAAAGAGACCTTTGGAGGAAAGAGAACCACCTGTATGATTATCAAGGTCTCAGCTGGTAAACTAGTCCTAAGCAAAGAAGGGAAAGCCAAGAAGTGGAAGAAGTATACAGAAGGTTTATACAAGGGTGATTCACTTGAGGGCAATATTATCGAAATGGTAGGGGACGTAGGTGAAGATGAGATGGAAGATACGATACTGCGTGAAGAATTTGACAGTGCACTGAAAGATCTAAGTCGAAAAAAGCCCCTGAGACGAGACAACATTCCATTAGAACTACTGATAGCCATGGGAGTGCCAGCTATGACTAAACTCTTCCATCTGGTAGGAAAGATGAATGAGACAAGCGAAATACCCTCAGACTTCAAGAAGAATATAATAATTCCAATTCCAAAGAAAGCAGGTTTTGACAGGTGTGAAAATTACCGAGCTATTAGTTAAATGATTGCAAAATACTAACACGATTTCCTTAGAGACAAATGGAAAAACTGGTAGAAGCCAGTCTCAGAGAAGATTAATTTGGATTCCATAGAAATGTAGGAACACGCGAGGCAATACTGACTCTACGACTTATCATAGAAGCAAGGTTAAGGAAAGGCAAACCTATGTTTCTCGAATTTTCAGACTTAGATAATGCGTTTGACAATGTTCACTGGTATGCTCTCTTTCGAATTCTGAATGTGGTAGGGGTAAAATATAGGAAGAAAAACGCTATTTACAATTTTTACAGGAACCAGATGGCAGTTATAAGAGTTGAGGGGCATGAAAGGGAAGCAATGGTTGAGAAGAAAGTGAGACAGGTTTCTACTTTACTCCTTATGTTATTCAACCTGTAGACTGAAGAAGCAGTAAAGAAAACCAACAAATAATTGGGAGTGGGAATTATAATCCAGGGGAAGAAATAAAAATTTGACATTTGCCAGTGACATTGTAAATCTGTCAGAAACAGCAAAGGATTTAGAAGAACACTTAAATCGAATGGACAGTATCTTGAAAGGAGGATATAAGATAAACATCAACAAAAGCAAAACGAGAGTAATCGAGTGCATTCCAGTTAAATCAGGTGGTGATGAGGGAATTAGATTAGGAAATGAGACACTTAAAAGAGTAGATGAGTTTTGCTATTTTGGCTACAAAATAACTGAGGATGGTCGAAGTAGATAGGATATAAAATGTAGACTGGCGATGGCAAGGAATGTGTTTCTGAATAAGGGAGCCGGCCGGAGTGGCCGAGCGGTTCTCGTTGCTTCAGTCTGGAACCATGCGACCGCTAAGGTCGCAGGTTCGAATCCTGCCTCGGGCATGGGTGTGTGTGATGTCCTTAGGTTTGTTAGGTTTAAGTAGTTCTAAGTTCTAGGGGACTGATGACCTCAGAAGTTAAGTCCCATAGTGCTCAGAGCCATTTGAACCATTTTGAAGAAGAGGAATTTGTTAACAGCGAGTATAGATTTAAGTGTCAGGAAGTCATTCTGAAATTTATTTATTTACACATTACGTTCCGTTGGACCAAATTGAGGAGCAAATCTCCAACGTCGTGGAACGTTTCAGTACATGAAATTACAACATAACGGTAATAACAGATAAAAATAAAACGTTTACGAACTCAAAATCGTCAAGTCCTACGTGTAAGTAAACATAATCAACAATATAACAGGAATCAGTTTAATTTTTCAACGAATTCTTCAACAGAATAGAAGGAGTGACCAATGAGGAAACTCTTCAGTTTCGATTTGAGAGCGCGTAGATTACTGCTAAGATTTATGAATTCTTGTGGTGGCTTATTGAAAATGGATGCAGCAGTATACTGCACACCTTTCTGCACAAGTTTTACGGAGTCCGATTCAAATGCAGGTTGAATTTTTGCCGAGTATTAACTGAGTGAAAGCTGCTGATTCTTGGGAATAAGCTGATACTGTTAACAAGAAACGACAGTGAAGAATGTATATATTGAGAGACCAATGTCAAAATACCCAGACTAGCGAACAGGGGTCGACAAGAGGTTGGCGAACTTACACCATTAATTGCTCGAACTGCCCGTTTCTGAGCGAAAAATATTCTTGTAGAATAGGAGGAGTCACCCCAAAATATAATACTATACGACACAAGCGAATGGAAATAAGGAATGAAGACTAATTTCCATGTCGAAAGATCACTTACTTCAGATACTATTTGAATAGTAAAAATGGCAGCATTAAATCTCTGAACAAGATCCTGAACATGGGCCTTCCACGATAGTTTACTGTCTAACTGAACACCTAGAAATTTGAACTGTTCTGTTTCACAAGTCATATGTACATTCTGCGTGTTAGAAACTGTAAAAAGTGAGTCTTACTTGTTAACATAAACTGCGCTATTTGAAAGCGAGCCAATGTTGCACACAACATCTTTTAGTGTCATCAGAAAACAGACATATTTTAGAATTAACCATAATACTAGAGGGCACATCATTTATATAAATAAGGATCAGGAGTGGCCCCAACACTGATCCCTGGGGCACCCTCATTCGACTGTACCCTACTCAGACCGCACATCACAGCCATTCCCAACGCTGTGAATAACGACTTTTTGCTGTCTGTTGTTAAAGTAAGAGGTGAACCAATTGTGAGCTACTCCCTGTAATCCATAATGATCCAGTTTCTGGAGCAGTATTTTGTTATCAATACAATGAAACGCCTTAGTTAAATCAAAAAAGACGCCTAGCGTTTGAAACCTTTTGTTTAACCTACACAACACCTCACAGAGAAATGAGAACATAGCATTTTCTGTTGTGATACTACTTACAAAGCCGAACTGTACATCTGATAGCAAATTATGTGAAATAAAATGATCAATTAATCTTACATACACTACCTTTTCAATAACTTTAGCAAACACTGATAGCATAGAAATAGGACTAAAATTGTCTACATTATCCCTTTCTCCCTTCTTATAAAGCGGCTATTACTGAGTACTTTAATCGTTCAGAAAACAGACTATTCCTAAAGTAAAAATTACAAATACGGCTAAGTACAAGGGTAACACGTGCAGCACAGTACTTTAATATTCTGCTAGGCACTCCATCAAATCCATGAGAGTCCTTAGCCTTCAGTGATTCAATTATTGACGTGATCTCCCCCTTGTATGTATCACAGAGGATTATTTCAGACAACAATCTCAGAAAGACATTTGCATAAAGTATTATATGTTTTCCTGTAGAAACTAAATTTTTATTTAATTCACCAGAAATGCTCATAAAATGATTGTTAAATGCTGTACATATATCTGATTTATCAGTAACAGGAATATTTTTACTACGAAATGACTTTATGTCGTCCACCCTGTGCTGCTGACCGGACACTTCCTTCGCAACTGACCGTATAGTTTTAATTTTGTCCTGTGAATTAGCTATTCAATTTGAGTACCACATACGCTTTGCCTTCCTAATAACATTTTAAGCACCTTACAATAGTGTTTGTAATGGGCTACTGTAGCTCGATTGTGACTACTTCTAACATTTTGGTAAAACTCCCACTTTTTCCTACATGAGATCTTTGTCCCGCTAGTCAGCAGCCCAGGCTACCTTTTACTGCTATTACCCCATTTAGAACGATGTAATACAAAGAAACTCTTAAAGAGCGTGAGAAATGTGTTAAGGAAAGCATTGTATTTGTCATCTATGTTATCAACACTATAAACATCCTGCCACTCTTGTTCCTTGACGAGGTTTGAAAAACTCTCTATTGCCATTGGATTAGCTTTCCTAAATAGTTTGTAATTATATGTGACATTTATTTGAGTACAAAAGCCTTTTAGTGTTAAAATTTGTGCATCATTGTCTGAAAGGCAATTGCCTCTTACTAAAAGAAGCCCTTCCTAGCAATGAAGAATGGATAAAAATATTGTCTACAGTTGTGCTACTGTTCACCTGCACCATAGTTGGAAAAAAAAATAGTCTGCAGCATATCTTATGAATTTAGGAGATCTACCAACATCCTTGTCCTTGCACAATCGTATACAACATTAATATTAAAGTCGCCACATATAACTAACTACTGGTACGTCCTATAAAGTGAATCAAGAACCCTCTCTAGCTTAAGCAGGAATGCTTAAGTCAGAGTTAGGGGACCTATAAACAACAACAATTAGAAGTTTCACTAAATTCAACTGCCCCTGCACAAGTATCTATTCAGTGCATTGCCGTGATACATCTATGGGCTCAAACGGAATACTGTCTTTAACATACATGGCCACTCCCCCACTCCGCAAGGAACTCTTAGAAAAACAGCCAGCTAATCTCTATCCTGGCGAAGGAAGCCCCTGAATTGTCAAATTATTTAAGTGATATACCAATAATATCAGAGTCAACATCTATAAGCAGTTCTCTGACTTTATCTCTAATAGCTCTGGAATTTTGATGAAATATGGTAAGTCCTTCTCTGCTTGGAAGCTTGACAAATGTTGTGCTATAGAGGAATGCTGAAGATTAGACGCATAGATTACGAAACTAATGAGGAATATTGAATAAAATTGGGGAGAAGAGGAATTTTTGGCACAATTTGACTAGAAGAAGGGATCAGTTAACAGGACACTTTTTGAGGCATCAGGGAATCACCAATTTGGTACTGGAGAGAAGCGTGGAGGGTAAAAATCACAGAGGGAGACCAACAGACAAATACACTAAGCAGAGTCATAAGGATGCAGGATTCAGCAGTTACTCAGAGATGAAGAGGCTTGCACGGTGTAGAGTAGCATGAAGAGCTGCATCAAACCAGTCTTTCGGGTTGAAGACCAGAAAAACAACAACCACCAGATGGTTATACTATAATCCTTTTATAAGATAAACTGCAGACTCTTATCAGTTTAAATGATGTATATGAAGGCAAAAAACAAAGTAAAGATCACTCAGTTCTTGTTATTGAATTTGAATAAATTGCTTTAGAAATATTTCTATTTCTCATTTCTTAATTCTTTAATTTGTAATTTTTTTAATTCCTTAATTTTTTCTTTCGTTAGTTTTGTTGTATTGTGTTAAGGCCGGAAAGTTCTTATGGTAGAAAAGAGCACATTTAAAAATTACGGTTTATTATTCCAGAAAAAATTAATAATTTATTTTTTGCTTTCCATGCCCCAGAACTCTGATTTGGTATCTACTTACACTGGTGTCCAAAATTAAAGCAACAAACCGCTATTTCCCCGTTCTGTGTTATTTCACGATATAATAATACAGACTGTCAGGAGACTTCAGTATGATCGTGTTCTCCACAGGAAAAGGCATTCCAGTCAATGGACAACCATGCCAATGATGACGTCAAGGCAGGGTAGTGTTTGCCGGGTAGTCCCACATCCGCAATCGCTGTGCATATAGCCACAGACTCCTACCAGACTCTGCAGTGGAACGTCATAGGAAGAACTGGAACGGGGCAGTCGCAGACTAATGCGGCCCTATGGCTTGATGTGAATCATTCTGTTGCTTTCCGGATGTGACGACATTTTATAAACATCGAAGCTGTATCCCAAAGACCAGGGCAGGGCCGACCGTCCTTTGGCTGTAAGCTCACGACGACACCGCCTTAGTACTGCAAGGCCACTGGCATTTGACCGCAGCATCCACTGGACGTTCTGTACTGAGGGAAATAGTGGACAGAAGGCTTCGGCAGAGTGGCTTTTACTGTCGGAGACCTACTGTACGTGTACCTCTGACGCGTCTTTACAGAAAGGAACGTATTGAGTGGAGTCGTCAATATGCCAACTGGAATCGAACTGTGGGCCAATTTTCGTTTCATAGATGACTCTCAATTTCGGCTGGAGAGTGATTATCAACGGATTTGTATCTGAAGGAACACGATTTCGGGGCCTAAATATTGCGTAAAGATGCCGATTTCGAGGAGAGTCCCTAATGGTGTTGGCAGGGATTATGTTGACAGCCCGAACACTGTTCATAAAATTGTACGGGTGAATCGGCAATGTTTAACTGCTGCCAGGTATTGTGACGAGATCTTCGGATATCATGTGTGATTGTCACGAGTTGCTGTGGGTCCTGACCTCGTACTGATGGACGATGACGCTCGACCCCATAGAGGAAAGGTGGTTGATGTTCCCTTGAAAACGGAAGATGTTGCACGTATAGCTTGGCCAACTCGCTCTCCTAATTTAAATCCCATACAGCATATATGGAATACGCTAGGAAGATGGTTTCCATCACATCATCCACCAACCATTATCTAAGACTTGTTAGCAGTTTTGCAGGGAGAATGGGCGTTGTTGCATCAAGATGAAATTGGTGACATCATTCACAGTATGTCGCGTCATCGTCAAGCCTGTCACAATCCATACTGACGACATTAACCACTTGTCAGAGCTTGTGTGCCAATCTGTTAAGTTGGAGGAAATGGAAGAAGGTTTTTGTCTGCCGTTATGCACGCTGCGGTTGCTTACATTCTGTGTTCTTTACATTATTTCTACTTTGCTATCACATGTTTGTACTGTTTTGTGGTAAAATAACACCAGCTTGCAAAATTTCCGACTGGTTCTGTGATGTTTGACACCAGTGCATTTTAACTGACAGTCAAACTAATGTGGTACATATTTCAAGGTTTTGTGAAATGTCCGACTTGCTCCCGAAATGTAAGGAAAAAAATTTTGATGCGTCGATAGCGTGGTTGGCTCATCCATTCTTTTTTTTTTTTTTTTTTTTTTTTTTTTTTTGTAAGTGATCAATTAGCAACATTTTCTTGTGTACTCATTTTAGTTTACTTCTCTTTTCTTGACACTTTTGGAACATCTGACGGTGTTTACACTGCCCTACAGGATGTGAACAAGTCTAATTGTGCAGGTGATCATGAGTGCAATTCGGAGAGACTGAGTGCAATTTTATACCAGATTGCCTCTTACTTCTTTTATCTCATTTTCGACGTTTAAACCCATTGGTTAGTACTAATTTTCCTAAAGGTGCCGATAACCCCACCATTTAACGACGCACACGCACGTACGCACACACACACACACACACACACACACACACACACACACACACACAAACACACACACACACAAAGCCTACGAACTTACAGCTCGTAACAGACAATGATGAAAATAGTGTTGAGGCTGATCTGGCAAACACGTTTCCCCCCCACTGCATACGTAAGTAAACGCCGACATTGTGACTTATGCAAAATACTACAGAAGATAGCGGGATAATGCATCTCAACGTAAATGAAGTGCATTCCTTACAGTTTACAGGGGCAAGCACAACAGGAAGCGACAAAATTTATGGGGTAGGGATATTCACATATAAAGACGGCGGTGGTATCGGGAACACAAGGTATAAGAGGACATTCAATGGCGGAGATGTCATTTGTACTTAGGTGACACATATGAAACGGTTTCCGACGTGATTATGCCCGCACGACGGAAATTAAAAGCCTTTTAACACGTAATGGTAGTTGAAGCAAGATGTATGGAACATTCTATTTCGGAAAACGTTATGGAATGCAATATTCCAGATCCACAGTGTCAAGATGCTGAAAATGGCATATTTCAGGCATTACCTGTCAGATGGTTTTCACTCATCGCCCGAGAGCAATGGCGTTTGCGTAGCGTTGTCACTGCTAACTGGCAGGCAACGTTGAGTGAAATATGAGCAGAAATCAATATGAGACGAACGACTAACGTATCCGTTATGATAGTGCGGCAAAATCTGTGGTTAATGGGCTACGGTAGCAGACGACGGACCCGAGTACCTTTACTAACAGCCACTACATCGACTGCAGCGCCTCTCCTCCGCTCGTCATCATATCGGTTGGACCCTAGACGACTGGAAAACAGTGTCAGATGAGTCCCGATTTCATTTGGTAAGAGCTGATGATAGGGTTCGAATATGGCTCAGACATGGACCCAAGTTGTCAACAAGGCGTTGTGCAAGCTGGAGGTGGGTCCATAAAGGTGTAGGCTGTGTGTTCTTGGAATGGACTGGGCGCTCGGGTCCAATTAAATCGATCATTGACGGGAAATGGTTACGTTCGGCTACTTTGAGACCATTTGCAGCCAATCTTGCTCTTCATCTTCCCAAACAAAGAGGCAATTTTTATGGATGACGATGCCCCATGTGACATGGCCACAACTAGTCTCCAATGGTTTAAGAACATCCTGGACAATTCGAGCTAATGATATGGCCACCCATCGTGCGACGTATATGAGAGGTCAGGTCTTGTACAACATTTTGCAGTGACAACACTTTCGCAATTATGCACTGCTATAAGGGCAGAATGGCTCAGTATTTGTGCATGGGACTTCTAACGATGTGTCTAACCCATTCCATGTCGATATGCTCCACTACGACAGGCAAAAGGACACGATATTAGGAGGTATCCCATAACTTTTCTTACCTCAGTGTATACCACGTAAAATACCATAAAAAAGTCTGTAAACTACTTGACCAAATTTGTTGGAGTAACATATTTCCTCTTGTCTTTAGCAGAGGGAGAAAGAGAGTTTAAGAGAGTTTATTTACCATTGCTGATAACAAATTTGAATATACTAAACCGATTTTCCCCCTACTAGGATCTGCTCGTCTGTGTGCGACCTGCGATCATAAACGTCCTCACCGCATACAAGAGTGCCCAAGACTGCCTTTCTCTCCAAACAACATTGTTTCAGCAATAATGCGTAAGCCAGTCAGAGTACTGCCTTCGACTGACAGACTATCTACTTTGGTGCAGGAACAGAAGACGAATGTACACCACACTTCCGCTCCCCATTTGAAGGTGTGGTATCACCTACTGATACCACCCCACAGCATATCAAGGTTGGTAGCAGAATGGCAATTTTTCATCTGACGTCGATAGCGGTCGCACGGGATCTGGTGGACCAAATGGTGTTCGTCCGTTCAGCCACGTTTTCAGGAGCTCTGTACATCGAGTGCCCTCTGCCACCACAATACAGGACGGCCGGCGGCCGCCTCTAAGTTCACTTGCGACTGGAGCCGCTACGATGCTATGACACCATCGTTCATGCTTAGAATATACAGTCTCATCCTAGTTGCTATTGTATGACCTGGATTCTCCGGCTGCTCATTTGTAATGAGTCTTCGTTCACCTCGAGAAATACAAGTTAAGTAAATGTCCTGTTTGTTGTGTTCACTTTTTCGCTAATCATTTCTGGTCCTGCCCAACTTACCTACGACAACAGTTACCGCACCTCTCCCTAGACCGCCTCTAATTGCAGTTGTAGGTGAAGTCGTATACAACAAAGGGAGTCATCACGAGTAGCTGACGCATTACGATATTCAGAACGATAAAACGTGTTTTGCTAATTTGGTGACTGTCGAAGTGAGCTGACGTGTTTGAGAGAGGCACCTGGTCGCTGTTCAAAGATGTAATCAGATTGACTCAAATCATTAAACTACTGTGCATTGTGTTTTTGTTGAGGCAGACGCAGACGCACATGACCGAGGGCTGAACCCTCTGCTGGGGGTGAAGTTCTAGCGCTTTGTGCGCTTCACCTTCTTAAATGATGTGGTGAAAATGTGGGGTGACATGGTGTGTGTTTTTTTTTACTTGACTTTTGTGCTGGTGACTTTTGTGCTGGCTTTTTTTTGTTGAGGCATTAACTCCAAATGTTGGTTTCATGTAGGTTTCTACGCTACTCTACCTTGTGCAAGTCTCTTCATCTCTGCATAACTATTGCATCCTACAATCGTCTGAGTCTGCTTACTGTTCTTCAATCTTAATCGTGGTCACTTAATCCTTTATCCCCAGCCCCTCTAAACCAACTCACCCTCCACCCCCCCCCCCCCCAATCTATACACATACACACTTAAATACACTGAAGGAGTGAGACAGAGAAAGAGAGAGAGAGACATTCAGTTTATTCTCCATTGCCAAACTGGTTATTCCTTGATGCTTTCGGATGTGTTCATCAATCATTCTCTTGTCAACTTGTGACACCAGTTTCTTTTCTCCACGATTTAATTAAGTAAACTTTATGAGTTAACCAAACTACTCACCTAGCCTTACCATTATTCTGTAGCAGACCACTTTAAAAGTTTAAGTTCTGTCCATGTCTGTACGTCTGAACAATATATCGTCCAGTTTCACTTTTGTACAAGGCTATGTTCCTAACTAATACCTTCAGATAAAGCTTCTTAATATTTAATTTTACGGTCAATGTTAACAAACTCTTCTTCCTCAGAAATGTTTTTCTCTGTTCCCAGCCTGCAATTTGTTTACATTTTTCTTCAGGCAGTGACAAATATCGTATTTCCTAAATAGTAAATCTCATCCACTGTTTTAGTGTCTCATTTTCTAATCTAATTCTCTCAGAATCACCTGAGCTCTTCCAATCTTTTTCTTCCTTCCATGCTACTAAAATGGTTCTGCATTCCATAAACTAATTAATTTTCCACAAATTAACTTCGCATTTGCGACCGACAATCCAAACACTTTCGAGTCTCACCATGAATTTCTCACTCATCAGTTGTAACGTAAGCACTCACAGTTTTGTAACACAAATCGCATAATTCCTACACGGCCAAAGCTTCAAAAACCACACAAAGATTATATATAATTACAATGAAAAATAATACTGCAGCCCAGACAACATTTTTTTCTAACAAAACCATACATAAAACCATGCAATAAATGTTGTATAAATGGACTTGTGGCTAGCTTTCCTCTTATACCTGCCCGAGACATATATTCCCACGAAATATAATTGGTGGGGAGGTCTTTGTATGATCGTTAAAGTGTCTAATATATGTTCCTTAGAATATTTGGAAAGGGAACTGAAGTTCAATGAAAGGAGATGTACATTTTGTGGTTTTTCAGTGGCAGAGGACCTGTAAGATCAGTTCCAATAAATGGATAACTCCTTGAAAAGAACGAAACAGTGGTAATGGAATACAGTGAACCACTTACACATAATTTATCTACTTTAAGGTGTAAGTGGTTGCCGAAGACAAACTGTGAAACAAAACAGTCACTGTAGAAACATAATACAGGTATGAATTCATAATTTTGTGTATTTCTTCAGATATCTGTAATTACGATTTAAAAAGCAATATTTACATGTATACAAACAGTAAAGAACATTCTTTATCTTTAATAGCCACAAAATAAAAGACGAGGGATAAAACTAACACAGTAATACATAGACTAATATCGACGACTTGCCACAATGAAGGAAGGAAACTTATATTTCCATCTGTTGGGGGTTTTAGACAAACTCTCATGCGGAAGCTCGTGAAGTATAAATTCGGGACGTGTTGTGTCAGCGACGCTCAAGCGAGAAAGGCGTTAACATGTACAGGACACATTATTTCAGAGAGAACAAGTTCACAGTGTGGGAGGAAGATAATTGGTAGACAAGCTGAAGTTTGTTAAGAGAATAATAGGGCGTCAGCTTGTTGTGACGGTTTCATCAGTGGATTGTTTACCATTATTTTGTGCGGATTCACAGATTCTCTCGAATTTCGTCATTATTCCGCACAAACGTGTTAACAGGGTCGTTCATTCGCTCGTAAAGTGGCGTGCAAACACGGCGCGAGTCTGGCTACGGTTAATTGTGTGGGTCCAATAAGGTGGGCCGCCTCATGTTTTAGGCACGAGAACAAAAGTCAACGCTCGCCGCTCGATAATGGAGTCCGCAAGCGCTGTAATGTCCCCCCGCCCCCCTCCTCGCGCCTGTTTAATTAAAACCCGCCGCGGCAGTCTCATTGACGAATGAAACGCGCCTTTTCACTACGGCAACAGCCGCCAATTTTGCGGTTAAGTAATTACATTTTACAGAATATTGAAGAGAATGTTTCTAAACACTCCGCGGGGCCCATATATTTTATTTGCTGTTCAGTTAAACTTTGTTATTATAGTGTGACACCTAATATAAGGTTTTACGTTACGTATAGAGGTCTGTGTAGTAACAAACGGTGAGCGTTACGTACGCGTATGCCATAAGCGAAATTTTACTACTACTGAGCTGAGCAAGCGGCAGGTATTGGTCTATGCAATAAAAAAGATCTGATGTTTTTTCAGTATTTGTTCTTCAGCGTGCAATCTTCAAATTGCGTAGAGGCGCTATTTCTGAGCATAAATCACTGTTTCCCTACAAAGCTGTTTCACCTTCACGAAAAAAGTGAGGAATTTTCTCGTCGAAAATAAAACGAGTAGAAGACAGGTGAAAAAGTAGACACAAATCTTTTAGCTAGTGAATGCAAACAAAAACTCCTCTCGCACAGGCCATGAAGGCCGAAAGATACCGACTGGCCGCCGTGTCATCCTCGGCCCACAGGCATCACTAGATGTGGATATTGAGGGGCATGTGGTCAGCACAGCGCTCTCCCAACCATATGTCAGTTTCCGAGACCGGAGCCGCTACTTCTCAATCAAGTAGCTCCTAAGTTTGCCTCACCCCGCTTGCCAACAGCGCTCGGCAGACCGGATGGTCACCCATCCAAGTGCTAACCCAGCCCGACAGCGCTTAACTTCAGTATTCTGACGGGAACCGGTGTTACCACTGCGGCAAGGCCATTGGCAGCTAGGGAATGCAGCTCGATTGTTATTCTAACACTCCTCCTGACTTGTGAGTTGTGTGTGTGTGTGTTTTTTTTATATGCACCTCTTAACCCGTGGAGTACGGGGGCAGACAAACCAAGGGTGCCTACAAGTGTGTAATTTTCCTCAACGGATGTAACTACCCCAACGCTTCAAGGGCCTGACGGACCTGCATACTCAGCGGAAAAGAAAGCAGAACTAATGGCCCGCACACTCGCAGCGTCATTCACACCGAACCTGGTACCATCAGATCCAGTGTTCACACTTGCTACTGACCAAGAGGTTACACGCATTCTAGCCCAATCATAGCGCGACGACATTCGACATGGTAACACAGCCAAAGTCTCCTGGGCTATAATGCATTCCGCTGCTAGGAAATCCCCTGGTCATGATGGCATTCAAAACCGTGTCCTCCAGGACTTCACGGATAAAGCTACTGAGTACCTAACACACATTACGAATGCCATACTAAAACACCAACACTTCCCCGCCTTTGGGAAGACGGCCAAGGTCCTGATGTTCAGGACAAAATTACCCACCCATCAGCCTTCTGAGCTCGCTCAGTAAGATTGTTGAGAAGGTGATTCTCAAACGCATCACTAGGTACTGCGTAGCAAGTGACATCCTGAGACCGGAGCAATTCGGCTTCTGGAATCACCACTCAACAACACAACAACTCTTAAGGTCGTTGAACATATATCACATGGCTTCAACACAAACAAAGCAAAAGGGGCAGTGTTCCTGGACATCGAAAATGCTTTCGACCGTCTATGGCACAACGGTCACATTCGCAAACTCAGCGACGCGGGATTCCCCGACGGGCTGGTGCGTCTGATACACTCATACCTCACAGGCAGGGGTTTCAACACTGACGTGCAGGGAAAACAATCAACACGACGCGGTATACACGCGGGAGTATCCCAGGGAAGCATCCTAGGGCCCCTAGTGTTTAACCTCTACATAAACGATCTCCCAACCACATACAACACAACGATGGCAATCTACGCGAATGACACAGCCATCCTCGCGCAAGATTGGAAACCATCAAACATTACGTCACGCTTATAGACTGCACTCAGAGTGGCTGAGCCTTGGTTGGAGAAATGGCGTGTTAGAGTAAATGTCGGCAAGTGCGAAGCCGTTCTGTTCACTAGAAGACCGAAGCAACTGCGCAAACACCGACACTGCAGACCAATAACTCTACATGCACGCCCAACACGTTTCCGTGAGAAAGTCAAATACCTCGGTGTCTGGCTGGACCGGAAATTACTCTGGGGGGACCACATACAACACATGACCAACCGAGCTAGCGCGAGGCTCAAACAGCTCCATCCTATGCTCAACAGGCGTAGCACACTGAACAGAAGGGTGTCGAGGTCCATGTACATGACACTTATCCGACCCCTGATGACGTACGCGCTCCTATCTGGGGATACGCTGCGCCTACACGCCTGCGCCGTCTGCAGCTCATACAATACACACGCATCGCGGAACTTCACCGGAAATACCGACTTGAGACTCTCACGGAGGTAATCCAAAAACTCACCACAAGGCTATAAAGAAACTCCAGACATTCGCAGAACACGTTTATTCTGAATCTGGGGAACTACGACCACAACCATAGATGGAAACATAAAAGACCAAAAGACATACTTTTAAGGACCTAACATCTATGGCCAAGCACACGCAAACACAACGGTACAGGTGGGCCCCTGTTAATCAGACGCCATTACCGGATATCCAGCTGGAATATGCTGCCGAATAACTGGCACCACGCAGGGAAGCCGTACCGTACACTGCATGCAGACACGCTCCACACATCCTCCACAAAGTGAGATGATCTATGGCCGATCTCCCACTACTATACAACGATCTTGATTGTTCCAGGAATGTAGCGGCTGCAGCAACTGGGACACATCGCCATCGCTTGTCACGGTAATGATGCATGATACCTATATTAACAAATCCAACCTTGCATGAACTATCGCAGCTAGTAAGCCACTACTGCTCTTACTACCCGTCCCACTGTCGCAGAGGTTTTTTTCCCACAGCATCAGCCTTGGCACTTTTTTCCCTCTCATTCGCGTTTCGTCCTCTATCTATCACCTGATGGACCGTGTTAATGCGTAGCCTGACCTAGACGCACGGACAACATCACAGCCGATCATCCTGTGATCCACTTACTAGATAACTAACATGATGACGGAGGTGACAGTAGAACATTTGGTTTGGTCACCATGTTGGTGCGGGCTTGGAGGGGGCCCATCTCTTAACGGATGTAACTAACGCGATATGGAGAGTGGGCCTGTGACCTCTTGGAGGTAATGATTAGAAACAATACCTAACCGGCAAAAATAAATGGTTACGTAGTATCCTAAAACTAGAGCGTATCCAATGGATATTGAGACTATATTCTCATCTTGAAGCTGATCCAAATTAACTGATGTATCTGATCATTATTAATAAAAGAAAACACAAAAAAACAATGATGATGGAAAATTAATCTATACTGAAGGAATTAATGTAATTCTGTACTACACACATTTTATCTTAGGTGAGAACCCATTGAAATTAAGGTTAAATAATGATATAATTGTCCTACGAACGTATAAAACAAAATAAAAGTCCCTATGAACTAATACTATCAATCAGCTGCCTAGTCCTGTCGCGTTGTAGGAGATGTGGTCTGTGAAATAAAACGCGAAATGACCGACATAACTTCAGTACGCATCTCTAGAAACAGCTGCTACCAAACAGTTGGTTTGAAACTTCAGTGCAGGTAAAAATAAGTTAACAGTGATCACAGATATCTACGTTTACAGCCCTACAATGTCAGAGCGTATCGCATCACCGTGAACGCAGCGTGGTGGCTAAACGGAGTGACGAATCTCCAAGAAATCTGAACCGTCGGAAAAGCTGCAGCCTTTCAAAACATTCTGAATGCCAAAACATAAGACATTGGACTGCAGACTGTGGTCCACAAACTACTAAATCTGAATACTGAATTGCAGTTCCTCTGCACTAAATAGAAGAGAGACGTGAACATCCAACCAGAAAGGTGAAATTCAGAAACGTCTCAGCGTGAGAGACTATCAAGAGAAGTGCCCTCAAAATTGCCGTGTGCAGCATAATGTACGAGAACTCCAAGCCAGAAGGGCAAAGTGCACAATCGTCTAAGTTTACAACAAGTTCAGTGGCCTAACAGGTCGCTAAAATATAAGTTCGCCCGAGAGAAAAGATACAAAGTCCATCCGTCGTCAACGAGGGCAGGCGCGGAAGACGTCCGATCCTCAGGAACTTCCGGCCGGATGACTCTCTCACAACTACTAGCTCTCCAGCAAACCTCTCATTTCCTCCCCCTGTAAATGCGGGGGGGTGAATCATAGTCATACAATTCCTAGTGTATTTTCCCTCTCTGATCATTCTTCTGATCGTTGACCAGTCATCGACTTTAATTTGGTTTTTGGAAGCTATACTGCTGCAATTTATGGTGTGTAAACAAAATTCTGCCAGTCGGAGACCACTCAAAAATTCGTAGGAAGCAGCCAGGCTTGCCTAACCGCCGATCTAATGGTTGCTGGTGGCGCGTGTCGCTTAGGATATTACAAACTTCCTCTCTATTTGTTCAACAAGATTTCCAGACGGGACTGCAAAGATGCCATCCGACCTCAGGTCCCCAATCTCAGACTCCTGTCTGTTAGGTCGCCGACCGCCCTAACACGAAAGGACTCCGCACCGCCCCGTATGTCCCGCTGGGACCTACCGCGACAAGGCGGACTGAGAAGCCGCCTATGGAAGCAGTGCCGCCCTATTTCCACACTACTCGCCGCTTCCGGACTGGCGAGAGCTGTCCGCACACATATCGTAAGACTTACGTCCCGTTTCTGTCTCTTATTCCACTGAGCTCATGGACTTTGATGATAAAAGCTATCACCCATAATGCAATGAATATAAGAATTAGGGGGGAAATGTACCTCACGATGTCAGTCTCATTAAAACGTATTCATATACGATACACAACCATCAAATATTTCCTAATTTCAGATTAATCACATGGAAAGGGGTGGTAACTGAATCAACGTAAAGAGCGAAGTATGGCTACTTTACATTATGGCTGTGCATATTGTGAGTTAACGAGCATTTTGCTCTCATTTAAATATATGTCCAAAAGAGTCAGCCTTCAGGAATTGTGAAACGAACCCAGTCGTGCAGGCTCTAAGCACTATGGCTCTAAGCACTATGGGACTTAACATCTGAGGTCTTTAGTCCCCTAGACTTAAAACTAAACCTAACTAACCTAAGGACATCACACGCATCCATGCCCGAGGCAGGATTCGAACCTGCGACCCTAGCAGCAGCGCGGTTCCAGACTGGAGCGCCTAGAACCGCTCGGCCACAGCGGCCGGCACGTCGTGCAGGAACGCTTGCCACAGAGGGCCCAGATCCACCATGATATGGGGAAATTCACAGGTGTCTATTGTCTATTGAGGCCTAAGCACTGTAGTCTGCAAGTGAGACAGACGAGAACCTACGTCAGTAGAAGGCTTTTGTGGTCAAGAGGACGTAGCAGTCTTAAATATGGCGGACCTAAGTACGTCCTTAAAGGGAAACATTTATGAAAACTATTTAATTCTGTAGTAATGCAGGGAATCAAGCCATAAATTTTCATGGTGATCCCAATAAGTTTTGAATATTAATCATATCAATAGTAGTTTAGGATTTACTGTTAAAGTGAAATTAACAAGTTTTGTAACAAAGACCTGAATGCTAAAATCTGAACGCTTTGGTCGATCTTAACGATCAACATTTCATGTAGAAGCACTTCATTAAAATAACAAATGTTGTAAATATCAACTCTGTAACTTTATTTGTTTAAAAGATATAGTAATTTTAAATTATCAGTATTTTCAGTTAAGCATCATATTATCATTTCCTCCACACAAAACACATTGAAAGATGACAGTATGACACCTTATAGAATCATTAGGTAATAGAATACTTGTTGTAAAGTGTAGTGCGTAATAGTTACTTTTGTTCTTTATTTATTTATCAGAAAGCACTATGGCGCAAGGGTACTGGCCGTGACATTCAAAGTTAAGAAGGAAATTGTATTGGTTTTAGGTAAAGGAATTTAACGTTTATTATGTAATGGATATTGTTGTTACTTTATTCAGAACGTGAAAGTGGTCAAGCTTTGATTATTTACATACGTTAAAATGTAAAATAATGTAGAATAAGCTGTAGCCAATCAGATGGACGGCTTCAGGAATGAGAACTGCCCAGTCAGTTTAGTGACGAAGTTCGGCGCGCCGGAAAAGCGGCTGAAGACAGGCAGAGGGACACTTCTGGGTGCCTATTCTGCATCTTTCAGCTATTGTGCCGATCGTTTCGGTACTCAAGAGCACCGAACGGTCTAGTACTCGAATTAGAGTCACTGCATTATTCAGTATGCATTTCGGTAGCGATACCGTTCGGGTCTAGAGAACCGAAGCTCTGTTGTCGGTTCGCGTCGCGCAAGCTAATCAAAAGCAAGCGGCTGCAGATCCGCGCATGCGCACTGCAGCGTGCACAGCGCCACGAACACAAAGCGGCTAGCAGACGACACAGGCGCGCTATTCTTCCAAGTACCGAAAATTGCGTTTACGTTGCCATAACGCATGACGCCGCATTCCATCGAGCTGACGTGCCCACCTTTATTGCTCTTGCCTCATCCTTAACAATATCAGGTGCAGTATATCTATTTCCATGATTCTCAGCTGAAATGCACAGAAATATTTACAGTTTCACTGACCGCATGTTTCCATGCATGCATCATAACGATAGCGTATTTGACTGTATTCTGCAGATTTCGTAAATGCCGCATAATGTCATCTTATGCTCATCCACACTAACATCGTGTTTTGGCGTTTAATTTTCGGAAAATGATTTAGGAATAGTGTGTAGTACCACATTGTACTAATACATCTACAAAAACACCCGAAAAATTGATTCTGAGAGTTTCAAAGAATAAGAAGATAAACAGAATGTGGTTATAACTCGCTCCTACAAATCCAAATGATTAAGTAGCCAACTTCCATGTATGATACGTCAACTATTTGGGTCTTAAAAACAAAAATGAAAAAACGCATTTTCGAGAGCTCCTGCAGTTCGTCGAAGTTTATAACATGCATATCATGAATGAAAATGTTTCGTATATGGTGCTACAGTCTAAAAATATTACTATCTTCTGTTGTTGAGGATTCGATCACAGATAAACAGTTGTGACAAGCAAGATTATGAAGATGACTGCTACTAGTTACATTCCCAGTGATTTAAAGTGTGCTCTTGAATTATTTCTGACAAGAAAAAAAATATAAAGGTCACTGTCGGTTGTTTCACTCACAGCAATTTCATATTTTGTTTTTTAAACACATAGAAATCACGAAATCATTACTGAGGAAGTGCGCTCTTACACGTAAGTAATAACGAATATTGCAGAAAAAGCTTAACTTACACGAATAACAATGTCTCAGAACGTGTTGTATATGTGAAGAAAAACAAAATATTTTTCATCGATTTGTTTGCGAACCAGTGTCTTTGTTCATGGCATTCCCGCGCGCTAACCACTTAGCCACGCCTAACATCGTAAAGTTAGTGCTCGATTCACATGCACTGTTGTGCACAGGAATGTCGGCCGACTTCGTTGCCAATCGGTGCTTCGTAAGTCATAAATGCGTTATCGTTTGGAAGGTTTCCAATATCAGGCTTCACATGATTGCTTTCCATTGTTACTTGAAAGTTGTATATACGTTACGATAATTACTAACTAAACCATTTGAGGGAAAAAGTACACAAAGTCACTAGTAACGTCAGTTCACACTCTTGTAATATACGTAACCACAGCCGATGTCTTGATATTTAATGATATTTCAACTCATATTTGCATAAAAATAACACGTATTTAGAGAGAATATTGACCGAAATTTTTTTTGATGTAATCATTCACAGTAACAACCTAACCTAACCATATTTCTAACAAAGGAAAATAGTCTATTATGAACTCATTTCCAACTGGATGCGTCCTCTGGTGATTGTTTAGTAACACAATCACTAAATCCAAGGCTGAAACCGCTAAATATGTTTAAAATAACAAGTTATAGGTGTACATAAACCACAACTCACCGATTGACAGGGCCACACCGAAATCCAAAACCTCTCGGTACAATTGTCGTAAAATCGGTGGGAAGACCATTCGGTAACAGGTATGAGAAGCTTACTGAATCGGATATTTCGGTAAAGAACTGAAAATGACGTCACGGCCGAGAGAAACCTACTACACCGATCGGTATGAACGATACAGAATAGGGCCCCTGGTCGAGACACCAAAGGGGACAGTTCGGATGGAGACGCGAAAACGGACAGTTTGGCTGGAGACACCATACGGTACAGTTCGGATGCAGACACAAAAGCGGACGGTCGGTCATTACGAAGCTACGAAGTGAAACCACTTAGAAAATTTCGCGTTGTGTGGTATCTCTGAGCGGTGTGCAGCCGCGCGCCTGGTGGGAACTCTAACATTTCGCGTAGTAAACGAGATGGACTTGTGATTCGGGATGAGATTGTGGATAATCAAACTGTGTCAAATGGATATGCGCTCGATAGTAACGGTAACTCTAAATACGACCGCTTTCACTATTTGTTTGCTTTCTGAATATAAATTAATCTAACCAAATCGCAACTGTGTGGCCTGCATCACTTATGGGTCGTCAATTTACTTCACGATATTATTATTACTGTTATTATATGTTACGTTAACTTTGTATTTCACAAACTTGCCATCAGCCAGACAGTTTAACCAAAGGGTCACAAGGGCCTGATTTAGGGCGTGTAATGCGACACGTGTGGTTCAACCCCTAGACGTCTTTGAGTCAAAACATTTCGATGAAGGGGAACCGCATGTGAGCCCGAACATCTTTGGGATGTTAGCTTGCAATTGGGGGCTCGTCTGGGATAGGAACTTGGAAAGCGTTAGTTGAAAGATAAGAATCTTGCAAAGTGTTGGAACAGGATTGGATTTTGCAAAGTATTAGTACCGGAGTATTTACTGCAAAGTTTTAGAATTGGATCTGAATTCTGCAAAGAGTTTCCAAAAGTATTATCTAAACTTCGATAGGCAGGACCTCTCGCAAAAGTTAAATGTGAGATTGGTTCAGGACTGAATATTAGGTTTCTTTAATAGTTGTGAAATTACAGTTGCAATTCTAATAGTTAACGACATTCTGTGACCTAGGTCCCAAGTCTGTGGCAGTTTAGGGCGTTTGGGTGGGGGCTCTGAGCTACGAATTTTGCAACAGTTGTGTGCACCGAGCTTAGCAGTGGTTAGGAGTGATAAAAGAAACTAACGCGGAAGAAGAGGCAATATCGAAAGCACGTGGTTCCAGCCAGCAGCGGCATCTTCAACGGCGATTCATCGCGCAGCGGCGGTTGCAGTACCACAGCAGAGGCTACGAGATATTCAGCTTGGGTTTCAACTGCAACATCGGCAGCAATACCATGGCAGAAGGATCCAGCACGACAAAAGCTAAGTACCTGCGCTGATAGTGTGATTATGTATGATTCTGTAGTTCAATCGCCAACAATAGACTTCCCTAATATTAAGCAGTCGGCCAGTTAGTATGGGTCCGAAAATACTAGCGAGCCGCTTAGCCTGAAGTCGGAGCGGGAGAGCGTGATCGGCGGTGAATTTAGTAGGGCAGAGAGACCGAAGTCAGGCAAGGGAGATGAATTTGGGGGAGACATGATGTCGCAATTAATGCAAATGATAAGAGGATTGAGATCCAAAGTTGATTCTGTTATAAACCGATATGGTTGACGTAAATTTAGAAACTGTGTTAAAACCGATATGGCTGACGTAAATTTTAAAAATTGATTCGATTCAATCCTAAATACCTTCAGTGGTGAAAAGCGAAGTAGGTAAATTTTTTAGTGTAATCGAGGAATTGATAGACGGTAAATTAAAAACCATTCGGGGAGAAATGGGCAAAATTTCTAATAAAGTTGGGATACTTAACTCTAAGGTAGATCAAGCGGAGAAAGATTTCAGTGATAAGGTGGAGACGTTGCACGCAGATCTGGGACGCAACGTAAGAGATTGTATGAGTTGGCAAGATACTCTAATGGCTGAGACGACAGAGGCTATTAGTAACTCATCCATTCGAACAGGGATAGGGGAGAAAGAAGTATATAAAATAAAAGAACAACTAGAATCCGGAACTAAAATTGAAAATGATGAAGTTAAAAAGCAAAATAATGAAATAAAGAGCGAGCTGAATTCTTTAGCTGCACATAGAACTTCTGGATGAACTCTGGAACGGTCAAATGTTTTGGAGACGACGGGAAATATCATTCCGTAAATTTTCTAGCAGCATGCACGAATGGTTTTGTAAAGGGAATGTCCGACGAGGCGAAGATATGATTCGTGAAAAGACATTTGGAAGGTGAGCCGCAGTCGTGGGCAAATAAACACATCGATACGTTCACTACCTACGAAAAATTTGAAAGTAGTTTCCTGAACAAGTTCTGGAGTGAAGCGAAGCAAACGCGACTCCAAAATGAGTTTCCGAATGAGCCAACATTTCAACACGGGAACAAGTTGATATTGGAATTTTGTAATCTTGAACTTGCGAGATTAGTGAATGTAGAACGTCCATTGGGAGTGCTTACTGAAATGACAACGTTGAAAAGGCGGTTACCGGAAAATTTGCAGTGGGTTCTAGTGCGCCGTCATAGCAACTCAATAGACGCATTTTTGGACGTTGCAGAAAAATTAGAGCAGGTGTTGAAATTTAACCCCCAAAGTAAGCAGACAACCAGTTTTCAGAGTGGAAATCATAACTATGGTCCTGAGTAACTACTATGAAAGACATGCGGGAAGTTATTAACAGAACGCAAACAACAGTTTTGATAAGGGAAGTGGTAACAGGAACACATCCAAAGATAAATTTTAAAGAGGTATTGGGACCAGATACTTTCGTGACAGGAACCGACACCAAGAAAGTAGGTTTTAGATACAGACACCTGGCGAAATGAACTAGCGTAATGGGAGATGAGGAAACAAAGTTTCACCGCACCTCAGGTCCGGAGATAACAAAATAAACCGGCGATGAATAGGACGTGAGTAAACGGAAATGTGATGGGTGTTAATAAATCGGCGGAAAGGCGTCAGAATTTTGAAATGAAATTAGTAAGAGATGAGCATCAAATAGGTAAATTTTGAAATCAGATAGTAAATAAAATTCGTAATCCTAAGGTAATGAAAGATAACGATAAAGGCGATGACGACGATTTAGGGCGAAATGATTTGTTTTATGAATGTGAGACAAAAGAGTGTGTGAATGCTAATACAGTGAAAGATTCTATGTGCCAAAAGGAGGCTGGGGTGGAGCTGAATTTAGTGGAGTCAGATGGTACAGAAAATTCTAAAGAAGTACTAACCAGCGGTAACGATTATAGTGACGAAGGTGATCATGTTTCAGGTGATATTGTGACAAAGAAAGTTGTTAAGGAGGTTAATAAGGACGGCGTAGCATTAGTCTCATCAGCTTTTGATGAATTTATGTGTGTATCGGCGGATATTGGTGAATTAATTTTGATGGAAGGTAATAATGTGCGGAAGTTACGAAAGTTGAAGCTACTGTTGTTGATACCTCAGAGGAAGGAATCCGTGCTTATCTTTGTACTAATGGAGGTGAACCCGAAATTCTGGATGGATCTCTGGATCTTGAATGTTTGTTTGAGAATGAATGTGGATCGTAATTTGATGTGCGATTTTGTATTAATGTGACGCAGGTGCGTGTAGGAGAGAAGAAGGTATTATGCTGAAGTTTACATTAAAACGCAGCGGAATTTAGTGGTACAGTTGATTCTGAAATTGCACGACGTTGTAGCTACAATTTATGTGATGTAACTGAAGAGGATGGTGAAACTATGAACGGTACTTATATTGGTTATTTGTCAACGGAGGTAAATAAGGTTTTATGTAGAGAGTTGTATGATGTATCAGCGGCTGTTGAAAGTGCTATGAGTGAAGGTGTTTGTAATGACGTGAAAGTAAAAAGTAATGTTTTATTTCATGATAATGATGTTGTAGCTACTAATGTCGAAAATTTTAAGGGAGAATACAGTGAGTTTGGTTCTAATATAGAAAGTGGTATTTGGACAGAATGGTATCTTAAGGAGGAATGTGATTTTACTGTAACTGATTGGGTATGGTACGGTAGAACATTACGATCACTATTGCCTCATTTGTGGACTCGAGAGAAGTTTAAGATAGCATGACGTCTATAAGGGAGCAAAAATGAAACTGGGGTGAAAGAAGCATTTAATGAATTATTTTGGGACAAGTACGAAATTGAGGGGTGGATTGAACTGGATATGTGTATTCTAGAGACGGAAAAGAAGGGGAAAGTAGGTCAAGAAATAAGTGTTTACATTTTAAGATTATTTGGAGGGTTCATTTGCAATGTTCATTTCAGGATTTATTGTAGTTGCATGTTGTTTACTTGCATAAGGGTTTTCTTTTTGGCGCAAGGTGTGTGCAACTATAAAGAGATAGTTTAGACACACATTTGGTTGTAAGAAGGTCGGAGAACTCAGTTACTTGGTGAATGGTACCAAGTGAAAAAACAGTGCACTGTATGCATACAAATTAGGTTTTTGGGGATATATAAGGGATTTATTTATGTGTATGTATGTGTTAGGCTTATGTTTTTGGATGGTTTTATGTTGGTTGTAATTTCCAAATTATAAGTTATGGTCACACCAGTTTGGGTGCATGGAGGTCAGAGAAATTTGGAAAATGAAAATTAATAATGCTTACCTAGGAAGACAGATGTACGTTTATCTACTTATCTGAGATGATTTTGGGGGAATAATTTATTGTTGTATGGAGTAGCGATTTGTGTATGCACTGCATGGAATTAAAAGATGGGTGTGTTCGTATTTGTTGTTCGTTTTGACTCTAAGGGAGATATTTAAATTAAAAGAATATATTAATGGGCTGTCGAAGTCGATTTGGAATCTGTCACGAGATGCATGTCTCTGGTGGGACTTGAATAACGTGTCATAATCATTGAAGAAGTTACGAGCATCTTGCAAACGCTGTGAATCAATTGTTTACTGTGTAGTATAGATCTGCGTTTAGTGCAGATCCTGGGTGGTTTTGGGAAGTGTTTCTTTTCTGGTGTCTACACCCGATTCGAATTTCAACAGATTAGTTTCCGAAAAACGTTGGCGATGGAATGAGGAGCCATACAGAATTTCGGCGGAGTACTCGGCTCCGAAGATGTGGAGCGCCTCTGGAGACTTCGTTGTGACAAAAAGGTTCTGTCAAAGTGAGCGCAGTGGGGCTGACATTTCTGCGGCATTTCAAGCGACAGTCGATTTTGATAAATGTATAGTTTTTGGTACTGCTGCAAGACTGGTTGCCACATATTGAGAGAAAAAGGGGCTGATTGTTTAAATTTTTATGGCAACTTGGCTACAGCCACCAAACTGGGAGGAGAGGGGGGATAGAATGAGGACCATTTACTATATGTTGCTACATTGAAATTAATGGGAGATGGTAGAGCAGATGTTAAGTGTAATCAGAATCTGAGGGAGGCTAAAACATTTGAGGATTTTGTGGAAGGGTTGTATCATTAATTTAATTCAGTTCTCTTGAAATTTATGCTTGAATTTCTCTCATTTTCCTATACGTTATATATGACTTTCATATAATTGTAATCATTGCTTTTTGATTTTATGCTTTCCATGTTTATGAATTGATGGTAAGTTTTAAGTGTAACCCATTTTATGATATGTTTGGCTTCTTCATTCTATGATTTAAAAAATAAATAATATAAGCCAGGATCTGTGACCATTTTTCATTACCCTGCAATTCCTATAGCACCTCAGGGTTTCAATTTTTAAATGTAATTTAATCCTCTATACCAATATATAGTTTATTTGCATAATCAGTATCTTTATGTTCTAGAATTTCAGTAACATTTTTAAATTGAACCCAAGGATTATTTTTTTCATCAATAATCATGAAAACCTATTTGTCACTATATTTAAATTTGTTTTCCACAAGATGTATGAACGAAACCAATTATTACAAAAATTTTAATAGCACTTTTCATCTTTTTGTGTTCTTCTTTTCTAATATTACTAATTGTTTATTTTCCATGAACCATAGGAGGACAGGTGTACTCCAATGTGGCACATCCCAGGTAATGGATAGGGGGGTCCTCACCAACTTGTTGGTGGACTGAAGCGAAATAAAATGGCTCTTGTGGACCAAACAAACATCCCATCAATCACATTTATCACCATCCATAATTCACCCTTCGCTTTCCATATCACATCTGGAATTGTAGACCCTGACCTTGGTCAGAAACTTCACCATTCATCAGATAATCAAAGAAATATGAGGAGTCTTCTACAGAAAGAACCCTCCAGTTTGGACAGTCAGGACGAGATTATCCACCATTCAGATATGGTGTTGTGTCACATAGAGGACAAAGGCGAGTCGCAGCGCCTAGTGATGCATTGAATGAACAAACAACCCTGCAACATATTCCACATAAGGAGGTGCTAAATTTTATAAAAACAGGGAGATTTTCGTATTTTGCAACAGTATACATTAATTCTTTAAGGAAAATTTGTAAATTGAAACATTTAACAGATGTCTTAGATCAACAGAACCTAGTTATCACAGCCTTTCAAGAGTTATGCAATACAGACCAGGACACGATCGAATCAGGAGGATATCGACTTTATAAGGGACAGCCAGGAGAAAGGATAATAGAAAGTCTTCCCCAATTCGGTGTGGGTTTCTTTGTACACAATAGAATATTGGATTCCATTGGGGATTTTCAATCAATTCCTCAAGCATGGCATTGTTAACAATGAAGGTGGAAAACAGAAGATACACACTGATAAATATTCATGCTCCAACTAATGTTAAAAATAGAACTGCAAGGATGGAACGCAAGAATTCTGGGTGGAACTTGATCAACTAGTAAGGACCATACAGGAAACTAACATTAAAATTCTACCTGGAGACTGTAAAGTGAAGATAGGACAAGAGAAGAAATTTCTAGGTGTGGTGGAGCCTTGGCCAGCGAATAAACTTACAAACAAGAATGGAGAACAGTTAATTGAATTTTGTACTACAAATGGATTGGTACTGAAGATAACAAGGTTTAAGAGAAGACGACATACGTTAATGACACGGAAATATCCTAACATCAAGCTGGGAGAGTTCCAGATAGATCATGTGGCCATGGATCAGAATTCTATAAGGAAATCTATAATGTTAAAGTGCTGCATGGTGTCAATGTTGATTCAGATTACATTTCAAAACTTAAAAAGAAACTGACACATAAAAGAAAAAGCAAACATCAAAAGTTAGATACAAAGAGAACATATGACCCTAGTTATATTACTAATAATCAGATATATTATGGGAGATCAAGAATACCTTTACGTTACAATTTAGAAACCACTGTCAATCGATTAAAAGCCTTGGCTGAAGAAATAGCTCCTGTACAGAAACACAAGAAACACACTTGGTGGAAAGAGGAATGCCATGTAAGGATTCATTGTAGATGTAAGGCCACATTAAATGACCAACAAAAGAGAAAATTAGGTGAAAAGGCAATTTCATAATGACTAGTTAAAATCTACTGACAATGCTATAAACCATCAAAAGACAAGGGATTACTATCAGACATTCAAGCAATACCAGTCGAAATACACTCCACCTACTCTTATTATGAAGGACACAAACAGAAAGAAGCACATCACAATTATGACAATTCAATGATATTGGCTAAATATTTCAAATAGTTACGAAATAGTGCAGAACCTGAACAGCATTTGGAATTTGACCCCTATGCAAGAAACAAAACGCATTTTGAAAGTGTTATACCACCACATCCAGATGAAGTACAAGCAGCGATTAACTTTCTTCAGAATTATAAAGCAGCAGTTGAGAACCAACTAGTGGCAGAATTTTGGAAATATGCAAACATACAGATTGTGGGGAACTTACACAAACATCTTACTGACATTTGGACTGCTGAGAAGTTAGCATAGGAATGGAATGTTGCAATAATCCATCCACTACACAAGAAGGAGATAGAATGGATCCAAATAATTATAGGGATATATCCCTGCTGGATATTACTTATAATTTTTTTCCAAGATTCTGTATTTCAGAATTCATGAACAGCTTCATGGTGAAATAGGGGAATATCAATGAGGCTTTCCTCCAGTATGAAGCTGCCCTGATCAAATTATTAGTCTAAAACGGATAATGAAACATCAAAGGATCAGGAGCAAGAACCTAGTGATCACGTTTGTCGATTTTAAGAAAGCCTATGATAGTAGCCATAGTGAATCTCTACTGTCAATTCTTACAAAATTTGGTTTACATCAGAAACTTATCATCCTCGTTGCAGTCACCCTAGGAAATACTATAACTAAATTAAGGTTCAGAAGTGAATTCTCTGAACCTTTTGAGATTCAAACTGGCCTTCGACAAGGGGATGGATTGTCTCGATTATTGTTCAGTTCTCTGCTGGAGAAAATAATGCATGAATAGAACAAGATATGCCCACCATCTGTTAAGATTGGAAGAAAGATTCAACGTAACTGCCTTGCATTTGCAGATGATTTAGCGCTGTTAGTAAACAAGATTGATGAGGCAAAGATTCAGACAGAACAACAAGAACGATTAATGGCAAAGGTCAGACTGCCTATTTCGTTTGGGAAAACAGAAATGATGCCCAGGTTCCCAGTTGACACATCCTATATCATACTCCATAATGATCAAAAAATTAAAGCAGTAAATTACCTTAAATAATTTAGTGAGATTGTACCTGGAATGTTAATGAAAGAGCATCAATAGATAGCAGAACATTAAAACTTCAGCGAGCACAGGGAACCATGTGGTCAACCTACAAAAAACGATCTCTCTCAATAAATGCTAAATCTTGATATTACTCCTCCATCATTAAACCAGAAGCAACATATGCAACGGTCACACTATTCAGACTAAATATGCAAGTAACAACTGATAAATTGCAGAACGTTGATAGAAGAATACTACAAACAGATATCAGTTAGAAACACAAGTTAGTGGGCAGTGGAGACCTTTGCCTTGTTCATCAGTGTGTAAAGAAAGTGAATCCATTATTGATAAAATGCAGAAAACAAGGATTCCATTTTTAGGCCACATATTTCGCCTACCAAATACTAGAATCCCTTGATTACTTTTGGACCACTAAAACCATAAACATCTGGTTTAAAGAAGTACAAAGTGATCAGGATGAACTAACCATCACCACCCACCAAATTCAATGCAGAGAAGAAAAACTACTTCTGAAGAACAACTACTCATGGCTGGCATTCAAACCATCAGAATGGAAGAAGTATGACATATCTGCAAAAGGATGAGCAGTCAGATCATTGTGAAAGAAGAAGTTTTGTGAAATGAAGAAATTGCTGACTGCTAAGACCTAAGCTTAATCATTGTAGACTCTGTTGCATTATGTCTGATTTAAGTGCTCCAATGTTGGTGTAAACTACATAAATAAATAAATAAATAAGTTGTTCATTTTTCATTAACATGTTTTCCAAGAAATTTTTAAGTGGAAGCTGTTAAATCTAACATTTGGAAAATTTGTATGGTTGAGAAGTCAATTAATAATTTTACTTCACAGAAATATTCAAAGGATTGTTGTAGAACAATATGTAGATCATGTTTACTTAAATATCATAAATAATAGTTAATAAAAGTAAAATTCCTTAAGTATATGGAAAATGTTTCTAGACATTATTACAAAGAACGTTTAAAACGAATTCTTACTGAAGAACACTAGAAAATACTATTATTGATTAAAAATAATAAAAACATGAATTCTGGCACCATAAATAAAAAAAAAGTGATGTGTCAAGAAATTAAACATTTAAATTGTGTTTACCACAATCTTAGATTTAATTGCAAGTATTCAACTAAGTGTGACAATTGTACAGAAGAGTACACAAAAATAAGAAGTCTTATAGTTAATGTTATTTGTATATGTGTCATTTAAAAATATTTTTCTGTATAAGTGGGATTATTTAAGTTTTGAAAGAGTTAGAAAATTGTAACACAAAACATGCATAAAGGAACATCAAAAGTGTTATTTTATAAATCTATGACAGTGTTAATTATCACATACACATTAAACACTGAAAATTACGACGAAAAAATGTTTCACATTTTATTGGTATTACGACTTTAAAGGATGATTATGATAGCTGGAAGTATAGCATGAACATAAAAAAATTACATTTATTTATATTTCAATGGAAAATATAAATATATTTAATGTGAATTTTATAAAAATATAACATCAAATCACTTAACTGTATGACGTCTATATGGTTATGTATTATTTTATTTTCTTAAACATATCTTTCACTATTGTGAGCGTATAAAGTTCTACATATGTGAATGTCAAGACAATAAATTTCATGTTTAAAGCATCATATTACAATAATAGTCTATATTGTTCTTTGTGTTAACTAGACAGTCTTTATAATCTTGTAATCATAATTCCTTACAAGGAGAAGGGACAGGATGATAGGACATCTGCTAAGACATGAGGGAATGACTTCCATGGTACTAGAGGGAGCTGTAGAGGGCAAAAACTGTAGAGGAAGACAGATATTGGAGTACGTCAAGCAAATAATTGAGGACGTAGGTTGTAAGTGCTACACTGAGGTGAAGAGGTTAGCACAAAAAAGGAATTCGTGGCGGGCCGCATCAAACCAGTCAGTAGACTGATGACCAAAAAAAAAAAAATCTTAATTCATTTTTAACGACGTTTCTCTGAATTCCTTTTATTTTTTCCCCTTCCTATTCATCAACTACATAAGTATGCATTTTTGGTTTTAGCCACAAAATTCATCTAATGCTTTTCCATTATATTTATCTTTCATTTTTTTCTAATATTTTACATTAACTTGAGGTATATTGTAAAAAACTTGCAGTTTTTAAATTATAGCATCATAAAATAGCATTATCTTAGAAGAAAGATTAAGGAAAGGAAAACCTACGTTTCTAGCATTTGTAGACTTAGAGATAGCTTTCGACAATGTTAACTGGAATACTGTCTTTCAAATTATGAAGGTGGCAGGGGTAAAATACAGGTAGCGAAAGGCTACTTACAATTTGTACAGAAACCAAATGGCAGTTATAAGAGTCGAGGGGCATGAAAGGGAAGCAGTGGTTGGGAAAGGAGTGAGACAGCGTTGTAGCCTTTCCCCAATGTTATTCAATCTGTATATTGAGCAAGCAGTAAAGGAAACAAAAGAAAAATTCGGAGTAGGTATTAAAATTCATGGAGAAGAAGTAAAAACTTTGAGGTTCGCCGATGACATAGTTATTCTGTCAGAGACAGCAAAGGACTTGGAAGAGCAGTTGAACGGAATGGACAGTGTCTTGAAAGGAGGATATAAGACGAACATCAACAAAAGCAAAACGAGGATAATGGAATGTAGTCAAAGTAAATCGAGTGATGCTGAGGGGATTAGATTAGGAAATGAGACAGTTAAAGTAGTAAAGGAGTTTTGCTATTTAGGGAGTAAAATAACTGATGATGGTCGAAGTAGAGAGGATATAAAATGTAGACTGGCAATGGCAAGGAAATCGTTTCTGAAGAAGAGAAATTTGTTAACATCGAGTATAGATTTAAGTGTCAGGAAGTCGTTTCTGAAAGTATTTGTATGGAGTGTAGCCACGTATGGAAGTGAAACATGGACGATAACCAATTTGGACAAGAAGAGAATAGAAGCTTTCGAAATGTGGTGCTACAGAAGAATGCTGAAGATAAGGTGGATAGATCACGTAACTAATGAGGAGGTATTGAATAGGATTGGGGAGAAGAGAAGTTTGTGGCACAACTTGACTAGAAGAAGGGATCGGTTGGTAGGACATTGGAGGGCAGCGTGGAGGGTAAAAATCGTAGAGGGAGACCAAGAGATGAATACACTAAGCAGATTCAGAAGGATGTGGGTTGCAGTAGGTACTGGGAGATGAAGAAGCTTGCACAGGATAGAGTAGCATGGAGAGCTGCATCAAACCAGTCTCAGGACTGAAGACCACAACAACAACAAAGTAGCATTATCAGCATCTTGATAACAAATTTCAATATTCTTTAAACAACGTACAGGAATGTAGCCAGTGACCGCAGAACTGTAAAAATTTCAAATTTTTCTCCATCACAATAGTATAGTGAATATCACACATTAATTGCTTAGATTAATCGAGTGTACACGTTCCTATGGGAACAGGTCGATTAAACAAAATTTTTGTTCTATTTGTATGGTCACTAACTAAATTTTCATTCAATATTCTTCTTCCTTTAAAATTTGGCTTAATTATTAATTTCCCACACTTACATGCATCTGAGACTAATTTATATCTACACTCCAGGATGTGATTTTCACTCTGCAGCGGAGTGTGCGCTGATATGAAACTTCCTGGCAGATTAAAACTAAGTGCCCGACTGAGACTCGAACTTGGGGCCTTTGCCTTTTGCGGGCAAGTGCTCTACCATCTGAGCTACCTAAGCACGACTCACGCCCGATCTTCACAGCTTTACTTCTGCCAGTATCTCGTCTCCTACCATCCAAACTTTACAGAAACTCTCCTGCGAAACTTGGAGAACTAGCACTCCTGAAAGAAACGATACTGTGGAGACATGGCTTAGCCACAGCCTGGGGAATGTTTCCAGAATGAGATTTTTCACTCTGGAGCGGAGTGTGTGCTGATATGAAACTTCCTGGCAGATTAAAACTGTGTTACCGACAGAGAATCGAACTTGGGACCTGGTAGAAGTAAAGCTGCGAGGACTGGGCATAAGTTGTGCTTCGGTAGCTCAGATGGTAGAGCACTTGCCCGCAAAAGGCAAGGTCCCGAGTTCGAGTCTCGGTCGGGCACACAGTTTTAATCTGCCAGAAAGTTTTATATCTACCCTGTTTGTAGTATGTTCTATCGTTTTCCCAGACACTGAAATATTCACCAGTATGTAGAAATCTTTTCCACAATAATGTTTCTGTTTTAAACTTAAAATCTGTATTAAATTCTATGTATTTTTTAACTAATGAGATTATTTAAATTGTAAAACTTAACGAATTTTTGTTATATTCATTCCTTGAAGTATATATAGTTTGAGATATCTATAATGAGCAATATAATTATATTTATTATCTAGAGCAGTTAATAATTTTTCTGTAGATCCTCATATACTTTTCTTTCCAGGAGCAAAAGACATAATTTTACATGTATTACATAAATTTTTTGGGTATTCTAGATCTACTTAAACAACAGAATTATTTTAGATGTGTCTGAAATTTCATTTATTTTTGGGAACCAAAATTATTTTGTTCAACGTATTCAAATACTGCATATGACAGATATTGACTAATAGCATAAGCAAATAAAATATTTGCATCTATTATATTGGAATGGACATGGAAACAAAGTCCCATGCTTCTTGAAAGAGCATAGGGGAATGATGCAGGAGACCCTCACCACTGTACTAGGCAAGGTCTGCTGTTGCCTTCCTCTGACCATAATGGGGATGAATGATGACAATGAAGACGACACAACAACACCCAGTCATCTCGAGGCAGGTGAAAATCCCTGACACTGCTGAGAATCGAAACAGGGCCTATATACTTGTGAAGTGAGAATGCTACCATGAGATGACAAACAGGAAACTGAATTACACTAAAAATCGATATTATAGTGCTGACAAAATTTTTCATGTATTTATTATTTGGTTTAACATATCTTTTACAACAATGAGATGTGTATCACTAAATCATATAATAATACAGGTGGGTGTTTTTAACTTTAACAAGGAATTAAAAGATAAACATAAGGCAGGAAAATACCAAGAACGTTGTAAATTGTAAGTTTTATACATGTTCCTCTAAAATTTTCCAAAACATCAGCTGATAATAAAACAATGGTTTTTAAATACAAATCATGACATCCTTCTTAATATTTTTATATTAAATGCTGCCCATATTTCTTCAGTGTGTTTATAATCTTCTTCACTAATATTGGATTTATTTAATGAATTATAAAATTTTTCATTTTGGAACTACATATACAATAAAAACGTTAAACTGCTTTTTTAGTTACTAAATTTACTAGATCTTCAATGAAAAATTTTCTGATATTTTTCATTTGATATATTCTTAAATATACCATAAATCAAATTTTTTAATTTTATGTTTGTGTATCAAAACTAATGTAACATTTCATTATATGGTAGTAAATATATTTCTTTTTCATCACAACTGCATTCCTTCACATAAAGAAGAGGCTCATACCCAGATAAATTATATAATAAATTGGTCCCAAATTAGGATATATTAACTGTATATTACTATTATTACATAATTTATTGAGATATTTTCCTACTAAATGATCATGATAACAATTTATTAATTATTTTGTAAATATGCCTTCTGCACAAAGAAAGATTTTAGACTTAGTACATCTTATTGTTCTTCTGAAGTTAAAGTTTAATTTCTCCTTCTTCAGAATAAATGTATCATATTTGTTCTAATTCTTTATTTATTTATTCCATAAATTTTATGACAGTTGGGTCCTCTAGACATCACTGGATCTCTGTAGTATCCGCTTGCATATTTTACATAACAACACATGCCACTTGGTTCAAGTTTTTCATATTTAATAGTATAATGCATATTTACTTTAAATATCAGTTGATTTGATCTGTTTGTTTGTTATTAAATTTATATGTTTCTTTGAGTTTCTGTGGATAGAAACCATTAAAAATTTCATCAGCAATTAATTCTGGATGTTTTTTAATTAAACTGATTGACAAATTTTCAAAATCAGCGTAAGTAAGAAGAAGAACCTTCTAAGTATACTTATAATTGCTAAATATTTTGTATTCACCATTTTCTGGGAGTTCTCCTTTTAATGAGGTATTAATTAAATATTTATTGGGGTGATTCATAAATTTTTCTTAATTGTTAAAATGTATTAAACTTAAATCACAATTATATTTTTGATGCTCATTTTTATTAATTTGCTTGACACAAGTTTAGATAAATCTTTTAAATGACAGCAGTGTGAATTATTTTCTTCTTCAAAATATAATAAATTAACATGTTTTCCTCTCTTATATTGTGTTAATTTTAATGGGTATGCTTCATCCTTTCCATCAAATGAATAAACCTTTATAGATACATTAATTTTAGTCACAGTTTTCGAAATTTCATCAGTTTCAACAGGTGACGAAATAGTATGTTCTTCAAGCTCTATAACAAATTCTTTTATAGTTACTTGTCAATCTGGATTTGTAGACATCTATGTAACTACTGGATTTACTGCTGAAGCTATAGACCACAGAAAACATTTTTGATCATTATTTACGTCATTAGTACAAGATAGATTTTCTCTTATTTCTTAAGTAGTTCAATATAACATTACTTTCTCAACAGATCACAGTTATCAGTTGCTAATTGTATGCCAATAAATCCATTTACTGTCCAGTCAGAACCACATGCTTAAGAATTAGATATTTGTGATAAAGTATTTCGACTCAATCTCTTAAATTTCTAAGTAACCCTATAATAAATTTTATCTTTAGTCGTAACTTCGTACTAGTATAGGATTCGTATTCAAATACAGAGAAATGTAAACAGGCAGAATAAGGCGCTACGGTCGGGAACGCCTATATAAATCAAGTGTCTGGCACAGTTGTTAGATTCGTTACTGCTGCTACAATGGCAAGTTATCAAGATTTAATTGAGTTTGAACGTGGTGTTATTGTCGCCACATGACAAATGGGACACATTATCTCCACGGTAGCAATGGAGTGGGTTTTTTCCCATACAACCATTTGTCAAGTGTAGTGTGAATATCAGTAATCCAGTAAAACATCAAGTTTCTGACATCACTGTGGCTGAAAAATGATCCAGCAAAAATGTGACCAACAATTACTGAAGAAAGTCGTTCAACGTGACAGAAGTGCAAACTGAGTAGTGGTCACTCCCAACTATGCGTTTTCATGAATCTCGCTGTCTATCCATGTTTGGTTTCCCACTCTTGTTGTGGTTACGCCATGGTTCTTCCTGCTTCTACATGTGGCTGCAGTGACGTGTATCGATATTTGCGCCATGTACCAACTTTGGTTTGGTGCATATAGTTTCTGGCAAGGAGGTTTGCAGCCAGTCGGTCAGTTGTTGAAGACGAGGGAAGTTATCTCCGCATGGAGCAGTCGGCTGGGTCAGCTGGTGGTCCCTGCGCAGAGACAGAGCATATGTGGAGCTGTCCAATCGGTATGTGCTTCGTGGTTCACCGACCCAGGACGTCAAAGTCGAATAGTGGTTTCCACTACCCAAACCACGTCCATTCATGTTGTGGTGGTTCGTTTCAGTGGTTTGCTGTTGGGAAGGGTTTCCTGTGAGTAACACCGAGTGTTTCTGCTGCTGAAATTTAGCCGCCATTCGGTGCAATTAACTATTTTGGTTGACTACAATTCGAGTGCACCACTGGAATTTTCTGCCTTATGGCCGTTAGTGTTCTGGTTACCTGCCATGGCCACTAACGTAATTTCAGGCAGCGTCCTTTCCTCACCTGTTGTCATTGTCCTACATGGTGTTTAATCTTGACAGCTAGTACATACTCCATTGTGGAGTATCACGTTTGAGTTTGAGTTCTCACATACTGATTGGTGGCAACCAAGTCGTGTCGGTCGGTCCATGGTGGACACGTGGTTTGGTGCCGACAGTTCAAGCGTAGTTGGTCTCACTACCTGTCTCGCCTAAGTGAATGAGGGCAGACCGACCTCCCTGGAGGCTTCTGAGTGTCGTTGTCTTTATTGTCTTTCTCACTGGAGTTTAATTATCTGTTTTCAGCTACTTAAAATTTAAGGCTTATGGTTATTTTTTCTTTTTTTCCTTAAAAATTTTGCAAAATTAATTGTGGGCTTTCAGTCTTGCAACCTTATTCTTAAAACAATTTTTCCAGATTAAAAGAAATTCTTCCAATCCATATAGCAAACCAGTGCTTAACAGTACTGGTAAAAAACAGTCTTGGTTGCAATTTTAGTTTTTTATTTTTTAACGACGCGTTTCGCCTTATTTAGGCATCTTCCAGTTATCTTTTCTAGATGGACGTGAGTGACACCAACATCTGCATAACACGTTCCCATTATGCTTACTACCTGAGCCCCCATCTTATTCTCATACTTGCTCCTGTGGATGGGAACGTGTTATGCAGATCTTGGTGTCACTCGTGTGCATCCAGAAAAGATAGTCTGAAGAAAGTTGCAACCAAGACTGTTTTCAACCAATACTTTCAAGCTTAAACATTGCTTCCTTTTGCCAGTAAAAGATTATGGCAATATATTTTAAAACTTTGGAACTTAATTTTGGTCTTCAGCCCTTCGTATTGCACTTTGCTTATGTTTGTTCTATCTACTTCGCCTTGAGGATTTCCACATAGTCATCTTAGATTTTTTTATTGTTTTATTGCTACTTAAATTGGATTCTTATCTTGTTGATTTTTTAAGATTTGTAGTTTGGAGGCCTTCAGCCATGAAAGAGTTGCATTTGGTAAACTTTCGGCTATGTGCCACTGTGATTGTAAATGTGTTATTAAATTACAGTATACTACAATTAGAAGGTGAAACTGACCCCAACCTTATATGGTCCTCTCCACAATCCTAGCTACCTATTCTGCCCAGTGGGTTTGGAGGGCGTTTCACACCCGTTCCAGAAATTGCTGTAGATTTCAGTGCTGGGGCATCAGCAAGGGTCAGTGTGTGAACCATTCAACAAAACATAATCGATATGGCCTTTTGGAGTCAAAGGTCCACTCATATACCCTTGATGACTGCACAACACAAAGCTGTATGCCTCATCTGGTCCCATCAACACCAACATTGGACTGGTGATTACTGGAAACATTGCCTGGTCAGACGAGTCTCGTTTCAAAGTGTATCAAGCAGATGGATGTGTACAGGGGTGGAGACATCATCATGAATCCATGGACCCTGCATGTCAGCAGGGGACTGTTCGCACTGGTGGAGGCTCTGTAATGGTGTGGGGAAAATGTAGTGGGACTGTTATGGGACCCCTGATATGTCTAGATATGACTCTGATAGGTGACATATGGAAGCATCCTGTTGGATCACTTTCATCCATTCATGTCCACTGTGCATTCCGACAGACTTGGACAATTCCAGCAGGTCAATGCGACACCCGATACATCCAGAATTCCTGCTGAGTGGCTCCAGGAACTTTCTTCTAAGTTTAAACTTTTGCTAGCAGCCAAACTCCCCAGACATGAGCATTATTGAACATATTTGAGATGCCTTGCAACATGCTATTCAAAAGAGATTTCCACACCGCCATACTCTTACGGAGTTATGGACTGCCCAGCAGGAGTCACGGCTTCAATTACCTCCAGTGCTACTTCAGACATTAGTCAAGTCTGTACCACATCATGTTGCGGCACTTCTGCATGCTCACGGAGGCCTTACATGATATTAGGCTCTTCAGTGTAGATGTCTAGTGTTGGATCAACAGCAGTTCAAATTGTTTAAATGAACTATACTGCACACTGTGTGCAAAATAATGAAGATCTACAGTCATCCTATATCGCAGCTAGTCACAGATCGAAGCTCCAGATTTGGTGCAATGGGGTGGGATGGGACAGGGTGTGGCTTAGCTGAGCTGAGCTGAACGGAACTGAGCTGACTGGAGCCAAGCGGAGTTTAGTTTAGTTGAGTGGAGCTGAGTGGTTGGGGTGAGGGTGAACACACAAAATTTGGTATTCCCACCAATAAATTTGAATTTCCGAGTACCTTTTTGGCCGCCATTTTCGATTGCCACTCGGTGAGGGGGAACCCTTGATGGCTGAGAAAAATCCATGTTGTCATCACATTATGGGGGTTATTAATTGATCAATTAATTACTTTGCACAATTAATTTGGTATCGGTTAGATGTCAAAGATGTACCATAAAACATTTACCCCACTTCTTATACCCCTGTATGTGAACCTGACAGTTATTTCTGATGCTAGAAAGGATTTAAACAGATAGTAGTTTAGCACGCTAGTTACTGAATTGGAATTCATAGAAACTGCTCGAACGTCCGACCATTGACCACTATGCGGGCAGTACATCATCAGACCTTTGTTTGCCATGTCTGTTCAAAGATTTCTGGCATGTCCACAATGGTATCAACAATGATTGCAATTGTAGTGACGAGGTCTTATACTGATTAATACAGCAGCAGTTTCATATGACCCCAGGAGAAAAAATTCAGGACATGTGAGGTCAGGTTTCCTGAGTGGCCAGGCCACAAGGATCACCTCACCTGACCTGTCGATTCCCAAATTTGGGTCACAGATGATTCTTCACACCAATGCTGAAATGTGCTGGCAACGCATCATACTGGAAGTACATCCTTCATCTAACAATCAGAGATACATCTTCCAGCAGTTCTGGCGACATATTTTCCTTGGTGATTGTGATATCCCCTTTTGTTGACGTTTAGTGGAATAATGTATGGTCCAATTAACCTATCACTGAGAATATTTATTAACTCAAGATCGCTGTTGATGAGCACAAACTCGATTACCTCGTAGATTCACATATGTCAAAATATGCGAATTGTGGATATTTAAGTGGCAGTACACATTAGCAGACATGACACCGACACAACAGCTTACGTTGGCACCACTAACAAGATGTTTCCTGACATTATAAGTTGACTTCGGAGACCATAAGTTCCTTATCGTTACATTTATATTTTGATCTTCTCTACCATTGGTATTAATTTGAACAGACAGATACACTCGCTAATCTGCCATATTAGAATCTAGAAATTAATGATAGTTCTGAGTAGATGCTTTCTACAGGTTGTAGCTACTGAGAACTACCAATAATTTCTAGATTCTAATATAGCAGATTAGTGTGTGTATCTATTTGTTCAAATTAATACTGGAGGTAGAGAACATGAAATATATGTATTGTTAGGAATATGTAATACTTTTTAAGAAAAGCTTTTCTTGCTTAGTCTTGTAGACCAAATACTATTTCTATGAACGCCTCCTAGAAGAAGTTTATGTACCTAAAATTAATAAATAAATACGTGTTTTCAGCATGAAATGGAAAACATGAGCCCTTTCAAAGTCGTCTTTAACAAACTGGATCCAACCCCGTTTTGACAAATTTTGGCTGCGTCCTTAGCTGTTTTCATTTTCTTTTTTTTAGTGTTACAGCTATAATTTCTTTATTTCTAGTTACGTACTTCGTGTTTAAGCTTTATTAGCGAATTTTACAGTCTAAGCTGTGCTAATTACAAATCTCATCCTACAAAATTCTGGCCAGAAAGATACGTGTGTAAACTTCGTAGGAATTTTTCCTACTTTGGATATCTGAAACCGCGTTCGTAAGGCTCGAATTGCCTAAACATGAGCGCGCAGCCTCGGCTGAGAAGCTGCGCTGTACAGAGAAGTGAAGCTGCATATGACATTTATCTGTTGATCGAGAGGAGAAGAGTCAGACAGTTGACCTTTGATGTTAGATGTGAACAGTCGACTTTTGGAAATTTGGAAATTTGTGGTTAGTTCCTATGGGACAAACCTGCTGGCCCTAGGCCTACACACTACCTAATCTAAATTAACTAACTTACGCTAAGGACAGCAGACACACACATGCCCCAGAGAGGACCCGAGCCTCCGACAGGGGGAAGTTCCACCAACCGTGGCAAGCCACCCTTAGACCCCGCGGCTATCTCACGTCGCTCGATTTTTGGTTTAGTAGCAGTAAGCAGCACACTATGGCAGAATTATTGTGGAGATAAAGAGAATTATTTTTACATTGGTACAGTTACAGTCTTTGTGAAGAATACAGGTAAACGTTAAGTTTGTTTTATTTGGTGCAGCAGTTTGGTGCTGCAGCATTCTCGGTTCGCCAGATATCCAGAGAGGTATATTTTGCCTTTCATTCTTTTTGTTAATATTTATCGATCATTGAGAGAGAAATGGATTTAAGAATTAGATTTTGGAATTTTGTTTAAGGAAAATTTATGTATGTGAAGTTTAATCTCTGTAAATCTTGCATTGTGTTTACGTAAATTGAGACGAACCTTACCTATTACCGTACTTTCATTGAATGTGATTAAGTCAAATTATATGAGATGGCTATTTAGCACAGAGCCACTGTCGAAATCCCATGAGTCAATTAATTATCAAGTTATTTTAAACCATTATCATAAATTAAGGACTAAGAGTGACAGCAATATTTTTAGAAAACCCATTGCACCTTTGCGTATCGCAGTAGTTAGATTTTGCCGCTTTGTTATAGAGACACGCTGTAGCTGTGAGAACAATTTCCACGGTGTTCCCTCGTGCGACCCAGGTACGCCAAACGGTGTAGAAAAAAGATTTTTTTTTGTTAAATATCAAATCGATCAGCTTAAGTATCAAAGTAATCAGTTTTTCATCGATGCTCTTTGTCAGCTTCAGTGATAACAATAAGTTTCAGACAGGGCATTATTTTCTTATAATTTTGGCAATTAGATTTTTCTATGCATTCTCCCAGTTGCAGTTCGTCACCACAAATTAGCGTTAAACATCTTTTAACAGTTCGTACCGGCATCATTCAAAGTTTAGCATCTGACAGACAATTTAAGATTTAAAACACTATCTATATTACACAGCCACTTTCACTAAAATTAATTAAAACTAATAACTATCGAGATACGCGGATGACTCATATATTCATCAGCTGTTGTCCCATTATCCATCTGCTGAGGATGGATGGGCGCAAGAAGCCCAACTCTGACTTCCACTAGCGACCTATTGAGGAGATTGCTCAGGTGACTTTCGTGGTCATTTACAGCAGCCCAGCCTCCAGGATTGGCTAGTATCCGCGTCTGTGTCCGATCATGAAAGTCTCGCGGCGTTTTCATATTTTTGTCAAATCCCTGTACAAGACATCTGGTGCTGGAAGAGAACTCTCAGAGCGCGATATATGCGGCGTGCAATTTTGATTCAGTCCTTAAGTATTAGTTTCAACGTCTTTCAAATAAAAGCTCCTGAATGGACAGCCGAATAAAGGTATATGCACGGCCGAGTGGTGGGGTTAAACCAGTAACCACGACTGACCTATTTATTTATTTATTTACACGTCAAGTTCCGTAGGACCAAATTGAAGAGCAAATCTCCAAGTTCATGGAACGTGTCAGTACATGAACTTACAACATAAAAGTAATAACAGATAAAAATAAATGTTCATGAACGTGAAAAATGTCAGTCCATAAGTTTAAGTAAACGCTATCAGCAATAGCATAGGAATCAGATTAATTTTTCAAGGAACTCCTCGACAGAATAGAAGGAGTGCCCATGAGGAAACTCTTCCGTTTGAATTTGAAAGTGCGTGGATTACTGCTAAGATTTCTGAACTCGAGTGGGAGCTTATTGAAAAAGGATGCACCAGTATACTGCACACCTTTTTGCACAAGAGTTACGGAAGTCCGATCCAAATGCAGGTTTGATTTCTGGCCAGTATTAACCGAGTGAAAGGTGCTTACTCTTGGGAATAAACTATTATTGGTAACAAGAAACGACAGTAAGGAATATACATATTGAGAGGCCAATGTCAAAATACCCAAACTCGTGAACAGAGGTCGACAGGAGGTTTGTGAACTCACACCACTTATTGCCCAAACCGCCCATTTGTGAGCCAAAAATATCCTTGTAGAATGGGAAGAGTTACCGCAAAACATAATACCATACGACATAAGTGAATGAAAATAAGCAAAGTAGACTAATTTAGGTGTAAAAGTATCACTCACTTTTGATACCGTTCGAATAGTAAGAATGGCAGTATTAATGGGACCTGCTAAGATTTAAATTTAAGGAACATTTTCTTATGAACTATTAACACCAGAATGACGAAACTTTTACAGTATAATATTACATATATTTAATACCATGTACCATACGAATTTTAATTTGTTGGCGTTTCTGGGAAGATATTAATTATTTTGTTACTGAAAATAATTGACACATTTTTTGGCATAGTATCTTTGAAATAAAATCTGTTATCAATTGTGTATCATAAAAAGGTTATGATACAAGGTGCATATTGGCACTGTTTACATTCCTTGAAAATTTTAAGCCTTTATCTCTAATAGTTTAGCAGAAAATGTTCCTTATATTGCAAAAAAGTGAACTTGTGGAAAACCAGTTTCAAAGTTTCACTAACATTTTAGTGGAGCCCAGCACCACAAGAGGGGTTTTCACTGTCACTAGACATCTCCCCATCTAGCCTTCTTTTCACACCTTTCATTCTTTGTCTGGCTTGCCTCTCACACTCCTTTTCTTTCCTTTCAGCATCCCGTTTCCTCTTATTGTCTATCAACATCTTTGCACTCACTATGTACTTTCCGGGCATCACATCCAACTTCTGCAGCACATTGCTCTTTATAATGTTACCTTTGTTAGACGTAGCAGTAGCATCATATACTCCAAAATGAAGAGTATCAATTTCCACAAACACATTTTTTGGGATTCTGGTCCAAATTACATTATTCACACTCTCATTTTGATTTTGTATACCATAGATACATTTCTTCAGAAGTTCAGTTGCAGAAAGAACTCTGAAAATTGGTTTTATAGCCTTCATTACAGTTTCTGGTAGATGGTAATGATGCTTGTATACACGTTTTGATCCCTGATATTTGTTGTACTTGCACCAGGAATTGGGTCCTTGTGGGCATAGTCCATGTAGTGGTTCCTCGTCAGTCGATAAGGTATGGTAGTAAAGTGCCATTACAGCCTTTTCCATTGCATCGACACTGTGAGTATTTTGTCATACTGCCAGTCCATAGTCTCTCTGCAATCTGTTAATTACCTCGTCTGTCAATCTTTTAGTTCCACCTGAAGGTTTTCCATTGAGTACTTGGCCTTTCATTGTGGTCTTCAGTCGACGCAGCCTTGTTCCTATACGTGTCTGAACATGACCTATGCACTCCTGTTTAGTAATGGTAACATCATTTCCATAAGGTTTCAGCTCAGATACAGCAGCAAAGCACTTCGAATCACCATCACCCTGGAACTGTAGATATCTGACCTTGTACCACAGAAGAGAGCGACTGAAAATGTCTTTCACACCGGAAACTTCCATGGCCCCACTAGACCCACTGTAATTCCTTCGACAGTTTTCTGCATGCTCATCCTTCACTGTTTTAGGACACCTACGGTGCTTGGATTTAATTACCCTTTTGTAGTATCAGCACTTGTTGCCGATATTACCCCATTATGTGAAGTGTGCCCGCGCTTCTGCCACATACCATCTGGTGCGACAGTCAGGTACCGAGAATTCTGAACATCTGCAATTTCTTCATTCACCATTACAGCCTCCTCCACTGCTTCTTTCATGGATTCTTGGGCAATATCTTCAGCACAGGATCCAACAACCGAGTTATATTTTGAGATTTTCGTTGGTGGTGGTGGTAGATTCATTACACCACAAAACATTTGACCAGCAGAGTATCCCCTACCGATTAACCTTAGAGCATAAACACATCTAATATTTACAGCATAGTACTAGCTTTTCTCACTATCAGTTTCACCTTGGCCTATTTCGACATATTCTGAGTTCCAAAATGAAACACTGTAAAGACAACAAGTACAATGTAGAGAGATATCTGCTGCAAGTGCTATGTGTCGCTTGATATTTACTGACAGAGTTTTCAACATTCCTTACGCTGTACTGAACTCTCAATCACCTTTGTGAGCAATGAAATGTTAATTATTTCGTTCACATTATCCTCGCTACACTTCTCCAATAAACTGCAGTATTTTTCAGTTGATCCATACAACTTCTTGCTTGTGCTAGAGACAGGAGTAGATTTCACTTCATGAATAACCTCACTACTTTCAGAATCATTTCCCAAGGTCTGAGATATTGTCACAGTTCCAGTGGTGCACCTCAGAGGAGGCTTATTCCTCTTGTAAACTCTGTTACTAAACCGAGACATATTTGATAAGTTCCAGTTACGCAATAGAAATACAACATAAATCGTGCAATAACCACCAAATGCTCGATGTAAACAACAGTATCCAAAGACTACAATATGCAGACAAAACAATTGCCTGTCAAATCGTGTTGCCAACATAATATAAAGTCTTTGGAAAGAGTTTTGAGAAACGATGTTTTCAATGAACATGTATCCACGGAAATTCAATGTCGCGACATGCCCTCTACAGCACATTATTGAAAATAATATTTTCAATATTTGGAGTTGAGCTACAGGTAAGATTAATATGTCATTTTAAAGAGGAAGACCTGTAGTATTTTATTTCAAAATTTCATCATTTTTAGGTTAGAGGTTCCCCTAAGTCTTTGAACAAGATCCTGAACGTGAGCTTTCCACGACAGCTTACTATCTATCTGAACACGTAGAAATTTGAACTGTTCAGTTTCACTAATCAGATGCCTGTTCTGTGAAATTAAATTGTGAATTGTGTGTTAGAAACTGTAAAAACTGAGCCTTACTGTGATTTAACATTAGTTTACTTTCTACAAGCCTTGAACTGAGATCATGTACTGCACTGTTTGAAACCGAATAGATTTGACCACAACATCCTTTACTACCAAGCTAGTGTCATCGGCAAACAGAAATATTTTAGAGTTACTCATAATACTAGAGGGCATATCACTTATATAAATAAGGAACAGGAGTGGCCCCAGCACTGATCGCTGGGGCACCCCCCACTTGACAGTACCTTACTCAGATCCCACATCACAGCCGTTATCAACATTGTGAACAATGACGTTTTGCTGCCAGTTGCTAAAGTAAGAGGTGAACCAGTTGTGAACTGCGCCCCATATTCTGTAATGGTCAAACTTCTGGAGCAATATTTTGTGATCAACACAGTCAAATGCCTTAGTTAAATCAAAAAAATACGCCAAGTGTTCGAAAATTTTTGTTTAGCCTATCCAGTACCTGACAGAGAAAAGAGAATATAGCATTTTCAGTTGTTAAACGACTTCTGAAGCCGAACTGTACGTTTGATAGCAAATCGAATGATACAAAATGATCAATTATCCTTACATATACAGCCTTTTCAATAACTTTAGCAAACACTGATGGCATAGAAACAGGTCTAAAATTATCTTCATTATCACTTTCTCCCTTTTTATGAAGTGGATTTACTACTGAGTACTTTAATCGTCAGGAAACTGACCATTCATAAAGGAAAGATTACAAATATGTCTAAATACAGGGCTAACATGTGCAGCACAGTAATTTAATTTTCTGCTAGACACTCCATCATAACCATGAGAGTCCTTAGTCTACAGTGATTTAATTATTGACTAAATCTCCCTCTTGTCTGTATCACAGAGGAGTATTTCAGACATCGATTTCGGAAAGGCATTTGCCAAGAAAGTTATATGATTTCCTGTAGAAACTAAATTTTTTTTTAGTTCACCAGAAAAGCTCAGAAAATGATTCTTAAATACTGTACATATATCTGATTTATCAGTAACAGAAATATTTTTACTGTGAACTGACTTTATATCGTCGACCTTGTGCTGCTGACCGGACACTTCCTTCACAACTGATCATATGGCTTTAATTTTATCCTGTGAATTAGCTATTCTATTTGCATACCAGATACTCTTTGCCTTCCTAATAACGTTTTTAAGCACCTTACAATACTTCTTGTAATGGGATACTGTAGCTTGATTGTGACTACTTCTAACATTTTGATATAATTCCCACTTTGTTGTACATGGTATCCTTATCCCACTAGTCAGCCACCTCGGCTTTCCATTACTGCTAGTACCCCGTTTAGAGTGTTCAAATGGAGAGAAACTCTCAAAGGGCATGATAAATATGTTTAGGAAAGCATTGTATTTATCATTTATATTATTAGCACTATAAACATCTTGCCACTCTTGTTCCTTGACAAGTTTCAAAAAACTCTCTGTTGCCATTGGATTAACTTTCCTATGTAGTTTGTAATTAAATATGACATTGGTTTGAGTACAAAAGCCTTTTAGTGTTAAAATTTGTGCATCATGGTCTGAAAGGCCATTCGCGCTTTTACTAACAGAATGCCCATCTAGTAATGAAGAATGAATAAAAATATTGTCTCTGACTGTGCTACTGTTGCCCTGCACCCTAGTTGGAAAAAACACAGTTTGCGTCAGACCATATGAATTTAGGAGATCTACCAACATCCTTTTTCTTGCACAATCATATACAAAATTAATACTGAAGTCACCACATATAACTACTTTCTGGTACTTCCTACAAAGTGAATCATGAACCCTCTCTAGCTTAAGCAAAAATGCTCTGATGTCGGAGTTAGGGGACTTATAAACAACAACAATTAGAAGTTTAGTTTCACTAAATTCAACTAACGCTGCACAACTTTCAAGTATCTGTTCGGTGCAGTGTAGTGATACGTCTATGGACTCAAATGGAATACTGTGTTTTATGTACAGAGCCACTTCCCCACCCCGCAAGGAACTCCTTGGAAATAGCCAGATAATCTGTAGCCTGGTAAAGGAAGCCTCTGAATTATCAAATTATTTAAGTGGTGCTCTGATATACCAATAATTTCAGAGTTAACATCTATTAGCAGTTCACTAACTTTATCTCTAATACCTCTTATATTTTGATGAAATATGGTAATTCCTTCTCTACTTGGAAGCATTACATCCTCTGAAGGTGAGCCCTTAACTAGAGGGACTTCCTTTAAGCAGATATACGTATCAGTGACATCAATCTAAAAAAGGTGCAGCTCTAACACCAACTACTACAGGAATTCTTCCATGAGTGACATCACCACCGCCACCCACTACACTGTCGCCTATAAGCTTAGCCAGCCTCCCCTTCCCACACCTATTGAGGTGCAGGCCATGCCTAGTGAAACCCGATCTACTGATAGACCCAACTGGCACCACCGAGATGTGATCCATGCCCTCTGCCGTCAGTGCCATCCCCAGGCCCACATTAAGGCGCCCAACAGCCGCATTAACGTGAGGCCGATCATGACGCTGAAACAGCTGCACGAAATGCACATTAGTGCCACCAGTTTGAGTAGCTATCTTAACCAAGTCACCACCGACAACGTATTTCCCGTCCCTATCGAGACTGTTCCCTGCTCCACCCACTATCACTACCTGATCTTCCTTCATAAAATTCTTACTTAACTCCCCTGTGCTTTCAGTCACCTGAGCTAACCCTGCACTAGGCTTCACAATGCTGGTGACCCGGTACTCACTCCCCAACACTTCCTGCAACTGTTGGGTCACACCTCTACTGTGGGAACCTTCTTTCTGCTAGACTTTGCAACTAACCTAGGCCTCCTAATTGCTGAGGACTGCTGCAAGTTCCCTACTTCCACAGCTACATGAGGCTCCTCTCCACTCACACTCGACAGTTGGTCATATCTATTGCATTTATGCAAATTAAAACTGTCTGAATACCTTTTCTTCCTAGCTGCCTTCTTGCCAACTGACAGTTTCCATTCCCCACCACCCTTCACCCCCATCAACTTATCTAGTTCCTGCTTTGCGCATTGTAACTGCACCTGAAGGGCACAGATCGTACGTTCCTGCTCCTCTTTTATCTTGTTTCTACTACAGTTTCTACATTCCCAGGAGATGATCTCACTAAAATGACCACTGGCTTCCCCACTGCATTCCTCCAATGAAAATACTTTGAACAAATCCCACACCGTAATCCACTACACACAAACCTACGACAGAGGCCACACTTCTCAATGGTAAAATTTTACAGTTACTGAAAAAAACTATACGTCTACGTTACCAAGTTCAGTTACACCAGTAGAACTATTTAAGAACTAACAATAATGGTCTCGAAATTCTATGCCTACTAAGAAAGCAACTACTTGTACTAATACTACTACAACACAGCCTATACCAATACCAACCAAACTTCAAAAAATTATTAGCTAAAACCAAAAAATTTAAACGGCCACTGTAACACTAAGCGACGTTAAAACACTGAATGAAACTTTTACTTAAATATTTGACTAGAATCAATAATAAACGCCAGTTGAAAACTACAGGACGAAATTTACTAAACGACTTCAACGCACTCAAAACTAGAAAACACAGCGAGCGAACGATTACAAAAGTTTATTAAGTCGTTATTTCGCCACAAACAGCACGCAACACCGCTGAAATGTATTAAATTTAATAACTGTATTACACCGCACAAACAAGTTTGTCAGTAATTAGCTTACAACCGCTATAGCTGAAGTGCACGCCGCAAAATGTAAACACACTACTGAGGCACGAGGCTTAGACGAACGACGCAAGCACACTCACAAATAAGAGGCCTTTCGAGTCAATAACACAGGAAGAAAGACTGAGATTAATGAAAATCCACTAATAAGTTACTTTTACGGGAAATATTAACAGAAAGAAACGTTAAAATAAGTAAATGAAGTCTAAAATTTTATAAAATATTAACGAGCTAATTCAACGGCAGTACAGCACACATGACGTCACACCAAAGAATTCCGTCTGGGACGTCAATTGAGAAATGTGTTCGTTTGGTAGATGTGCTCAAACCATGCTCCGTCTACAGTTACGTGAACGACGCTTTAGTGATGTGGTCGAAGTAGGAGAAAACTTCTGGGAGTTCTTGTGGCAGCTCATCAACATATTCGAAAACGTAAATCCAACTGTCTTTATCACATTTTAATGAAGAAGAAACCTGATGTTTCGCATAGACGCTCTTTGTACAGATGCTTTTACATCTTTGCGCCTTGCGCCTTGCGCCTAGTCACCATTAGACTGTTCTTTCCCCACACACAAATAGAGGCACACATGTAGGTTGCATAGCTATTCCTCAACACGTGCGTGATAGCGATTCCATTCACACCACTGTTAACACGGGTACCTCTACCCTCCGTGGGCCAAAATACAGGTACACGGCCACTAGTCGCAAAGCGCACAGGTGTAAACACAGCCTACGCGAGGAGGTGCACATGAACATATGCCTAAGACCTGGATACTGCCACCATCTAGTGCTTCGCATCTCGGAACTCAAGACAAAACCATGTTTTATTTTTCTCCTCATTTCTAAACATGCCTTGAATGTAATATTTCAGTAAGAACTGCTCATAAGCTGTAAGTCCTCTTTGCTACCACTTATTAAAACAAAGCGCCCACATACCAAAGCCCAGTTTTATTCCAGCTTCTTTCAATTTTTGGCGTTCTCTGCCTATTCTTTTTCTAAAATTAAATTAAAAAGTGTTGGAGATTGTGCTTCTCCTTGTCTAAGACCAGTTCTGACTTCCGAAAGCTCTAACATTCTTGTAATTATCTTTACTCTGCTATAGGTTTCGTCTATACACGTCTGTATTCCACGTATTAACTTTCGTGGAAACTGAAATCTCTTTCAAGACTTTTGTGACTTTGACATTATGTAATCTGTCGTAAGCTTCTCTGTAGTGGACGATAAACCATGCGAATATCAACATTATATTCTGAGCCTTTCTCGCTTACCTGACTGAGAGTAAAATGCTGGTCTATAGTTGACCAGTTCCCTCTTCTGAAACCACACTTAAAGTCCCCTGTAATTCATTTTGATATTGGTATCGCACTCTTCATTAGAAAGTGAGGCAGAATTTTATAGATTAAGAAGTGCAGTCACCCTATATTCATCACATACTAGTGGGTCATGTATTTTTTAGTACAGAACATCACAAATCATATTACATATCTTTACATTGCTTCTGCCGGCCCTTGAATCGCAATAGGATTATTAATAATTTTCTTTGGAACACTTTTCGCTTATACGGTGTGCATAAGAAATCAAATCCGACACATGTTAAAGTTAGTACTTTTTCTTCTCTAAACGTCCATCCATTCAGTAGGCTACAGGCAACTTTAAGTAAACAATGGAGAAGGATTAGCGAAGCGAGAAATGTTGTACTTTATGTATCTGTACTCTCTTCCGTATATTTTTTGCGTGTGTTAAATATTTGTCTGTTAGACATCTGGTTATCGCAACCGAAAAATGTTGTGGAAAGTCGCCGAAAACCTCACAAACTCCGGAAATGACCGACATCAGCCTCATGTCATTGTTTCCTAAACCAACACTCACCGCTGTTTGTTTTAGTAAAATGTATACTCGGCTTACGTCAATAGGAAGTCGCTGAGGCTAATATGAGTAAATACAGCGCCGTGCCACGCCCTGCTAGTTACCGATAAAACAGTTCTCTAAATTTACGAGCGCGAAAGTACAAATACAGCTATACTCGGAAAAAGTGGTAGCCTGATATTTTCCATTCTCTTCAATGTTTCATTGCTAAACAGGACAGGATTCGTGCCGTGTGCGAATCAGTCTGACAACGAATGACAAGGGTCCGTGCCCTCGACATGGTCGTTCTAGAGAGACTGAGGTTTTTTTTTTTTTTTTTAGTCATCAGTCTACTGACTGGTTTGATGCGGCCCGCCACGAAATCCTTTCCTGTGCTAACCTCTTCATCTCAGAGTAGCACTTGCAACCTACGTCCTCAATTATTTGCTTGACGTATTCCAATCTCTGTCTTCCTCTACAGTTTTTGCCCTCTGCATCTCCCTCTAGTACCATGGAAGTCATTCCGTCATGTCTTAGCAGATGTCCTATCATCCTGTCCCTTCTCCTTATCAGTGTTTTCCACATATTCCTTTCCTCTCCGATTCTGCGTAGAACCTCCTCATTCCTCACCTTATCAGTCCACCTAATTTTCAACATTCGTCTATAGCACCACATCTCAAATGCTTCGATTCTCTTCTGTTCCGGTTTTCCCACAGTCCATGTTTCACTACCACACAATGCTGTACTCCAGACGTACATCCTCAGAAATTTCTTCCTCAAATTAAGGCCGGTATTTGATATTAGTAGACTTCTCTTGGCCAGAAATGCCTTTTTTGCCATAGCGAGTCTGCTTTTGATGTCTCCTTGCTCCGTCCGTCATTGGTTCTTTTACTGCCTAGGTAGCAGGATTCCATAACTTCATTGACTTCGTGACCATCAATCCTGATGTTAAGTTTCTCGCAGTTCTCATTTCTACTACTTCTCATTACCTTCGTCTTTCTCCGATTTACTCTCAAACCATACTGTGTACTCATTAGACTGTTCATTCAGTGCAGCAGATCATTTAATTCTTCTTCACTTTCACTCAGGATAGCAATGTCATCATTGATATCCTTTCATCTTGTATTTTAATTCCACTCCTGAACCTTTCTTTTATTTCCATCATTGCTTCCTCGATGTACAGATTGAAGAGTAGGGGCTAAAGGCTACACCCTTCTTAATACGAGCACTTCGTTCTTGATCGTCCACTCTTATTAATCCCTCTTGGTTGTTGTACATATTGTATACGACCCGTCTCTCCCTATAGCTTACCCCAACTTTTTTCAGAATCTCGAACAGTTTGCACCATTTTATATTGTCGAACGCTTTTCCAGGTCGATAAATCCTATGAAAGTGTCTTGATTTTTCTTTAGCCTTGCTTCCATTATTAGCCGTAACGTCAGAATTGCCTCTCTCGTCCATTTACTTTTCCTAAAGCCAAACTGATCGTCACCTAGCGCATTCTCAATTTTCTTTTCCATTCTTCTGTATATTATTCTTGTAAGCAGCTTCGATGCATGAGCTGTTAAGCTGATTGTGCGATAATTCTCGCACTTGTCAGCTCTTGCCGTCTTCGGAATTGTGTGGATGATGCTTTTCCGAAAGTCAGATAGTACGTCGCCAGACTCATATATTCTACACACCAACGTGAATAGTCGTTTTGTTGCCACTTCCCCCCATGATTTTAGAAATTTTGGTGGAATGTTATCTATCCCTTCTGCCTTATTTGACCGTAAGTCCTCTAAAGCTCTTTTAAATTCCGATTCTAATACTGGATCCCCTATCTCTTCTAAATCGACTACTGTTTCTTCTTCTATCACATCAGACAAATCTTCACCCTCATAGAGGCTTTCAATGTATTCTTTCCACCTATCTGCTCTCTCCTCTGCATTTTACAGTGGAAATCCCGTTGCACTCTTAATGTTACCACCGTTGCTTTTAATGTCACCAAAGGTTGTTTTGACTTTCCTGTATGCTAAGTCTCTCCTTCCGACAATTATATCATTTTCGATGTCTTCACATTTTTCCTGCAGCCATTTCGTCTTAGCTTCCCTGCACTTCCTATTTATTTCATTCCTCAGCGACTTGTATTTCTGTATTCCTGATTTTCCCGGAACATGTTTGTACTTCCTCCTTTCATCAATCAACTGAAGTATTTCTTCTCTTACCCATGGTTTCTTCGCAGCTACCTTCTTTGTACCTATGTTTTCCTTCCCAACTTCTGTGATGGCCCCTTTTGGAGCTGTCCATTCCTCTTCAATTGTACTGCCTACTGCGCTATTCCTTATTGCTGTATCTATAGCGTTAGAGAACCTCAAACGTATCTCGTCATTCCTTAGTACTTCCGTAACCCACTTCTCTGCGTATTGATTCTTCCTGACAAAGGTCTTGCACTTCAGCCTACTCTTCGTCACTACTATATTGTGATCTGAGTCTATATCTGCTCCTGGGTGCGCCTCACAATCCAGTATCTGATTTCGGAATCTCTGTCTGACCATGATGTAAACCAATTGAAATCTTCCCGTATCTCCCGGCCTTTTCCAAGTATACCTCCTCCTCTTGTGATTCTTGAACAGGGTATTCGCTATTACTAGCTGAAACTTGTTTCAGAACTCAATTAGTCTTTCTCCTCTTTCAGTCCTCGTCCCAAGCCCATATTCTCCTGTAACCTTTCCTTCTACTCTTTCCCCTACAACTGCATTCCAGTCGCCCATGACTATTAGAGTTTCGTCCCCCTTTACATACTGCATTACCCTTTCAATATCCTCATACACTTTCTCTATCTGTTCATCTTCAGCTTGCGACGTCGGCATGTATACCTGAACTATCGTTGTCGGTGTTGGTCTGCTGTCGATTCTGATTAGAACAGCCCAGTCACTGAACTGTTCACAGTAACACACCCTCTGCCCTACCTTCCTATTCATAACGAATCCTACACCTGTTATACCATTTTCTGCTGCTGTTGATGTGACCCGATACTCTTCTGACCAGAAATCCTTGTCTTCCTTCCACTTCACTTCACTGACCCCTACTACATCTAGATTGAGCCTTCGCATTTCCCTTTTCAGATTTTCTGGTTTCCCTACCACGTTCTAGCTTCTGACATTCCACGCCCCAAGTCGTAGAACGTTATCCTTTCGTTGATTATTCAATCTTTTTCTCATGGTAACCCCTCCCGGAGATCCGAATGCGGGAGTATTCAGGAATATTTTGCCAATGGAGAGATCATCATGGCACTTCTTCAATTACAGGCCACATGTCCTGTTGATACACGTTACGTGTCTTTAATGCAGTGGTTTCCATTGCCTTCTGATCCTCATGTCGTTGATCATTGCTGATTCTTCCGCCTTTAGGGGCAATTTCCCACCCCTAGGACAAGAGAGTGCCCTGAACGTCTATCCGCTCCTCCGCCCTCTTTGACAAGGCCGTTGGCAGAATGAGGGTGTCTTCTTATGCCGGAAGTCTTCGGCCGCCAGTGCTGATTATTTATCAAAATTTAGGCAGTGGTGGGGATCGAACCCGGGACCGAAGATGTTTTGATTATGAATCAAAGACGCTACCCCTAGACCACGAGTAGGTTGCGCAGACTGAATGTTAAATGTAATTTGGGCAATATATGAAGAGCAGTTTCAGCTTGTATTGAAATTGTAGTCATTTAAATTCATCTAAAAATACACTTGCACGTATTCATGTAGTTTAATTTTAAAACTTCAATAATAGTCAACCACCAGACAATTAGTCGAATAGACATTCACAGACACAACTTCAAAAGTAAAATTTCTAGGAGAAGTTTCTGAACCCTTGAGACCTAACACAGGTGCCCGACATGGCGATGGGTTCTCACCGTTTCTCTTATTCTATTCAATCTGGTCTACGAGAAAAAAAAAAAAGAAGGCACCGGTCTAGGAAAAGGAATAGGAAGATTTTAGGTGAAATATCTCTCTTTTGCTGATGATTTTGCAGTAATTTCTAAGGACGAAACACATGCAAAGACAACAGTCACGAAATTGCAGCTAATTACTAATACTAATAGCATATGAGAAAACAAACTACATTGAACATAATCAAAACAGAGAGAAATGTATACAAACACAACACGGAAACAATGAAAAGGTTGATAAGTTTGAGTATCTGGGAGAATGGATACAATCAAGTTGGTTAGATAACACCAGAACTTAAAAAAGAGCGAAGAAAAAGGAATTAGCATACAAACCCACCCAAAACCGATAAAATAAAAGATCAGTAACTAAACTGGAAGTAATTTACCTATCTGAATGCCTGATGATGAATAAATGAGGTGAACAAAAAGAACTGGAAAAGAAAGGATGGAAGATATTCAGAAACAATTAGGGTACCAAAAGAACAAAGATAACAATAAATGAAGACCTGTGCAGAAACATAGAAGGAATCAGACACAATAAGAAAGAGGAGATTGAAGTTTTACAGTCATATTTACAGCATGAGAACAGGCTAAGAACGAAAATTTTTAATTTCATTTCCAAATTAAAAAACACCACTGGATGGCTCGAAGAAAAAAGAAAGGAGAAAACTTAACCGTCACAGAAGGCTCCATACTGAACGGAGAAAGTTTCAGATTACTGATCAGTGCTGCAAAATTTCCTGTCCAGAAACGAAACTCAACCTAGGGGGCCGATGTCAAATGAGCAGAGACAGGCCATCAGCCCACGCACCAAGATTCTGCCTGGCTAGTCTCTTAAGCTTCAGCCTACTCGTAATCACCGCTAAACTATCTGTGAAGATAAAAGGAAAAAGACTGTACCTTTGTCTTAGGTTCTAAGCGGTCTATAATTGGCCAAATTCTGTAATAAATAAAAGAAATCAACACAATGTTAACAGTAATTTTTGCATTTACTTCCTACTATTAGAATTAAAGAACTAGTACTATAGTGATTACGGGTGAATTTGTAACGAAGGAAAGCAATAAAGTAAAGAGAACCAAATATTCCTCAACGTTGCAGTTAAATATTAGATTAATGATTAATTCCGTTCATTACGAGACAATTTGACTGCTAGTTTTTTGACATCCTGTTTCTTGTTGCGAAGTTGAATTAGAATTATAATCACAATTTAAAAGAACTTTGGAAGAATTAAGAAATAAGGCTAAACGGGTAGATAACAGTGGACTATAATTTCTAAAATCGTTGGAGGAAATGGCAACAATACGGCTGTATGCATTGGTTTATAGAATGTATGAGTCTAGCTATACACCATCCGACTTCCGTAAAAATATCATTCACATAATTCCGAAGACTGCAATACCTGACAAGTGCGAGAATTATCTCACAATCAGGTGAACAGCTGACGCCTCCAAGTTGCAGACAATAGTAATATACAGAAGAATGAAAAATAAAATTGAGGATGTATTAGATGACGATGAGTTTTGCTTTAGGAAAGGTAAAGGCACCAGAGAGGCAGTTCTGAAGTTTTGGTTGATAATGGAAGCAAGAGTGAAGAAAAATCAAGATACATTCATGGGATTTGTCGACCTGGAAAAAGTGTTCGATAATGTGAAATGATGCAAGATTTTCGCAATTCTGAGGAAAACAGGTTAAGCAATAGAGAAATACGGGTAGTATACAACATGTACAAAAGCCAAGAGGGAATATTAAGAGCGGAAGTCCAAGAACGAAGTGCTCGGATTAAGAAGGATGTAAGACAAGGATGTACTCTTTCACCGCTACTATTCAATCTGTACATCGAAGAGGGGAATTAAAATTCAAGATGAAAGGCTATCAACTATAAGGTTTGCCGATGACATTGCTATCCTGAGTGAAAGGGAAGAAAAATTACAGGATCTGGTCAATGGAGTGAACAGTATCACGAGTAAAGAATATGGACTGAGAACAAAACGAAGAAAGACGAAGGTAACGAGATGTACCAGAAATAAGAACGACGAGAAACTCAAAATCACAGTTGGTGATTACGAAGTAGATGACGTAAAGGAATTTTGCTACCTAGGCAGCAAAATAATCCATGACGGACGGACCAAGGTCCACATAAAAAGCTGACTAGCACTGGCAAAAAGGGCTTTCCTGACAAAGAGAAGTCTCCTAGTATAAAAAATAGGCCTTAAGATAGGACACATGTTAAGACATCAGGGAATGCTTTCTATGGTATTAGAGGGAGCTGTAGGGGGTAAAAACTGTAGTGGAAAACAGATATTCGAATAGGTCCACGAAATAATTGAAGAGGAATGACACGAATGACAACTAAACGGGTCATGCCATTAAAAGAAATCGCACCACGCACCATCTTCCTTGTTTGTCGGTCCGCAGGGCGGGGACAGCCAAGATCCTATCCCATCGTCGTCTAGGGCATCTCCGCGCACGTATTTGGTAAGATCCTATCCCATCGTCGTCTAGGTCATCTCCGCGCACGTATTTGGTCCATCGTCGTCTAGGGCATCTCCGCGCACGTATTTGGTCTCCAGTGGATGGAGTATAATTGTTATCTGTGATGAGATCCCCTTCCAACTGAGCCCCGATGACCAGTGAAGAGGTGTCTGGAGGCTTTCCGGACCGCAGTGGGATGCCAGCGAAAGTGTCGCCCATCACACAGCCATTGGGATGATTTCTTCATTGTGCGTCGTTTTTCTTTCCTTTCTTTTTTGCAATGTGACGTCAGAAAGTATTACGGACGTTCACAGCAGAATTATACATCTCCATCTACTTCCACAACAACACTCCGCAAGCCACCATACGGTGTGAGGTAAAGGGTACTTAGTGGAGCAGTGTCCCCTCTCCCTTTTCCTGTCCCAGTTGCGAAAGGTTTTAGAGAACAATTGGTGGTAAGGCTTCATATTAACCCGCATCTCTCTGGTCTTACCTTATAGGTCATTTCACGAGATATATGACGGGCAGTCAAATGAAAACGAGGCAGGTGAAAGAAAAGTAAGTCAATTTAATTTTTTTAAAAAATTATCGTTGTTCCCTTGTAAGGTGGCTATAATTTCGCACCTTACAAGCATCGTATATATGAATATATAAAGGAGGCTGACATTGTCACGCAGGTCTTGTAAATAATTGCTATCGCTTATTGCATGAAAGGTGACGGAGCGTCTTTACTATAAAAACGGCGTAATGAATGATTGCCTATACTTGTAGAGGTTGGAACGCCAGTGGAAATGAAACGGATGGCGGATCTGAAGCCCTGGGTGGAAGGGCCACACAGGTGTGTTGGTCCTGCTTAAACACAGGAAACAGCAAGACGGTCCTCGTAGCACCTAAGCGCTGAAGCACAATAGAGTCGCGACCGGCCGCTTTTGTAGTAGGGCCGGAAGGATAACCGGATAATACTTTGCAAGTCTTGGACGCAGGTGAGAGGAATGAAGAAGCGGCACCTCGGGAATCACGCAGGCTGGCTTATTTCCAAGGATTTTTACTCAGAAGCGTACCATTGTACGAGTATAGATTTTTCCCCGCAAACGTTCCGCGCTGGGCGACAAAAGACTAAAATATGGTTTGTCGGCGTTCGGAAGAATCTGTAGAGAGGGAGGATATTCCGTGGTTTCGGGAATATGATTCGTTTTCGGAATTGTGAGGGTGGGGTGCCAATCCTTGCTGGGAAGCCAGCGCCGGAGAGACGCGGTCTTCCGTTGTGAGCGCCCGTGTGTGACGGTCGCTCGACATCTGCTTTTGTTGGTACAGATGGACTTGCTGTCTTGGCTCTCAGTAGAGTTTATAGTTAGAACAGTTAGGAACTGTACTGTTGCGAACCTATGCAATTCTGGACTTCACCTCCGGGAGGAAGTAATTGAGAGCACTACCTCTGTCTACACTTACGTTGAGACCTTATCTGAACTCCGTCCTTGTGGTTGGGAGTCCGCGTTTCTCGTCCGTAGAACACAGAGAGGACAGTATTAGAGCATATTAGTCACAGGGCCGCCTTCTGTCGTCCTAGGGTTTGAAAGAGTTTATTTGTGGCTGGTGTTCTTCCGTCGTCGCAGACGAGTACGAGAACCATCACTTCAACGCACCGGACGCAGTACATACGGTGATAAAGCAAATTTCTTCGCCTTATCAGGGCGCCTTATTAGGCACGTTAGTTTATTTGCACTGAGGTTCATCATAATCATTCGTCCCCATTACGGTCGGAAGAGGGCAATGGCAAACTACCTCCGCTATGACCTTGCCTAGTCGGCGGTGCGGGTCTCCCGCATCGTTCACTGCGCTCCTCGGAGTATTAGACCTCATGATCTTCATCTAGGCAAGCTCCTCGACCGACTCAAAATTCGCATCTTTCCCATTTAGCCAACCCACTTATCCGCAGTATCTGTCCACGTCCTGCGTTCTCGCCAATTTTAGATTCCCACTGGAGTTCGAACGTAAATGTGCGCCTGCACTGATGATTGTGAATTCATAACTATCGATACGTGTCAATTATATGAATATGTGGTGTCTGTTCTTTCAGACATGTTTGAAACAACAGACACCAAGCATTCACGTAACACACACATACATTTATCGGTTGTTGTTATTGTTGTTATGATCTTCAGTAATGTGACTGGTTTGATGCAGCTCTCCATGCTACTCTATCCTGTGCGGGCTTCTTCATCTCCCAGTACCTACTGCAGCCACATCCTTCTGAATCTGCTTAGTGTATTCATCTTTGGTCTCCCTCTACGATTTTTACCCTCCACGCTGCCCTCCAGTTCTAAATTGGTGATCCCTTGATGCCTCAGAACATGTCATACCAACTGATCCCTTCTTCTAATCAAGTTGTGCCACAAACTCCTCTTCTAGCCAGTTCTATTCAATACCTCCTCATTAGTTATGTCATCTACCCATCTAATCTTCAGCATTTTTCTGTAGAACCACATTTCGAAAGCTTCTATTCTCTTCTTGTCCAAACTATTTATCATCCATGTTTCACTTCCACACATGGCTACACTCCATATAAATACTTTCAGAAACAACTTCCTGACACTTAAATCAATACTCGATGTTAACAAATTTCTCTTCTTTCCTTGCCATTGCCAGTCTACATTTTATATCCTCTCTACTTCGACCACCATCAGTTATTTTGCTCCCCAAACAGCAAAAATCCCTTACTACTTTAAGTGTCTCATTTCCTAATCTTATTCCCTCAGCATCACCCGACGTAATTCGACTACATTCCATTATCCTCGTTTTCCTTTTGTTGATGTTCATCTTATACCCTCCTTTCAAGACACTGTCCATTCCGTTCAACTGCTCTTCCAAGTCCTTTGCTGTCTCGGACAGAATTACAATGTCATCGGTAAACCTCGAACTTTTTATTTCTTCTCCTCGGATTTTAATACCTACTCAGAATTTTTCTTTTGTTTCCTTCACCGCTTGCTCAATATACAGATAGAATAGCATCGGGGAAAGGTTACAACCCTGTCTCACCCCCTTCCCAACCACTGCTTCCCTTTCATGTCCCTCGACTCTTATAACTGCCATCTGCTTCCTGTACAAATTGTAAATGGCCTTTCGCTCCCTGTATTTTACCCCTGCCACCTTCAGAATTTGAAGGAGAGTATTCCAATCAATGTTTCAAAAGCTTTCTCTAAGCCTACAATTGCTAGAAACGTAGGTTTGCCCTTCCTTAATCTTTCTTCCAAGATAAGTCGTAGGGTCAGTATTGCCTCACGTGTCCCAACATTTCTACGGAATCCAAACTGATCTCCCCCGAGGTCGGCTTCTACCAGTTTTTACATTCGTCTCTAAAGAATTCGCGTTAGTATTTTGCAGCTGAGACTTATTAAACTGATAGTTCTGTAATTTTCACATCTGTCCACACCTGATTTCTTAGCGATTGGAATTATTATATTCTTTTTGAAGTCTGAGGGAATTCCGCCTGCCTCTTACATCTTGCTCACCAGATGGTAGAGTTTTGTCAGGACTGGCTCTCCCGAGGCTGTCAGTTGCTCTAATGGAATATTGTCTACTCCCGCGGCCTTGTTCCGACTTAGGTCTTTCAGTGCTCTGTCAAATTCTTCACGCAGTATCATATCTCCCATTTCATCTTCATCTGCCTCCTCTTCCATTTCCATAATGTTGTCCTCAAGAACATCGCCCTTCTATAGACCCTATAAATTCTCCTTCCATCTTTCTGCTTTCCGTTCTTTGCTTGGGACTGGGTTTCCATCGGAGCTCTTGATATTCATGCAAGTGGTTCTCTTTTCTCCAAAGGCATTTTTAACTTTCCTGTAGGCAGTATCTATCTTACCCCTCGTGAGATAAGCCTCTACATCCTTACATTTGTCCTCTAGCCATCCCTGCTTAGCAAATCTGCACTTCCTGTCGATCTCATTTTTGAGACGTTTGTATTCCTTTTTCCGTGCTTTACTTACTGCATTTTTGTATTTTCTCCTTTAATCAAGTAAATTCAGTATCTTTTCTGTTTCCCAAGGATTTATACTATCCCTCGTCTTTTTACCTACTTGATGCTCTGCTGCTTTCACTACTTCATTCCTCAAAGCTACCCCATCTTCTTCTACTGTATTTCTTTCCCCCATTCCTGTCAATTGTTCCCTTATGCTCTCCCTGAAACTCTATATAATCTCTGGGTCTTTCAGTTTATCCAAGTCCCATCTCCTTAAATTCCCACCTTTCTGCAGTTTCTTCAGTTTTAATCTACAGTTAATAACCAATAGAATGTGGTCAGAGACCACAGATGCCCCTGGAAATGTCTTACAATTTAAAACGTGGTTCCTAAATCTCTGTCTTACCATTATATAATGTATCTGAAACCTTCTAGTATCTCCAGGGTTCTTCCATGTTTACAACCTTCTTTCATGATTCTTGAACCAAGTGTTAGCTGTGATTAAGTTATGCTCTGTGCAAAATTCTACCATGCGGCTTCCTATTTGATATCTTAGCCCCAATCCATATTCACCTACTACGTTTCCTTCTCTTCCTTTTCCTACTGTTGAATTCCAGTCACTCATGACTGTTAAATTTTCGTGTCCCTTCACTACCTGAATAATTTCTTTTATCTCATCATACATTTCATCAATTTCTTCATCATCTGCAGATCTAGTTGGCATATAACTTGTACTACTGTAGTAGGTGTGGGCTTCGTGTCTATCTTGGCCACAATAATGCATTCACTCTGCTGTTTGTAGTACCTCATCCGCACTCCTATTTTTTTTATTCATTATTAAACCTACTCGTGCCTTACCCCTATTTGATTTTTTATTTATAACCCTGAATTCACCTGACCAAAAGTCTTGTTCCTCCTGCCACCGAACTTCGCTAATTCCCACTATATCTAACCTATCCATTTCCCTTTTTAAATTTTCTAACCTACCTGCCCGATTAAGGGATCTGACATTCCACACTCCGATCCGTAGAACACCAGTTTTCTTTCTGCTGATAACGACGTCCTCTTGAGTAATGCCCGATCGGAGATCCGAATGGGGGACTATTTTACCTCCGGAATATTTTACCCAAAAGGATGCCATCATCATTTAATCATACAGTAAAGCTGCATGCCCCCGAGAAAAATTACGGCTGTAGTTTCCCCTTGCTTTCAGCCGTTCGCAGTACCACAACAGCAAGGCCGTTCTGGTTAGTGTTACAGGGCCAGATCAGTCAATCATCCAGATTGTTGCTCCTGCAACTACTGAAAAGGCTTCTGCCTCTGTTCGGGAACCACACGTTTGTCTGGCCTCTCAACAGATACCCCTCCGTTGTGGTTGCACCTACGGTAGGGCTATCTGTATCGTAGAGGCACGCAAGCCTCCCCACCAACGGCAAGGTCCATGGTTTCAGGGGGGGGGGCGGACATTTATATGTATATTTTCATAATATGTATGGATTTCCAACTGCATTCAGTGATGCTGTAAAGGCCTTATGATCAATAACTCCTCCTTCCCTGCTGAGTCGAAAAGTTCTGGTCTCTTTGCCACCTGGAGATCTAAGGTGAGACCCTCACGAGACAGTTCCATGATTGTTTGTTCAAGTTAATCTTCGGGTTAGGCATTTAGAACAATTTCATATGTTTCGCTGCCCTATTACCCAGCCTAATCAGTTGATTCTCACAGTCTATAACCTAAGACTGTAATCTATAGCTTAATACCACAACACACCCACAAAATTTACTGAATATATTCTCCAAGCTCCCCTCAAATATCCACCACTACCATTCCTGAATCAGGGACTATAAAAGCATCCCATAAAACATCCGATAACATGTTTGTTCCACCTTTAATACCTATATTCACCCAAAGTATTTCACATTTGCATTCTGTACTAACTTTACTAGATATTGTCGTTCTTTTTACGTCTGTTAACTGGCTTCACCACCGCCGTTCGATCTGTCTATAGCTTTCATGTAGAATGATGATACGCAAGTGCGAGCTAAAAATCAGGAGAAATAGGTATTCCTCATTTCCTAAACATTATAGCGCAGAGATTGCCGCATAAACTGGCTTTGCCGTATTTGTACATGAAAAAAATTACTTTCTGCTTCTAACAGCCACTTCACTTATAAGAAAAGTTTAGCATCAGACTTCCATCGCCTTTGTCGTGTTCACATCTTCATTGTAAGCAGTGTGTTGTCTGTGAGTGAAACGCACAAGGCATCACAAAACGACTGTTTACCAGGGTAGAATCCTCTGCTGAGAACAGAGTGTAATCTCTTGACGAAACTTTATAAAACGTCTGTTTACCAATGTGGAATACTATGCTGTAATTAGAGTGTAATATCTTGGGAAAACTCACGAGAAGTCTGTTTAACAGGGTAGAATCTTTGGTCGTAAAGAAGAATGCATCCTCGAATCTGATTTAGAGTGTTATTTCATGGCTTTGGCGACCGTTCAGAGACTCTGAAATTGTTTACCGTAGGCTAGATTCACCTGAGCCATTAGTTACTTCAGCCGCGTGGTCTAGGGCGTCTTTTCACGGTCCGCGCAGCTCCCCCCGCCGGAGGTTCGAGCCCTCCCTCGGGCATGGGTGTGTGTGTCGTCCTTAGCGAAAGTTAGTTTAAGTTAGATTAAGTAGTGCGTAAGGTTAGGGACCGATGACCTCAGCAGTTTGGTCCCATAGGACCTTATCAATAATTTCAAATTATTTTCCATTAGTAACTTCATCCTAAAACAGTAATACGGCTGTCGCAAGTCCTCCTTCACAACTTAACGTAGTATTAGGTTTAAAACTACTTGAGAAATGTGTTATTGACTGATTGCGCCTCACTTTTAAGAATGACTCTAATCGCGCTTTGGTTTTGTACACAAGATTACAGCTGATAGGGTTTGAAGTCTGGAAGTGGGATAGAGGGAAGGAGTGCTATAGTGAGAGAGTTTCAAGCTGAAGGGAAGTAAAGACAATCATACCTTCGATTCCCTCGGAACACATAGATCCAAAAGCCTCCTTAGAGAATTTCTAGAGTCTCGAGACAGCGCCTTCTCAGTATTATAGTAAACTGCCGCAGCTTGTAAAGCGCCACGTCACTGTCAGGGAAGTGTGGCAGAGAAGAGTAACCTGTAACCTCTACTAACCACCTTGTTGTTGTCGATGAAAATTTCAGTTTTATTAGTTTTAAGTTCCGTACCTGAAGCATTAAAAACGGAGCCCTTATGAATCACCTTTTTGTCGGTCCATCTGTCTGTCTTTTTGGTCGATTGTTAAAAATACATTTTTTCAGGAACGGGTAGACATATGAAGTTAAGGTCTGCAGTCCCTCCACTCTGCAATTAATGTAAGCTTCTAAGTGAATGCAGCCAAAAGATACGGTCATTTATGGCATGTATTTTGATACTCGCAAAGTCACTCACCAAAACCTATAATGTACTTCCAGGTGACATAGAACAATGAAATCCGTCCAGCAGCGAGGTTTAATAGGGCTAATTTGTGATTACATCACCCGAATTTTTTTTTTACATTTGTTATCCGACTGTCTGTCTGTCGGTCTGACAAGATCCCTCTTCTCAGGAAATGGTAACGTATAAAGCTGTAATTTAAGCCACTTACTAAGGACTGTAGTCTCTCGGGGGTGTAATACACGTAAGCTGCAAAATCAAGGCAATCAAAAGATACTGCCATTTATGTCACTTATTTTGACGCTCACAATCTCACTCACAAAAACCTCTAAGGTACTTCCCGTTGACCTAGAATAAAGAACTTTAGTAAGAAGCAAGATTTAATAGTGCATGTAAAGGGAAAATATTCTAAAAGTGTTCATTTGTAATTTTATCACACGAAAAAAAATATTTTTCTTGTCATTTGTTATTCGACTTCTTCTCGGGAACCTTGGAATTCTAGGGATCGATATCTCGCCAGTATCAGTGTCCGTAACAGGTAAAAATCGTCGACATTCTCGATTCTAGGGACGAATGAACTCTGTATGTACGTGAAGTTTGTACGGTACCCTTGGGAAGACAGTTCTACTCGCACATGGCCAATTTTTTTATTGAAATCTGTGTCTTTGGTTTAAGAACTTTTTTATCCAGATGATTCTGATAGAGTTCCACGCTAAACTATTTGTAACTGCGTGCTACCTTTCCCCTCAACATCTACATCGGGATATGGTTCCATTTCTACAATATGCTTAAGTTTTTAAACATTACGAGTAGCTCAGCAGTCAATGATGGTTTCATACGAGGGCAAGGTTTAGCAACTGAGCCAGCTGACATCACCTATTTTTCCCTTTATTTCATCAGTCTTGTGGCTAGTTTGTTGCGGCCACCGACAACCTTCTCACCTCTCAATCTTAGTACTAGAATAGCACTTACAGCCAACGTCCTCATATATTTTTTTGTGTTTATTCTAACCCTGCTTTCCCCTACAGTTTTCACCCTCTCTGGCTCACTGTAAGACAGTGGAAGCGACTTTTGAAATTTTTCCGGTGTATTTCTTTTTCCAGTAATTTTCGGGTCTGCAGCCGGATCCCATCAACATTCTGCCACGATACTTCGGCCCAGAGACCTCCGGCCATCCCCAGGTGAGTGGACGAAGTACTGGGGTGACCTTTGTCATTTACACTCTTTACATGAGAATATCAAGTTTACTATGGAGATTGAGAAAGACAGGACTATAACCTTTTTTTAGACGTGTTGGTACGCCGTAAGAGTGACGGGTCTTTGGGACATTCGGTATACTGAAAGCCCACACATACTGATCTATATCTTCATGTATCCAGGTGCCATCACCCCGCACAAACCGCCGGTGTTCTCAGTACTTTAACCCATCGGGCGCATGTAATATCGGATGCTGATAGCCTTCACGAAGAATTAGTGTATCTGGAGAAGGTTTTTAAAGAGAATGGCTATACTTCACGTCAAATACGGAAGGCCATGCGCAATTATGATAACAAGAAGCAACGCTCTGAGGAAACATGGCTATAAATCAACTGCGTTCCATCCATATGCCGGGAACATATCTTCTAAAATAGGCAGATTTTCTTAGGAAGAATAATATCAGTGTCATCTTCCGTCCACCAGCAAAGAGCAGGGTCTTAGTCGGATCCGTTAAAGATGATTTACAATTGTTGAAGGAGGGTGTTTATAAAATTCCCTGTGGGAGTGGCGCGGCAGTCAGACGACACGAACGGTCCAGGAACGCTGTGTAGAACACGAAAGACACACCCGTCTATGGCAGGCCTTAAAATCGGCAGTAGCAAAACGTTGCATTTCCATAGGACATTCAATGGAATACAATAACACCAAAATTTTAGCACCGGTTTCCAGCTTCTGGGACTCTGTAATTAAAGAATCCGTGGAAATACGTCTTGCTAACAATTTAATGAATCGTGATAACGGCTTACAGCTGGATAAATTTGGATTCCAATCGTTAAAATTATGCGTTCACAGCGGAATCGACATACTCAGTCGATACTCAGCAGTTAGACTATTTTACTTCACCACTGAGGGCAGCACACACAATCGTCTGCCTCGCGCATGTCATCTCCTAACGCATGCCCCGTAAACCGCCAGTACGATTCGTATGCGCAGAATTCCTTATACATACCATAACTGCATCAGGTCTCTTCGCTGCTTTGTCTACTCACCTGAGGATGGCCGGACGTCTCTGGGCCGAAATATCGTGGCAGAATGTCGATGAGATCTGGCTGCAAACCCGAAAATTACTGGAAGACCGTCGAAGTTATTTCCTGATGTCTTAACACCACTGTCATTGTATCGCTTCTTCTAGTCGGTGATTTCCACACCCTTTTTCTTGTGGATTTTACGTACAATCCCGTCTTTTTTCATCATTTCCGTCCACTTAGACTTGAACACACTTTAGTGATATCACAGCTCAAACTCTTCCATCCTTGTGATTTCCGGTTTCACACAGTCCACGATTCACTTGAATGCAGTTTTGCGCTCCATTCGTACTTTCTCACAAATTTGTTCCTCAGCTGAAGAATTGTATTTCATAACAGTAGACACCTTTCAGAAAGGCACTCTGTCTGTACTAGTCTGCTTCTCAGATACCTTCACAGTTATCTTGCTTTTTCCTATATTTGTCAAACTGCAGTGATTACACTTTCTAGAAATGGCCTTTCTCCTCACTTGCCTTGTCTTCTATGATATTCCGTATCTCACACTCTACGGCCTAAGAGAACTGCGAACACAAATTATCGTTTCGCTGTAAGTTTTATTTCAGTCAATGTGACAAAATTATTCAGCCGCTACATCGATTCAAATTCTTGTCGTCTAGATTACCTCACAGATATAGCTGGGCCCACGGATGCGCCAAAACATGCTGCGACAGAAGCAAGAACTTCAAGCATGTGTTGATTCCTAGTGCGTTCTTATGCAACCATCGGCCAAGAAGTATTAATGGGCGGTTCATAATATCCAAATAGCCGAAATCCGTTTAGCCACTACAGCTACACAGCGTTTTCAGCCTTGAATGAAATAAACTTGATACGGAAAAGTAACGTTCTCTCAGGTACCATTAGGCAACAAAATTTTAAATGTGACTCCAGACGATTACTGTGAACCTAATCCTACTCGTTATCATTATGGAATCGTGATCTGGGTCAGTCGCTTCTCTTTACTACGCTGATACCTACTTTCAGAATCTCTGTTTCACTATGAGGTAATCCACCTGCTACCTTCCTCTGTCTCCTGCTGTTTTCCAAGTATACCTCTCCCGACTATTATTTTGGAAATGAGAAGCTGAATTTAATTTCATAGTTCAAGGCGACTTTTGCTTCTCTCATTCCTATTGCCAAGGTTACATTCCCCTGTAACTCTTCCTTCTACTCCTTCCCGTGCTATACCCAGTCCCACAAGAGTGTTAGATCTTCATCTTCCTTTCCACACTGAACTGCTCGTTTCATGCTCTGGCTATGGGCGGTATAAAAATTGTATATCGGCTGTCATTAGTTAACTCGTGTATGATTGTCTGATTCATTTGAAGACTATTCTACACAATTTTAATGTATAATATACCTATGCTATAACTTCTGTGTCAAGCAATCACAACGCTCCACAGGGAAAAAAAACTGTGTACAGAAATACAACATAATGCCTGAACAAATCTTTCGGAAACTTCCAGCGACCCGATGTGGTATTCTGCGTGATGTTTCTGTAATAGAGGGACTATCTGATGTTGACTGCGGTTCTGGTTGGCGTCCTACGATTATTGGCGTCTTTTCGGTCTACTTAAGCTCTGTCTTTTCCCTTGTGTTACAAAAAATTTGATCCACACATTTCTCCCTACAGGAAGAAGTTTTACAGTGGTCTGTAATTGAGATACCCAAATCGTCCGCTAGTGACCCCTATCAGATCGGATTGAGGGAGGACATAGAAGCAATTCAGAGGCGGGCTGTCTAGATTTATTACTTGTAGGTTTGATCATCACGCGAGTGTTACGGAAATGCTTCAGGAACTCGGGTGGGAGTGGTTCAAATGGCTCTGAGCACTATGGGACTTAACATCTACGGTCATCAGTCCCCTAGAACTTAGAACTACTTAAACCTAACTAACCTAAGGACATCACACACATCCATGCCCGAGGCAGGATTTGAACCTGCGACCGTAGCAGTCGCGCGGCTCCGGACTGAGCGCCTAGAACCGTTAGACCACCGCGGCCGGCTCGGGTGGGAGTCTCTGGAGGAAAGGAGGCGTTCTTTTCGTGAATCGCTAAGGAGGAAATTTAGAGAACCAGCATTTGAGGCTGACTGCAGTACAATTTTACTGCCGCCAACTTATTTTTCGCAGAAAGACCACAAAGATAAGATAAGAGAGATAAGCGCTCGTACAGAGGCATATAGGCAGTCATTTTTCCCTCGTTCTGTTTGGGACTGGAGAAAAGATGCTAGTTGTGGTACGAGGTACCCTCCGCCACGCACCGTATGGTGGATTGCGGAGTATCTATGTAGATGTATATGTAGATGCGTATTCCTCAGCATACTTTTCATTTGGGTCGATGTCGTAAATGATTAGTTAACATTATAAGATTTTGTAGATTTCGTATATATTTACGAAAATCAGTATACATTTGCCAGACAAACATACCATTATAAAAATGTGATTGTAAATGGGTTTTTGTTTTATATTTTAGAGAGATTATTTACGTGCCATTACATTTGTGTTTTGTTTCATTTAAATAGAAGATCGTTTGCAATCCGTATCTGATATGGGATTGCACGTGAATTTCTAGCGGCACTGACTGTTCTCATATTTTCTCGTTGGTTAACATTGGTGCTCTAAAACCTTTGTTCTTGATTGTAAAATTCATTACACATTTCCATGTATCGTTCATATATCTCTTAAAAGCGTATCTGAACTTTTAGTACTGATGAAGTTCAGAGTTTTGCTTGTTAGCGTTTACGTTGGGAGAGTCACTGCTTCATGCATCCTTGTGTTCATGTGATTCAGTTCCGCTTTACCCTTCACATTCTGTCAGTATATGTAATAAGATCGTCGTTAGTATTTTATCACGCTTGTCACTGGTGTAGTTTGAAACTGACACTACTTGCTTCCTCATTTTAAATTTCACTTAATTCTTCTGGTATATGGAAGTTTCTACAAGTACAATTTCAACCTTGTCGCCATATTTTTTGCTCCCGTTACACAGTTACGTGTTTCATATCTAATCAATGTTTTTTTCGTTCACCGCTAACTGAAGTAATGACTTTGTCACTTAGTGTGAAACACACTATTTACCCTGATTTAATTTTTTATCTGTTTCATGAAATTTGTTCTCCATTAATGTTCTTTGAAAATAACGTGAACAGTCTCCCTTGAAATGAACGTAAACAGTATCGACCACAGGAAACATTTCTTTTTTTGTTGTTGTGTGTAATGAACGGAGCAGGCGTTACGAGCTCCAAGGACGTCAGCTGCTAAGGAGACCAACCGTACACCGAATTACGTCAGCGATAACCGATCAGGCATACGGGATGTAAAACAGTTTTCCTTTAGGTTTTACACATTTCCAGTTAATTTCATTTGTCAGGGACCTATGCAGTGGACTAATGAAATGCAAAATGCCCCGGGTCTATGTTTCGACATCATTCCCGACTGTAGCGCAATGCTTGTACTTTGGAACTAACTATTTTAAAAAATATACTGTCCTCTGCTTACGCACTTTTCTTGGTTATGCGTAAAGCAGCTTTAACGCACTTGGGTGCATAACTGTTTGAGAAGGGCATTGCAGGTCTTGTAATGAACAGTTCTACAAAGTTGTTGTACACACTAGTTCATTTTCTCGGCATGTCAGGCATAAAATAAAAGCGCTCGTGTGGTTTGAATACTATGTGGGTTACGTGCACATGTCATTCGCAATTTACTGCAAAAAAAGCAAAATTTGGCAACTAAATTTTGTAAGGGAGAAAGCCAAAGAGAGATAAGGTATATAGCCGGTGGAAGAAGAGTGGTATCAGATGAGATTAAAAGATCCCGGTTTGCTTCCAGAGCCTTCCCTTTGTGCGCGGGATCCCCGTAATTACTTTTATTGTGCCACCCGTCTCATATCACTGCCGAGGCCGGCTGGTTGCGCTTGTTCTTTCCCCCGCAGTTCTCAAAAAGCCGCTCTCAGCTTGGCTTCTCGTCCTCAGCGTACTGATGTACCACCATCATTTCTCGAAGCCGCTGAAAGAGTGTTGATCTTCACTGCTACGTTGGTGTTTCGAAAGAACGACGCTTTTGTTAATACATCTGAGTACATGCGACGATTTTGTAGCTTAAAACAAGCACTTCATGTAGCTTTCCTTTGTGCATTTAATTTAAAATAATGAACGACATGAAATGAACGATATAACATAAAGTGAGATAACAAGATGAGGCAAACTGAAAAGGAACAACAGATCCCGCGGACAGGGATTTCTCTTTCATTTTTTTAAGCAAGAGGAAAGAATCTTCGAATTCATTAGAGAGGCAGTACATTTGTAACTCATTACGCTTGAAGTATTACCCCTTTGTCCTGGGTGTCTCACATTTTCCGACGACATGAAACTTGTGATAATAGGTACACAGTGGATTATAGTGAGATAGGGAATCTATGATCTGGAATCCATTTCTATTGTGTTGTGGACATACACAACGTACACCCAATAAAAACAACGTAGCCCATAGTAACTGTTCAAAGGGACGGCCGCCAGTCTCAGTGGATTTATTGCAATGGAGCATGCAGTTCTGCCTCACTCTCAGAAAGGTCCTGGGTGTCTGTTGTACACTGCAGCAGACACGATATGATGTATCCATGGCGAGGTATGTTACTGTGTACAGTGCATAACATGTAGTCAAAGACTGAACTTTACTCCTTACGACAGTTGGCAGGCATGCGTTTAATGTACTGTGCGGCAGGATATAGTGCCCGTAAAGCGGCACGAATGTACAGAGAACGCTTTCCCAACAGGCGTCATCCCAATTGGAAGATCTCCGGCGATACCAACTCAGAACAGACGGGATCGTTCCTGCCAAACACATTTTCAGACACCAGTCTTTGAGAAGACGGTGCTGGACCGTGAGGTCGACAACACAGCAATATGGACCCCTCAACATTCTCGTGAAACGTACACTCCGAAGGATACAGTGTGGAGAGAACTGGTGGAACAGGAACTGCACTGCTACCGTAAAGAATGTGTGCAAGAACGGGGACCAATGTATTTGGAGACCCGCGTTCACTTCTGTTAGTGGATTATCCACCACAGTGCCATAGTGCCGAACTTCCCGCAGTTTGTATTGTTCACGGATGAGGCCTCATTCATCCGTGATGGTGCTTTTAACGGCCTCAGTAGCCCTATGTCCGGAGTGACGACAATCCCCACGCCACCGACATCGGAGGACGCGAGCAACGGTTCTCTGTTAATGAATGGGTTTCAATGTCCATGATCACCAAACAGGACCTTATTCGCTGCCTCCCCATCGGAGTGGTCCATATTACCTGGTGTTCCTGTGAAATGTGCCGCCACAGTTCTTGGAGATTATACCCATTGTTGTCTGTGAAAGGGCCTGCTTTCAGTACGGCGGTGCAGCCACCCACTTAGATGTTAATGTCTGCGAGCACCTGAATAACACGTACCCTCATCGTAGAATTAGTAGGGATAGTCCTGCCACACGGCCAGCGCGATCGCCGGATCTCATACCCCTGCACTTTCTCCTCTCAGGAAAACCCCCAGAGAAACGGATGAAGACCTGATTGCTAGGGTTCAAGCTACCTGTTTCCTGGTATACCGGACACCAGGGACCATGGCGAGATTGTGGCAGAACTTCATGCGCCGTTGCCATGCGTGTATTACGTCTGGCGCTCGTCACTTTGAAAAATTTTTACGAACTGCTTTGTTGTCATGCTGCGTACGCCGTGTATGTCAGCCTGTTTCAGTTTGATTCAAAAGATTTCATGCACGCTGTAGTGGGAAGTGGGACTCCGGTACTAACTACTGCTTCATAATACACTTACTCCGCAATGAAATGTATCATAAATAATATTCCTCGAATCAAGACTCGACATAAGATCACTCTTCATAAAAATTCAATAGTCGATTGCTTTGGCTCAGATATGTGTCCAGTACTTGCCAGCATCCCTAAGAAGTTAAGCTACTTAAGACGAGCCTCATATAGAGCATGTCCGTGGCTCGTGATCTTGCGGTAGCGTTCTCGCTTCCCGCGCACGGGGTCCCGGGTTCGATTCTCGGGAGGATCAGGGATTCTCTCTGCCTCGGGATGACTAGGTGTTGTGTGTCTTTCATCATCATTTCATCCTATTTCACTCGCGATTCGCCGTAGTGGCGTTAAAGAACTTGTGGAGCGGCGGTCGAACCGCCCCGCGAGGGGTCTCCCGGCCAGCAATGCCATACGCTCATTATTATTATATAGAGCATAATTTAAATGGCACAAATTATCGCTTACGTAGTAATGAAATCCCTCGGCAGGCAAGATAATGATCATATACGTATTAATAACATAGAAGAGAAAGAATGGATAACTCATTAAACATTGTGGTATTATGATACTTTAATTCAGACATTACCTGAACTAAATGACACAAAACGCTTGGACGATATTGATGTGAGAGAACTGACAGAAGCTCTAAAAGCTACAAAAAATAGGAAATCACTGGTTTAGATGCTATCAATATGAGACTGGGAAAATATGGGATGCTATTCCTGCATCTAAGACTTCTTTATATATTTGATCAATGTTGGAGAAATAAGAAGGCACCAAAAGACTGACGGAGAGCTAGAGTAATACCCGTCTTTAAAAACGGCGATAAAAATAGCTGTTCAACTGTGTGTGATTTCCTAAGGGACCAAACTGCTGAGGTCATCGGTTCCTAGATTTACACACTACTTAAACCAACTAATTAGTAGAACAACACACACACTCTTGCCCGAGGGAGGACTCGAACTTCTGGCGGGAGGGGCCGCGTAATCCGTGACATGGAGCCTCAAACCGCACGGCCACTCCGCGCGGCGATAAAGATAAATGTATTAACTATCGATGTATAAGCCTCCTCGATTCATCCCATAAATTATGTGTCAAAATCCTGTATGTAAGACTTAAGAAAATCGTGGAAATCTTAGTATCTGTGAAGTCAAATGGCTCTGAGCACTATGGGACTCAACTGCTGAGGTCATTAGTCCCCTAGAACTTAGAACTAGTTAAACCTAACTAACCTAAGGACATCACAAACATCCATGCCCGAGGCAGGATTCGAACCTGCGACCGTAGCGGTCTTGCGGTTCCAGACTGCAGCGCCTTTAACCGCACGGCCACTTCGGCCGGCTCTGTGAAGTCAACTGAGCATTGATAAATATCTCAGATAAACAACGCAAAAAAAAAGAAGAATGAACATCTGGCGCGTGGGGACGAGCATTCCGGCAAGGCCAAGAGAATAGAACCATCAACTATTGACAATGTCTTTACACTGCAACAATTTACAGAAAAGAGACGAGGCTTCAGCAGGGAAACCCATCTCGCTTTTGTGATTCTTGAGCAAGCTTTCGATAACGTGAACAGGCAAATGCTATGAAATATCATGGCTGAACGAGGTTAGCCATCTCACCTCATAAATGCTATTAAGAGTCTATACACAAACAACGAAATAGCTATGACAAATATAACAACAAAACCAATTAATACAAACAAAGGAGCTCGACAAGGATGCTGTTTTTCTTCACACTGTTCTATATATATATATATATATATATATATATATATATATATATATATATATATATATATAGAGAGAGAGAGAGAGAGAGAGAGAGAGAGAGAGATGAAATTATCAGCAAATGGAAGACGTTGAACATAAATGGAGTTCTTTTAGAACGTGATCGCAGACTAAATGTAATTTTACGCTCCTGGAAATAGAAAAAAGAACACATTGACACCGGTGTGTCAGACCCACCATACTTGCTCCGGACGCTGCGAGAGGGCTGTACAAGCAATGATCACACGCACGGCACAGCGGACACACCAGGAACCGCGGTGTTGGCCGTCGAATGGCACTAGCTGCGCAGCTTTTTTGCACCGCCGCCGTCAGTGTCACCTAGTTTGCCGTGGCATACGGAGCTCCATCGCAGTCTTTAACACTGGTAGCATGCCGCGACAGCGTGGACGTGAACCGTATGTGCAGTTGACGGACTTTGAGCGAGGGCGTATAGTGGGCATGCGGGAGGCCGGGTGGACGTACCGCCGAATTGCTCAACACGTGGGGCGTGAGGTCTCCACAGTACATCTATGTTGTTGCCAGTGTTCGGCGGAAGGTGCACGTGCCCGTCGACCTGGGACCGGACCGCAGCGACGCACGGATGCACGCCAAGACCGTAGGATCCTACGCAGTGCCGTAGGGGACCGCACCGCCACTTCCCAGCAAATTAGGGCCACTGTTGCTCCTGGGGTATCGGCGAGGACCATTCGCAACCGTCTCCATGAAGCTGGGCTACGGTCCCGCACACCGTTAGGCCGTCTTCCGCTCACGCGCCAACATCGTGCAGCCCGCCTCCAGTGGTGTCGCGACAGGCGTGAATGGAGGGACGAATGGAGACGTGTCGTCTTCAGCGATGAGAGTCGCTTCTGCCTTGGTGCCAATGATGGTCGTATGCGTGTTTGGCGCCGTGCAGGTGAGCGCCACAATCAGGACTGCATACGACCAAGGCACACAGGGCCAACACCCGGCATCATGGTGTGGGGAGTGATCTCCTACACTGGCCGTACACCACTGGTGATCGTCGAGGGGACACTGAATAGTGCACGGTACATCCAAACCGTCATCGAACCCATCGTTCTACCATTCCTAGACCGGCAAGGGAACTTGCTGTTCCAACAGGACAATGCACGTCCGCATGTATCCCGTGCCACCCAACGTGCTCTAGAAGGTGTAAGTCAACTACCCTAGCCAGCAAGATCTCCGGATCTGTCCCCCATTGAGCATGTTTGGGACTGGATGAAGCGTCGTCTCACGCGGTCTGCACGTCCAGCACGAACGCTGGTCCAACTGAGGCGCCAGGTGGAAATGGCATGGCAAGCCGTTCCACAGGAGTACATCCAGCATCTCTACGATCGTCTCCATGGGAGAATAGCAGCCTGCATTGCTGCGAAAGGTGGGTATACACTGTACTAGTGCCGACATTGTGCATGTTCTGTTGCCTGTGTCTATGTGCCTGTGGTTCTGTGTGATCATGTGATGTATCTGACCCCAGGAATGTGTCAATAAAGTTTCCTCATCCTGGGACAATGAATTCACGGTGTTCTTATTTCAATTTCCAGGAGTGTATGTAGAGATAACCTAACCATGATTACAGAGAATGAAGATGGGCTTCAGATGGGAGTCCGTAATTTGCCGCAGATAGCCTCAAATTACCATCTAACACTGGGGATAGGTAAAACGAAAGTGATGGCACTTCAGGGCAGAGACTCAGTAAGATTTAAAATAGTCTTTAAAAATGAAATCTTAGCACAAGTAAAAAATTTTACTAGCAAATAATAGATTTCAGGTATCAGTCGTCCTTTTGAAATTTTGTTGGCAGATCTAGATTTCAGATAGAAACTAGCCATTCTCGATGCACTATCATTTTTGATCAATGCATGTAAAGCCTGTTGGCCGGGCTTCATCCACAGTTTATTGAACTGTGGATGAAGCCCGGCCAACAGGCATTACATGCATTGATCATAAATGATGGTGCATTGAGAATGGCTAGTTCATTGAGCTGTGGATGAAGCCTGGGCAACAGGCATTACATGCATCGATCAGAAATGATAGTGCATTGAGAATGGCTAGTTTCTGGCTGAAATCTAGAGCTGCCAATAGAATGAAAAAGGACGACTGATTGCTGAAATCTATTATTTACGAGTCGATACAACAGTCTCTGCGTGCAATAGCCTTTGGAATGGAAGGTAACCTGATAAAACATTTTAAATATCTAGGGTGGGGCATCACTTACGAATGTAATCTCGATGTAGGCCGGTAATTAAATAAATTTACTTCTATATGTAGAACCATCGTGGAAAGTTTGCTGAACAAAGCAAGGGAAGAAACCGAATTGAAGCTTTTTAAAACAAAAACAATGCCAACACTTACTTATGTAAGTGAAGCATCGGCACCAACAAGATATGAAGAAAGTAGAATACAGGCTCAAGAAATGAGATGTCTAAGAAGTGCGGAAGGATGTACAAGGGAAGATCGAAAAAGAAATGAAGACACAAATACAAAAATGGCTCTGAGCACCATGGGACTTAACTTCTGAGGTCATCAGTCCCCTAGAACTTAGATCAACTTAAACATAACTAACCTAAGTACATCACACACATCCATGCCCGAGGCAGGATTCGAACCTGCCACCGTAGCGGTCGCGCGCTTCCAGACTGTAGCGCCTAGAACCGCTCAGCTACCCAGGCCAGCACACAAATGCAATTCTCGGGTTTGTCGCCGGATCGTATTGTGTAACTCGATCAATACTGCATCGATGCAACTGCTCGACTTCATCAAGTGGTGGTAGCTGCTGCTGTTGCTGCTGCAAGGCGCGACTGATGATAATCACGCCGCAGCGTCGAAATTTATCAAGCCGGGATTAGGCAATATGCATGCACCGGGAGACGCTCGTAGTTGGAGGAAGGCGGCGCTCCTGGAGCCACGGAAAGGCCATCCGCGCGTGCGATATGGGCAATGTTTGTGCTGCCGGACGCTCCTGTGGTTAAAGGCTGAATTAAATCTTAGTAGTACGTTACGTCGCGTATGAATCGGAAGTTCTTGTTTTACTTGTTCTGATTTAATGTGCTGGATTCAAGGCGGCGCATAATTGAAAATCTGCGACCCTGTTGACAAGATTGTCCGCCGTACGGGTACGTATGGTCTCCTTAACAACACAGTCCCAGAAAGATGACGCTGTGGATAAAATTTCAGTCTTATCGTAAAACATACGATGTCCCGTGTCCAGTCAATATTCCGCTACTGCAGATTTATCAGTCTGGCCCAGGCGCGTATGACGATGGTGATCGACGAATCGTTTCTGGCACGGTTTGGCGTGTCTGCCCAATATAAGATTTTCAATATTGGCATGGGATTTCATACACGCCACGTTTCCTAAGGCAACGGCCGTCTTTGGCCGAGCACAAAAAATTCCTCTATTTTGCTGGTGGCCTAAAAACACGCTTGATATCGTGCCTTTTGAGGATGCTTTCTATTCTTGAAGACATGTTGCCAAAATACGGCAAGAACACTGAAGATGTATGAAAAGATTTAGGAATATATAAGCTAAATGAGAAAATAAAGGCAAATACGAGAAAATGCGAGGAACATGTAGGGTGCTTGGTGGAGAAAGGTTCCCGATAAAGGCTATAAATTACAAATGCAGAAGATTGTAAGAAGACCATGCAAGGAACGGGTACCGTAACGGCGGAAAGTTCCACGGGAATGGAAGAAGACCCAGATCAAAGCAATCTTTAAAAAGGGTAGAAAATCGGATGCACTTAATTACCGGCCAATTTCACTGACATCGATTTGTTGTAGAATCGTGGAACATATATGGTGTTCAGACATAATGACCTTTCTGGAATCTGAGAAGTTCATCTGCACGAACCAGCACGGTTTTGGGAAACAGCGGTCATGCGAGACACAGCTGGCCCTCTTTGTGCATGATATACAACAGGCTCTAGATACCGGCTCCCAGGTTCTCGACATTCGAAAGGCGTTCGACTCAGTTCCGCACTGTCGCTTGCTACAAAAAGTGCGCGCTTACGGTCTATCCAGTGACATATGCGGTTGTATGGAAAGTTTTCTGACAGACAGAGAGCAGTATGTCGTCCTGAACGGATAACTTCAACAGAAACAAGAGTAACTTCAGGTGTGCCCCAGGGCAGCGTAATAGGTCCTCTGCTTTTTACGATTTACATAAGCGATCTGGTTGATGGTATTGGCAGCGGCCTTAGACTGTTTGCCGATGATGCTGTAGTCTACAGGAAAGTAGTATCACACGAAAGTTTGTACCAAATCAATGAGGATTTGCAAGAAAATAAATGCGTGGTGTAATGACTGACAGTTCTCTCTCAGTATTAGTAAGTGCAACCTACTGCGTATAACAAGGCGATAAATGATCAGTCTTTGGAAGCGGTAACATCAGTCAAGTATCTGGGTGTGACTATTTGAAATGATCTCAAATGGAATAATCTGATTACACACGTAACGGGTAAGGCGAACTCTAGATTGCGGTTTATTGGTAGAATCCTGAAGCGATGCAGTACTTCAACAAAAGACATAGTTTACAATACGTTAGTTCATCCAGTCTTGGAGTATTGTTCGTCTGTATGGTTCCCTTACCAGTTGGGTCTGATTCATGAGATTGAGAAGGTCCAAAGAAGAGCGGCAAGATTCGTGACTGGTACATTGAGCCATCGCGAGAGCGTTACAAATCTCATAGAAAGTTTGAAGTGGGACACACTTGCAGATAGACGGCGCGCTAAACAGAAGGAGCTGCTCGCTAAATTCCGAAATCCAATCTTCGCCGAGGATGTAGAGCATATATTATTACAACCAACTTTCATATAGCGTAATGATCATCATTCAAAGATAAGGGAAATAAGAGCTCGTACAGAGGTGTTCAGACAGTCGTTTTTTCCCTCACGCGATCCGCGAGTGGAACAGAGGCGGGGGGGGGGGGGGGGGAGGGGTTTGACTTTGGCGCGAATTGTGCCCTCCGCCACACACCGCTTGGTGGCTAGCGGAGTATATATGTAGATGTAGATGTAGATACTTGGCCTAATACATAAGTGAAGAAGAAGACGAAGCCCAAATGGCTTATTGGGGGTCAACTCTCCCGCTGAGAACTGCTTAGCAGACGCGATTAATGTGTAAATATAATTATTAATACACATCTTCATAGCTGAGATCGCTAACGCACACCTGTGGGACGGCGCTCGACCCTGAGGTTGCCTTTTCAAATCCTGGAAGTGGAAGAAATTATTACAACCAGTACTTGGCCAGTACGCGAAGGAGATGTGATGCTGTAAGACTTCTGGTCGCTAGAATTTTCGCCAACATACTTGATAAATTTACCAACCTCTCCGCAGTGCCTCGTGTAGTGAGGGCATATGGCACCGTTCATACTGATCCATCCTTCGGCGGCCGTCTTAACGCTATTTGAACAGTGGGTCATGTGGCGGCTCCCACCCCTCACCAAAATATAACACAAATATGATGCCACGCTACACACACACCCCTACTGTCACTTACATTCAACAGTTATGTAGTGGCGTGGCAAGACAGCCAAGCCACTCGGAGGTAGCCGAAATGCACGCGTTAAAGCTCACGCAGATTGGCGTGAGGTCTGGAAAATTACAAGGAAATGAGAACTTAGAAAAACGGACGCAGTTGCTGTTATACTTTAATCCATAATTGTAGAACATCGCTCTTGATTTTACATGCTTCATAACATAAATATCAAATGCTATGGCGCCTTGCTAGGTCATAGCAAATGACGTAGCTGAAGGCTATGCTAATTATCGTCTCGGCAAATGAGAACGTATTAGTCAGTGTAGCATCGCTAGCAAAGTCGGCTGTACAACTGGGGCGAGTGCTAGGAAGTCTCTCTAGACCTGCCGTGTGGCGGCGCTCGGTCTGCAATCACTAACAGTGGCGACACGCGGGTCCGACGTATACTAACGGACCGCGGCCGATTTAAAGGCTACCACCCAGCAAGTGTGGTGTCTGGCGGTGACACCACAAGTTACACCAAACAAACAGCTCTGACACTTCGCGAAAGAGTCATGCCGTTGTGCGAGAAGGAAACAAGAACTTTTCTTGTTAGGCAATAGGGGTCTTCCAGCCAAATATGCCATTTGGTAGTCAACATAGCACAAAATATGAGTGCCGGCCAGGGTGGCCGAGCGGTTCTAGGCGCTACAGCGTGGAGCCGTGCGACCGCTACGGTCGCAGCTTCGAATCCTGCCTCGGGCATGGATGTGTGTGGTGTCCTTAGGTTAGTTAGGTTTAAGTAGTTCTAAGTTTTAGGGGACTGATAACCTTAAAAGTTAAGTCCCCTAATGCTCAGAGCCATTTGAACAAAATATGAGTGAGTTGCATCAAGTCTGGCGCCCTTAACTAGTAATAAATTTCAAGAGCATAGCAGCCTAAAGTCTTCATTGCAATAATGTGGTTAATTTGATAAATGACGCAGACTGATATTCTGTTTGTATGACATTTCAGTACCTGTTTTTTTACGAATTACGGTGCAGTGTTCCCTCGCACATACCCGCATATCCGAAGGAGCAATGAAAAGTACTTGTGAACAACAAAGGCACCGCAATATCGTATTTATCCGTCAACATCGAGCAAGTGCTTTTCAAATAATATGTCTCCCCTGTACGGGAATATACACTCCTGGAAATGGAAAAAAGAACACATTGACACCGGTGTGTCAGACCCACCATACTTGCTCCGGACACTGCGAGAGGGCTGTACAAGCAATGATCACACGCACGGCACAGCGGACACACCAGGAACCGCGGTGTTGGCCATCGAATGGCGCTAGCTGCGCAGCATTTGTGCACCGCCGCCGTCAGTGTCAGCCAGTTTGCCGTGGCATACGGAGCTCCATCGCAGTCTTTAACACTGGTAGCATGCCGCGACAGCGTGGACGTGAACCGTATATGCAGTTGACGGACTTTGAGTGAGGGCGTATAGTGGGCATGCGGGAGGCCGGGTGGACGTACCGCCGAATTGCTCAACACGTGGGGCGTGAGGTCTCCACAGTACATCGATGTTGTCGCCAGTGGTCGGCGGAAGGTGCACGTGCCCGTCGACCTGGGACCGGACCACAGCGACGCACGGATGCACGCCAAGACCGTAGGATCCTACGCAGTGCCGTAGGGGACCGCACCGCCACTTCCCAGCAAATTAGGTACACTGTTGCTCCTGGGGTATCGGCGAGGACCATTCGCAACCGTCTCCATGAAGCTGGGCTACGGTCCCGCACACCGTTAGGCCGTCTTCCGCTCACGCCCCAACATCGTGCAGCCCGCCTCCAGTGGTGTCGCGACAGGCGTGAATGGAGGGACGAATGGAGACGTGTCGTCTTCAGCGATGAGAGTCGCTTCTGCCTTGGTGCCAATGATGGTCGTATGCGTGTTTGGCGCCGTGCAGGTGAGCGCCACAATCAGGACTGCATACGACCGAGGCACACAGGGCTAACACCCATCATCATGGTGTGGGGAGCGATCTCCTACACTGGCCGTACACCACTGGTGATCGTCGAGGGGACACTGAATAGTGCACGGTACATCCAAACCGTCATCGAAACCATCGTTCTACCATTCCTAGATCGGCAAGGGAACTTGCTGTTCCAACAGGACAATGCACGTCCGCATGTATCCTGTGCCACCCAACGTGCTCTAGAAGGTGTAAGTCAACTACCCTGGCCAGCAAGATCTCCGGATCTGTCCCCCATTGAGCATGTTTGGGACTGGATGAAGCGTCGTCTCACGCGGTCTGCACGTCCAGCACGAACGCTGGTCCAACTGAGGCGCCAGGTGGAAATGGCATGGCAAGCCGTTCCACAGAACTACATCTCTACGATCGTCTCCATGGGAGAATAGCAGCCTGCATTTCTGCGAAAGGTGGATATACACTGTACTAGTGCCGACATTGTGCATGCTCTGTTGCCTGTGTCTATGTGCCTGTGGTTCTGTCAGTGTGATCATGTGATGTATCTGACCCCAGGAATGTGTCAATAAAGTTTCCCCTTCCTGGGACAATGAATTCACGGTGTTCTTATTTCAATTTCCAGGAGTGTAGTTGGTTATGTGCAGTGCTGAATGCCTTACTTCTGAATGTCAATTGACCTACTTTCAGTTATTTATTCTAAATATCACCCTTTGCGTCGAATGTAATATGACCTACATATATGGTTGAGCAACTGATAGAAGTCCTGAAAACGTCTCCGCATCCAAAGCTGCCTGATTTTCTGATAGAAGTTGACCCCATTGTTAGGCGGAACAATACCAACATTCAAATATAGTTAGTTACCCATCTTGATATTTCACTTTTTAGTTTGCATATTAACAGCAATGGTAAGCGGCGTATTACATTTCGAAAAAAGATTGGTATATTCCTGGTTTGTTGTAACACTTTGTAATAACTAACGCTCCGTTTACTGTAATACTTTACGGTAGCTAGCCCTATTTAAACCCGTCAAAGCTCATTGTGTATGTCAAGAATTCCAGATGCAAACCAAATTCTTGCGCTACCGCAGTCCTCCTTCCTCCTGTTAGAACCATTCCACCCTACAACTGGTTGAATAACGGTAAACCAACGTCATTCTCAATATTAAGTTACATCTGCATGATTCCTTAACTTTTTTTATCTGCATTACACAGTCGCTCCTTTTTCTCCAAATAGATTCGAAGCGATAGGAATTTATTTTTAATACATACGCGTTCCCACTCCTGGTGTAAGGGGTGCCTATAGTTGTTACTACACTCAAGAGCACATTTTAGTGGATACACTTATTTAAAATAGTACCGAGCGTGAAGCAATGTCATTGTGACCGCAGATGTATAGAACAACACAGTTACAACTAACACAATGAAGACCACTAATACAGTAGCAAACTTAATGAAACTTGCTATCAGTTCATAACTTGGTGCCTAAGTGGAACTGAGCCTTAATACTTGGTCTGCTGGAACAGAGACTGAAAAATTAGAAGTACGTTACAGGTAACAGAGAACCTGAATTTTCTACGTGAATAATTGGTGTCACCTCGTATTCATATAACTTTTTCGCCTGGACAGGCACTGAATCCACTACCTACTGTGCGGATGCACATTTACGTACGACCTCCAGCAGGAATCTAAAAACTGGTGAGCATGGGGGACTGTGGATAGGTGCCGTTAGTTGGGGATGAGAGTCGGCCAGGGAATGTGCCGAGGTAGTCTACAAGTTTGTCTGGGTGGCCCTGTGGTTAAGGCAACAGTCAAATATGCAGGAGATCCCGGTCGGGCACACATTTTCTCTCGTCACCGCTAATTCCACTTAAAGCCCCGATGCAGCTGACATCAATAGCCATTCACTTTCCTTTCTCTGTCCCCTCTGCCGTCAATTTACATAATTTGAATATTGCTAGCCATGTAGCGAAGGCTCAATGTGTCTGAACGTGTGTCATGAAAGTGTTCCGCATACATACACCTCGGCCGGCCTCTGTGACCGAGCGCTTCTAGGCTTTTCAGTCTGGAACAGCGAAGACCGCCACGGTCGCTGGTTCGAATCCTTCCTCGGGCATGGATGCGTGTGATGCCCTTAGGTTAGTTAGGTTTAAGTAGTTCTAAGTTCTAGGGGACTGATGACCACAGATGTTGAGCGCCATAGTGCTCAGAGCCAACCGAACACCTTCCGCACATCGTAACATTCAGTGCAGCAGGAGCATCAGACAAAGAGATTCAAAAATAATATTACAGAATGCAGAAAACAAGTAACTTACGGGAATTGTGTCGAGGTCCGGTGAGCAGGCCAGTCTGTGGACGGTTTTTAGGCGGTTTTCCATCTGCCTCGGTGAATTGGGGGGGGGGGGGGGGGCTGGTTCCCCTTATTCCGTCTCAGCTACACTGTGTCGGCAGAAAAAAATTGTTCAAATAGCTCTGAAGACTATGTGACTTAACATCTGAGGTCATCAGTCCCCAAGAACTTAGAACTACTTAAACCTAACTAAGCTAAGGATATCACACACAGCCATGTCCGAGGCTGGATTAGAACCTGCGACCGTAGCAGCAGCGCGGTTCCAGATTGAAGTGCCTAGATTCGCTCGTCCACACCGGCCGGCACACTATGTCGGCGACTGCTGCGCGAACAAGACCTCCACGAACACCACCATTGCTCTACCACGCAAACATAGGGGCTACACTCGTCTGGTGTCAGACGTTTCCTGGAGGGGTGGGGGGGGAGGTCAACCAGGGGGGGGGGGGGGGGCGAACCGCACAATAGCCCTGGCAGAGTGGTTCGGTGTGGGGCGGCAGAGGGGTGAAGTGGACTGCGGTGGTTACCGTCGTGCGGTTGTGGACCATTGCGGCTGCGGCGGGGACGGAGCCTCTCCGTCGTTTCTAGACCCCCGGTTCACATACAATACAGTATAATACAACTTCCGGGAAAATTGTCTGGGTATAGGTCCATGGAAGTCATACAATGCGCAATTAACAGTACTTGGATTTAACTGAAGCACGCCTTCCGCAATGGAAAGTGCGGGAAAGAGCCACGCAGCAGAGCGAGTGCTCCATGGTTTCCACTTCTCTGGGAGTCACAGCTGCAAAACCCCGTTCTTTGAGGTTTGATCTGGATGTTCAAAGTGCGGCTACTAAGAATGCGCCAGATAATACACTTAGTGGCCAGTGGGTGACTTCCAGATGGTTGAGGCCAGTGGAGATCGAACTTGAGATTTACACATGTCTTTTCTTGATTAGAATGGACTAGTTTGCAATAGACTGCAAGGCGCTGGAGCCGAAGAAATAAGTCATAACGAGGTGATGGGAGATCAGCTTCTGCGCCGTGAATGAAAAACTCTTGCGACTGATTGCAGAATACTATTCAACTGTCCTTACCAAGTAGGTGTGGCTCCAATGGCTCTGAGCACTATGGGACTTAACTACTGATGTCATCAGTCCCCTAGAACTTAGAACTACTTAAACCTAACTAACCTAAGGACATAACACACATCCATACCCGAGGCAGGATTCCAACCTGCAACCGTAGCGGCCGCGCGGTTCCAGATTGAAACGCCTAGAACCGCTCGGCCACTCCGGCCGGTGTAGGTGTGGCACTAGACGCTGCTAGGATTGTAACAGATTTGTACTGCCCATACGAAAGTGTAACGGAAATGTTCGGGGAATGTAAATGGGAATATTTTCACGCAAGTGAACACAGTCTTCATGAAGCTATATTAGGTAAATTTAGAGAAAATGCATTATAACATGACAGTGCAACCATTACGTTGTCACCAACACATATTTCGCGTAGCGAACATAGCAATAAGATAAGAGAGATTAGAACGCGAACAGATAATACAGTAAAACATTTATCTTACGCTCAACGCGAGGCTGGAAGAGCAAATAAAACTGATTATGTTTCAATACGCTCTACCCTCAGACATGTACTACACAGTAGCTTCCGGAGCATTGTGTAGGTGTAGAACAGAATAAAAATACCGATTTCATTTTCAAGATAAGAATAACAAGTGTTTGTCAAAATCATGGGCACAAGAGCTTTAGAAGATTGTTTTTCGCATGAAGCTAGCGTTCGTGATATTGCATATTTTCGCACGATGGTCTGCAGGTATGTTTCGCTACAGTATTAATGGCGCAAGTGCCTGAAAGCTACTAGTATTTGCTTCCCCAAAGCGCAAACTTGGACAACATTTCGCTATCCGTATTTTTCTGTAGAGGGCTGTAGTTCACTTTTATTACGGCAAGAGATACTTTCTGTCATTTGGAAGTTTCAGTTGAGTAATCATATGTACAGATATTACTCTGCAGCTCTAGACTACGGAACACATTTTGCGCATAACGTTTTGAGGCTTTCGTGTAGCGGTAGTTCCGTTTTAATCACTTCATTTTAAAAGCAGTCGTGTTTGCGTGCTCGTTTGTCTCACAGCTCGACTAAGTTATATGTGACTTTTATGCAACCGCAGTAGTACAAGGCACTACCATTTCGTTTCAAATATGTAAATCAGGTCGAGATATTGAAACGGAAACCCCGTCGTGGTGCCAGCAAGTCTCACAGTTCAGAGGGAGAGAGACCACACTTGGCGTCCCATTTCCGGCGGTGCACTTGCCCCTAACACGCGGGGACGGCGTAAATATTAATACAGAGTAGAACTGGGGACTTGCCCGGAGATTTGGCGAGCAGGGGCCATTTGCGCTCCCGCAGTGCTGCCAACCGCCAGGACTGCGCGCTTAATTTCCGACGCGCGTGCTAGGGCCCGCATCGGCGGGATCATGCACTGTTTGGCGTGCGCGAGAAACTGCCTAAAAAAAAAAAAAAGAGAGAGAGCGAAATACGAGAGGCAAAAGGGACGAGCTGAGTGCTTGCGCAAACAAGTCGCTGCGCGCTTTTCTGGCACAGCGAACGCGGCAGGGAAGCCTGCGCTCCACTCACCTGCCGAACTCTGCAAGCAGAGGCAATTACCAGAGGGCCAGTAGCGTACTGCACTTCTGGTCTCCCATGCTTATTAGGGAATATTTGCTTCTTCCGTTGTGACCACCGATACAGCAGTCCAGGATAACGATTTGACCGTGGTTTCCGCTACGGTCGCAGGTTCGAATCCTGCCTCGGGCATGGATGTGTGTGATGTCCTTAGGTTAGTTAGGTTTAAGTAGTTCTAGGTTCTAGGGGACTGATGACCTCAGCAGTTAAGTCCCATAGTGCTCAGAGCCATTTGAACCATTTGACCGTGGTTTCCGCTAATACTTGTATTAACAACAACACGCTACGAACATGTTATGTCCTGGAACTGCTCCCGCGCAAGAAAATCGGCATGGAATAATTCTTGCACCGAGTCGCTACTCCGAATTGTGATACACCATGACAACACCGAGCGAGGTGGCGCAGTGGTTAGCACACTGGACTCGCATTCGGGAGGACGACGGTTCAATCCCGTCTCCGGCCATCCAGATTTAGGTTTTCCGTGATTTCCCTAAATCGTTTCAGGCAAATGCCGGGATGGTTCCTTTGAAAGGGGACGGCCGATTTCCTTCCCAATCCTTCCCTAACCCGAGCTTGCGCTCCGTCTCTAATGACCTCGTTGTCGACGGGACGTTAAACACTAACCACCACCACCACACCATGACAACATAGTCGTGTGCAAAGAACAAGTGCATGTCTGAAACTGGACGCACAAAATCTAGCCGTACTCAACAGGACAACGCCCCATGCCATTCAAGTCTCAGATGTCCTGAGACCAGACTTCCGACTCTTCCCAGAAGGCAAGTGCAACAGATACACATGGCTGTCTACTACACGCAGTCCAATAGTAATGTCCCAGATTTCCGCTTGTCTCCATCAAATGAACACTGGCGAACCAAGAGCCGATTTGGATACAGGTACAAGAAAAACTTTCACACTTTCCTTCAAGCGATTCATCTGACGCCGTAGGAAAGGGATCATATGTTCAGCCATAGAAAGAATTTAGTTCTCATCCCACTGACGAGGAAATTCGTAGTCTCTGTGGAAAGTTCATTTAGTCTCCAGACATTTAAGCATTAACAAGATTTTATATTTGAAGAGGGCCCTGTATCCTAGGAGACATTATTTGCAGAGCACACGTTTAGTTTGGTAATTTTTGTTACAAAAGAGACACATTTGCTTCGTTCAGAGTAAGAAGCTACGATGAAGTAAACGCTATTTTAGTTTGTCTTCGGGTGCATTCTATATTTTAACTTTTATTCCGCTTCTACCACTGTAATTCCTAATCAAAATATCCACGGGTGTACTGCCGGTCTACAGTGTCCAACGGGCACAATATTTCGGCGATCATACATGTCGCCATCATCAGGTGAACTGACAGACTGAGCTCCTGTGAACGTGCCGGCACGGACATCCGTACGCTATGGCTGCTCAGAGGGAACTGGGTTCGGTCGCGGCGGCGGCCGATTTAAATAACCTCCGCCCGCGGCGCGCTCCCTCCGCTGTCCGCGCCCCGCGCCACGGTCGCGCGGTGGAACAGATTGCGACGGCGTCTGAAATGACGTCGGTGTGATGGCTCTGTCCGCCGTGGTCGTCACAACTATACGTTTGCTCGATTTACTCTTGATTAACCCAATCGCTGGTTCCCAAGCCTTGCTAAGATTATAGCCCCACTCACAGTTTATGAGGTCGTCATTAGTGCGAATTTCGATGGCCTCTCTAACAACGCTGTCCCAGTATCTCGACGTCTGTACCAGAATCCTCGTGCGGTCATATTCCATAGCGTGATTTTCCGGCAAACAATGCTCAGCGACCACGACTTGCTCGGATACATCAGTCGAGTGTGCCTCTGGTGATCACGGCATCGATCCTCGACTGTGCGCATCGTCTGACCAATATACGACTTGCCACATTGATACGGAATCTGGTACACGCCGGCCTTCCTCATACCGAGGTCATCTTTGGCGCTCCCCACCAGTGCACAAGTTTTATTCGGACAAAACACAGTTCCGACCCGGTGTTCCTTCAAAATGCGGGCGATTTTCCCCGAGAGTGCGCCTGTATATGGAATAAACGCAGTGCCTACCTCCTCCCTCGTGATTTCATCCATCTCCACAGGTTGTGCTGTACTGGTTGGGCGGAGAGCACGTTGAATCTGCCACTCTGAGTACCCATTTTTTCAAAATACAGTTCTCAGATGTTCCAATTCCTGGGGTAGAGTCTTTGCGTCAGAGATAGTGCGCGCCCTATGTACTAGAGTTTTAAGTACCCCATTCCTCTGTGATGTGGTGGCAGCTGTCTGCGTGCAAATACAGATCAGTGTGCGTTGTCTTCCGATACACCCCATGACCTAGGGTGCCGTCAGCCCTTCTCTTGTCCAAGACGTCAAGGATAGGTAATTTACCCTCCGTTTCAGTCTCCATAGTGAATTTGATGTTGGGGTGTATGGAGTTTATATGTGTAAGGAAGTCAACGAGTTTATCCATACCATGTGGCCAGATGACGAACGTGTCATCCACGTAACGGAAAAAGCAAATAGGTTTCCATTCGGATGACAATAGGGCTTCCTCCTCGAAGTTCTCCATGTACAAATTCTCTACCACCGGTGAGAGTGGGCTACCCATGACGACTCCCTCCGTTTGTTCGTAGTATTCTCCATTAAATAGAAAAAACGTGGAAGTCAAGACATTCCTAAAAAGTTCAGTGGTCTTCTCGTCAAACTTCTGACTAATCAATTCTAGTGACTCTCGCGGGGGTACCCTTGTAAACAAGGAAACGACGTCAAAATTCACCATGATATCTGACTCATCCAACCTGAAGCTATCAAGGCGTTTAACAAAATCCACGGAATTACGGATGTGATGAGGACATTTACCCACATAAGGTATTTGGCCAACAAATATATAGGTGCCCTGATGTTGCTGACAATGGGGCACAATGGTACCCCCTCTATGTCAACCTTCGGAAGTCCATATAGTCTAGGCGGTACCGGACCTTGAGGTAAAAATTTCCTAGCGTCACCCACCGGTAAATCTGCGTCCTTGAGAAGCGACCTCGTCTTGTTCTCCACCTTCTTTGTAGGGTCAACGCTGATCTTCCGGTAGGAATCGTCATTTAGCAGGCTCTGCATCTTATCAGTGTAGTCCTTATGGGAGACAACTGCTGTAGCATTGCCTTTGTCAGCGTGTAAGACAACAATTTCAGAGCGCTCCCTCAGATCACTAATGGCCACCCTCTCTTTACTGGTGATATTTGACTTCATCGGCTTGGATTTCGTCAAAGCACGACAAAGGCAATGCTACAATGCTATTCTGAAAGACAACGCTCAGCCAAAATTTTGCCGGGATAAAACTGTTCTCCTTGCATTACGGGACAAAGTCACTGCTGAAAGAGAATTGCATGTTAAGGGACTTATTGCGCCCACATCAGCTAGTCAGATTATAAGTCTACAATCAACCCAGACACTGTGACTTGCCACGCCCAGAGTATCTCATGGACATATCAGGCGCTGGACGCCCGTTTTCAAAAATTGATTCGCGCGACGCGAATCTTCAAACACCGCTCGATGAAGAATCTAAAAGGGTGGGGGCAATGCATACTCATTTGGGCTTGTTTAAATATTTGCGTTTGCCATTTGGCTGTGCTTCCTCATCCGCCATTTGTCAAAGGTATTTGGAACAGCTGATTGCACAAGTGCCCAACAGTTCAAACTATTTGGACGATATTTTAGTAGCAGGTCGTACACCTGAAGAACGTATTGCAAATTTACGTGCTTTGTTTCGTGTGTTATCTGAGGCTGGACTAAAGCGTAGACTGGACAAGTGTGATTTTAAACTGGACAGGTGTGATTTTTTTCAACCTGAGTTGCAGTATCTTGGTCAAGATGTACATCCGTTTCAGTCGCAATTTTTACCCATACGAGGCTTGCCAGTTCCTCACAATATCACAGAATTGCAGTCAATTTTAGGGAAAAAGAACTTTTATATTCGGTTCATACCGAGTGCTGCACCAATCTCAGCTTCATTGCATCGCCTGCGTCGCAAGAATGTCCCTTTGTTTGGACAGATGAGTGCCAAGTAGCTTTTGAAAAACTTAAAGATGCATTGCTCAATGATCGATGCTAGTTTATTTTGATCCTGAAAAGCCAGTTGTGTTGCAAGTCGACGCTTCCTCTTACGGTATCGGTGCAGAGCTTTCGCACAGATTTGTTGGTAAAGACACACCTACGGCTTTCGCATCGAAAGTGTTGTCCAAAGGTCAGTGTAACTATTCACAAACTGAAAAAGAGGCATTGACTGTTGTGTATGGATCACCAAATTCCATCACTGTTTGTATGGCAGAATATTCTACTTAGAAACAGATCGCAAGCTTTTGCAGTCCTTGTTTCATCGCACGAAACCGGTTTCTGTACGAACTGCCCAAAAATTGCAAAGATGGACTTTGTTGTTGTGTCAATATCAGTACGAGATTGTGTATCGTCCGACAGCTCAACCTGGTAATGCGGACACACTTTCTTGTATTCCTATTGGCCCTCATACAGATTTTGACGCTCCTGCTGCATTTTGTTGTTACATCGATGCTCACGGTTCTGAATTGCGTCAGTCTTTTCCGTTGAACTATAAGAGAATTGCACAGGCCATGGAAGCTGATCCAAATTTGAACAGTTTGCTAACATACGTTCGCACATCTTGGCCTCACTCATTGAACAGCATAAATAACTCTGCAGTGCCTCGATACTTTACACGTCGGCATAGCCTCGCTGTACAGAGCGGTTTAATTCCTGTTCAAAATGACAGTGGACAGTCACGTGCGTTGATCCCTAAGACTTTGCTAAAAGAAGTGTTGCAGTTACTTCACCAAGGACACCGGGGGATTGTTCGTACGAAATAATTAGCGCGTCGACATTGTACTTGGCAGGGTATGGACACTGAAATAGAACAGATGACGTCACAGTGTCACTCATGTGCTGAAAATCAGTCCGCTCCACCACAAAAGTTCTCTGCTCAGACTAAGTCTCAATCGCCATGGCAACGTGTGCACAAAGACTTTGCAGGACCTTTCTGGAACACTCGCTGGTTGATTTTGGTGGCTCGTATAGCAAGTTTCCTTTTTCAGTGCCAATAACATTCTGTAGCACAGTTCAGGTGTTGTCATCGATTTTTTGCCTAGAATGCTTACCTGAAATAATAGCGTCAGACGTCTGCCCTCAGTTCACGTCAAATGAATTTGAAACATTCTGTGGACGCAATGGCATGCAGCATGTAACTACTGCACCGTTCCATAAGGCGAAGCGGAACATGTTGTCATAACGACCAGGGACAAGCGCTGCAACTGCTTCTCGCCTCATATCGTTCGCATCCACGTGATAGACCATCGCCGGAGGAATTACTTCCCGGCCGCCGCCATTGGAAACAGCTCCACCTGCTCCACCCTTCTCAGCATCCGGCGCCGGAGGAAGGCCGCAAATATCGCTACGCACCGCATGATACTGTCTTTTACAGGGTTTTTAGCGGCAGCAGACTGTGGGCGCGAATCGAGATCGTCTGTCGACTTGGCGCTTGCAAGTATCTTCTTTCAGGTCCAGATAGCTTGGAGCGCGGCCGTCAATAATCAACTTCGCCTCTGTCATGTACACGATGATCTTTCAGTCTCTCTTCCCCCACATTCACGAGTCCAGAGGACAGCGCGGCAGCAGCCACCGCCAGAGGGTGTCATCACGACACCGCGGGACGACCCCATGGAGACGGAGCCTTCGCCTCCTCCGCCACCTCTCGTCCAACCGATGTAGCTGGACCCACCCACAACGCAACAGTCGCCTCCTCCTTCATCTGGTTCATGGCACCAGGAGGTGGACGTGTTAACTTATGGTCGTTTCCTGGGGGAAGTTTCCGCCAGAGCGCAAGCCGGTTGGCGGGATACCGCCGGAAGCTTGATGTCCCCTGCAGTCATAGCTTCCGGCCCGACAGTGCGACAGTGCGCCCACACCCCTACATAACCCGCCGTGGTCGCACTCCCTACACGACGAGGTCCATCGCATTGGAGGGGGGAGGGGGGAATTTTGTGGCGTAACCCCACAAGGGCCGGAACGAAGATGAGGAATGCAAGAGAAGAGAAGGCGCTGAAACGACGTCGGCCAGTGGTGCGCTGATTGGGACCACACCACGATAGAAGCGGCATCTGGCAGAAGTGAATATAAGGGCCGCTCCTGCCAGCTTCGGACGGACATTAGTGGACAGTATTCGCAGAGTATTAGCACGGCCGAGCAGAGAGAACGCTTGGTGCTTGTTTGGACATTGTGTATAGCGAAGAACATTACTGTTTGCATTTCACCCATCGCTTGCGCCACCGTTGTAAATACAAGTTAAGTATTGTCATTATTATTTGTAATTAAAACTATGAATGTGATTTTGCTTGAATTGTTGTATAGCATTCCGAGAACGCAGCATCTTTTAGGCACCCTATACGAGACGAGTGGGCAGGACCCCACATATATGATCATTATACTTAGAACTAAATATTACGATTGCAGACTCAATCTGACGACATTTGACAATGTACGAATTGTCGGAAATACCTGCCCTTCCGACGGCTGTGGCTCTGGAAATATAAACATCTGTACCATACTTATCACTGGTCATAGTTTTCCAAGTAAAAAAATTTCTTGCCCCCATATGGCTATCGCAATTTGCTGCGTCAAACCTTTACCTTCCTTAACACAGGACATAGTCACTTTCTTACTATTTTGGAACACTGATCACAGTACACGTACATTATAAGTCTGTCCTGTTGGTCACACCTAATATATCACACATTCCCTACTAAGAGTAATTCTCTGCCAATAACTTAATGCTGGTGACACCAAACAATATTTAACGAAAATCCACGATGGATGGATGGGTCTCATTTTTTTATTCTTGCTGGGTCTAAGAAAGAGAGACATAATGGCCTCACAAGGTACCAGATGCTAAAAACACGACTGCAACGGCTGTTCAGTCGCCCTTTATAAAGAGCGGTCTTGGTTCTACAGGCACACATAAGTATCATTAACAATTCCATGTTAAAAACTATACAAGCTTTATAAATCGAGGTATGGTACTGCTTCCGAATGAAGTGGACTTCCACACAAATATAGCCTCACTGAATACAGATGGTGATTGTGGAGTGTGTATTAAGAGACCGAAAGTGCAGGTGCATGTCGCCAGCGGTGTAAGCTGGCAATAAAATAACCGAATTTAGGAAGTGATTCGGGTAAGGAATGTGGTATGAAGCCGCTATTTGCAACTCACTCATGCCTCCGCTATATATTTCTCCAGTATTTGTAACGCATTCTATTCCGATGCAGTGTCACAGTTTCGGCGATATATCCACTGGGTTATAGGAAATGGTTGACTGAAAATGATCACGTACAGTAGATGGTGTGTTATGAGATGAATCACTTTAAAAATGCAATTCTACATTGAGCTCGTAATAAATATACAGTGGCTTTTCAGATCTATAGTGTTAGGCTTTCTGGTAGAAATGCTGTCTCTAATTTGGAATCAAGCTTTCCCATTCAACCACAAACTTTCATTGGATCCTATGAACACACCTTTTAATGAGTGCAGCCACCAGTGAATCATATTCATGGCATTCTCATATCTCTTAATGAGTCAGCCGTCTCGAACCTATCTGCTACAGTAAAAGTACAAAATGAATTTAGGCAATCCCTACGATCTTGCTACTGTTCCTCAGTTTCTGCCCTGTCATCCCTGCAGCTTTGCGCATGTAACCATTCCAGTTTAAGTCACAATTGAGCAGGAGTCGGAGAGGGTTGTGTCTAAAACCTTCTGCAACCCATGTAGAGACAGGGTGGGCTGAGTTAATGCGACAGGACTGTTTTGACCACTTCGTGAAAATGAGAACGTGTTGTCATAGTTCAACCATCTGTGTATGAAGTGCAACAAAACTTTCTGCACGTAGGTACTGCAGGATGAAGGAGATCCGTGTCTTTCACGGTGCTTTCACATCTGTCATCAAACAAGTTCATTATCATGTACCATTCAACAGAGAATAAGAACTACGATCTGTAAAGAAACTGCTAACATCATCCAGTAGAGAACTCGATAAGATAGTACAGCGTCCATTTCCTCTGATACATACAGGGTGAGTCACCTAACGTTACCGCTGGATATATTTCGTAAACCACATAAAATACTGACGAACCGATTCCACAGACCGAACGTGAGGAGAGGGGCTAGTGTAATTGTTTAATACAAATCATACAAACATGCACGGAAGTATGTTTTTCATCACAAACTTACGTTTTTTTAAAAATGGAACCACGTTAGTTTTGTTAGCACATCTGAACATATAAACAAATACGTAATCAGTGCCGTTTGTTGCATTGTAAAATGTTAATTACATCCGAAGATATTGAAACCGAAAGTTGAAGCTTGAAACCTCAGTTGCGTGTTGTAACAAACACGGGCCACGGGCGTTTCATAGGACGTGGAGGACGCATAAATTGGCCAGCCCGTTCTCCTGATCTTACACCGCTGGACTCCTTTCTGTGGGGTACGTTAAAGGAGAATGTGTGCCGTGATGTGCCTACAACCCCAGAGGATATGAAACAACGTATTGGGGCAGCCTGCGGCGGCATTACACCAGATGTACTGCGGCGTGTACGACATTCATTACGCCAGAGATTGCAATTGTGTGCAGCAAATGATGGCCACCACATTGAACATCGATTGGCCTGACATGTCGGGACACACTCTATTCCAGTCCGTACTTGAAAACGGAAACCACGTGTGTACGTGTACCTCACCCCTTATGGTAATGTACATGTGCGTCAGTGAAAAAGACCAATAAAAAGGTGTTAGCATGTGGACGTAATGCGCTGTTCGAGTCTCTTCTGTACCTAAGGTCCATCACCGTTCCCTTTGGATCCCTAAGTAATTCGGTGCTCTCCGATACACACGATCGAACAGCGGAGGAGTGGTACTCAAGGGTCAACTTTAGGTTACAATATCTCCGGATGTAATTAACATTTTACAATGCAACAAACGGCACTGATTACGTATTTGTTTATATGTTCGGATGTGCTAACAAAACTAACGGGGTTCCATTTAAAGAAACGTAGGTTTGTGTTAAAAAACATACTTCCGTGCATTTTTGTGTGGTTTGTATTAAACAATTACACTAGCCCCTCTCCTCACGTTCGGTCTGTGGAATCGGTTCGTCAGTATTTGATGTGGTTTACGAAATATATCCAGCGGTAACGTTAGGTGACTCACCCTGTATATATAACATCAGTGTCCTAACATTGAGCATATGTGATGATCCTATTAAATATACAGGTATTGATCCACTCAGTGATTGAAGTCACCTACACAGAAGAGTATAAAGTTTCATCGCTTGTACTGTAGGAACACCACACCCCACAGACTATCAGTTGCAAGAGAGGGTCCTTGTGTCCCTGCGTTGCTGTTTGATACGCTGCTTTTTTTCTGCTGTAACATGTCCAAGCGGCATATGAGTACAGCTTCGTAAACTTCCATACATTTTGTTTTTTCTACTATGACTTCGATGTCTGTGTCAGGTTCTAAACTGACATTAACAAGTTTCGACCCACTTTCTCCGTAAAATGTGGACATCGCACAGTGTAAATTGTGTTGCTGCAGCTCCACAAGACACTCACAGGATGGTTCTAAATGAAAGAGAGTCACAACATATGGAAACTAGAAGTGTTTTGCTACGTTGCGGAGCGTTTCCAAGCAGCTGTCCGAAGGTGATTGATGACCTCTACACTTAAACTCATCTTTCACAATGACAGGATAGCTGATGGCTTGGGGTTCCATTTTGATTGATGTCTCATAATGCAATCATGAACGTGATCACTGTTTTGGTGCTAGCCATCCCCAAAGATGTAGCCCCTCCACTAGGCTTCTTTCTCCATCTCAAACAAATGCTGTCAGTCAATCGTTATGTGGTGATCAACAGTATACCGGTGGATGGATGGGGTGGAAAAGACACCAGCCTTTTTCAGTAATTTCAACGCTTGCCAGTGACACGGCAGATGCTTCCCAGTTTCTGTATCATCACTAAATCACTCCTCATCTAGTTTGCGAGTACCACTGCGAATGTAGATAGATGTCTGTGTAGTACATCCATTCACTGTTAATTCTAGCACTTCTACCATAGAGTATAATTTACCATAACGATTACCCATCTTTCCCTGCGCAGTTTGGAGTCACAGAGCATTCTCGCATTCTTAGGATAAAGTTAGAGATTGAAACATCTCCTAGCATAGTCTTTCACCAACACTTGCTGCAATACTGTCACCCATTCAATCTGAAACTATCCAGAAGTAGACTGCTACATTCCATGTCTCGTGAAGGAGCAGAGTGAGCCGACTCCATAACATGAACAGTGCCTGTACAGTCCTCACCGAAACCCAACTGGTACACTATCTATAAATTTACAAAATCCTGTACATAGTTTGAAAGGTGGCTACACTGAGCCACAGCGCCAGAGATTTCACCAAAGAGTATTATTCAGCCGCCTCAACTGGCAGTGCTTGTTGAGAACTTGTAGTAGACAGTGCTTGCTGAGATGTCGTAGTGAAAAGTTTTTGTCGAGAGGTCGTAGTAGGGAGTGCTTGCTGAGATGTCGTAGTGGAGAGTGCTTGTTCCATGTTTTTGCAGTTGTTTGATGGGATAGACAGCAGATGTTGTTCTAATGGAGATGTTGTAATGATCAGAGTGCTTTTCGTCAATATATATGAAGGTAACAAAATTCTCTGTTTTTTATTCATTATTTTAATGTCGTAAATAATGCGTCATTACAGGTTCAGTCAACAAAGCATCTGGCTTGTGTTCTTGTATTAGAGTGTAATTCTGGTTTTCTTGCGCAATTATAGTAGTTCTATTTTTTTTATCACTTCAGTATAAATGGTATTTGAAATTTTTTGTATTATTGAAGAAGAACCGTGCCAGATGTGTACGTTGAGTCACACTTCCCCACACAGAACAGCTACAATTGTGCTTTGGTTTCGTACGTTTTATAGTTGCTGGGGACTTAATTAATTAATTGTGTAACGGAAATTTTCTTTCATTCTTTGTTGTTATTCTATGCAGTCAGATTGCGTACAAATACTAGTCAGGGCCAACCGTTTACGAACAGCGTAATCGGACAAACAGCGACTAAAAAAAAATAAAAAAACTATTTTCAAAAATAATAATTAACCCCTATGCACCTGGTGACCGCTGCTTCGGATCGTCCCTTGGAAATCTTCTGATTGTAAAAATAGTAGACAGTAGTATTGTTGTAGTAATTTGTAGTTTAGTAATTGTAGTCTATATTGCATGTGTAGATTTGGTAATTGTCATTCTACTATTGTTCATTAATCGTGTTTGAGGGAAGCATTTCGTGTGAATGATATTGTGTTGTGTAATTTTCATGTAGTGACGAGTTCTGTATACTTTGTAAATGATTACGCGATCAATGAAAAAGGCAAAAACGATGAATAGTGTGAATGACGAAATTGTTAACACGGCGAACTCGCCAACACAGGAGAACAGTGTGATGAATAATGAAGTGGAAAACAATTTAATAAGTCGGGAAAATAGTCCGGAACCATTTCAAAATTTTTCTCAATCAGAAAATTCACAGAATACGAGATTAACGACAGAAGATTCTGTAATAGTATCGAACACAGATAGCCTTACAGCTATGACGAAGGAAGCTGGTTTTGTGGGAAATGTTAGGGGCGAAAGGAATTTTGAACTTGTTCATACGGAGCAGTTGATGGGTGCAATATTAAATTTGGGATCACGGTTAGACTCACTGGGATCACAAATAGGAACAATTAAAACAGAGATAGGAACAATTAAAACCGAGATGGGAACTTTGGGATCTGAATTAAAAACTAATATGGGAACAATGGAAACACGGTTAGGATCTGAATTAAAAACAGTGGCAACACGTTTAAAAACAGAGATGGAAACAATGGAAACACGGTTAGACTCACGAATTGGGACATGTTTCAAAAGTATGGAAGATGAATTAAAGAAAGAAATCAGAGAAGAAGTACAACCGATTTTGAGTGCTCACAATAATAGATTAATTGCAGTAGAGATTAGACAAAAGGAACAGGATAGAGAACAGGAAGGAAGAGATCGCGTGATAGTACAAAAATTTTCAGAGTTAAATTTACAACGTGCACACGATAAGGAAGAAATATTTGAGAGAATCGAGGAATCCGTACCAAATGACCGAATAAATAACCTAACACAACAATATGAACAGTTGACTACCAAATGTGTTAATACTGAAACCCGAGTCGCGACACTTACGGAAGACGTAAATAAACAGAAAGAACAAATAGGTGATTTATCGGAAAGAGTTGAGGAGATTTAAGATAAATTGACAAGTTTTAGTTTGAATGGGGACAGAGATTCAGATGATACAGCACCATTGCCATTTGCAGAAACCGAAGAGTACCAGAATATAAACAAGCATGTTGAAAATCAGGGAAAATTTAATTAACGCGTCAAAAGGGAATTTGAGGCATTACGAAAGCAAGTCAAACAAATTGAAGGCGAAATCGTAGGAAAAGACAGCAGAAGAAATTTAGAATCACAGATAGCAGAGGGCTTTGAAGAAAATAATTTGTTTCATTTAAGGGATGCAATAAGAGAGCGCCAGGCGCGTGAACTAGACAATAATCGATATTCGGACTGGAACAGTCGCGGTAGGTCTTTGTCGCCACGAGGTGAAAACTTTGACTATAAGCACTTTCTGACTGTTCGGAAATTTAAGTTCTTTCGCAATTCTAAGAATGACATACATCCATGTTCATGGTTAGATCAATTTATGTACGCACTTCCACCAAATTGGCCACTAAGTCACAAACTGGAATTTATGTGTGGATATTTAGAAAACGAACCGGCGACGCGGATGCGCGCACTCATTAGAGATTGTAATAATCTAAATGATTTTTATCATGCATTTCTATCGGCATATTGGTCCGAAAACACGCAAGACAGAGTCAAACATAGTCTGATTATGCAGCGTAATTTTAAACAGTCTGAGTTCCGCACGCCGGCAGAATACTTTGAAGACATGATTCGAAAGAATCAGTTCCAGTCCAACTCTTATAGCCCGACTGAATTAATTCGCATTTGTTTAACTAAGCTGCCACAGTCGATAAGACAAATTGCTTTAGCCGGAAGATGTAAAGACGACATTGAGACTTTTAAGACGTTGCTACAAGAACCTGAGTATGACAACGATGACGGGATTTCTTGTAATTTTTTCAGTAACAGTAATTACAATAGATTTTCAGAGAAAAGGGATGGTGATCGGAACGGGCGTTATATGGGTAATTTTGAGAATGACAGACGTAACAGACAGGACAATAGATACCAGCCTTATGACAATAACAGACGTTCTAACAGAAATTACACAGACAATTATAATATCGGTAATTCGTACCGGAATGATCAATCATACGGAAACAGTAACCGGTCTCATCAAGACAGAAATTATTCATACAGTAATAGAAATTCTTACTTCAGAAATAACCAGGGTAGTAGGTCTAACAGTAATTTCAGAAGTGACAGTCAAAATTACACAAGAAGTAGTTATGCAGACAGACAGGAAAACATAAATTTTAATAACAGACACAACCAAGAATTTGCATCTAACAGACAGGAAGGACCTAACTGGCATCCTCCACGTGACAGAACTTCAGAGAGACAAGTGCAAATAGTAGAAATTGATCCGCGAAATGACGCGAATAATCAAAAACGTGACGCAAGCAATCGACAATGACTTGTAGCTTCGGCTTCTGGCAGCAATATAGACGGTTCAGAAAGTAATGACACTACAACTTTACACTATGTACGCCTGGAAGACATGAGAGACATTTTGCTAGACGAAAAGGAAAATAATGTAGACGCATTTTTACATCCTGTTGTTGAAGTATGTGTGGGTAAGAATAAGTTTACTGCGGTTTTAGATTCTGGGAGCCCACTGAATGTCATTAGTGAATCAGTTTTTCGTATATGTGTAAGAAATATTGCTTGTCCTGTGTTACCTGTTTCTAAAACTACAATTCGAGGCGCTATTTCTGGAAAAAGTGTGGAAGTTAAGCAACAGACCAACCTAAATTTCATTTGTCAAGGATACGAATTTTCTGCTAATTGTATTATTGTTCCATTACTCAGTACACAAATTATATTAGGTATGGAGTTCCTTAACACACATAAGGCAATTTTAAACTTTAAAGAAGGAAGTGTGAATTTGACTGTTGCCGGAATGCCGATATGTTTGAAATTTTTCGAGTGTTTAGCAAGATCTGAATCAGATACAAAATGTTTAAGGTTTCTTGCTTCTGATTATTTCGTTGAGCATTATGACGACAGTGTGTTTATTCATGACAATGACAATAGATACAGAGACGCGATGGATGATATAATTAATAGCGAAGAATTAATTAATGAAAGGGTTAAGAAAGCTGAAGTACCAGATGACGTTGCAAGAGAAGAGCTGCACCACATTTTGACTTCACATGCTACAGTGTTTAGTCATCGCACAGGAACTATACAAGGCTTACAATATTTATTTAAAGTAAAAGAACATACACCATTTCGCGGGAAAACGTTCGCTATTCCTTTGGCTTACACAGACAAGGTTAAGAGTGAACTTCAACACATGATAGATCAAGGCATATTGAGCCAGCAGTCAGTCCTTATACTAGCCCATTACATGTCGTTCTTAAAAAGGATGGATCAATTCGTTTGGTTCTGGATTCCAGACAGATAAATAATATTATTAATCCTGAAACTGACCGTCCGCAAAATGTAGATGAACTTCTTCAACATTTCCATGGAATTAAAGTTTTATCCACGATTGATATGCGCGCAAGTTTTTGGCAAATAGAACTCCACCCTGATTGTAGAAAATATACTGCCTTTTTAGCCTTTGGTAACTGTTACCAGTTTCGGAAATTGCCGTTTGGACTTACTGTATCTTCAGCAGCATTCATTTGTAGTTTAAACGAAATTTTACCTGTTTATCTTCGTGACAACATTACTTCATATGTTGGCGATATTCTTATTGCTAAACATTCTTGGAGTGAGCACAACAAAATTTTGGATTCATTATTACGTATCTTTGCAAGAGTTGGCATTACTGTGAACTTGGAAAAATCTGAATTTGATCGTTCTCAGGTGAAATTTCTCGATCACATTATTTCTACAGAAGGTATTCTTCCTGATCCAGAGAAACTAGACGCTGTTCGTAATTATGCTGTTCCTACCACAAAACGTGATGTTCGTAGTTTCCTTGGTGTCTGTAATTTTCTTAGACGGTTTGTTAGATTGGACAATTTGGCCACACCTCGTTTATGTGAACTGTCTGGAAAGAATTCTAATTGGTGTTGGGATGAGGAAGCTCAGTCAGAATTTGAACAACTTCGTGATGCATTAGTTGCTGCTCCACTTCTTTCACATCCAGATTTATCTAAAGATTTTTGTTTGGCGACGGACTCATCATACAAAGGCCTAGGGGCACATTTATTTCAAGAGATAGAAGAAAACGGCGTTGTAGTACAGAAGACTATTGCATTTGAAAATCGTGTTCTCTCTAAATCCGAAAAGAATTATTCGATTACGGAACTTGAGGCCTTGGCTGTTGTTTGGGCTTTCACAAAATTTCGCATATTTTTGTATGGGAGACATACTAAGGTTTACACCAATCACCGAGCTCTGGAATTTCTTATGTCAACAAAATTAACACATGGAAGATTGTCACGATGGGCGTTGTATCTACAGGAATTTTATTTTAGTATTGTTTACATACAGGGTTCTTCAAATATTGTTGCTGATGCTTTATCACGTGCACCTGTGGGTTTGAAACAAGGTGCTGAAGAGGACTGCATAGAAAACAATTATTGTTTGATGTATATTCAAGGTGTTGCGTTTGAGAACTTTATTTCGTCTTCGCTCCAGGACATCGCTAAGGAGCAAAATAAGGATCAAATCTGGAAAGACATTAAGGAGAAGTGGAGGAGAAAGGAAAGCGTAGCGATTAGACAGCATTATTTAGTTCGCAATGACATTCTTTTTAAACGAAAATCGGTCGACAACTCTGTTTGGTTAGTTTGTATTCCTGATGAGTGGGTCAATAAATTGATTTGGTACACACATTTCAGTTATGCGCACTTTGGTCCCAGAAAATGCTTTCACAAATTACGAGAAATTTGCTACTTCAGTAATATGGAAAAACGTATTCGATCTGTTCTTGCCAAATGCAAATTATGTCAAAAGGCTAAGCCACCAACTATTTCTCACAGAGCACCGTTGTTTCCTATCATTCCAGCGAAATTAAAGGACATGGCTGCAGTTGATTTGTTCGGTCCAGTGGTTCGTTCTACTAATGGTTTTGCGTACATTTTGGTAGCAGTGGAATTGACATCAAAATATGTGTGTTTTACACCTTTACGCAAAGCAACAGCTCGTTCAGTATCTAACGCTTTCATCAAACATTTTCTTAAAGAAGTTGGTCATGTTGATAAGGTTATATCAGATAATGGATCACTGTTTCGCTCTAAAATTTGGCTTCGTACTCTACGGCGTCGTAAAATTAAACCAATTTTCATTTACTTTTTCACCCTCAATCTAACGCTTCAGAGAGATGGATGAAGGAAATCAATAAATTGTGTCGTCTTTATTGTCAACAAAATCACAGAACTTGGGATCAGTATCTTCATATTTTTCAAAACATTCTGAATGAACTTCCTAATGATTCAACTTCTTTACCGCCAGTACTGATATTAAAAAACAAAGCACCGACAAATCGCATTTCTGAAATCGTTCCTTTTCCACCTACACGGAAACAGCGGCATTCTGAAGTTGTCAACCTGGCTCTACGAAATATTGCATCTGCGGCTGCTAGAAGAGAGAAACCAGCTAAACATCCTGGTCGTTTAAAAATCTTGTCAGTTTGTCAGAAGGTGTTAATTAAGTCTCATCGTTTGTCTCACAAAGGAAAAGGCTTGTGTCGCAAATTTTTTTTGCTTTATAACGGTCCTTATAGAGTTCGCAAAATTATTCATGATAACACTGTTGAAGTAGAAACTCTTAAATCTCGACGCTCTAAGCGAATACATCATATATCAAACGTTAAAATTTTTGTGGAATGACATACTTTAGAGAAACTAACAGCTACATGTAAACATGCGGAGAGTACAAGGATACCACGCTGTGTTTTGGCGGCGGCACAGACTCAAAGCAACAGTCAAGTCTGCGCGCCGCACAAGGCAGTCGTTGATCGCAAACAATTACTTCCTACGTCACGCGCCTACAGCTGATCGAGCGCTCAGTGCGAATGCACTGACAGCCGTAAACAAATACACAGTCTAATTTCTCTGATTAAATTCAGTGTAAAGCTATAGTGACTTGATGAATTATGTTATTAACGTTCAGTATTTTTCAGGATACGGTTGTATAAAATATTTAAGAACTTCAGGTAAATTCTGTGCGTGTCCGACGTTAAGACGGCTTGCTATGGAGAAAATTTCAGGAAGAATGTAATTTCGAAGAAAAAAGTAATAAACTAAAAAAGGTAACTATTAATTGAGTTTATTTTTCAGGTAACATATTTCCACTTAGGTACGTACTTTAGACGTAATTTGCTGCTCGCGATTACGTGATTCATACTTTGTGCTAAATTTCATGTTCTATGAATTTACTTGTGAAGCGACGTGCTTGCGTACATTAACTGATTTTGACAATGCTTTATTAATGAACAGTGTTATTCCTTGCGTATATTATGCATCGCTTGGCTGCTATGCTTTTTCACTGATGTCATATTTTTTTATTATGTGCCAGCTGTGCTTATTTATTTAAATTATAATTGTCACCTGATTAATTGTGCTGATATGGTTATGTATGTAAGTTACAATTTGTGATTTATCTGCTTGCGCCTTCATGTTTACTTATTAAGATTACATATGAACATTTATTTGCTTATGCTGATGTGATGCTAATGACCTGTTTATTATGTAAGATAGATATTTGCTGCTTTGCGTATGGATTGCATATTTACACATTTCTGTTTTGTTATCATAACTACTCTTTAATTTTTTATATAGCAATGCTGATGTACAGTGTACGAACATAGAGTTTAGGTCACACTATGGTATTAATTATAGACAGTTCGCTTGGCAGAGCCTCGTTGTAGGAATTTTGCTGCATCCACTTGTTGACATTCTGTTCTCTACTGGTATATTTACTCGCTATTGCATGTTTTGCTTACGCTCAGTGCCTTATATTTTTAAGATAAGAAAATGAACTGCTATATTTCGACGAACGACATTAGTACAAGAAACTTCATAGAAGTTACATGAGCTGGAGGTTTTATGAAAGCTGTATAAATTTGTGCTAATAGGAAGGAAGCTAACGACATGACATACCAAAACTAGGTTTAGACCATTGACAGTTATTACACTGCATTCTTCGTGAGCAATTGAAATAGCAAGTGACACTTGACACAAAAAATACTCCACATGTTTGCTTCTGCCATGATTCTTGAAGTGGTGTACACACTGTGAAATATTATGATCATTCACACTCCGTAATCGTACTTAATTACTGACAGTTATTCGAACTATAGGCTGTTAGAGGTCATGTATGCATTTCTCTTATTTAATGATGGACAAGGTAACCAAAATGTATTTTATAATTCATAATGAGTAGAAGATATGGGTCAGATGGATTACACAGAGGTTGTGTGTGGACATTGTGTCTACGGATTGTATGGGATGATGAAGTTTGCATTAGGATTTTATCTGTACTTGTTCGAGGAGACTGACTAGAAGAAAGAGTTGTTATGGAAGTGAAATGATATTGGCGATAAGGTTTATATGTATCGACGTATTGAAGAGGTATTATTGAGGTATTAAGATTATGTGAAGTTCATGATTATTGGAGTTTTGGTGGACAAGAGGTAAGGTAAATGATATTGATGATAAGATTTATATGTATCGACGTAAGAGGTATTATTGAAGTATTGGGATTATGTGATGCTGATGATTATTGGAGTTTTGGTGGATAAGAGGTAAAGTATGTGAGGAGCATATTTTTTTTGTTTGTTGGTTTATATGGAACAAGGAGGATGAAGATGGCAGACTAGAACACTAAAGTGGAAAGGAGATTATCTACACACACTTTGTTAAATCAATAAGCAGTATATACTTTTTTTTTTAAGAGAGGAAGTATTTGCATATCTTGGCACACTGACAGTTGTTGAGCAACAGTACATTTGATTTGGCTTGGCAAACATTGGTCTTGACATGATGACTTTGACGTTGACTAACTATTATTGACTGTTATACATTGCTGCCACTACGACTTGATACACATGACGAACATCAAATTTTGACAGGATTGCATTTACACAGTTAACACTATTCAATTACACAGTAGCACTAATGTGGACGAAAGATGAGTGAGTGTGTTTTGTGTGTTTTCCTTTCCTAATCCCAGATAATTGGTCCCAGCCTATCTCCTAAATATTATCTTACTTGTTTGTAGTGGCTTGCACTGACACTCATAAATATTATAGGTTTACTGATATTTGTGCATTTGTAATAGTTAATATGACAATTATCTGACATCATTTGTGTGTTTGTTATAATTTGTATGTTTAGTGTAAGAGCATTGATAATAATTATGTAAAAGCAATTGTGTGAGCATTCAAACTATTGTTCATGCCTGAACTGTCTGATTAGTGATGGTGAATATTATGGACTGTTACCTGCACTTCTTCAACATAATGGGTGCCACTTAGAAATGTTTAATTTCTGCTGATGAACTGTGTGATTAGTGATAGTGAATATTATGGACTGTTACTTGCACTTTTTCTACATGATTGGTACCACTAGGACATGTTTAATTTCTGCTTATAAACTCTGATGAACAGTGTGATTAGTGATAGTGAATATTATGGACTGTTACCTGCACTTGTTCAACATAATGCATGCCACTTAGAAATGTTTAATTTCTGCTGATGAACTGTGTGATTAGTGATAGTGAATATTATGGACTGCTGTCTGGACCTGCTCATCATTGCTAGGTGCCACTGATGAACTGCTTCTACTGACATAATGTCACTTGTTGGTGTCTGTACCTGTTCAACATTGCTGGGTGCCACTGATGGACTGCTTGTACTGCAATTACGTCACTTGTTGCTGTCTGCACCTGCTCAACATTGCTGGGTGCCACTGATGGACTGCTTGTACTGACATAATATCACTTGTTGGTGTCTGCACCTGTTCAACATTACTGGGTGCCACTGATGGACTGCTTCTACTGACATAATGTCACTTGTAGGTGTCTGCACCTGTTCAACATTGCTGGGTGCCACTGATGGACTGCTTCTACTGACATAATGTCACTTGTTGGTGTCTGCACCTGTTCAACATTGCTGGGTGCCACTGATGGACTGCTTGTACTGAAATGATGTCACTTGTTGCTGTCTGTACCTGTTCAACATTGCTGGGTGCCACTGATGGACTGCTTGTACTGAAATGATGTCACTTGTTGCTGTCTGCACCTGTTCAACATTGCTGGGTGCCACTAATGGAACTGTTTCTATTAAAATGATGTCACTTGTTGGTGTTTGCACCTGTTGACCATTGCTGGGTGCTACTGCTGGAACTGTCAACTACTTGTTTCTTGAACTATGGAAAGCATGTTATGTGAACATTTGTATAAACTGATTTTTTGTGTATTGTGTAAACTATTATGTAAAGTCACATGTATGAAAGAATTTGTATTGCTTACTGTATTTTATATATTAGGTTATTGAAAGGTCAGTGCAAAGCCAAAATTTTATCTAATTATGTGATATTTACGTATTAATATTATCTTTTATTTTAGTCTGTATTTTTGTGGACGAATTTGGTGGTATTTTCACCACCAATGCAGGCAAAAATACCATCAAATTCAGGCCTGTGGAGGAAGGGCATATGAAAGGTGGCTACACTGAGCCACAGCGCCAGAGATTGCGCCAAAGAGTATTATTCAGCCGTCTCCACTGGCAGTGCTTGTTGAGAACTCGTAGTAGGCAGTGATTGCTGAGATCTCGTAGTGAAAAGTTTTTGTCGAGAGGTCGTAGTAGGGAGTGCTTGCTGAGATGTCGTAGTGGAGAGTGCTTGTTCCATGTTTTATGCAGTTGTTTGATGGGATAGACAGCAGATGTTGTTCTAATGGAGATGTTGTAATGATCAGAGTGCTTTTCGTCAATATGTATGAAGGTAACAAAAATCTCTGGTTTTTTTCATTATTTTAATGTCGAAAATAATGCGCCATTACAGGTTCAGTCAACAAAGCATCTGGCTTGTGTTCTTGTATTAGAGTGTAATTCTGGTTTTCTTGCGCAATTATAGTAGTTCTATTTTTTTTATCACTTCAGTATAAATGGTATTTGAAATATCTTGTCTTATTGAAGAAGAACCGTGCCAGATGTGTACGTTGAGTCACACTTCCCCACACAGAACAGCTACAATTGTGCTTTGGTTTCGTACGTTTTATAGTTGCTGGGGACTTAATTAATTAATTGTGTAACGGAAATTTTCTTTCATTTTTTGTTGTTATTCTATGCAGTCAGATTGCGTACAAATACTAGTCAGGGCCAACCGTTTACGAAACAGCGTAATCGGACAAACAGCGACTACAAAAAATAAAAAAGTTATTTTCAAAAATAATAATTAAGCCCCCATGCAAGTTACAGTAGAGTGTTGGATTTCGACTCAGAAAGAAACTAAAATATGTACAATTTAGATGATATCAAAAACACTAAACACAAAATGTGGTACTTAGCAGTGGACATGAAAAATTAAAAAAAAGTACTCCAATATCCAACAGTGGACAGGGGTACCCCTTATTAATTACCTTATATGTAAATTCGCATGCCTTATACTCTAATTGTACTCAAAAACTACCGTGCAACAACATTTATGTCCTAACCGTTCAGGCATTCACAGTGGTAAACACAAACGGAGACCAAATCTGACATGCAAACCAGTAACATGCAACAGTAACTCTAAAAACGTAGTTGTCCTGCCTGGTGGCGGCGTCTTGGAGATTTGTGAACATTTTAAAGACAAGCACAGGTGTCCACAATATATACATATATACGTGGAGGTGACTCAAACCTCCCACAACATGGAAGTGTGACCCAAAGTACAGCGGCGGGGGCAGGCTCGGCGGCCTCCTTAGCATTTCACGAATTCGAATTCAGCTCATGCAACTCAGGCGTGGCTAAACATACTCGAAAAAACACCACAAAAAACTGGCGCAACGCTCAAGGGCGTGCCCATACGCAATTCATACTGATCAGGAGATAGATGCAACGCAACGAGTGTGTGCCCCACCCCCTGTCATAAGCCTTGGTAAGAGAGGTAAGCACCCCACAACACCACCAGAGACCGGCCGAGGTTTCATACATGCCAGATGACGATTCCCCCACAAGGACGAAAAGGCCGAAATCACCCTCCATGACTCCAGAAAGAGACTGCATTCGCCCAAACACAGGTAAGTACCACTTATATTATGGCGTTCACATTCCAGATCAATGCTCCATGAGAAAATCAGTCACGGAACAAACAAACAAACAAAAAAGAAAACAAAAAAACTTTAAGATCGATGTGACCTAAAAATATGACAAAGGTAGAATGCAGTAGTCAGACACAAATGTCCATTACAACCTTGTTTTCACTCAACCCATATAACCAAAACTAAACCCTGTATAGCACCTAATGTTTACACAATTGTGTTTACAAAACAAAAAAGCAATACCTAAAACTTCTACTACTAAACAGATGTGTGATACATTACGAAGTCCCTATTCTATGAAGTCCTTCACGTGACAAACGTGGTGAAGGTCGACTTTTTCGACTTCAATGACTCCAATTCCAGGGTGCTCTCGCAAGTGATTCTCCCCACTGAGAAAGGCCCGTTATGCACCGTGAAGAAGTTGTAGCACTGCTGTTTCACCATATTAGACAGCCGGAAGGATTTCACCAAGACTTTTTTCTCCAATACGGAACTCTCGCACTCTTGCAGTCTTGTCAGCCCGATTTTTCCTACTGCGTGCGCACGCCTGGATTCTACAGAGCACTTCTTCCACCACTCCCATATGCTGTTCCCGCGTCCTCGCAGGGTAATCGACAATGGTTCTTTTCAGGTCCTTTGGCTGCCGATTTCTCTGTACTGTCCCGGGTGCGAGTTGTGTCACGCCCTGAGGCACGTCATTGAATATCTCGTCAAAGTCATGCAGTTAAAACATTCCACGTCGTATGTTGGTTATTGCAGTATACCCTGCAGATGTTACCCAATTCCTGTATCACGCATTTCGCGGGATTTGAACTTGGATGGTGGGAGGAAATAAACACAGGTTCCATTTTGTGTTTCTTCCACACCTCCTTCCATCCCGCTGATAGAAAATGTGGTCCGTTGTCCGAGATGATCTTATCGTCGTGTCCCACTTGCCGCAGGAAATCGTTTGCTAGAGCTCACGACACCACCCTCGCTTTCGCCGTCTTAAGAGGTATCAGCGTTACGAATTTCGAGGTAAGCTCCACAAAGACGAGGATGCCACAGTGTCCTCTTTTGGTGCGAGGTAAAGTGCCCATGAGGTCCGTCTGGTGCACAATGGGGAAGAGGCGTGCCTGTATGCTTGTGGTGGTGTGTTTTGTCTTTTGGCAAGACTTGCACACCGACAGGATGCGGCGGATTCTCCTCTCCACGTTGCTGAAGTGCGTAAGGGTCCGCAACTGCAAGCCACATTTCCAAGCTCCAGTGTGCCCGTAACTATACAGTAAGTGTGCCAGCAACTTTCTGTACAACGTGCTCCAATAGGCACAGGCGCCATAGGGGATCTCCCGTGTTTCCCATGTGAAATAGTATTCCCTTCCTAAGAACGTAGAACGTAGAACATTGTTTAAGTGGAGTAGTATATATCTGAAGAACCAAATCAAACAGTAGCAAGAAAGTAGGGGAAATTGATACTTCTGCTTTTCCAATACTTCACTGTTTCACTGCCTGGATCGGTTGGCGACCATTAGTTCATGTTTTAAACCACTAAATGAACTTGGAACTGAGTAGTCATAGCTTCGGTATAATATTATTCATACTGCGCTTCTGACTAACCGTTGGGTAAGATGTTAGGAAAAGAAGTGAATAGTCTGATTTACTTATCCGTAAGACACAACACACGATTAAATACTGTAAAAAGTGTAAATGTATTGATTAGCTTTTCCTATAAACAGGACTACCCTTCCATAGTGTACTTTATTTGGAAACTAAACTAAATTTTAATAAGAGGGTTCGTGTGGCAACATAGAGGCACCGTTTCTGTTGCTTAAGTAAAAGCATACTAAATTACATTAGTAGTGGCGGGGTTATAACACAGACCTTAGTCATAAATAATATACTCTCCTTCACTGATTACAACAGTATGCCAATGCTGTGGTAACTTTCCGATTCCGCTTCTGTAGAAATGACATGGCTTTGAGGCGAGAAGTGGTTGAGCCATGCTCGGAGAGCATTTTCGTCCAAAATTAAATTCCATGGATGGTGAAAATCTGAGGGAGAAAGATCAGGTAAATGAGGTGATTGCGGAATGAGTTGCACATCCAATCCTTGGGTAGTGTTTCTTCTGAGTCTAGCAAAATACGGGGGGGGGGGGGGGCGATAACGTGGAATAGCTTCATTTCACGCAGTCTTCCTCGTCCTTATTCTTGGACTGCGTCTGCAAGACGTCTCAGTTGTTGACAATAAATGTCAATACGGTGTTCTCAGATTTTCGGTGGTGCCAGCAACGTAGGGACTGGGCCAACGAATAGTGGAGTAAGGTGCTCTTCTCGAATGACAGCTGATTCAGACTGAGCAATGATTCGTGACGTACCTTCAAATTTTGGTGGTCCAGGCGTTGCGATGTGGGGACGCACAAAGTTGATTGGGTGTACTGACCTGTAAATCCTTAAACAAAGTCACCGGTCAACGTTGTTGTGACACGCTGCTCCTTCTCCACGTGCGTATTGTCAGGGATCCTTTCGGTACAAATGTGGACCGCAGACGGAGAAGCTCTTGGTACGAAAGGTTGCTCGGCGAATGGACAGGCCTAAGTGCACCGAACTTAAATCACCTCCAGTTCGTGTGGGATGCGTTGGGGAGACTGTTGCAGCTATGTCCACACCCAACAACTGCAATACAGAAGTAGTCAGCCGCGCAGGTGGAGGAATAGCCCACTGTACCAGAATAACGCGGTACCAACCTTGTGGCCAGCATGGGAACACGTTGCCAACTTTCATTCCCGTCCATGGTGACCTTACACCCTGTAAAGAACGATGTCCCTCCTTTTGTAATGTCCAGTGGACCACCACAAATCGGGGTGAGTTCAGTATAATTGTTGTCTTTGCATGAAAGTGTCACTTCTGTCTGTCCCACTGCGTGTTTCTTTCAGTTTTCTTCTGCACTATATCGTAGCAGTTATTTCTGTGTATGGTCCAAATTTCTTCGAGATACATTTACTGGCAGTGACACATCATGCTAAAGTTACTTTCGTCATTAAATATGATACACCTCTATACAGGACACTTGTGCTGTATAAACCCACGAAACGACCTCCCACTGGCACAATTATTTACTAATCATTATGCGTTTCAAAACTTCACCATCGTACTGAAGCTCTAGAATGAACTGTACAAGAAAATTAACGATGGCAAATATCTTCATACATATGCATCTAAGTATTCCAATACACAGAAATTTCATTTAGTATCATACGTACTAACATTAAAATCAAACTTTAGTACAAAGCTTACGAAAGTGAGCGAGTAGACTGAATGCAGTACAGATCTCATCTCATATAGGCCAATTTGACAGTGCTGTTGTCTATTGGAATAGAAGCAGAGACCAACTGAGTGTGGCGATTAAGGTACAAAGAGGTAAACGAAGGTCAGTAGGTGACGCCAGCAATACCATAGAGAGCAAGTCAAAGAGTAACTTTACAAACTTCTGTGCACTGTGGTTAAGTGCTTTCCAGGACCTCGTGAACAACTTGACGGATATACATTTATGCTTTGAAGAAAAGTTCATATACTAATAGCCTGAGATGTGCGTCCTTACGCAATATCGTAATCAACGTGGCAGAGATAGTATTTAGTCAATAATCAGAACAGAAGATAATTGCAGCCAATAACTGGTGTGGTACAATACAAACGTAATACCGATGTAGGTAATAAATAAAATATAAGTTCTGAAGGAATAAGTTTTTAACCTTCATTAAATAAAATGTTAAAGGCATCACTAAATGTGGTCATATTACAACAGACAAACATGTAATAAATGACATAACAAAATCATTTAGGTGAGCCCAGATTAGTGGCAACAACTTGAAATAAAAAGAACTGTTATAAAAAAAAGTGGGATTTTTTGTTTTTAGCTTAGTGTTAGTTCGTGTAACTGTCTACCTTTTATCAGTTTACAACCATCACAAAAAGAAATGTGACATGAGTATGACCAACTGTAATCATTACATTAGTCGGACAAACAATAGATAACATATAATATAGCCATTTAGGTAAGCCTAGAGGAGAGGCAACAGTTCGAAAAAGATATTAAAATTTTTCCATTATTTTATATTAGACAACATAAAGGTACAATATCAGAAATTTATAACAACCAAACTTGAAGTATATGCATGAGGACATCCAAAAACTTCTTAACATATTGTGGTTGAAGAAGTAATTAGGATCATCAGTCGACAAAAAAAATGATGCCGAGGCAATCGCAATGCCGAAATAGTGGTCATACTATTTTGGTATTACACGAAATGCATTGCGAACGTGTGTAAGAGTATGAAATTGTAGAGCTGCATATAGTAAAGTAATTTAGTTTAATTGCTAGGGAAACCCAGACATTTATCTTTTGTAATGTTAACCACACTGTAATATACATGAAATGTAATTATGTTCAATACATGAAGTTAAATTTACTGAGCCCATAATGTGGAACTCATGATGAGGAAGCATGTGTGTGTTAGAATGAAACTGTAAAGTAAAGCAAATGAATAGCTTGAAGTACAAATATTGGCGTAATGCATAGAACAAATGCACTATGCATCGTATGTAATTCAAGGAGAGACACATCAAGGCAGGTACAACGTAATGGTGGCCTGCGAGAACAGTGGCTCAATGTCTTGCGGTCGAGTGAATCTATAGAGGAAGCCTGGCAAAACATCTACATTAGACCGGCCATGCATCTAAGAGAGCGAAAGACAGCAAAGTTTATTCAGCTACAATGGTTGCATCATAAATAGCTCACGAATTCTAGACGATTATGTCTAATTGAAGGCACCTTAGAGCAACTGGGTCAGATCCGGGATACGTTACATGTAGTGTCGTCAAATAAATTTATGAACCAGATCCTACAAATTAACTTCTGCTCTTTAAATAACCGACTGACATATGTATATATGTTTCAGATTCTTCCAGAGTGTCTAGCATACGAGAATGAGAGGCGACCTGCGAAACCTCGAGTCTTTGGGCCATCGACAACAAACTACGCTTGTTCGTTTTCAGATGCTGTCCCAGAACACTGGAATTACTAGGATGTCAGCGCTCTCTGTATCGAGTACTAAAATCTCTCCCCGTCATACCAGAATAGAAATTATCGCAGTCTCCACATATCTTATATACACCAGATTTACTAAAAACACTTCTTGGTTTTTGTACTACGTTATGCCTTAATTACAAGTGTAAATTAGCTCTCGTTTTTAACGAGACATTGATATCAGCCTTTTTCAAAAAACTTTCGCAATTTTGTCACAGTGAGGTCCATTGCAGATTAGACTAACAAGACGACCTTTTTTATCCTATTTTTTGACTACCTTGAATTTCTTCTTCTGTATAGAATAAAAGAATTTAAGTATACTTTTAGCTTTATACACATCTGCTACACCAACATGAATATTCGTGTGAAATTACTTGTACCTTACCTCCAGATTTATATCTAACGTCAAAATTCAGTGTATCATGTAGCCAAAATACGTCCATTTGTAGTCTTTCGGGTGCCATTAATTCATAGGACTAAACATCTTTGGAAAAATATAGGTTTCTTTTGATTTTTTGTTCAAAAATCTGTTAATTTTATAATTAGGGCTGACACAATTTTTAAAAATAGGCCTTATGGGCAAAATCTCCCAATGTAACTTCACTTGAGATCGAAGATTTGGAATTTGTGGTTTCATCATAACAATACTTTTCTTATCGAAATCAGTTTGAAACAAGAAATTACTGTTTTTGACTAATACCTTTCCGTCATTGTGAAACTTATCCACCGGACTGCGATTGATCTAAACTATTCATGTGTCCTTGAAAAATTTTAGTTTTCGTTAGGTAATCTGTGTCAGAAAGAAGAACCACAGAGCTACCTGTATCTGACTTTGTAACAACGACATGCTCGTCATGGAGCTTTGTATTAAGCTCGATACAACGATTACAACTCATAGCACTCTTAGGTAAAGCGTCAAAAACTGTGAGTGCCCTATTCTTCGCTACCGCAATTTTGGCTTGTTGATGTTTAGACAGCGTAGCATACTCCCATACTGCTTTAACTCCTGCTGTTGTGCTTTTTGATGGATGTTTATTCATACGATTAGCGAAATTATGCTTGAGACGATTAATCAAAATATTTGAATAATCTGGGGAAAATCTAACTTTAGACAGAATAACTGCACGATCTGGAAGCCTATGAACTTTCGTTCTACGGCGGGCAACATGTTTTCAGTAATAACACAACCTGGACAGTTTGCGTTCATGTCTTTGAGATATTTTATCTTCTTCATACTCAGTGGGATGAGATAACAATTTACTAACTTTAGAGGAGTCTGCCTGAGCAATCAACTGCTCTAGATATTTCAAGTTGCCACTCACTTAAATGATTCTGTTATGTCAGTTGTTATATGTTCGTCTGTTGTAGTATGGCTACATTTGGTGATACTTACTTAACATTTTATTTAGTGATGGTTGTAAACTTATTCCTTCACAACTTATATTTTATTTATTACCTGAATCGCTTTTGTGTTTGTATTGTACCATACCACTTATTGGTTGCAATTGTCTTCGGTTCTGATTATTGACTAAAGCCTATTTCTGTAACATTATTTACTATGTTACCTAGTGACGCATATTTTATGTTATTAGTATATTAATTTTTGTTCCATAAAGTAGCATAACTGTACTACCATCAAGTTGTCCACGAGGTTCTGTCATGTTCATAATCGAAGTGCATAGAAGTCTGTAAAGTTACACTTTGACGTGTTATATATGGTTAATGCTGCCGCCACGTACTGGAATTCGTTTACCTCTTTGGTAGCTTAATCACCACACTCAATTTGTCACTGGTTCTATTTTAATAGACAACGGCACTGTCAAATATGCCTCCATGAGATGAGATTTGTATTGCATTCAATCTATGTATTGATTTTAATGTAAGTACGATATTAATTAAAGTTCTGTATACTGGACTACTTAGATGCACACATGTGTACGTATTTCCTACAGCTGATTTTCTTCTACACTTCATTCCGCAGAATCAGTCTGATTATGAAATTTTGAAACTCATAACACATAATAAGAAACTTTACAATCAAGACCTTCCTATATTTCAAAGTTGTACCAGTACTTAACGGTCGCCGGCCTCTACCATGTATGTATTTCTCCATCAAATAATGGGAAACTCACATTGGTCTACAAAAGCCACCTCATCTACATTGCATGGGTTCCGGGTGACGAACTAATAGCATCTCGTCCTCTTACGCGTCTGAACATCCAGTTTTTTTTTTTTTAACGTCATCATTCTACCAACTGCTTTGATGCGGAGTGACACGAATTCCTCCCCTGTGCCAACTTCTTCATCTTAGAGCAGCACTTGAAACCCACGTCTTAAGTAGTAAGAATCTGTGTTTTCCCATACAGTTTCCACTCTCTACAGTTCCTTCTGGTACCATGGAAATTATTCCCTGATGTCTTAACCAATGTCTAATCATCCTGTCCGTCCTTCTTGTCGTTGGTTTTTATGTATTTCTTTCTTCTCCAATTCTTTGCACAATATCCACATTCAATACTTTAGCAGTCACCCTAATTTTCAACATTCGTTTGGAAGCACCACATCTCAAATTCTTCGGTTCTCTTCCACTCCAGTTTCCCCGCAATTCATGTTTCACTACCATAAAATCCTGTGCTTCAAACGTAAATTTCCCAGAAATTTTTTCCTGAAATTGTGGCCTATGTTTGATCCGAGTATACTTGACTTGTCAAAGAATGCCCTTTCTACCAGAGCTAGTTTGGTTTTGATGTCCACCTTGCTCGTTCCATCATCGGTTATTTTGCTGCCTAGGTAGCTCATCTCTTTAACTTCATGTACTTCTTGATTATCAACCATGATGCTAAATATCTTTCTGTTCTCATTTATGCTGCTTCTCATTACTTTCGTTCTTCTTTGATTTATTTTCGGTCCATATTATGTACACATTACAGTATTCATTGCACACAGCAGATCCTGTAATTCCTCTTCACTTTCACTCAGGATAGCAATGTCACAAGAGAACCTTATCATTGATATCCCTTCATCTCTAATCTTTCTTTTATTTCCGACATTGCTTCTTCGATGTACAGACAGAACAGTAGGGACGAAAGACTACATCCCTGTCATGCAGCCTTTTTAATCCGAGGACTTGGTCTTCCACTCTTATTATTCCCTCTTGGCTCTTGTACGTGTTGTATATTACCTATCTCTCCCTACAGCTTACCCCTATTGTCCTCAGAATTTGGGACATCTTGCATCATTTTAAATTGTCGAACCCTTATTCGAAGTCGACAAATCCCATGAACCTGTCTTGACTTTTCTTTAGTCTTGCTTCCATTATCAATCGTAACGTCCGAATAGACCTCTATGGTGCCTTTACGTTTCTTAAAGCCAAACTGATCATCTAACAGATCCTGAATTTTCTTTTCAGTGGTTTCGTATATTATTCTTGTCAGCAACTTGGATGGATGAGCTGTTAAGCTGATTGTGTGATAATACCTCTAGTAGTCTTTGAATCGTGTGGGTGATAATTTTCGGAAAGCCAGATGGTATGTCGCCAGATTCATACATTCTACATACGGACGTGTATAGACGTTTTCTTGTCATATTCCTCAACGATTTTAGAATGCTGATGGAATGTTATCCATCCCTTCTGCTTTTTTTTTACCTTAAGCCTTCCAAAGTTCTTTTATACTCTGATTCTACTACTGGATGCCCTATCTCTTCTAATTCCGCTCCTGTTTCTTCTTCTATCACTTCAAATATGTCTCCCCCATCAAAGAAGCCTTCAGTGTACTCTTTCCACCTGTCTACTCTCTTCACTGAATTTAACAGTGGAATTCCCATTGCACTATTCATGTTACAACCTTTCCGTTGATTTTGACTGGAGGCGGTTTTGAATTTTCTATATACTGAGTCAGTCCTTCTGACAATCATTTCTTTCCCGATTTCTTCACATTTTTCATGCAGCTATTTCGCCTTGGCTTCACCGCACTTTCTATTTATTTCATTCCTAAGTGCTTTGTATTTCTGTACTTCTCTTAACATTTTTGTACTTCCTTCTTCCTTCTTGAGGCCTCAATTAGTATTTCTCCTCTCTCATTCCTAGTACCAATCCCATATTCTGTCGTAACCCCCTGTCCTACTCTTTCCCCTACAAGAGCATACCAATCTCGCATGAAGATTAGATTTTCATCTCGTTTTAAGTACTGAGTGCGTTCAATATCATAAATTTTCACTATCTCCTCATCTTCGGCTTTCGACAACGGCATGTATATCTTGGAATATCATTGTCGGTGTTGGTTTTCTGTCGAATCTCGTGAGAACAATCCTATCACTGATTTATTAACAGTAACACACTCTCTACCCTACCTTTCAATTCATAAGGAATCCTTCTCCTGTTATACCATTTTATGGTGCTGTTGATGTTATCCCATACTAATCTGACCAGAAATCCTTGTCTTTATTTAATTCCACTTCACGGCCTCCATAACACATACACATTGTAAAAGTGAAGTTTCTATAAATTCACTCAACTATTTTGTAAATTTTAACATAACAAAATTGGGGGTTAAGTTATTTTGTTTCTCTGGCCTTCTTATTGTCAGACGACTTAATTGGTTATGTATAGATCGAATGAGAAACGCGATTATTTTTTACACATCGTGCTCAGCAGCCTTCCTTTTCGTTACACTCACAGAAAAGATTGACTTAGTAAAGTTAATGTAGGCTGGAAGAGGGCGAGAGAATATTAAAAATTTCGTGCGGCGCCTGAGTGCTGTAGCTAAGATCGTTTTTAGGCCTGTTTGAGGTTGTTTCCTGGCCCAACAGCCGATAGGTGTTTTAGATTGAACTGTTCGTCTGAACAAGCCCCACACCACTGCGTAAACATTTATTGTTAACACCCCATAATATACTCACCCTCATGAGTTCCATCTTCACAGTATCTATTTGGTGTGATACACCAACAAAAGGCTTTAACATTACTTTATAAAGCATTACTTTATAAAAGCAAAATTCCTGTTTAGCCATGTAGTGGTGCCAATTTATTGGCTTTAGCATTTTAAATCCAAATATTTAATGCTGCTATAGAAGAATTACAGTAATGAATTATGAAAATAATATCTGATATTCACATGTTTTGTATCGTGAACCACTTCATAAAACCATTTTGTTTTCTTTAAACTAGTTTTTAATATGACAGTTATTAATGGTCAGAAATTTCGGCTAAGATATTGGACGAGATTTTCTCGACCCCAGCTATTGGGGGCAGAATTGTAGGGTTACTCTTGAAACAGCAGTTCCCAGTCTGGGGTAATTATCCCCAGGAGATAAAATGAAATTTTCTGAGGGGTAAAGACCAAACAGTATAATTCTGTTTCAGTCACGAAACTAAATCATTTTCAACAGATCACTACTATTATCACAGTTTTGTAAGAATCTCACACTGATTATATATCAGTTATCAATAATTACTTTTCCTTACTTAGTAGCATTAAAAGCGATTGAGGTTACAGGTTCTTGGCACAGTCCACCCACTACACACATACGCTGTGCAATATCCTGTTCATTGCTGATGGTAAAAATTAGACATATTGTAAGGCATCCACATTTTACAGAACTTACGTGAGCTCGGTCCATAAGAACAGTATGACATGGTATGAGATCCTCAGAAAACTATATTATCAACAAAAAAGCAAATGCAGTAATCCCATGTACTGAAGACTAACAAAACAATATCTACCAATACAAGGACAGGGGCATGCATAAACAAGTTAAAGTGAAATGCATTTTGGAGACAAACTGAGCAGGTGGTTAAGGCATTGGAAAACCCCACTTAACAAAAGAATGCTAAGCTTCAGTGCAGAAAGGCATAAGACAAGAACAATACAATTTTCCTTTTAACGCAAATGCAGCTGGGACCGACGGTAAGTGGCTGGATGACTTTAACAGGGCTAGCGGCGACCCAGAAAGAAAAACAAAAATTCACCTCTAAAGAGACGGCGGTTGGTTGAAGCCATACTGGGCAAAGCAAACTCGACGTGGTGGGGAGATCCCCATTACATAAAGCATTTTGAGAGATAAAAATTTCTAGATGTCTCTCGTTTTGCGGTGGACCACACAAGTGTGTGGAAAGTAGCGAGGGAGTTGACAGCCTTGCATCAGCGAAATGTGGATGATATGCTTCAGGCATCGTGGTGACAGATAGCAAAGAGGTAGTTAATTATTCCTGTAGGAAATTTTGTGAGCAATTTCGACTAGGGAAACATTAACCTTCTATAGAACGCAGGGAAGTTGATACCGAGTGAATTTAGTCAATAACAGAGTAGGGAATTAGCGTTTCAGATAAAACACGGAGGCAATGCCATGGCAGATCCCGACTGGTAAAGTACCATCGCGCATTAGGCCACAGTAAATGTTGAGTCGAGATTCCGCTCAATCCACCCTGCGTATGCTTTGACCATTGAATATCAAAAGCTATGATACTAACCTACCCTTACATTGAGTACATGAGAGTTTTATCATTGGTTTTAGAGGTAAATTTAATCTTTGCCAACTTAGTACAGTGACCAGCTACGATATCGTAGAAGTAAATTTAATAGATGAAGATTTTTGATCATTCTTACCTCTGATAACATTTCCATTTGTAGAGATAACAATTTAATAACTGCCAATTGTCTAAGAGTTAAATATTTTGTTATTGAGTGTGGAAAGTAACTGAACATGATTGTTGTGTATCACTTGACCTTTGCAAGCACAGTTGATAAACTATATGTAGAATGAAAAAAGGAACAGCTGTTTTGTCTTTCTAGAATAGATGCCAAACTTTCACTTTTATTAATTCATGTGTTCAAGTTACGTGACAGCAGCATTTCTAATTAATTTGTTACAATCCTCATCTAATATTAGCTACCTCACAGGGCCAGATTCATATTTATATACAATGTCTGCTAGAATGTCTGTATAACACCTTGGGTTTGAGAAGACAGTTCAGATGTATTATCCATTTGCGCGCATAGCTTACAAAAGGCGACGTCTGCCAGGATGCGAAATTATGGTACTCTGATAGATTGAGGGTTTGCTTTTGATAGGTACAAAATACATAATCCTCCGAAATAATAAGCTGACTCAAATAGAAGAAAAAAATTTCAATGTAAATTTGACTCAACTGTGGAGGAAGTGTGAATAGTATTCTATTCATGTATTTCTTATTTTCTGGCGAAACACCTCGTTGAATTGGGTTGTGTTGAGCTCTGTCTCAACTTCAGTAACCAAAAAGCTATAAAAGATGAGAAAGTGGATTGAGTATAGGACCGAGGATAAAAATTTTTGGTTGAATGAAGTCTCATGATCGGATCTTAACATGTAGTCAGGTTCGAAAAATCCGCAAACAGCATCTCTCAAAGGAACGCTTCAAAATTTCAGAACATAATAGATTAGCACAAAGAGAAGTCATGGAAGATTTTGGTAGCATCGAGGTGGACATACAACAGGTAGATCAGCGTGAACAACACGAGACAGAATACGTAGAAATACCGAATGAGACCGAAAATGCAACATATGATGTTCAATATGGTCCAAAGAATGGACATGAGAATGGGATTGCTAACAAATTAGACACTGAGTCTGTAGTTAGTGGCCGACCTGGATGAACGAGCGGTTCTAGGCGCTACAGTGTGGAACCACGCGACCACTACGGTCGCCGGTTCGAATCCTGCCTTGGGCATGGATGTGTGTGATGTCCTTAGTTTAGTTAGGTTTAAGTAGTTCTAAGTTCTAGGGGACTGATGACCTCAGAAGTTAAGTCCCATAGTGCTCAGAGCCATTTGAACCATTTTGTAGTTAGTGATTTACAGCATATTGAACCAAACCTAATCATACTGAATCAGTCAGGCTTGCAGTTGCATGAAAGAAAGTGTGTTAGTGCTCCTACACTATGTTCGGAAGTGAAGGAAACGGTTAAAGAAAAAACGAGAAAGGGAACGGATACATCAGATGGCAACAACGCGAAAATGTAGATGAAAACGCCAACATTTTTGTAATGTTGCAACGTTTATTACAACAGTCACTGGAATCAGAAAGGCGTATAGAAGGGCACGTAACACAAGGGCAAAAAGAATTAGAATGGAGCACAACACGATGGCAAAAAGAGGGCTGAAAGAAACTAACAAGGAAATACAAAAAACGTGTGATAATAAACAACGCCTATTAGGCCAAATACCAACTGAGGCTAAGGAAGTAGAAATGAAGCTTCAAACGCTCGTTATATGGCACAAACAACTGAGAACAGACATTGTCACTGTCCCAACAGACATGATTGCGTTACGTGAAGTTACGAATCAAAGTGGTAAAAGGGTTAAACAACTGTAAATATCGACAAAGTTCAGCAACATCACGCAGTAGCATCAACTACCACTGATCGACAGCAGCATCAGGAAGCAAACCCAGCCCAAAGCTTAAAAAGTAAAGTGCGTGAAGAAAGGAAGTGATGCATATGACAAGGTCATTGTAATATTTCAAAGAGTGGAAAAGATAATCACATCAACAAGTAGTTGAGATGGCTATAAATATTCAGTCACACCTGTACCGCTGCGAATTTGTACTTTATGTGTTTCTTTTGCGTTTTGTAATTCAATTTGTAGATTGTTAAAGTATATATTTTGTATTTCATGTGTAATTTGTAAATGTCCATATAAACTAAACAAGAATTTGTGTATATTTTGGAAACGTGTTATTAATCATTAATAATGTCAATGAGTATAAAGTTTGTCTTATGCAAAAATATTAATTATTTTGAATATATAAATACATGTCTGTTTATGAGGATAAATTGTAATATTTGTGTAGTATTTACGTGCTGAGAATAGAGATAAGAGAAACAAACGCTTCCTTATCTTCACTGATCTTTTATAATCATCAATATCATGAGTGTTTGAGAAATTGTGGAATGCCTGAAGTTATTGTAAAATGACAATCTAAAGAGTGGATGAACCATTTCAATTAAAGTTAACCACAAGTACCAGAGAGAAAAATGTTGTGAGATTAGTCAATTAATTGCTATAAAGGACTGTAAAGCCATATAATGATAATCTAAATAGAAAATTCTCCGTAGAGCAATACATTTCAAATTAAAAAATTAGAATATTCAAAAGACATCATCTAGCATCAGATAGACCAGTAGCTGGACAATGATTAACATTATATGAGCTTACAATTTGTCACTAGAATGAGCAATGCCTCCACCATTGATCACAGCAGCACAAAATTAATTCAGAAAGGACAGCATGTGTAAGGTGTCCAGATTTTATGGACCTTACATGAGCCCGGTCCATAACAACAGTATGAAATCCTCAGAGAACTATATTATCAACAAAAAAGGAAATGCAGTACTCTCATGCACCGAAAACTAACAAAACAATATCTACCAATATAAGGACTGGGGCAAGCATAAATAAGTTAAAGCGAAACGCATTTTGGAGACAAGCCGAGCAGGTGGTTAATGGCGTTGGAAACTCCCACTTAACAAAAGTACGCCAAGCTTCAGTGAAGAAAGGGATAAGGCAAGAACAATAAATTATTGCATTTAACGTAAATACATCCGGGGCCGACGGTAGGTGGCTGGACGTCTTTAACAGGGCTAGTGGCGACCCAGCAAGTAAAATAATAATTCACCTCTAACGAGACGGCGGTTGGCTGAAGCCTTAATGGGCAACGCAAATCCAACATGGTAGGGAGACCTCCATTATATAAAAGAATTTTGAGAACTAAAAGTTTGTAGATCTCTCTCGTCTCGCGGCGGACCGCTCAAGTGGAAAATAGCAAGGGCGTTGACAGTTTTGCAGCCGCGAAGTGTGGACGATATGCTTCACGTATCGTGGCGATAGGTAGCAAAGAGGAAGTTACTTATTCCTAGGGGGATTTTTGCGGGCAGTGAAATTGTGCATATCGCTCATACCATTAGCGAGTGTGAAATAGCCATTATTTCGACCAGGAAAACATTAACGTTCCACGGAACGCAGGAAAGTTGAGACGGAGTGCAGTCAAGGCCAGAGTAGCGAATTAGCGTTTCAGATCCAGCACGGAGACAACACCGTGGCAGATCCCAATAGGTAAAGTGCCATCGCGCATTAGGCCACAGTAAATGATGGGTCGAGATTTTGCTCACTCCAACCTGGGTACGCTTTGAAAATTGAATATCAAAAGCTAGGATACTAACCTACCCTCACATTGAGTACATGAGAGTTTCATCATTGGTTTAAAAGGTTAATTTATTGTCCACCAACTCAGTGCATTGGCCAGCTACGATATCGTAGAAGTAAATTTAATAGAGGAAGATTTTTGATAATTCTTGCCTGTGACAACATTTTTGTTTGTAGAGATAACGATTTAACACTTTCGTTGCGACATCGGTGCAGGCGCGCCACTCTCAAATGCGGCCCGGCACCGTGCGAGTGCGGGCCGGTAACGCTCTGAAACGGCAGGTACCACTCGGAGCCGACGCTCCTAAACACACCTGAGCTACAGGCTGACGTCAAGACCTTGTAAGACCTGTAGGATCATGTTCTATACTGACTTAATGATGACACCTTAGAAGCATTACTTCAAATAAGCTTCGACTGCAATTTGGTCATGTTTTAAAGTCTGTTTGTTGCCTGACACCTATAGGGGTCACAGGCGTCATTCAAATGTTCGTGATTTGTTGATAATGTAACAAAAAATACAATTCAAACAAGCAACAAATCCACTGCAATGAGGAAAAATTTAGATTAGAAAACACAAATTCTTAAGAAGGAAAAAAAGAAAAAAGCCAACTGGAGTCATTTGAAATTATATTTACTTCAAATGCGCATTTTTAAGATACACTTCGTTAGAGGTCGTCCATTTAGTAGCATGTTTGCTCCTGGTATGAGAGAATTAGCCGTCTACATTTATCATAGACGCCCAAGGGACGCCCGGACGTGTAGAAACTAGTAAGCGAAACACACCCTACGTGGAGGATTCTCTCGTGTCCCCCATCACTTCAACTGCGGTGTTATTAAAACAAATTTATCACAACAAATTCCTTCGCAAAAAACTGAAATGAACGCTTAACAACGCAATAAGAGATAAGTCGACTTAACACAAAAAAACTCATTTTCTGAGAACTCGTGAAAAAAAGTTCTAACCTTTCACGTCATAAAAAGAAACCATACACTGTCAAAAAAATAAAAGAAGTTGTCTTTGATAATCGGAATTTCCCCGATATTATCGCGTTAAATTATACAGCAGTTCAAGCAGTATCCAGGTTTGTCTGAGCAGGTTGTACACTCGTATGGTCTATCAGGGCGCTTGCCTTGTTCCGCACACTTCTACATCTACATCTACATCCACACTCCGCAAGCCACCTGACGTTGTTGGCGGAGGGTACCTTGAGTACCTCTATCGGTTCTCCCTTCTATTCCGGTCTCGTATTGTTCGTGGAAAGAAGGATTGTCGGTATGCCTCTGTGTGGGCTCTAATCTCTCTGATTTTATCCTCATGGTCTCTTCGCGAGATATACGTAGGAGGAAGCAATATACTGCTTGACTCCTCGGTGAAGGTATGTTCTCGAAACTTCAACAAAAGCCCGTACCGAGCTACTGAGCGTCTCTCCTGCAGAGTCTTCCACTGGAGTTTATCTATCATCTCCGTAACGCTTTCGCGCTTACTAAATGATCCCGTAACGACGCGCGCTGCTCTCCGTTGGATCTTCTCCATCTCTTCTATCAACCCTACCGGGTACGGATCCCACACTGCTGAGCAGTATTCAAGCAGGGGGCGAACAATCGTACTGTAACCTACTTCCTTTGTTTTCGGATTCCATTTCCTTAGGATTCTTCCAATGAATCTCAATCTGGCATCTGCTTTAGCCACGATCAACTTCATAAGATAATTCCATTTTAAATCACTCCTAATGCATACCCCCAGATAATTTATGGAATTAACTGCTTCCAGTTGGTGACGTGCTATGTTTTAGCTAAATGACAAGAGTTCTTTCTTTCTATGTATTCCCAGCACATTACACTTGTCTACTTTGAGATTCAATTGCCATTCCCTGCACCATGCGTCAATTCGATGCAGATCCTCCTGCATTTCAGTGCAATTTTCCATTGTTACAACCTCTCGATATACCACAGCAACATCCCCAAAAAGCCTCAGTGAACTTCCGATGTTATCCACAAGGTCATTTGTGTATATCGTGAATAGCAACAGTCCTACAACACTCCACTGCGGCACACCTGAAATCACTCTTACTTCGGAAGACTTCTCTCCATTGAGAATGACATGCTGTGTTCCGTTATCTAGGAACTCTTCACTCCAATCACAAAATTGGTCTGATAGTCCATACGCTCTTACTTGAACGACTGTGGGGAGCTGTATCGAACGCCTTGCGGAAGTCAAGAAACACTGCATCTACCTGGGAACCCGTGTCTATGGCCCTCTGAGTCTCGTGGACGAATAGCGCGAGCTGGGTTTCACATGATCGTCTTTTTTGAAACCCATGTTGATTCCTACAGAGTAGATTTCTAGTCTCGAGAAAAGTCATAATACTCGAACATAATACGTGTTCCAAAATTCGACAACTGATCGACGTTAGAGATATAGGTCTATAGTTCTGCACATCTGTTCGCCGTCCCTTCTTGAAAACGGGGATGACCTGTGCCCTTTTCCAATCGTTTGGAACGCTAATCTCTTCTAGAGACCTACGGTACGCCGATGCAAGAAGAGGGGCACGATCCTTCTCGTACTCTGTGTAAAATCGAACTGGTATCCCATCAGGTACACCGGCCTTTCCTCTTTTGAGCGATTTTAATTGTTTCTCTATCCCTCTGTCGTCTTTTTCGATATCTACCATTTTGTCGTCTGTGCGACAATCTAGAGAAGGAACTACAGTGCAGTCCTCTTCTGTGAAACAGCTTTGGAATAAGACATTTAGTATTTCGGCGTTTAGGATGTCATCCTCTGTTTCAGTACCATTTTGGTCACAAAGTGTCTGGACATTTTACTTTGATCCACCTACCGCTTTGACATAAGACCAAAATTTCTTAGGATTTTCTGCCAAGTCAGTACATAGAACTTTACTTTCGAATTCATTGAACGCCTCTCGCATAGCCCTCCTCACACTACATTTCGCTTCGCGTAATTTTTGTTTGTCTGCAAGGCTTTGGCTATGTTTATGTTTGCTGTGAAGTTCCCTTTGCTTCCGCAGCAGTTTTCTAACTCGGTTGTTGTACCACTGTGGCCCTTTTCCATCTCTTACGATCTTGCTTGGCACATACTCATCTAACACATACTGTGCGATGGTTTAGAACTTTGTCCACTGATCCTCAACACTATCTGTACTTGAGACAAAACTTTTGTGTTGAGCCATCAGGTACTCTGAAATCTGCTTTTTGTCACTTTTGCTAAACATAAAAATCTTCCTACCATTTTTAATATTTCTATTTACGGCTGAAATCATCGATGCTGTAACAGCTTTATGATCGCTGATTCCCTGTTCTGCGCCAACTGTTTCAAATAGTTCGTGTCTGTTTGTCACCAGAAGGTCCAATTTGTTATCGCCAAGAGTCGGTTCTCTGTTTAACTGCTCAAGGTAGTTTTCAGACAATGCACTTAAAAAATTTCACTGGATTCTTTGTCCCTGCCATCCGTTATGACCGTTTGAGTCTCCCAGTCTATATCCAGCAAATTAAAATTTCCACCCAGAACTATAACATGGTGGGGAAATCTACTCGAAATATTTTCCAAATTATCCTTCAGGTGCTCAGCCACAACAGCTGCTGAGCCAGGGGGCCTATAGAGACGTCCAATTACCATATCTGAGCCTGCTTTAACCGTGACTTTCACCCAAATTATTTCACATTTCGGGTCTCCGTCAATTTCCTTCGATACTAATGCACTTCTTATCGCTATAAACACGCCTCCCCCTTCACTTTCCAGTCTGTCTCTGCGGTATACATTCCAATCTGAGTTTGGAATTTCATTACTGTCCCTAGTACTATGTGGGCATTGAGCCCGTTTATTAATGAGAGCAGTTCTGGGACCTTTCTATAGACACCCCTGCACTTTACTATTAGCAGATTAATATTGTTATTCCCAGTTGCATTTTGCCTACTCCTACCTTGCCGCGTCTCAGGAGGCGTCTTTTCGGGCCTAGGGAGGGGATTCTCTAACCAAAAAAACCCACATGTTCAATCTACACGTACTCCGCTACCCTTGTGGTATCACCGCCAGACACCACATTTGCTAGGTGGTAGCCTTTAAATCGGCCGCGGTCCATTAGTATACGTCGCACCCGCGTGTCGCCACTGTCAGTGATTGCAGACCGAGCGCCGCCACACGGCAGGTCTAGAGAGACTTCCTAGCACTTGCCCCAGTTGTACAGCCGACTTTGCTAGCGATGCTACACTGACAAATACGCTCTCAATTGCCGAGACGATAGTTAGCATAGCCTTCAGCTACGTCATTTGCTACGACCTAACAAGGCGCCATTACCAGTTTATATTTATTATTGATGTATCAACAAGAGCGATGTTCTCCAATTATGGATTAAAGTTAAGTATTACATCAACTACGTACTTTATTTGCTACTATTAATTCCCTTAATTGTTCCAGACCTCACGCCAGTCTGCGTGAGCTAAACGCATGCCTTTCGGCTACCTCCGAGTGGCTTGGCTACGCCTGACCTATTCAGGGGGACCCTACATTTCTCCACCCGACAGCGGAGGTCGAGAAATTTGCACCCCAGATCTCAGCAGAATCGTCTGAGCCTCTGGTTTAAGCCTTTCACCTGGCTCCAAACCAGAGGACCGCGATCGGTTCTGGGAACGATACTACAAATAGTTAGCTCAGATTCCACCCCGCGAGCGAGGCTGTCCACTTTCACCAACTCCGCCAACCGCCTGTATGAACTGAGGATGACCTCTGAACCAAGACGGCAGGAATCATTGGTGCTGACATTGTAACGCCGGAAATGCATATCCTTCTATTTCCATCTATTGTACCATAGATTTTTTCTTATTTTGTTACCTGATGTCTTTGTATATTGTAATTGTTTTACTATTTCTATATATATATGCATTTATGTCGATGTATAATTGATTTGTTTGTAAATACTATTTGTACTTTTACGCTGGGTCTTGCCTAGGGAAAATTATGCTATCGAACAAATACATCGATAGGTCGTGTGGAGAACCAAAGTGTTTAGGATCCTTGGTAGTGTTAACTCTGCCGCGTGGAGTGTTGACAGAGCAGAGAGACTCTGGCTGGAGTAGTGTGGTGGAGCAGGTGCGTTGTGTGACGCTTCCGCGAGTTGCCGCGCTTTCGGGGTTTGGCACCATGTAATGGCGCTCGACTCACTATGATAGTTTCTGACACGGTGTCGCGGACGGGAAGCATTAGCTGGCGCACATCAAGAGCCCGTTTCGCCTGGTGATCGTGTCGAGAAGAGGGCGCGCCAACATCCAGCTTCTGCGACAGCGACGGCCAACAATGAGTGACTGTCGCCACCTCCTCGATTGACGGCTTCAAACCTTCAATCAACCAACAAGGAAGACTGGAAGCACGTAAAGTTTTAGAACTGTATGCCAGACCTCAGATTTTCAAACTGTTCAAGTCACAAATTACAGCAGCGTAGCATGAACCTTTGTTGCTCATTGTCCCAATTGCATTACCAAGCAGGGTCCCTTCCTTTTCTGGAATGAACCCGAGTGTCGTTGAAATTCAAACGCCAGCATTAAAGTAATATCATTCCATTTCACTGCTTTAATTTCAAAGATGAGTTAAAGTATTCATAGCTGGCTGCAATATTTAGATTACACAACCACAAATTAAGAGTGCGAGTTTTGTTACCATGTTTTAGCTTACCTGTGACTGCAGCTCAGCTTGGTACGTACTAAATTTTACTATTGTTAATTGTTCAGAATCATTTAATTCAAGTTCAAAGTTAAATCTCTCATTTTTAAATAGCGTAGATTCAAGTAGCTTTTGAAATGATTGTTGAGGTAGCCCAAGACTAACCTTATTTTATTGAATTTCGTTGTGCTTCAGAAACAAAGCTCACTATTAATTTCAGTCACTAAATTAACTTTCAATTTTCCAGTTTTATTAATTCTTTTGCTAAATTAAGTCAGAGCGTAGCGAAATTTATTACTTCTGACAAACTTTCAGTTTTCACACTACACGTGTCAACCTTCAGTTGCCACGCATCTAGTGCTAATTATATGTGCAATAACCTTTCTTTTTCTGTTACTATAGTAATTGTCCATAGGACTGGCGACCGTAATTTTCCCCAAATCTCAAATACCTAAATACCGCTAGTTAATTGTTAACGTAACGGCCGCACATTTACTTTCTTTATTAACTTTACCCCTTTTCAAAATTAATTTCAACCAGTTTCATTTCCATTTTCTTTTCATTTAGATGAAACTCTATCCTCCCTCTTTACCGACTGATTAACTTCGGTGACGATTGCTTTTCCCAAATTTCCGTTAGGTACACGCGGTTTAATTTTTCACTCTCATTAAGGTCGTTAAGAGAGGGGGAGGTTACACGTGGCGACCTGATGACAGGACAATCTTTAGATTTGAGGTTGTTCTGGACACGAATTTTGTATTGTGCAAATCTCGTAACAAAGTACTGGTTACGAACAGGTAGTTACGTCAGCGAGAATAAGTAGTGGGAGGAATCCCAATTAATCAGATTTGAGATTTGGCATTTATATTGGAGATTATTAAAGTGAGTGAAGGCAACAATTACCAAAATTTGTTAGACCTGGACACAGAACAATCGGTCGAACAGTTGGAAACACGCACCGCGGAACCCATTGTTCAGGGACAGGCGGTTAGCATGAAAGACGCGTCCGCCGAGACGCAACAAAGAGCAGAAATGGAATTCCAAACTTTAGAAAATGTTTCGGAATCGGAAGTGACAATCAAATCTGAACTCCTTGATGACGAATACGGAGGGACAATTAAAGAGGCACCCGCTACGGTAGTAAAACCGCTGGTTTCCGGGAATTTAGCTGATTTATTGAATGTTTTGACTAATGAAATCAAGAGTCAATGGGCAGAAATTAAAGCTCAGGCTGCCAAGCAAGGAGCTCAGTCTGCCAAGCAAGAAGCTCTGTCTGAAAAAATTGAACGGAAACTAGACAATCAGAACAAAGCTATTAATGTTGTTAACAACAATGCTGGGGTTGTTAACACAAAAGTTGGTAAGATCAAAGAAGATATTGTTGTGATTAATACCGAAATCGGTAATCTTAAACAGGAAATGATAGGCGTTCAGGCGGAAATTGCGGGCATAAATACTCGTTTTGATTCCGAAATTAGCAGAATCGAGGAAAGTGTAGGAGAAGCAGTTGCTCCGATCATCGAGAATAAGGTGACGGAACAAATTCAATTAGTGAAAAAAGAGGATCAACAGAAGGTAGAAACTTTAAAGGCTTTAGTATCTGAAGTAGATACTAAAGTGACGAAGCAGGCTAATACCTGCGATGAGAAAAAGAGGGAAGTAGAAACGCTTGCGACAACCCCTTTCCAAGTAATTACGAGAGTGTCGGAATTAGAAAAGAAACTTGACGAAAAACAGAGCTGTGTGTCAATATCTGCACATAGTTCGGAATTGTTGATGAAAGAGACGCGGTTCGACCCCTTGAAAAAAGGCGGTATACACGCGACGGATTTCATTAAAAATTGTGAAAGAGTTTTACCCAGATCACGGACTATGAGAGAAAAATTAATGCGGTTATTGACATGTTGGCTGGTGATGCCAAGCCTTGGGGCTTAAACATCAACATTACGAACCTGACTTTTGACGAGTTTAAAAATTTGTTTCTGGCTGAATACTGGTCAGAACAAAAACAACAAAGTGTCTGGCGCGAATTTGTCGTATCGAGGCCTTTCGATGCGAATTCGCGCGGCTCGATGAAGGAGTTTTTTGAGGGCTGGATCCGCAAGTTGGAATATTTGCGTGATCGCCGCATGGAATCCGACATAGTCTGGGAACTCTACAAGAAGCTTCACGACGATACAAAACGGTACGTAGGAAGCAATTAGAGGACAATAAATGATTTCCTGGAAGGAGTTGAGGACGAGGACAATTGGCGCAATAATCGCGACAGTGGTAGAGGCCGTGGTAACAACAATGGGTACCACAACAACCACAACAACTATAACCATGGGAATAATGCATACCGCAACCATGGCAGCAATAACAATAATGGTTCGGACCGTAATAACAATCGGTACAATGCAAATAATAACCGGAATAACGGAAACCAGTATCGTACTAACGTGATACCGGCTTCGCAGAATAGTAATAACGCCAGAGGGTGTGATCAGCCGCCTCAGCAACATCCGGGGAGCTTATCTGCTGGGAGGAGACAGGGAAACCATTAGCCGCGGCGGTGAAGGGCCGACCGGGCGTGGAGAAATTTTGGCGGCCCAATAACAGTACAAAACCGAGGTGTCGTCGTTATGAAAATTCCGTATGGAATAATCAACGGCGGGAGTGTGTGCCAGTGTTAGGAGAAAGGAGTGCGCCCACAAGTAGTAGATCATCTGTAGACACGGAAGCAGAAAATACATTCACTGTCAGTGAGAACAATTTAAGTAGTGTTCCGGAAATCGATTATAAAGTGGCAGCTGTAACACCCACAGCGGAACAGGAGATTGAGTTTAAGAATGATTCGAAAATGTTGGGAGAAGATCAGATGTCGGATAAAACGTCCATCATCGAGCGAGGGGATGCAGAGAGGGATGAGGTCTGGTTAAGGCAGTTCGGTCGCTTATACCACGAACTAAGAGATTACAGGGGCCTGTACGGGAGAAGTGTTTATGGGGAGCGCGTGCAGAATTTTCCGCGTCTCGTCCCGCAGGAAGATAGTGTTTGTGAAATGATAGAAAGTTCTGGCCCTAACCGGCAGACTTCTCCAGAAATAGTTGATGTTAATGGGGAGCACGAGCAAGATTCGTTGTGTTTCATACCGCAAGAGTTGGATGTTGAAGTAGTAACGAAAAGTTCTGGCCCTGACCGGCAGACTTTACCGAAAGTTATAGTGTTAGAAGTGGCCGACCCATCCGACGCAAAACTCCAGTTTAAACATTGCGAGAGTATTAAGAAAAAAGATTACGAAAATTATAGTGATAGTCGGACACGATTGGTAGAAAAGCACGTAGATTACAGCGTGTATGAGGTTAGAGCTGAGCCCGCATCTCGTGGTCGTGCGGTAGCGTTCTCGCTTCCCACGCCCGGGTTCCCGGGTTCGATTTCCGGCGGGGTCGGGGATTTTCTCTGCCTCGTGATGGCTGGGTGTTGTGTGCTGTCCTTAGGTTAGTTAGGTTTAAGTAGTTCTAAGTTCTAGGGGACTGATGACCATAGATGTTAAGTCCCATAGTGCTCAGAGCCATTTGAACCATTTTTGTTAGAGCTGACGTTATACGGTCGTACGGTAGCAGTGTGGGTTGCGCAGATCCAGGGGAAGTAATTGCAGATACTACTGGGCACATTCCTCCAGGTAGATTGGCTGATGAGATCAATCTGACCAAAGAGGAATCAACGACGGTGACAATTAGTGAATTGATAGCAAAGCCACACTCACTAGCTGACGAGTTACAGGAAAAGGTTTCGGTTCAAAAATGGCTCTGAGCACTATGGGGCTTAACTTCTGAGGTCATCAGTCCCCTAGAACTTAGAACTACTTAAACCTAACTAACCTAAGGACATCACACACATCCATGCCCGAGGCAGGATTCGAACCTGCGACCGTAGCGGTCGCGCGGTTCCAGACTGAAGTGCCTAGAACCGCTCGACCACTCCGGCCGGCGAAAAGGTTTCGGTATTGGAGGCGAAGCTACAGACTAAGCCTCAGGACAAACGTGTTTTAATTAACACTGTATGTGAACAGAGGCTGAAAAAGTCGCCAGATAAGCCAGATTTAGGATCAAAGCCGGATGGTTTTTTCTGGAATGACCTGGATATAGAAGAGAATTTACTGTGGGAAAATAAAGAAACAGTCGAGGACAAGTGTAGACAGATAGTAGTGTCTGTTAATATGCACGACGTACAACTAAACGTGTTAATTGACACCGGTGCAGAATTGAGTGCTGTGTCTGGGAAAATATTTGAGTTACTGAAAGACAGACCTGGTATCGTAGTTATGGCAGTAACAGGAGCGAAAATTATCGGTGCTACTGGGAAGGCCAGTAAACCGGTCACTAAACAGATTTTTGTCAACTTCGAGATATGTGGGGCACGATTTGAACAACAGTTTGTCTTCGTGCCAGACTTAACTACGGAAGTAATTATCGGGTTAGATTGGCTATTAAAGTACCGTGCAGTGATTAATCGCGAAAGCAAAACTTTGACATGTACGTCACAAGATAAAACAATAGTAGTTAGTTTTGACGAGGCAGGAGAGGCAATACCAGCCTATACACATTGTTAACTGGCCGGATGGTATTGACGTAGGTATGAATTTGAACTACTGTAATGTGAAGAATCTCGGCATTGACAATAGGTAGAAAGTGAATTGGAAAGTATTGTAGACAGTGTGTCAAATGCAACACACGAACAAAGACGAGGCCTGTATGAAGTAATAATGAGGAATAAGAGTGTGTTTTCAGACAAACCGGGACATGTGGAAGAGATAATCAAATTCCCTCCATGCATTGACATTAGTATTGGTGTGAAAAAAGATCGTTTCCGAGAAATAATGAAGCTAAAAGCCGATACTCACATATGTCGTGATGAAGCTAAAGCGCTTTTTGCTAAGTTTGCAATCGGAGAGTTAGTACTTGTAAAAGCTCATGAGAAATCGAGCGAGATAGACAATGAAATCTCTAAATTTTAGTTTGTTTATAATGGACCATATAAAGTCATTGGTATACCCCACATAAATGCTTATTGCTTAGAGTATCTAAGCTCTGGAAAACTATTAGGTATACGGAACATTGTAGACTTGAAATTCTACCAACCTAGGATTGATTAATACCACAGAATGGGTAATTTGTACAGTATGTAAATATAGAGTGTAAGATTTAACGATTTGCTAGATTGCCATGCTTTTGCCTGACCAAGAGGACATTAAAGAAGTTGTAATTAATAAGTAATTAATTTTTACTAAATGATTTAAGAGAGAGTGATTGTTAATCAATTGAAAAATCCAAACTGCTAGTTTAAGTTTTCAGCTGAGTCACAGTAGATTAAGGAATGTAAATATGATTTTGTAACTAGCTGTAAGATTTCATAAATATGTGATTTACTAGTCATTGCCGATGTACTTAGACGCTGTTTTAGGTTTCAGGCTAGTACATGCGTGTGATGATGGACAGTGTCGAGTTATCCACTGTGATAGTGTTAATGGATTCCTTGAGATTACTCGGGAGTGAGTTTTTCCGAAAGAATTCAGTGAAACGGACGATCTGGAAATGCCGTTACACAGACGAATGAGATCAAGCGTGTCGCACAGGCGGGCGCAACAATACTGGCGAAGCGGAGCCGCTGTCGGCTCTTGTGCCGTTGTCGGCATTCTTTGTACTTGCGGGTACGGAAGGCGGAGTTGTTTTTCTTCCCGGACAGCCTATGTGAAAGAATTCTGTTGTCAGTATTTATGTTTTTGTCGATCTGCTGTATATTATTTTCTTGTTTAGCGTTAAGTGGGCTCTCATGACGAGAATATTAATTATGAAAAGGTTTTATGAAATGTGTATCTATATAATTAATTATTAATTTGCGTATTTGGTATACCTGTTTTTTATGACCATGTACTCTAGTTAATTTTGTAAATAGTATTCCATTTCTTGATACTGTCAGAAGTTTTGCTATTTTAGAATAGCTGAACCATTTTCTATGTTTTCTATGAATTTTAATATGTTCTCAACCTGTTTTATTTTGTGCAAGATGACAGAGTGGAATAAGATTAGGAGTGTCTCCACTCAATTATTATGGTCTAAAAGTTGGTTTATGGTTAATTAGCCTAATGCTAAATGTTCTTGATGTTTTGAGCATATACATTTCAGCTGTTTTTTCCTTTATGGGACATTTTCTGAGCCTGTTAACGTTACACAAACATCCTTAGACAATGTGGGGCACGTGTAACGCCGGATATGCATATCCTTCTATTTCCATCTATTGTACTATAGATTTTTTCTTATTTTGTTACCTGAAGATATGACATTTCTGTGTCTTTATATATTGTAATTGTTTTACTATTTCTATATATATATGCATTTATGTCGATGTATAATTGATTTGTTTGTAAATACTATTTGTATTTTTACGCTGGGTCTTGCCTAGGGAAAACTATGCTATCGAACGATACATCGATAGGTCGTGTGGAGAACCAAAGTGTTTAGGATCATTGGTAGTGTTAACTTTGCCGCGTGGAGTGTTGACAGAGCAGAGAGACTCTGGCTGGAGTAGTGTGGTGGAGCAGGTGCGTTGTGTGACGCTTCCGCGAGTTGCCGCGCTTTCGGGGTTTGGCAGCATGTAATGGCGCTCGACTCGCTATGATAGTTTCTGACACGGTGTTGCGGACGGGAAGCATTAGCTGGCGCACATCAAGAGCCCGTTTCGCCTGGTGACCGTGTCGAGAAGAAGGCGCGCCAACATCCAGCTTCTGCAACAGCGACGGCCGACAATGAGTGACTGTCGCCACCTCCTCGATCGACGACTTCAAACCTTCAATCAACCAACAAGGAAGACTGGAAGCACGTAAAGTTTTAGAACTGTATGGCAGACCTCAGATTTTCAAACTGTTCAAGTCACAAATTACAGCAACGTAGCATGAACCTTTGTTGCTCATTGTCCCAATTGCATTACCAAGCAGGGTCCCTTCCTTTTCCGGAATGAACCCGAGTGTCGTTGAAATTCAAACGCTAGCATTAAAGTAATATCATTCCATTTCACTGCTTTAATTTCAAAGATCAGTTAAAGTATTCATAGCTGGCTACAATATTTAGATTACACAAGCACAAATTAAGAGTGCGAGTTTTGTTACCATATTTTAGCTTACCTGTGACTGCAGCTCAGCTTGGTACGTACTAAATTCTACTATTGTTAATTGTTCAGAATCATTTAATTCAAGTTCAAAATTAAATCTCTTATTTCCAAATTGTGTAGATTCAAGTAGCTTTTGAAGTGATTGTTGAGGTATCCCGAGACTAACCTTATTTTATTGGATTTCGTAGTGCTTCAGAAACAAAGCTCACTATTAATTTCAGTCACTAAATTAACTTTCAATTTTCCGGTTTTATTAATTCTTTTACTAAATTAAGTCAGAGTGTAGCGAAATTTATTACTTCTGACAAACTTTCAGTTTTCACACTACACGTGTGAACCTTCAGTTGCCACGTTTCTAGTGCTAATTATATGTGCAATAACCTTTCTTTTTCAGTTACTATAGTAATAGTCCATAGGACTGGCGACCGTAATTTTCCCCAAATCTCAAATATCTAATTACCGCTAGTTAATTGTTAACGTAACGGCCGCACATTTACTTTCTTTATTAACTTTACCCCTTTCCAAAATTAATTTTCACCAGTTTCATTTGCATTTTCCTTTCATTTAGATGTAACCCTTTCCTCCCTCTTTACCGACTGATTAACTTCGGTGACGATTGCTTTTCCCAAATTTCCATTAGGTACACGCGGTTTAATTTTTCACTGTCATTAAGGTCGTTAAGAGAGGGGGAGGTTACAACATGAGCAAAAATTTGCAGTCGGGTGCACCCAGTGCTCTCTATTGCTGCCGGCACGGCCTCCTCCTTTTCTCGGATGAGAGCCCCGGCAAGCAGACAGAGTGAACACTGGCCTTATTCCCCGACCTTTCCGCTATCTCCCTAAGGGGCTCCATCACCCGCCTAACGTAGGAGCTCCCAATCACTAATAAACCCCTCCCCCCGTGTGCTGCTCGGACCTTGCTGAAGGAGCGGCCACATGTCCACTCACAGGCAGGCTTACACCGCTTCCTCATAACTTGCTTCTTCCCTGCAATAGCTTCCCGCTTTTGCACAACGTGTGTTTCTGATGTTTCTTGCTCACATTGAAACTGTCTGGATTGTTGAGCATGTACATCTTAATGCCTTATTTATTACGTTTGCTTTTTATGTATTATCTAATGGACAATCTTCCCATCCAAACAAACATTGATTCATCTATTGATAAATCTCTTCCCGAGCAATACACTTGAGACATTCTCGTGTTATAATAATCCGATGTAGGTCGTATCTCACATAAACGATCATCTGGTTTCGGGTTTCCTGGAAGTGAGTATTTTGCAAAATGCAGAGAGCATAATATGATCAGATACCGGTCTCTGCTTATACTCATCGCTGTTCCTCTATATTCAAACTGCGGTTCTTTCTTCCAGTAATCGCACGTATTTAACGTTACCCATATGTAACGAAACACCCAGGAAACTAGTAATTCGCCTATACTTAGAGGTTTCCATTTACATATCCTAGATCCCTCTTTTGTATTTTCGCTCAGCAATATGTTGACTGCGTTATGGTTCGTTTCGTCAACTACAAGTTGCAACAATTCGTCTCTTACCAATAATCTGAAGAAAACCATAGAAGAATTGTCAGAAGGATGAATTTGCATCACTTCTTCCTTTGTAAATGGGTGATACTGCATATTTGTTGTTCTACATGCCAGGACTCATCTGGATTATCTCCATGTGACAGGTCGGGCTCTTTTTCGTCATCGATTTCAACACAATTGTCGTGACAAGTATCGCCAGATTCGGAACTATCACGAAACAGATTCGAAAGCTGTGCTTCCACGCTATCATCACTCTGCAATTCCTCTGCAGCCTCTAAATGATAATCTCCATGGTATACGTCGTCCTCACTACACAGAATGTCACTGTCGTCTAGTACACTAAGTAACTGTTTCTCTGTCAATTCAACACTCCTCTGCTCCTTTTCGCTTTGGAAGGTCTAGGTGTCGGTTCATTATCCGCCATTACGAAGAATATAGTTCGTTAACTGACCACACGAAAGGGTACACGCCTTGATCCTGGCTTAGACGCAGCAACTAGAGTGAGTGATCCGACGCTTACAGGAGTCAACCGCACTGCCTCATGGCTTGTTTTGAAGCTTATCAGCGTCAGCCATACCAGCTCATAGCTTGTTTTGACGCTTATCAGCGTCAGCTGCACTGGCTCATGGATTGTTTTGACGCTTATCAGCATCAGCCACACGGGCTAGAGGCTTGTTTTGACAAAGCGTCAGCCGCACTGGCTCATGGCTTGGTTTGATGCTCATCAGCATCAGCTGCACTGGCTCATGCCTTGCTGCGATGCTTATAAGCGTCAGCCGTACTAGCTCATGGCTTGTATTGACGCTTATCAGCGTCAGCCACACTGGCTCATGGCTTGTTTTGATGCTCATCAGCATCAGCCGCACTGCCTCTTGCCTTGCTGTGATGCTTAAAAGCGTCAGCTGCATGGGCTCGTGGCTTGTTTTGACGAATATCAGCATCAGCCGCACTGGCTCGTGGCTTCTTTTGATGCTCATCAGCATCAGCCGCACTGGCTCATGGCTTTGTTGTGATGCTTATAAGCATCGGCCATACTGGGTCGTGGCTTGTTTTGATGCATATCAGCATCAGCCGCACTGGCTCGTAGCTTGTTTTGATGCTCATCAGCATCAGCTGCACTGGCTCATGGCTTTGCTGTGATGCTTATAAGTGTCAGCCCTACTGGCTCATGGCTTTTTTTGACGCTTATCAGTGTCACCCACACTGGTTAATGGCTTTCTTTGACGCTTATCAGTGTCAGCCATATTGCCTCATGGCTTGTTTTGACACTTATCAGTGTCAGCTGCAATGGCTCATGGATTGTTTTGATGCTTATCAGTGTTAGCTGCAATGACTCTTGGCTTGTTTTGACGCTTATCTGTGTAAGCCACATGGGCTCGTGGGTTGTTTTGACACATATCAGCATCAGCCGCACTGGCTCGTGGCATGTTTTGATCCACATCAGCATCAGCTGCACTGGCTCATGCCTTGCTGTGATGCTTATAAGCGTCAGCCACACTGGCTTGTGGCTTGTTTTGATGCTTATCAGCGTCAGCCGAACTGGCTCGTGGCTTGTTTTGATGCTCATAAGCATCAGTCGCATGGTCTTATGGCTTGCTGTGATGCTTATAAGTGTCAGCCATACTGGCTCTTGGCTTGTTCTGAAGCTCATCAGCGTCAGCCGCAGTGGTTCATGGCTTGTTTTGACGCTTATCAGCGTCAGCCCCACTGGCTCATGGCTTGTTTTGATGATTATCAGCGTCAGCCGCAATGGCTCATGGCTTGTTTTGATCCCCATCAGCATCAGCCGCACTGGTGCATGGCTTGTTTTGATGCTTATCAGCGTCAGCCTCACTGGCTCTTGGCTTGTTTTGACTCTTATCAGCGTCAGCTGCGCTTGCTAATGGTTTGTTTTGATGCTTATACACATCACCAGCACTGGCTCTGGGCTTGTTTTGTCGCTTATCAGCGTCAGTCTCACTGGCTTCTTTTGATGCTCATCAGCATCAGCCGCACTGGCTCATGGCTTACTGTGATGCTTATAAGCGTCAGCTGCACTCGCTCATGGCTGGTTTTGATGCTTGTCAGCATCAGCTGCACTGGCTCATGGCTTACTGTGGTGCTTATCAGCATCAGCCGCACTGGCTCATGGCTTGCTGTGATGCTTGTAATCATTAGCCGCAATGGCTCATGGCTTATTTTGACGCTTATCAGAATCAGCTACACTGGCTCTTGGCTTCTTTTGATGCTCATCAGCATCAGCCACACTGGCTCATGGCTTGCTGTGATGCGTATAAGCATCTGGCATACTGGCTCATGGCTTGTTTTGACACTTATCAGCGTCAGCCACACTGGCTCATGACTTCTTTTGATGCTCATCAGCATCAGCTGCAGTGGCTCATGCCTTTCTGTGATGCTTGTAAGTGTCAACTGCACTGGCTCATGGCTTGTTTTGACGCTTATCAGCGTCAGTAGCACTTGCTCTTAGCTTCTTTTGATGCTCATAAGCATCAGGTACACTGGCTCATGGCTTGCTGTAATGCTTATAAGCGTCAGCCGCACTGGCTCGTGGGTGGTTTTGATATCAGCGTCACCCACACTGGCCCAAGGCTTGTTTTGACAGTTATCAGTGTTAGCTGCACTGGCTCTTGGTTTGTTTTGATGCTCATCAGCATCAGACGCACTGGCTCATGGGTTGTTTGATGTTATAAACGTCAGCGACACTGGCTCATGGCTTATTTTGACGCTTATCAGCGTCAGTCGCACTAGCTCGTGGCTTGGTTTGATGCTCATCAACATCAGCCGCACTGGCTCATGGCTTGCTGTGATGGTTATAAGTGTCAGCTGCACTGGCTCATGGCTTGATGTGACGCATATCAGCATCAGTCGCACTGGTTTGTGGCTTCTTTTGATGCTCATCAGCGTCAGCTGCACTGGCTCACGGCTTGTCGTGATGGTTTTAAGCACCAGCCGCACTGGATTTTGGCTTGTTTGGACACTTATCAACGTCAGCGGCACTGGCTCGTGGCTTGTTTTGATGCTCATCAGCATCAGCCACACTGGCTCATGCCTTTCTGTAATGATTATAAGCGTCAGCCGCAGCAGAAGTGTTAATAATTGCCAATTCACTATGTCTAAGAGTTAAATAGTTTGTTATTGAGTGTGGAAAGTAATTGAACATGATTGTTATGTATTACTTGACCCCTGAAAGCACAGTTGATTAATCATATGTAGAATGAGAAGGGGAACAGCTGTTATGTCTTTCTAGAATAGATCCATCACTTTCAGTTATATTAATTCATGCATTCTAGTTACAAGACAGCAGCATTTATAATTGATTTGTTATGAGCTGCATCTAATATTAGCTGCCTTACAGTGCCAGATACACATTTATATAGGATGTCTGTTAACACCCTTGACTTGAGAAGACAGTTCAGATGCATTATCCATTTGCGGGTATATCTTAGAATACACGTAACAAATGCTAAATATCTAAAGAAAATGTCTTCTGCAAGTTGTAGAAAGTATCTTCCATAGTCCAGAATTTGCTTTATTAGTTGAATGGAAACAGAAAAATGAATTAGTTGACAACAGGACCCAGCAGTAATTACGTAATGGCTACTGTAGTGCTGTACACAGCTTTTATTATTATTGGAGTGGTTAGACACAAATCATTAACAGCCTGAATTTCTCCAATTTCTGGCAGTTCAAGAAAACAGCAATGAAATGATTTACGAAGGGTAAGTGTAACGCACACATCTTGACGGGTTTGATTTTAAATGGGGTTGCAGTGTGCAGGTGAAGCAAGTGCCGCACTAAGGAGGAGTAATGCAGGGGCAGCATGTTTTATAACAAGTGTGTACCCTCACTGTGGGTAGTTCGCTTTCTGTTCTGAGAAGGAGATGGAGTACCACGTGTGATATACCATGAATACGTTGATCATTCCTTCTAACACATACACACAGACTGAAAGTCATTCATCTTTCACTTTTTAAAAGTAAAAGTGTTCCAAGAAACGTCTTTCGTTCTGCTGTTTAGTTAGGTGTCAAAGTTGGTGATAATGTGGTGAAGGGGGGGGGGGGCAGTAGATGGCAGGAGGGTCTAAGGTGGGGCGGGGGCAGTAGGTAATATGTGACTGCACTCAGGGGTAATGGTCTAAGACAGGTTGAGAACCACTGTCATAGAAGATCAGTATAGTGTTACACACAGGAAGAGGCTACAAGGGTAGCCGAGTGTTTATGGCTTTGTGGCGTGTGGAGTAATTTTGCTTGTGTTGTGTTGTACAAGTTCTGGAAGATTACGATAAACTTAGTTACCTATGATTAATATAACATGAGGTTTTACTTAATCACTACTTTGCTAGTTGCATATCGTTTATCTGAAGTAATGTTACTGTTATTGGAGGTGGCAACACCTTCTTTAAGCAAAATGAAGTTTTGTCACGCAGTACCCCAATACACAACACTAATGTATCTTCTTGTCCAAAAATGTCATAAAAGTTGTTACGAAATTACCAGGCTTCATATATCAGCAGATAAGAATTTATATTACGTAAGGTGCTGTTTGAATTCATAGACGTTTGGTGTGTTCACAGTGTAACTGGAATTTATTAGCTCGGAGTGGATATTTGGCCACTACTACAACATTATTATTGCAATTATAACTAACAACAATTAAGTCTGCATAAAAAATTAATTTAAATCTGCCGCCGCAATATTTTACTAAGGTGGCGGCTAACAAAAACAATCACTTGTCGATTCTGCTTCAGGTTATATTTTACTTGTAATAAATAGTATATATCAAATCTTTTCTCACCGTCACTATATGCATTAACATTCGAAAATATTTCTCAATGTTACATTACACATTAATATTCACTATTTACCAATAACCTGCGCTGTAGATCAATAGCGCTAATGGTTGCGCTCTTTGCTAGCTGAGCAGAAAACTTAACATTTATATAGAACGAGAATTACTATGAAATAACTCACAAAACAAAGAAAATTCCCTTCAGTAATCCATAAACTCTATTTTCAAAAGCAGTTAGCAACATAACAATACTTTACCACAGTTTTTTACTGACCTCTGTGTTACGAGACATCAATCACATCCTACCAGTACAACAGTTCGGACAAGAAGAAGGATTTTTCTACGAAAATCATAGATAACAAAAGATTGAGGTTTCCATTTTCTTTTTCATGGGTGTTGTGTGAGGTATAATTTTTACAAAATATTAAATTATGTCGTTGGCAACAATTATTTATTATTTTATTAGCGATGAAGTCCCTTTTAACAGTATCACGAGAATACGATCAAAGTTCAGTCACATTCCACATGCAGTGCTGTCGTTAATATTATTTTGAATAAAATTTAGGTGTGGATATTACAGCGTGCGCATGGGGCTCTTTTTACGTTGGAGAACCATCCCTCTTTCCTCCCTCCCCTCTTTGGGATCAGTGACGAATTGCCTGCAAAATCGAAGTCACATGTGCCACAATGTATTCAGAGAATGCTCTTCAACGAGGTCGGATATAGTAAAGGTTAATATGATATCAGTAAACACCATTAACGGCCACGAAAATATTTCGGAATTGGTATCGCTTATTGAATAATTTCCAGATAGTGTTAGGAACAGAAAGTGGTTTTAAACAGCATTGAATACCTAAGTTCGGATTGGAACATTTTTCGTAAGGATAGGTTAGGAGCCAATGGTGGCGGCGTACTTATTGCACTAAAGAAATTCACCATGCCTACAGAGTTTATCACAGATTCCGAATGTGAATTAATCTGGATGGAATTAGGCATCGAAGGTCGGTCAGAAATGGAAATCAGATCATTTTCTAGTCCACATGAGACAGGAGCCGTAGTGGTAGAGCGTTTCTGAGAGAACTTCCAGAATATCGTTAAAAACTTTCCTGATCATGCCATTATAATAGGGGGTGACTCCCACTAGCCAGGAATACACATACTGAGAAAATCGTACTATCAAACTTAGTGTCAGGGACGGCTATTCGTGTGACATTATTTTGAGCGTGTTGTCCGAAAATTCCTTCGAACAGATTGCGGCAGCGTGGGTTTATTAAAAGTTTCCTCGTTCGTCGCACTGTTTAGTGCAAAAGTTCCCCCTACCTCAGTACGGCATCAATTCACCATCGCGTTTCTCTGCATACGTATGTACCTTTCAGACGGCGTAAAAGCAGCGTTGATGAAAACGTCGCCGATACTTACGTGACAAAGTACGCGTAAATTCTTGTAGCCAGCTCTCCTGTAAATTCCTTATAATAATTTTCGGGCGGAAGGTGGTTGCTTCATTCCTTCAGTAAAATATCAAATTTCTTATACAAGTCTTTTTATTTTCTTTAGCTCAAATGAAAAAAACCTACCATCAAGCCGACATGTAATTACCTAACAGAACTAATGCTCTCAGTATAGTTCATGCAGTCCAGATCAGACGCAAAGCAGCCAGAATTTTACCTAAGTCCGTCCCGGAGTGATATCACGATCTTACAGTCAAAGTTCAGCTACTAATTGTAAGTTTCACATTCGGTCCTTTTCAGTGGATTTCTTTAACAGAAACTGCTTGTCAAATATTCCATATATGGAAACAGAACATGCCACGCGGAATTCATACAAGGCCAACAGTTCACACAAGCTATAACTTATCAACAAAGCAATTCCAAACTTTCCATCTTTCAACAAACTGTTCGTAAAAGCAAATGCTTTCATGGCGACACTATCTAGATGCGAGAAACCAATTACTTCTTAATTTTGCACATAATGAAGACTGAAACGTTCAACATGACCTGCACGTCTAATAGCTGACTAGCGACTGCTTAGACGCTGCTTCTTCCACAGCATGTCTATCTACTGAACGATCATTTTGGCTGACCAATCAGAAGAATTGTTCGAGATGATTTGCTCGCCAAAACTGGCCTGCGCCAATCACTATTCATAGGTGCATTTACGTAATTCCAACATGAAAATATTAGTATAAGATTTAATAAAACCAAACGAAAAGAAATTAATCTTGGAACAAATTTAGAACATTATTTTACTTTCAACTGTTATTCTTGCTAAACAAATATATTTTCCTACTTTTCTTAACATTTCTTGGAATACCTGTCGTCATAATTGCTATCACAGCCTTATGATCAGTGATACCTTCTTTTACGTTAACTGATTCGATAAGTTCAGACATGGTTGTTGCTAGGGGATCTAAGATGTTACATTCAAGAGTTGGTTCTCTCACTATCTTGTGACTTCGAGAGTTAATGCGCGAGAACAGTTATTGCAGTGAGCTATAGTGCAGTAGACCCTGCATTGTTGGAGCCGTTGGCTGTGAAGGAGACATCAAGTTGTGTCCCAGCGATGAGTCATTTCGCACCTGCCGCTAATGCTTTCCGTGAGATATGGTATCTGTGTCACTTTGAGCGCCTGTATATTCATGCTACCTATGAACCTTAATAAACTATATTAAGTAATATTCAATCATTTGCAACATCGGTACACTATCTTTTGTTATTCAGGAGAAGATTGTATAACAATTTCAACCCTTTAACTATCATAGTTTCGGAGATTGAAATTATTGAAAAAGTCAAAATCCGACCCTTAGGGAATTAAATTCAGTTAGGAACTATAACAGTTTACCTTTTGGTATCATTAGAAAACACCACATTATTTAATTGAGTTTTTAATTTAAAAACTTTAACTACTTTTCATTTTCGTAATAAAAAATATCAGGTAAATTTATTATTTATGTCATATGTTGTTGTGGGAATAAATGAGACTAAATGTGAGAGTATATGAGAAGCATACGTTAAATTTCAAGATTAAGTATATGTAATGCATTTTGCAATTATAGCGTGGGAAATACGTTTGTGCCCACTTTGCTGATGACGTATATCTAAGTGTACTTGCTTTTGTAAGGAGGAAGCCAGAATAACAGTTGAAAGTTGAGTCATATTTTAAATTTATTCCAAGATTAAATTTCTTTTCGTTTGGTTTTATTAAATCTTGTATTAGTATTTGCATGTTGGAATCAGTTAACGTAGAAGAAGGTATCACTGATCATAAGGCTGTGATAGCAATTATGACGACAGGTATTCCAAGAAATGTTAAGAAAAGTGTAATAATCATGTTACAAAACTGCTACGTAAACAAAGAGAGCTAGAAAATGTTCATTTGGCACCATAAACTGTCGTCAAGCCACAGCCACTAAAACAATGAAATTTTTAAAAAGTTACATAACTAGTTTCAACGCTCTGAAACGTCATTTTCAACTGTAATCACAAACCTGGAAATCTGCACTAGCAATTGCAACCACACTTCTTCTTGTGTTAGCCTCAAATGGGAGGGCATCGTCTTTGTAAGATTTCATTAGCAGAAAACAGTACGATGCGTGCTGTGTTCTAGTTTTGGGTTTGCTGCACGTTATAACATTACGACGTGTGAGCCTTTTTTAGCCATATGATCGTTGCATCATTCGAGGACGTAATGGAAGAGTATATAATATCTTTCATCGTGATGCATTTTTCAACTACACTGAATTCAGGTGTGAAATGACTGATGAACAAATTTTGTGATAACGTCTCGTGACCCGTTTCTACTGCCTTTGCTTCTGTTAACTCTTTTTTACGTATTTTTACAATGTTTGAAAATGTGGTTGCAATTATTAATGCAATTTTCCAGGGTTCTTATTAAATTTAAGAATGAGTAATCATTGTGTCGAAACTAGTAATGTAACCTTTCAAGAACTTCATTGTTTTAGTTATTGTGACTTGACGACCGTTTGTGGTGTCAAAGAAACGTTTTAAAGTTCATTTAGTCTCACTCTTTGATGACAGTTATGTCGAAATACAAAAATAGATCTTCATCACATACTCAAGAGAATTCAATATCCAGCAGACTAACAAAAGCTGAACGATGCAAAAATAGGCATAAGTAGAGCAATGAGAAAATCGTTCAGTGACTCTGAAAGTAAGCTTTTGCCAACAAATCTGGCTCAAAACTCTAAGAGGTTTTAGCCTTACGTAAGCGGTTCGAGATCCTCTATTCAGTCACACTGTGATCATACCGGTGCTGAAAGGGAAAGTTCGAAATAAAGAACTCGCTCTTACGAAAGTGAAGGTAGAAGATCGTAACACGGTCCCTCCTTTCTGTAGGGACGGATGGCCTAGTAGTCTGGTCCCTTCAGTCCCACAAACCAACCAACCAACCTCCTTTCTGTCATCGTACCAATACCGAAGTGGTAAATACCCTATCGTGGAACAGAAAAGCAGCTGCTATCGATTAGTAACTGGAAGGAATCAGGATTCGTTACCTGGAATACTCTACAAAGGTTGTGCTAAGGAAGTTGCTCCCTTTACAGCAGCAGTTCATCGTAGATCTCTGGAGCAACTAATGGTACCTAACGACTGGAAAAAGCTCAGGTGATTCCCGTTTTCAAGAAGGGTCGCAGGACAGACGCACATAGTTATAGGCTTCTATCGTTGATGTCAGTCTGTTGCAGAATTTTGAAACATGTTTTGTACTCGAGAATTATAACGTCTTTGGAGAACGAAATTCACCTCTAACAAATTGACATGGGTTCAGTAAACAGAGATGTTATCAAATTCAGCTCCCTTTGTTTCTCCATCAGGTCCACAGCTTGTATACAACAGTGCTCAGGTTGAGGTTTTTCTTGACTTGAAGAAGGCGTGCCGTTTAGTGAAAAAAAAAAAAAACGAGCTTATCGAGTATCGGACCAGATTTGCGTCTGGATTCAAGACTTCTTTGCAGACAGATCTCATCACGTCGCCTTTAACGGAACAAACTCAACAGATGTGAAGATAATTTCCGGAGTACCCCAAGGTTGTATGGTAGCACCGTTACTGTTTACAACGTATATAAATTATATAGCAGAAATCGTCGGAAGATCTTCAAGGCTGTTCGCAGATGATGTCCTCTTAAAGTTGCAACACTACAGAATGCTGTTGATTTGCAGAATGACTTGCAGAGGATTGATCAATGGTGCAGTCTCTGGCAGTTGACCTTGAACGTAAGTAAGTATAACATATTGCGCATACATAGAGAAGTAATCCACAACTGCACAGCTACAGTATTTATCGCAAAATGCCTGGGAATAACTATCGAACGTGGACTGACCATGTAAAGCCAATTCCAGGAGAAACAGATACCAGACTGTGAGTCACAGGTAAAATTTTAAGCAAAAGTAACTCATCCAGAAGTAAGTTCCTTGCAAGGCGCTTGTTCGATCGATTCTTGTGTATTGTTCGTGAATCTGTGACCCTAGTCAGTTAGTGCTGACGGAAGAGATAGAGAAGATATAATGAGGAGAGGCACGTTGTGCCATGCGTGTGCTAGTCGGTCGTCCGCAGCTCTTGGTCGTGCGGTAGTGTCCTCGCTTCCCACGCCCGGGTTCCCGGGTTCGATTCCCGGCGGGGGCAGGGATTTTCTCTGCCTCGTGATGACTGGGTGTTGTGTGCCCTCCTTAGGTTAGTTAGGTTTAAGTAGTTCTAAGTTCTAGGGGACTGATGACCATAGATGTTAAGTCCCATAGTGCTCAGAGCCATTTTTTTTTTTTTTTTTTTTTGCTAGTCGGTACCAGAGCATTACAGAGATGTTCAACAAACTCCATTGGCAGATGATACAAATGATGCATTGTGCACCACGGAGAGGTTTTCTACTGAAACTTCGACAGAGCACTTTACGGGAAGAGTCGAACAACATAGAACTTCCTCCCACATATATCTCTCGGCTACAGGGTCTTACCGACAATCATACTTCTCACGTGCCTTCACGAGTTCATCAGGGAAGGAAGGATGAGTTGGTGGTACCGTAAGTCCCCTCCGCCACACACCGTTACGTGTCTTATGGAGTATGATGCGGCTGCAGACGTAAATTTAATTTTGTAGAGTCAGCGATACAAGATTAGATTACGATGCGTACAGAGGCACAGCTGTTTTCTCCTCGCTCCGCGCGCAAGTAAATTAAGAAAGAAAAATATCTAATATTGCTGAAAAGTACATTCCAACGTTCTTTTTACGGTTTGAGGAATACTTATAGTGATGTAAACCAAGGTAATTATGGTCATAATGGATTCTATCACGTCTCTGGGCTGTTAGGTTACGACTATAATGTTCCAGGGAATGTTGACCGATGTCTTGCACGTAGGGCGTTAAATCTATAAGGTGCATAGGAAATTATAATGTTTTTCGGTAAATATTTTAACTCGCCTGCAAAATCACTCATCAGTCTGCGAGGAGATTAACAGTAAAACAGACATGTAAAATTAGTCTACCGAAGAGTCAAGACTATTTCAATGAAGTAAAATATTACATTGTCATAAGGTGAAGTAACATCTTATGCAGTATTAAAATATACAGGAAATTTGTATGAAGATATAAAATTTCATTAAACGATTTACATTCAGCACAACTGCAGTCGATTGTTTTGCACTCAAATATTACGAAGTTCAGTCATGAAGCTGAGTTTCGTCTGGTTCCATCTGCCTTCCATTGAAACTATAGAACATGGTAGGATAATAATAGATAACGAGAGCTTTTGTGTTTCTGTCCGGCAGTCCAACCCGTGCCAATGAGATTCTTTGTTCTCTGCTCTGAATAGCAGCTGCATGACGCCTGTCGGACCATGGCTTGCGGCTTTCTGTAGTCTTATGCCGGGGTAGGGGTGGAACTGCTGCAGATCACCAACTCACCCAGGGATAGTAATACCAACAATACGCTTCAAGTTTTTCAAACCATCCTTTATAACGGTTGAAATTAAGTAAGGATCAGGGGGTATCCTGGGAGACAGGGAACGCATACAAAAATACTGCATGAGATAGACACAGATGATCCGGAATATGCCTCAGTTCTTGTGCAAAAGACTATAAAATTACTAAGAAGAAAATCCCCCTGTACTGATTTCTCTTAGCGTAGTACAAAAATGGGATTAAATTGTCTGCCCGTTAGAACTGCCATGTTAGTTTGCACGGTAGACTTTTCTTCACTGTGTGTATCGTCGAGTGTGGCGACGGGGAACTGACAAACACAAGCACATCTGACATGAAACATTAGTCGTACCCGGGAAACATCACACTAATACTGGGTAACACGGCCTCTGGCCTGGTTGATAGCCTCAGGGAGAGAAACAATTTTTTTCAGGTATGCCACACTCAGCTAAACCCACATATTGTTGATCAAATTCCAGAGGGCTACACATTAGTCACCTCCATTCTGGCCTGATGCTGCAACGGTAGTTCAGTGTCCTGAAATAGATAACAGTCTCTGTTGCAAGGGTTTTACTGAAAACCTTGCGTTTCGCGTGGTTAGCGTAACTTCAGATTATCTTGGGCAGCGAGATAGACTAACCGCGCCCAACTCGTAATTATTAATAAGACGCTTACAACACAAATTGTTTTCCATAGAGCTAGTAAATTACTGGGATGCTGATTCTTATCTTTCACCTGCCGTTCCAGTATTGCTATAGGATTAAGATTGATTTTTTTGGGCCACTCGAGCTGTGATATGTGTTGGTCGAACCAGGGCATACATGTGCAGATCTGAGAATACGGCTGTCTTTACCTTGCAGGAGGAGACTGTTCACAGATTACTCATCCCGAAGATGCAGAAGAAAGTGCAAATCTTGGTTACCGAGTGGTACGTGGTTCCCTGTTCGTACCACACTTACCCACCATATCTTAGATACCATAAAAGAGGAAGCGGGATGGAATAGTGGTTGGTAGTCACATCTACATCTACATGGACACTCTGCAAATAACATTTAAGTGCCTGGCAGGTGGTTCCTCGAACCATCATCACAATTCTCTATTATTCCAATCTCGTATAGCTCGTGGAAAGAATGTACACCTATATCTTGCCGTACGAGCTCTGATTTTCCTTATTTTATCGTGGTGATCGTTCCTCCCTATGTAGGTCGGTGTCAACAAAATATTTTTGCATTCGGAGGAGAAAGTTGGTAATTGGAATTTCGTGAGAAGATTCCGTCGCAACGAAAAACGCCTTTCTTTTGATGATTTCCAGACCAAATCCTGTATAATTTCTGTGACACTCTCTCCCATATTTCGCAATAATACAAAACGTGCTGCCTTTTTTTTGAACTTTTTCGATGTACTCCGTCAATCCTATCTGGTAAAGAATTTATAATGAAGACAGTTTATTGACTTTACGCCTTTTAAGGAATTTGGCAATTACAAGTTCTGGACGGTGCACTAGATAAAGCTTTAAAAATACAGTTAGAAACCCAACGTACTCAGTACTGAAATAAACAATCCCTTAAGAGTAAGTTATAAAAAACTTAATGTGCCAGGCATTTAAGCACAGCCATTACCAATTACTTCGCATAGCTATTTCATCAAACTCCTTAAAACCAGTTATTACATTAAGATGGCCACACTTAACGTTCTTCAGTAAAATACCCTTATAAACTTACTGTTTCAATCCATTAAAGAAGCACTTGTTAAAAGGTCAGTTACTGCCGGGCACTAATACCCCTCGCTTTATTTTCCCTTATTAAGAAAACGGAATTACTGACAACTTTCAGAAATTCAAACTCCCTTACAGGATTTCCCTCAAAATACATATATTGCAAACAGTTACCAATAAAGGGTGACTTAATGACACTTCAACACTAGTGCCAAGCTAAGATCCAATTACATAACATGATAGAACCACTTATATAAATAACTCCAGCAGAAACAATGATCTTTAAAAATGAATCTTCACGTGCACAGACGTGTTAATAAAAGACTACTAGAAGGAGCTGCGCAAGGAACTCAGCAGATGCTATGCAATTTAAAGTTTAGCCAGTTGCCAGTCGCTAATATTTAAGGAAACAGGTTCGTATAAGAACAGATTACATGCAATATATATTTATATATCTACGAGCTTAACCAGCCTTGGCGGAAGGAAGATAAATACTAAACTTTGGAAGGCGGTATGTGAACCACTCCTGGTAGTGGCCGGGTTCTTAAACACTGCCAGGCCTAGACCTTGGATGATATTTCACTCCCCGCCAAGGCGCTGGCACAATCAAAGGTTTTTGCGCGAATCACAAGGACATTCGAACAGCTCTGAAACATAGAAACCTTTGACTCGATATATGGGTAAGCTTGCAAAGGAAGACGTTACACTACTGACAAATTCGCAACTTGGACCTTAAACATTTTACACATGGAGAACTGTATTAATAGAGTGTAGGCTGTAAAAATGCCAACATAAAATCATTTGATTACAAGAAACACAGAGAACTAGCAAAACTTCATTAACGGTCACCATTTAACTAAGCCATTTAACTCTTCCACACCATCTCAAAGTTCGACTGTAAAAGTCTCACCATAATAATAAAATTTTAATGCCTTTGAGTGAGTCAGTCAACAAAACACAATTACGACCACTCATTTCATATCACGTACACAATATGAAGGAGTGGGTTCCACAGTTTCACCGCTTCACTTCAAATTTTGTTCGCAGCAGAGTCACAGATCTTGCATCTCCAAGTTGCCCGACCAATTTCACATTGCAACATATAACGGTCATCACGCTCGTTCGGCAGCCATTGACACTCACCTCCCAGCGAATGTCACGAGAACTCGAGGGTTACGCGTCAAAGGCTAACAAACCAATCGCTACGGCCGCCAATCCGGAAGATAAGACACCCGAAGAAAGATAGCTTAGCTCAACGACAATCGATCTCAAAGATACATGAAAAAAATAACACTGGTGCCAGCTCGCCATGGCTCACCGAGAATGTTCAAATAAACATCTTGGTTCACCTTTACGGTAACCCGAATAAGAAATCCTAACTCACGGTACCAGAAATACATCGAAAGCATCACAGTACCACTCTCGGCCCTAACTTCACGCACGGCGAGTAAGAGGCGCCCTCGACACCTCGTATCGTTCACAATATTCACGGTGTGGTCGTGAGAACATCCAAATACGGTAGCGCTTTCCTGCCATTCTGTCAGATCTCCATGTCCTCCCAGCTTTTCTTTGCTAAAAAGAGAGAGCTATTGCTCATCATGTTACGTGATTGGGGTCTCGTTTGACACTGTGAAAGCAGTAAGTCTATTTTTCACTCCTTTCATAATATTATGCGTCTATAAGATAGACCCGTGGTCTAGGGGTAGCGTCTTTGATTCATAATCAAAACGTCTTCGGCCCCGGGTTCGATCCCCGCCAATGCCTAAAGGTTGATAAATGGCTCTGGGCACTATGCGACTCAACTGCTGAGGTCATCAGTCGCCTAGAACTTAGAACTAATTAAACCTAACTAACCTAAGGACAGCACACAACACCCAGCCATCACGAGGCAGAGAAAATCCCTGACCCCGCCGGGAATCGAACCCGGGAACCCGGGCGTGGGAAGCGAGAACGCTACCGCACGACCACGAGATGCGGGCGGTTGATAAATAATCAGCATTGGCTGCCGAAGACTTCAGGCATAAGAAGTCAGCCTCATTCTGCCAACGGCCTTGTCAAAGACGGCGGAGGAGCGGATAGAGGTTCAGGGCACTCTCTTGTCCTAGGGGTGGGAAATTGCCCCTTAAGGCGGAAGAAGCAGCAATGATCAACGACATGAGGATCAAAAGGCAATGGAAACCACTGCATTAAAGACACGTAACGTGTATCCACAGGACATGTGGCCTGTAATTAAGGAAGTGTCATGATGATCTCTCCATTGGCAAAAGATTCCGGAATAGTCCCCTATTCGGATCTCCGGGAGGGGACTGCCAAAGGGGAGGTTACCATGGGAAAAAATTGAAAAATCAACGAAAGGATAACGTTCTACGAGTCGCGGCGTGGAATGTCAGAAGCTTGAACGTGGTAGGGAAACTAGAAAATCTGAAAAGGGAAATGCAAAGGCTCAATCTAGATATAGTAGGGGTCAGTGAAGTGAAGGAAGACAAGGATTTCAGGTCAGATGAGTATCGGGTAATATCAACAGCAGCAGAAAATGGTATAACAGGTGTAGGATTCGTTATGAATAGGAAGGTAGGGCAGAGGGTGTGTTACTGTGAACAGTTCAGTGACCGGGTTGTTCCAATCAGAATCGACAGCAGACCAACACCGACAACAATAGTTCAGGTGTACATGCCGACGTCGCAAGCTGAAGATGAACAGATAGAGAAAGTGTATGAAGATATTGAAAGGGTAATGCAGTATGTAAAGGGGGACGAAAATCTAATAGTCATGGGCGACTGGAATGCAGTTGTAGGGGAAGGAGTAGAAGGAAAGGTTACGGGAGAATATGGGCTTGGGACAAGGAATGAAAGAGGAGAAAGACTAATTGAGTTCTGTAACAAGTTTCAGCTAGTAATAGCGAATACCCTGTTCAAGAATCACAAGAGGAGGAGGTATACTTGTAAAAGGCCAGGAGATACGGGAAGGTTTCAATTAGATTACATCATTGTCAGACAGAGATTCCGAAATCAGACACTGGATTGTCAGGCGTACCCAAGAGCAGATATAGACTCAGATCACAATGTAGTAGTGATGAAGAGTATGCTGAAGTTCAAGACATTAGTCAAGAAGAATCAATATGCAAAGACATGGGATACGGAAGTACTAAGGAATGACGAGATACGTTTGAAGTTCTCTAACGCTATAGATACAGCAATAAGGAATAGCGCAGTAGGCAGTACAGTTGAAGAGGAATGGACATCTCTAAAAAGGGCCATCAAAGAAGTTGGGAAGGAAAACATAGGTACAAAGAAGGTAGCTGCGAAGAAACCGTGGGTAACAGAAGAAATACTTCAGTTGATTGATGAAAGGGGGAAGTACAAACATGTTCCGGGAAAATCAGGAATACAGAAATACAAGTCGCTGAGGAATGAAATAAATAGGAAGTGCAGGGAAGCTAAGACGAAATGGCTGCAGGAAAAATGTGAAGACATCGAAAAAGATATGATTGTCGGAAGGACAGACTCAGCATACAGCAAAGTCAAAACAACCTTTGGTGACATTAAAAGCAACGGTGGTAACATTAAGAGTGCAACGGGAATTCCACTGTTAAATGCAGAGGAGAGAGCAGATAGGTTGAAAGAATACATTGAAAGCCTCTATGAGGGTGAAGATTTGTCTGATGTGATAGAAGAAGAAGCAGGAGTCGGTTTAGAAGAGATAAGGGATCCAGTATTAGAATCGGAATTTAAAAGAGCTTTGGAGGACTTACGGTCAAATAAGGAAGAAGGGACAGATGACATTCCATCAGAATTTCTAAAATCATTGGGGGAAGTGGCAACAAAATGTTGGTGTATACAATATATGAGTCTGACGACATACCATCTGACTTTCGGAAAAGCATCATCCACACAATTACGAAGACGGCAAGAGCAGAAAAGTGCGAGAATTATCGCACAAACAGCTTACAAGAATAATATACAGAAGAATGGAAAAGAAAATTGAGAATGCGCTAGGTAACGATCAGTTTGGCTTTAGGAAAGGTAAAGGGACGAGAGAGGCAATTCAGACGTTACGGCTAATAATAGAAGCAAGGATAAAGAAAAATCAAGACACTTTCATAGGATTTGTCGACCTGGAAACAGCGTTCGACAATATAAAATGGTGTAAGCTGATCGAGATTCTGAAAAAAGTAGGGGTAAGCTACAGGGAGAGACGGGTCATATACAATATGTACAACAACCAAGAGGGAATGATAAGAATGGACGATCAAGAACGAAGTGCTCGTATTAAGAAGGGTGTAAGACAAGGCTGTAGCCTTTCGCCCTTACTCTTCAATCTGAACATCGAGGAAGCAATGATGGAAATAAAAGAAAGGTTCAGGAGTGGAATTAAAATACAAGGTGAAAGGATATCAATGATACGATTCGCTGATGACATTGCTATCCTGAGTGAAAGTGAAGAAGAATTAAATGATTTGCTGAACGGAATGAACAGTCTAATGAGTTCACAGTATGGTTTGAGAGTAAATCGGAGAAAGACGAAGGTAATGAGAAGTAGTAGAAATGAGAACAGCGAGAAACTTAACATCAGGATTGATGGTCACGAAGTCAATGAAGTTAAGGAATTCTGCTACCTAGGCAGTAAAATAACCAATGACGGACGGAGCAAGGAGGACATCAAAAGCAGGCTCGCTATGGCAAAAAAGGGATTTCTGGCCAGGAGAAGTCTACTAATATCAAATACCGGCCTTAATTTGAGGAAGAAATTTCTGAGGATGTACGTCTGGAGTACAGCATTGTGAAACATGGACTGTGGGAAAACCGGAACAGAAGAGAATCGAAGCATTTGAGATGTGGTGCTATAGACGAATGTTGAAAATTAGGTGGACTGATAAGGTAAGGAATGAGGAGGTTCTACGCAGAATCGGAGAGGAAAGGAATATGTGGAAAACACTGATTAGGAGAAGGGACAGGATGATAGGACATCTACTAAGACATGAGGGAATGACTTTCATGGTACTAGAGGGAGCTGTAGAGGGCAAAAACTGTAGAGGAAGACAGAGATTGGAATACGTCAAGCAAATAATTGAGGACGTAGGTTGCAAGTGCTAGTGAAGGTTAGCACAGAAAAGGAATTCGTGGCGGGCCGCATGAAACCACTCAGTAGACTGATGACAAAAAAAAAAAAAAGAGATAGACATGTGTCTATACTTCATGGGTTTCCTCCTTGCTCTTACCTGCTGGTTAGAATTAAAGTGCAGCTACCCACAGAGGTCCAGTGTAGGCTGTAATCATCATATGGCAGCGAAACGTCGTAGATATTCTAACGCATTAATGTAGAACACATTTACTCTGGGAAAAAATGATTCCAGTTTTGGCCGACAGGAGCAAATCGAGCGAAGTGAATGCAAGATAGTCGTATAGAACTGTTCTAGAAGTGACTGATTACAAACTGGACGCTAGTAGAAAAGTTAAAACAAGTGAGAAAGGAGTAATGTTGATTTTATTATTAACCACCACATACACAATTGTCAACATCAACGAAATTCTCCAACAGCCGTGTAACTAACATGTTATTTTATTTTGACGACAACCAGTTTTGGTATTCTGTTATTGCCATCTTCAGGTCCCATATGCCTCTCTCAAAATAAACGATAAACCCATTTATCCCTCGATTTCGTGAAATCAGACCGTTCACAAGTGCTTCATTCGAAGACTTGATACCAATTCAAGTTCACATTTACTTAACCAAATGATGTCCCCTGTCCATGACGGATCAACAGAGAACTTGCAGAATTTATTCAATATGGGCACCGGAGACGTCGACGGGACGCTGCATACGTAGAACGATGTGACCAACAGCTGATCGTAGTAGTTTAGGCAGAATCTGAGCAACGAGTCGCCTTCAGATCAGGTTGGGACCGAATGTGTGCTCGGTAAACGCCTCTATTAGACATCGCCAGAGCCAAAAGTCACAGACATTCAGATCAGATGATCTTCAGTCCATGCATCTTGGAACCCTCTGGAGACGACATTTTGGTGGAAGGTTGCGTTCAGCTGATCTTCCACTGGACGAGCACCATGAACTGTTGCTCCATATTGCATGAAAATGTGGTTTTAACGCAACTTCGCTCTTGCACAGAAGGAATCACGTGCTGTATAAGGGGGTCTGGGTATCGTGCAGTCGTCACGATAAACCTGTAAGGTCCTCTGGGTAAATTATCTTCAATGAAAGACGGTCCAAGAATAATGCTGCTTCTGAATCTACATCATACAGTTCGCCGTTCAACAGTGTGGTAAGTTTGGTAGTTCTGTGTATTCAACGTACCTTGTAGTTTAAAATGTACCGCATCACTGGAGAAAATATTCCCGGGCCACATGTCATCAGGCCATAAACCGAAGAGGAAATTCGAAACGTTCCTGGAGACCATGAAGTTTCAGTTGCTGCACCGTCTCGATGTTGTACGAGTAACAACGTAAAATAGACCGCAGAACTTCCCGTACTGTTGAACCTGGGATGGAAAATTTTCGCGACACTCCTCGAGCACTAGCACTACCCGGGCCACGTCCTGTTTGGTCAGTTGGAGCACTCACGTTATAGCTTGTCAGATGATAGTGTGGCTGTCATACCGTCATAAAAGCAGTTTACAGTGGTAGATTTGTGTCCGGTGACCGCAAGTGGAACTAATTTGTTTTCCAGCTTAAATAGGTTCCACATTAACTCGTTGTCATGTCTACCAAGTTTCGCCATCACACAATAATAATCAAAGCCTCCGCTGGACTTCCGTGAGTACCTGCACTTTCATTATAAGCACCCGGTATGTGTTTGGTTTGTTCAGAGTCAAGATGGTGATCTTAGTCTGTCTCGGCTGAATGGAAAAGCAGTCATATTCTGTTATCTGTATCGCTTTGCTGATATGCTTAAGTATCGCAAACGACGCGGAATCGGTAAGGAAACGCGAATTACAAGTATTGAACTCTAAATTGCTTTACAATGTTTACTTTTGAGTTTCATCCAGCATTTAAGTTTTTCATTGAATGGCGTTTTTGTCAAAAAATTTTGCCTAATTTTGGAATAACCAGGGCCACACAGAGTGACGAAGGATTCTACATCTATTTCTACATCTACATTTATACTCCGCAAGCCACCCAACGGTGTGTGGCGGAGAGCACTTTACGTGCCACTGTCATTACCTCCCTTTCCTGTTCCAGTCGCGTATGGTTCGCGGGAAGAACGACTGTCTGAAAGCCTCCGTGCGCGCTCTAATCTCTCTAATTTTACATTCGTGATCTCCTCGGGAGGTATAAGTAGGGGGAAGCAAGATATTCGATACCTCATCCAGAAACGCACCCTCTCGAAACCTGGTGAGCAAGCTACACCGCGATGCCGAGCGCCTCTCTTGCAGAGTCTACCACTTGAGTTTATTAAACATCTCCGTAACGCTATCACGGTTACCAAATAACCCAGTGACGAAACGCGCCGCTCTTCTTTGGATCTTCTCTATCTCCTCCGTCAACCCGATCTGGTACGCATCCCATACTGATGAGCAATACTCAAGTATAGGTCGAACGAGTGTTTTGTAAGCCACCTCCTTTGTTGATGGACTACATTTTCTAAGGACTCTCCCAATGAATCTCAACCTGGTGCCCGCCTTACCAACAATTAATTTTATATGATCATTCCACTTCAAATCGTTCCGCACGCATACTCCCAGATATTTTACAGAAGTAACTGCTACCAGTGTTTGTTCCGCTGTCATATAATCATACAATAAAGGATCCTTCTTTCTATGTATTCGCAATACATTACATTTGTCTATGTTAAGGGTCAGTTGCCACTCCCTGCACCAAGTGGCTATCCGCTGCAGATCTTCCTGCATTTCGCTACAATTTTCTAATGCTGCAACTTCTCTGTATACTACAGCATCATCCGCGAAAAGCCGCATGGAACTTCCGTGGTCATTGCTTAGTTTTGGGCTTCTTGCTTTTCTCACTTCTGTCTGATGATTTTTAACAAAGCAATGTGACTTGTCACGCTACTTTGGTACATAATATGGTATCTCCTGTTACTTTTTACAACGTAACAGCTCCTCATTTCTGTAAGTCTCTCACCGCAATATTTTTGTCAGTGTGTTCGTCTGGAAGCTTATGCAATTGAACTAGTAGGGCGCATAAACTAAAAACAACTATTAAAAAAGATGTTTTGACCATCTTTCTTGGGGCAGTTTTCGGGTACATGTCGTCATCCGTCGGTTTAGTCGACCTGAAGGTGACGCTCCATGCACCGTCGAAAGATCGATTTTAATAGTGGCCTCTAGTTTCAGAATGACACTACCTAATAACTAACAGCACATCCTTCAAATTGAAACAGGCTGTAGACAGCCTGTGTACTGTACCATCCGAACAGGACACAGCCAGAGCAAAAGCAACACAGGCGCGTAGATGAGAGCTGGTGCCAGTGCGATAGAGACTCACCACTTGTTCCACAGCACCAGGGGCGGCGCCGAGGATGAAGACGTCGCCTTCGCCTCGGCCAATTGCTGGCCGCGTACAATCCGCCAATGACCGGATGACAACGGACAGAAGCTTATTGGCGGGATAGAAGAGCAGCTCTCGCCCACTTGGTTAAAGATAATCGTCCAGGACTGACTCAGACAGGGAAAGTCGTTTAGTGAACTCTTAGAAGTGAACAGACTGTTGTCGTAAACTGCATTGACTGTGGACTGTGAAGTTCACCTGCGGTTATTTGTAGTTAGCCACTGAGGGACTGTTTTGTGTTACATTACATGTAGCGTAACAATGTTACGATAAGGAAAGTTGCTACTCACCATATAGCGGAGATGCTGAGTAGCAGATAAGCACAACAAAAAGACTCTCACAATTAAAACTTTCGGCTATTAAGGCTTTCGTCAACAAAAGACACACATAAGCGCACACACACACACTAACGCAAACACAACTCACAAACACGACTGCAGTCTCAGGCAAATGAAATCACGCTGCCAGTCAGAATCTCCGCTCTTTGACGAGTAGCAACTTTCCTTCTCATAATATTGTTACATTCAATCCTGGATTTTCCCTTGTTTGACTACAGGAAGTGTTGCAAATTTAAGCATTAAACAAGTCACAAAGATAAGTAAACTTTTTAATTCATTGGTGTGACTTGGTTACTAAATTGTTGGCGTGTTGTATAACCTTAATTCTATTACTCTGTTACCTGAACCAGGGACTTATCTATGTAATTGTGGCAGCGGGAAATTGTCTTAGCGATGTACTGCACCAGAAGCCGTTTTACGAACCTACAAACTCGGCTTACTGTAACAGTGGCTACTCGGCTTCCACAAAAGTTGCGACGAGGCGTTTACAAAACTGGCGACGAGGGTTTACAAAATGGTTCAAATGGCTTTGAGCACTATGGGACTTAACATCTGAGGTCATCAGTCCCCTAGAACTTAGAACTACTTAAACCTAACTAACCTAAGGTCGTCACACACATCAATGCCCGAGGCAGGATTCGAACCTGCGATCGTAGCGGTCGTGCGGTTCCAGACTGAAGCGCCTAGAACCGCTCGGCCACAACAGCCGGCCGAGGGTTAGAAAACTATGAACTTACACATCCAAATTACGACATTTTCAAATGATGTACCTAGAGTGATTTAACTATAGCTTTACATATAAATGTATTCGAAACAAGTTTTGGTGCAAAGATTACTTAAACATTCAAATATTTTGCCTTACTTCTTAATTCAAATTATTCATTTCCAAATGACATGTCTAGGGTCAAGTAATTACAGCTTTACATTTATATATCCGGGTCGGGTTTGGCTCCAAGAACGCCTCCTCTCCAACAAGAAATAGGCAAAAGTAGATAGCAGAAGGCTTTCAGTTGCAGTGACATTGGTGCAGGATGGTATAGACCCACGATGTCAATGCGTTTTATCATGGTCATGTGGCGGCTGTTGATGAATGGGTTACTACAGCGGAGAAGCTAGTTAGTTAATTGGTTGATTTTTTATTCAGTCTTAGATCACTTAAAAGTTATACTACACATAATTTTGTTAAATATAACATTTTTTGGGAAATAAATTATTTTACGTATACAGGAAGATTAATTGCGAAGTTCTGGATTAACATGATTGTATTACATGTTTCTTGTATAGATTTGCAAAGATGATTCGTATTACTCTTAAAAACTCATTTTATAATATTTATTTGTTTCACAGCACTGATTACTAAACATACTACAGGTACAAACACGTACTTAGTGCACTGCGCCACATATTTCTGCTCGGCACTGCACACACACACACACACACACACACACACACACACACACACACACACACACACGCACACACATAGAGAGAGAGAGAGAGAGAGAGAGAGAGAGACTCTCTCCTTTCCTCTTTCCCTCTCTTTATCAGTCTCTCTCTTTCTCTCTCTCTGCTTCCCCCCCCCCCTCCACCCTCCCTCTCATAAACACAGTCATATATATACGAACACTGTCCTCTGGCATCAGGACCTTGGCAATGCTTTTACCATTCTACTGAACTCTTCCTCTGACGCATCTGAAAATCCTGAATGAACCTCTAACTATATTGAATGAGATGCTGAGCACAGGAGAATTAGAGAAGGCTAGAATTATCCATAACATATCCTGGGTATTTGATTTCACTATTCAGTAAACAGTGACAGTTTACCGTAGAACGACAGCTATTAACTACTAAATACTGTTAATTCTTTGCCACTTCCTACTCTTTGTTGTCTAAATAATTGGCTTTGTGATCTGAATTAGTTAACGGCAGGATTTACGTGAATTTTTAAAAGAAATAATTGTACCTAGTGGCCTCTTTAGTCTCCTTGGCCAGTTTATTGTACAGCTTTATTCCCTCATAGAATATACTGTTCTATGCCTTCTGTTTGTTTACTCTTGGTAAATGTGAGTATTGCCTGGATCTTGTTTCTTGATGTGTGTAGGACCCCTAAAAATGGCTTTATGGCTAAAACTAGAGTATATAGAAGAACATTCTGTTAGACACTCGTGACAAGACTCTATGTATTCCGGTGACATTTTATTCTTCACTACTACATTTGTTTAAACATTCCACTTCCTGTGACAGTTAAAGTTAATTCCTAAAAAAAATATTTTGCTATACAATCTATAACTTTTCCATCCAAATGCTATTTCCTAGCCTAGGGTTTAGGTGGAGTGAGCTTCGGGGTAGTGATTATGCAGACGTGGAGCTGAATTTAACGATTAAATTATTAAACACAGTAAAACAATATATCCGTCTGTATCCCGCATAGAGGCTTAAGCAGGACGCAATAAATAGAGCACGATATCTTCCATAGAATTCACAGAATTAAAATCCAACCTTATCTCTAAGATCTCTACGTGGAAACAACTTAACAACTATAATGTATGGCGCACGGCCGTAGACTTTAAATATAACACATAAAACTTCGGCTACTAAGGGTACGATGGGGAAACAACAGGCTTAACTACGCTCCTCTACATAACATATATTTGGATATTCGCCTACTACTCGTTCCGTCACCAGATAACTATCACAACAAGCTAGGCACAATACTCGACCAAACTATCTACAGTGTATCCCATTAGCTGTTACACAATAGTACAAACTGGTCATTCGCACAGAACAAGTAACAGTGTAAATTCTTAGCACGAACTATTTCAACAAATAAAATGTGCTCACAGCATAGATTAAACAAAATCACATTCTGTCCAATAGAATTAATCACGATCTAAGCTCGCTGGATATACACTCGCACTCCCTTCTTGCCATCATGAGACAACCACAATTTGTCGCACGACAACCACATAATTTTGGGTCCGATGCTGTTTTGTAACATATATGCCCAACCACGATGTGAGAACAGCACATTGGACTGTAACCATCAGTAAATCACAATGGTACAGTCTTCAACTGCTATAACACTCAGATGAGCTCCTCTTGACATGTAGTAGCCGCTTTCTCCCCTTCCATATTGATCACTGTCCTTTCAGCTGGCAGAAGACACCATCTGATCGACCAGGCAGTTATTTCCGCACAGTGGCCACGTCCCACACCGATCGTTTGTGACGTATGGCTCACACTAGCGCAGTATACTAGCTTGTTGACGCTCTCGTGCGTGGCGCTGTCCAGAACTCGTTCGTTCCTCCCCATGCAGCAACTGACCCTTTCTGACTCATGTCTTGTCCACCTTAGACATTCATTTTGCTGCCAATCTTCAAGCACAGCCCGAACCGCCATTCTCCACCACAGTCACAGCCCTCCGCATCCCACAATGGCTTACGTGACACGCTTCAGATTATCCAACCATAGTCGTGGTAGTGGCTTCCAGAAGATGTCCTGCCTTCCAAACGGAGGAGATAACTGCCACACTTTCCTCTCATACTGTGCAACAACACTCGGTCCAGCACCAGTAGCAGTACAAACAGATGATGACAATGCCTCCTGTCGAAGCACTAGCTCGAGAGGACTGCTGATACAGCTGGCTGGCTGGAGATGGAAACTGGGGACGGCGGGATTACAAATCTGTGGCACGTACAAAACTAGCTTCCACCCCTGCAGCATGCACACAGTTCACAAAAGCAACAATAAAATACAAGAACAATCACGATTAAAGCATGGCAGTAGTACACTATATCACCATACATCATTACCCAGTGAGGTTAATAGACAACAGAATTATTACAAAATTAGGTGCATTTAAAACAGAAAGCATCTGTAGACTGGCCGGTCAAAGTATGCGACATACACTCATACATAGTAGGTAAGTTAAAATATATTAGGCCACTGGTCCTGCCTTCTCTGTCTAGCCCCGAGACTGGAGAACAGCTGTACTGCGCCAGCAGTAAGGAACACCTGACGATCACACTGGCAAACCGGCTCCGCAAAACAGCACCACCAGTCCTAAACGAAACCTAACCAAACTGATACTAACAAGGTCTGACATGCCATCAAGCACTGAATGTGCGGTAACACCTTACAAATAAAATCTTCTGTCCTGCCCATGTACGGAAGGTATAAGGATGATTTCCCGACAACAACAGACATCATAGTAGCACATACTGAATGGTTCAAACCAACGACCGACGCACCAGGATCTAGGACGGTGACTCAACTTCCAGAAATAGGAACACAAACCACCCATACAAGAATGACAAATATAAGAGGAAAGTTTTACTAACCCTGTGCCTCTTCTCTCCAACTGTCCACCAGCCCACCGGTAATCTACCAAAGATGGTACGATTATTTCATCACTACGTTAGCAGGGTCTGCCCACAGTTCACCATCTTCAGCTGCTTTAACAAACGGAGACAGATACCTTTATTAGCAAATGCTTTCAGGAATTAAATAGTACACAAAGTGGCTCTTTGTTTTGAACTAGTTTTAAACTGAGGAGCCATATTGGTGGCATATATAACTACGCTGCGAGCCCCCTTCCGGGCATTTTTACCGTGAACATACAAGAACGATAATAACAGTAATCCTATGCTCCCGAGCAACACACAAAATTATATTAATAAAGTTCCTACGCACACACGCACAAATAAACTTGACAGCTTAGACAAGGACGTAAAAAGCAAACCAGAAGAAGGTTTTAAAACAAATCTCTTATGAGCACGGCTCCTTAGACGAATAACAACAGACGAAATTTGCTTGAGCACCAACGAACTATACGTCTCCAATAAGTATGGCAACAGCTCGTATGATGTACTTAACAAGAGAATTCAACAAATAGCACAGGCACTTATCAATTCGCGGTGCGTGCTCATAACGGCCACAAGCCGCCTAAAGCAACTACCTAACGAGAGCACTCTCGTCCAGTTGTATACAAGGAACAGGAAACACACTTGCAAGGTACAATGTATCCACGACCTCAGGGATTCAGTGCACCTGTTAAACAAGTTCACATCACTGCTTGATGACTGTGGTAGATGCTTACCATGAAGACTCCAACAGTTTACAGCCGAAAAGAAATTCTACGACAGGTTCCCATCTATCAGATGACTGAGTGGCTAGTGCCTGGAATTCAAATCAGAGTCTCGGCACCAATAGCCATCGAGCCAGACTGCTAATAGAGCCGTAATGATCCGCCTGGTAGGATGTAGCAACAGCGAACCACAAACAGAACACTGTGCCTCCAATAAGAAAACTGTCTTAAGCATGCCGTGCACGCCAATACCTCAGCGCCGCATCGCTGCTCCCTTGTGAAAACGCGTCCACCAGTTACCCAGCCGCAGGACAAACATGTTCCCGCAGAGCAGCTGCTCTCGATATCGCACGCCCTTGGCTCAGGTGTGCCCCGCGCACGACTCATCCAGATATTTAAGAACATTCAGTGTAATTTGGATTTAGACATTTTTGTAGAGATTTTCATTTTTGCACGTTTCTAACCCATTTACCATTACATCAGTCCACTTCAGTCAATACGCTACAAATATTACTTTCGTGCAACACAACTGGTTACCTGTGAAGATAACTGATTACTACTTTGATCCAATGAAGCGTAAGGAAAAATGAACTTTAGCACCAAACGAATATTGTAGAAACACTTATTTGATGTACATGGCCCTTTTTACACTGAAGAGTCAAAGAAACTGGCACACTTGCCTAATATCGTGTAGGTCCCCCGTGAACCGCATCACGAGGTGGCATGGACTTCCCTAATATGTGGAGTGTGCTGGAGGGAACTGAAACCATGAATCTTGCAGGGCTGTCCACAAATCCGTAAGAGTACGAGGGTTGGAGATCTCTTCTGATGAGCTGTAACGACAATTATAGGTATAATAATTTTTTTCTTTATGAATTTAGATAAATTAATAATAGCAATGTGTTGAATTTCTTTTTCGATTCTTTTCGTGTCATGTTAAAGAAACTGTGAGTAACTTTTGAAACGAATATTATTTATGTTAGATTTCATATAATGTGGTAATCAAAGGAAAGTGTATTTAATGTTAAAACTATTGTAAGATGTGAAAATTGTAATTTATACACTTGGTCCATACGTAGGTAATGCATTAGGATATGTGTAGTAGAAAACCTGTGGTGAATACCCTAATACGACTACTTGGCATGGCTATATTCTGAGGCACAAAATTGGAAAAATTACGACGCTAAGAAGATGGAAAGTGCCGATGTTGTGTGAGCCTTAGCCGTGCTTGTATGTGTGCCGTGCTGCCCGCTATCTCGCTGCCCGCCAACCGCCGCACCGACTTGCACAGGTCAAACATTTATTTCATCTTTAGAAGTGTATCTGTGTGGACCAGTGTCGAAACTGTTTCTAATGGTTCAATAATAACGTGACTTTTACCAGAATTGCTTTAGCCATGACTTATCCCGATCACTGACCTAGACAGGATCCTTACCTCGTATTGTGCAATCCGAGTATCCTAAACTGAAAGTTTAATGTTTGTGTTAATGAAAATTATCAGCAGATTAATCTATGCCATAAAGGAATCTATAGTTCTGTGTGTTGTTGCAAATGTTGGTAAAGAACAAAAGAGTTTTTTTTTGAATTGAGTTAGCGATGTTATTTAATTAATTTGAGACAGAAATAATGACAGTTAAATTATTCAGAAGTGAGACAAAAGAGTAGTTATCCAGAGATTGATAAATTTTGTGTGTTAATTTGCCTTCAGTACTTAACAGTTTCAGTATAACCACTATAACAGTTTCAGCCCCCCCCCCCCCCCCCTTTTTCTCTTATCCATTCGTTCAAACCTTGATGTGTACTGCTCAGATTTGACCAGTAAAGCTAAATTCTATATTATACCTAAGTGTATTATTGTTTTTCCATCTTTAATAGTAACATTGTATATGTGCTTTCAAAACTGCTAATTATAGGGTAATCTATGCCCGATTTCAGTCTGCTCAACATACAAAATGCAGTTAGTAGTAATCATTACTGTGTGGTGTTGTGTAAATGTAGTTCGTCCAAATTAGTACAAAAAGAGAAAACTTTAGTTCAGTGGATTTTTCGAGTTCCAAACTTTGCCATATAACGCATCATTACTACGTGTTACTATGCTTGTACATGCACCCACTTGTACAAGGAAAAACTCACTAATTGCCTAAGTAGGCTGGCGACCGAATTGTTAATTACAGGTAGCATCTACTGTGTGTACTTCTTGTCCATGCGAAAGAATAATTATACTGTACATTTGCTCGATGCATCACTGTAGTTATTGACTGAATATAAGTCCGATCTTGCTTCTATTAGGTACACGCGGTCAACTAATGTACTAAAATCCTTGTTTATAAGGTGAAGCCCGTGAACTTATTACAGTACAGGCTTTATATAGCTAACCTACGTCCGAGTAGGGCGGTAGTGTCACAAGTGGCTTCCCGGTGACAGGACATCCAGTTGTTGTCGGTTACAAATTAACGTAAAGATTGAACAGTGGATGTTCAGTGGCACGAATAGCAATAAAGTTTAGCAAAATAAACTGCAGTGTGAGTCAAGTATAATAGTGTGGTATAGTTGGCATTCAATATGGACAGGAACGTAGGCAGGGTAGATGCGCCAAGTGAAATGGAGAATGCGGCTTGCAGTAGCCGGAGTTTACGCGGCCAGGTAACAGATGGCGTTAGCGGAAGACAATTGGCGTACATACAATACCACGAACATGTCAATGAACAGATTGAAAGGTTGAGATCGCCTCGGACACAGCAAGGAAGAAAACAGGAAGTAGAAGATGACTTTGTAGATGATAGTGGTTATGTGAATGAATCCACTGACATGTTTAATTCTCCACAGATAAAGAAAGAACCGAAAGAAACTTATGAAGTAGAACCGGAACACACGGATTCCGTAGAACAAAACAGTGTAAAAATTTTAAGTATGAACGACTTATTTGAACAATTAACCAAACAAATTGTAGGACAGAATGATCAGCTTCAAAAACAAGTCGGTAGTCAGGTTAATCAGCTCAAAACACACGTTGACGAGCAACTCAAAACACAAAATGAGCAACTTCAAAAACAAGTCGGCAATCAGGTTAATCAGCTTAAAACACATGTTGACGAGCAGCTCAAAACACAGGTGGATCAAATTAAAGCACAGGTCGAAGGACAGGGAATTAAAATTAGTAAACAAATAGAACAGGTAGAACAAAAAGTGGGTAATTTAAGTTCTGTGGTAAATACTCTGAAATTTGAAATTGATGTTATTAACAAAAATATGGATACTATGCAGGAGGAAATTGGAAACATTAATAGTAGATTTGATGTTGAAATTCTCAACATCCAAGAGAAAGTAGAACCTCTGGTTGAAACTAAGGTAGACGAAAAAGTTTTCGGTCTTAAAACTGAGGTCGTAAACAAATGTCAACACGGGATATCGCAATTGAAAAAGGTAGTTTTGGACACTGAAAGGGATTTAAGTAAAAAAGTATCCGAATGTGTTCAAAATTGTGAACAAAATACTACGAAAATTCAAGGCAGAATTTTCGATCTGGAGAGCAAAATTAAAGATAGGCCTGGTATTGTCTGTAATGGCACACCAATTACGAAGCTGCTAGAAGGCGAGGAACGCTTCGATCCAGCCAAGAAACATAACGGGTGGCATCCGTTAGATTTTATCAAAAATTGCGACAGAGTATTTCCTGAGCACTTATCTGATCAGGAAAAGATAAACGTTGTAATTAGCGCCTTAGCGGGTGATGCTAAGCGCTGGGGAATAAATTTAAATACCGAACAAATGACGTTCGAGGAATTTAGGCAGAGATTTACGGAAGAATATTGGTCTGAACAAAAGCAGGACCATTTATGGCGGGAGTTCATCATGGCCAAACAGCATGATAATCGGGGCAGGAATTCTTTGAAAGATTTCTGCGAGCATTGGTACCGGAAATTGACGCATTTAAGAGGTCGAAGATCAGATTCAGAAATTATCTGGGAGCTATATAAAAAGCTTCCAGAGGATTCCAAGAGGTACGTAGGAAGCAATCATCGTAGCTTCCAAGCATTTCTAGAAAGGGTCGAAGATGAAGACCATTGGCGCGAAAGTCGTGCCAATTATCAAAATTTTGGTAACCGTAATAACCGACACAATGACGAACGAAACGACGGCGATGGATTTCGCGTCAATGTAATACAAAGAGGAAGAGGCAGAGGAAGAGGCAGAGGAAGAGGCAGAGGAAATAATCCAGGTCGCGGTAGAGGGTATACCGCGCAAAACAATAACGACGCGGGAAACTAATTTCCGCGAACGTTGCGGGCCAAACGGAAGCGGACAATACATACCGGCCCCGATTCAAGAAAAGATACCGGACCGACCGTAATGTAATGAGACAGGCTAGGGACGAGCATGGAACGCCGCGACGTGTTGTGGCGAAACAAGCGTCAGGTGCGAGCCAGAATGAATCATCGCTGCCGCACAGAGCGCTATATGTTAACAGGCGAGTGGAGCATCAGAGGGCAACGGCCCAGCCTAGCCGAACATCTGTTCGGAAAGAAGCCGCTAGCAATACGGCAGCAGTAGGTACGAACGTAGCAGTCAGAGCTAATGAAAATTTTACGAGTGATAATTCCGTGGCAAAGGAAACAATAAATGAGACTGTGAGTACACAGAGAGGTGCGGTTAGCAGTGTTTGCAATGAGATAAAAGGCGAGGATGAACTATCAGGAGTAACTGATTGGCGTGTGCAGATCGATGATCTGTACAAGGGCCTAAAGCAATGTGAGTGGGAGGATTTTAAAAGGGAGTATGAAGCGAAGAAATTAGTTGGTGGAAAGAAAGATAGTAGTGACGTCCATAAAGTGACGTGGCCCAAATTTGAAGAGGGGAGAATAAATAGCGCCGCGCAAAGTACGCGTGCTGCCGATAGGAGGAAGGTTAATGATAGGAAGGATTTGGAGGATGAAATCCTCCGCATTGATGAAGAAATAACTTCTGCTAACAGTCCGCCAATAGCACAAGCTGCTACCGAGAGGCACCGTGGAGAAGGGGTAGGTGATTACCTGAAAGTAATTAAAGTCCACGAGGATTACACTGAATATGAAGTCACAGTGGATGTGAATAAAGCTGAGGATGAGACCGTTTTGCCAGAAGAGGAGATTGAATTAAAATCTAAGCCTGACGACAATACAGAGGAAGAACTTAGTGCCTGTCTCAGAAAAGCTTTTATGTTAGAACCTGAAAGCGATCCGGAATGGTCGGATTCCGACGATAGTTCGGATGATGAAAGATACATAAATATAGACGAAAATGAATGTACTAACGCTCCCTATTGTGCAAAAGTAGCGTGCTTAAGTGAATCTGATGTTGAGGAAGAGTGTAGTGATGACTCTAGTGAAGATGAATTTTCAGGTGTAAAGGAAAATGAATATACTTTTACTGAAAGAGGGTATCAGAAAATCAGTGAAAATAATAGGGATGCAGTTAATTGCGGTATTGTACCTAATGAGGAAGAAACTTCAAAGCAAAATCCAGACGTTGAGACCGAACAAAGAAAGAAAGAACCACCGGACGACTCAGTGTTTATTTCGCGAAGAGTTCAGGTAATTGATAACTTTGAACTTCCGGAACCCAAGAAACCGCCAGATATATGTGAAGTGAATGTTAAAAGCATATCTTGGGACGATGTTATTGTCGACCCGGATTTGCTCAAGGAAGACCACGGTAATGAAAAACATTCGACGGTTAAACAAACTATAGTACCAATTGAAATTTATAACGTGGAATTGCAAGTACTTCTTGATACTGGGTCTCAGATAAGTGCAATTTCTCAGTCATTTTTCGAACATATTTGTGATAAGCCTGGGCTAGTAATTATGTCAGTGACAGGTGTAAAAATTGTTGGTGCAACTGGTAAGGCTAGCAAGCCGGTAAAGAACCAGATTTTGGTTGAATTTAGTATAAAAGGACAAAATTTTGAACATGATTTCTTGGTTGTGCCAGACTTGAGTACTGAAATGATTTTGGGGATAGATTGGTTGGATAAAGAAAAGGTTATTATTGACTGTAGCCAGGGAGTGATCAAAATAAATAGTACATTTAGGAATTTGGAATTAATTTTGGAGGAAAGTGGGAAAGTGTTTGATTCAGAAATCGATTCTTTGTTGTTGGAGATCGACCAAGGGAATGATGGGTTGACAAGCAAGTACGAGGTGTACCATGTCCAGAGAATATTAAATGAGAGTGACAAGCAGGGGCAGGAATTTAAGGTAATGGTGGAAAATTTAGAGGGAATATCTCCCGAACAGAAAGCAGAATTACTTGAAATTTTAGATAGTAACCGCCCCGTATTTTCGGACAAACCTGGCCTAGTTAAGAATTTTGAATACCAGATTGAGACCATAGAGCATAAACCTTTCTTCGTAAGACCGTTTTCGATACCCATATCAAAGAGGCAGGCTGTTCAAGTGGAAATAGATAAAATGATAGAGTGGGGGGTAATCGAACGAAGTAGCAGCGAGTATAATAGTCCCCTTATCATAGTGAACAAAAGGGATGGGTGAGTGAGAGTAGTTATCGACGCCAGAACTTTGAACAAAATTGTAAAGAAGGAAATAGACAGACCTGAAAATCTGGACGAAATGCTCCAAAAATTTTATAACGTAAAGTATTTAACCAGTCTGGATATGACAGCCGGATACTGGCAAATCCCATTAAGTAAAGAATCCCGTAAATACACCGCTTTTCTATTCGCCGGGAAATGCTATCAGTATAAAGTAGTGCCGTTTGGGCTTAGCACTTCTGTGGCAGTATTTATTAGGGCACTGGACTTTGTGTTAGGGAGAGAACTGAGTTCCAGGCTAACCATTTATGTAGACGATTTACTGATTGCTACAGAAGCATGGCAAGAGCATTGCGAGTTGTTGCGGAAAGTTTTTGTTGCTCTACAAGCAGGGGGCATGACACTTAAGTGGAAGAAATGTGAATTTGTGAAATCGGAAATAAAGTTTCTGGGGCACATTATTACTACAAACGGCATTGGCAAGGATCCGGAAAAGTTAAGTGCAATATCAGGATGTCCGGCTCCTAGAAATAGAAAACAGTTGAAAGCCTTTTTAGGTTTATGTGGGTTCTATAGAAAGTTCGTCATGGGGCAAGTTTTTAATAGTCCTCATCTGAATAATTTACTTAAGAAAAATAGTGCTTTTGTGTGGACTGAAGGGTGCATGAGAGATTTTGAAAAAATGAAGAACGAACTTTTGAATGACAATGTTTTGCATCACCCCATACTATCAGAACCTTTCCATATGAGTACTGACAGCAGTGCTTATGGAATTGGTATAGAAGTTTTCCAAGAAATCTGTGAAGGGAAAGAAATCGAACACAGGACTATCGCATTTGCAAGTAGAACTCTAACAAAATACGAGAGAAACTACACTATTTCGGAAAAGGAAGCGTTAGCCATTATATGGGGGCTAAAGAAATTTAGAAATTATCTGTGGGGCCATAAGCTCATTATACATACTGACCACAAAGCTTTAACTTTTCTTAAAGATTGCCGCTTACTTAATGGTAGGCTGACTCGTTGGGCTTTATACCTACAACAATTTGATTACGATATTTACTATGTTAAAGGTACTGAGAATTATGTGGCAGATGCTTTATCTCGATTGCCTAATGGCATGAGTGAAGTGCCAAATGAAAATGGTGAAGAGGGTACTTTTCAGATAAGGTATATGAAAGAGGTTTCAGGAAAGAGGAAAATGGAGCAGATATGTAAAAATATGAGATACCATCAGAATGAGGATTCAACCTGGAAATTAGTGAAGGTAAAATTTGACAGTGTACAGTATCCTCAAATTAAGAAATATTACAAAATTTATAAGGGCATTTTATATAGGAAGAAAGATTTAGTTACTGAGGAATGGAGGGTATGTTGGCCAAACCAGTTCGACACTGATGTCATAGATTATTTTCATTTAGCATTGGGGCATAGTGGGCCAAAGAAATGTTTGGATAAATTGAATAATGTAGTAGTGATTGTTGGTAGTGTCAGTAAGAAGGTAAAGGAACGAATTAAGTCATGTGATGTCTGTCAAAAAGCCAAAGTGCCGAACAAAACTAGTAAGGGACCAATGCAAAGTACGTTGCCTGAAGACACCCTAGACTTATTATCGGTAGATTTATATGGTCCCCTCCCGAAGACTTCGGGAAATTGTGCGTATATTTTGGTGATATTGGAAGTATTTTCAAAATTTGTGAAATTATACCCCTTGAAAAAAGCAACAGCAAAAGCTGTATTTAATAGGATGGTCGAATACTTTAGGACCATCAGGAAACCCAAAGCAGTACTATCTGACAATGGACCCCAGTTCATATCCAAAATTTGGAAAGAAGGAATGGAGAGAAATGGTGTGGAGGTTAAATATATCTCAGCTTATCATCCTGCTAGCAACCCGGTTGAAAGGTACATGCGAGAAATAGGGAGATTGTGTAGAACATACTGCAGTCACAATCATAGAGCCTGGGGCAGATTTATATTGGATTTTGAGAATGTCATGAACACATTACATCATGAAACTACAGGATTTCCACCGGAAGAAATTTTGTTAGGCAGAAGTAGTAAAAGTTTAATTGAAGAAAAACTAGAGTTTCCACCTTGTACAAGTTTGGGATTGGATCAAAAGAAAGAATTGGTGATAAAAAGGGCAAAGCAAAAAGCTGAATCTAGATCTAAAAGACACAATAAAAATTTAAAAGTTTTAAAATTTAAAATTGGAGATTATGTTCTTTTAAAAACCCATGAAAAGTCTAGTGAACTAAACCATGAAATTTCAAAATTTAAATATATTTATAATGGACCATATATAATACAGAATATTCCACACGACAATGCTTACTACCTGATCTACCCAAAATCCAAAAGACCTTTAGGTGTAAGAAATATTGTGGACCTGAAACTGTATGTACCTAGGAACGAGTAAATGTGCTGTATCTTATGCTGAACCCAAATTATTCTAAATGTATCTAATCTTTGTAAATGTCTGTATACCCTTGAAAGTGTGCTAATGTAGTTATGTGAGTTTCAGATTACCAATTGTACTGTAACTGTAAAAATGTATGGAGAAAAGGACTGAAAAGAAAGGATAAATGCTATCAGTCAGATAAAAGATGGGACTGTCAAAATGAAAATGGGCAGTGTATGAACCATAATATGAAGGACTGCCAAATACCAATGAGGGCAGATAATTAGTCGATGGAAAATGGTAAATGTGATCCAGGAGATGTGACGATATGAAGTGAAAAGGACTGCCCAAATCCAGGCAGCAAATATGTGTAGTTAATTTTCTGAATATATGTGTGTGTGTTTTGGTTAGTGAGTAAGGAAATGGACTGCTATTCAAAGCAAGCAGCGTCAAATTATCTTATAGTGTATACAAAATATGCAATTGTTTTTGTAGTTAAATGTTTGTATTCCAGAATTTTAAATTATTTCTTTGAGAAATTTAGAAAAAATAAGTAAATTGCTATTTTAGTGAGATTGTGATGGGAAGTTGGACTGTGCGAAAGGCACTTGAGTAAATGACAAGTCAGTATTCTTGAAGTATTAAAAAAGTGTAAACCTATATACAGTGAGCAAAAGGAAATATGTAGTGTAAATCTTTTTGGGCAATTAAGTAAAGATTCGGAACCACTGTATAATTGTAAGATTTAGTGTTCCCATAAAATTTGGACTTAAGAAAATTTTCTGGAAACAGGGGCATGTGTAACGACAATTATACGTATAATAATTTTTTTCTTTATGAATTTAGATAAATTAATAATAGCAATGTGTTGAATTTATTTTTCGATTCTTTTCGTGTCATGTTAAAGAAACTGTGAGTAACTTTTGAAACGAATATTATTTATGTTAGATTTCAAATAATGTGGTAATCAAAGGAAAGTGTATTTAATGTTAAAACTATTGTAAGATGTGAAAATTGTAATTTATACACTTGGTCCATACGTAGGTAATGCATTAGGATATGTGTAGTAGAAAACCTGTGGTGAATACCCTACCTGTAGGGGAGCGGGAAAAGGTGGAGGCAGGCGAGGCGGGAAAACGCACACTGGGCGCGGTTCGGCACAACGGGCACAGTATAACAGTCGGAGGCGAGCAACAGTCGGAAGTACACGTACTGTACCGAGGAGGCTTCCCAGGAAAAGTGGATTCCATTGAGCCTCGGATGAACCGATTCCGACGACTACTTGGCATGGCTATATTCTGAGGCACAAAATTGGAAAAATTACGACGCTAAGAAGATGGAAAGTGCCGATGTTGTGTGAGCCTTAGCCGTGCTTGTATGTGTGCCGTGCTGCCCGCTATCTCGCTGCCCGCCAACCGCCGCACCGACTTGCACAGGTCAAACATTTATTTCATCTTTAGAAGTGTATCTGTGTGGACCAGTGTCGAAACTGTTTCTAATGGTTCAATAATAACGTGACTTTTACCAGAATTGCTTTAGCCATGACTTATCCCGATCACTGACCTAGACAGGATCCTTACCTCGTATTGTGCAATCCGAGTATCCTAAACTGAAAGTTTAATGTTTGTGTTAATGAAAATTATCAGCAGATTAATCTATGCCATAAAGGGATCTAAAGTTCTGTGTGTTGTTGCAAATGTTGGTAAAGAACAAAAGAGTTTTTTTTTTGAATTGAGTTAGCGATGTTATTTAATTAATTTGAGACAGAAATAATGACAGTTAAATTATTCAGAAGTGAGACAAAAGAGTAGTTATCCAGAGATTGATAAATTTTGTGTGTTAATTTGCCTTCAGTACTTAACAGTTTCAGTATAACCACTATAACAGTTTCAGCCCCCCCCCCCCCTTTTTCTCTTATCCATTCGTTCAAACCTTGATGTGTACTGCTCAGATTTGACCAGTAAAGCTAAATTCTATATTATACCTAAGTGTATTATTGTTTTTCCATCTTTAATAGTAACATTGTATATGTGCTTTCAAAACTGCTAATTATAGGGTAATCTATGCCCGATTTCAGTCTGCTCAACATACAAAATGCAGTTAGTAGTAATCATTACTGTGTGGTGTTGTGTAAATGTAGTTCGTCCAAATTAGTACAAAAAGAGAAAACTTTAGTTCAGTGGATTTTTCGAGTTCCAAACTTTGCCATATAACGCATCATTACTACGTGTTACTATGCTTGTACATGCACCCACTTGTACAAGGAAAAACTCACTAATTGCCTAAGTAGGCTGGCGACCGAATTGTTAATTACAGGTAGCATCTACTGTGTGTACTTCTTGTCCATGCGAAAGAATAATTATACTGTACATTTGCTTGATGCATCACTGTAGTTATTGACTGAATATAAGTCCGATCTTGCTTCTATTAGGTACACGCGGTCAACTAATGTACTAAAATCCTTGTTTATAAGGTGAAGCCCGTGAACTTATTACAGTACAGGCTTTATATAGCTAACCTACGTCCGAGTAGGGCGGTAGTGTTACAGAGCACGTTGCAAGGTATCCCAGGTATGCTCAATAATGTTCATGTCTGGGGAGTTTGGTGGCCAGCGGAAGTGTTTAAACACAGAAGAAGAGTGTTCCTGTCGGAATGCATAATGGACATGAATGGACACTGGTGATCAGAAAGGAGGGTTACGTACGTGTCACCTGTTAGACTGGTATTTAGACGTATCAGGGATCCCCTGTTCTCCAGTTGCATACGCCCCACACAATTACAGAGACTCCACCAGCTCTGACAGTCTCCTGCTGACATGTATCGTCCATGGATTCACGGGGTTGTCTCCATACCGTAAACGTCCGTCCGCTCGATACAATTTGAAAAGAGACTCGTCCGACCAGGCAACATATTTCCAGCCATCAACAGTCCAATCTCGGTGTTGACGAGCCCAGGCGAGGCGTAAAGTTTTGTGTCGTGCAGTCATCAAGAGTGCGCAAGTGGCTCTTCGGCCCCGAGAACCCATATCGATGATGTTTCGCTGAATGGCTCGCACGCTGACAATTGTTGATGGCCCAGAATGGAAATATGAAGCAAATTGCGGAAGGGTTGCACTTCTGGCACGTTGAACGATTCGCTTCAATCGTCGTTGGTCCCATTTTTGCAGTTTTTTCCCTGCCACAGTGATGTAGGAGATTTGATGTTTTACCGGATTAGTGATATTCACGGTACACTCGTGAAATGGTCGTACGGTAAAATCCGCACTTCATCGCTACCTTTCTGATGGTGTGTCCCAACGCTTGTGCGCTGATTATAACACCTCGTTCAAAGTCACTTAAATCTTAATAACCTGTCATTGTATCAACAGTAACAGATGTAACAACTGCACTAGACACTTGTGTTGTATAGGCGTTGCCGAACGCAGCGCCGTATTCTGCCTGTTTACATATGTTTGTAATTGAATACCCATGACTATACCAGTTTCTTTTGAGCTTCAGTGTAATAATAAAGTAGGCACTGTCTGATTCCACACGAATGGGGTCGCAAAAATCAACTAGTGTTATTCAAAATTTTGTTTTTAAAATCACACGAAGTACAAAGTGAATCTGCTGACCTACATTCTTGGACAAACCAACTACCACAAGGTAGGTGGATTTGAGAATCTGATGAGGAGGATCGCTTTTTCTTTATAAATAATACAAAGAAGTATACGTAGATCTGACCTTCGTGCTACTGAGATTGCTGATATTCTGTGGCCAGGCTATGAGTGATTGCACTATCACTTTACAAACCCAGGAATAGTGCCAAGCATGTCAACATCGACACGTTTCAAAGCTTATGCCATGAATGACCCTTATATATATATATATATATATATATATATATATATATATATATATATATATGCAACACACTAGGTCTTTAGGGGTACCTGAATATTTTTAGTGTCTTTCACGGCATACGAATTGAAATTGTCGATGTCGGCTTAATTGGCGTGGCGCTATTCTGTTCAATCTATTCCAAAGTTGATGCTTATATTACAGCATCAATAGCGTTAACGTTGCACGAGAGACTGAAATAAGCAACAGAAATACATTGAGCAGAAGTGTGATAATTATATTATCAAAGTTTCAGAAGTACATCGAATAAACTCGGGGATATAGTAGAGCTTTAATGATGTACATTTACATGCTACCTCCACAATTCCATGAATAATTGCCAGAAATTATGGAACACACAATTAACATTTCTTTGATTTAGAGCTTTTGACAATGGTGTCGGTGAAGAACGACTTCACTGCACACACAAGATGGATTCTTCAAACAAGTTATGTGTTATGACCAATTTGATTCCATATTGTTACAGTCCTCGTTGATCCTACAAATTATTTTTGCCAGACTTTTAATAAAAAAGCGTACTTCTGCAAGTAGTACTGGCACATCTCTGGTTAAGCGATACTACAAGTCAAGCTTGTTTTGGTCTTAGTGACTGTCGTTTGTCTGAGACCGTTAGAAAACAGCCAAGAATCTATTTGCGCGAGAGCACTTCCTAGGCTCTCTTGCTCGTTTAATTATACAGGCCGACCAAGACAGTGTTAATTAAACACTTCTTTGACTCGATAGAGTTTTGGTCTTAGGTAAAAGGGACAACTGCACTTCAAGCAATGAATTAGATCCTCTCAGCGATCACAGTAAATGAGCCACTGTTTTACTTTAAGCAACTAAGACTTTTCATGTTCTACACGAATATTTCTAGATAAAAAGGCTGCAATATCGAACACTCATTGAAGAGCATACACTTTCATTTGTAGACAGTATATGCGAACAGCGTCAAACTGGTAACACTCGAACTGGCCGCTTTTTTTTTCATCGGTTTTCTAATTGGTGTGATGACACCCTCTTCACCTCAATATAGCACTTACATCCGACGTTCTCAGTTATTTGACAAATTTCAGTTTATTTCTTCCCCTACAGTTCTTAGTCTCTATAGCTTCCTCAAGTACCATAAATCTGTTCCATCTTCTCGTCAAGATCTTTCTCAAGTTCCTCTCCTCACTGATTGTGCGTAGAACCTCCTCATTTTTCATCTTATCAGTACACCTAATTAATATACAACACACTTCTACAATACCACATCTCAGACGCTTCGATTCTCATTTTTCTTTCTGTTTTAACACAGTCCATATTTGACTACCATATAGTGCTGTGCTCAAAACGTACACTCTTTGGACTTTCCTCCTCTAATTGTCTACGTTTGATATTAGTAGACTTCTTTTGACCAGCAACAGTCTCTTTCCCGTTACCTGTCAGATTTTTTTTTTTCATGACCTTGCTTCGTCCGCCATGTGCTGTTTCCCTCCACGGTTGCAGAATTGTTTCATCGTCACTCTTCAAGAAGTATTTAACAATGTGGCGCATAACGTTTTCTACCTCTCTTTGGCTATTTTCCTGCGAAGCACATGTATACAGGGAACCTATATCGTTAAAAAGTCCTTACTAAATGCACGAGAACGAGAAGATGATCAGCTCTCCACATAATTAATTATAGAGCACCTCGCGAAGACAGCCTAAAAGACTCCATGTCGTTTGATTACGCAGTCAGATCAGTTTTTGATATCAGTCGCAACCGGTACTTACACAGGTTAACATGTCTACAATCGATTAAAATGGAGAACAGCGTAAATCTATTCATCAGGAACGTGGATACGTAACGAATTTATTGAAAGACTACTTAATTACTATCATTTCACGGAATAGACTCTTAAGCCTGGTCCTTCTTAACAAATTCTTTCGATATTGTTGAAGATTTTCATTATACCGGGTGATCAAAAAGTCGCTGTAAATTTGAAAACTGAATAAATCACGGAATAATGTAGATAGAGAAGTACAAATTAACACACATGCTTGGAATGATATTCGGTTTTATTAGAACCAAAATAATACAAAAGTTCGAAAAATGTCCGACAGATGGCGCTTCATCTGATCAGAATAGCAATAATTAACATAACAAAGTAAGACAAAGCAAAGGTGATGTTCTTTACAGGGAATGCTCAATATGTCCACCATCATTCCTCAACAATAGCTGCAGTCGAGGACTAATGTTGTGAACATCACTGTAAAGCATGTCCGGAGTTATGGTGAGGCATTGGCGTCGGATGTTGTTTTTCAGCATGCCTAGAGATGTCGGTCGATCATAATACACTTGCGATTTCAGGTAACCCCACATCCAATAATCGCACGGACTGAGGTCTGGGGACCTGGGAGGCCAAGCATGACGAAAGTGGCGGCTGAGCAGACGATCATCACCAAACGACGCGCGCAAGAGATCTTTCACGCGTCCAGAAATATGGGGTGGTTCTAATAAAACCCCATGTCATTCCAAGCATGTGTGTCAATTTTTACTTCTCTGTCTACATTATTCCGTGGTTTATTAAGTTTTCAAATTGATACTGACTTTTTGATCACCCAGTATGTCCTTCCACACGGATCATAATCTTTATCTAATTTGGAGCCTCTTTTATTGTCCGTGCGTTGTATCTCTTCATTCACTTTGTTGCGCCGCTTTTTCTATTATTTCTTAGACTTCTTCTGTCTGTACCTCTTGAGGTGTTGTTTCACTTCTAATATACACACATCAAAAACAGTTTTGCATCACCTCGGTTCCGAGACTTCCGGAACCTTTACAGAGAATAGGAATACAGATCAACGTAGGCATAATTTCCACCCTTTTTATTGTTAATGAAAACCACACTTTGCATGTTGTACCACCATATGGCGAGACCTTCAGAGGCGGTGGTCCAAATTGCTGTACACACCAGTACCTCTAATACCCAGTAGTACGACCTCTTGCATTGATGCATGTCTGTATTTGTCGTGGCATACTATCTACAAGTCCATCAGAGCACTGTTTGTCGAGATTGTCCCACTCCTCAACAGCGATACGGCATAGATCCTTCAGAGTGGTTGGTGGGTCACATCGTCCATAAACAGCCGTTTTCAATCTATCCCAGGCATGTTCGATAGGGTTCATGTCTGGAGAACAAGCTGGCCACTCTAGTCGAGCGATGTCGTTGTCATGAAGGAAGTCAGTCACAAGATGTACACGATGAGGGCGCAAATTATCGTCCATGAAAACGAATGCCTCTCCAATATGCTGCCCATGTGGTTGCCCTATCTGTCGGAGGATGGCATTCACGTATCGTACAGCCGTTACGGTGCCTTCCATGACCACCAGCGGCGTAGTCGGCCCCACATAATGCCACCCCAAAACAGCAGGGAACTTCCACCTTGCTGCACTCGCTGGACAGTGTGTCTAAGACGTTCAGCCTTACCGGGTTGCCTCCAAACACGTCTCCAACGATTGTCTGGTTGAAGGCATATGTGACACTCATCGGTGAAGAGAACGTGATACCAATCCTGAGATGTCCATTCAGCATCTTCGGTCTATCTGTACCGCGCTGCGTGGTGTCATGTTTGCAAAGATGGACCTCGTCAAGGACGTCGGGAGTGAAGTTGCGCATCATGCAGCCTATTGCGCACAGTTTGAGTTGTAACACGACGTCCTGTGGCTGCACGAAAAGCATTATTGAACATGGTGACGTTGCTGTCAGTGTTCCTCCGAGCCACAATCCGGTGATCTACTGCACTAGTAGCGTGGACAGTTCCCGTCTCTCTGTGTCTCCTCCATGTCCGAACGACATGGCTTTGGTTCACTCCGAGGCGCTTGGACACTTCTCTTGTTGAGAGCCCTTCCTTGCACACACTAACAATGCGGACGCAATCGAACCGCGGTATCGATCGTCTAGGCATGGCTGAACTACAGACAACACGAGCCGTGTGCATCCTTCCTGGTGGAATGACTGAAACTGACGTTCTGTCGGACCCCCTCCGTCTAATAGACGCTGCTCATGCAGGTTTGTCTTCATCTTTGGGCCGTTACAGTGACATCTCTGAACAGTCAAAGGGACTGTGTGTTCGAGACAGTATCCACAGTCAACGTCTATCTTCAGGAGTTCTGGGAACCGGGATGATGCTAAACTTTTTTGATGTGTGTATTATGCCCTAAATTAGCTTCATGTTCCTCTTAGAATCTTCATTTCGGCCATCAATGTGCGATATTACTCTCTGTTCTAAGCTTTCTATGCTCTACAAATGGTGTTTTACAGAACTTTATTCAAATATCTTGCTGTTTTTTATTCATGATCATGCTAGGTTAGCGCAATATACACTTTTCAATCTGGCCAGCTTTGTATCACGCCCTCTATAGTAGAGTAATTTAAAAACACTATTAGTAGATTGATCATTGCTCTAATGTTACAGGCCGGGTGCATTAACGAAGCGCCTGCTGCAGAGGCCCACACACAGCATCGTTCACTGAACTGTCCTTCAGGAGACACTGCTGGTAGCCCGATGCTTCATCTGGGTGATCAGTTGCTCACCAGTTGCTCGTCTATTCGCCCGTACGCATCTCCGCCAGCCGTCGTTTTTCCCCTGTTATCTATGGCCCGTGGTACACCACAGTTTCGACGGTTTGGGATAGAGCACTTTTGGAATAAACGGTACACTTTTAACTACTGTGGCACGCCATCAGTTTACAAACAGCCATTTAACGAAATGCGTCCAGCCTTGGCCCGAAAGCCAATGACCATACCCGTTTGAACGTCAGATCGATTGCTCCGTTTTCGCATTACGACAACGACAGCACTGTTGTCGGCATCGCCCCGACACACATTATACAGGGTGATTCAAAAAGAATACCACAATTTTAAAAATGTGTATTTAATGAAAGAAATATGATACGTATAACCTTCTGTTATACATCATTACAAAGAGTATTTAAAAAGTTTTTTTTTCACTCAAAAACAAGTTCAGAGATATTCAATATGGCCCCCTCCAGACACTCGAGCAATATCAACCCGATACTCCAACTCGTTCCACACTCTCTGTAGCATATCAGGCGTAACAGTTTGGATAGCTGCTGTTATTTCTCGTTTCATATGATCAATGGTGGCTGGGAGAGGTGGCCGAAACACCATATCCTTAACATACCCCCATAAGAAAAAATCGCAGGGGGTAAGATCAGGGCTTCTTGGAGGCCAGTGATGAAGTGCTCTGTCACGGGCTGCCTGGCGGCCGATCCATCGCCTCGGGTAGTTGACATTCAGGTAGTTACGGACAGATAAGTGCCAATGTGGACTCTCCATACAGTTGATTGTGGAATTTGCAGCTCTCTGCTAGCTCTGCGAGTCGAATTTCCTGGGCTGCGAACAAATGCTTGCTGGATGCGTGCTACATTTTCATCACTCGTTCTCAGCCGTCCAGAACTTTTCCCTTTGCACAAACACCCATTCTCTGTAAACTGTTTATACCAACGTTTAATACACCACCTATCAGGAAGTTTAACACCATACTTCGTTCGAAATGCACGCTGAACAACTGTCGTCGATTCACTTCTGCCGTACTCAATAACACAAAAAGCTTTCTGTTGAGCGGTCGCCATCCTAGCATCAACTGACGCTGACGCCTAGTCAACAGCGCCTCAAGCGAACAAATGTACAACTAAATGAAACTTTATAGCTCCCTTAATTCGCCGACAGATAGTGCTTAGCTCTGCCTTTTGTCGTTGCAGAGTTTTAAATTCCTAAAGTTGTGGTATTCTTTTTGAATCACCCTGTACACTGATAAGCCAAAAAATACACTACATACACTAACCTGCCGAAAATGTGGGCTGCAAATGGGGAAATCCATTGAGATAAGCGACTTTGACAAAGGGCAGGGTATTATTAAGTATTATTTAGCCGCTAAATAATTGCATGTTCACGACTTCACAGAATGTGGAGTCCAGAGGCATGCTGATCTCTGTCGAAAGAGCACAATTCTGGTGCATGCACAAGTGTTTTGGAGCCCACTGTTCATCGTACCTTGTTGAACATTGCTCTCCGCAGCAGACCACGCATAGGTGTTCACATGTACACCCACCGACGTCGTCATTTACGATTGCAGTGGTTACTGGATCATCAGGATTCGTCCGTCGATCTATGGAACCGTGTCGGCTCTCCGAGTGGATCAGCTTTTTGCCACACTAGGTCGATGGTCGTCTCCAGAAACGTCGTAATCCAGCTGAAGGGCGGCTTTGAACGTGCAGCGCGCCACGGACGCAGGCTCGAGAGAGCAGTATTATGCTACGGGAGATATTCTCCTGCGCTTGCATGCAAACTGTCATCACAGTAATCGAAGACACGCTGACTGCTGCGTACCATTTGCAACCCTTCATGTTTTCCCCGACAGCGATGGCATTTTTCAGCAGCATAATTGTCCATGTCTCGGAGTGAGAACAGTGCTCCCGTGGTTTGAGGAGTATTATAGTGAACACATGCTGATGTCTCGGCGACCAAATTCGCCTCATGTAAATCCTTTGGAATCTATTAGGGTGGCTATCGGGCGCCATCACCGCGTACACAAATCACCAGTCCATTATTTACGCTAATTGCATCACCTGTGCGTAAACTTGTAATGCCAACTACGTCAAAAAACATACGAACAAACTGTCGGATCCATGATACGCAGAATCAGTGATGTATTTCGTTCCAAAGACGGACGAAGAAGTCATTAATCAAGCGGTCATAATGTTTTGGCTCATCAGTTGATAGTGCTGCACCCTGCCGTCTGTGAATTTTATTGCAGGTTGCCGTAGAACTGGATAGTGTATTTTGTTTGTAGTCAGGTCTGAAGATGGTCATTATAAACCGAAACATGTTGTACAATACTGTGGTCCGTAACTCAAAGAAGTGTAAAAAATTTTTCCCGGATCATTGTACGTTTTTGTGCCGCTATATCGCAACTCGTGAAAGCAAGATTTTGATTATATGATTTTGCTTTTTCTGTATCGTTTCAGGGATTCCATCTCGACAATTTTTACTTCACCTGGCGCTCGATCATGTTTTGTGGTACTCAGAAGCGTGGCCACTTGGTAGCTTGTCGTCGGTGGAGAGTGCTCTTGTGTGCCCTCGGGGTAAATTTAACAAGCGAGGGGAACTGGTAGCAAGTGTAGCCAGGGCTGGCTTTAGGCGGGGCTCAGCGAGGCGCAGGAGTGCCACAGGCAGCTGATTGCTGCTCGCAGAGCAGGCGGGCAGTCGGCGGTCGCCCCGGCCACCGGAGAGGAGCGGCTGTGAACTGGTGGGGCAGGGGGGCGCTGAGCTGAGGAGGGGGAACTGGGCAGGGAGAGCGAAAACGCCGCTAACGAGAGACGTTTGCGGCTCACCTCGCCTCGCAGTCTCCGCTATCCGCGTCGGAGATCTGCACAGACTGCTGTTGCGCACTGTGACTTGTGCTGCCAGCAATCGAGGCGATGTGGGCTGGCGCTAGCGGTAAGAGGTCTGCCACGCTTTGTGCACGTGGCCATCATCTTTAAGCAGTTTTGAATTCGTTCCCACATAAAAGATCGCTTATTGGAAAGCTATGTTAGAGTGAAAGTATTCATTTACTAGTGTACCACGGATCTCCACTAGCCTACTGAATGACCGACCATCTAGGAGATTTCAAGAGAGTCAGACGTACATTGATGTGTCAAAAATCATGGGATGCCGCCTAATACCGTGTAAGACCTCCATTCGCCCAGCGAAGTGCAGCAACACGACGTGGCATAGACTCAGCAAGTCGTTGGAAAACTCCTTCAGAAATATTCAGCCATTCTACCACTACGAAATTGTTGCCGGTTCAGGATTTTGTGCAAGAAATGACCTCTCGATTATGTCCCATAAATGTTCGGTGGGATTCATGTCAGGCCATCTGAGTGGCCCAATCATTCATTCGAGTTGTCCCGAGTGTTCTTCAAAACAATCACGAACAGCTGAGGGCGAGGGACATGGCACATTGTCATCCATAAAAATACATCGTGGTTAGGGAACATGAAGTCCATAAATGGTTGCAAATGGCCTCCAAGTAGCGAAATATAACAAATTCCAGTCAACGAAAGGTTCAGTGGGACGAGAGGACCCAGTCCATTCCATGTAAAGACAGCGCATACCATTAAGGAACCATGACCACCTTGCACACTGCCTTGTCGACACCTCAGGTCTTCGTAGGGTCTGCCGCACTCGAACTCTACCATCAGGTCTTACCAAACGAAACTGTGACTCATATAATCGGGATACGGTTTTCCACTCGTTTAGGATCCAACCAATATGGTCACGAGCCGAGGAGAGGCGTTGCAGGCAATGCCGTGCTCCGAGTGAGCGGTTACCACACTGCACTCACATTCGGGAGGACGGCAGTTGAAACCCATTTTCCGCAATCCAGATTTATGTTTTCGATGATTTCCCTTAATCGTTTTAGGCTAGAGCCGATATGATGCCTTTTACAGGACAAAGCCGATTTCCTTTCCGATTCCTCCCTAATCCGAGCTTGCCAGTCTCTAACAACCTCGTTGTCGACGGGACGTTAAACACTAATCTTTTCCTCCTCCTCATCATCAATGTTATGGTGTTAGCAATGGAATTCGCGTCGGTCCGCTTCTATAGTTCATGAACACCAAATTTCGCCGCACTTTCCCAACGGATAGCTCCGTCGTACGTCTCACATTGATATCTGTGGTTACTTCACCAACTGTTCCTTGTCTGATAGCACTGACAATTTTACGCACTCGCTACTCAACTGCGCGGTCTCACACACAAAACATCACACACAACTTGTTGTACTACAGGATGGTACTACAAGTTGTGTGTGATGTTTAGTGTGTGTGAGACTCTGCACAAATGGACCATTAGAAAACTTAAAAGTCAACGAAATGAAGCAGACTCACACACACTGACAACATCAAAGGAAATAGCTTAATACACACAAAGAAACGCACTAGAAAATGGTAATTATTTCTCGAAACGTGTCGTGCAAAAAGTAAAATAAAAATAAATCGTGACTGGTAGCAGAATATTTATTTATTTATAAACAAGCCTATTGTTTCTACAGTCGCAGTCTCTCAAAAATCATTTATAATGGATCAAATCAGATTACTCATACTTTAAGTAACATCAGGAAAGTGGTGAAGAGCAAGGAGATGCTACTAGCGTATACAATCCCTTGTCTGTGTAGGGAATAAGAGTACAAAAATTAGCAAATGAGAAAAACTGTGGTACAACAACATCGGCTTTGTTACCCATAATACTTGACTTAAGCCTTCTGTACCTGGGTGCATACAACATGTTTCACACACGGTGTCTGTTAAACACGACGCGTCTGGGAAGTTCCCATCCATGTCGGGCCTGCCTGCCTATGGGATATTAGTATGTGAAGATGTAAAAGTCATTCAGAAACGAGGAAATATTGTGTGTACTTAGCCTGATTCACCTGCCTGTTCCTGCCTGACTGTCAGCTTCTTGTGATCCCGCACATCACTCTGCTTGCAAATACCACGTAGTGATTGGAGTTAAGAGTTTACATCAGGATACAAAAATATTAATCACGTCGTCATTAAAGTGTTAACATCATTAAGAAAATGTAACACAGAAACTACATAGAATCAAATTAAATGGGTACAAGCCAAAGCCAATAGTACGAAGCAACGTGCAACAAATAACAGAAAAAACAAACTTTATCGTAGTACATACAATACATGTGTGTGAAGCATATTGTAGAAATATCGTAATTTTAATATGACATACGATAAGGTTCATCAGCACAAGTTCATCAGAACAAGGGAGCAAACAGACTGATTGGTACATGAGTTCGCAGGTCAGCGAAGATGCCACCATGTGGCAATACAGTGTAATGGAGAGTAATGTCATACAACAGTTAACAGAGGAGAATGGGAACAGTTAACAAGCCTTCATCATGCCGATTGTAGCATCTGATGGTAGATTAATGGAATCAACTCCTCGGTGTCTAAAGGAGGCTCCGAGTGTTGCGTGGCCAACACCTCGCACAGGAAGAATCCACTGAACGTCCTACTGCTAGAACCGCACTCGAGGCCCATCATTGAAGAGCATCTAACCATTTACTGACGTGCTCAGTTCCAATATCGGGTCATAAACTCCCTACCAAGAGGTGCAAGGTCTGCACAGTAACATCCCTTTATTGGCCACCACGGACTGGCTTCGAAGACGAGATGCTATCCAAATGCTTGCGTGAATTAGCGGTCCCTAAAATTTCGAAGGAAATCAAATGGTTCAAATGGCTCTGAGCACTATGGGACTTAACATCTATGGTCATCAGTCCCCTAGAACTTAGAACTACTTAAACCTAACTAACCTTAGGACATCACACAACACACAGTCATCACGAGGCAGAGAAAATCCCTGATCCCGCCAGGAATCGAACCCGGGAAGCCGGGCGTGGGAAGCGAGAACGCTACCGCACGACCACGAGCTGCGGACAAGGAAATCAACTGGTTGAATTTTCGAATTGGCACCACTAAACCATTTCCAGATTGCGGGTGAAAACTGAATTGAGGGCGGCAAACACAGCTTCTAAAGGTTTGCATATGCAGGATGTAATGGTCTCCTCTGGATTTGGCCGAAGGTGACCTGCATATTCGTCAGTGATCCACCTGGGTGCCACTAGTTCTGGTTCACCACCTGCCCTTGTGATTTGCCACCCAAAGGGACGTGAAGTGACCTCTTGGGAGATGAACACCACCTAAGAACTAGCCAACAAAGGCCAGACACAAAATTCAGCAACTCACCCATTTTGTGGTAAATCTTCCTTACATCAAACCGCGATCCTTTCAGCAAGTCCTGATATTGGTCTAGTGTTCTCTCTGTGAGAACAATCAAGAGTGCCCAGAAATGATAGAACTTGGCTCTCTCACTATCTCGCTCAGCGACCCTCTGTCCATCTATTTGGTTACCAATGGTAGTCACCTGTTCGCCAGTTCCCTAAAATTTCGGGTCTACCGGACTTAATTTTCAAACCTTCCTCACGCTTAATCATTTTCCGGAAAGATTATGCGCAAGACCTAGCACTGTATCTAAAGATTCAGGACATCAGCATCCAGTTCGCACTTATATTGCCCACAGAAGGCACACTGAACTGAAGCAGCCTACAAAATCTGCGGTTGCGGAACATTACATGGATACTGGAGATACTATGGAGTACGCGAAAACGGAAGTTTTACGGCAGGCCTCATCTTTTTGGGACTGTGTACTGAAGGAGGCAATTGAAATACGTGTAGCTGATGGGCTGATCAACAAAGACGCCGGGTTCAACCTCAGCAAAGCCTGTGACCCAGCACTCAGCCAACTAAAAGCACAGCTCCGACCCAAAGCGACTTTTGCGCCCGACGTAGGCCACAGGACATCTGATGGTCCACAGTTCGCGTCTAGCAGCCAGCAGCCCGCCCCTCTCCACCACCACCCCACGCAGCACCGCGTGCGGCAAGACACGGGGGAAGGGGTGGGGAGCAATCAGAGTATAAAGGGGAGGAGATTCAGCGAAGACGCTCAGTCTGCAGGTATCACCTGAAGATGACGGCAAAGAACGCTGTCGAAATATAGTGGTTTGAAAACGACTGCACCCGGATGGAGACCCGAGAATAGTACAAACTGTTCCCACGAGGTCTGCACAATGTGACGCAACGTCATCGTCAGTGGTGTCGTCGCCGTTGGCGGCATTGGAAGTTGTGTAGTTGACGGTAGTGATCACGGCCTCTACAATAGTTTTAGTTTCCACGAAAGCCAAAGGTTGCCCCCCTTCTTGCAGCGGTATACCGTAGGTCTCTAGAAGAGCGTAGCGTTCCAAAGGATTGGAAAAGGGCACAGGTCATCCCCGTTTTCAAGAAGGGACGTGGAACAGATGTACAGAACTATAGACCTATATCTCTAACGTCGATCAGTTGTAGAATTTTGGAACACGTATTATGTTAGAGTATAATGACTTTTCTCGAGACTAGAAATCTACTCTGTAGGAATCAGAATGGGTTTCGAAAAAGACGATCGTGTGAAACCCAGCTCGCGCTATTCGTCCACGAGACTCAGAGGGCCATAGACATGGGTTCCCAGGTAGATGCCGTGTTTCTTGACTTCCGCAAGGCGTTCGATACAGTTCCCCACAGTCGTTTAATGAACAAAGTAAGAGCGTATGGACTATCAGACCAATAGTGTGATTGGATTGAAGAGTTCCTAGATAACAGAACGCAGCATGTCATTCTTAATGGAGAGAAGCCTTCCGAAGTAAGAGTGATTTCAGGTGTGTCGCAGTGGAGCGTCATAGGACCGTTGCTATTCACAATATATATGAATGACCTTGTGGATGACATCGGAAGTTCACTGAGGCTTTTTGCAGATGATGCAGTGGTGTATCGAGAAGTTGTAACAATGGAAAATTGTACTGAAATGCAGGAGGATCTGCAGCGAATTGACGCATGGTGCAGGGAATGGCAATTGAATCTCAGTGTAGACAAGTGTAACGTGCTGCGAATACATAAAAAGAAAGATCCCATATCATTTAGCTACAAAATAGCAGGTCAGCAACTGGAAGCAGTTAATTCCATAAATTATCTGGGAGTACGCATTAGGAGTGATTTAAAATGGAATGGTCATATAAAGTTGATCATCGGTAAAGTAGATGCCAGACTGAGATTCACTGGAAGAATCCTAAGGAAATGGAATCCGAAAACAAAGGAAGTAGGTTACAATACGCTTGTTTGCCCACTGCTTGAATACTGCTCAACAATGTGGGATCCCTACCAGATAGGGTTGATAGAAGAGATAGAGAAGATCCAACGGAAAGCACCGCGCTTTGTTACAGGATCATTTAGTAATCGCGAAAGCGTTACGCAGATGATTGATAAACTCCAGTGGAAGACTCTGGAGGAGAGACGCTCAGTAGCTAGTTTCGAGGTCACACCTTCACCGAGGAGTCAAGTAGTATATTGCTTCCTCCTACCTGTATCTCGCGAAGAGACCATGAAGATAAAATCAGAGAGATTAGAGCCCACACAGAGGCATACCGACAATCCTTCTGTCCTCGAACAATACGACACTGGACTAGAAGGGAGAACTGATAGAGGTATTCAAGGTACCCTCTGCCACACACCGTCAGGTGGCTTGCGGAGTATGGATGTAGATGTAGGTGTAGAACACGCTACGGAGGCCATCCTAAAGGTGCATTTACACCTGTACGCTTTGCGGCTAGTCGCCGTGCGGCTGTAATTTGCCCCATACTGAAGTACGAGGTGCATTCAAGTTCTAAGGCCTCCGATTTCTTTTCTAATTAACTACTCACCGTAAATCGATGAAACTAGCGTTACTTCTCGACGTAATCGCCCTGCAGACGTACACATTTTTCACAACGCAGACGCCATGATTCCATGGCAGCGGCGAAGGCTTCTTTAGGAGTCTGTTTTGCCCACTGGAAAATCGCTGAGGCAATAGCAGCACGGCTGGTGAATGTGCGGCCACAGAGAGTGTCTTTCATTGTTCGAAAAAGCCAAAAGTCACTAGGAGCCAGGTCAGGTGAGTAGGGAGCATGAGGAATCACTTCAAAGATGTTATCACGAAGAAACTGTTGCTTAACGTTAGCTCGATGTGCGGGTGCGTTGTCTTGGTGAAACAGCGCACGCGCAGCCCTTCCCCGACGTTTTTGTCGCAGTGCAGGAAGGGATTTGTTCTTCAAAACATTTTCGTAGGATGCACCTGTTACCGTAGTGCCCTTTGGAACGCAATGGGTAAGGATTACGCCCTCGCTGTCCCAGAACATGGACACCATCAATTTTTCAGCACTGGCGGTTACCCGAAATTTTTTGGTGGCGGTGAATCTGTGTGCTTCCATTGAGCTGACTGGCGCTTTGTTTCTGGATTGAAAAATGGTATCCACTTCTCATCCACTGTCACAACCGACGAAAAGAAAGTCCCATTCATGCTGTCGTTGTGCGTCAACATTGCTTGGCAACATGCCACACGGGCAGCCGTATGGTTGCCCGTCAGCATTCGTGGCACCCACCTGGATGACACTTTTCGCATTTTCAGGTCATCATGCAGGATTGTGTGCACAGAACCCACAGAAATGCCAACTCTGGAGGCGATCTGTTCAACAGTCATTCGGCGATCCCCCAAAACAATTCTCTCCACTTTCTCGATCATGTCGTCAGACCGGCTTGTGTGAGTGTGAGGTTGTTTAGGTTTGTTGTCACGCGATGTTCTGCCCTCATTGAACTGTCACACCCACGAACGCACTTTCGACACATCCATAACTCCATCACCGCATGTCTCCTTCAACTGTCGATGAATTTCAATTGGTTTCACACCATGCAAATCCAGAAAACGAATGATTGCACGCTGTTCAAGTAAGGAAAGCGTCGCCATTTTAAGTATTTAAAACAGTTCTCATTCTCGCCGCTGGTGGTAAACTTCCATCTGCCGTATGGTGCTGCCATCTCTGGGACGTATTGACAATGAACGCGGCCTCATTTTAAAACAATGCGCATGTTTCTATCTCTTTCCAATCCGGAGAAAAAAAATCGGAGAAAAAAAATCGGAGGCCTTAGAACTTCAATGCACCTCGTAGGGGCGTCCACGGGTGTGAATAGAATCACTCGTATGCACGTGTTGAGGAAACGGCATGCCACTCTCACGTTTGCCTCTACATGGGTATGAGGTATACACAGTTGCACGGCGACCAGCCGCAAGGCGCACAGGTGTAAAACTCATCAGGCTCCTCCCTCGTCAGCCACCCTCCTGCCCTACTTTGTAACCTCTTCCTTATGGCTTATTGTTTGAAGACAGGAACTTAGGTTATTTGGGACAAATACGGGTACCATCTAGAGTTTGGCTAATGGGAATCTGTTGTTCTATCACCGCTGCCTGTCAGACAGCGCGTATTTCACTCACCTGCTGATCTGCCCCTCGACTGCGAAGGTTATCTGTCTTCTTCATAGGTTTCCAGGGATTTGTTGCCAAGTAAGTGACATAATAAATAAAAATGTACCGGGGAAAGCTACAGTAAGTGAAGTTAAACTCAAACGTATGTATACCAAAAGGAGCATAAACTGAGGCAGCCATGTAACACAAATGCAATTCTTTAAAGTCAGTACCGCCATTAGACTGTTTTTATTTACAGTGTTACATTTACAGTTACACAATCATGATTTCGGCTTCAAAGTGCCATTATCAAGTGTTTCAGGTGTTATAAATTGCCTAAGATGGCATACTGTCGTATTAAAATACACTATTAGACACACTGTGTAAAAGTCGGTATTTCTGGCAGAGCCTACTGCTTTGTTTCATAACTGAGTACACCATCTTCTCTGAATGACAGTTGGCTAAGTGTTAAATTTATAACACTTAAAACACTTGATAATGGCACTTTGAAGCCGAAATTATGATTGTGTAAGTGTAAATGCAACACTGTAAATAAACAACAGTCTAATGGCGGTACTGACTTTAAAGAAATGTATTATGACTGTGGCCTAGCATTATGAAAAAATTAACAAATACATTTGTCCACTCAGAATTACAAACGATGTGACGATCTGCGTTCCTGCTGTAGGCCTGGTATTACACATGACAAATACATTAAGAAAGTCAGTAATGACAATGAAATCGATCGAAAGGTGTTCCCTAGAGAGAGAGAGAGAGAGAGAGAGAGAGAGAGAGAGACCTAAAAGCTTCGAAACCGAGAAGCGCAAAACATGGGAACGGAGATACTTCAGCAGAAACAGGGGCGGCACTCTGAAGCCAACTGCACTACAGCTGATGGACTTTCAGTGCTCAATGCGAGTGAAACATTGAGCGTGACTCCACGAGAGCGGGTTCTGTAGTTGCTGCAAGCTGCCAATCACCTGTCATGATACTCGACTGCCACCTGGTATGTACACTTTTCTGCTTCCAAAGTGATGGAGAGACAGCCGTGTTCAATGATGCAGGTACTTTCCAAACTGCAGCTAATAGGGAAGTGACAATTCAAATATTTTCAAGCAGATGCGTTCACCTGAGGCCTGGACATTTATTCTCCTTGCTTTTGTCATCTTGGGCGCCACCCCACAGCACGTGTCTGTGGTTGGCAAAGTCAAGCCGTCGCCAACTTAGCCGGATAGGAAGTGCTAAAAATTCCTGTGGCCTCAAACCAGTTGTTGTGCGCCTTAGCTATTTGAAGATCAGGTTACAGGACCCATTTGGCCGCCAATTCTTCGAACATGTGGACGACTGATCTCGCTACATACTCCCTGTAGGGGTTTCGTTTTGTAAATAACTGTACTTCTGATTATATTATGGATGTCATGCAGAAAAGCAAAGCTTCAGTAGCAACTGAGTAACAGCGGGCGACATCTCTGCCAAGGAGGTTGCGCTGCGGCAGAGTGTTAGTAGCACCTTTGCTTGTGAGTGGAGTGCAGTCTTCGAGACAGACAGAGAGAGAGGAGTCGTCGATTTTTATCTCGTGATGGAGTATGATGTGTTTAGGTCGTGCTGTGTGCCGGCTAAAATTTTCTTGTATTTTTTTCATTAATAGAGAGATATTTTATAAATTCATTCAGAAGACTTCAAAAGGCACGGTAATATTGCATTCGCAGAGACATCCAAGCGTCTTTATTATTTTGATCAGGGATTTAGAACTCGAGATCTTTATGGTAACGTAACAATGTGTGATTGCTGATTTTTCTTCAAAGATGGATAGCAAACGTGTTTGTGAGAAAGTAAAGGGAATTTGTTCACGTTTTCCCGCTATTGACGTAAAGTGAAATTTTAATATGTCAAGTGTTAATACGTTTTGTCTTAGTTATGTAAAGGTTTTAATACAGTTTCTTTATTGTTTTCCATAACGTTTCTTAGTAACAGGACCTTATTTGACAATGATCATTGTAGTATTGAGATTTATTAGCACAGAAGTTTAGTGGATCGTTATAGTTTAAACCACGCATAGCACATCGCGTTGCTAGTAGTTTGAGATTTAATTTTTTTGAGTAGCATAGAAGAAGCAGCAGCAGTGGTTTGGAGATAACAGCAGCACAGCATTTATTTTTTGCGCGCACTGATGTGCCATATATAATTTACGTATGATACAATTACCATTTGAATAGTGACATACTTTTTAGACACGGCATTTATATTTCATATTTTTCTCGCAGTCAGATTGCTCATGGCTAACAGGACAGTTTTCTTAAATTTAACAGAGCAGAGTGTACTCTCGCCATGAGCGTTGCAGTACACAGTTTAATGTCGCGTTTCTGATTAACTTTTGCACTGTTGATCACTCTTCAAGAATTACGAGATTACTTATGAACCTAAAAAAGAGCTTAACTGTTTCTCTAATGAAGAGTCTAACTTCACATTGCCACACAGACAAAATACCACTAAATATAACTATGCCTTACCATGCAACGAAAACTAATTAGCCACTTTCAATGTATGCATTTTGGTCAGGTCGAACGTAACGGCTCCAACTTTAAGAAAACTTTCTTCCTTGAGAGATTTTAACGTTGATTGAATGATGGATTTCAAAAATATTTAGCCCCCTCCATGCGACAGTTTGACCTTGCAGGCAAGCCGTTGGTGATGTTTGTTGTCTGAAGAAAATTAGTTTCTATACTTAAAGTGATAATTTACTTAACGAAAATTTTAATTAGGACCAAGCTTGGTACCAATAAACGCACGTTCGATTACCGGCGGGGTCAGGGATTTTCTCTGCCTCGTGATGACTCGGTGTTGTGTGCTGTCCGTAGGTTAGTTAGATTTAAGTAGTTCTAAGTTCTAGGGGACTGATGACCATAGATGTTAAGTCCCATAGCGCTCAGAGCCATTTGAACCATTTTGAATAAACGCCCTATCTCATCAGCATCATGAACCTATAATCGGATTTTCTGAACTTATTTCATTTCACTCTCTATATTTTCTGGGAGTAGCAAGTGGAATCTGGGTGACTTCGCCATATCCCTTTTCAGTCCATGAAACGTCTAAGGGTTACAAATATGCTTATTTACGACGATGCAGCTTCCGAAGAAGTACTGTGCTTCATTTTCATTTCATAGTTTTTATTTTCGAGATAACAAGGCAGTAATCCGTAGTGAAGCTTAACTAAATAAAAAGTGCTGAATTTTTGGTACTCAACATAGAGGTTATTGGCACAACTGCTAAAACAGGCTGAGACTAATGTGTTAAAAAGTGTAAAACTTAATAACAATAAAATTCAAACACATGTGAAATACAGCTCATGCACTCATCTGCGAATGTTTGTTTCATTTACTTGTACAACTAGGAACATATAACTGCGTGCAGCAATAGGTGCAGGATTCATGATGATGGATAAATCCCGAATCGCTTCAAGTTGGGCAATCAACTCATTCTTTGCCCCATGTTTGACTTTTATCGTTGAGAAACAGTCAGTCTGAGTGCAGAACAACTGATTGTTGCAATGATCTTCGCCTGCCTCCTGCACGACTTTATGTCAGATTTATATTATTTTGAATTCGATTCACGTTAAAATCTGACTACCACACGAACACGCTCAATGTTTTAAAAATCTTAATAAAACATGGCCAGAATAACGAATTAAATGCTGAAGTAACAGCTCAGGAAAGTGTTGCCCGTTGACAGCTTATAAAATTTGGCGCCAATAATAAAAATGGCTCTGAGCACTATGGGACTCAACTGCTGAGGTCATTAGTCCCCTAGAACTTAGAACTAGTTAAACCTAACTAACCTAAGGACATCACAAACATCCATGCCCGAGGCAGGATTCGAACCTGCGACCGTAGCGGTCTTGCGGTTCCAGACTGCAGCGCCTTTAACCGCACGGCCACTTCGGCCGGCTGGCGCCAATAATACGTTGTCTCTGTCTTATAATTTATTTATTTAGCAATGAATATTTGCTTATAGAGCCTATGTGTTGTATGGATAGTTTTATTCTGCATCCCACCAGTACTTATGGGATAAAGTAACCGACAAATAAATCAAGCTATCGAAAGCTCTAGCTGGAGCAGCCTGACATACACTTTAGTCCTCTACGGGACTCACGCTTAACATTTTCATTCACGACGCTGTCACATCTTAGCGTTTAGCTCGCTTTGGACTTTCTGTATTACTGTATTAGACGCACCCAATATCAGCGAAGGCTGTATAAGTGACCTGTTTCGATTTCTTCCTTTCGTCCACTGAATCACAGCGTTTTGTAGATGCATATGAGAAGCCTCAAAATCAAGTCTGCTGCAAAAGTCATGTAACTGCTTATCTCACACAAAATGTAACATTTGAATGAGAGCAGCATGCGTCTCTCTGCTCGAATCTCAGCCAACACGCAGCGCTCCTCTCGGTTGTAAGTGGGCTGCGCATAACGATCTACTTTACATGGTAGCTGTCAGTCACTTAATTCATGTTCAGTAATTGTCTTATGCGGCCTTATGTCGAATTTGTGAGAACATTAGTCATCTTAACTGTGATAGTCTAAGACAGAAAATGTGATTGATAAATGGTAAAAGGAACTCAGAGAATATAAACTCCTGTCAGACAAAAACTCTGTGCCACACCAAACCAGTCAATAAGTCAGCCCAAAATATTTAAGAGAAGCCATAATTTCAATCCATATAGAGTGCTCATATGGGTATACTAAGTATTCTTCACTGGTTGACAACCTACTTGTTGTGATAAAAAGAACTATTCTTCTCTTCCTTCATCATCATCATCATCATCATCTTCTTCTTCTTCTTCTTTACTTCTTTTTCTAGGCAAATTGCTGCTACCGTACTCCATCTCTTGTATAGTCTTCCTACATTCCTTCTTGCAGTGCTTTTGTAACTGAGCACCTTTACCAGGAATGTTTCTCCACCCAAACGATCTACACGTTCCCTCCATTTTCTCCTATATTGCTCGATGTTTTCTTTAGGTTGTATGGTCCTAAATCTTTCCCTATAGCCTCATTTCTTTTTCGATCCCCCTTCTAGAACTTACTATTCTTCCTAGGAATCTCATTTTTTGAGCCTGTTTCTATTTTCTTGGTGTCTTGTTGTTTCACCTGCACAAGTAAGCGTTGGTACAGATACTGTTTTATGGAAGTTAGCTGGGTTTCTTTCCTGGCTTTATTCCGCAATTATTATTTGATTTTTGGTCCACGTCAAGGATATATTCGTAACTGATGTCGTATCCTAGATACTGAAAGCGATTTTCTGGCTGCAATATTTTATTAGTGAAGACTGTTTTAGATCTTACTGGTTGTCTGCCCTGAAACGCCGTCACTTTCGTTTCATCTGCTCACTGTGCTAGATTATAATCTGAGGCTGTTAGCTGCAACTTGCAGACTCCCATCTGAAGGTCACTTTCATTCCTTGTAAGTAGACTTAACTCATCTGTATATAAAATTATATTTAGTCCAATGAGACTAACTAAACTCCGTTTATTTTCAACATTTTCCACTTGCTAATAATTTCACCTACTTTTATACTGAAGAGTGTCGCAGAGGTTCCTCATCACCGCATCCTTGTCGTAACCCCATGATTTTCATTGGCTTTGTTGTTACATTTCCCATAACTTTAACAATTTCATTGTTTGTGTGTAGACTCTTAATAGCATTTACAAGGCGAGATAGATAATCTAGTCCGGACATGATATTCCACAGCACTTTTCAGTTCACGTTACCGAATGCTTTGTGTAAAAACATTGTCAAAAAGTGATCGACCTTTTCTAAAGCCTGATTATTTTTCAAATATTACTTTTTCCGTGAACTTATTTTTCAATTTAAACAAGTCTGCAGATAAATAATGCTGCGCAAAAACAGTTTCATGTGAAAGAGTGTTTCGTTAGTTTACTCTGAAAACGTAGCAAAATTCTTAGTGTCAATATTTTATCATAATTAAGTATTCAGCATCAGACTACACTACAGTAGGGACATGTAGTGAGAATCACTTTCACCACTGTCCAACACCCATTCTTCTACCCTTTAGTATACTTCAGCTTCCAAATCTTAATGTAGACGTTTCTTTATTTTATAGTCTTTTTTTCCAAGTCATCGGTATTAAAATCTTAACTCAAACTGTACCTGCATATGAAAGAGGTTAATTTGGTGTGTGACCGTTTTCTAAAATTTGTTGGCTTCGTATCTCTCTATGGGATGGCCAAATAGGTGCCATATTACCCTGTTATTGATCTGTTAATTTAACTTGGTTAAAATGTAGTAAGGCTAACGCTTGATGAAATGAATAAATGTCCTTAACATAAGCTGGGTAACGTTAAGTAATGAAAATGCTAATTCAGGTCTTGCGAAAAATTGTCAGAGTGACGACCAACCGATTCACTGGTTATATCTGTTCAAAGTTATAGTTCTAAATATGCTTAAATTTCTGAGATCTTTAAACACGAGTCTGCAGTTCAGAAACTATACAGGATTCTCCTGACTAACACCACTATATTGTCCGGAGTAAAAGTGTAGGGGCAAAACTGTCGAAAACTTCTCTAAGTTGGTGAACTACATCTACATCTACATCTACATGGTTACTCTGCAATTCACACTTAATTGCCTGGCAGAGGATTTATCGAACCATTTTCATACTATTCCTCTACCATTCCACTCTCGAATGGCCCGTAGGAAAAAGGAACGCCTAAATCATTCCGTTCGAGCTCTGATTTCTCTTATTTTATTACGATGATCATTTCTCCTTACGTAGGTGGGCATCAACTAAATATTTTCGCATACGGAAGAGAAAGTTGGTTATAGAAATTTCGTAAAGAGATCACGCCGCAAAGAAAACCGCCTTTGTTTCAGTGACTACCCCCCCCCCCCCCCCCCCGCCTCCAACTCGTTTATCATATCAGTGACACATTCACCCCTATTGCACGATAACACGAAACGAGCAGCCCTTCTTCGCACTTTTTCGATGTTCTCCGTCAATTCTACCTGGTGAGGATCCCATACCGCGCAGCAATACTCCAGCAGAGGACGGACAAGTGTAATATAGGCTGCCTCTTTTGTGGGTTTGTCGCATCTTCTAAGTGTTCTGCCAACAAAGGGCAGTCTTCGTTTCGCCTTCCACACAATATTTCCTATGTGAGCTTTCCAATTTAAGTTGCTCGTAATTGTAATTCCTAGGTATTTAGTCGAATTGACAGCCGTTAGATTTGTACGATTTATCGTATAACCAAAATTTATCAGATTTCTTTTAGTACCCATGTGGATGACGTCACACTCTCCTTTGTTTAGTGCTAATTGCAACTTCTCGCATCATAGAGAAATTCTCTCTAGGTCATTTTGTAGTCGGAATTGATCGTCTGATGATTTTACTGGACGATAAATTACAGCGTAATCTGCAAAAAATAAGGGGTTGCTCAGATTATCACCCAGTTCATTTATGTAAATCAGGAACAGCAGAGAGCCTATGACACTACCTTGCGGAACGCCAGATATCACTTCTGTTCTACTCGATGATCTATCGTCTATCACTACGAACTGTGACCTCTCTGAGAGGAAATCACGAATCCAGTCACACAACCAAGTCGATAATGCATATGCACGCAGTTTGATTAATAGTCGCTTGCGAGGAATGGTATCAAAAACCTTCTGGAAATCTAGGAATATGGAATCGATCTGTGCTGCTGTCGACAGCACTCATTCCTGCATGGGATATTTTTTGAATCTGTGTTGGTTATGTATCAATAAGTCATTTCCTTCGAGATGATTCATAATGTTCGAGTACAGTATATGCTCCAAAATCCTACTGCAAATTGAGGTCAGTGATATGGGTCTGTAATTCAGTGGGTTACTCGTATTCCCCTTCTTGAATATTGGCGTGACATGTGCTACTTTCCAGTCTTTAGGAACAGACCTTTCGTGAAGTGAACGGTTGTATATGATTGCTAAGAAAGACGCTATTGTGTCTTCATACTCTGAAAGGAACCTGACTGGCATACCATCTGGATCTGAAGACTTGCCTTTCTTAAGTGATTTGAGTTGTTTCGAAACGCCTATCTACTTTTATGTCACTCATGCTAACAGCTGTTCTGGCTTCGAATTCTGGAATATTTACTCCCTCTTCTTTCGTGAAGGAATTACGGAAAACTGTATTTAGTAACTCCGCTTTAGTGGCACCATCATCGGTAACATTTCCACCGCTATCGTGCAGTGACGGTATTGACTGTTTTTTGCCACTGGTGTACTTTACATATGACCAGAATCTCTTTGGGTTTTCTACCATATTTTGAGAAAATGTTTCATTGTGGAAACTATTAACAGCACCTCACATTGACGTTCGCACTAAATTTCGGGCTTCCTTGAAACTTAGCCAGTCTTCGGGATTTTGTGTTCTTCTGAATTTGGCTTGATTTTTTCGTTGCTTGGGTAACAGTGTTCTGACGTGTTTTGCGTACCATGTTGCATCAGTCCCGCCTCTTATTAACTTATGTGGTATGAAGCTATCTATTGCTGTCGATACTGTATCTTTAATTTGAGCCATATCTGGTCTACACTTACATAATTAGCTTGGAAGGAATGGAGAATCTCTCTTAGGAAGGCATCAAGCGAATTTTTATCTGCTGTTTTACATATATATGTTTTGTGTTTATTTTTAGTGGTTTTGGTTGATATGGTTTTGAGCCTCGCTACAATGACCTTGTGTTCACTAATCCCCGTATCCGTCATGATACTCTCTATTAGATCAGGGTTATTTGTGGCTAAGAGAACAAGTGAGTTTTCGCAACCATTTACAATTGGTGTTGGCTCATGAGCTTCTCAGAGAAAGCATTTAGTACAATTTCGAAAGATGTTTTCTGTCTACCACCGGCTTTGAACATTTATTTTCGTCAACAAATCGAGGGAGATTGAAGTCTCTCCCAATTATAACTGTATGAGTGGGGTACTTATTTGTAATGACATTCAAGTTTTCCTTGAACCGTTCAGCTATTATATCATCTGAGTCGGGCGGTCGGTAGAAGAAACCAATTATTATTTTGGAACGGCTGTTGAGTATAACCTCTACCCATAGAATTTCATAGGAACTGTCTAGTTCAACTTCACTAGAAGATAAACTACTACTAACAGACACAAACACACCACCACTTACATTATTTAATCTATCCTTCCTGAACACGGTTTGCGCCTCTGTAAAAATTTCGGCACAATTTATCTCCGGCTTTAGCCACCTTTCTTTCCCTATAACGATTTCAGCTTCAGTGCTTTCTATCAGCGCTTGAAGCTCTGGTACATTTCCAACACACCTACGACAGTTTACAACTACAATACCGACTGTTGTTTGGTCGAGTCTCGTCGTTTCTTTGCACTGTACCCTTTGAGACTGGAGCCCTTTTTGATCTTTCCCGAGACTGTCTAACCTAAGAAACCGCCCAGAAAACGCGACACAGCCGCTGCCATCCGTGTAGCCGCCTCCTGTGTGTAGTGGACTCCTGACCTGCGGAGCAAGTCGGGGTAGCTGCAGCCTACACGGTCGCAGAACCGTCTGAGCCTCTGATTCTGACCCTCCACTTGGCTCTGCACCAAAGGTCAGCAATCGCACCTGTCGACGATGATGCAGATGGTGAACTCTGCCTTCATCTCGCTAGCAAGACTGGCAGTCTTCACCAACTCAGATAGCCGACGGAAACCTGAGACAATCTCTTCCGATACGTAGCGACACACGTCATTAGTGCCCACATGAGCTACTACCTGCAGTTGGCTGCACCCTGTACCCTTCATGGCATCCGCAAGGACCCATTCCACATCTTGGATTACTCCACCCGGTATGCACGCGGAGTGCACATTGGCTTTCTTCCCGTCCTTAGCTGCTTAAGGGGCTCCATCGTCCGCCTAGCATTGGAGCTCCCAATGACAGGCAATCCCACCCCCTGCACTCGCCCGGACCTCTCATGAAGACCGGCCACTGCCGCAACAGGCGAGGCCGCCCTTGCTGGCTCAGAAATACTTTCAGCAGTGGGCAGTACCTCAAACCTGTTACGGAGGCGTAAGGGTACAGCCCGTATTTGCCAACCTCTTAGGTGTAAGGCCGCGCGGGATTAGCCTAGCGGTCTCGGACGCCGCAGTCATGGACTGTGCGGCTTGTCCCAGCGGAGGTCCGAGTCCTCCCGCGGGCATGGGTGTTTGTGTTTGTCCTTAGGATGATTTAAGTTAAGTAGTGTGTAAGCTTAGGGACTGATGACCTTAGCAGTTACGTCCCATAAGATTTCACACACATTTGAGCTCTCAGGTGTAAATGCCCTGTGCCAACAAGGTCACTGCCTTTAAGTAGATTCGATCCGTCGTTGCAAGCCCACAAACTACCCACACAATAGATACTGCTGCAAGATCTACACATATATACACTTTATATGATTCACACTGATTCCCATGAGCTGTTAAAAATATCAAGTTCATTGGTGTTTCACTAAAAATACCATAAAGTTTTTCGTTAGCGGGATCTGAACATTATTACGTGTGAAATATACATTAAAGTTATCGGTACCATCAGTATTACGCATGAATTAGGGTTTGAATTTCACCAGTTTTTCTATGGTAATGCGACTTTTTTGCTGAGGTTCTTTTTCTTTTGGGTTAATTCTACCTTATTCGATGGCATGTTCAATACTGGTATTACCAACCCTGCTGAGAGTCAAACGTCTACAAACAGTTGCTGTTCTTTATTATGTAATATTGCCGCTATAAGTAATGTTATGCAATTTATTTTGCACTAAAACAACACTCCGGCTCATAACTCATATTGTACTGGCCTAATCGATATTCTGAAGCTGTTTTTTGAGAGTGATGTTTGAGCGTTGTCTTGCCGCTGAGTTCGTTAAGGTTGCTTAAAGCGTTAGGGAGTTACTAATTATTAAAGGAACTTTATACATCTACAGTTCTATTATTTCTATAGTGTGAGTGTTTACACGTAATTCCTCTATGACACGTGGTGCCACTGTCTTCCTACACGACGAAGCAGTTTTCTTCTCGTGAGGCCGTTCCACAGGCTTCTTTCCTTGCCTATTCTTCATTCCGTTCTTGATCTGTCCTTTAAAATCTGTGACATTTCAGTAGCTTCCAGTTCCTCTTGCTTCATATTTATTCTACTTGGTCGTAAATTATGTACTAGCCGTATATTTTACTTGCTGTGAGACCATTTATCTCATACTTGGTTCTGTCCTCAATGTCACCATCGCCTATCGATATGATGCGTTGTGAGATACTTTTCGTTCTCCACAGAATGAAAGAAGAGGGTGACGCTATGTATATTGACAGGCATAAATTATACGCTAGGCTCAAAGAATTCGCTTGATGCTGTTTTAGAGGAATAGTTTATGGGCCAACATCGTATGTGACACCTGCTCCCTTGTTTCTTTATCTTCTGCACTGCGGACCATTAGTACTCATCGCTCGTTTATTCTGAACGGATACAGTTAAGGCACGATAAACATCGTTCACCTACTAGTAATGTTGCTAAGATCTTCAATAATTAGCTTCACGTCATTAGAATTGTTTCATAAAGGTATTTGCAACGCCTAATTAATCAAAGCCGGTGTCCTCTTCATATTCACTCCTTTGGCACGATGTTGACGCTCTCAACTATATCTGCAGTAAAACCTTGTTGCAGCTCACTGCGAGGATTGTACAGCAACCAGTAATATACAATTACTGATTACAGTGTTGTAATTATTATTTATTAGCAATGTCGCGTTTCACCTCCTCAATCATTTTCACATTGGCTGATATTAGCTTGTGCCAGGTGCGTGGGATATGGAGCATACTACTGGAACGTTTCATATACTCGACATCCCGTGTGTCTAACACCACCTAATATCACCGAGTCTGAAGATGCATGAATTAGGCGAAAGTCATTGGCAAATAAATCATAATTAAATTTCCCAACCAAAACTGTTTCCTCATCGTATCTTTTGTAGCCATTTAATACTTATAAAATGACTTAATGAAGTAGCCAATATTGGTGTAGCCTTATCGCTTGAGTATTACGTATTATTAAATGGGATATCCAATACTCTTGTAATCTTATCGCTTCCGTATTACATGCGAGTCCGTTCAACCTGCAGATTTGTTTAGACGCTCTGAATGATCCCTATATATTGTCAAAGAGGTACAGTCACTATGTAGACGCCGCACGGGACTAGCCGAGGTCTAGGGCGCTGCAGTCATGAACTGTGCGGCTGGTCCCGGCGTAGGTTCCAGTCCTCCCTTGGGCATGGATGTGTGTGTGTGTGTGTTTATCCTTAGGATAATTTAGGTTAAGTAGTGTGTAAGCTTAGGGACTGATGACCTTAGCAGGTGAGTCCCATAAGATTTCACACACATTTCAACATTATTTGAACACTATGTGGCCGTGATATTCGGCGTTTCTAATCTCCGGCCCTTTTCTACATGTTCAGAATAGATGCAGGGAGGATAAAGAATGTAGCAGTATTGGAGGGGAAAACGCTTCGTCGTCAGTCGATGAAACAAACTGGACGACTTAGAGCATTTCTGTGTCAATGCAATGCTCCAATTATTTAAATTTTGCATTGAAAATTTTATTTGTACTATGCAAAGACAGTAAAGAGTACACCCAATCTAGCATAAAAAAGGAAGAAAACGTCCCATCCCAACCGTTACAATCGCTTTTCATAATACCTCATAACCGTTCTGTATTGAGAATAATTTAATGGATTCAGTAGTTTATAAAACCATTTATTGTAACAGCCTCAGGTGCAATTAGTCACAGATGGTAACTAGTTCTGACCACTTAATATCTACAGGTAGGATTAATCACCAGTGTGAAAAGTCAAATTTCTTTAAAAGGAATAGCTATCTGAGCTGCTAATTTATTCTTTCTTTTTTTTAAAAAAAAAACTTCATTTTTCACAACTCGTGGTTAACCAGGTCCGTAAATGGCCATTAAATGTTTATTGCAGATGAAAGTGTTCGCGTAAATATTTTTGAGCATTTACACACCTGTGGCATATCTCATGACAATATGTCATTCCTTTTTTCTTTTGTCGACAGCCTTCTGGCTGGTTTGTTGATGTCCGTCACGAGTTCCTTGTGTCAAGTTTTGCATCTCAGAGTAGTACTCCAAACGATGTGCTCAATTATTTGCTGGATGTTTTCTAATTTGTATTCATCTACATGTCTTACGCTGATGTCCTTCACCCTGTCTATTCTTCTTGCCAGTGTTTTCTGTATATTCATTTCCTCGTCGAGTCTGAGGAGAAACTCCCGAATCTTTATCTTATTAGCCCGCCTAATTTTCAACATTCTTCTGAAGTACCACATCTCAAATGCTGCGATTCTCATCAGTTCCGGTTTTCCCATATTCCATGTTTCTTGACCATACAATCCTGTGCTCCGAATGTACATTCTCAGAAATTTCTTCCTCAAATTGACGCTTACGTTTGATAGTAGCAGACTTATCTTGGCCAGGAATGCCCTCTCTGCCCATGCTGGCCTGTATTTTATTTCCTCCTAGCATCGTCCATCATGATTTATTTTGTTGCAAGGGTAGAAGAATTCTTTAACTACGTCAAATTGCTGAAGTTAAGTTTCTCATTGTTTTCATTTGACACTTCTCATTACTTTCGTATTACTTGGGTTTATTCCCATTCCATAGTCTGTACTCATTACACTGTCCATTCCATTCAACGGATGCTGTAATTCGTCTTCATTTTCACTGAGGATAGCAGTATCATCTGTGAATCTTGTCACTGATATCCTGGAAGTCATTGCTTCTTCGATATACAGAATGAACAGTAGGGGCGAAAGATTAATCCTAACAACTCGTTCTTGGTCTTCCAGTCTTATTGTTCCCTCTTGGTTTTTGTGCATATTGTATATAATCCGTCTTTCAGTAAAGGTTACTCATACGTTTCTCAGAATTTAAGACATCTCGATCCATATCGACAAATCCTATGAAAGTACCTTGATTTTTCTTCAGCCGTGCTTCTATTACTAATGGCGCAGTGAGAACTGCCTCTCTGGTGCCTTTACCTCTCCTGGAGCCAAACTGATCGTCATCTAACAGACTTCCAAATTTTCCGTTCTTCTATACGTTATTCCTGTCAGCGATGATTCTCATACTTGTGGGCTCTTGCCTTCTTCGGAATTGCGTGGATGGTATTTTTTTTCAAAAGTCAGATGGTATATGGCTAGTATCGTCCACCCTACACACCAAAGTTAATAGTCGTTTTGTTCGCACTTGTCCCAATTAGTTTACCATCCATTATTAGTATTTAAATTATAACATTCGGAGTAATTTTGCACGGTATTCATCAAAGGAACCAAAAACAGAACAATGTACTGCGTTAGGAAATCGGTGGTTTCCCAACCTTTAAGTGTAGTGACTGACTGTATCCTTATCTTTGGTTTTTGTATCCAGTCTTCTGAGTGATTTGATACAACCTGTGGTATCCATTCATATCAGAGTAGTACTTACATACAGATCTACTTGCAGAACGGACCAAGTAAGGCCCAGGTTAAGCTTGAGAATGGAACAGTCCGAATGGCCCAACACGCGATAAGATAACGGTGATGATGGGTAATACTTACGTGTAACGTCTTGAAGTATTTGTTCTAGAAATTCCACTCCCTGTCTTCGTCTGTAGTTCTTGTTCTTCACGGCACCTTCTTTCGTCATGGAAGCTATTCTCTGTCACTTCTACTATCCAGTGTCATCAATCACTGATTCTGCGGGTGAGCTCCTCATTTATCATGTTTTTTGCCCATACTGTAAAATCATCGTACCGTGGTTGACCAATGGTAGGTTGTGTGTGATGATTCAGTTAATTTGCTATTTGTCTTCCTTTTAATAAGTTACTGCTATGTCAAAACTCTTCTGATGTAGAGTACAGCACACCCATTTTAAACTAAATTTTCAGGTAATATCCCTTTAATTCTCGAATCACTCTCATTAAATCGAAACTCTACGCTACGGAAGGAATCTCAGTCCCTTTCTCCTGGAAGCTACTTTCATTTTCTCCTTGGGCGCAACTGGACAACGTTCTTAAAATGTATGTGACACAGACTATTGAGTTTTCATAAATAATTTTCTCAAGGCTTTTCTGGACAGCTGGCTTTATTGAGCGGGATCTCAAACACGTTTAGTGGCGTCAATAATCGACAGTGCAATACAATCTCGAAATAGATAGTATTATTGAAATTTATGGCTGGCTTATTAGCCACAGGGCATAAGCGAACGCCACTGCCCTACTGTCAGTCACGTACCCACGAAATTTATTGATGATGGTTCTGAATAATTCATCTGCGTTAATTACAGTACATCAGCTTCCTCAATGGTCATCAATGAGCTGTAGTACAGCCTCGTATCTGATAGTAGCAGCGTAACTTGCTACGTTCGAAAAATTTCTCTGTAAAGTAATTGAAATTCGGAAGGGGACACGTGTAAAATACAGGAAGCAGAATGTTATTTAAAACTTGCACGGAAGCCAGACGCAGTTACAAGAGTGGAATGGGATGAAAAGGAAGCAGTGATTGAGAAGGGAGGGAAACATAGTTATAGCCTATTCTCAGTGTTATTCCATCTATCCATTTGACAGGGAGTAAAGGAAACAAAAAAAAGCTTTACAGCAGGATTTAGAGTTTAGAGAGAAGAAACAAAAACTTTCAGGTTTGCATGTGACATAGTGATTCTTTCAGAGACAGCAAAGGCCTTGGAAGAGCAGCTGAACGGAATGACAGTGCCTTGAAAGGATATAAGATAACCATAGAAAAAACTCAGAACGAGGTTAATGGAAAGTAGTCGAATTAGATCAGACGATGTTGAGGGAATTATATTAGAAAATGTGAAACTAAAAGTAGTAGATGAGTTTTGCTGTTTTCACAGTAAAATAACTATTTAACTATATAAATTGGCAATTGAGAGAAAAATTTTCTGAAGAAAAGGATTTTGTTAACACTGAAGATAAACCGAAGTGTTAGGAAGTTTTTTTGTGAAGGTATTTGTCTTGATTACTGCTTTGAATGTAAATGCGACGTGGACAATAGGCAGTCCATACAAGAAGCCAATAGAAGGTTTCAAACTGTGGTGCTACACAAGGGTGCCGAAGATCAGATCTGTAGTTCGCGTAACTAATGAGGAGATATTCAACAGAACTGAGGGGAAAAGAAATTTGTAGTGCACTGTAACTAAACGAAAGATCGGTTGATGGAACATATGCTGCCAATGTTTTTTCAAATACGTTGCAGAAGTTTCACTGGGAAGCCGTTACAAATCCTGCATATAGTCCCAGTCACTCCCCATGCGATTTCCATGTATTTGGAATCTTGAAGAAAGAAGTTCGTGGCCGCGATTGTTTCGGACGAAGTGGTGTGCGCCTGGGTATAACCATCGTTGCTGCAAACCGTCTTGTGACACTTTGGGATAAATGTGTTAATAGTTCAGGTGATGATTTTTTAAACAATAAACACTTTACTTAATTTTTTCTATCTGCCTCGTTTTCATTACTGTCGCTTACAGAAACGATAAGTTCACAAATATACATGTATCACATTGGAGCAACCGAAATAAAATGTACAAAGGTAACTACGTTCTGTATTTTAATTTAAAAAATCTACCTGTTACCAACTGTTCGTCTAAAATTGTGAGCCATATGTTTGTGACGATTACGGCGCCATCTATCACAGAGCGAAGAAATGGGTCCAACGAAAACATTCATATTTCTTTACGTACTAAACGAATATGTAATAAAAAAGGGGGGTTCCTATTTCAAAAAACGCAGTTGATATCCGTTTGACCTATGGCAGCGCCATCTAGCGGACCAAACATAGCGCCATCTGATTTCCCCCTTCAAGCTAGACATGTTTCGTTCCTCGTAGTTTTTTCGTTTGACGCTTATTTCGTGAGATATTTGGCCCGGTCACGATCAACGGACCACCCTGTATAGGTTTTTTACCATCCCCACGATCCGGGTGGTCTAGCCGTAGAGAGAGAGAGAGAGAGAGAGAGAGAGAGGGGTCTAGCCAAGATCACCGTTCCCTGTGGTACACAACATTCCACCGCCGAACTCTATTGTACTGAAGCATACTCAGACCTTATACTCACAGAGACTGACGGCGCTTCTCAGGGGTCACCAAGCTCGTACCCAGCAAACAAATGGTGAACCCCTGGCGGCCCATCATATTTTATTTTGCTTCCAAATGATCAGAGGTCCTTTAATTTGCCTCCTTCGTGGTCACAAAATTTGATGTAAAGCTTACTGCTAATTCAGTTCTGCTATTCTTCATTACTTTCGTCTTTCCCCAGTTTACTATGAAACCATATTCTGCAGTCACTAGATCTTTAATTCCATTCAATAGGTCTCGTAACCCTGGTGAGAATAGCAATGCATCAGCGAATCTCATTATTGATATCGTTTCATCCGCACTTTAATTCCGCTCTTCAGACTCTCTTTTATTCCCGTCTTCGATTCTTCGATGTATAGACTGAAAAAGAGGGGCGAATTCATGACTGTCTTGAACCTTTTTTAACCCGAATGTTTGGTTCTAGGTTTTCCTCCTTGTTTCTGGGACAATAGTATATTACCACTCTTACTCTACAGTTTACTCCTAATTACTTTTGTCTTAGGAAACCGAGATCGTGGCTTTCAAAAGTCACATTCGATTTACTTTCTCTTTCTGTTCAAATGTGATATCTCTAATTAAGAAAATAGATCCCAATCTCCTTCAGGGAATATGACTCCCAATGGCGTTATTATCTACCACCACAGAATCAGGTAAACAGTTCACAAATTTCGTCTTTTTACAAGGGAATGCTGGAAAGTAATGCCTCCTAATTTATTATGTGGAAGCTCTTACAGCTTTTTAAACAAAACAAACTTCATTGATGTTGTACTTCTTCGTGCTTCATGACTACATATTTGCAGCACCCAACCGATAGTGGGCTGCGGCGGTGTGTACCATAGCTATATCGGTGTGTCAGGCACAACGTGGTGTAATCGACATTTGAAATCAAATAGTTCGTTCTCACACGGAGCACCATCTCCTTCAGGATGGCAGTGTTAGACCATACACAAGTGCTGTGACATGTGTAACAATCAAACTCACTGGATACGCTGTCACGGATCATCATCCGTACAGTCCCGACTTCACCGGATCCGATTTTCATTAGTTTCTAAAATTGAAAGGATTTCTCGAACTTCACTCTGATAGTGATGAAGCTGAGAAGGCAGAGGCGAGACTGTAGCTCCGTCAATGGAGTCAAACATACTGCACTAGCGGCAGCCACAAAGTGGTCTCTAGTCTGACGAAATTCGTTCGCCGCCAGAATGTTTATGTTTAGAACTAAATACGCAGACACGAGCAATAAAGACGTAGAATGTTATTAATTTCTGTTTTATTTTAAAATCTGTAAGTGTTTCTGCATAAAAAATTCGAGGGCTTTACTTTTCAGCACGCTCTCGGAGAAATGAAGGCGCCCTAGTCTCTTTATCCAGTGAAGACGGCTATTCGTAATTCTGGTAAGATACCTATAACCATGAAAGCAGTAATCAAGACAACTTGTGACAATTCTTTTAAGTATTTGCTTCACGAAAGGCCATTACTTTGTGTGTATCACATTTTATTTGTCACATGTGGAGCTTGTCGCAATAATGTCAGCCTACAGTTCGTGTAAGTCCACAGTTAATCGCTGTTACGCACAACACAACAGTAATCTAGTTACAAAAGCATCGCGATGCAAACTACATCCCCTTCAACGGTTACTGCCTCCTTTTTTTATTGCAGGAGCGTGGAAACTTTTAAATTGGCTGTAGAAAGGCTAATGTGGGAAAACGCCATTGATTTGTTACAAACGAGGAGAAAAAACCTTCGGAAACACACACACAGCAGGTGTCATTTTCCCGCTTGGGGAGAGGTTCAGGGTCGCAGTGAGTCGCTATCAAACCCACTCTGGCCATAAATTTCTAGGCCGTTCCGCCGCAATGGACCATCTCGATCAGCAACTGTTAGCGGCCGCCGGCGTCCCGCGGACAATGCGCAAATTGGACGAGCGGCGCCGAATGTTTTGTGAGCCATAAATCGGCTGGCCCGCCGCGCAGCCGCGCGATGCGCCGTGCATCATACAGTCGCATAGGGGCGCCGCGCCGGCGCGTCCCTCGATCCCGGCCCGAATCCTTTTCGTTCCAACTCCGTCCTGCACTACTGGATTCTGTGAATTGTAGTTGAATAACGCGTCTGTTAAGCGATGGGCGTTTCGTCCAAGGCGGAGAACTACCACGTTTTGCGTCCTCTGAAAACGTTGCTCGACGCCGATACACTATGTGATCAAAAGTATCCGGACACACACACAAAAAAAGTTTTTCATATTAGGTGAATTGTGCTGCCACCTACTGCCAGGTACTCCGTATCAGCAACCTAAGTAGTCATTAGACACAGTGAGAGAGCAGAATGGGACGCTCCATGGAACTCACGGACATCGATCTTGGCCAGGTAACTGGGCGTCACTTGTGTCATACGTCTGTATGCGAGGGTTCCACACTCCTAAACATCTCTAGGTCTCCTGTTTCCAATGTGATAGTGAAGTGGAACCGTGAAGGGACACGTACAGCACAAAAGCGTACAGGCCGGCCTCGTCTGTTAACTGACAGAGACCGCCGACAGTTGAAGAGGGTCGTAATGTGTAGTAGGTAGACATCAATACAGACCATCACACAGGAATTCCAAACTGCATCAGGATCCACTTCAAGTACTATGACAGTTAGGCACGAGGATTTCATGGTCGAGCAGCTGCTCATAAGCCACACGTCACGCCGGTAAATGCCAACCGAAGCCTCGGTTGGGGTAACGAGCGTAAACATTGGATGATTGAACAGTGGAAAATCGTCATGTGGGGTGACGATACACGGCAAACAATGTGGCGATCCGATGGCCTGTTTCGGATATAGTGAATGCCGGGTGAACGTCATCTGTCAGCGTGTGTAGTGCCAACACTAAAATTCGGAGGCGATGGTGTAGGTGTGGTCGTGTTTTTAATGGGCGGGGCTTGCACCCCTTGTTTTGCGTGGCACTGTCACAGCAAAGGCCTACATTGATGTTTTAAGCATCTTTCTTGCTTCCCGCTGTTGAAGAGCAATTCGCTGATGACGGTTACCTGTGGCGAGGTGGTTACACGACAGTAACATCCCTTTAATGGACTGGCATGCACAATGACCTGAATCCTACACAACGCTTTAGGTATGATTTGGAACGCCGACTTCGTGCCTGGTATCACCCACCCTCATCAATACCTCTCCTCAGTGCAGCACTCCGTGAAGAATGAGCTGCCATTCCCCAAGAAACCTACCAGCACCTGATTGAAAGTATGACTGCGAGAGTGGGAGCTGTCATCAAAGCTAAGGGTGCGCCAACACCATACTGAATTCCAGCATTGCAGCCAGGTTTCCGGATACTTTTGATCACATACTGTAGATATTTCTTGTAGCAAAGTACAGTAACAATCGCTGATATTTCTGACGCAGACAACAAGAGATTGTATCTTACAAGGGCACCAACCAACAGACCCTACAGGAAGGGCTGAGGAAACTACTAAACTTCATTTTTACCAAGTACTTTTTAAATCAGTGTTTCAACCAACAATACATCGCTACACTGTGAAAAGAACAAACATTAACCATTAAACTCGAGCTTCCACCCTTAAAAAGAAGTCATTATAAGAGAAACACCAGTACCAAACAATTTCGATACTTTAGGTTTGTTTATAATTAAATAAATCTTCTGCTACCAGTCACGATTTTTCTTTATTTTACTATTCGCACGACGCGTTTCGAGAAATAATTCTCATTTTCAAGTGCGTTTTTTGATGTGTGTTAAGCCATTTCTTTTGATGTTGTCAGTGTGTGTGAGTCTGCTTCATTTTGTTGACTTTTACTGTAATACATAAGAAACGCGATTTTTAGTATCAATTCTTTCTGTGAAGTTAGTGGCTAAAGTTTGAGAACAATTTGTACTTACAGTTTTCTAATGGTCCATTTGTGTAGAGTCTCACACACACTTAACATCACACACAACTTGTACACTTTACACATCGAAAATATCTTGTATAAACAAAACAGTTACAGAGATCTTCTTACAGGTAGTTCACAGAGATAACATTATAGGTCTTCCACAGATTATGATATGCTTTTGTACAGAGGTTATTTATCTTAACAGTTTCATTTTACAATTGTGCTTATTTATATGTTTTACTATTTTTATTTAAGTATATTATCGAAACATCTGAAGAAATTCACTGATTCACTTTCAAGTTTTTCATTTAATATTTTATCTTCATATTTTCTGTAATGTGAATATATCTCCAGTTCTTCAAGCAAATCCATTTTATGTCCTTTATTTAGTCGGTGGAGTACTTTGACATTTTGCTCTATTTCTCTAATGAGTGTCCTGTATTATGTATGTGTGTTGCTATTGCTGATGTAGTGTGTTTGTTGTGTGTGTATGCTCTAATGTGCTCTGTGTACCTGGTGTTAATATTTCGGCCTGTTTGTCCTACGTAGAACTTGGAGCATTCCTGGCATGTTACCTTGCATATTCCAGAGTCTGAATATGGATCATGATTACACTTTATATTATGTATTAGTTTTTGGTGTAGCTTATTGGATGTAGAAAACCCAATTTTTACTGTGTGATTTTTGAAAATATTTGCAATCTTCTGTGATACATTGCCTATGTATGGAATGCTAGATATATATTTGTTTTTCTCTTTTTCTTCTGTGGTGCAGTTTGTACCTGGGTTTCTCTTCACTTTGTCTAAAATTGTGTCAACCATGGAAGCATTGTAACCATTGGCAACTGCAATCTTCTTCACTGTGTTTATTTCTTGTTGCATATTTTCTTGGTTCAATGGTATTTTAGTTGCCCTATGCAGCATTGATCTGTATGCTGCCTGTTTATGGATATTTGGGTGACATGAGGTTGCAGGGATTGTGGTGTCAGTCATTGTGTTTTTCCTATAAATTTTGAATGTGCATGTGTTGTTGTGTCTTGTAATATTTAGGTCCAGAAAGTTGATACTTTTATTTTGCTCATGTTCCACTGTAAACTTGATTTTCTCATTTAGATTGTTGAACTGATTAAGAATGTCTGTGATGTCTTTGGTATCTCCTTTCACTAACAGTAGTGTGTCATCTACATATCTCCTGTAAAATTCTATTTTCTTTAGGCAAGGTTCTTGGCTGTCAAATAATTTTTGTTCTAAGTGATTTATGTATATGTCAGCTATGGTACCGGATATACATGATCCCATTGCTAGGCCATCTGGTTGCTTATAAATGTTGTCATTAAAGGTAAAGTAGTTGTAACTTAGGGTTAGCTGAAGGAGTTTTTTATAAATTCGACAATTTCTGTGTATGAAAGTTTCTTGTGTTGTATAAGGTTCTTTTGTATTACTGTTAGAGCTTCTTGTATGGGTATGTTTGAATAAAGGTTGGTGATGTCAAGTGATATAAACTGTGCATCTTGGGGGAGCTTTCTGGTTCTTAGTTCTTTGGCTAGAATCATGCTCTTTTTTATGGAATATGTTGTTCCATATGTATAATTTTTCACCAGTATGTTATTTAGTTTTTGTGACAGTTTGTATGCTGGGCTGTTTATAGAGTCAACCACAGGACATATCGGGTTTCCATTTTTGTGTATTTTTTGCTGTGCTCTTAGGCGTGGTGCTTTTGGATTCATACATGTAAGGTATTTCTTTTCAGTTTCTGTCAACAGAAAATGTGTGTTCTTTAATTGTTCCTTAATTTTACTTTGGAATTGTTTGGTTGGGTCTTTTTTAATGTGCTGAATGTTATTAGCAGCAAAAAATTCGTTTGTTTTGTCTATGTATTCTTTTTCTTTCATCACAACTAATGTATTACTTTTGTCTGACTTTACAACTATGGATTGGTTGTTTTTCAGTTTATTATTTATAGATTTTAAAGTTTTTGAATCATTTATTGTATATTTAGATCTAAACTTCTCTTTATTCAATTCTTTCTCAAGAAGTTTGCTTATTTTGTGACCTATTGCTGCTTTTGTATTTGAATTTAATTTTACAGCATCTGCTGCACTTTTAGTTGCAGCTATAACCTGTTTCAGTGTATCGTTGTTGAGGTTAGGTTTTACATTATATTTTAGTCGTTTTTGGAGTAGATCGTTTTCTCTTTGGTTGAACTTTATGTCAGTGTTGTTCACCACTCTACTGTAAAATGTGTGTTTGCTTTTGCCAGTTATCTCAAGGTTGGATCTCTTGTCTTGTTTGGATGTCAAGGTCTGTAGTTTCTTCTTATGTGTGTTGCAAATGGTCAAGTACTCCTTGTCGACTATGTCCTGGTACAAACCCAGGTACAAACTGCACCACAGAAGAAAAAGAGGAAAACAAATATATATCTAGCATTCCATAAATAGGCAATGTATCACAGAAATTTGCAAATATTTTCAAAAATCACAGAGAAAAAATTGGGTTTTCTACATCCAATAAGCTACACCAAAAACTAATACATAATATAAAGTGTAATCATGATCCATATTCAGACTCTGGTATATACAAGGTAACATGCCAGGAATGCTCCAAGTTCTACGTAGGACAAACAGGCCGAAATATTAACACCAGGTACACAGAACACATTAGAGCATACACACACAACAAACACACTACATCAGCAATAGCAACACACATACATAATACAGGACACCCATTTGGAAAAATAGAGCAAAATGTCAAAGTACTCCACCGACTAAATAAAGGACATAAAATGGATTTGCTTGAAGAACTGGAGATATATTCACATTACAGAAAATATGAAGATAAAATATTAAATGAAAAACTTGAAAGTGAATCAGTGAATTTCTTCAGATGTTTCGATAATATACTTAAATAAAAATAGTAAAACATATAAATAAGCACAACTGTAAAATGAAACTGTTAAGATAAATAACCTCTGTACAAAAGCATATCATAATCTGTGGAAGACCTATAATGTTATCTCTGTGAACTACCTGTAAGAAGATCTCTGTAACTGTTTTGTTTATACAAGATATTTTCGATGTGTAAAGTGTACAAGTTGTGTGTGAGGTTAAGTGTGTGTGAGACTCTACACAAATGGACCATTAGAAAACTGTAAGTACAAATTGTTCTCAAACTTTAGCCACTAACCTCACAGAAAGAATTGATACTAAAAATCGCGTTTCTTATGTATTACAGTAAAAGTCAACAAAATGAAGCAGACTCACACACACTGACAACATCAAAGAAAATGGCTTAACACACATCAAAAAACGCACTTGAAAATGAGAATTATTTCTCGAAACGCGTCGTGCGAATAGTAAAATAAAGAAAAATCGTGACTGGTAGCAGAAGATTTATTTAATTATAAACAAACCAATTGTATCTACAGTCGCAGGCTTTCACAAACCATTTATAATGGATCAAATCAAATTATTAGTGCCAAGCCAGGGAATGAAAGCTATATATAAATACAAAAACCTCAAAATGAAAGTACTAAAAACAGTTGCACACATAAGATTCAACAAGCACTGTCAACAACTAGGCATAATTCCGTAATATATAAAGGTGAAAATATGTTCTAGCAGCAACATAGCAAAACTTATAAAACACAAAGCAGAGAACCTCTGGCTGAAAACCGAAATAAGGCATTTACATAAGAAAAAGGACTTACTAAACAGAAAGCTACTCAACATGCAGCAAACAACATGGAACCTACAGTTTATGACAGCATTTGCAGGCATATCTAGGACATAGTCGACAAGGAGTACTTGACCATTTGCAACACACATAAGAAGAAACTACAGACCTTGACATCCAAACAAGACAAGAGATCCAACCTTGAGATAACTGGCAAAAGCAAACACACATTTTATAGTAGAGTGGTGAACAACACTGACATAAAGTTCAACCAAAGAGAAAACGATCTACTCCAAAAACGACTAAAATATAATGTAAAACCTAACCTCAACAACGATACACTGAAACAGGTTATAGCTGCAACTAAAAGTGCAGCAGATGCTGCAAAATTAAATTCACATACAAAAGCAGCAATAGGTCACAAAATAAGCAAACTTCTTGAGAAAGAATTGAATAAAGAGAAGTTTAGATCTAAATATACAATAAATGACTCAAAAAATTTAAAATCTATAAATAATAAACTGAAAAACAACCAGTCCATAGTTGTAAAGTCAGACAAAAGTAATACATTAGTTGTGATGAAAGAAAAAGAATACATAGACAAAACAAATGAATTTTTTGCTGCTAATAACATTCAGCACATTAAAAAAGACCCAACCAAACAATTCCATAGTAAAATTAAGGAACAATTAAAGAACACACATTTTCTGTTGACAGAAACTGAAAAGAAATACCTTACATGTATGAATCCAAAAGCACCACGCCTAAGAGCACAGCAAAAAATACACAAAAATGGAAACCCGATATGTCCTGTGGTTAACTCTATAAACAGCCCAGCATACAAACTGTCACAAAAACTAAATAACATACTGGTGAAAAATTATACATATGGAACAACATATTCCATAAAAAAGAGCATGATTCTAGCCAAAGAACTAAGAACCAGAAAGCTCCCCCAAGATGCACAGTTTATATCACTTGACATCACCAACCTTTATTCAAACATACCCATACAAGAAGCTCTAACAGTAATACAAAAGAACCTTATGCAACACAAGAAACTTTCATACACAGAAATTGTCGAATTTATAAAAAACTCCTTCAGCTAACCCTAAGTTACAACTACTTTACCTTTAATGACAACATTTATAAGCAACCAGATGGCCTAGCAATGGGATCATGTATATCCGGTACCATAGCTGACATATACATAAATCACTTAGAACAAAAATTATTTGACAGCCAAGAACCTTGCCTAAAGAAAATAGAATTTTACAGGAGATATGTAGATGACACACTACTGTTAGTGAAAGGAGATACCAAAGACATCACAGACATTCTTAATCAGTTCAACAATCTAAATGAGAAAATCAAGTTTACAGTGGAACATGAGCAAAATAAAAGTATCAACTTTCTGGACCTAAATATTACAAGACACAACAACACATGCACATTCAAAATTTATAGGAAAAACACAATGACTGACACCACAATCCCTGCAACCTCATGTCACCCAAATATCCATAAACAGGCAGCATACAGATCAATGCTGCATAGGGCAACTAAAATACCATTGAACCAAGAAAATATGCAACAAGAAATAAACACAGTGAAGAAGATTGCAGTTGCCAATGGTTACAATGCTTCCATGGTTGACACAATTTTAGACAAAGTGAAGAGAAACCCAGGTACAAACTGCACCACAGAAGAAAAAGAGAAAAACAAATATATATCTAGCATTCCATACATAGGCAATGTATCACAGAAGATTGCAAATATTTTCAAAAATCACAGAGAAAAAATTGGGTTTTCTACATCCAATAAACTACACCAAAAACTAATACATAATATAAAGTGTAATCATGATCCATATTCAGACTCTGGAATATACAAGGTAACATGCCAGGAATGCTCCAAGTTCTACGTAGGACAAACAGGCCGAAATATTAACACCAGGTACACAGAGCACATTAGAGCATACACACACAACAAACACACTACATCAGCAATAGCAACACACATACATAATACAGGACACCCATTTGGAAAAATAGAGCAAAATGTCAAAGTACTCCACCGACTAAATAAAGGACATAAAATGGATTTGTTTGAAGAACTGGAGATATATTCACATTACAGAAAATATGAAGATAAAATATTAAATGAAAAACTTGAAAGTGAATCAGTGAATTTCTTCAGATGTTTCGATAATATACTTAAATAAAAATAGTAAAACATATAAATAAGCACAATTGTAAAATGAAACTGTTATGATAAATAACCTCTGTACAAAAGCATATCATAATCTGTGGAAGACCTATAATGTTATCTCTGTGAACTACCTGTAAGATGATCTCTGTAACTGTTTTGTTTATACAAGATATTTTCGATGTGTAAAGTGTACAAGTTGTGTGTGATGTTAAGTGTGTGTGAGACTCTACACAAATGGACCATTAGAAAACTGTAAGTACAAATTGTTCTCAAACTTTAGCCACTAACTTCACAGAAAGAATTGATACTAAAAATCGCATTTCTTATGTATTACAGTAAAAGTCAACAAAATGAAGCAGACTCACACACACTGACAACATCAAAAGAAATGGCTTAACACACATCAAAAAACGCACTTGAAAATGAGAATTATTTCTCGAAACGCGTCGTGCGAATAGTAAAATAAAGAAAAATCGTGACTGGTAGCAGAATATTTATTTAATTATAAACAAACCTATTGTATCTACAGTCGCAGGCTTTCACAAACCATTTATAATGGATCAAATCAAATTTCGATACTCTTTCAAGATTTGTCACTAAAAATTACAATTATTAAAAATTAAATTTCAATAATGTACATAAAACCTCGGGCCGAGGCACACCATAAACTGAAAATTACAATAATATAACACAGCGCCATTCCCGCCCACCGGTCAGGTCAAGGCACAAACCCGCAACCCGCATACGACATATCACACTCCAAACAGATTCCAGACGTACTTATGGGCACCCAACCCCCTCGGTCACTACAGGCCGAGACAGGGTACGTGATGCGCTACAACACACACAGCCAAGTTCAATTAAGCAGCGAAGAGATTAAATGAAACCAAAGCCTTTGCCTTGTCTCTAAAACAAATCCAACAACTAATATTAAGCTAAGATTAAATCGCCACTGAATTTTAACTCCTTTCGTGATGCTAGCTAAATTTAGAAGGTTAGAGCGCGATGCACTCTTCAAGTTGGAATTGCTACCGGCGAAGGACTATAATCATTAGTTTCTGAAATGTAGAACTAATATTACTACTTTGTTAATAAATGCACGAGAAGCCTTCAAACTGGCATCCACAATCATAAATATACCAGCAACCTACTATTAACTTAATGCTTAAGTCAAAGGTTCTTAAAAACCTGAGCTAGCCTCAGGGAATTGTTTTTAGCACAGTTTACCTGTAATTTAACAGAAGTAAGCATCATTCAAGCCAACGGCCTAGTCACAGTCGTAACACCGGTTCCAGTTCAAAATATCTCTATGGGCCTTAACATTGAGGTTATCAGTCCCCTAGACTTAGAACTACTTAAACCTAACTAACCTAAGGACATGACACACATCCACGCCCGAGATAGGATTCGAGCCTGCGAGCTTTGCAGCAGCGCGGTTCTGGACTGAAGCGTCTAGAACCGCTCTGTCACAGCGGCCGGCCAGTTCCAGTCAGATAATCGATGTTAAGGGCTGTCGTACTTGGCTAGGACTTGGATGAATGACCGTTCAGGTCCGCCGAGCGCTGTTGGCAGGCAGAGTGCACTTAGCCCTTGTGGGGCCAATTGAGGAGTTACTGAATTGAGAAATGGCAGCTCCAGTCACTAAAACTAAAAACGGCCGGAAGAGCTATGTGCTGACCACACCAGTGCGCCAATCGGCTGAGGATGATACGGCGGTCGGTCGGTAGTGTTGGGCCTTCCGAGGCTTGTTCCGATGGAGTTTAAGCACCACATAAAAATTCAGATTATTTTTCTTAAAGGTTCTAGTGGTATCTAGGGGGAAAGGGAAAAGCTTACTGGCTGCAAGAAACAAGTTTGTGGCACTAAAGAAAGCTTACCTCTTTCCTAAAAGCCAACATAGTGATGTGACATAGAATGAGGAACATGCCTTTAGGCCTTAAATTTAAATCATCGAAGCAAGAGTCTGCACTTTACTTAAAACTGGGCGCCCAAAAATTTTTAAAAACCTTTACTCTAAACATATGTCTACGAGAGACAGAGTTGAGCACGTGCCCGAATACTCTATACTCATTAGGCTACTCATATTTAATGAAAATGGGGGAACGGAGTACAACAAAAAAGACCGAGTGGAAAGCCAGCGATATGCTGCTTCAGACAGAATCAGCAGCAGGCAATGGACACAAGTCTCTGGAGATCATACAAATGAAACTTACCATAAATATAATGAATCTAAACAGGGCTCTTTTCTTACGAAGAAACTCGAAGAAGGCACTGACTCAATGCCCAGCAAAATCCTTTGGTGAAAGCGTTCTGGTCATCTTGTGCAGAAGGAGACTAGACAGGTGGGCTTCGACAAATTGTGCCAGATACTGCAGGAGGAACTCGGGTGCTTCGCAGCGATTTTGAGGTAATTTCAGTCTGGTCAGGCAGACGGCGATAACTCGCGGACAGACGATAGTGATTTCCATCTGTGCCTGGGAGCTGATGCGCCGGTTTTCCACAGTCGGCGTCCGCCCCAATAGCTGAACGGTCGGCGCTTTGGAATGTTACGCACGATGGCCCGGTTTCTATTCCTGGCAGGGGTGGGAGATTTTCTCCCCCTCAGGGGCTGGGTGTTGTGGTGTCCTCAACATCATTTTATCCCCATTGTCGACGCGGTACTCGCCCAAAGTAGCATTGCACTCAGTAAGACTTGCACTTCGTGGCCTAACTTTCCGCCTGGGAACTCCCGGCCTCTGACGCCATACGGTCATTTCCATTTCCACAGTCGGCACCGAGTTTTCTAGGAGATTCACAATATATGCTCCGTGTCGCGGTCTGATTAGCCAGGCACGCTGTGTAACCGTTCTTCCAAAAAACATTAAACGGGAAATAATAATGTGAGAGTTCATTCCGGGAGTAGCTGCTACCAGAGAATCGTAACTGAAGAAAGAAAGCGACCAACGAAAATTCCAGTGTTAGACTCAAAATACATCATTTCAGAACAGAAACAATCTTGATTACGAAATTGTTAAGTATCAATGACACGTTTCACCCTTTTGGGGCATCATCAGATACTGTAAAAGTAGCTGGATATGTAACCCGTCCGTCATAAAGCCGTAGGAAATGGAAAGTGGACGCAACGGTAACTGTTAACATTTTTACTGTTACCTACCCAGCTACTTTTGCAAATCTGATGATGCCTAAAAAGGTTCATTGATATTAAAGAACTTCGCAAGGAAGACTGTTTTTATTCAGAAATAATTCGAAACTGGTAGCTGCAGCGCCCTGCCACAATGGAATGGAAAAGTTTTTCAGAATGCAATATTCCGCACCTCCTGGCTGGCAACACAGCTATCTAGAGCTGGAGCGTCTTAGGCCCTTTCGGGTGTAGCTGACAGTGTTATTTACTTCTGATGTAGAAAATTAGTGGACCGCGGTAATCGACAAAGTTATTTTTTCAGCACGGTCAGCTTCCTAGAATTTCCAAGTGTCTACTGATGTGCAGGTTCGGAGTCCTGATCAGTCTTTTCAGAAGTTCCTGTGCGTGGTTACGCTGATTGCATAAGCAGTTGATTTATAGACGAAACCATGGTATTATGTAATGTGACTGTCAACTAGCTGGAACAGGTGTTGACGGAAGATAAGTGGTTTACTTGTTTCGTGAATGTGAGAAGTGTAATTATTTTATAGTTACTTATGGGTTAAATTGTTTTGTGCTGTAATCCTGTTTCGTCTTCATGGAGATTTTCTGCAGAAGTTGCAAGTCTCAAGATGAACATGGTCCACTGACTCCTAGAGAGATACGTTACCCATTCCAATGGTCGGGTCTTCCAATCGTTCTAGGTGCAGTCAGATAGCTGCGGGGCTCCTTCTTCTTCATCTTCTTCTTCTACTTTTCAACTTGTGGCTGTGGTCAAAGCGACGTTGACGGCACTTATCGAGACCGCCTTACGAGCATAAATATGCTGATAATTTTATCGGGAATGCTGATAAACATTTCCATATCTACGCAGCGATACAACATGTCGAAAAATGTGAATTATTTGTTGCTTACGGACTTGAGACTTCCCGCAATGCCGCGCGGGATTAGCCGAGCGGTCTTGGGCATTGCAGTCATGGACTGTGCGGCTGATCCCGGCAGAGGTTCGAGTCCTCCCTCGGGTATGGGTGTGTGTGTTTGTTCTTAGGATAATTTAGGTTAAGTAGTGTGTAAGCTTAGGGACTATTTACCTTAGCAGTAAAGTCCCATAAGATTTCACACACATTTGAACATTTGAACTTCTCGCAATACCACATGTCACGAAGTAAGGAACTTTTCGCGGTTCCTGCAAAATATCATAAAACAAAGAACAACAGATCAGCTGATGTTACTAATACAGTAATACAGTTAAGTGGATGGGCTAGTTTACCAAAGAATATCAAAACGTATTGAATGACAGAAGTTACTAAGCTCTGTCAATTTTTTCTGACGACGTGTAGATGAGGTTTACCAACAGTACTACTTTGACTTGCGTACAAGAATTGCGTCCTGGATAATTATTTAATAATATTCAACCGAAATACTTCCTCTCTATACGGCAATACAAATGAATACTTCTTTCGTGAACAGGAATAAATGAAACACTATAAAGAAATGTTAGTGAGGAAACTGCAATTTCCTTTATTTGTTAGCCCATAGGAATGGACCAGCGTCAAAACAATAGGAATTTTGTATTTTACTGAAATTCAAGTTATTTTTGAGTCATTAAAATTACGAATTTAGTCTATACTAAATCTACAAAAACAAAAATTATAGTATTCCTTGTAAAGGGAAAAAATTTTAGTAGAAAAATTTAAAATACTTATTTTGTGGGTTAATTTGGGTGTATTACTTAGAATTTCATGCACTGCCATCCGCGTCACTGGTGGTTCTACACCTCCCTTCGTGCTCTTAAGCCAAAAGACAAAAGTTTCTTCTGGCCTATCTTTTCCACCATTCCCTGCTACAATTGTGAATGACGCGTGGAAAGAGCAGTTACTGTTAAACGTCCCTAAGAATTTCAATTCCTTATTTTCTCATCTTGATAGTTTCGAAAGATGTATGAGGAGCTCGTTTTGATGACTCCTTGAGGAGACCTCGTGGAGTAATTTTCATGGCTAGAATTAGTATAGCATAAACTTGTTTCAATCGCGTATGCCATATGCTTGAAGTACAAGTCGTTGTAACGATTATTATGTGAGCGTTGGTCACTGAAATGGAAAATGGCATACGTGGAACGCAAACAATTCAAAGAGATGACTTGGGGAGAGTGCAATACTTTGGAAACGCTTTTCAGACTTTTGCCAGTAATAGAAATTTAACATATTTTCTGATGTTATTTTGAAATGATAGCGCTCACTTTGTGTTCTGCAGTCTTATTCTGAAGTTACAAAAATTACTCCGGGAGAACTGGTTTTTCCAAATGTAGAAAACTGTTCCAAGGTACAACATGTTCATGTAGCTAGGAACAAATATTATATTCAGATTTAAAAGTGCTGCAATCCTGTATTTAATTGTATTTTGTGCTACGTTATTACTCTACAAAACACCAAATATCATTAAGTGATGTCGAAGTAAGGAAAAGTATTACCAAAAAAAGTTATTGGTTAAAAAACCTTTTTAAATAGGCGTTACTGGCACCTAACACAAATTTCCATTTTTGAGACAGGGAAAAATGTTAGCAAATATCATGTGTTTCACTGTAAAAGGATCTTTTCTTTCAAGTTACAAGGTAGTGCATGACTGACGACGTCTGGCTTAAACATCCACATGTTATGTAACTAGATTTAAAACTATACAAAATTTTACTCACCATAAAACTTTGTAACGTGAATTAACTATATCCTCAGAATAGCTTAACATGTTATACAGCAGTCAAATACGTAGAACACTTAATATTTACAAACTCTACTCAAAACATAGCCTCGTCTTTCAAAACACCAGCAACAATAGAAAATGCTGATACTTCTTACAGTGATCTCCAGTCTGCTGTCCTTCCAAATTTGGTCGCTAGACTGAAACATCAACAGGGAAACATCGTGTGTTCTTATTAGTAGGCTGTCCTTCAGGTACACCACTATCCCTAAATAAATCTTAGCTATACTATAATTACTGGTTACAATTACCAGCCATAAATTTGGCAATGACATGTCGCATTCGATAACAAACAAATGATCGGGCCCGGACGGTTGAAACACTACTCATCGTACGTTGTACAGACCCACTTCTGTAAGAAAGTAAAAGGAATAAGAAAAAAAACCGACGCACCACGAAGGAGTTATGTCTACTGGTAGCAAATTGATATTCATACAGGCATCGATGGAAAATGCAAAATTGTAAGCTTTGGCGGCCGATGGAAGAGTATCTGACGCTGCAGCGCAATTTCACAGAGCGTTTGGCAAAACTAGTAAACACAGGTTTACTCCCCGGAGCTCCAGAGGCGGGTATACTTAAGTTCGAACGCTCATGCACTAATCCCCTCTTTATGCATTTCCAGTTGAATAACTTTTACAGACTTTCGTAGTGGTCAGCTATTGTAAAGAAGACTGACTGATTTGTTAATCTGCGTTATCTGTATATGTTTCCACATTCAAAGCTATTGTTAGCAAGTGACTCTGAAAATTACAGCAACAAAATTATATATTACTTTTACTGTTTGAAATTAGATGTAGAATAAATTAATATCTGAATTCTATCTTCATGAACCGCATTTGTTGCTCGCTCCTGTACTCACTAAAGAACCACGCAGCGTGCAAAGGAAGTTATAACAACAGGTGCATGGACAATATACGCAGATGTCAAGATTCGAGAAAGGAAGTGTAATTGCTCTCAAAGGAGAACGGTTGGAGCAGTCGGCGAATCACTCGGCATTTGAATAGAAGCGATTCCACTATTCAGCGACATTCAGAAATGGTTGAACCATGATCAAACACAGCCTCAAGAAATAAGCGATCGACCTAAAGAGACGACAGAACTTGCGGACCAGGTAATCGTCAGAGAAGCACTCAGAGCCCTAGATTGATCATTATTATAGATTCGACTTGCAAGCACCATAATAAGACGGCTCACTGAAAGAGCACACCTTGCGACGACTACCATCGACCATCTTTACATGTTCATGCCTGATGAAGTGGTATCAGGCATATACGGCTTGGAATCTCATTGGATGCCACATAACTGTCTTCTGTGATGACTCACATTTCTAACTGAACCCGATGACCAGCGAAGACGCGTATGGAGATGCTCTGACTGGTGGGATACCATCCTGATCATCGCCCAACATACGGATCGACAACCAGAGTGCTATCTGGAGTGCCATTTTATTTGGCAGCAAGATCCCTTGGGTTGTCATCTGGAGCACTTTATAGCACAGTGGAGCGTCGACCATAATCTAGGCCCCATTTGTAGCCCTTCACAGCAAACCATACTTGGCTCATATTTCAGCGAGGCAATGCGCGCCCACACACGGACATGACCTTAACTACGTCGCCGGATCCCTCCCCAATTGTGAACTTTTGGGGATTTGTGGGTAGGGCCCTCTAACGTGCTCTGAATTCTGACGATCGAACACGCCAGTTGGACAGAATTTGGCACGATATCCCTCAGGAGGACATCCAATAATTCTATCAATCATTTCCAAGCCGAATAACTGCTTGCATCGGTGTTGACGGCGGACCATTGGAGGTGGGCCAACGCATTATTGGCTTGTTCAGTTTGTGAAACTCTTTCTTTTGAAGAAATCATAAGGCTTTTCTGAAATTCTTCTTTCTGAAATTCTTTCTTTCTTTTTCTCTTTTGCCTTAGAGTACATGTGGTTAGCTCAATGTACCAGTACCGTTTCTGACATTCTACCTTTCTCTTCACTACAGTTTGCTATTTTTGTATATTTGTTCCCAGCTAACTCTGTTAAGTCTCTGTTTGGTAAATAAAGCTGATAACACGTAAGAGCAGCCACCTGCAGGGGAAATGTAACTGTTCTCAAGCGTACGTAACATTTTTAATAAGGAAATTAGCATGTAGCGGAGTTGATTTTTATAACGAAACCGTAGAAGCTACTGCAGAGTTCATATACCGCCTACGGACGTAAAAGTAACCATCAAGTTATCTCTGTAACTTTCCTCAAAATTCTCCAAATTGTACCATTAAATTGAGATAGATTTTTACCGTGTTTTGTTGCCTAGATGAGTACTTATTTACCTAAAGAGCTATAATTCCTAATTGACCATAAAGCACAGCTCTTCCATGTTCGTTATTGTTGTCGCTAACGTCCGAAGACTGGTTTGATGCATCGCTCTATTCTAGCCTGCACTCTAACAGCCGCTTGTTCTCCCCATAATTACTATAATCTCATCCATTGCAACCGACCAACTTCATTTCTGCTACCTGAACTTCAATTCCTTTAACAAATTTTTGCCTGTCTGCATTTAGAAGCTCTTCTATGTACAGGTTGAATAAAATTAGAGGCAGTGTAAAACCCTTTCTCATTCGCTTCTCCTCAACCGCTTCGCATTATATGATTTTTCTGTAATAACTGCAGCCTGGTTTTCGTGCAAATTATAGATTCCTGAAACCTCCAGTCTACGTTCCCTAAAGCTAATCTCTACATGTGTGGGTCATTTGAAAACTGCTGTACACTGCACGTGGGCCACCGCCAGACCTCAGGCGCGACTGTCGTAAATTTGTTTGTTGGTTCCTGCGGTTGTGTCGTGAGTAATTTAGCTTTAACGCTGGAGCTGAAACCGAGACAGGTCGGATTACATGCAGTGACTAGAGTTCCTACATCAAAATCGAATCCCTACGTGGGAAGAACCCAACGGAAATTTATAACGCTTTGAGACATGTGTGCGAGAGTTGTAAAGTGGATCGTAGCACGGTACCACGATAGTCTGCTAGTTCCAGTGTGGGTCGGGTAATCACTGAGAACAACCGAAGAAGTGGAAGACCATCAACTGCAATAGACTACAACTCTAAGGTTATTGTCAACGACATTTTGAGAGAGGACCGACGAAAAACGTGAGGAAATTACTTATACAGTCAGAATGTCTGCCACTTTAGTTTAAAGAATCGTAATTAAAAAGTTAAAGGTGAGGAAAGTAGCTGCTCGATGGGTTCCGTATGATCTGAACGAAGAGCGGAAAGCAGGTCCCGAATGAATCGCAGACGAATTGCTTCAACGTTATCGAATAGAAGAACAGGTTCTGAAAAGTATTGTTACACTTGATGAAACCTAGATACGAGATTTTCGGCCAAAACTCAAGTCTCAACAGCCAAAATTGAAAAAGTTCTAACTCTTCAGGCTCGTAAAAATTCTGCTGCCAACAGTTACAGGTGGAATATAATGATCTTAGCGTATAACGCGTACAGAGTCATAGCCACAAACAGAGTGCCCCAGGGGAAGTCTGCAACAGGCGCGTACTACAATCAATTTCTGCAAAATGTTTTGCGCCCGAAAATGTTTTGCGTCTCCTGTCTTCAATTTGCACGTTAAAACAAGACCGTAATTGCCCTAGTAGTGAGAGAAACACTCAACAAATATGGGTGGGAAATACTCCAACCACCCCTCACTATAAAGTCCTTATATGAGACTAACAGACTTTGATTTGCTTCCAAAATCGAAGAAACAACTCCATGGAAAACATTTTGTTTCAACTGATGAAGCTTCCAGTCATGTGACCAGGGGTGGCTCCTGTATAGGTTTGCAGGTTTGCGCTACCCCCAATGAATAATTTTGTTCAACTGTGTTTGCTTTCTGAGCGTTCTATACTATTGGAGAAGTAGCGCGCCGTTTATCTCTTTTGAAATGCCCGGGCTCCAAACGCCGAACGCAGCGGAGTTGGACGGAATGTGCCGACGGCGACAGCGGATTGCACTGTAGCTGCAAACGTGGACTTGAGTGTCTCAGAGGGGGTGTGGGGTGTGAGGGCAACGCTTGGCACCACTGTACTCGTATGTGGGCCTTGTGTGTATAAACACCTCACCCGGGCCACCCTGCCAGCCGCAGGAAGAGGGCCCGAACACTTCGGAAGGGAAACGGAACTATCGGATCTTCGAACAAAGCGGGATTCTTGCTCCACCTTACCAGTTCAGGTATAGCTGAGACAGAACTAACAATTTCCTGTGCGTTGTGCTAGTTATTTTAGCGTGTGCTACAGTGAATTTTGAGGCTCAAGTGACAAGTGAATACGTGAAATAATGAATCAGGTAATTTCATTGCTCTCTGAATCCTTCAGTTGACGGAAGTTTGAAGAAAAATGAGAAATCAAGAGGCTAGGTATGCCGACTCCTGCTTTAACAATTTCACAGACCGTTAAAACAAAATGTCGCCAGTTCAATAGGAAATTTTATTCTGAATTGTGCAACAAGCACGAATGGCTGTGTGGTTGTGACATGAAAAATGCCTTATTTTGTTTTCCTTGTTTATTATTTGGAGTAGATCTTTCATGGTCTAAACACGGAGTCTATGACATTCAACACCTCCATGACAAAATAACACGAACTGTCTTCAGTCCATGTAAATAACGTTTTGAATATATCAAGTTTAGGCAATGTAAATACAGCTACCCAATTAGACAGTGGGTACAGAAGGTGCATGGCATTACACAACCAAAAAGTTACCGGTAATAGGTACATATTGAATCTAATTATTAGCTGTATTCGTTTCTGTGGTGCGCTGGAACTTGCCCTTAGAGGACATGATGAGACTGAATCATCTTCCAGTCCTGGTGTTTTTCGTTCCTTTATTAATTTTAGTGCAGAATTAGACTCAGTATTAAAATCGGATTTAGAGAAAGCTACAGTTTTCAAAGGAACCTCAAAAACCATCCAGACTGAACTCCTCTGGTACATGCTTCACATCTGCCAAGAGGAAATTAGAAAGGAAATTAGGGGTCCTGAGTTGAAAGAGTTTGGGACGTCATAGCACCATAAAAGCATGATGCCCAGTCTTTGGAAACGTCCATCATCAGACAGATAAATAATCATTTGGGGAATTGTCCACATAAGCTAATAGCGCAAACATATGATGGTGCAGCAGTCATGAGTGGTTCATCACGTGGGTGAAGGCTCTTGTTAAGGAAAAGTTTCCCAACGCTTCATACATTCATTGCTATGCCCACCACTTGAATCTCATTATACTTACAGCCGCTTCCATTAATAAAAATGTCTGAATATTTTTCACTTAACTTCAGGGACTTTGCAGCTTCTTTTCAGCATCTCCTCAAAGAACAGCAGTTATCGACGAAATAGTACGAAAACGACTGCGACGTTCAGTGCCTACTCGTAGGAATTTTCAGCCAAGGAGCGTCAATACCGTTTTCGAATATAGGGAAGATATTGTCACGTGTACGAATAATATGAGCCAGGTCGAAAAACTGTGTAATCGGAACACGATCCTGCAAGCCTGTGGCTTAGTAACAATTTTGAAGGATGAAAATTCCATTTTTTGGCTTTCATTTTTTGACAAAATCATGATCCATGTGGATATTTTGTATAACCGGCTACAAAAAAAGAATATTGATCCAACTTACGCACAAAATCAGCTGACAGCTTTTGAGCGTGAAATTGCGGTCATTAGGGAAGGAGTAAGTGAAAATTCAAAAGGTTTACACAAGAACCATAAAAGAGGGAGAACTGAAGATGGCGCAACGATGTGTAATCTACTGCGGGAGGCCAAAGAAGTATGTGATGTCATAAGCTACGAGGCAAAAGAAAGATTCAGGTTCACTAGACACCTAGTTCCCGCCTCTCTCTTTCTACCAGAGAAATTCGCTACTTACTCTTCCACTTTTCCAGAAACGTCTTTCAGAGCTACTATTGAATGCTACTCTTTTTTGGAGGCAAAGAAACTTCGAACAGAAGTCCGTTATTTATGGAAGAGAGGAGTTCAAAAGCATGTGTGGAGCTTTGACCTTTCTGGATTACATAACAGACAATAATCTTTGTGATACACTGAGCGAATCTGTGAAGCTCCTGAAAGCGATAATTCCAATTCCAATGATCACACAAGAAGCAGAACGTTGTTTTTATTCGCTAAAGCGCATCAAAACCTTCTTGCAGAATACTATGGACCAGGAAAGACTATCAGCACTCGCGATGCTCTCTATTGAATGAGACCACATTTTAGGAATTGCAGACTTCAAAGAGTGATTGAAAGATTTGCAAATATGATGGAAAAATGAAGAGAGTTCCTGTACAAGTGATCACCACCAAATCCAAATTCAGCGATAAAATCGAGCAGCGTTAGCATCAGTCCTGCTGAAAAAGGTTAGTAAGGCACGCCTACCACTTTTTGAGTACATAGAGCTGCAGTTGATTTTAATTTCTTTTATCCTGCAAAAGTAATACTTTTTTCTGTGTACACATTTTGGTTTTATTATGAGTAGATGCAGGAGTGACACGAGCGGGTGGTCTGTTTATATCACGCATTACAAAAACATTGAGCAGTGTACTGATTTTCTCTCTTTTGTTGCTGCTTTCCTTCGTGAGTAAAGTGCACCACCATCTTCTTTGGTCCCGAGCCGCCACTGCACAGCACTAGACAGCTCATCAAAGAAGGTTCTGTATCTGGAATACAAAAGTTACCAAAACTTTGGAAAGCTGTCACAAACCAGAATGGGTTTTATATTGAAGGCGTGCAAAGCTGTTTTGTAAAATAAATTATTTTGTTCAGTTCTGTCTTTTACTCTACAGAAGTATTGAAATGAGGCTCGTATAAAAGAAAATATCTTGATTACCTGACTAATCATCGTCCAGCCCAAACAGCTAAAAACAGAAACTTGTTTAAGAAGAAATTTTTTGAAATTCCACCCCCAAGGGGGTAAAATATGGGATGAAATGTTGTTTGAAACTGTATTGGTGTTAACGCAATTTTGAAGCTAGGACTACAACTGGTATTTGGTTTCTCGGTCAGAAACAAAAAAAAAAAAAAAAAAATACGTGTTTCATCGTTTTTAGAAATTCAACCTCTAGGAAATGTAATAGTGGTTGAAATATTTTTAAAATAAATCATTATTAAAGAACAAGTAAAGAATTTTTAAAGCTACATCTCTGAAAATTTCTGTTTGACTTTTATTCTAGAAATACGTAAATACTTCTTTCAATGTTTTTTTTTATTTCAAAGTGAGAAGAAGTTTAACAGCAGACGAAAGTTTTTAATTAAATATTTAGTAGAGAGAGCATTTTGTAATATAGATCTTAGAAAATTTGTATTTGGATTCTCGGTTGGAAATAAAAAAAACGTCTATCATTGTTTTTGGAATGTCAACCCCTAAGGTAATGAAAATTTTATGGCAGTATTTCGTTGTATTAAAACATTTTTAAAGCTAAATTTATGTAAACTGGTAATTGACTTCTCGGTTAAAAATAAACAAATATGTGCTAGATGATGGAAGTTTCTATGGAAATATCAGCACAAGAACTCAAAAGGCAGGATAAACAAAAAAACTCCAATTCCCCTTATCAGAACCGATTTTTGGAATAACCGATCACGTACCGTGAAATTGGGGCAGCGAATTGATTTGGAACATGGTGACAATTGAAACTACAAACATTTGAAGACTACAACATTTGGGTAGAATTTTGCTTCTTACCATTACATGAAGTTTTCACTGAGAAGGTGTAGAAAATCCCTTGCTGTGATGTTATTTTTAATATTAAAAGTCCTGCAAGCAAGCACAGCAAATAAAATTGTCTGAAATACGTCTGAGATACTGGAAAGAACTAGAGATCATAGTACACAAAGAGAATCAGCCTTTAATTAAGGTGAATGCCCTTTAGGGAACGAATCGTGTATTTTTACAAGCGAGTGAGTGTTAGCATAGAAATCTTGTCGGAATCTTTATCTGTTTGCTCAGAAAAGTGAATGAAGTCCGCATTTACGATTATTGTGAAGACCCGCGAATATGAATAGATGGTTTAGAATGTTAGGATTCAGATGCCGATAATTTCCTGTTAGTATTTCCTAAGTTGGTTAGTCAATATTTTCGTTATTTAATAACAATTCCTTCTCGGAGGAACATGAAAATAATTTCACAGTGTTAAGCAACAACTCTTTAAACAAGAAAATCTGAAAGAAAACATTATTGGAGGTACACAGAGGTTGAATTACGACCTTCCATCGCGCATTATACATTTGTAGCTCGTCTTCACTAAGGCACCTACAAGAAAAAGATGTTGCATACGGGGTATTCGATTTTATGAAGTGTAATATTATGTGAATGATCATGTGTAACGACAAAAGGTAGTTCCCCACTGAGAAAGCTAAATTTGATGTTTATGGGAAATGAAAGAGAGAAAAGTAAAAAAAAAAGTGGTTTCAAAAAGAGGTGTTCCCACAATTAACACAGACAACAAATGTTGGTAAAGCTACAGTATTCGAGGAGCGTTTTCGAAAAATGTACTCGTTAGCATTTAACTTACTCTATGCGGAGTAATCACCTGAAGAAGCTCCACTTGTAAACACAATATCGATACCACCATGGTTAAAACACGTTTGCCCTGTGATCTTGTGGCTTTTGTGTCACGTTGTGTGCTATGATTTAGATCTGAGTACAGTGACACCCACTACCGGCATGTCTGAAGAAGGTCTTCACTTACTCCACTACGACAGATGCTCAAGACATCTAAATCAGTACTGTGGGAAAGCCCTAGTCAGTGGGAGACTTTGAGCTACAGTGGGCTTTAGAAAACCCGCTCAGCATTGGTCGTGATGTTCAAAACATTATGTCATAAAGAAAAAGAAGCAACTTATTAAAGAAGCTCACTACAATGGAACCCTTAATCCTACTGATATTGCAAAATTATTTATTAAAAGCAGCTTTTGGAAGATGAAGCGATGAACCAGATTAACACAACGAAAGTCGGCAAAAATGAACGATCTCTGACGTAAATTTTTCCTGTACAGGCAAAAGAGAAACTGCTATGAACGATCATCAAGCAGTGTAGCTTGGTGCTTGATGATGTGAACACCTTAAACTGTTACTCAACGAACAAACATCCGTTTTGTAGTTGGGTGAGATAGATTAGGTGTACTTTTAGTTCCATTGTGAGCACTTCATCCAGGATGAAGAACATGTTATAAACAAGAACACACATCAAATATTTACGGAAACTACAGGTATGATAATGTACCGTCTACAGATCCCAGGTGAAATACTCCTTATTAATGTCCAATAATTCAAAATATCTTAAACATAGTTTCATTTAAAATGTAATAACGAACTTGCCACAAAACATGCAAATTTTAAATACAGAGATATTCTGATACTTCCTAGTTTGTTATAACCATGTACCATCAAAAAGAAAAATCATTTTGTAATACTGATTTACAAAGATCGACTTACTACACCGAAATTATATAGAAGCCAGACTGTACATAAATTACTAGAAGTTAAAATTTTTGGTGGTTTCTGGAAAGTTAGAAGGCGACTGGTCGACTTCGGTTTATTCGGAGAATTTAGGAGAGTGTGGATCATGTGTAAAGGAGACTGCATATAGGACGCTGGTGCGACCTAATCTCAAATACTGTTCGAGTGTCTGGGATCCGTACCAAGTGGGATTGAAGGACGACATCGAAGCAGTTCAGAGGCAGGCTGCTCTGTTTGTTACCGGTAGGTTCGAACAGTAGCCTACGTAAGTATTACGGAGATGCTTCGGAAACTCAGGGAATCTGTGGAGGGAAGACGACGTTCTTTTCGAAGAACACTATTGAGAAAATTTAGAGAACTGGAATTTGAAGCTGAGTGACAAATTATTCTGCTGCCGCCAACATACAATGCGCGTGAGGACCACAAAGATAAGATACGAGAAATTAGTCGCTTTCCCTCGCTCTATTTGCGAGTGGAACAGGGTACACTCCGGCACGCACTGTGTGGTGTTTTGTGGAGTGTCTACGTAGATGAAGATGTAGATGTAGACTGAAAATGTGTGTTCCTCAGTGATCTTTGAGAAGATTATTTTTATTTCCTAGATTCATTCCATGAACTGAGCTGTTGGTTTGAAAAAAAAGGATATTTTTAATGAAAAATTTCATTAAGGAATAAATAAACTGGAAATCAGTAGTTAGTATCTCTTGTACACTAGATAGTCCGTCTTAGGATGTTCTTGATTTATGGAGTAACAGTAAGAAAGGTACGTTACCTTTTTCATTTTTGTATCGACTGTGACTGACAATAGTCACATTGTAAGTAGAGATTTGTTTGGGTGCTTCAGCAGCTCTGTTGTATGCCCCTCTCAGCTGAATTTATTATCTATCTGCAATACCACGAATTTAACACTGTTCGTCTCCTCCTGATTGTCGTTATATTTTAGGCTTATACTGATAGGAAACCTCTTACAAGTTCTGAACTGCATACAGTGCGTTTTTTCATAGTTAGTGAAAGAGAATTGGGTAGGAGCTATTTAACAGTTACTTTCACTGTTGGAAATAGCATTATTATAAGTCCCAACCTACGAAGAAGAATTCCATTCAAGACGACTATATGCCTTTGGAAGACATGAGGTAACCAGGCCTCTCTGGTAACGATCGGCTACCATCGAGAGCAGACTTTTAGGATTTATTCTCGTAGTCTATCTAATGTAATCCTCCATATACTACTTCACGTAGGAAACAGCTTATGGCGCAGCATATTTAGAAGCAGTGATGTATCACGGCAGGAATACCTCACATTATTTTTGAAAGAAAACTAAGGTATCGCTGCAAAGTCCTTTTAAGCTATTGGTTGTCCATGCTACCCCTGGTTATTGCTGTGGCCTTCTCCGCCAGACATCACAGCGCCTAGAGTATCAGCAACCAAACTGACACCCTGCAGCAGCGGGCCGGCCGGAGTGGCCGAGCGGTTAAAGGCGCTACAGTCTGGAACCGCACGACCACTACGGTCGCAGGTTCGAATCCTGCCTCGGGCACGGATGTGTGTGATGTCCTTAGGTTAGTTAGGTTTAAGTAGTTCTAAGTTCTAGGGGACTTATGACCACAGCAGTTGAGTCCCATAGTGCTCAGAGCCATTTTGCAGCAGTGGGTTGCCAACTTCGCAGGCACACCGAAGCACTACACAACCGAAAGGCAATATTGATGAACGGCGACAACAACAACAACAACAACAACACAGCAAAGACACCAGCGGCCACCAGGGCCACTACCGGCCCACATAAACACAAGGAAAAGGTCGCTGCAGATCCCGGAACTATTTTCACACATCCAACCATGTGATGGAAAATAGTTCTGAGGTACTCATCCGACGAAGCGCTATTAAGGCCGGCGTTCGATCGCACGTCGGCAGTTCATCGACCGCCAGCAGACGTGGATAGCTGCCGCCCCAGCAGCCCGGCTTGGATCTTCTCGCTGATCTCTGGATTAGGCTTGGTATATCAGAGAAGTCTCTTGTATGTACTTGTGATTCGAAGACGGATCACTGTTTTGTGTTGGTGTTATACTTGAAGAATTTGTTTTGGTTAATTGAACAGTCCAATAGATTGTTTTCGGACTTTGATCGTTAGTTTCTTCTGCTTACGCAGACATACCAGTCCTTGCTAGTGATCTTCGTCCACATGTTAAGTTTGTTGTAAATGAAAATAAATTTGACAGTTAAGTTAAGAAATTCCTTCCTCCTCTGCTGATGTCGAACAGTTTATAGTTGAACCTCACTGAAAGGAACCTAAGCCGGTGCGATTCGCTCTTTGGAAGGTTTATATCCGTCCAGTCTGATAGTTGAGGGAGTGTGTGTGGTGTGTGTGGAGCGGAAAGTGTGTGTGTGTGGGGGGGTGGGGGGGGTGGGGGGGGGGGAGCGTGGGGGAAGCGTGGCAGAGACGGCGAGCGCATTTGCGTCTGACGGATGAGCCCAGGTGGCGCGAGGAGTCCAGGATACGCACGCAACACGGTGCACACGCGATCCGACCAGGGCGGCTGCAGCAGACCCGTCCTCCAACTCCTCCGTTGGGGAGACACCTTGCGGGATAGCATTTTCCAGCAAGTATTCACATGTTGTTGCAATGTAGACGAGCTGTGTAGGAGCAACACTTTCCAAGCTGTCGACTCTGTTCATTAATTGGCTAAATCTCTTACCAATATAGGACCGTTTTAACAAACCTCAGCAAACGCCATTTACAAAATTTTACAGGAGAGGTATTTTTTAGTTGTACTCAATGTCATAGCTTTAAAAAAAATCAAATAATGTAATACTGGTCATCCAGGTCGGTAGGGGCTCATGCAGAGATGACTGACATTCATCATTAACTGCCTTTATTGGTAGAAAAGTGACAAATTACAGTTTTCTAGCCAGCCGAAGTGGCCGAGTTGTTCTAGGCGCTTCAGTCTGGAACCGCGCGACCGCTACGGTCGCAGGTTCGAATCCTGCCTCGGGCAAGGATGTGTGTGATGTCCTTAGGTTAGTTAGGTTTAAGTAGTTCTGAGTTATAGGGGACTGATGACCTCAGCTGTTAAGTTCCATAGTGCTCAGAGCCGCTTGAACATTTTTTGAACAAATATCTACAAAACTCAACATATATATAAGAGTTCTAGTCAGAAGTTGTTCAAGGTAATGCTAATGATACAGAAGACGAAATTCTGTATCATGAAGAATATTCACATTAAAGAGGACTTTATTTCAGTATTGTTTTCGACTTCAGAAATCACTAAATCTAAACATCATATTCAAATATGTACTATATATATATATATATATATATATATATATATATATATATATATATATATATATATATATCATAAACCTATTATGAAACTCATAAGGATACGATATATCATAAACCTATTATGAAACTGATAACGATACGTTTACGTGATGAGTGAAGCAGTAGTACATATTTCAATATGATGTTTACTTTTAGTGATGTCTGAAGTTGAAAACAATACTGTAATAAAGTCCTCTTTAATGTGAATGTTCTTCATGATACAGAATTTTGTCTTCTGTATCATTAGCATTACCTTGTACAACTTATGACTACAGCTCTTCCCTTTCCTCTGAACCATTTTCAAAATAAGACATCAACTTCCTCAGGTCATTATCTTTATTTTCCCTTACGTGATTCACTGATGGAAGATAAAGTGCTTCAAACATGATTGAACACTTCTCTTTCCCGGTTTCAGTATCGGAACGTCTATCGGTGAATGAAAGAAAATATTTTGTTTTAAAGGCATTGTGACGCGGTCTTAGATCTTCTTACATAATCCAGTGCTCTTACCTCAGATATCTTAAAAGGCAATCTCGCTTTCATTACACGTTTAGACATTGATTTCGCACAGTGGCTGTACCTGGCTTTACCCCAAACTTTAACCTCTTCAAACATTCCAAAAATATCGTAATATTCTGCGGGTAGTGTGACTGTTTGGTATTTTCTTAGATCTTCATCAATAGTGCGAAAAAACCCGCCAGGAGGCAAATAACTGTGCGCATTTAATTGGTAGTAATGTTGAATTCCTTAAAATATCTTTGAACTTCAAGTGTAGCTCATAAGTATTGCCATCAAAGTGAAGTTTTTATTTATGGAGCCACAAGAATCAGAAAGTAATTTGAGGCTAATATTTTTTGCACTGCGTTCCGTTAGATCTTGCTCTAAATAATTTAAACAGTCTTTTACGGCAGATGCAATTTCATTTGCCTCCCGCCCAGCGTCGGCCTCAAGCCTTGTGTAATTGATTACTTCGTGTGCTTTCTTTTGTGAATATTTTGAGATCGTCCATTTACACAACCGCTCCTGTTTGGAATAAAATTCTGTTCCGATAGGTTAGGTGAGGGTTGATTCTTGAAGACGGTCAAAACAATCTGTCGCATTATTGCTTTTATTTTCATTTAAAAAGCTGAAAAATCCTTTTGCCCTTATTTTGTGCTACCTGTAATCTGTTCTTATATTGCTTTTTAATTTCAAATCTTGAGCTCTAACTTCAGAACAAAGTGTGAACAAGCTTGGCAACTTGTAACGATGCCACCGACCGGCTTAAACGGCTATACCTCTAATAGGAATTTTTTGAAATGTGACCGTGAGGTAACCTAATGGGAACAGAGCAATCAAACTGGGATTCGTTTCCGAAATACTCCAGCAGCGTATAAATAGTAGTAAACAGTGGGTCAGGAACAGGCGTTCCCCCAGCACAAAAGCAAGTTGTGACATTACATATTAAAACAGGTCGCCAGTCTAGTTATTTAATGAAGTAATGCAAAGGCTCCTTCAGAGCCAGTGTAGTTAGATTTGCATTCTCTTTGGTTGCTTATCTATTCTAATGCACGTTGATTAATGCATAGAGATAGAGACCCTGTATTTAACATTGAAGTTATAGATTATGATCGTTAGTAGATACCCTGGTTTAAATTCAGAATCATTTCAAGCTTTTCCCTGTTCAGTATTGCTACTAGTTTCATGTGTATCGGTATTTGGTTTCATATAGTGTTCCACCTAATTCATTTGAGGTACGTGTTCTTGAGAGGCATATGTTGCTGTTTACTATCTCATTGGCCATTTGTTAATCTGACTTACATGTTAGTAGCACATTTATCTGCAAGGTTACTTTACTGTGTTGTAGTGGGAACAGATATAAGGAAAGAGTATGGTGTGTGTTTGTGAGTGTGTGTGTGTGTGTGTGTGTGTGTGTGTGTGTGTGTGTGTGTGTGTATGTCGATGAGGTTTAGGTTAGCCTTAGCACTGCCCCCTCCTTTATCATTTTGTTTGACACAACAATTCCTTATTAGGCGGGCGACCTGATTTTAATATGTAATGTTACAATGTTACAACTTGCTTTTGTGCTGGGAGACGTCTGTTCCAGACCCACCGTTTACTATTGTTTAGACTTTGCTGGAGTGTTTCGGAAACGAATCCCAGTTTGATTGTTCTGTCTCTGTGCTTTCTAAACACAGTAAATATTTGACCAATTTGCTCATGAATAGTAAATATCTCATAGAAACAAAGACGTAGACAAATAAATATATTTATAAGGATGCTGCTACCGTTTTTTCGTGTAACTGTGGCGTACTTATGGCCTGATTCGATCAATAGTAATCGGCCACTTTGACCTCCAATAAGTAATGTACTATTCAAGATACATGCCTGTAATTCATACAAATTTAGGTTTACACTAATAACTTTCTAAAGACACAAGATTTTGGAAATTCGTTGCTGGGAGTTTCTTGTATAATTTACAGTCAGATACTAAACTTTAATTAAGAGATATTGAAAATCTGATTACACCATCAGAATCGTCGTGCAATTAATGGTAATGTGCGTGTTTCCTTTTAAGGTATCGTGATTCCTCTGGTTATTATTAATTTCTACATGAATGGAGAAATGTCTGCCGTTATGGTTTCACAAAGTCTGCCATTTCACAAAGTCTACCATCTTTGGCACTCACAGCATACAAATCTCCTTCATCGACACAATGCACAGTCCTCGACACAGCGTCAACATGGAATTCCCAAGCATGCGGTCGGCCTGGACCACGCGCTGGGTCTGCCCCTCTTGCTCTGGTTAACGTATGGCACCATGCGGTTGCTGACGAGCCCCGGCTTACAGAGAGGCCCCTGTAGCCACACCAACTCCGAACTTACAATATTTTTAGGGCGCCATAACTCCCCCATTACCTCACAGGATGATATCATGAATTTGTTATTTTTGCACGTTGAGGACTCCTCCTTCTCCTTCTACTTTTCACCATTAGGGCTGTTTCATAAAATTCTGAATCTCCCATCATCTTAATATTGATGATCCAACAGGAATTTTGCATAACAACCACTAATCTTACACTGAAACGTTGTGTGAACACGAAAGAGAATTACGCGGGTCAAATGTATGGTACGATACGATACGATAATGCACTGCCCGTGTTATTCCGAATTACGATGTAAAATTCCTTCGGATATGAATGAATGTTCAAAGGAAGTTTTCATCTTAATTCGGAGTAACACAGGCACTGCAATATCGTTTCATCTGCCGACACTGGGCAAGCGAGTTTCAAGCAAAACGTCTCCCCCGCAGGAGAATATACATAATGGATGTACAAATACAGGTTGTAGGCAGATGGTTTAGGACAAATGGAAGTCTGGGCGTGGCCATCAGCTGTGCTTGGATAGCCAAATGGTAAGGCTTCAGCTCCAGACAAGCAGGAAATCCAGGATCGAGTCCCATTCCGGCACAAAATTTTATTATCGTTATTCCATTATACAATTGATGGTTGTCCATAGTCGCATCTGCGAATACATTTCATGAATATGCATTGTTATCCAATAATCACTTAGCGAAGCATTAGGCTGGCCCTATAGAATGTAAAGCGATTGCCCGACAACTAATGCATGCGAGCGTAAAGGCTGTTTGATTCAATTTTTAAAATTTGGGTTCTAAGTTTCAACCGCAAAGTATAAAAGAAGTATTAGGTGAGTTTTATGGAGTCTTGCAAAACTGAAATGTTGAGTTTTGTGAAAACTGGCTACAATCAGCCCCTTTTACAACGGCAAATATTCTGAGTTTTCGTATTATCTGTTAACCATTGTGCGAAGCTCATATTAAAATATCAAAATCTGGTAAAAAAGTATTTCGAAGAGAAATTATGTACGCCGAACTGTAATTTCAATTATGTTACTGTAGATGCATGTCAGCACACACGAATACAATCACAAAAGGATAAACAAAACTGTTGACGAATTCTTCTCGGGAAATCAATTAAGTAATATCTCCGTTTCGTAGCGACGTTCCGACAAATTTTGAATTTCCTGGTTCTTGTTGGATACTGCTATTTTTTCGTTTCTGGTCGTATTCTTCATCTCACGGAACCGCAACAGTCAGGACTCGAGGCGTGCTGATATAGCCTAGCGGCTAAGACGGCTGTTCACGATAAGCTGTAAATTCTAGTTCGTGTCTGGTAATGGCACATTTATCCCTATACGTTTAAACATAGGGATGTTGCAAATGTAACTCAATCAAACGTTCATTATTCTAAACAAGCGTCCAGACTTTTCACTTTCATGCATTTAAATTATATTGCAAAAGTGGAGTTCAGAGGAACGAGTAGTTGAAATAGTTCACGTTTACCAATTTGCATTAAGGTAAGTAGAGGTTCAAATGGCTCTGAGCACTGTGGGACTTAACTTCTAAGGTCATCACTCTCCTAGAACTTAGAACTAATTAAACCTAACTAACCTAAGGACATCACACACATTCATGCTCGAGGCTGGATTGGAACCTGCGACCGTAGCGGTCGCGCGGTTCCAGACTGTAGCGCCTAGAACCGCTCGGCCATCCCGGCCGGCTAAGAAGAGGTGGTGACAGTATTTTAAGCTCAACTGAGGTGATGCTCCAAAGCAGCACCCAAATTCTTCGCAGTTTTCTGATACGTTACTTTGATATCGTTGGAAAGAAACCGAAGGAATTTTTCGCAGAACTGGGAACTATACAATTTCCGATGGAATACTGAAAATAATCGAAACATCTATACATCTAATTTGAATTGCAGGTTCTCCACAAGTCTGAACACTGAGATCTTCATTCATTTTATCGTATTGATATATTCTGCCTGGAGACTAGATATCTACTCTGTAGGAATCAGCATGGGTTTCGAAAAAGACGATCGTGTGAAACCCAGCTCGCGCTATTCGTCCACGAGACTCAGAGGGCCATAGACACGGGTTCCCAGGTGGATGCCGTGTTTCTTGACTTCCGCAAGGCGTTCGATACAGTTCCCCATAGTCGTTTAATGAAAAAAGTTAGAGCATATGGACTATCAGACCGATTGTGTGATTCGATTGAAGGGTTCCTAGACAACAGAACTCAGCATGTCATTCTCAACGGAGAGAAGTCTTCCAAAGTGAGAGTGATTTCGGGTGTGCTGCAGGGTAGTGTCGTAGGACCGTTGCTATTCACAATATACATAAATGACCTAGTGGATAACATCAGAAGTTCACTGAGGCTTTTTGCGGATGATGCTGTGATATATCAAGAGATTGTAACAATGGAAAATTGTACTGAAATGCGTGACCATCTCCAACGAATTGACGCATGGTGCCGGGAATGGCAATTGAATCTCAATGTAGACAATTGTAATGTGCTGCGAATACACAGAAAGAAAGATCCTTTATCATTTAGCTACAATATAGCAGGTCATCAACGGGAAGCAGTTGATCGTCGCTAAAGATTCATTGGAAGAATCCTAAGGAAAAGCAAGCCGAAAACAAAGGAAGTAGGTTAGAGTACTCTTGTTTGCCCACTGCTTGAATATTGTTCACCAGTGTGGGATCCCTACCAGATAGGGTTGATAGAAGAGATAGAGAAGATCCAACGGAGAGCAACGCGCTTAGTTACGGGATCATTTAGTAATCGCGAAAGCGTTACGGAGATGATAGATAAACTCCAGTGGAAGACTCTGCAGGAGAGACGCTCAGTAGCTCGGTACGGGCTTTTGTTGAAGTTTCGAGAACATACTTTCATCAAGGAGTCAAGTAGTATACTGCTCCCTCCTACGTATATCTCGCGAAGAGACCATGAGGATAAAATCAGAGAGATTAGAGCCCACACAGAGGCATACCGACAATCTTTCTTTCGACGAACAATACGAGACTAGAATAGAAGGGAGAACCGATAGAGGTACTCAAGGTACCCTCCGCCACACACTGTCAGGTGGCCTGCTGAGTATGGATGTAGAGTAGATGAATCTACATTAAAGCGCCAAAGAAACTGGTATAGGCATGCGTATTCAAATACAGAGACATGTAAATAGGTCTAATACCGCGCTGCGGTCGGAAACGTCCATATAAGTCAACAAGTGTCTGGCGCTTACTGCTGCTGCAATATCAGGTTATCATAATTTGAGTTTGAACGTTATGTTATAGTCGACGCACGAGCAATGAGACGCAGCATCTCAGAGGTAGCGAGTGAGCATTTTCTCGTAAGACCATTTCACAGTGAGTATAAGGAGTCGGGTAAAACATTAATTTCCGACATTGCTGTGGCCGGAAAAAGATCCTGCAGAAACTGGACCAACGAGCTTTCGGAGCCGTAGGCCTACTCTTGTACCCTTGATGACTGCACGATACAAAGCTTTACGTCTCGCCTGGGCCAGTAAACACAGACAATGAACTGTTGATAACTGGAAATATGTTAGCTGTCGGACGTGTCTCGTTTCAATATGTATCGAGCGGATGGACTTGTACGGGTATGGAGACAACCTCATGAATCCATGGGCCCTGCATGTCAGCAGGGGACTGTTCATGCCGGTGGAGGCCCTGCAATGGTGTGGGGTGTGTACAGCTGGAGTGATGTGGGATCCCTGATACGTCTAGATACTGCTCTGCCAGGTGACACACACATAACCATCCTGTCTGATCACCTACATCCGTTAGTGTTCATTGTGCATTCCGACGGACTTGGACAATTCCAGCAGGGCAATGCGACACCCCACACGTCTAGAATTGATACAGAAAGGCTCTAGGGACATTCTTATGAGGTTAAACACTTCCACTGGCCACCAAACTCCCCAGACATGAACTTGTTGAGGATATATGGGATACCTTGTAACGTCTAGTCAGAAGAGATCTCTACCCCCTCGCATTCTTACTGATTTAGGGACAGCCCTGCAGGATTCATGGTGTCAATTCGCTCCAGCACTACTTCAGTCATTAGAATCATCAGTCGAGTCCATGCCATGTCGTGTTGCCGTACTTCTGCGTCCCCTTCACGATATAAGGCAGGTGTACCTATTTCTTTGGCTCTTCAGTGTAAGTAGAGCTTGAAGTCATCGACATAAAAATGATATTGACTGGGAGACAGGACCGACAGATATAATTAACGTGTAGGGAGAATCATAGTGGACCCCATACCGACAGATACGGCACTCAAGACACAACAGGCTTCTAGGTCAACTTTTCATTCCCACAGGCACCACCTTTCTGTCTGTTTCGCTAGTAACTTTCAAACGACCTTAGCTCATTATCTGAAAGTTTTAGTATCTCGGCTTTCGTCCGTAGTATGTAGATTTTAACGGTATCTAATTTGCTGAGTTCTGCCACTGACAATATTGTGGCCTCACGGTTCTCTTTGGTAATACATCGGTTACTGTAATTAGTGCACTGTTTGTGCTTTGCTATGTACAAAATCCAGACTGGTATTTGTCATATAAGTCGAGTTTGATGCGAGTATCATGACAGTTGACAGTAAACAATAGATTCCAGGGGTTTGAATGCATCAGGTAAGAATCTGATTTAAGACGATCGTGAACTGTCCTTCTTGGGGATATTTAATCTTCGTTGATTCATTGTGGACAATGGGACAACAGCTGGCATGTGTTTCCTGATGCAATAATTTACCAACAGCCGTATGTATTGTAGATATTTTTTTATGAACTTCTTCTGTGCCACCAGTTTCGGCATTAAATTGGTGCCGTCTTCAGGCCCCATACGTCATAGTCGTAAAATCGCTATACACGGAAGGAGCCATATAACTGGATCAGTGTATCAAATCGTTATGCAACAGCTCTTGGTGGCCAGGCGAGTGAGACTGCGGCGGTTAGCAAACTTCGATCTTGGGGACAGGTCGGAGTATGCATTTTTACATTGACAGTGAGTACGATACGTCACTCCTACCTGAGGCAGCTGCAGTAAGAGAATCAGTGGCACACTAGACCTGTGCCTCCTCGTGCGCACCAAGTGCTGCTACTTGTAAATGAAAAATTATTCGGACGTACTTCCGGGGATTAAGAAGGCAACTGCGCGAAAATTACAAGCCCTACAGAAAATAGACACGTATCAGAGGACTGAGAATCTATCCACGTTTGCGATCTACGTTGCAGTTGCTAAATGTGGGAGTCGTTTGTGAGAGGGGTACATCTGAAATTCTTTGAAGTTGCTGATACACTTCGCCAGGGAAGCCACGACAAAAAGCCCAATTGGAAAACTATTCGTTGGATTGTCTGTCTAAGCGAATACAATCCCAACGGGACTCGGAAGGCCCAAAGGTACCGACCGACCATCGTGTAATCCTCAGTGACAGATGTCACTGTATGCTGATATGGAGGGGCATGTGGTCACCTCGCCGCTTTCTCCCGGGCGTTGTCAGTTTTCGTGACCACAGTCGCCACTTCTCAATGAAGAACCTCCTCAGTTGGCCCCACAAGGGCTGAGAGCACCGCACTTGCCATTAGTTTTCGGCAGACCCAGACGGTTACCCATCCAGGTGCTAACCAAGCCCATCAGCACTTAACTTAGGCAGTTGGCGGATTGTCTATCTTCAGGTGCGAATTAATTGATGCGACAATACAGAGCTGATGAAGTGTCTACATCAGGCTCATCCAAGAATTGCGCCCAGCGTCCCGTACGCAACCGTGTGTCACTAATGTCGGTATAGGAGCGAGAGAGATAGCTGCTGAACGAGTGAGAGCGCACAGCACTGCTCTGCGCTGGACTGTCCCCCGGTCAGATCCAACGTAAACAAAATAACAGAGGAAGCGCTGCTCTGTAAAAGTGATCGATGAGCGGTAAAACAAGCAAACCATTTACTGTTTAGGTAACAGTGTCCGTGTGGCAGAATTACTGCGCAAAGTTTTAGAAGACAATATTGAAAACAAGTGTAACAGTTCTGGTACTAAATGTAACACTTCTGCTACTAAATGTAACTGGGTTTTCTCTTTGGATGCTGTCAATTGTCAGGATGAGCATTCTAAAGCATTCTGTCAGGGTGAAAATACCAAATAAATTAACTTTTCTCTCTTAACAACATGTGGGCAGGGTGGGTTCTTCCTTGGCTCGGGTATGAGGTAGAATGAAACAGCATTTTTACATCAGATAACTTTTATTGAAAGTTTCGTACAACTGTATCTTACTGGATGTTCTGGTTCGGAGAACGGCAGCTGTGTCATTTGCGTAGCCTTCTGCTGCGGCAGCGGCGGCGACGGCGTCTGATTACGCGTAGCGGTGTGTATCTCGTGTCGCCGTCTCGCCCAGCTGACTGGAGACGCGCAGCGCGAGGTGGCCCGTTTAATTATTGCGAGCGAAGTCATGCATCGGATGGTGATACCTTGAATGTGGCGTCCCAGTGTTTCTCTTCTCTAAGCGGCCGCGCGTGTTGTGCGTCGGCCAGCGGAGCGGTGCGGCGGGGGAAGGCCAGTGTCCCGGACTCGAACCACGGACTCCCGCTTGCCAGTCTTCGGCTGTCGGGTCTTCATCCCAGCTCACAGGTGACTGCTAAGGTGAGGCCGTCTCCTTCCCGTCCTCACGAGTCACCCGGGTACGTAAAAATCAGACTTCAAATACCTTTTAACTTCTGTCTTCTGGCGCCAAGGCTGCTGCTTGCTATCCATTACAGCAGCGGACTTGGTGCGTCTGTGCATGATGTAGTCTCTTCTTGCATGACGGTCTTCAGCACCGAAACTGACTTAACTGCTACGCTTCTTCACTTCTTCGTCTTCTTCGTCGCTCGTCTCCGTCTTCGTCTCCGTCTCCGTCTGTCGGGCCCACCGCGTCTCGCGTATTTATTCACTTCAGTTCACTGGAGGTGAACGACTTCACGGCCATTGCCTCTTCTGTCACGTTGAAAAGCTTCTCGAAGAATCTTCTTAACGTCGGTCATTGGCTCTTGGGATGTAGGCGAGGGCCTTTGCTCACATGTGACAACTGTGAAACACGTGAGCCGGTCATTGCCTCTTCTGTCACGTTGAAAAGCTTCTCGGTGAATCTTCTTAACGTCGGTCATTGGCTCTTGGGATGTAGGCGAGGGCCTTTGCTCACATGCGACAACTGAGAAACACGTGAGCGGGTCGGGCGATGCCCTGACGGCTGCATCGACAGCGCCCGCTTATGTGGAACTTGCTGACTTCACGGTCATTGTCTCTTCTGTTCTGCTGTTCTGCCCGCTGAATGCCAGTATGTAACTCTCTAAACTAAACCAAGTTTTTCATTTATATTCTATTTTCTACTTCACTTTGATTTCACTAATTTATTTACTTAAGTACCACTCAACACAAGGATCGAAGAACAACTTCCTAGCTTTCTGATTGATTACTAGTACTGCACATGCACTCTCGTCATATTTATAGTACGCGCCTTCTGAAAGATGTATCAAATTCTTAAATGAACTAGTGTCATGAATATTCTATTTTAGAAATAATTTTACGTAAGGGATATACAGTCTCATTGTTACTGTATATAGTTACAAGTAAATGTTCTTTGTTGTACTTCGTGCTACAGCTTTTTGTTACCATTTCAGAGTTTATGCATCGCATCCTTAGTTTGCTGTTTTGTACGCAACAGTTTTAATTGGCCAAGTTTTAGAACTTATTAAAAAATGGAATTAAGGTTATAAAGACCTTTAATCCTTACAGTCAACATTGCTAAAGAAGACAGTTAACATTTTACACATATTTATTTTTAGAGTATATTATTTTGTCTAGGTTTGGTACAATATCCCGGGATACTGCTAACTTCAAAGAATTAGTCTAATGTTTATCACTGAGTAGTGAACGATTCTTAGTTTTAGCAAGCTTTAAAAAGGAGAAACAGCGCTCACAAACATACGTGGAACCAAATATAGAGAGGAGCTTAGCTGCGTGATTGTGCAAAAGAGGATACTTCTGTCGTGGAAAACAGCTGTAAGTCATCCAAAGTTTTACACATAAGAAAGCGGTCCTTCAGGCGGATGGATATTCGCACTGCAGGTCAGTCACCTCTAGTGAAACACTTGTCCTCTGTCCGAAGGGAAAACGGGCGAACAAATACATCTAAGGTCGGTTGAAGCTCACTTATGTCCAAAAATCTGTTTTAAAACACTTTTTTTTAATTCGCAAATTATTGGAACATTATCTGAAAACTCCTCATCTTTTTTAACGGTGTCTAATGCACGCAAGTGTTTACAAATCTCCTCAACTGTTTTTCCCAAAAAATAAGATTTTTTTAAGAGCTTGAATCGTCTGCAGTAAATTAACAACAGACTAATTTTCGCTTTGGGGTAAATGCTCAAAGTATGTAAATGACCACTTACGTCAATCAAAAAAGCCAAATTCGCCACCCACTTAAGATCACGAAGTAATTGTTCTGGAAGTCCTTTCATTTCCGAAAAGTATTGATTTAGTCTCTTAAGGAGAAAAACCGATGAAGCATCTTCCCTCTGCTTACTTCGGCGTGGTAGGGGATGTCCGGGTATTCCGCTTCGATATCAGCCAGAAATTCTTTAAATTGGCTATGTGTGAGTCCATGCGAGACAAGATAATTCGAACAACTGTGTCCACAACATTCTGTATGTTGAAAATCTATGTACAAAGTGCCCCTGCTGTATCAGACAGTGGACTTCTGCGAATAAGGAACAGCCAACTTCAGCCACTTTTGATTTGACGTAACCCAGGAATCCAGTGTGTATTCAAACGGCTCTGAGCACTATGGGACTCAACTGCTGAGGTCATTAGTCCCCTAGAACTTAGAACTAGTTAAACCTAACTAACCTAAGGTCATCACAAACATCCATCCCCGAGGCAGGATTCGAACCTGCGACCGTAGCGGTCTTGTGGTTCCAGGGTGCAGCGCCTTTAACCGCACGGCCACTTCAGCCGGCTACCAGTGTGTATTCCTCGTAGCTCAGGGGCCAGGTTTTCCCACTTTAAACCCATTGACTCGAACGCGTTCTCCACTGCTAGAAAAATATGCAAACCCGTGGTTGTGTCTTTTAATGGTATAAGGTCGAGAAATTCTTCGGTGATACGCAGATTTTCGTCGACACCCGGAATGAATATGACGAGCTGACATATGTGCGCTACAGAGCTATAGAAAATCAAACGAGGTTTGCCGCTCTTTCCATTAATTGCTCCTCCATATCTGAGGCCATACTTCGACTCGGCGAGCAACAGTTTGAGGCAAAAGAGCTATTTTTTTTTTTCAAATTTTTCTGTGAGGTTTGCTGGACAAATACAAGCCGCCGAGTCGACCAGGCAATCCCTGATGAGATTCCCAGCCGCGGAGGGTTTCCCAGTTTTCGCAGTTCTCAGTGAGCATTTGATACTTTGGCGCAAATCGGCCCATCTGTTCCCTCTTCCTACCACGGCAAAATAACCCTTGTAATTAATTTTGTACAGTCCTTTTTTTTTAAAAAAAAGAACACTTTTATCTTTTTAACAATTAATTGTTTCATTCATTGAGACTAAAGTAAAAAACTAACAAAACAAGATTGGTTTTAGGGGCGATTTCCCCCAGTTCCTCTGAAAAGCGGTCATAGACGCTAGTAAGGCGACCGAAAAATGGTCGCAAAATAAATTTTTATCTGTTGGAATATTTGCGTTTTAATTACTTGAAAACATAGATCAAACTACAACATATGTTTGCCCATCCATCAAAACACAAGTACACACAAACAAAGAATATCTCTTAAAATGGTTCAAATGGCTCTAAGCACTATGGGACTTACCATCTGAGGCCATCAGTCCCCTAGACTTAGAACTACGTAAACCTAACTAACAAAGGACAACACACACATCCATCCCCGAGGCAGGATTTGAACCTGCGACGGTAGCAGCAGCGCGGTTCCGGACTGAAGCGCGATAGAACCGCTCGGCCAAAGCGGCACGCAATGTCTCTTAATGACACTTTGCTGTCCGAGCGACCGTTTGTGACGGTTTTTTAGAATGTGGCAAAAAATAACGCACCTTAAACCTTTTTGTTACGTCTGTGCGACGCGATTTAATACAACCCAAATATAAACTTTAACCGTAAAGAAATGTTCCTTGTGGCTGACAAGCTGATACTCAATAACTGGCACATTGCTAAGTGACACATCAAATTTTAAAGTACAGTTTTATTTATCATCTTTATAAATAATAAAGAATCTTACGATAGGAAACACTTGCTTCACTCATAATGCTGCTTGAAATTTTCTTTCGGTTCTTCAAGTTTAGGCTGGCGTTTCTCTTGCGATTAATTTTCGGACTGATCTTTGTGACAGATATTAGAGTGCCGTTCAGTGGAGTACTTTTTTTAAATACATGAGGTTCCGATGACATACTAAACATTATTCTTCACGGGTTTGCAGCCGGATCATGTCGTCGTCCAGACACAATATTTTGGCGGACCAGCTGGCCGCCATCTTCAGGTGAGTTAATGCTCGTGCACTGCCTCGCCGGAACTGAATTCCAGCTACAAACGGCGGAAACCTTTATACACCACGGCCAGAGCACCGCGCGTGCGCGAGGTGACGGGCAGCGCCTCCTGGCGGCAAGCAGGCACGCAGCGCGCCGGTGGGAGAAGACGGCAGAAACGGTAAATCGAAACAGCACATTAAAAATGTCGTCAAGTGTTGACTTCAACGTATTTTCTTTTTAATGATGTATATTTTAAGCAGACTGACGGGATGGCTATGGGGAGTCCACTCTCCCCCATAGTCGCCAACCTTTTTATGGAAGACTTAGAGGACATGGCACTCAAAGCTTCGTTTCTTAAACCAAGGTGTTTTTTGAGATACTTTGATGACATTTTTATGGTCTGGCCACATGGAATTGATGCTTAGAATCGCATCTTAGATCATTTTAACTGTCTACATCCAAGTATTAAACTTACTATGGAAATTGAAAGTGATGGTTAATTTACATTTCTTGATGTTTTAGTGCAAAGAAAGGATGGTGGGACTTTTGGACATAAGGTGTATCGGAAACTCACTCATACTGACCGCTATCTTCATGCGACCAGCTGTCATCCACCACACCAACGTAGTGGAGTTTTGCGGACTCTGGTCAAAAGAGCTTATGCCATTTCTGACGACGAACATTTGAAAGAAGAACTTGATCTGTTTTTAAACAGAATGGATATACGGAACAACAAATATGCCATGCTCTTCAGTTTGATTCCTCACGCGAGCCAATAGAGGATGTTTTTGAAGCTGTTGCTTATTTACCCTTTGCGGGAAGTATATCATGCAAAATTTCAAGAATTTTAATAAAATATAATGTTAAAAGTGTTTTTACGCCGGTGGCCAAGACTAGAGCCCTTCTTGGCTCAGTTAAAGATAATTTGGGCTTGAGGAGGCCTGGGGTTTATGAAATTCCATGTCACTGTGGAAAGAAGTATATTGGTCAAACTATTCGAACTATTCAGGAACGGCGCATGCAACATCATCGGCACACTCTGCTGTTCCAGCCTGAGAAGTCGGCAGTAGCGAAACATTGCCTTAACGAAGGACAAAGGATGATGCATGACAAGACACAATTGATCTCTCCTGCTTCTCGCTATTGGGAATGTGTTCTTAAAGAATCCATTGAAATTAGATTATCCAGTTTTCCTCTAAGCAAGATATGGAATCTGATTTTGTCCGACATTAAACAACAACGGTCTTCTTTTCTATCATTGCATTCTTCCAACTAGTGCTGTTGCGATTTCTGCCGTCTTCTCCCACCGACGCGCTGCGTGTCTACTTGCTGCCAGGAGGCGCTGCCCGTCACCTCGCACACGCGCGATGCTCTGGCCATGGTGTATAAAGGTTTCAGCCGTTTGTAGCTGGAAGCGTCATGCACTCTGCCTCACCTTCCGTAGACGCCTCCCGTCCCCCACGCGGATCCTCTATGATCTCATTCCTTTCCCCCATCTGCTCCTATTCCTCGAACATATCCGCATCCTCTACACCTCCCGCCGTCTCGAACCCCCACACCTCCTGATTGCTCCTCTCCTCTCCCATCCCCGCGCCCTGCCACGTCTTCACCGTTGTGCCCCCCCCTACCCTCCATCTCTACACCCTACATCTCCTTTCTCAAGGTGGCTTCCATCAACTCCCCCTCCCGGATGATGCCCTCTCTCCCTCCATTTATCCCCCCCATCAACTCTGATCCTCACTCCCCCTCCTTTCCTCTGTCCTTTCTCTGGGATCCCTCTTCCCCCCCTTCCGTCCTGTTTCCTCCCCACTAAACCTCTCCCTACCTCCCTTCTCCCCATGAGTCCTTTTGTATTCCCCTCCTCTGCCTACCCAACTCCCTGTCGCGTCTGCCCAGCGCCCCCCACCCCTCTTATGGGTCCTCATCCTCCATCAGCTCCTTTCCCGACTCCCCCCCTTTTTTATTTTCCCGTTATCTGTCCAATTTCCCCCACCTGCTCTCGGCTGTGGTATGTCACATTTGCCAACTTTTTAGTGCAGGCGCCGGCCGAAGTGGCCGTGCGGTTAAAGGCGCTGCAGTCTGGATCCGCAAGACCGCTACGGTCGCAGGTTCGAATCCTGCCTCGAGCATGGATGTTTGTGATGTCCTTAGGTTAGTTAGGTTTAACTAGTTCTAAGTTCTAGGGGACTAATGACCTCAGCAGTTGAGTCCCATAGTGCTCAGAGCCATTTTTTTTTTTTAGTGCAGTGTTCCAGTGACTGTTCAGTGTTGTTCGTCTTTCTCGTGTTGTGAACAGAAACCATGCTGTCGCTGGGTGTGAATTTTATGTCTTTTGCGAACGGACCCCAGACTGTCGCCGTGTGTGTTTTTTTTTTAATTGTCTGTCTATTGTTTTACCTGTCTGCTTTGTATGTATTTTCTTTTCGTCATCTTCCCTCTGTTCTTTGTTTTACGTTCCACGATTTCTTTTCGCCATGTTACTCTTTAAGTCTCCGATTTTATCGCCTCTTTTATTATTTATTCTCTTCATCTTTCTAACAAAGTCTGCAGGCTGAAGATCGGCATACTAAGCTGCTGCCAGCCCACCCCCTTTGGGGGGAATTGAAATTCAATAAAGAAAAAAAAAAAAAAGGTAGTTGGAATTCAGTTCCGGTGAGGCAGTGCATGAGCATTAACTCACCTGAAGATGGCGGCCAGCTGGTCTGCAGAAATATGGTGTCTGGACGACGACACGATCCGGCTGCAAACCCGTGAAGAATATCAGAAGTTATTATGGCGGGGAAGTCTACGAAATCACGACATACTTAACATTTTGCACGATTTTCTACAGCAGTACAGAGGTTTAAACAGTGCGTACGCGCCGCTTCTCGTTTCTTTCTTTTTTTTTCTTTTGTCTGCTGTATGAATCTTGATCCACTGTAACCTTACGTATTTTTACCAACGGCTTTGTCGTAACAATGCTTTTGACCGCTGCTGGCGCGGCGGTCTGTCTTCCATACGAAGCGCGCGTACAGCGGCATGGCGATGGGCGGCGGGCGGATCCCGTGGTCAGCTAAGCGACACGGCTGGACCACTGCAACAACATACAAATTCGCCCGTGACGCTGGCCTCGGGGAATCACAGGCGCTAGCACCCTAGGGGCACAGTTTGAATGAGCTTAGTCAACGAGTACTCTGCCTCCGAGGACACCTACGCTATGGATCGTACTGCGAACCAAAACTTTAGGAGATGCTCTATCTACTTGAACCGAACGTAGTGGCGCATTGATTAGAGCACTGGTCTCACCTCGGGAGAACGTCGATTCAATCCCGTGTGTGGCCATCCCGATTTAGGTTTTCCGTAATTTCCATAAATTGCTTGCTTCAGGCAAATGCCGGGATGGCTCTTTTGATATGGCATGGCCTGTTTCCTTCCCCATCCTTCCCTAATCCGATGGGACCGATGATTTCGCTGTTTTGTTTTCTTCTCCACCCCGATGATTTCGCTGTTTTGTTTTCTTCTCCACCAAACCAACCAACCATCTACCTACGTGTGAATTAATGTATTAACTGCCTAATGAGAGTTGTAGCGACCGTGACTGTAAGTGGAAAACACCTGTAATTTGTCCGTTAAACTAATATATTATGCTACTGTGGGCAAACGCAGAGACTACTTTCCACGATTTAGAGAAGTTTAATTGCTATTGCGAAAGTCCACTAGACGAAACCGCTGGTGTTTTGTAGCGCTAAGCTGATGAAAATTTGACTCAGAGATAGACGTACTCTACAGAGACATATTTTCTTTATCTATTTCACAGCCGTGACCGTCTCATTTCAAAGTAGATACGTTTCCAGTGTTTACGATTTTCGTTTCAGACAGAAATGATCTTTAGCTAATGTATCACTTACTTCATTTGCAGGAACTTTTACTTTGCTTTCATGTACGCTTTCATATGATGAACATGGTAATGTCTTTGTGGTGTTTCAGAACACATGGTTTGATATTGTTGCACTACATTGTGGTTTCGACTCTTGTATAAGTATTCACTTGACGTAAAAATATTGAGTTGCTAATGCCACTAACTGTCATCAATTATCAGTAAACTGACTGTATGTAATTCGTAATCAAAGGGGACAAAGTAATATCTAATCCGGTGACTGTGATTCTTTGTTGTTTAGGTTTGCCTTTGATGGTTGATTTCAAATTGACCAGTTTTCGTTGAATGGTTAGATTTTGTTATTTTTGAACACTTTCATTTTAAATTTAGATCGAAGCAATATAGAACGATGGTTTTGCACATCGATATCAGTATTTTCTTGTATGTGTAGTGGTTTTCGAACAGTCGTAGTCGGAAATCCCCGAGGTAATTATAGATAATCCTGCACAATAGTTGATCTCCATGTGGAGACTGCAGCAAAACATAATATTAAGTTGGTGCCGGTCGGGGTGGCAGAGCGATTCTAGGCGCTACAGTCTGGAACCGCGCAACCGCTACGGTCGCAGGTTCGAATCCTGCCTTGGGCATGGATGTGTGTGATGTCCTGAGGTTAATTAGGTTTAAGTAGTTCTAAGTTCTAGGGGAGTGATGACCTCAGAAGTTAAGTCCCATTGAGCTCAGAGCCATTTGAACCATTAAGTTGGTGTCTAAGTTCGTAGTGTTTTTGTTCTGCATCTTGGTATTCTGGTTGCTATGGGTTTATTTACTGAGTGCCATTTTTTTATTTGAAGTTCAGTGGTGCTATTTGAGTTTATACATTGTCGTTCTACGATCTGAAGGTCGTGAGTGGAACTGAGGTCGCTAGATAATGGAGTGTCAGTTGGAGAAATCGGAACATTTCCGATATATTCTCCTATTTGTGTTCAATAGAGGGTTGACAACAGCAGGGGAGCAAGAAACATTTGCTCCGTGTATGGGGATACTTCCACTGGACAGAATACGGCAAGAGAATGCTTTTGTCGTTTTAAGAATGACCTTTTTGGCCTCAGTGACTTTCCAATTTGAGGAAGAGCTTCGGTGTTCGATGAAGATCGTTTAAACGCATTAATCCACAATGGTCCGCGTCAACGTACTCGAGAATTGCTAAGTGCGATGAACTGTGATCATTCCACCTTCGTGCGACATTTGCATGCAATGGGATAGGCTCAAACATCGGGTGTATGGGTACCACATTCGATAAGCCAAAATCAAAAAAATCTGAGGTTGGCCATATGTGCATCTCTGGTTCCTCGTCCTCAATCGGATCGTCAACAGCACCGAACACTCCTATTCTGTATCGTTACTGAGGACGAGAAATGGCGTTTTTATGCTAATATAAGGAAAAGAAACGAATGATTGAGTCCAAACGAAGCAGCAACTCCCCGACGAAGACCTGCGCACATCCACAAAACATAATGTAATGCCGTTAGTGGAACAGCCATGGTGTGGTGTACTACGAACTGCTTCCTCGAGGTGTAACCATCACTGCTGACATTTACTGTCGACAATTGATACATCCTGCAGACGCAGTCGAACAATAACAATCAGAAAGACTGTGCGAAGCAAAGCCACTTCATGATGACGCCCGCCTGCATTCTGTTACGCGAAAAACATCATACAGAAGATGTGTTGGCAAGTCATTCTGTACCGACCTCATTCATCTTGCCTTGCGTCCTCAGACTTTAATCTTTTCCGCTCTCTATCGAACATCCTAATAGAAACTTCCTTTCCAGCTGAAAATACGCTACGAACGGGCTAGACGAGTTCTTCGGTTCAAAACCACTTGTTTTGTTCAGTCACGGTCTCTAAAAGTTACCCTAGCGTTGGCAGACTGTTGTAAATAGTGAAGGAGAATGTATTATTAATAACTAAAATCTTTTTATGTGTATCTATTATGTTTATTAAACTTACGGGGAAACGCTACGAACATACGTACCAACCTAACAGCATCAGCCACGAAAGACCAAAAATTAAGGATATTAATTAGTGGTGGTTATTGGGTGAGAAAAGTTCGCGCGGAAATTACACTAATTACACTAAGTATTACGACCACTGCTAAACGAGAGTCTGAATGTTGCCTGGTGGCGTTGCAGACACGTGACGCCGTAAGGAATGTACAAGCGGACCAGTTACGAATGGCGTATCATTCTATCGATTGCATTGGCCACAAATTGGGAAATCCACTGATATAAGCGACATTGACAAAATACAGGTAGCCATGGTTCGGTGCCAGGGAACAATCATTTCGCTAAATGCCTAAACTGGTCAGCTGGTCGCCTGTTAGTCTTGAGGATCCGTGGAGAATGGTTCATGGGAGATGAAACTACGAAGTGACAATGTTGGACGTTCATGTCACTTCACAGAAGGTAGATCGGAGGCATGCACTCTCCGAAAAGCCAATCTGGGGCTAATCAGAGTACAATGCTGGGGCAGGCCCAAGGCATACATCATCCAGACGAGTGGCTGCTCAAAGCATACACTGTGCCACGGACGCTGGGTCATAACTGCAGTATTGTACTATGTTGGACATTCACCTATGCTTCTGTGGGACTTGTAATCATCGCAGGCACCATGGCATCTGAGGACGACGAGAACACTAAGGCAGACCATTGGTTTCACATCATCTTAGATATATTCTCCGAAGACGTTCGCATCATCAGCAAGATAAATGTCGTTGGCACAAGGGCAGAAACTCGCTACACTCTCTTTCTTTCTTCTTTCGGAACTTGATACTGAACTCACGTTGATGTCTTGGTCACTATATTCACCTGGTCAGAACCTGATAAAACACGTCTGGGCTGCTACCGGGTTTCAGTTTCGCCCACAAACGACGTCCCAGTACATAAACATACGGTGAAGGCATCTCCAAAAACCTACCAAGATCTTTTCGTATCTATACAAACCACAGTATTGAGTCACAAACTTACACCAACACCCTAATAAGTGGCTGGTTCAAATGGTTCAAATGGTTCAAATGGCTCTGAGCACTATGGGACTCAACTGCTGAGGTCATTAGTCCCCTAGAACTTAGAACTAGTTAAACCTAACTAACCTAAAGACATCACAAACATCCATGCCCGAGGCAGGATTCGAACCTGCGACCGTAGCGGTCTTGCGGTTCCAGACTGCAGCGCCTTTAACCGTACGGCGACTTCGGCCGGCTAAGTGGCTGGTCATAGTGTTTTGGCTGTTTACCGTGTTTTCGGGCAGTAAAATCCCAGTCAATGTGCAACTACATTTCTAAGTGTACTCTGATGCCACATATTATTTGGGGTATTATCTGACACCAGACTTCGTTCATGGGTAATGATAGACGTACGTTGGTAACCATTGCTCTAAATGCTCCCTTAAGTGCATATAGGTTAAGTGGACATAAAAATACCCATTTCTGCTTTCTCTAAACATAAAAAAACTTGCAATAATACGATATCAGTAATGCACTCAACTTCTAGTTCGACATCAAAGTAACATCATGTAAGAGTTTCGTTGTCATTCAGTTAATGTTATAGGAGTAATAAATGTTTTCCTAAAAAAATAATTTTGCATGCTCTTATCCCATGAAGTGGGGCAGGGTCCGCACCCGTGGCAGGAATAGACAATGCGTACTTTTATCGTCAACTGAAGAAAATATCAAGGAAGACAAATAACTACATGGTCAAACAAATTAAGAACTCTTCATTTTTAGGCCAATTCAAATATAAATGTCGTAATGAACTGAGAGTAGGACCGAAAAAACGTTTATCGAGGAAAATGTATAGCTGTTATGTTACTTGTTCTTCCTCCGAAGAAAAAGTTTTTGTGGAACGACCGAGGTGCTCAGTATCTTTGCCGGTTTTAGGTTGTTTTATTAAGGCATCGTCAAAAACCCGATAACCTTGGGATGCTTACTGTATTGGGTTCCCAATTTCAAAAAGGCCAAGGACTTGATGATAGAATGAATCTGCTAGTGGCTGTCGAGTAGACATTTTCGGTCAGTTCCTGGAACAAAAACCACTACGGACGATGGGACTATTTTAGAAGTGTGTTTGAGACGTTAGTATGTTCGAAAAACCCATTACCCAATGAAAGAAAAACTACAGAAAACAAGAAAGAATTAAGTCCTCTAAGGTAAATATTTAGCTATCTACGGTAAATTAACCCCAACAAAAAGTGGTTCTTTGTATTTCGAACATCTTGCAATATTTTAAATATTTTACTCTTATATCTTGTTTTCATTATGAAGCGAAACGATAGAACAGGCTCTCTTGTCCCTTACCTTTCCTAATGCCAAACTGATCATCAGCTATAGGTTCTTGTATTTGTTATCCATTTGTCTGTAAATAATTGTTCTAGTAGCTTAGATGCATGAGCTGATTCTACAATAGTTCTCGTAGTTAGCTGCCATTGCTATCTTCGGTATAATATCTGCGATATTTTTTCAGAAGTCTGATGTTGTGTTTCCAGACATCCAGACATGTAGCTTCTGCACACCACATCGAATAGTTATTTGGTTGGTACTACCCCCACTAAATTCAGAGATTCCAAAGATTATAAGTTACTTCTGCCTTATTTGACCTCAAGGTTTCCAAAGCTATTTTAAACTCTGTCTCTATTTCTTGATCCCCTATGTCTTCCATACCGACTTATACCAAGTCATCACTCAAGTCGCCCCCCCCCCCTTCCTTCGCTCCTTCCTCCCCCAGTGGAGGTCTCTAGTATACTCTTTCCACTTTCGCTCTCTCTTCTCTACGTTTGACTGGGGAATCGCCATTCAACTCTTAATACTTTCGCCGTTGCTCCCAATTTCACGGAAGGTTGTTGTGACTTTTCTAGGCATTGAATCAGTCTTTTACGACCCTATCTTTTTCTAATTCACATTCTCACAGCAGTCATTTTGCCTTGACCTCCGTGCACTTCCTATTAATATCATTCCTTAGCGACCCATATTTGTGTGTTACTGTTATTCCCTGAAATTTTTTGTATTTACTTCTCTCATCGATCAGTTGAAGTACGGTGTGGTTCGCCCACCCGGCTAGCTGTGGGTCTAACGCACTGCTTCCCGAGCGGGAAGGCGTGCCGGTCCCCGGCGCGAATCCGCCCGGCGGATAATTGTCGATATCCGGTGTGCCGGACAGCCTGTGGATGGTTTTTAAGGCGGTTTACCATTTGCCTCCGCGAATGAGGGCTAGTTCTCCTTATTCGGCCTCAGTTACACGCAAACATTGGAGTTACACTCGTCTGGAATGGCGAACCGCACAATAACCATGGGATCGGTGCGGGGTGGGGGGTGGGGGGGGGGGGGGGGGTGAGTGGACTGCTCTAAACTGTTGTGGGGTTGTGTACCACTGAAGGCTACGGCGGGGACGAAGCCTCTCCGTCGTTTCTAGGTCCCCAATTTAATACATACATACATACAGGGTGGTCATAATTAAACTTACGCTACTTGATCCAGTATAGACAGGAAATTATATACCGTATGGGTACCTAACTTAATAGGAATGATGTTCAAACAGGGCGCACAGTATTTGCGTTGTTAGTAGCCAGTACAATAAAAAAGCCAGCCCAAAATTGCAAATTACACTTTTTTTATGCACTCGATGACTTGCTTCGGGTAACTTTGGGCTGGTTTTTTCATGTACTGATTCACAGAAATTGCTGACTCGTAGTTATTCCAGCGTGCTGATAGTTCGTTGTTGGTAGTGTTATTGTCACTACTATCTGTTAGGCGCCGCTACTGGTACCACGACGTAGGGTTGAAACACAAGCATCAATGTGCATCACAGTTTCAGACAGGCAGAATAGGTCTGGAGAAGGTGAGCAGTGCTTTACTAGTAAGCGTATTTTATCAAAACAACAGCAGTAGTACTGCTGCTTTTTGCGAGTGTCGACGCAGTAAAGAAATGCGGAGAATTCCTCTTTCCGCGTAGGCGTAGGAGAGAATGATTCAGAAGTTCGAGTTAGATTGCAGTTTGGGAACTGCACTTAGGAGAAAACGACGGCCAATAGCGCCCGAAATTGTTAAAGAGGTCACTACTGCCATGACAGAATTCTGGAAGTAACGTGCGATCTTCAAGCAGCGCATTAGCTGTGTCACCGCAGCTGAATATTCCACGATCCACCGTTCGAAAAGTGGTGCGGACAATTGTGAAATGGAATCCAGACAAACTTTCTGGCTGTCGTCGCTGCAGATGGTCGTCACGCTGAGCAAAGTTTGTAACCTGAAATTTCAACGTGGTGCGCAAATAACAAATGTTACCCTCTCATGTGGAAATTAAAACGTATTTCTCTCAAAGGTTTATTCGTTATTTCTCTTCTGTATGTATTTACAAAAGCTTCCACTAAGTTTCATTTTACTATGATAACTCGTTTTTCACGGGTGCCCTCTCGAGTAGCGAAAGTTTAATCACACCCACCCTGTATTTCTTTCCTCAAGGGTTCTACACAACTAACTTAGCAGAAGTTACAGTCTCATAAGGCTACAAACACGTGTTATTATCCCTCATTACTTTGGTATTTCACTTTTTTCCACATCGACACTCCCGAACGATTGTCTTCAACGTTAGTAAACTCCTCGTCATTTCCAAATTGGGATTTCAGTCTATAACTGCTCTTGGGTATACCTTACGATCCCGTATCATGTTCTCGAACCTCTGTCAGATCGTGAAGTAAACCAGCTGCCACCATCCCGTTCTCTGAGACTTTTCCAAATATATTCCCCTTCTTGTGATTTCTGGATAGTTCTTGAACTCGATTAGTCTTTATCTTCTATTTTTCCTGCCACTAAGCCCACTTTCTCTCGTACCGCCTTCTTCTATTTCTTTCCCAACTATTATGTTCCAGTCCAAATGACGTTCAGATTATCATCTCCATTTACATACTGAATGACCCGGTTAAATATCCTTACATACGTTCTGTACTTCATCTTCTATTATCAATGTTGACATATATCGGGCCATTCTTTTCACGCTGATGAGAACCACCCTATCATTGGACTTTACACCGTTACTCTTTCTCGGCCGCACCATCCCATTCATAAGGAATCCTACTTCTGTTATTCTCTGCTGCTGTGATATTACCCCATATTCGTGTGACCAGAAATTCTTATATATCTTCCATTTCCCTTCAAAGACCCCACTATGTAGAGACTGGTCCTTTGAATTTCCCTTTTCAGATTTTCTTACGTCCTTACCACAGACCTGTAAGGCATCTCAAAAGTTGTACAAGCTAACGTCTGCATCTCGGAATGAGTTGAATAATGGAGACACTCGAAAGTAATACCTAGACGATGTGTCTTCAGACCCTATGTACTGAATCCATGGATGGTAGTGATACCGCTATTGATTCCTTCCCGTTAATCCCGGAAAGATAAAGGTTCATAGCCTCGAAACGCAAAGTATTTTGGAGCCAATTATGAGGCATTGATTTTATTTCTTTTTTCAGGAGAGGCAAAGGAGTAGCGTCTGCAATAACTGACAAAAAAATTAATAATTATTAATGTTGGTCTTAGGAGAAATCCACCCAGCAGATACACCTGATACTACTTCTTACCAAGGGAGGTACAACTGATTTTGTTACTATATCGTGTACCCTGACACAGAAACTTTTCCGATTCACTATAATATTAATGGCTGGTAGTCCCTTCGATTTTTTCGTGTATTAAGCTTTTCGCCCTTCCTGTTCTCAGACGAAGCGTGAGTGGAATGACTATAGCTTTCTTCGACGCTAATCACTTCGACAAGAAGCGTGTTTTCTTACCGTCAGAATAAATGCTCTTCAGCGCACAGAAGTTTCCGAATTGGTGCGTGCGGATGAAATTTTCGCGTCAACTACCGAAACTTCATAATAGCGTGGGACAGTTCTCGATGTACGACTGTGTCGGAGTGTCTCTGATCCGAACAGTGGCTACGCATATGAGTTTCACAGCTCCCATATGTCACTGTGAACTGCACATAAATAGCGAGACGGCAACGTCGGGTGTCTGTTGCAGAGGCATTTATCATTTCTCAGTTATTTACTTCCAGAAGATAGGGGAGAGTGACGGACTCATCTCCGTGAGTGGAACAGACCATAGGAAAAACTTGTGTCGCGCACCGAGTTGTCGAACTCTGTTGCCGTATTTTAGTGTTTGTGAACGTCCACCAGGCTAACTTGAATTATAACGCACAATTCTGTATGCCATGCCGATTCTAAAATACTTTTCTTATGAATTCTCGTAACCTTTAGAAACACACAGTCGTGAGTGTTCCTCTTGAGTGTTAAGAATACCACTGCGTTTGATTCTCGTTGTCGACTTCTCAGTAAACTAAAGTTCTGGTTCCAATCAAAATTTACTTTTTCATTACGAAAAGATTCCCTCCATATCTACGCCTTCTAATGCTAGAATATAATTATGTCTTCTAGCGGTAGCCATCGTTTAGTAATTTAGTGAATGATACCATTAACTGATTGATACCGTTTTTTTCATGGTGTAACGCAACAATAAAATATTTGGTATTTTTTCTCATGTGTCTGTCATTGTGTTATCATATCGTCAACGACGTATGAAAAGGCTTTTACCTTACAGTAACTATGTAACTGATGTTCCAAAAGCCATATGAGTGTAATATTTTGTTTTCTCAAGCTAATACTGTTATTGTCATAAATGAAGATTTTGTTAACTTTATCAAAACGTGAAAATATTAATGTAAGTAATTGATCTTTACCTGATGGTTAACAATACTGTCTTAGAACGTGGTCTCGTACCACTGAGTACTAGACCCTTTAATTCAACTCATTTTCTTGCTTAGTGCTATGTATTAGGTGAATACATGAGAGTCAAGAAAGTTTAGCGTCCCCTGGACGTAGTGGTCGTTAGGGACTGAACGTTCGAGTCAGTCGTGGCCAGATGTTCGTGAAGCAAAGTAGCATGTAGGCGTCTGCAACGAACAGTGGTGATGTGCTGTGAATGGCACTGCAGAGTCTCGAATGGAGGGTTCACATGTGTTTCACTGCATTAGTCAGTGCCCCCTTTCATATTTTTTCCTCTGATTCAAGGCTTTTGAGCGTATGAAAAGTTAATGCTGCTCGCTTGATAAATTCTGGAAGCGTAATGGTTACGAAAATATAATATGGGGAGCTGGGGCTATATTTGTTGCAAGAGACGCGAGGATAATGACATTTATTGGCTAATTAGTGGTCACACGTCTATATGTTGTTAGAAAAAGACGTTATTAGAAAGGCTTCTGTGATCTGTAACAGGAACATCAGTCGTCGTTGTAGTTTCTAAATATTTTTCAACACTACACTATTTTTGTGAAAAGCGTCAGTGTAAATCACTGTGGGGTGTTCACCTCCTCTAACCTTCTTTTCCTATAGCCATGTGTTACTTGCAATAATTTTATTGTTGCCTTGAATTTTAGCAGTAAAGTAAGTGTGGTGGGCCGTAAATGTTAACGAGTAAATTTGGCTTGTCCATTTTCTATTAATATTATATTAATGCAGTAAAGTAATTGAAAAAGACACAACTGACAGGGTTGTTACCAGTTAATGGTCTCAATTTTAATATTTTCGTGGATAATTAGCTTTTGATACTGTGGAACTAAACTTCAAATAGTTAAAGAATGTTGAAATTGTGTTTGCTTGAATCACCTTGGTTTTGAGTAAAGCAGACGTGTAAAAAGATCTGTTGGATTTAAGCTGAGTGGGTTTAGAACTGGAGGTTATGCAGACATGGGCTCAGATTTAATTTAACATACAGAGTATCAATATAAAAAACACTAAACACTGTGGCCTAAAAATTAATTCTTTGTAACACGAAAAAAAATTAGCTGGGATAAGGTAAAATCATAGAATGTCCCGTTCTTTAAAATAACAACATCCAGTGTAGAATAAGTAACGTCCAATATAACAAGTATCGGAGTATACCCTCCACCCTTAGTAGCCATCCCACTAGGAAGTCCTTTTACTTGAAATTATTCTACTTACTACGGATAGACACTAATTTATATACCCGCTAACTACTCATTGCTAAGTACTAATTACACCCTATCAGCAGAGGTCAACTACTACCCATCTACTCATGCTTATGTCCAAACAATCAGTAATCCAGTTGCACATTTGGTAAACCAGTCACACAAGACAATATAACAATTCTCAGTGCACTTAAGCACAATTACAAATCACAGTTTACAGAACAGAACTCATGTTGTAATATAATTAACTTCAGCACTCCTTTAAGCAACACAGTCGTGTACCTATATTATGCTTGCCTACTGCCGTAACATTCACTATCACAAGCCCCACGTGCAATCCACAAGCAAGCGTTTACAGAACGCTCACAAATTTTCGTATTACAGTTGGCAGCGCTTAATGCACCTTCACAATGTGCTCAAGATCATCAGGCTACCAACATTAACTCCTAAAGCACTTTATGCCCCTTGTAATCTGATGAAGCCGTTGATCGCCTTTACTGCAGCGCTGTAGGGGTGACCGCAGAAGACAACACCCCTCCCTCAGACTGCTGTCCACACGACAGCCGCCATTGCTGACAGTCGTCTGTGCAGTATGATTCCGCACAGATTCTGTGGCGCCACTTTCTACATCTACATCTACATGGATACTCTGCAAATCATATTTAAGTGCCTGGCAGAGGGTTCATCGAACCACCTTCATAATTCTCTGTTATTCCAATCTCGTATAGCGCCCCTAAAGAACGAAGACCTATATCTTCCAATACGAGCTCTCATTTCCTTATTTCATCGTGGTGATCGTTCTGCCCTACGTAGGTCGGTGTCAACAAAATATTTTCGCATTCGGAGGAGAAAGTTGGTGATTGGAATTTCGTGAGAAGATTCCGTCGCAACGACAGTACGCCTTTCTTTTAATGATTTCCAAATCCTGTATCATTTCTGTAACACTCTCGCCCATATTTCACGATAATACAAAACGTGCTGCCTTTCTTTGAACTTTTTCGATGTACTCCGTCAGTCCTATCTGGTAAGGATCCCACACCGCGCAGCAGTATTGTAAAAGAGGACGGACAAGCGTAGTGTAGGCAGTCCCCTTAGGTCTGTTACATTTTGTAAGTGTCCTGCCAATAAAACGCAGCCTTTGGTTATCGTTCCCCACATCATTTTCTATGTGTTCTTTCCAGCGTAAGTTGTTCGTAATTGTAATACCTAGGTATTTATTTAAATTTACGGCTTTTAGATTAGACTGATTTATCGTGTAACCGAAGTTTAACGAGTTCCTTTTGGCACTCATTTGGGCGACCTCACACTTTTTGTTATTTAGGGTCAACTGCCACTTTTCGCACCATTCAGATATTTTTTTAAAATCATTTTGCAGTTTGTTTTGATCTTCTGATGACTTTATTAGCCGATGAACGACAGCGTCATCTGCAAACAACGGAAGACGGCTGCTCAGATGGTTTCCCAAATCGTTTATATAGATAAGGAACAGCAAAGGGCCTATAACATTACCTTGGGGAACGCCTGAAATTAATTCTGTTTCACGCCATGACTTTCCGTCAGTTACTTCGAACTGTGACCTCTCTGACAGGAAATCGCAAATCCAGTCACATAACTGAGACGATATTCCATAAGCACGCAATTTCACTACGAGTCGCCTGTGTGGTACAGTGTCAATAGCCTTTCGGAAATCCAGGAATAGCGAAACAATCTGAAATCCCATGTCAATAGGACTCAGCACTTCATGTGAATAAAGAGCTAGTTGTGTTTCACAGACACGATGTTTTCTGAACCCATGTTGACTGTGTGTCAATTGACCGTTTCCTTCGAGGTAATTCATAATTTTCGAACACAATATATGTTCTAAAATTCTGCTGCATATCGACGTTAACGATATAACTTTCTTGAATATTGGTGGGATCTTTACAACTTTCCAGTCTTTGGGTGCAGATCTTTCGTCGAGCTAACGGTTGTATATGATTGTTAAGTATGGAGCTAATGCATCAGCATACTCGGAAAGGAACCTAACTGGCATACAGTCTGGACCAGAAGACTTGCTTTTATTAAGTGATTTGAGTTGCTTCACTGCTCCGAGGATATTTACTTCTACGTTACTCATGTTGGCAGCTGTTCTCGATTCGAATTCTGGAATATTTGGCTCTTAGCACTATGGGACTCAACTGCTGAGGTCATTAGTCCCCTAGAACTTAGAACTAATTAAACCTAACTAACCTAAGGACATCACAAACATCCATGCCCGAGGCAGGATTCGAACCTGCGACCGTAGTGGTCTTGCGGTTCCAGACTGCAGCGCCTTTAACCGCACGGCCACTTCGGCCGGCTGGAATATTTACTTCTTCTTTCGTGAAGGCATAAACAAGTCTTGTTCGTGTCCCTCCAGGAACTCGCCTCATCAATGTGAATCCACTGTCCTACATGTGCGACGGTGGTGCACACGTAGGTCACATTTCACGCAGCAGGCACCACCTCGTGGCACCATCGCAGCATATCAAAGATCGTGATTGCTGGCAGAGGGGAAAGAGCTATGCCGTTTGACACAGCACTGAAGTCTCATGGCAGGTTCAACCAACGCCTTTTTGACCGAGATCGAAAAGTGTTTTTCATTTGTCCTTCAGCCCTGAAGATGTTTTCTTCATTGTATAATATTTTTAAGGAATAATTTTTTGTGCGATACCTTTGTAATGGCTTCCAACTCAGTTGTGAATACCGGCAAAGTAAACAGCTGTTTAAAGTATAACTCAGTTAGCCAGTGGCGTGATGGTGAGGACTGTTTTGCCAACTGCTTGTGTATTGTCCATTGACTCTTCAGAAAATCACAATAGCCTATGAAATAGTTTCGACGCGTGTCAGAGCTTGGTTCACCTTTCAAAATTAAAATCATTAAAATAGTTCTTAAATCACTAACACGTTTATTGAAAGTAACCATCAATGTTGTTAAAGTGTCACTTTGATGAGCTATTCACGTACATAGCCAATGCGTCTATAGTAACTCTAGGCTGTAGCAAAGTAACAGAAGTTAGCAGACGCAAATAATAGAAACATTAAACAAAGGAGTTGTCACAATTGGCACCCTACTGGCAAAAAACTATCAAAATTTGCAAAAGCACCACCGATCGAATGGATTTCTTTAAAATTCTAAATATTCTCCCCATTACGCTTTATAAGATCTACTTTCGTGTTACTGTGCTGCGGACTCATGTGGCCATGTAAATTAACTGCATTCTTTTGGTAGAAGGGTATCAACATATTAATGGGATTCTTTTATGAATTAATTCATTCTAAACCAAATCATTTATTTATTACTCGTGCATGATGCAGCAGCGCGCTGCCTCGGTAACATACTGCTATAAGTTAGTAATGGCAACTGCAGCACTTAAATATTTTGACGACTCAGAGGCAATCCACTGAGTTAAGTGGCCAATTGTAAAACAGAACCAATAACCACTTCCTCTTTGCATAAAACAAGGGTCCAGTTGCTGAAAGGTGATTCGATGCTGCCGTTACTGATGTGCTCTACTTTCTCAATACACTATGGAGTGATCTGGCACTTTACTTAGATATTAGGCGGTCCTCGTAACTTGTATGCTGACCTGTACGGTTCAGTTAGTCTTTTATGCTTCGAATCAATGGTTACATATCAGACGGTGCATCCCATCTGCCGAAAACAAACACGTTACTCAATTCTTAATCAGTTCTTGACGAATCATTCGTCATTTAATGTTCGACAGAAAATATGCAAAATTCATTTCCGTTACCTTTACAAGGAGAATTCCCCATCGCACCTCCCTCAGATTTAGTGTTAAGATCTTCCAGTGGATAGCTCTTCAAAAACTGATGAAGCATGAAAAGAGGAAGAAGGTGAGATGAACAGTGAAGGAAGAAGGAAAATAGAAACAGTGAACGGTCCAAACTCAACATATACGACATCGATAGAATTAGAACTGGCAAGGCATCGTGGTTGAGTGGTCACAGCGTTACACTGCGCAGGGGAATATCCGTGATCAAATCTCCTTCGTGACCCCTTTAATTCATAAAATTTCATAAAAAATATAAAATGACATTGACGAGTCTGCTCGCTGTATTCAAATTCGTGTCTGTGTCGTGGTGTAACGCCCGTTTGCAGGAGCGAGATGTAAGGAAGGCATCTCCACACGTACGTATCTCCATTTGTTCTGCGTAAGTACCACTCTTGCGTTCCGTTTCAAAAGTTTTGACTCTTGAATTCCTTTGTGATTCGTACCGGTTAATTTGTCGTTTCCATTTTTGTCACAAGTCCATGTGGCGTCTCACCTGCTCTCGCTACTCATCACATGTACTTGAGACGGTAGCATACTCTTCCGCATGACACATATTCTGTAACCAATGTATAGTATGACAGTTGCCAAGACTACGGAAGGAGAAGATACACGTCAGTTACCGGACGGAAACTTAACAATTTTTCGGAAAAAAGAAAAAAATGTGGGGCACGAAGAAGATTTGAACACGAATCTCCCGCTTTACAGTTCCACACCGTTACCACACAACCACGACGCCGTGGTTCTTACAATTCGTTCGATGTTGTGTAACTTGAATTTAGACCGTCCACTGTTTCTATTTTGCTTCTTTTTTCACAGTTCAGTACACTTTCTTACTGTTTTCATCCTTGATCTGTGTTCAGTTTTTGACGGACTATCCACTGGGCCATCTCCCCACTAAATCTCTGGGGAGTGAGATGGGGAGTTTCCCTTGTTAGAGTACGTGTGAGTTTGTGCGCCAGTATTTACTGTGTTCATAGAAGGTGGTCAGTTTGCCTTTCAAAACTGTTTTCTGGGACATGAAGACTCATACTTTGCGCATATCTGGAAAGTTCAGGACTCTACTTTCACTGTTCACGGCAGCAGTTCACTTTCCTAAACACACACCCACCCACCCACACACACACACACACACACACACACACACACGCACATACAAACGCACACGCGCACACGCGGCTTACGAATTATGTATAACATATTAGTAGAATATCAAAAATCTAGCCATCCGAAAACTATAACAATGTACCATATTTTAAAATTTAGGGACACTTTTCTCTAAGAATAGCTCTTAGTTTCATGAAATATATAAAAAGGGTAGAAAATCGGATGCACACAATTACCGGCCAATTTCAGTGACATCGATTTGTTGTAGAATCATAGGACATATTTTGTGTTCAGACATAAGGACCTATCTAGACTCTGAGAAGGTCATCTACACAAACCAGCATTGTTTTAGGAAACAGCGGTAATGCGAGACACATCTGGCGCTCTTTGAGCATGATATACAAAAGGCTCTAGATACCGGCTCGCAGGCTGCTGTCATATTTCTCGACTTTCGAAAGGCGTTCGACTCAGTTCTGCACTGTCGCTTGCTACAAAAAGTGCGCGCTTACGGTCTATCCGATGAAATATGCGGTTGGATAGAAAGTTTCTAACAAACAGGGAGCAGTAAGTCGTCCTGAACGGGCTGACTTCAACAGAAACAAGCGTAACTTCAGGTGTGCCCCAGGGCAGAGTAATAGGTCCTCTGCTCTTTAGGATTTATGTAAACGATCTGGTTGATGGTATTGACAGTGAATTAGATCGTTTGCCGATGATGCTGTAGTCCACAGGAAAGTAGTATCGCACGAAAGCTGTGAACAAATGAATGAGAATTTGCAGAAAATAAATGTGTGATGTATTGTTGTTGTTGTTGTGGTCTTCAGTCCTGAGACTGGTTTGATGCAGCTCTCCATGCTAGTCTATCCTGTGCAAGCTTCTTCATCTCCCAGTACCTACCGCAACTTACATCCTTCTGAATCTGCTTAGTGTATTCATCTCTTGGTCTCCCTCTACGATTTTTACCCTCCACGCTGCCCTCCAATACTAAATTTGTGATCCCTTGAAGCCTCAGAACATGTCCTATCAACCGATACCTTCTTCTAGTCAAGTTGTGCCACAAACTCTTCTCCCCAATCCTATTCAGTACCTCCTCATTCGTTATATGATCTACCCATCTAATCTTCAGTATTCTTCTGTAGCACCACATTTCGAAAGCTTCTATTCTCTTCTTGTCCAAACTATTTATCGTCCATGTTTAACTTCCATACATGGCTACACTCCATATATATACTTTCAGAAACGACTTCCTGACACTTAAATCTATACCCGATGTTAAAAATTTATCTTCTTCAGAAACGCTTTCCTTGCCATTGCCAGTCTGCATTTTATATCCTCTCTTAGTATTAGTAAGTGTAATCTACTGTGTATAACAAGGCGAAAATCGTCTCTTAGTATTAGTAAGTGTAATCTACTGTGTATAACAAGGCGAAAATCGCCATTAATGTCTGAGAACCAAATAAATGCCCAGTCTTTGAAAGCGGCAACTTCCGTCAAGTATCTTGGTGTGACTATTCGAAATGATCTCAAATAAAATGAACTGATTACACATGTAACGGGTAAGGCGAACTCTAGATTGCGGTTTATTGGTAGAATCCTGAAGCGATGCAGTCCTTCGACAAAGGAAATAGCTTACAATACGTTAGTTCGTCCAGTCTTGGAGTATTGTTCGTCTGTATGGGACCCTTACCAGTTGGATCTGATTCACGAGATTGAGAAGGTCCAAAGAAGAGCGACAAGATTCTTGACTGGTACATTTAGCCATCACGAGAGCGTTACAAACCTCATAGGAAGTCTGAAGTGGGACACACTTGCAGATAGACGACGCGCTGAGCAGAAGGGGCTGCTCACTAAATTCCGAAATCCGATCTTCACCGAGGATGTAGAGCGTATGTTATTACCACCAACTTTCAAATCGCGCAATGATCACCATTCAAAGATAAGGGAAATAAGAGCTCGTACTGAGGCGTTCAGACAGTCGTTTTTCCTTCGCGCGATCAGCGAGTAGAACAGAAGGGGGGAAATATGACTTTGGCGCGAATTGTGCCCTCCACCACACACCGCTTGGTGGCTAGTGGAGTATATATGTAGATGTAGATGTAGATGTAGATGAATAGGTGTCGTTGATAAAGGCATAAGGAGCAGTCAAATGAAACGAAATGGATAGAAAAAAGAAAGTAAACTGCTTAATGTTTCAAAACTAATCGCCATAACTGTTAAAACACTTATCCTGCTGTGAGACAAGGGGGTCAGTGCCTACGGAACCACGATTGTACCTAGACCGGCGCCTCTTCGTCCGGAGAAAATCAAAGGTCACGAATGTCTTTCTTCAGTGCTTCAAAAATATGGAAATCGCACGGGGAGAGATCGAGACGGCATAGAAGATGTGTAAAGGCTTCCGATCGAAAGGATAGTCGAATCACCTTGGCAACAAGTCGCCGCGTCCACATATATTTTATTCAGAAGCAAAACCAAAAATGTATTATCAGAACGTTGTTCAACCATCACAGGAACATTAAGCAGTACTATTTCCTTGTGAAGACACAAAGAGCAGTACGTCTTTTTCAAATAGTACCTTACATTGTGATTTGGTAATATACACTCCTGGAAATGGAAAAAAGAACACATTGACACCGGTGTGTCAGACCCACCATACTTGCTCCAGACACTGCGAGAGGGCTGTACAAGCAATGATCACACGCACGGCACAGCGGACACACCAGGAACCGCGGTGTTGGCCGTCGAATGGCGCTAGCTGCGCAGCATTTGTGCACCGCCGCCGTCAGTGTCAGCCAGTTTGCCGTGGCATACGGAGCTCCATCGCAGTCTTTAACACTGGTAGCATGCCGCGACAGCGTGGACGTGAACCGTATGTGCAGTTGACGGACTTTGAGCGAGGGCGTATAGTGGGCATGCGGGAGGCCGGGTGGACGTACCGCCGAATTGCTCAACACGTGGGGCGTGAGGTCTCCACAGTACATCGATGTTGTCGCCAGTGGTCGGCGGAAGGTGCACGTGCCCGTCGACCTGGGACCGGACCGCAGCGACGCACGGATGCACGCCAAGACCCTAGGATCCTACGCAGTGCCGTAGGGGACCGCACCGCCACTTCCCAGCAAATTAGGGACACTGTTGCTCCTGGGGTATCGGCGAGGACCATTCGCAACCGTCTCCATGAAGCTGGGCTACGGTCCCGCACACCGTTAGGCCGTCTTCCGCTCACGCCCCAACATCGTGCAGCCCGCCTCCAGTGGTGTCGCGACAGGCGTGAATGGAGGGACGAATGGAGACGTGTCGTCTTCAGCGATGAGAGTCGCTTCTGCCTTGGTGCCAATGATGGTCGTATGCGTGTTTGGCGCCGTGCAGGTGAGCGCCACAATCAGGACTGCATACGACCGAGGCACACAGGGCCAACACCCGGCATCATGGTGTGGGGAGCGATCTCCTACACTGGCCGTACACCACTGGTGATCTTCGAGGGGACACTGAATAGTGCACGGTACATCCAAACCGTCATCGAACCCATCGTTCTACCATTCCTAGGCCGGCAAGGGAACTTGCTGTTCCAACAGGACAATGCACGTCCGCATGTATCCCGTGCCACCCAACGTGCTCTAGAAGGTGTAAGTCAACTGCCCTGGCCAGCAAGATCTCCGGATCTGTCCCCCATTGAGCATGTTTGGGACTGGATGAAGCGTCGTCTCACGCGGTCTGCACGTCCAGCACAAACGCTGGTCCAACTGAGGCGCCAGATGGAAATGGCATGGCAAGCCGTTCCACAGGACTACATCCAGCATCTCTACGATCGTCTCCATGGGAGAATAGCAGCCTGCATTGCTGCGAAAGGTGGATATACACTGTACTAGTGCCGACATTTTGCATGCTCTGTTGCCTGTGTCTATGTGCCTGTGGTTCTGTCAGTGTGATCATGTGATGTACCTGACCCCAGGAATGTGTCAATAAAGTTTCCCCTTCCTGGGACAATGAATTCACGGTGTTCTTATTTCAATTTCCACGAGTGTACTTTCTCTGCTCAGTACCTGTTCGAAAATGGATCACTTGTTCACTTCAACGCAGCATTCAAAGTACTAAGGAACAAAAACGTGGATCCTCAAATCTATTTTGGGCACTAGAAGGGATAGATAATTTAATAGTGCTCAAAGTGGTAACCACGGATATCGAAAAACTGGTTCACGCATTCGATGGAAGAATTCAGCATTGCTTCCAGTGTTGCCTGAAGAAGTAAATTACAAACAAGGACGACGCGTTCCTGCATGTTGTTTGGAGTTGTTGAAATATAGAGAAAGATGATGTATTTTAGGCGCCAACGGAAAAGAAAAAAATAGTCCAGCGCACTTAGTCGGGGTACTGTTCCTCCACAAGCAAACCATCTGGCAAAACACTTTCAGTTAAGAATACGACGTACAAGCAATGCTAGACATTCATTGTGTTGGTGCCACATGCATATTCTGGTGCCCAAGGGCATTCCATCCAGGAGACGAGGGAAAACTGTTTCTGAGAAGGGCGGCATAGCCCTACATTTAGGCTACTACTGATGAAATAAGTGTTTTCATGGCACACCAGACATCAACTCTGCATTGGCGCTGACGTTTCACCTATCTACGCCATCATACATCGCTGTACCAATAATGCATGTTTTTCAGAAGGAACGTCCATCTTCGGGAAGAACTTCAGAGATAAAGTTCAAATTGGCGGGGATTTGCTGCTGTGCACATTGAGAGCACTGTAATAGATTCTGGAAATCGTTCCCATTTAGTTCTGAGGATAAGTGCGCATGATAAGAATGGAACTGATGACGTATTCTAATGCGAAGAACGCTGATTTGGAGGAAGCCAGTCTCTCGTGAGATCATTTCTGGATTCATTATAATAGTAGTGAGGTAAGTAGCTTGGGCGGTTTCATTTGTCTGATTTCAACGACGGTTGCGTTGACTCGGGTTGAAACTTTCTTTTTCCTGAAGCATCACATCAAGACGTGAAAGTATCCTTCGGGAAGGTGCGTTCTTGTCAGAATATCGCTCTCTGCAAAGCTCATCAGCATGAGTAGCGTTACACCCACCTTGAACCTCAGTAAAAGAAGCGTAGTGCTGATGCAGTTGTCGATCAAGTACTGTGTTTGTCTCTCTCGGGAGCTTCACGATTAGCGTGTCTGATTGATAACTGACTGGGCCCAGCTTCGATCCCCGACCGGATCGGAGATTTACTCAGCTCGGACACTAGGTGTTTTCTGGCCCTTACGTTTGTATCGTCATAACTGACAAGAAAATCGTATAAAGTAAGCGGTCGTATCGCCTCTCCCATACTGAGACGGCTGACGGGCCACAACCAGAAAACCAATAAATTACGATAAAAAAAGAACTGCATTGCTGTTCACAACAAATTGCTTAAAAGTGCTAAAGTTCTGTACTTCGTAGAGAAAAAATACAAGTTTTGATGTACTACATAAATAATGTAGCAAATGGCAGGACTACCGGTTGTATTGGTAGCAGTGATAGGGAAAGAAACATAAAGGAATGGGGTAACAGACTGGGAGCTGGCGATTTCCCTTTTTTTGTTTTTTGTTTGGTAATGTTTTGCACACAATTACAATAGCATATTATTCAGTGTTAGTCCATTTGTATTTTATAACCTTACGGAATACAAGTTGCATTTCATAAGGAACAAAAATTAGTTAATCATGTAACGTTTGTGCTTTTATGTAACCAAAGCAATTAATTTTGATACAAGGGTGGTCCATTGATAGTGACCGGGCCAAATATCTCACAAAATAAGCATCAAACGAGAAAACTACAAAGAACGAAACTCGTATAGCTTGAAGGGGGAAACCACATGGCTATATGGTTGGCCCGCTAGATGGCGCTGCCATAGGTCAAACGGATATCAACTGCATTTTTTTTTTTTTTGAATAGGAACCCACATTTTTTATTACATATTCGTGTAGTACGTAAGGCAATATGAATGTTTTAGTTGGACCACTTTTTTCGCTTTGTGATAGATGGCGATGTAATAGTCACAAACATATGGCTCACAATTTTAGACGAACAGTTGGTAACAAGTAAGTTTTTTAAATTAAAATACAGAACGTGGGTACGTTTGAACATTTTATTTCGGTTGTTCCAATGTGATACTGTGGTGTCACCGCCAGACACCACACTTGCTAGGTGGTAGCTTTTAAATCGGTTGCGGTCCGGTAGTATACGTCGGACCCGCGTGTCGCCACTGTCAGTAATTGCAGACCGAGCGCCGCCACACGGCAGATCTAGAGAGATTTACTAGCACTCGCCCCAGTTGTACAGCCGACGTTGCTAGGAAAGGTTCACTGAGAATTACGCTCTCATTTGCCGAGACGATAGTTAACATAGCCTTCAGCTAAGTCAATTGCTACGACCTAGCAAGGCGCCATTAATCCTTTGCTATGTATCTAATGAAGCATGTACAGTAACAAGACCAATGTTCACCAATTGTGGATTAAAGTTAAGTATTCCAGCAGCTACGTACTTTTCTTTATAGCATTCATTACGTATCCTGTTTCAGACCTCACGCCAGCCTGCGTGAGTTTAAGCGCGTGCCTTTCGGTTACACGTCACTGTGGATTGGCTGTCTTGCCAGTCCACAACAGATACATGTACCTTTGTGAACTTATCATTTCTGAGAACGCATGCTGTTACAGCGTGATTACCTGTAAATACCACATTAATGCAATAAATGATGAAAATGATGTCCGGCAACCTCAATGCATTTGGCAATATATATATTGTTGGTATTTGGTACAATACAATGTTCTTCATCATGATTAAAGGTAACAGTTTCCTGTTGTTCTTAATAAATTTGAAAGTTGTTCGTGAATGACAGAAACATGTTTCATATAAGATCGACGAAGTATCGAAAATATTTTTGTTTTGCTTATTTCATTTTACCTTTTTGTTAAGGAAATTATGTTTTCTAGCCCCATATGGTAAATCTGTATTGTTTTCTTTATTCTTACTACGACATCCCTCAGTTTCACTTCACAAATGAACAGTTTACTAATAAAACCTGAATTAAACATTGACAATTTCAATTTTGCTGTAGTTACTATTTACTTTTAAGTAACAGACAGAAAGATGACTATGTACTCTTAAGTAACAGGCGGACATATGACTATGCAGAACAAAAATGCTCCATAGGTTATCCGGTCCTTTCTATATTCTCACTCAGTTTCTAGAGGGTTCGTATCTTGCAGTTTGTAGGGGGGAAAATGCTGATACCATAGGGAAAGGAAGTGATCGTTATGAGGTAATGCAGTATAATTATGCAACACACCTAACACACAAGTAAAGCGGGTAAGTCCTCAATCGAGCAATGCTACTAGGAAAACTACAACAGTCTACGCTTAATATTATAGTCTACTGTAACCTACTAAACTCTAATTCTGCTTGTTACCGTATTGTATATGGTAACTGTTTATTCTTTCACATTACTGCTACCCTATTTTTTAGATCGTTTAGATTCGTTAGTTGCATTGCAGGAGATGTATCAGTCTTAATGTACTTCATGTGCTAGTTGCCCAGTTGAAGGTAAGCAACGAGATACTTATTTAACGTGAGCAGTATTTTGACAATAAACTCCGAATACTGCAGGTCCACTTTCTCCTTACCGACCAACTTGACAAAAGCTAGCCATACAGCTCGTGCAAATGTCATACATGCAACAGAAATAATAATAATGAGGAAAGTTAATTATTATATTAATATTATTAAGAGAAAAACTACAAAGTTTTATAATTTTCCCTCATGTAGTCAATTTTACTTCCTCAGACAACATGCTATACAACACGTCCAAAACAATTGTGCTGTGTTACTGTTCAGTGTTACAAGACGGCTGTCGCAACTTCTCCTAGTAATACGTCCTCTCTTCAAAAGCGACAATACCTGCGTGAAACATTCGAAGAAGAATCCGTGAAATAACTGAAGGGCGGCAGCGATTAAAATACGCGCGTTTAGAGTCTCTGACAGAACTGACTATACGAAAACTATGGCCTAGTCTGGTTCGCAGAGAGCGATTTATTATTCCTATGTGATACTACAATTTAACTGTAATTACTGACCTGCTAAGCTACGTTCTCCTTCGATTGAATATCGTTTCAACCTTTCCTTCGTTGGTGTACACTGTACTCTAAAAAATTTTCGGCTTAAGTCAGATGGCTGATTGAATGGTGTACATTTTCCTTGTCTTTCTATTTGTTTACTATCAACTTCAGCGAGTTGACGAACTACGTTACCAGTGTTACATGCACTGCGTGCTATTACGGGAGAGTCAAAGTTAGTTTTGTGTTACGATTTTAATAGCATATGTTTCCGAGGGCGGTACACGGCGATACGTTTTGGGACAGGTTTTGATGAGAGGAAGTCGATTACCTAATGAAAAATACAGGACGAAATTTTAAAAAAGACGTATAACCTATTTGACATCATCAAAAGAAGTGATAAAAATTTCGTCAATTATTCACCAAGAGAAGAGCATATTTCATTTAAATTTATGTTTATTTACCAAGTACTTACCATCAGTTGGAGAAAAAACGGGAAAAAAGTCTCAATTTTCGTGTCCATGTGGACTCGTTACCGATGTACCTTTCTTTTTTTCGCCAGCTGTTCCTGCAAGATTGTGTACGTCTAACGTAACAAGAAAAACCGATGAAAGAATAAGATAATAGTTAAAAGGCAATATTTCGTCGCAAGATTCAAGGAATAATATGTTTTCCACGAGATTCAAGCGTTGTTATTCATGGTAGTGCCCTCAGGAGATGGAGCCTAACTGTGCTCCAACTTTTAACGATGACGATACAGTGCGACTGTCGGCAAAACTGTATCTGGCAGCAGATCTGAAAAGCCAAGGAAGGGAATTCTTTTCCGATATAACGGAGTCACTCGAACCTCGAAGGCAACTTTTAACAGAAGCAATAACGTGCTTTCATTCTGTATTGTAGCTGTTGTGTGAGTCTGCAGTATCGTAAAAAAAATCTGGCGGAAAAGTGTTTCAGTGAAGATGTGACCGCTGTTACTGACTTTAGAAACATCATGGTCTGTTCACAGTGTACAAAGTTAGAAATTACGTTTGTAGTGTGTAAGGTTTTTCATAACTCCGTTCCTGTGAATTTCACTGTCAGTACATCACATGGAGTACAAACTGAAAAATAGCTGCCGTACTAGAAAGTTTGTGGTATTGTCGGACAAAGAATGGCATTTATTATATTAGCTCAGAAATACTTTACCTTTTGTATATTTTGGGTAATTTCCAGTTAGGCAGGTGGTACATGGAGTACAATGAATTTGTGTTAAGCAGTTATGAGGGAGAATGGAGGGTTAGGTTTTTAGCGCCCTGTCGAAGGCGTTAGGAAGTCCTTAGGAAAGGATACTGCTTTTGAAGTGTAAAATGATTTTGAAGCATAATAGTGGTTCATATTTGTGGTGTGCGTGCTGTAAGACCTTCGGCACACACATCATCAGGTTATTTGACTTGTCGCTCTAACGAAGTAGGCGAGTGTCAGCAATATGTCTCGTGGTCTCATCAAGGCGTATTTATCTTCTGCCGTTAGGTCAGACGATAGAAATGCCACTTGCACGCTTAGAGTAGCAGGTTGACGGTGACCAACTTTAAACAGAACTTGATTAATTTTCACACACATTTAATAAAATAATAACAATCATAAACCTTACTTAACTTGATTCTGGTGAAACGTCCCCTTAGAAAAATTGTACATGACTGTGCTTAAACTGTCACACAATAGTTTTTTAGCGCAACGCAATCTGACTTTCAGTAATCCCTACTAGAGAATGGCCATGACTAAATTAACCTATACGTTTCACAAATCACTTACCTCACAAAAATCTTCGTTACTCGAACTACTGCAATATAGCGAGCGCCACTACTGCCAGCTAAATGAAAGATTCAAACTACGGAAGGCACTAACTACTGATAGGTATAGTTAGCAAATGAAAGATTTTAAGAGAGAACAAACAATGTATTTACCTTAATAGTCATAATATACACTCCTGGAAATGGAAAAAAGAACACATTGACACCGGTGTGTCAGGCCCACCATACTTGCTCCGGACACTGCGAGAGGGCTGTACAAGCAATGATCACACGCACGGCACAGCGGACACACCAGGAACCGCGGTGTTGGCCGTCGAATGGCGCTAGCTGCGCAGCATTTGTGCACCGCCGCCGTCAGTGTCAGCCAGTTTGCCGTGGCATACGGAGCTCCATCGCATTCTTTAACACTGGTAGCATGCCGCGACAGCGTGGACGTGAATCGTATGTGCAGTTGACGGACTTTGAGCGAGGGCGTATAGTGGGCATGCGGGAGGCCGGTTGGACGTACCGCCGAATTGCTCAACACGTGGGGCATGAGGTCTCCACAGTACATCGATGTTGTCGCCAGTGGTCGGCGGAAGGTGCACCTGCCCGTAGACCTGGGACCAGACCGCAGCGACGCACGGATGCACGCCAAGACCGTAGGATCCTACGCAGTGCCGTAGGGGACCGCACCGCCACTTCCCAGCAAATTAGGGACACTGTTGCTCCTGGGGTATCGGCGAGGACCATTCGCAACCGTCTCCATGAAGCTGGGCTACGGTCCCGCACACCGTTAGGCCGTCTTCCGCTCATGCCCCAACATCGTGCAGCCCGCCTCCAGTGGTGTCGCGACAGGCGTGAATGGAGGGACGAATGGAGACGTGTCGTCTTCAGCGATGAGAGTCGCTTCTGCCTTGGTGCCAATGATGGTCGTATGCGTGTTTGGCGCCATGCAGGTGAGCGCCACAATCAGGACTGCATACGACCGAGGCACACAGGGCCAACACCCGGCATCATGGTGTGGGGAGCGATCTCCTACACTGGCCGTACACCACTGGTGATCGTTGAGGGGACACTGAATAGTGCACGGTACATCCAAACCGTCATCGAACCCATCGTTCTACCATTCCTAGACCGGCAAGGGAACTTGCTGTTCCAACAGGACAATGCACATCCGCATGTATCCCGTGCCACCCAACGTGCTCTAGAAGGTGTAAGTCAACTACCCTGGCCAGCAAGATCTCCGGATCTGTCCCCCATTGAGCATGTTTGGGACTGGATGAAGCGCCGTCTCACACGGTCTGCACGTCCAGCACGAACGCTGGTCCAGCTGAGGCGCCAGGTGGAAATGGCATGGCAAGCCGTTCCACAGGACTACATCCAGCATCTCTACGATCGTCTCCATGGGAGAATAGTAGCCTGCATTGCTGCGAAAGGTGGATATACACTGTACTAGTGCCGACATTGTGCATGCTCTGTTGCCTGTTTCTATGTGCCTGTGGTTCTGTCAGTGTGATCATGTGATGTATCTGACCCCAGGAATGTGTCAATAAAGTTTCCCCTTCCTGGGACAATGAATTCACGGTGTTCTTATTTCAATTTCCAGGAGTGTATATAGCAGTTCATGACATTCATTCTTACAAATGTACTGTTTCTGATGGACACTCCTCCAGATTATCCATTCTCAAAAATCCGCCATCTCACTTCCCCACATCCACCACCGCTGGCGGCTCGCCGCCATCTGCGCAACGGTACGCGCTATTAACAGCCAACTTCCCAACGCTACAATGGCGAGTATTACAACAATGCCAACCAGCCACAGTCTGCACACAGCACAGCCAGTGATTTTCATACAGAGCGCTACGTGGTGGCGGCGTTACCAATATAAGAACCTAAACAGCCCACAAAAAATTTAACAAATTGTTTTGAGCACTGGCCAATACATATTTGTTAAAAAAATTTTCACAATTACAATAACAAAGAAATCATATGCACACACTTATTGATACAATGTTGGTCAAAAGGTAAAATTTTCTCACAGTCCATAAAGACAGTTCTGATCGTTCATCACAGTATAATTGCAGTGTTTTTCTCAAAGTCTGAGCAGTAAAGGAAAATGCACACGGAAGTAGTGGATTTCCATGCTGTCTTGAAGAAGTAGTGTTGTCCTTCCAACGGAAAGACAGTGCCGACTCTTGACATGCAGACAGGTAATGGGCCACAACAGAGCAAACCCACCGCAGAGTCAGTCGAAGTTTTGAAGAATATTGGTAGGTAGGTCATCACAGAGCAGACCAACTGTAGTCCTAGTATAGATTATGATATTGGTGGGCCATCAGGGGCGCAGACCCACTGTAGTCCTTGTAGAAATGATGGTATTGGTGGGTCATCAAAGATGCAGACCCACTGTAGTCCTTGTAGAGATGGCCAGCAGCCATCTGCTGTGACTGTGCGGGTGCACAATCACCATTGAAGGGTCTTGCGGATAATATAGCAAGTCCATAACCACCACTTGTGCACTCACAAAGTTTTTGGAATTGTCCTTAGAACCAGCGATGCTGTTATCCAGTCCCTTGCTGAATTAATAATACACGTGCAAACACTAACAGTCCCTACTTCTCACATATTGTCCATATACTATGAACAACAGAAAAGTGTGCAGTGAAATGTAACTTACAAGTTACTTAATTTGACGAAATGGTGTCAATTACAATTTTATAACATAAGAATAAAATAACAAAGATACAGAAAACATCATTAAAAACATAATAATGCAGATAACATTTGTAGTAAAACAGGCTTTACAAAAGAATAGAAATAAACATATACATCAGTGTTACAGGAATTATGACATAAGTAAATACATAAAAGATCAGAATAACTTTTGAAACATCAACTTCACACATGACCATTAAAACAAAAAAGAATAAATAATGTCTAAACATCTTTAAAGTAAATAACATATTATCATAAAAATTCTACAATGTAACTCTCATCAGATAAACACATAAAGACAGGAAGAACACAAATACGCAAGAGTACACAAACACATAGCAGAATAATACAGGAGGAAAGGACAGGGTTTGTTTTCAGTGTAACATTTGGTACTGCAGTCCATCCCAAAACTTCATTCCATAGATCTTTCGTCTTATTTCAACATTTGTTTCCACCAAAAAAATCCAATCCAAGCATGCTTTCTGTATTTATATGTTCACATATTTGTTTCCTCATTATTTATTTTCCATTATCTTACCTCATCATTTAGTTCCAAGAAAATTCTGCCTAAACCTGTTGTACCTAAACTCTACTTTTTTTGTTCATATCCTCTTTCAAAGTACTTTTTTGGCCAAACCATTTTCTTATAGTTTTTCAATGCATTTCTTCCAATTCATCACAACTCGTTCTCTTATATAGCCTACCCCATCTTAAGCTAACTTAAATCGACTGAACTCAGATGCATAAACTAAGGGACGAGGCAATGCAGCAGCACAAAACAATTAACACAAACAACAATGACAAAAAAATGCAAATTGGCAAAGCTAGCAGCAGTAAATATAAATTTGAAGAGCAAATGCAACATTATCACTAATACGAGCCAATGTGCAGCAAAAAGAAAAATAAATCAGTAGTAAAACTGGATTCACAGAGTAATACAAAGTGATATTTAGTAGCACTATACCCGGCACACAGCAGCAGCAAATGCAATAACTTACACCTAAACATGACAAAGCTCAAGCAGAAAAAATATTACACTAAAGACAACAATGAAGATAAGGGAAATGTATATTCACATCTTAATGTCTATGTAATTAAAGTGATGCACCACAAAAACTTACTCTATAAAAAATTACCGAGTAGTTGAAAAGAAAATTATGTATGCAGTTACTGTTATTAATCCCTTCTTATTGTTCTTTCCATTCCAAGTGCTCCTTTTTCGAAGGAATACTGCAACACAGCAGGAAACCAGATATTAATCAAAATTAGCAATCTCTCAACTAGAAAGACAATATATGTAAAATGTTTCTCATCATTTCATTAGGCATTTTAGTAAATATCATAAATTAAGAGGTCCACAGTGTAATCATATGTTTTCATGTTTGAGCGTGTCGTATTTGCGATGCTTTCGACAAAGAAATGTCAATAGCAAGGATACTGGCCTCTTTTTATTTTCCCTCCACCTAATGGCTTCCTTTTGTCAGACGACTATCTCTCAGCTGGGCGCCCAAAACGCATTATGTCAAGGTGACCTACCTTCCTTACGGAAATATTTACGACATCAGTTTCCGCTACAGTGACAGTCTCATATAAAAATTTCACAGGTCGAGAATTTGCGTTACACATGTGTGGAAACAAAATCCTGTAAATATAACAGTGTCCAAAAAATTTTCGTCAGCATTGTGGTATATTCACGCATTTACACAGATTTCATAACTCTTAAAGTACGATTCTTGGTTTCCAACAACCTTTTTCACAAGTCAGAGTCCCTAACCACTACTCATTATTCCTTACCTTATTACACATATAAATATTCGTCGACACTTCTTCAATATTTCATCATAATAAGTACATAGCATAATCAAATTCCTCATATAGCATCAGCTTACTGATCACAAACATACCTCAACAGCATAATACACGTTGCCATCGTAATAATAACATCATAAAAAGTCAACCAAATCTCAAAAACGTCGTAGCTTTCTGCAGTAATTTCAAAACCTAAAAAAAAATTCTCTGCTCATTGCAATAGTCTCATCTACCTCAAATGTACTTTAAAAATCATGATCCCATACCAAATACATCATTCAAAGCTCTCATAGTATCACAATGGTTCCTAAAAAATATGAACAGTTCACAAAGTACAGACGAAATACAGTTGCATAAGTGTGAAGTTATCCAACTGTGTAATTGTGTAAACATGTGTCACTCATGTAGTAAAAGAATTTTTGTTTCTCTGTTAAATAATGAGATAGCTGTATAATTCTGTGTTACAGAAATATGGTACCAATGTGTAAAGTTGTATAAGCAAATACCATATTAGCTAGGGCTCCTTGTGCTTGCCAAACACATGGTACACAAAGTAAGCGTGTACCCCCCTGAGGATTAATGTAATTATACCCTCAGATGTTACAGATTACAGCAATGGAATGAAATGTATCACGGAAAACCTTTGTATCTTTGTAATTCAAAAATCTTTAAAAATAAATGTTTTAAGTACAAAATTAATCACTCAAATACGTGTACTGTAGCGCTAAACTGGGCATCTTGTTGTACGGTAATCTCTGTGGAAGTGTCGTAGTTATCGTCCTCTGTAAGCAAAGTTCTGCTGAAATCAATGTACTTACCTCATCATAAACGAAAGTTAAATGCTTTGCGTATAGATATCGTAGATGTATTGTTGTGCTACGAAAAAGGCTGTCTCATTGTAGCTGTACCACAAAAGTTACTACTAAAAAATGTTTTACTATCCAGAAGAATTCAGAAAAACTGTGCAGATATAAAACAGAAACACCGCAAAAGCAACATTGTAAATGGTCACTCATTAGTAGCGTCGTGATAAAATCGTGTAGCTGTCACATAAACTATCCACTGTGTCATCTGGTATCTCACTGAAAGTACTTTAAATCCAGAATGTATTTTCAAGTAAACCAAAATGTTGCATTAAAATCTCATCAGTAGTGCCAGTATATGTTCTAAGTATGTAAGCCTGATAGTCGTTACGCAATCGTGCAACTAACAAGCAAAAATGTACAAATAACAACACTGTGTCGTGTGTTTACTATAACAATGCATTCGTAATTTCTGTTTAAATAAGTTCTCTTGGCTCTTGACTGGATATTTAACTTCAAACATTGTTGCATGGTAACAGTTTGTAAGTCTGACAAAGCATACTAGAAATGTGAAGTGAAAAGTTTTATGGCAAAGACAAAGTTAAAAAGTGGATTATCTTTCAATAAACGGTTTTACATGTGAAATGTGGTAGGAACCTTTACTCTTCCTAGTACGCAGAATTTAAACTTCAACGCAATTATCATGTGGTATATGTCGGATTCTGTAAGGTCCTCTGTAAACTAGAAAGAATTTATGACTCAAGTGTTTCTTCTTATGTGACAATGAATGAACTTTAATGAGAACTTTCTGACCAATATATAATTTCTTTGCATTTGCTTTACCATGTAGTTTTCTCATTTTGTCTGCTGGAGATTTTATATTTTTAATAGCCAAATCAATTATGTCTTTGTGTCGAAGTTTACGTGTATTCGGGAAAGGCACAAGCTCTCTGATTCTGTTCGGTGGTTCTTCATTCTTCAGTACAAGAGTAGGTGGTAAAGCAGTGGAGTCATGAGGCATTTAATTCAGCACATTTTGAAATAACTGTAAATATCTGTCCCAATGCTGATGCTTTCTGCGACAATAAAGTCTGCAAAGCTTATTGATTTCTTTCATAATCCGTTCAGACAGGTTACAATGTGGTGAGTACAATGAAATAAAAACAGGTTTGATTTTATGATTCCGAAGCATGCATGACCAAACAGCAGATCTGAATTGCGGTCCATTATCTGAAATGACTTTAGCAACATGGCCAACTTCACGTAAGAAATTTTTAACAAAGGCGTTGGATACAGACCGTCCAGTGGCTTAACGTAATGGAGTGAAAGAAACAAAATTTGAAGTTAGTTCAACAGCGACTAGAACATACAAAAATCCATTCGATGTTCTGACAAGGGGTCCCAAGAGATCAACAGCAGCAAATTCTTTTAATTTAGAAGGAATGATAGGAAACAACGGAGCACGATGTGAGATAGTAGATGGTTTCGCCTTTTGACAAAGTTTACAAATAGACAAGACTCTTCGAATTCTCTTTTCCATATTGTTAAAATAACAAGTCGTTCGAAGAATATGATAACATTTTCGTGAACCAAAATGTGCGTAGCTGAAATAAATGTACCAAATGAGCTTATTAACAAAATCGTGTGTAATGCAAAGTACCCATAGCTTGTCATCAACAGTGCAGCGTTTGAACAGTATGTTGTTTCTAACAAGATAATAATGCCGAACCTGAGTGTGTGTCTTTTCATGCCATTTACGTTTGATGTCTTTCCAAATCGGATCTTTATCTTGTTCATGAGCAATGTCCTTTAAAGATGTGGTGATGAAGTTTTCAAAGGCGACTTTCTGAATGTAAAGAATACTGAAATTGTTCTCAAGGTTGCCTTCTGTGTTACTTTTCTCAAGCCCAGCCGGTGCGTGTGACAATGCGTCCGCAACAATGTCCTCCTTGCTGGGAATGTAGACTATTGTGAAGTGGAATTCTTGCAGAAACAATGCCCAACGTTTTAACCTCTCATGACTTAATTTTGAAGACATAAGAAATTGTAATGCACGATGATCACTGTATACTTTTACATGCTTACCAGAAAGAAAGAAACGGAATTTGTTAAATTCCCAAACGATAGCTAAAGCTTCTAATTCAGTAACGGAATAATTTTTTCAGATTTTGTTAGCACTCGGCTAGCAAAAGCAATGGTTTTCTGAACAGTAGTGTCATTTTCTGTGGCTTCTTGAAATAAATGGGCACCAAGACCGACTTTAGAAGAATCCGTGCTAAGGCAGAAATCTTGTGACAGATCTGGATGAACTAGTATTGGCGCGTTAAGTAGCGATTCTTTCAAAGAATTGAATTCCAACTGTGCTTGTTCGTCCCAGTTCCAAATAGTATTTTTTCCAGTTAGCGAAGAAAGTTTTGGTGTAACTAGAATTTGCATATTCAGAAAACGAGGGTAAAAATTTACGAGACCTAGAAAACTGCGGACTTGTTTTTTTGTGGATGGAACTGGAATGGCTCTGATTGCTTCTAACTTTTCAGGATCCGGCTGAATGCCTTCAGAAGAAATAATATGTCCCAAAAACTTCACCTTTGTCCTACCGAATTCAGACTTTTCCAAGTTAATTATAATTCCAGATTCTACAAAAATATGTAACACGCTGTTGAGGATGCGATTATGTTGTTCCCATGAGGCTTCTGCTATCAGAATATCGTCCACATATAAGGTGATATGACGTTTTAAGAACTCAGGTAATATGGAATTTAGCTCGCGAATGAATGCTGCCAAAGAAATGTTCGAACCAAAAGGAAGTTTCCGAAACTGATAACAAACGCCGAAACAAAGGAAAGCTGTGTATTTTCTACATTATGGATGAAGTTCGATCTGATAAAAGCTGGATCTGAGATCAATAGAAGACAACACTTTTACACCATTAAAATTTTGAATAAGTTCTTCCAACGTTTGCGGCCTGTCTGTTTCAGTAATGATGATAGTACTGATTTGTCTCGAATCTAAGACAAGCCTGATCGATCCATTTATCTTCTTAACAACATGTAATGGATTGTTGTATGAGCTTACTGCAGGCACAATAATGCCCTCGTCAAGCATAGATAGTATTTCCGTTCTAACACGATCCCTATAATGTGCCGGAATAACGTATGGTCTAACACAAAATTTAGCATGCTCACGAACACGAAATTGGTATTGAAAGTAGGCTGTTTAGGTTCTTATATTGGTAACGCCGCCGCCACGTAGCGCTCTGTATGAAAATCACTGGCTGTGCTGCGTGCAGTCTGTGGCTGGTTGGCATTGTTGTAATACTCGCCATTGTAGCGTTGGGCAGTTGGCTGTTAACAGCGCGTAGCGTTGTGCAGTTGGAGGCGAGCCGCCAGCAGTGGTGGATGTCGTTGCCGGAATTCTTTAATGTTTTGAATTTACGTGTGGTAATAAACAGTTTATAGTCAAAATCATCGTGTCGGCGAGTAGCATATCGGTCATTGTTACGTCGTGTCGGCGGTTCCATCTCAAAATTCGGTGTAACTTGCCAATTTCTTTCTCCGAAGTACCCCGTGTTATTATTTTGCGGCTGTTCCGTATTTTTATGTCCCCCTTCCCGTATTGGAGCACGAGTGTCCTCTGAAATACATAATTCTTGTATTACCTGTGTCAGCTGATCTTGTACTTCCCGGATTTCTCTTTGGCGTTGCGTATTAATTTGATTCTGATTTTGTTTGAATTTCCTAATTTGTTCGCATTCTTCTGTATCATTAAAGACTACCGGTTTTGTGTCATTCAGATTATCATCTACCTTCGTAGATAAATTATTTAGCTGATCCGAAAGTTTAACTACTTTCTCTGATAATGAACTAATTTCCTCCATGTGTCTTTCTGAACCAATTTTCAGAGTATCTGCTGTGACCTTTAAGTTTTCCAGAGTTTTGCAAGTTGCATAACCGAACCGGTAGATGCAACTGAGTCAATTTTAGCTTGCAAGGTCTCATGATTTTCGTGAACAATAGTTTGCAGTTCTTTTATGGCTGCTTCGTGATTCTGTAATGCATTTTCATGCCGCGAAAAAATAGGTTGAAAATGCTCACAAATTTCTGTTTTTACGCCATTACAGACTTTCTGACATTTCGATTCTATGTTACGTAACTCAGTAGTTAAATCTTCACGTGTTAGTTCAAACGTGATGTCTAACTTCCGAAGATTTTGTTCCACTGTGTCTAACTTTTGAAGCTTTTGCTGTGTTTGTCTCTGATTTTGTTCCATTGTGTCTAACTTTTGAAGCTTTTTCTGTGTTTGTCTCTGATTTTGTTCCATTGGGTCTAACTTTTGAAGCTTTTGCTGTGTTTGTCTCTGATTTTGTTCCATTTGTTGCATTAATTGCAATAATAATGTGTTAGTGTCTGGAGTCTGTTTCTCTATGCTTTTTGGCAGTGCATTTTCACCGGCAACATTCACATTTTGACAAGCAGATAATGTGTCTTGACTCATTTGAGAAAACAGTGAGAACCCAAAACCTGAGTCTACAGTATTTGCAATATTGTGTTCTGTCATTCCCGATTCCTGAGGCGAGCTGTTGCCGACCGATCGATCGATAATGCCTCCCTGTTCACAACCTGTTTCACTGTCTACACCATTATTTGCCGCCCGCTCCATTTCCCTATGAACAGATACCAAATTAATACTTTGAATGTCTATTAATTCATTACACAGTGGTGCTGGTAAGCTACGCTCGTCGTCACTATTATTTCTCAGTGTACTTTGGAGCCTAGCGTTACGTTTTTCACACGCCACTGTTGTCACAATATTTCACACGATAACACAGAAAAGCACAATTTGAAGATAAAAAATAAGAGAAAACATTAACATAGCGCTGAAAATAATATCTAGTTAATTGCAAGCGCAGCTGCGAAATACTTGGTGCAAATCTACATGCATGCCACAACTGTTTTACTGTGCAACAGTGAAAGACTGCAACTACAAGGGAGATTCTCTCTACAATTACGAGCTAGCAATAAACAAAAGCTACACTAATTACATAAACTGCAAGAAAAAATCAGAAGATTTCAGTGAGGTATCATCGGCTAAGGGTGTACATATGAAACGTCCCCTTAGAAAAATTGTACGTGACTGTGCTTATACTGACACAATATTTTTTTAGCACAACGCAATCTGACTTTCAGTAATCCCTACAAGAGAATAGCCCTGACTAAATTAACCTATACATTTCACAAATCACTTACCTCACAAAAATCTTCGTTACTCGAACTACTGCAATACAGCGAGCGCCAGTACTGCCAGCTACATAAAAGATTCAAACTACGGAAGGCACTAACTACTGATAGGCATAGTTAGCAAATGAAAGATTTTAATAGAGAACAAACAATGTATTTACCTTAATAGTCATAATATATATAGCAGTTCATGGCATCCATTCTTACAAATATACTCTTTCTGATGGACACACCTCCAGATTATCCATTCTCAAAATTCCGCCATCTCACTTCCCCACATCCACCAGTGCTGGCGGCTCGCCTCCAACTGCGCAACGCTACGCGCTATTAACAGCCAACTTCCCCACGCTACAATGGCGAGTATTACAACAATGCCAACCAGCCACAGACTGCACACAGCACAGCCAGTGATTTTCATACAGAGCGCTACGTGGCGGCGGCGTTACCAATATAAGAACGTAAACAGCCTACTTACACTGGATGCTATTTACAATTGACAATCTGAAGTTCCGTTGGTCTTGGTACGTTAATCTCATTCTCACACATCTCTGATACTTGACATAGTGTCTATACATTTCTATTCATAGCTATGTACAGGAATATGATAATCTTATTAGGCGCAGACTGAAACTTGACTATAGACTGGTGCAGACTAATGCAGACTGGTACAGACTGGCTAATCGGAGGTCTGTACACTCGTTATAGTACCTTGCGCATTCAGGTATCACTGCGCCAGTGTGATCCGTGAGGAGAAAAGGTTCTGTGTTAGCAGCAATCTCATTGGCGGCGTTACATATTAATACGCGGATTGGCGGAAGCAGAATTTGGTCCAAGACAGCGCCATCTTGTAGTGCGGAGACGGACGAGCGCTGCGCCTGCACTGTTGTGATTAGTGGGGCGCGTTCTATTGTGAAAGTTGTGTCCGCGCTGACTACGCGGAACTATGTACACAACAACAGTATTCACGAGGAGTTGGGGGTGGAGATATCTAATACTGTCTGTCTAGTCACTGTGAGTAACACATGACACAGTGACAAAAATTTTAAGAAATGTCATAAATTATCACATGAAGAAAGTAGCCAGTTTCAGGGGCGTGTAGATGCGTACTATGTTACTAAACTCCAGGCTATGACGGACGTCCTGGTCTCTAAACGAAACTAACGTCAGAATTGCGGTAAAAAGACGATGACGACGGAGTGGGACCTCCGAGTAAATGTACCTGCTCTTGAGTAAAATCATCCTTGCTGCGAAACAGGAATTTCCGCAGGATGTCAATAGAGCTCCTTCCCGAATCGTTTCGGAGATAACACTTCAAAGGGAGATGCATCATCAGGAATTTTGTGGAAAAGCAGTTTGCGAAGACACCTTTTCCCACTCTTACCCAGATATTTACTCGATGGAATATGTCGAATTGTAACTGTGTTATTTAGTCAGACGAATAACGTCGCTGCTTGTATGCGGGTGAAACGTGTCACTGTGTTCGTCGTACGCATCAGGAAACCATCGGGGGAGACTATTTGCAATGGGTGTATGTACTAGACGATGGTCTGTGATGTTGAGCGTATATTTTAGCTATGCAAAAATGATTTTTTTCGTAATGTTGACTATTGTCCAATGCGCAACCAGATTCTGCAGCTTTCTTGTACTGTAACGTGAGAAACCCTGTCTTTTAATATGGCCAGACTAGAAGTGCGACGATATTGGATACGAAGCAATGGGAAGCAATAATTAAACATCTAAAATGTCACAATGTTTCCTGTATTTTAATCCCATCGAATATCTTGGAAATGCCTAAAGAAAGCCCCGATAGGTGGTAGGGTGCCTCTAACCCGATAGACGTGGATGAGCTCATCTGCCGAGAGGGCTCAGTGAGAAAGGGATGGTGTGTAAAAATAAACGAAAATGATCGACAGTAGTATCGATTTCCATGTATTCGCCAATGTTAGTCTGACTGACCCGATGACACTGCATCTCTAGTAGGAAAATGGGGGGGGGGGGGGTGACTATAAGAGAAGAGGTATGCAAAAAAAATACGAAAAAAGCAGACATTAGCGTCAAACTCACAGTTCTCGGGGTCGCTAAGTAGATGATAGAATTTCACCTGTACAGGTTTGATGATATGAGAACGAGAAGGAGGACGAGTACAAATAATGGAATGCGATCAATATTGATTTCGATCTCGGAGTATCGTGTTGGTAGGTTGAATAGATGGCAGTACCCATAGAAAGGGATGAAATGATAGCGGGACGGGAAAGGTGGGGTGGTGGGGGGGGGGGGGGGGGGGTTAAGTGGCAGTGGTAAGTTCCTTTGGGACCAAACTAATGAGGTCACCGATCCCTGTTTACACACAACTTAATCTGACTTAACGCCAAGGACAAGACACATACACACCCATGCCCGACGGATGACTCGAACCTCCAACGGGGTTCCGCACGGCTACCCCGCGCTGCTTTGGAGTGGCAGTAGTGGCGTGTAAATCACAGCAGTGACAAGCGTCGAACAATTTCAACTAAATTTAGAACTCATCCCCTTTTCTCCGTGGGAGAAAACCATAACGGCAAGTCATGGCTAACAAGCCTGGGATTAGGGGCGTCGCTGGGAAAGTGGTGAAATGACACAAGTGGTCGAAAAAGATCGATATCCAAAGTTTTTTGTGCCCCAGCTCACTAGATATATAGAGGTGGGAAGGAAGTCACAAGTATAATCGATATTGACCAAAATTTCCCGCCATAATAGCTGAGAGCTAAGCGCGTTTCATAAACTTGTGGGGGGACCCTTGTTCCTTTCCCGGTACTGTAAGGAGTTTTTCCTGAGACTGGACTGGAAAAAAGATCATTCAGGCTCGAGACGCCAATTAAGGAGCTACTTCAAAAAGAAGTAGCGGCGCCGCGGCCGGAGCGCTGACAATGGCAGAGGATGACAGGGAGCCTGGTCGGCATCGTACAGCTCTCTGTTCCTGATTGCGGAATTCAGTTTATTAATCAACTGAAATTAGTGGTGAACCCAAAGTTTTCGTGGTCGTTACGCGGACTGGTGGTAACTGTAATTATGTTTCTGCCGCGGTGGTGGGAAGAGAAGGGGGGAAACGTAAAAAGTAACTGAAAAGACGGTCGGACACTTAGTACTCGGTGTCACTAGGTTAATTCGGCACAGTCCCGATGACATTTATTAACTCGTACTCAACGAACAGAATATAGTAGAAAAGTGGTTCCGAAACTTTCTTAAACCGTTACGCAACTGAGTGCAGTCCGATACTAGCAAGTACCACCGCTCCAACCCACCCCCAAAGCATCATCACCAGCTTTAGCCCCTCAGTAAAGTACAGACTGAGACAGCATGTTAAATGTTTTATTTTTAAGACGATTACTTATGTTTGTCAACCTTATTTATACTTCTTTTTTTCTCACTTACGATTTTGTCACCCATATCCACCACTATGCAATGTACTTCCTGTTTGTGAATCACTTGACGACTGAACTCCTTACTTCTGAACTGGCCGAAATTGTCAGAATGAAATTTTCACTCTGCAGCGAAGTGTGCGCTGATACAAACTTCACGTCAGGTTAAAACTGTGTGCCGGGCTGAGAATCGAACTCAGGATATTTGTCCACTTGCCCACGGAAGGCTAAGATCCGTAGTTCCAGTATCGGTCCAGCACACAGCTTTAATCTGCCAGGAAGTTTCATATCAGCGCACATCCCGTACAGAGTGAAAATTTCACTCTGGAAACATCCACCAAAGCTGTGGCTAAGTTTAGTCTCCGCAGTAACCCTTCTTCCAGCAGCGTTAGTCTTTCAAGTTTCGCAGGATAGCTTCCGTGAAGTATGTAAGGCAGGAGATGAGATATTGGCGGATGTAAAACTGTGATGAAACATGATGAGTTGTGCTTGGGTAGACCAGTTTTAACCTGACAGGAAGTTTCTGGCAGAAACTCCGCCACAGGAGTTTAAAACGTGAACAGTGAGGCAATTATAGCAGTGAGGACAAAGAGAGAAAGAATTAATGACTTACGGCTTGCTATCAGCCAGAAGTCAGATAAATAGAATAACAGTGAACCATGAGATAAAAAAAAAAAAAAAACTGACGTGGGCCGCACTTCCTACTAGCACGTGGCATCAGACACAGAAAACATTGCCCTCGTTCTGCGTCTGTTCATAATGTACATAACACTCTGCATAATACCGGTAGTTAATCTATAGGGTCTGCTGTCCAGGAACTTCCACAGACGTGCAGACCTGGTAGCAGCACACGCAATAGCACCTCCTTTCACGACAAGGTAAATCTACATCCACATCTACATTGATACTCCGAAAGCCACGGTGCGGTGCATGGCAGAGGGCACCCTGTAGCCGGCCGCGGTGGTCTAGCGGTTCTAGGCGCTCAGTCCGGAACCGCGCGACTGCTACGGTCGCAGGTTCGAATCCTGCCTTGGGCATGGATGTGTGATGTCCTTAGGTTAGTTAGGTTTAAGTAGTTCTAAGTTCTAGGGGACTGATGACCACAGATGTTAAGTCCCATAGCGCTCAGAGCCATTTGAACCATTTTTTGAAGCACCCTGTACCACTACTTGTCATTTCCTTTCCTGCTCCACTCTCAAACGGTTGCATGCCTCCGCATGAGCGCTAATTTCACGTATCTCATCTTCGTCGTCCTTAAGCTCAATATATGTTGGCGGCAGTAGAATCATTCGTCAGTCAGCTTCAGATGCCTCTTCTCTAAATTATCTCAATAGTTTTTCTCGAAAAGAACGTCGTCTTCCTTATAGGGATTCCCATTTGAGTTTCCTAAGTACCTCCGTAACTCTTACGTGTAGTTCGAACCTGACGTTAAAAAATCTAGAAACCGACCTCTGAATTGCTTCTATATCTTCCTTCAATCCGACGTCGTACGGATCCCAAACACTAGAGCAGTACTCAAGAACAGGTAGCAACAGTTTCCTATATGTGCTCTCCTTTACAGGTGAACCACTGTGTCCCAAAATTCTCCTAATAACCCGAAGTCGACCATTCGCCTTCTCTACCACTGTTCACATATGCTCGTTCCACCTCATATCGCTTTGCAACGTTATGTCCAGATATTCAACCGACTTGACTGTGTCAAGCAGGACACTAGTAATACTGTAGCCCATTACAAATTTGATCTTCCTTCTCATCCGCATTAACTTACATTTCTCCACATTTGGGGGTATCTGCCATTCATCACATCAACTGGAAATTGTGCCTAAGTCGTCTTGTATCTTCCCACACCCATTCAACTTCGACACGTCACCGCACACCACGGAATCATCAGCAAACAACTGCAGACTGCTAGTCACCCTTCGGCCGAATCATTTATATACAGAATGAGATTTTCACTCTGCAGCGGAGTGTGCGCTGATATGAAACTTCCTAGCAGATTAAAACTGTGTGCCTTCCCGCGGAAGGCGAAGGTCTCGAGTTCGAGTCTCGGTCCGGCACACAGTTTTAATCTGCCAGGAAGTTTCATTTATATAAACACTCCTGGAAATGGAAAAAAGAACACATTGACACCGGTGTGTCAGACCCACCATACTTGCTCCGGACACTGCGAGAGGGCTGTACAAGCAATGATCACACGCACGGCACAGCGGACACACCAGGAACCGCAGTGTTGGCCGTCGAATGGCGCTAGCTGCGCAGCATTTGTGCACCACCGCGTTCAGTGTCAGCCAGTTTGCCGTGGCATACGGAGCTCCATCGCAGTCTTTAACACTGGTAGCATGCCGCGATAGCGTGGACGTGAACCGTATGTGCAGTTGACGGACTTTGAGAGAGGGCGTATAGTGGGCATGCGGGAGGCCGGGTGGACGTACCGCCGAATTGCTCAACACGTGGGGCGTGAGGTCTCCACAGTACATCGATGTTGTCGCCAGTGGTCGGCGGAAGGTGCACGTGCCCGTCGACCTGGGACCGGACCGCAGCGACGCACGGATGCACGCCAAGACCGTAGGATCCTACGCAGTGCCGTAGGGGACCGCACCGCCACTTCCCAGCAAATTAGGGACACTGTTGCTCCTGGGGTATCGGCGAGGACCATTCGCAACCGTCTCCATGAAGCTGGGCTACGGTCCCGCACACCGTTAGGCCGTCTTCCGCTCACGCCCCTACATTGTGCATCCCGCCTCCAGTGGTGTCGCGACAGGCGTGAATGGAGGGACGAATGGAGACGTGTCGTCTTCAGCGATGAGAGTCGCTTCTGCCTTGGTGCCAATGATGGTCGTATGCGTGTTTGGCGCCGTGCAGGTGAGCGCCACAATCAGGACTGCATACAACCGAGGCACACAGGGCCAACACCCGGCATCATGGTGTGGGGAGCGATCTCCTACATGGCCGTACACCACTGGTGATCGTCGAGGGGACACTGAATAGTGCACGGTACATCCAAACCGTCATCGAACCCATCGTTCTACCATTCCTAGACCGGCAAGGGAACTTGCTGTTCCAACAGGACAATGCACGTCCGCATGTATCCCGTGCCACCCAACGTGCTCTAGAAGGTGTAAGTCAACTACCCTGGCCAGCAAGATCTCCGGATCTGTCCCCCATTGAGCATGTTTGGGACTGGATGAAGCGTCGTCTCACGCGGTCTGCACGTCCAGCACGAACGCTGGTCCAACTGAGGCGCCAGGTGGAAATGGCATGGCAAGCCGTTCCACAGGACTACATCCAGCATCTCTACGATCGTCTCCATGGGAGAATAGCAGCCTGCATTGCTGCGAAAGGTGGATATACACTGTACTAGTGCCGACATTGTGCATGCTCTGTTGCCTGTGTCTATGTGCCTGTGGTTCTGTCAGTGTGATCATGTGATGTATCCGACCCCAGGAATGTGTCAATAAAGTTTCCCCTTCCTTGGACAATGAATCCACGGTGTTCTTATTTCAATTTCCAGGAGTGTAGTTAGAGAGAGAACAACGGCGATCCTATCACACTTCCCTGGGGCACTCCTGACGATACCCTTGTCTCTGATGAACACTCGCCGTCGAAGACAACGTACTGGGTTCTCTTACTTAAGAATTCATCGAGCCACTCACGTATCTGTGAAGTTATTCCATACGCTCGTTCCCTTATTAACAGCCTGCAACGGGGCATCTTGTCAAATGCTTTCCGGAAATGTAGCAATACGGAATCTGCCTGGAAGTTTCTTAAACCAATAGAGAACACTCAGCAAACACAGTGAAGCCAAGGAGCTCGCATTAACAGCAACGCTGGACAAAACCAAACTACACACCACTCGCAGTTTCGCCGACCGGAGCATGTCTGCAGAAAACTACTACTAACTACGGTGATGAGGCTGAACTAAAATAATGGCAGGCACAGGGCGCAACACAAAACCAATCAACGCAGCATAAATGAACGGTATTCATTCACTGAAAGGGTATCTGTTTTTTTTGCGTCAACGCTCCCGTACAGTATTGAAGTATCTGTCATATCAAACTGATAATTCAAACAATCATGGGGAAACGGAGGTGCAAGAACTGCAGATCAGCGATGTGGTCACGACACCAGCCATTAACCCTTTCACGCCGGCGCCGTAGTTGTTGCGTCGTGCGCTGTAGACGGGCGCTAGTCCCGCCCAGCCGTGCCGGCAGTACGGCGCGCTTTTCGCCCACCCCGCTGCGCTACTCTGTCCTGCTTCCACACTCGTAGCGTTGTCGCAAATTATTTGACTTTACACTATATGTTTATTCGGGAAAATATTTATACAAATCACACGTGTTTTTGATGCTGTGTGTCATTTCTGTGCACTAATCCAAGTGCCCGCATCTCGTGGTCGTGCGGTAGCGTTCTCGCTTCCCACGCCCGGGTTCCCGGGTTCGATTCCCGGCGGGGTCAGGGATTTTCTCTGCCTCGTGATGGCTGGGTGTTGTGTGCTGTCCTTAGGTTAGTTAGGTTTAAGTAGTTCTAAGTTCTATGGGACTTATGACCACAGCAGTTGAGTCCCATAGTGCTCAGAGCCATTTGAACCATTTTGAACTAATCCAAGTCTAGGGACGTCAATGGAACAGCTGGATTAGCACGTGTACCTGACGTAGAAGCAGCTAAAACAGGTGTTTCATGTTCATCGTCAGATTCGGACGGTGATTCGCTTTCATCCTCGAAGTCACTACCCTGTATATCGCTTGTCTGCCATATCATTTCTACTAGAAGCTAACTGAGGTTAATAACACGTCCCTTCAGATTAGAAACAAGGAGGGAAATGAGCAGTTGAGCACTTCGAATAAAGCCGCAAGATAGTGCGTAGGGCAAACTTGCACACATGTCGAGCGTAGTGAAGCGGAGAAATATGACGCGAGGCGGAACTGCTACAGCAGTCCACTGGCTGAGCGGCACATTCGCTCCCGATCTCTACAGAAGTTCACCGTGGCGAAAGGATTAACTCCTTACCTTGCTATGCCTGAGCTGCAATACACTGCTTCGCTATGAACAGGAAAGTCTCATTTTCACAGTCACCAGGCCAACACAGAGCTCCTCGTCCCGGCAGTGCACCGCGTGTTTACCACATAGGTCGCTCTCTTTACAGCCCGGGAGCTTGTTACCAATCAGCGCCCCCATGTGGGGCAGTCGGCACGAAGACATACGTATTCTCACGTCGCCGGAGCGACGGACATCCTACAAAGTGGTGTAGTCTCATTGATTACTTGTAATGGTTGTAAGATTTTGTTACGAATTTCAGTATGTACAATGATAACTACACACCTCCAAACTGAAGGTAGTGTGGAAGGGAACAATAATGATCCACTCAGATCAAGTAGTGGCTCTATTACAAGAGCACTGCAGTGGATGCAAGTGCTACTATCTGCTCAAAAATTAGACTTGAGCATTCAGGACACCCCTGAAGATGATGTTGACACGTTGGTGGTCCTTCCATTTGCATCGCAGCCTAGTGTAGTAAACAGCCTTGCCTTAGTCACGGAAATTTGTAAATTTGTGGTAAAGTTCTGTGGGACCAAACTGCTGAGGTCATCGGTCCCTAGGCTTACACATTAATTAAACTAACTTACGCTAAGGACAACACATATACCGATGCCGGAGGGAGGACTCGAACCTCCGACGGGGAAGAGCCGCCCTTAGACACGTTCATCCCGCGTTTCTCGCAGAGCTTCTGAGAATTTAACAATATTTCTGGAGAATTTTCGCGATATTGGCAGAAATTCCTGGTGGCGCGATGCGTTCAGTTAAACGTTACGCATCTGAAACTGTCAGCAGACGCTCGAACGTATGTCGATTCTGTCGCACCTCAGAAAATGTCGGCAGTTTTTAACTGTTGGCTAAGGCGTTATCTGTCTGGTACTTCGACAAGAGAAGTGTGTTTTTACAACGACAAGCTGCCCGCCCTTCGACAGTGGGCAGCGGAAGAATTTGCTACTTTTGCCGATTGAGTATGGATAGTTTCATGTCGGAATTGTTCTCTGGGATCAGAGAATGCAATAAATGATGTAGACGTCTTTATTAGTAGGAAAAACCCGCAAATTGGAGGAGAGATAAAGGTGGTGTCACCCCATCTTTCCAAGAAGCGGTGCGTCTTGCACTGCTTGGAGGCAAAGGGGAGGGGGGGGGGGTGCTGGAAGTATTTCTTTCGTCTTTTTTCTTGGAAATGCCTTCTACCATGTGCTTCCGACAGAGGCAAATTGTTCGTATGGCAAGTGCTTAGATCATACAGCCAAGAATGGTCGTACCCCTTATTACAGTTACTGTAGAAAGATCGGTCACTTAATTTGCGACTGTATCTGATCACTCAATATATATTGCTCAGGCTGTGGAAAATTGCGATATTTCAGACATTATGGGAGGTAATGGCTGGGAAGTGGCATGGAAACAATACAGTGCTCACATTAAAACCAGTCAAATCCCTTAGTTTTCACGGATTAGCAGAACTGACAATTTGAGTGTGAAAGGCAATAATAGGGGAAGAATAGTTAACATTTTATTAGATACAGACTCTCAGATCAGCTTACTATCTTAACCCCAAGGAATTAAGCTGGCATTGAAGCCACTGAACTGTTGCATCAGTGGATTTGGGACTGAGACTATTAATCCTTTGAGAACACGCAGTGTCGAATTGGAGATATAATGTGTATATACAAGGAAATATGCATCTGAAGCTGAGATCTTTAGAAAAAAAGGGACCGGACTCCGATGTCGTTCTGGCGAAAGATTCCCTGTACCACATTCGGAACATCACTGACAGTCACTAACTGTCCAGTTAAGTTACGTAGTTTATCAATTTGGCAGCGACACCACTACAAAGGCACAAGTACCTCGTGGAAAGAGGCTTATCTCATGAAACTACGCTAAACCGCGTATCTTAGAACTGAAAGCCAGCATTGGAACTAAATGTGGTGTAATTGGGATACAGCTCCAGATGGCAGCTGGAATCTGAAAGTCTGCTATCTTTCTGATCAATCCGCTCTAGAACATATACAGGTTAACGCAAAATAAGGCCTTTGCAGGGCTGAAAATTTGTATGGAGAGATTTTCATACCTGTTTTCTTAAATAATTTTGGAATAGAAGCTACTGTGGTTCCACATGGAACAGTACTGCTCAGTGTAGAAGGGATAGCCACTGCAGAAACTGACTCCAGAAAGCATCCCTCAAAAGGTCAAAAAATGGCGTCAATCCAGGAAGTGTATACAATGAAGCCACCCTTCAAGTTACAAGAAAAATTTAGGCATTGGTCTAAACTGGAGAAAAATATTATATCTGGTATTTGAGGAATTCACATGGCTGTTTGTGGAGAGACAGTGTTTAACAGCGACAGATTTACCTCTACATGAAATTCTGAATCAGAAGAAGGAATCATTTATCCTTCCTCTAGCCATTCGACCTTACCTGTTACTATAATACCTGGGAAAAAGCATTATGGGTAGTAAACCTTCCGTCTTTGTGCAAACATGAGGGCAGCACATTGTGTAACCACCCCAGTTCATGTCCACTACCTCAAAATGGTTCAAATGGCTCTGAGCTCTATGGGACTTAACATATCAGGTCATCAGTCCCCTAGAACTTAGAACTACTTAAACCTAACTTACCTACGGACATCACACACATCCATTCCCGAGGCAGGATTCGAACCTGCTACCGTAGCTGTCACGCGGTTCCAGACTGAAGCGCCTAGAACCGCTCGGCCACCAGCGGCCGGCCACCACCTCAAACGGTGGAACAGCACTCTGTGTATGAAGTCAGATTATCACCAAATTCTGATAGATCTTCAAGATAGGCCCAAGGCGGCTTTTTAGTGCCTTCTGGAGTATATGAGATCCTTATATTGCATTTCCACCCTCTACTTTCAGCAGTCTGAAGATTTGTTACTGCGTAAATTGAAATGCACTACGTGATTGGTATACCTTTAGGTTATCGCTGTCTTTTCACGAATGATGAGGAACATGAGAATGGCTGAGAAGCACACTTTCGCATTTACAAGGTGCTAACTTCAGCATAATATTGAAGAAGTGTTTTGACTAGGTCTCAGGTGCATACCTGGGCCACTTAATAAGCTCCACTGTCATGAAACTCGATCCACGTCTCATAGGAGCAGTTGACAATCTCCCTACACCAAAAAGTATAGAAAAGCTGCAGTCATTCACTGGCCTTATTAATTATTACCATAGATGTTTCAAGACCACCCCATTGTCAAGAAGACTTCAAATAATTTCTGACAAAGGGGTATTTTTCAAGTGGATTGCACAGTGTTTAATGCAAATGATATAAATTACAAACGTTTTGATATAATTGCCACGTTACTTTATCTGGACTTTGGGAAACCATTTCTGCTGGTCTGTGGTACTGGTAATACTTCGTGCAGCAACACGGTGAAGAAAAACCGATTGAAAATGCTTACTGGCATCTCAACAAAGGGTAAATGGGTTACAGTACAGCTGAGAAAGGGTTGTTTGGGCACATATTTGGTATGAAGTACGTGTACTTTAAACGTTTCAAACTAGTCACTGAACATTCTGGCTTATTATGGCTCTTAAATGGCTCTGAGTAATTAACTAACACCGGCCTTAAGGCAGAAAGAATGTTTTTAAGAGGCCCACCTATAACCTCCCCCTCACTTATCGACCTTAATGACAGTGAAAAATGAAACCGCGTGTACCTAATGGGAATTTTGGAAAATCAATCGTCACCGAACTTAACCTGTCGGTAAAGAGGGAGGAAAGGGTTACATCTAAATGGAAGGAAAAATGCAAGTGAAACTGGTGGAAATTAATTTTGAAATAGGGATAAAGTTAATAAAGAAAGTAAATGTGCGGCCGTTACGTTAACAATCAACTAGCGGTAATTAGATATTTGAGATTTGGGGGAAATTACGGTCGCCAGTCCTATGGACAATTACTATAATAACTGAAAAAGAAAGGTTATTACACATATAATTAGCACTAGAAGCGTGGCAACTGAAGGTTGACACGTGTAGTGTGAAAACTGAAAGTTTGTCAGAAGTAATAAATTTCGCTACACTTAATTTAGCAAAAGAATTAATGAAACCGGAAAATCGAAAGTTAATTTAGTGACTGAAGTTAATAGCGAGCTTTCTTTCTGAAGCACATCGAAATACAGTTAGTCTTGGACTACCTCAACAATCATTTCTAAAGCTACTTGAATCTACGCAATTTAGAAAGAAGAGATTTAACTTTGAACTTGAATTAAACGATTCTGAACAATTAACAATAGTAAAATTTAGTACGTACCAAGCTGTGCTGCAGTCACAGGTAAGCTAAAATACGGTAACAAAACTCGCACTCTTAATTTGTGCTTGTGTAATCTAACCATTGTAGCCAGCTATGAATACTTAAACTGAACTTCGAAATTAAAGCAGTGAAATGGAATTATGCTGGCGTTTGAATTTCAACGACACTCGGGTTCATTTCGGAAAAGGAAGGGACCCTGCTTGGCAATGCAATTGGGACAATGAGCAACAAAGGTTCATGGTAAGTTGCTGTAATTTTGCGAGGCAAATGGAACAATTTGAAAAGCTGAGGTCTGCCATACAGTTCTGAAACTTTACGTGCTTTTAGTCTTCCTTGTTGGTTGATTGAAGGTTTGAAGCCGTCGATCGAGGAGGTGGCGACAGTCACTCATTGTCGGCCGTCGCTGTTGCAGAAGCTGGATGTTGGCGCGCCTTCTTCTCGACACGGTCACCAGGCGAAACGGGCTCTTGATGTGCGCCAGCTAATGCTTCCCGTCCGCGACACCATGTCAGAAACTATCATCGCGAGTCGAGCGCAATTACATGCTGCCAAACCCCGAAAGCGCGGCAACTGGCGAGAGCGTCACACAACACACCTGCTCCACTCGCTACTCCAGCCAGACTCCCACAGCTCTGCCCGCGCTCCACGCGGCAGAGTTAACACTACCAAAGATCCTACACACTTTGAGTCTTCACACGACCTATCGATGTAATCGTTCGACAGCAGTTTTCCCTAGGCAAGACCCAGCGTAAAAATACAAATAATATTTACGAAACAAACCAATTATACATCGACATAAATGCATAAATATATATATACAAATAGTATAACAATTACAATATACGAAGACACAGAAATGTGATATATTCAGGTAACAAAAATAAGGTAAACAAATTTATAGTACAATAGATGGAAATAGGAGGATATGCATTTCCAGCGTTACACACCACAAGTCTTGCAAGATGTACCTACACAACCCCATTATGGTGAGCTTCATAAAAAAATTGTTCAAATGACTCTGAGCACTATGGGACTTCTGAGGTCATCAGTCCCCTAAAACTCAGAACTACTTAAAATTAACTAACCTAAGAACATCACACACATCCATGCCCGAGGCATGATTCGAACCTGTTACCGTAGCGGTCGCGCGGCTCCAGACTGTAGCGCCTAGACCCACTCGGCCACCCCGGCCTGCGAGCTTCAAAGTTTTCGTGTTACAAGCAGACGAGGTACATATTGCTAACTGCAGGATGCACAGGAAGAAGACGAAGAGTGTCAACAGTTTGCTACTCTACTGAAATTTGTTGAATTTGCTGCTTTATACGGTAAAACCATGCAAGGAAATCAGTTAGTGAAGGTGAAGACGCTACAGTGCCGTGGCATCACACAGTGACATGATAGTATTCAAGCTTATCATAATGGAAAGCAGCAACAAATGCTCGTGTAGCAAAATGATGATGATGGAAGTGTCAACAGTGTGATATTTAAAATTACATTCATACTTACATTTCTTGTGCTCGTTGAGAACACCAGACTAAATCTAAATTTGCAATGAAAGCACTACCTCAGTCCTCTGGGTCTTTTGTAATAGGAATTACGGATGTATTAGGACCATTTCTACAAACACAGCTAGAAAAGAATTACATATTATTAATTATTACTAATCACTTCTCCAATGACCTAGTTCGGTACCAATTACTGGCATGACAGCAGAGACCTTAGATAAAGGAATTTTTTACACGCTTTCAGACATTAGCTAAGGGTTCCGTTACACTTTGTTTTGCGTTTTGCAAGTTCTGATGCAGCACAGACACATCAGGGTCCAAATTTTATCTCTTATATATTTCTATGAATCGGGGCGTGGAATGTCAGATACTTGAACTGGTAGGGGAACTAGAAAATCTGAAAAGGGAAATGCCAACGCTAAATCTAGATACAGTAAGGGTCTGTGAAATGAAATGGAAAGAAGACAAGGGTTTCCGACCAGATAAGTGTAGGGTAGTTTCAACAGTATCGGAAAATGGTATAACTGGAGTAGGATTCGTTATGAATAAGAAGATAGAGCAGAGGGTTGCTGTGAACAGTTCAATGATATGGTTGTTCTCGTCAGAATCGACAGCAAACCAACACCGGCAACGATGGTACAGGTATACTTGCCGACGTAGCAACCTGAAGAGGAAGAGTTAGATAAGGTATATGAGGATATTGAAAGACTAATATAGTACGTAATGGGAGATGAAACACTAATAGTCATGAGGGACTGGAATGCAGTTGTAGGGGAAGGAGTAGAAGAAAAGGCTACAGGAGAATATGGACTTGGTACAGTAAATGAGAGAGGAGAAAGACTAATTGAGTTCAGTAATAAATTTCAGCTGATAATGGCGGATACTCTGTTCAACAAACACAAGAGGAGGAGGTATACCAGGATTACGCCGGGTGATAAGGGAAGATTTCAGATAGACTACATCATGGTCAGACAGAGTTTCCGAAATCAGATACTGGATTGTAAGACGAACCCAGGAGCACATACAGACTCAAATCACAATGTAGTAGTCACGAAGAGTAGGCGCATTTTTAAGAGATTAATGAGAATGAACCAATACGCAAAGAAGTGGGATACGGAAGTACTAAGGAATGCCGAGATAAGCTTGAAGTTCTCTACGGCTATAGATACAGCAATAAGGAATAGCTCAGCAGGCAGTATAGTTGAAGAGAGATGGATATCTCTGAAAAGGGCACTCACTGAAGTTGGAAAGGCAAACATAGGTACGAAGAAAGTATCTGCTAAAAACCCATGAGTATCGCAAGAAATACTTCAGTTGATCGATGAAAGAAGGAAGTACAAAAATAATCAGGGAAATTCAGGAATATAGAAACAAAGGCGCTGAAGAATGAAATAAATAGGAAGCGTAGGCAACCTAAGATGAAATTGCTGCAAGAAAAATGTGAACGAGAAAGAAATTCCTGTCGGAAGGACTGGCTCAGCTTGTAGGAAAGTCGATACACCCTTCAGTGAAATTAAAATCAAGGATGGTAACAATTAGAGGGCAACGGGAATTCCAAGATTAAATGTAAAGGAGAGAGTGGATAGGTGGAGTATCATGACGAATACAAGGATTAGCGACCACAAGGCAGTTGCTGCTAGGCTAAATACCGTACGTAACACCAACAACCATCAAAAAGAAACGCAAAAAACATGTATTTAAAAAAGCTGATAGACATGCTCTTAATGCTTTTTTAAGAGACAGTCTTCACTCCTTCCGATCTGATCATGTAAGCGTAGAAAAGTTTTGGAATGATTTCAAAGAGATAGTATCGACAGCAGTTGAGAGACATATACCACATAAATTAATAAGTGATGGTACTGATCCCCCTGGTACACAAAACGGGTCAGATCGCTGTTGCAGAAGCAGCTAAAAAGCATGCCAAATTTAAGGAAACGTAAAACTCCAAGATTGGCAAAGTCTTTAGGAAGTTCGGCATATAGTGCGAGAGGCTTTCAATAATTTATACAACGTAATTCTGTCTCGAAATCTGGCAGAGAACCCAAAGAGATTCTAGTCATACATAAAGCACACCAGTGGCGAGACGCAATCAATTCCTTCACTGCGCGATAACGACGGTGAAGTCACTGACGAAAGTGCCTGTAAAGCATAATTATTAAACACGATTTTCCGAAACTCCTTCACCAAAAAGACGAAGCAGTTATTCCTGAATTTCAGTCAGGAACAATTTCCAAGATGAGAAACATAGAAATAGATATCCTCGGTGCTGCAAAGCAGCGGAAATAACTTAATAAAAGTAAGGCTTCCGGTCCAGATTGTATACCAGCCAGGTTCCTCTCAGAGTATGCTGATACAATAGCTCCACATTTAGCAGTTATATACAATCGCTCACTCACAGAAATATCCGTACCTAAAGACTGGAAAATTGCTCAAGTCACACCAATACCTAAAAAGGGAAGTAGGGGTAATCCGTTGAATTACAGGCCCATATCACTAACTTCGATTTGCAGTATGGTTTTGGGACATATACTGTATTCGAACATTATGAAGTACCTCAAAGAAAACGATTTCTTGACACGTAGTCAGCACGGATTTAGAAAATATCGTTCTTGCGAAACACAACCAGCTATTTATACTCATGAAGTAATGAGAGCTATCGACAGGGGATGTCAAATTGATTCCACATTTTTAGATTTCCAGAATGCTTTCGACACCGTTCCTCACAAACGTCTTCTAACCAATGTGCGTGCCTATGGAATATCACCTCAGTTGTACGACTAGATTCGTGATTTCCTGTCAGAAAGGTCACAGTTCGTAGTAGTATACGGAAAGTCATCGAGTAAACCGGAAATAATATTCGGCGTTCCCCAAGGAAGTATTATAGACCCTCTATTGTTCTTGATCTATATTAAAGACATAGGAGACAATCTCAGTAGCCGTGTTAAATTGTTTGCAGATGCTGTCATTTACCGTCTTTTAAGGTCCTCAGATGACCAAAACGAATCGCAAAATGATCTAGATAAGATACCTGTACGGTGCGAAATGTGGCAATCGACTCTGAGTAAAGAAAAGTGTGACGTTATTAGCATGACTACTAAAAGAAATGCGCTAAATTTCAATTACGCGACAAGTCACACATATCTAAAGACTGTAAATTCAACTATATACTTAGGGATTACAATAACAAATACCCTAAATTGGAACTATCACATAGATAATGTTGTGGGTAGAGCCAACCAAAGACTGCGATTCATTGACAGATCACTTAGAAGGTGCAACAGGTCTACTAAAGAGACTACTTACAATACATTTGTCCACCTATACTGGAGTATTGCTGTACGGTGTGGGATCCGTATCAGATGGGACTGACGGATGACATAGGAACAGTAAAAAGAAGGGAAGCTCGTTTTGTATTATCGCGAAGTAGGGGAGATAATGCCACAGACGTGATACGTGAATTGGATTGGCAATCATTAAAACAAAGGCGTTTTTCGTTGCGACGGAATATTCTCATGAAATTTCAACCAGCGTTCTCCTCCGATTGCAAAAACATTCTGCTGTCACCCATCTACATTGGGAGAAATGATCATCACGATAAAATAAGAGAAATCAGGGCTCGCACAGAAAAACTTAAGCGCTCGTTTATCCCGCACGCTGTTTCAGAGTGGAACGGTAGACAGCTTGACAGTGGTTCATTGAACCCTCTGAAAGGTACTTAATTATAGAAAAGTAATCACGTAGTGTAGATGTAGAAAATTGTAATGACTGGGATAAATACGTATTATATGTTGTTTAAGATTCATTAGTCCCATGGGCAAACTCCTCATGAGGTTGCGAATGGGTGAATGATGAGCTCTGTTTCCGCACTAGAAACTTCGAGTACAGACAAGGATGTAGTTAATGGGCTATCCATAAGATGTTAAGCTGTTTGGAGAAACGTACAATAGAACAGGTCCAGGGCAACCACTAAGCAAATACAGAGGGGTAATGAAGATGCTGCTGTATTTCACTATCAACTACCTATGAGGGCCAATACTAGACTTTGTGGCTTACGTCACCTGCGAATATTGAGCTACTGTTAGCTGACTGCGTGATGATTGTACAGTTCCACGAACAAACGCGTTACTGCGGTCACTTAATACCGCCCCCAGTTATAATCCTGGTAATCATCCACAAACAAAGCCAAGTGTCTCCTAAGGCGTTAAAGACGAAAATAAAACAACCTCCCGCTCCTGGTGCCACATCAATATAAATTAAGCTCAAACATCCACGAGGCCTCCGATCAAGAGACTGAGTTCAGGTTCGTAAACTCTTTCTTGCTGGAAAAGTGCAGATCTTAGTGTGGAAATACTAAACCATATTTTCTAAAGGCCTTGTGTCCTACAAATTAACGTCTTTCTTTCTGCATGATTACGCCGCTTTACAGCCACTCTTAGCCCAGTCTTCGCAAATCTTCCCGTTAACTCGAGATCTAATGGTATTCCACAATCAGTATTCCAACGAATGTTTCACAAGAGGCATAGTTCATGGTATGGAACCTGAAGCTCCTTTGAAGCTCCGGGGTGCCAAAATTTATCACTTCAGGAGCAACTTTCGACTTATTCGTAAGCGTTTATAGCTATAAACGGAAAACTGATGTAACCTCCCCGCAGAAATTTAAAATGGCTGGCTCTGAGCACTATGGGACTCAACTGCTGTGGTCATAAGTCCCCTAGAACTTAGAACTACTTAAACCTAACTAACCTAAGGACAGCACACAACTCCCAGTCAACACGAGGCAGAGAAAATTCCTGACCCCGCCGGGAATCGAACCCGGGAATCCGGGCGTGGGAAGCGAGAACGCTACCGCACGACCACGAGATGCGGGCAGAAATTTAAAAGATATTATTTTAAATGCTAATGCACATAGAGCTAAGTGTAAGCTCCTCAGAGAAATTTTGAAACACTATAGTTGAATGTTAACAAGAATACAACCTAACGTAACCTCCCAGCAAATAAATTCAATGACAATGACAATTAAACAAAAATTAGCAATCTGACCCAAGTATAAGTTCCTCACAAAAAATGAAAGTCAATTCAGTGATAATAAAATCTCAGTGACAATGAAAACACAAACAGATCGAAATGTCGATCTTAGGCCCTGTTCATTAATTAAACTGAAATTCTTACCTTAGTAAAGCTGCATCTGCTCTTATTTATTTTTGCCATAGCTTGGAGGAAATTGATTGCAAAAATTTTGAATTTAAGGGAAACTTTTCTTTAAGGAATATCAAGGGAATATTTTTTTTCATTGAAGGATTCTTTGTTAAAAATTGCTTTGAAAACCAAAATTATTATTGGGGCGATTGTTGCACAAATTAGTTACAGTTAATTTACATTATTAGCTGAGCGCATTGCTGATTCATTACCTTGTTTAAAAAATAATATACCTCGTCCTGAATCTTGACCAGAGTGCTATGTCGACGCCCGGCGACTCCTCACACACAACTGTACTCAACTACTACTGCGGACCGACTACTCTGGCCTACTGCTACCGACCGACTACATCACACAACTGCACTGGGCTGCTACTACCGACAGACTGCCCACTGACTGCTGCTCGCAACTGTACTGCACGACTACTACTGACAGAGTACCGCTCGCAACTCTCGCGCGGTCAAGCGCAGACTAGCCACGATAAATGGCTCTCTGGTCAGAGACTCTGCAGTGCCTCGCCATCGCCGCCACACAACATACGTGTTTCATAACCCTCCACTGGGGGGGCAAAAATTTGGCAGCGATGGTGAGTCATTTGGACTTGCCAAACGCAGCAAAATTTATTCTTTAATTAATAAACTTCTACAATTTACAGAATATTTAGATGTAGTACATGAATTAAATGTTGTGCACATGCACCGAGTACAAACCATTTCAGACAAAGACAAAATGTGAGTACAAAACATAGTAGCAAATCAGAAAACTGTATATACAAATTATTTGACAGATAACAAAGTGCACACGCACTGAAAAAACTCTTTAGCATTTTCAGAACAAATAAACTGAATGGCAAAAAATCATGTTGACAACTGACATGAGTGCACATGCACTGCAGTTGAGAACATATCAGCAAATGACGAAATGTATATACAATGAGTAACAAATGACATAAGCGCATATGCACTGAAGTATTGAACATACAGAATGGGTGCAAATTATATTGAAAAATGAGAAAAGTGCACAGGCACTGAAGTTCAGTAGAAAACATATTAACACATAAGTGCACATGCACTGTAGTTCAGAACATATCATCAAAATAAAAATGTATATACAATATAAAAGACAAGAGTGCACATATACTGTACTTCAGAACAAATCGAAAAAATGTCTTTAGCATTTTCACAACAAATAAACATAATGGCAAAAAAATCATGTCGACAAGTGACATAAGTGTACTCGGACTGGAGTCCAGAAAATCGAAAAAAAATGTATAGCCCATGAACATAAATGATGTTAGCAAAATGATCTTCACTATGTGACAAGAATTAGGATAGGAAAGAGAAGGATTGCATCATGGTTGTAGCACTTTAGGTTGTACACAGCTGTTCTGAAAGTCCATATCTTTCCACAGAAGTACAACACCAAGTGACACAATTTGCAGTTCTTTTCCCAGAAGAATTTATCAGCGTAGCCAAGACACTGAACTGTCGTAGTAATATTCCATGTTTTCATTTTGGCAGTACATTAGGTACATCAAACAGTGGGACCATAATAACGTCTCCATCGCTCACGGTGGTGGACAGCATGTCGTGTCAACACCATGCTCTTACAAGGCACACCAACGTAGAATTAGTGCAAAAACCAAATATAGTGCTCCATGATCATGAGGATGGACAGGACAAAATGGATATTGCAGTAATCCAGGGTAGTTAGGTCAGTATTGGAAGGACATTAAGTCACATAATAGTCTTCATTAGCCATTACATTAGTAGTTTGCGGCATTCATAGCCCAGTTATTGAACATTTCTGTACCATGTATGTAGTATTACAGAAAAATGTTCATTAATTGTTTTACATAGAATCAGTAGCCTTCTTTTCCTAGTTACGAAGTATTATTAAATAATCGCATTCTTTTCCAGTTGCAAAGTATAGCATAGTTAATTAATCATTTGTCAGTCCAATATAGTATTAATCATTAGCCTTCTCCTAATTACAAAGCATTATTAAACAATCACATTCTTTTCCAGTTACAAAGCATAATTAATCATTTGTCATTTCAATATAGTAAGAATCATTAGCCTTCTCCTAATTACAAAGCATTATTAAACAACAAACAATCACATTCTTTTCCACTTACAAAGTATAGCATAGTTAATTAATCATTTGTCATTCCAATATAGTAATAATCATTAGCCTTCTCCTAATTACAAAGCATTATTAAACAATCACATTCTTTTCCAGTTACAAAGTATGGCATAGTTAATTAATCATTTGTCATTCCAATAGTAATCTCATTCTTTTCCAGTTACAAAGCATAATTAATCATTTGTCATTTCAATATAGTAAGAATCATTAGCCTTCTCCAAATTACAAAGCATTATTAAACAATCGCATTCTTATCCAATTACAAAGCATAGCATAATTAATTAATAATTTTCCAAGTGACATATTATTCATTGCTGATCTGCATTACTCAGAACTCTCTTAAACTGGTATCATTATTTGGGTCTGTTAATAAATTTTTTGTTAGCAATGCATTGCATCGGGTAATTATAGGGGAAAGCAAGAGAGAAGAATTTGCTTCTGGGTTGTTGGTATAAATGAAAATGTGTAACGTCATCCTTTATAAGTCAGCTGTGGCAAGATTATGAAACAAGTAGAGCATATGTAACCACATTCATAGATTTAATGAACAAATGCTTATAGCACATTAATCTCATAAATAATTTATCCTGCAAAATATATAAAAATGGATTATTAAGCTGAAAAGAGAAATGCATTTTATGCTGAAAAGTAGTGAACTTCGAATTAACAGGTAGTGAAATGTGTATAAAAAATGTGTTCCATAGCTGTCCTTTCCAAAACCTTCAGTCATTATACTGTGCAATATAACACCTGCTGTCAAAACGAACTGCAACAAATACTTAAATAACTACATAGCCTAAATATAACTTCAACATTATCCTCATCTGCAAAGAAAACTTCATTATCCATGTCATCAAAAACTCCATTATCATCATCACCCGTAAAGAATAACTTCATTATTCACAGTAGCATATTCTTCATCATTATTCATCAGCATTCATTATCATCTGCAAAAAATCACTTCATTACTCATTACACAACTATTCCTTATCTCTAGCATATTTCATCACTAAAACTAAGATGTGTAGTTCTGTCTGACAGCCTGCATCAATCACCTTGTATTCTGAAAGAAAAAATTAGTTAAGACTGCTATTCTTCGATGAGTATAGTATATTCTTGTTAATGCTTGTTAATCCTTATCCATTTACTCTTCCTGATAAAGTTACTGCATCTTCTTTCGTTTATTCCGTAGGTGAAATTCCCATTTCTGTTGAATTTATTTCTTACACGCATCATTTCTTTCTGAAGTTGATGAACAGAGATTAATGCCTTGCATTTAAGTCATATACCCATTAAATAATGACTGGTTAATGGTGACACAATTAAGCATAGAGCATAACATGATAGAAAACGTAATATGTCAAAAGCATAGACAGTGTTCAAAGGCAAAATGTACAGAGAATAATACAATGCAGCATCAAAAAATGTAAAACAGTCACGATCTTGAGATGTCATAGGGCAAAAAGAATGTCAAAATCAACTGGTGTGTTATACCTTAACTATTTCACAGTGCATATAAACAAAACATGAAAACTATCGTACATACATAAGAAAGAAAAAATGTGACGTTCATTGTGTTCAGTCTGTATGTGGTGTAGTTAATAGAGGCGAGAATTAAAGACTTTAATGGAGAAAAATGTAACGAAATTAACATGTCATTAGATAACATTGCATAATCATTCATAAAATACGTAAGTGTCTCTGGAAAAAAATGTGCACAGTCAGATGTGTAACGACAAGAAAAGCGACCTACTAACCTTACCTTGCCGGGCACTTGCCAAGAAAAAATACGATAAACATCAGTAATAAGTCATGTGAATATAATTGCATAAGTGGTCATAAAGATTAGTAAATGGCATCATAGCATGTTACATCATAAAGTGGTTTCATTCAATAAACGGTTTAATATTTGACCAATGGTGGTTGCCTTTCGATTTTCTGGTTCTCAAAGTTTCGACGTGTACAACACTGGGGTGAGGGATGCTGCGAATCCGATATGGACCTGCGTATTGAAGTTCAAATTTACTGCACTTACCTTTTAATTTGCTGGATAAATAGTGTGTACGTACTAATATCTTCTGTCCAATGTGAAAGTCTCGGCGTGTACAAACCTGTTTTTGCTGTCTTCTCCGGCGCTCTGCGGCACGTTTGATGTTGTTCAGCGCAATGTCAATTATTTCGTGGTGTCTTAGTCGACGACAGGTAGGGAAGTTTACTAATTCTTTAATTTTGTTTGGTGGTTCAACGTTTTTCAGTATAACAGACGGAGATAGCATAGTGGATTCATTTGGAATGGAATTAATTACATCTTGGAATGAGAATATGTGTGTGTCCCAATCAATATGTCTTTTGTGGCAGTATATTCTACACAGTTTACCAATTTCTTTCATTAATCGTTCACAGGTGTTCGAAGAAGCATGGTACTTGGATATATAAATCGGAGAAATTTTTCTAGCTCGTAACATACGTGTCCATGTAGCAGAACGAAATTGTGATCCATTGTCAGAAATTACTTTCAACACATGCCCTACATGAAATAGAAAATGTTTTACAAATGCTTTCGAAACAGTTTTAGCAGTAGCTTTGCGTAACGGAGTGAAAGTAACAAATTTTGAAGTGAGTTCAACAGCGACAAAGATGTAGCAAAAACCTCTGTTAGTTCTCGGAATCGGACCAAAAATGTCTACAGCGGCCATATGTCTTAATTTAACAGGTATAATGGGATATAATGGAGGAATATGTGAAGTGGTGCCTGACTTAGCTTTCTGGCAAATTTTACATGACGCTAAAACTCGTCGTATACGTTTTTCCATGTTGGTAAAATAACAGTTCTGTCTCAGTATAAGAAAACACTTTCTGGGTCCGTAATGTGCGTAACTTAAATGAGTGTACCAGATTAATTTGTTAACCAGTTCGTCAGGAATGCATAATAACCAGTTGTTGCTGTCAGGATGAGAGCGGCGAACCAGAATGTCATTGCGTACAGTGTAATGGTTTCTAATCGTAACATTATTCCTATCTTGCCAAAGGTGTTTTATTTCTTTCCACACGTTGTCTTTATTTTGTTCTAGTACTATGTCCTGTAATGACGACGACATAAAATTTTCAAATGCAACTTGTTGAATGTACATGACACTGAAATTTGCTTTGCAGAAGTTGGTTGCTACGTCTTGCTGATTGTTGCTCAGAGAACGCGATAGTGCGTCTGCTATAACATTTTGTGTGCCAGGAATGTGAACAATCGAAAAATTAAATTCCTGTAAATAAAGTTTCCATCTGCTCAACCTGTCGTGAGTGAATTTAGCCGAAAGTAAAAATTGTATAGCTCTGTGATCTGTGTAAACGGTGGTATGTCTGCCATAAAGAAAGTGCCTAAATCTCGTGAAGGCCCATACAACACACAATGTTTCCAGTTCTGTAACGGAATAATTTCGTTCAGAAGGTGACAGAATGCGGCTTGCAAATGCGATGTTTTTAATTACTGTTGAGCCATCTTCTTCAATTTCTTGGAAAATGTGTACGCCTAAAGTGGTATTGGAACTGTCGGTGGCAATGGAAAAATTTCTAGCAAGATCTGGGTGCGATAAAAGTGGAGCATTCAACAAAGCATGTTTCAGATTCACAAATTCAGAATGTGCTTGCTTATCCCATGGCCAAATAGTGTTTTTACCTGTTAATTGGCATAATCTGGGTGTGTCTAAAGCAGAGTGATGAATAAATTTACAAAAAAAGTTAATTAAGCCCAAAAAACTGCGTAGTTGTTTTTTTGTCGTAGGAATAGTAATGTCACGTAGAGCTTGAAGTCTTTCCGGATCAGGCGCAATGCCTTCTGCTGAAATTACGTGTCCAAGAAATTTTATAGAAGTTTTGCCAAAGTGCGATTTACTAAGATTAACTGTGAGTCCTTGTGCATGGAAAGTTTGTAACAGACTTTCTAAAATCACATTGTGTTCAGGCCAGTTAGCTTCTGCAATAAGAATATCGTCTACGTACGTCGTAATTCTGTCTTTAAGTTCTATCGGAAGTATAGTGTTCAACCCGCGAATAAAGGCTGCAGAAGAAATAGTTAAGCCGAACGGTAATTTACAAAATTGATAACAGTCGCCAAAACAAAGAAATGCTGTGTATTTTCTGCAATTCGGATGAAGTTGAATTTGCCAAAATCCCGATTTCAAATCTAGTGTAGAATAAATAGCAGTACCATGAAATTTCTGTAAAAGTTCCTCTAGTGTCTGTGGTCGATCTGTTTCATTAATAATAATGTCATTAATGTGACTTGAATCAAGTACAAGGCGAAGTGAGCCATCTTTTTTCTTAACAATATGTAGTGGGTTTATGTACGGACTAACTGCCGGTTCTATAATTCCTTGATCAAGCATATCCTGCAATTCTTTTTTAACCTGTTCTCTGTGGATATATGGAATGGGATAATGCTTTGCTTTAAATGTGTCGTGCTGTTTCACTTGAAATTCATACATAAAGCCGAACATAGTACTAGGAATGTTGTCGAAAACTGGAGCTTGCTGTAAAAGAATTTTGTGTAATTGCGTTCGTTCGTCGTCTGTATTTGCACTGCTTTAACTTTATAGGAAATCATCTCCATTACGTCGTAGTCAGTTTCGTCTGGAGTATTACAGTTGTGTACGTACGTATCTGTGAACAATGTGGGATTACAGTATATGCCACGTGATACGGAAATGACCTCTGTGCTGAAATTGTAAAGCAAATTGTATATTTTCATCCTTCAACATTAAATAAGAATTCTGACAATCAACTACTGCGTCGTGTTGTACCAGAAAATCCGTACCTAAAGTAACGTCTGTTGTCAGTAAAGGTACAATCCAAAAATTAGAGTGAAAAGTGTGACCTGCAATACAAAATGATAAATGCGTCTGTAATTTAACGTCTACTCCTTTACTCGATACTGCTCCTTTTACTTTCATTTTGCCTAATGGTAATGTAGGATACGTATTCTCTTTGTTGCACTCGTTGAAAGTCTCCTCATTTATTACTGATATAGGTGATCCGGAATCAATTACTGCTGAAAATTTCCATGAACCAATTTTAATTTCGATGACAGGATGTGAAATAGTTTTCTGAACAAATGGTCTTTCCTGCAAGAGAGTGTCTCTGATATCGTCAAAAGTCATTACATTTTCGTGAACAACATTTTGCGTGTCTAAAGTAGTGCTTGTATTATTGGAAGATGCGTCCTGTACAGTATCTAGTCAGATTCTATCTGACGTGTTATTATTATTAGGAGGATGTTGTGGCATTTCGACTATTTGAACTGTCCTATTACTCCTTCCACACGTGTTACGCTCTGGATGATACCTACTGTCTGGTTCATTCACCAGAATATGTTGTTGCTAATCGTTTTGCTGCTGGTAGGACCGACTGTTATTAAACGTATGTTGGTAATTATGCTCATTGTTTTTACGTCTGTCGTGAAAGTCATTCCTATACGGTGCATTGCGATAGGAATTGAAATACTGTCTTCTTTGTACGTAGTTGTTTCCTTGCTGCCGTGCGTTACTATTTGTTGGATCTGGGACTATAAGTGCACGCGGCGAAACATCAGAGCTTGGTTGACCTTGTGCATTACATTGTTGGTTAGGTATGCTAACCGGCTGGTTTCTTGCTGTTGTTGTGACAAACCTCTATTGTTACTAAAATATGGTTCCTGCTGCTGATAATTTTGGCGGTATTGATAATTGGTATTTTGTCTGTTGTTAAAGTTTTGGTGGTTGTCATTCCTAAAGTGTCTGTTATCTTTCCTATTGAAATTACGTGTCTGATCATAATTGCTGTACTTTTGTTGGCCTTGGTTATTATAAGAAAAATTTTTGTTTACAAAAGAATAATCAGATTGTTGTACTTCCAAGAGCTGTAAAAGATCTCTGAATGCTGAAATGTTTTCTTTTTGCTGCCCCATTAGAAGTGACACTCGTAATGACCGTGGTAATTTGGAAATGCATAATTGTATAAGTGCAGATTCACTGTACGGTTCATTTAGGTACTGGTTTTGTTGCACCATGTGCTCAAAAAATTGCGTCACACTGGGGAAATTGGTGTTCTCATAATTTGGTAAGCTAATTAGTTGATCTTTAATTCCGCGCTGTGTCGTCTTCGACCAGTACGCTGATAGAAAAGCATTCTGAAACTCTTCTACCGAATAGCATTGTCTCACGATCGGTCTCATACGAGTTGCCGGTTCGCCTTCCAAAAAACTGCAAATAAATTCAAGTTTATGCCTGTGTCGTCTTCGACCAGTACGCTGATAGAAAAGCATTCTGAAACTCTTCTACCGAATAGCATTGTCTCACGATCGGTCTCATACGAGTTGCCGGTTCGCCTTCCAAAAAACTGCAAATAAATTCAAGTTTATGCGTAACGGGCCAAGTCGGTGGAAGAGCAAAGCTAAATTGTTGAATCCAATCCAGTGGGTGAATCTGCGTTCTATCGTTTTTAAGTACTTTAAACTTTCTCACTGACAGAAAATGTTTGTAATCGAAATTATCATCTCTGTGTGATGGAACAGGTTCAGGATCGTAAGAGAATCTATTGAACTGTGGTTGTTCAGAATCTAAGTCCCGTACTCTCTGTAGATTACTCAAATTATACGCGTTGCGCGAGTCTGACAAATGTTCGCAAAGTGGCGTCTGCTGTGATGTGTTATTAACTGAAATACTTTTCATTTCTGTTATTTCTTGTTGTAAACTTGACAACTTCCTACGTAACGTGTTGTTAGCTGAATCAATCTCATTAATTGTCTGCTGTAGATTTTGAAATTCAGGTGTTCGATTAAATGGAACCGGTGAAGTATCGTCTGACTTATTGTCATTAGTATTTTCGATAACATCAATACGACTGGCCAATTCAACATATTTTTCAGTCAGTATTCTTACCTGCTCATCAGACTTAGTGTCAGAGGCATTAATCTGTTTTTGCAATTTACGTGTAGTTTCGTTCAGTTTTTTAACGTCAGTTTTGACGACATCTGAATCGTGTGTTAGTCCTAATTGTTCGAGTCTGTCAGTCACTGTTTGAAAATCGGTTGTGTATGTGTCTGTTTTCGATTTAAGATCCGAAATTTCGTCACGTAATTCTGTGTTGGACTGTTTGATGCTATTAATTTCGTCGGGCACTGTCGCAATATTATTGTCTACATACGTTTTTGCCTTCGCAAACATTTTACGTTGTCTTCTTGTCTCTGAGCAGTGATTGTTTCCATTACTTGTCGTTTTACGTTGTTTTGATCCTGAATAAATTTACGGAAACGCGTATCACTGTTTTGTGTATGGTGAGTAAAGCGTTCGTCAATCTGAGTGTTCTGTTGGTCGAATTTCGCGTCGATCTTTTCATCCATTGTGCGCGAATGTTCTGCTGTCATTGCTTTAAACTCGTCGCGTAATTGTGTAGCTTTTTCAGAGCATTGTTTAGCGACTGTACTAATTTCCGCTCTAAGTGTTTCAGTTGTAGCTGTTTGCATTTCCCTTAATTCCTGAGCAACAGACCTAATTTATTCGCTACTTTTTCTTGAACAAGCCTCAATTTCCACGCGCAACTGTTCCTTAGTGTCATGGCACTGCGCGGCACCGGCTCTAATTTGTTCACTAAGCTGTCTGGAATTGTCGTCTAATTTTTCATTTAAGTGTTGTTTGAGTTTTTCGTTATTATTGTCAAGTTTTTCATTTAAGTGTTTGGCCTGTTCACTCTGTTGTTTGGAATTGTTATCAAATCTTTCATTAAACTGCTTAGTCATTTGTAGCAACAATGCCATAATTGGAATCGACTCAAAGTCAGCATTTCTATTCTCTGTGCTGTTTAATGGTGGATCTGGAATTGTTTCGCTTTCTGTAACCATTTGGTTATTTTGAGATTTACAAAAAGGTTTGTCAGTCGAATGTACACTGTCGGTCATTATTTCTGAATTAAATGGATCCGTCGTACTTTCAGAACACTGTCCATTTTCATTAGACAAATTTGCCTGTTCGTCACGTGAATTTAGTAAACCGGTTGTGTTAAGCTGGGCAGCGCTCATTACAATAGTGCGCCCCGCGTCATCAATTGTCGTCAAATCAACACAAGACACAATCGAGTTCGTTTGTTCATCATTAAGGTCTACATCATTATTAATGGTTGGAACGCACTGATTGTCAGTGAACGCAGGATTGTCATCATTACACTGCGTGTCACAATTACTATCGGTCACGTTGTTTAAGTCGGTAATTTCGTTCATAATACCTCGCGATACACTATTCACAGTCTTTCGCGCCATTTTTACAATAGTCAAAATTATTCACAAAACAAATAAGCACAATGCAAAAACAACACACAAATACAACAGAGCAACGAATTGCCGTTGACCTGTAGAAAGAAAGTCACAAGATTAGTAAAAGCATTGCGCCAAATTCTAATTATATCTAAGCAAATAAGAGCAGATATCTGACTGTTTTCCAAATGACTCTCAACGAAATTCGATCCTGGCCGGATGTCGCCAAGTGTAACCTCCCCACCCAAATTTAAAAAAATTTTATTTTAAATGCTAATGCACATTGAGCTAAGTGTAAGCTCCCAGAGAAATTTTGAAACACAATAGTTGAATGTTAACAAGAATACAACCTAACGTAACCTCCCAGCAAATAAATTCAATGACAATGATAATTAAACAAAAATTAGCAATCTGACCCAACTATAAGTTCCTCACAAAAAATGAAAGTCAATTCAGTGATAATAAAATCTCAGTGACAATGAAAACACAAACAGATCGAAATGTCGATCTTAGGCCCTGTTCATTAATTAAACTTAAATTCTTACCTTAGTAAAGCTGCATCTGCTCTTATTTATTTTTGCCATAGCTTGGAGGAAACTGATTGGAAAAATTTTGAATTTAAGGGAAACTTTTCTTTAAGGAATATCAAGGGAATATTTATTTTCATTGAAGGATTCTTTGTTAAAAATTACTTCGAAAACCAAAATTATTATTGGGGCGATTGTTGCACAAATTAGTTACAGTTAATTTACATTATTAGCTGAGCGCATTGCTGATTCATTACCTTGTTTAAAAAATAATATACCTCGTCCTGAATCTTGACCAGAGTGCCATGTCGACGCCCGGCGACTCCTCACACACAACTGTACTCGACTATTACTGCGGACCGACTACTCTGGCCTACTGCTACCGACCGACTACATCACACAACTGCACTGGGCTGCTACTACCGACAGACTGCCCACTGACTGCTGCTCGCAACTGTACTGCACGACTACTACTGACAGAGTACCGCTCGCAACTCTCGCGCGGTCAAGCGCAGACTAGCCACGATAAATGGCTCTCTGGTCAGAGACTCTGCAATGCCTCGCCATCGCCGCCACACAACATACGTGTTTCACTGATTATATACTGTTGAATGCAAGCCAGTCTGGAAAACTGGTTCTCCTTTGCGATTAAATTTTTTTGTAGTACGGCAGATAGGTTTCCTAATGTTTGCAGTACATTGTTAATTCCTCCTTCCCCTGTGTCTATCCCTTCGTGTGCGTAACAAACCCTCCGCTACAAAAAACGACTCGTTCTAGAAGTCTATCGATGATAGCGTTTCGATGATATTGAAACTTTCTTTATCTTTCTTAATCGTAAGTTTTGTTTTCTGTGCGAATTCACCGCAGCTCCATCGTTTATAGCATTTTTCTTTAATTTGAGGTGTTGTGACTCATTAAGTCGCAAACCAAAGCTGAATTCTTTTAATTCACTTTCTGTGTTATCCTGTCTGCAAATAAACCACCTGTCAATTTCCTTGTAATAATGAGCTGCAGCTGTCTCGTTTACAGATTGACCCTAGTAATGACGCACATAATCAGTGGTTCTAGAACAAAACTGACGCAAAGACGGCTGTATCAATTCGAAATCTTATCAAAGGAAGTCAGTACATGAGATTGGCTCGTAGCAAGTGTAACCAGAGACATTAATTAATGCGTAATCTCAGAACTATTTGTTTGTTCCCATCTACTCTCCTCTAGCAGCAGACGCCCAATATCTCTGGGTTCCAATAACTCCCGGCAGCGTTATACCTTTAATGTCCAATGTTTTTTCTTGTTTTCATTGTCACAGCATGTTAAATCCATAGATATGGAAACAGTCTGTATGCATCTGACCGTTTCTGCCTGGCGGCGAATCAGTCAGTTAAATCATATAAAATACACTCTCTGAGAGAAAAAGATAGCATGTAGTAGGAACCTGTTAGAAAATGGCAGCATTAGTAAGTTTTGTGATTTATGCAGTTGTTCAACAGTTTTGCTCTAAATTTCAAAGAAATTTCTTTTGTTTCCTTTACCATTGTACACTTTCAGCGGAACACGAATCTAATATAGTAACCCCTTTCCTCCACCCGAAAATTCCCTCTTCTCCAAGCACAGATCTAGGTGTATGGTCTTCGATCCAGATAGTTATATTATTACTGAACTATCACTCGTCTAACTGATGCCCTAGAATCTGGTGGCAGTTGGATTTTTTTTTTTCCTTAGTACGGCTCCCGTTGTTCGTGATTTCAGGCCCTTTGGCCGGTTCACGCACGTAAAGTTTTATAATTGAGAATCAGAATAATTGAGTAAATACCCCATACCAAGCAGTAGGCTCATCAATGGGAGGATCGCGTGCACCACCTCCATTTCTCCGCCCGCGAAAGAATACCTGCTGCCGCTGCCGCTATCTGCGGTACGAAGTTTGCCGCCGACGGTGATTCTCCTGCGCCCTTCCCTCTGCGGAGAAGAATACATCACAACTTCATTCTACTTTGTACACATTGCCCACTTTCAGACCAGTTACAACAACAATCAACGTGTACTAAATTCGAGGAATTGCATTTGGCGACTGTAATGGCTTTAATTTCTTACCCATTGTCATTTTACTATTAGGTACTTATTCAGACAATATGAGTTTTAAAAAAAATGTATTACATAAGAACTTAGTATCGTTTGAAACCATTGACAACAGTCATCAGATATTACTCGAACATATTTTAGCGTCGCTGCTGAAATACTGGTACGCAGCATCCGTGTTCTGAACAGGACCCTGTTCCAATGTGTTGAGTATTTAAGTTATTAATTAACACTTACTTGACTTTTTCATGTAGTACGTTTTGGACCTTGCAGATTGATCGTACGAATCAGGGGGTTCAGTTTATGATTAAGGAAGCGATACTCAATATTTAAGATGTCGAAGAGGATAGAGACAGTTAATGAAACAGTAGTTCTACGACGCAATCTTTAATTTTTTTGTTACGTATTACTGCAAAAAATTGTTTCTAAATAATCTGATCCTTTGTAGAACAATTTCAAGAGTGGAAGAAAGGAGGAAAGGAAGGAAGGAAGATTGAGTTTAACGTCCCGTCGACATCGAGGTCATCAGAGACGGAGCACAAGGTCGGATTGTGTCAAGGACTGGGAAGGAAATCGGCTGTGCCCTTTCAAAGAAATCATCCCGGCATTTGCCTGGAACCATTCAGGGAAATCACAGTAAACCTAAATCTGGATATCCAGATGCGGGTTTGAACCGTCGCCCTTTCGAATAAGAGTTCAGTGTGGTAACCACTGCCCCACCGCGCTCGGTTCCTAGAGTGGCGCCTTTACTTTACTAGAAAAAGGATGTTGTACGCTTAGAGAGAATATGGTTGTATCTTGGAGTACTGACGAACAATGTTTTGATTTTGAATAGTAGGATGACACTACTCACTCACTGGACGGTCAGACATCCTCTTGCCATTGTTCCATTTGATCTAGCCTTTGAAACAGCTTTTCCTGGCTAATACGGACTGAAGGCGGTTCAGGTTTTGAGTTGTGTAATCAGGCTGCTGTGCCATCTGGAAAGAAGTAAAGACAGATTAATGTTCCGACTAAAAAACACGATAATGTAATGAGACAGAGCACGAAAGGAGATCAGAGAGTCCCAGGGTTTGCGAATTTCACAATCTCAAGGTCCACTACGACCACTGACTGTCTTGAAGAAATCACTCTTAGTCATCAAAACGTATTAATACACAGTACTGGGCACCCACGAAGATTTAAAATTCAGTGACGGAACACTCTTTGTCGATATCCACTGTAGTAAGTTGCCTTCCGTTGCTGCTGATTCACGGCGAGAGTTGTGTAGGATTGAAAATACGAACGAATGTGTCACTGATGAGTAACGCTTTGCTTCCTGTCACTGCACCACTGTAGTGAATGGATCTGTGATACCACTACCAAATAAATTAGAACAAGTATATGGAAACATTGACATATTGCAACACGCACCAACAGTAACATATAGTTCAAGTTAAACTTTAATGTAGAGCTGTGCAGGCTGAGACAAGTCCAGAACGCAGTACAGTCATTTCACAAAAGTAAACACTGCCTAGAGCGAAGTCGCTTAAGAACGTCACTGAGCTATAGTGCCTGTAGCGTCCAGTATCCTTTCGCCCTGTTTATGATTCACTGCTGATTTCAGAATGGTAACTGCTCTCTTGAAATGGGTGCAAGCTCTCGAACTCCACACGAAGCACTCGCTGACTGGCTACAAACTGGCGATAACTCGCTGGAGCACAAGTTAAATAACCACGTCGATTGACACACGTATTCTGCACGACTTGCTGTTGTGGTCCCTATGCTATAACACGAATCTCTCTCGTTTGCTTCCCAGTTGTGGTGATGTCTTATGTTTTTACTCTCTGTGGTACAGCACCAAAGAACACTCTCATCTTGCTTCTCCTTGACGTACATTAAGTCCGCATGCCATCGTCACGGGACTATCCTGTAGAGTTAGGGGAGTATGACAAAACATCTCCCCCTCCTCCATTCCCCCCCCCCCCTCCTCAAGGAGAGGAGGAGCCTCTTCATCCTTGGCTGCTACTGTGGTTGGTGGACAAAATCCACTTCCACCCTTGCCTGTGCGCCGTCCCTGCTGTGCTCTACGTCCACTGCTTCTGGTGGTGGCAAGGCATCGGCACAGTTGGGTTCCTGCAGTCCTATGGCTACCTTCTCCCCTGTCAGGTTAGTAGTGTTGCCACTGAACTGAAATAAGTGCATAATTCCTGAAAGAATGAAATTTATCTACTCACTGTTGTTGCTGATCTACATATTTGCATAGTTTATGTGCGTCTGCCAACAGTGCGATACATTGTAAGCGCAAAGAATGTTGACACACGGCGCGGTGGTTGATGGGAGCGACTGCAAAGGCATACCCCGTTTACAGCCGCTCCCATCAGCCACCACGCCGAGTGTCGACTTCGTTTGCGCGTTAATTCGTTGCTTTGACCAGGTGACAGACCATTGTCCTTGGATACCATTCCTTCTTGCCATAGCGTACCCAGAATAGGAGAATCAGCCATGAACAACTTCCATAAGGGACAGGGAGTCGTTATCTTCCGAATATGCGGCATCTCGTCAGGAGATGCATCCTTGGGGGGAAAGCTTCTGTAAGGTGACAGGAACATTAGAAAGGCGTCATCTAGAGCCTAATCAGTGGTGAGTGTTTTCGATTCTTCTCGTTTGGACTCTGAATGTGCGGTGATGCCTGCACATATTTGTTTTTATACCTAGTGGTCAAAATTCAACTACCTTTGATTACGGATGGCGTTTATCAGTGAAACAATCGGTTCTCGGTCACACCTGACTGTTAAAACAGCTTAAAATTACAGGTTTATGAAATAATCGTTTTTAGGTTTTTCTGCTCATATTTCCAACAAAACAAACGTAGACGTAGACGTAGAACATCCTAAAACTCCCTCTGACTTCTGCACTATAAGTTTCAAAATACGCAGTATGAAAATATCAAAGTCCATCCACCGTTCGTTGCTTTTCTTGAAAAGTAATAAGAGGTTAAATACCACAAAAAATTCGCCAGTAATCTGCTACTAATTCTAAATAGTTAAATCTCCTTTTAAAAAAATCACATAGCAATCGAGGATCGTAGCTCTACTTGGCATTACGAATAGTCAGTGCTAAAGGTTGAAAACCGAGGTAAGGTAACTCCATTTTTGGTGTTAAATTGCCATTTTGCAAGTGCTACAAGTATATATAGGCATACTATGCAGAAACGGGCAGCAGGTCAGCTACTTTCTACATTTATTATAAACTATGAATGAACTATTAAGTTTTTAATTTATTGCTGTTGCCATAACTTTCTTTCTCTCTTATTATTTCATAGAAATGACAGACAAATAAAAACTTTTGTGTAAAATTTATAGCGTTCCTTTTCTTTAACTATGTTTAGGAAAAGCCCCTTATTTTAGTCAATCAAATGTATATTTAATTGTTTATGGGAATTTGAATACAATAGATTTTTTGGTGACAAAAACAAAAATGCTCTTTCAAAAAATTCATATGAACTGTTTCAATAGTAGACTAAAATACTTACCAGGAGCAATTACTTTGCAATAGTTAAAATTTCAATCATGAATTAATGCAGTGCGATTATTTATTGTCCAGTCTGTTCATAAATACTTATTGTGCGGTATGCTAGTCTGTAACTTCGCGCGTTTGATTAGAAAAAAATATCATTCAAAGGCTTTACCAATATTTCAGAACTCACACTATCACCCACATAACTCGTTTTTAAACGTGAGTTTTATCTAAGGCAAAAAATATTAGCACCACTTCTATGTCGAATTGATACATCGCTTTTATATACCTTTAACAGTAAAAAAGAAAAGAATACCTATTGTAACCGAGACCAAACAATTACCGGAAAATACCGGTAACTCACAACTAAAATACCGGTTTCGGTATGTCCAATTGGATTGAGTAATAAGAGTCGTTAGCGTACATTAAAATCTGAACAAATGTGGAGAACCAATAAAGGAAACGTAGTAATATTTATGTTAATTTTTCAGGAACCAATATCGAGTTGGAATATTACATTTCGTAGATTCAGCCCAGCATCCACTAAGACTATATTATCAGCTTGAGAAAGAATGCTGTAAACTCAGTCTCTAACCTGAGCGTCGCCTCTGCAGGACGTTGTTTCAGTGATCCACCCTCTGCTTCATGATAATTTTTTCAACAGTTCTAGGGCTTCAATCATTTGTAATAACACAGCTACAATGATTTGCGAAGCACTCAGCACAAGAATTATCTTGCTCTCTTTTGGTGTTGTGTAGTGTAATCACGCACAGTACTTTGGTGACTTTTACAGTCCTGTTCATCCCTACGGCTAAAAGATTGGTCGTCTCAATGAGAGTAGTTTTAAAAACGCCGGTTCTTCCATGACCAGATCGCGCTCTGTTTGTTGTGTTTGTTCAGACGTTTGACCAGTCCAATCCAACGTGGGATTTTTTAAGCGAATAAAATCATTACACAGACCTGCATCTGCTGCATGAAAGATAATAATGTTGCCGAGGGCTCCATCGTCATAAAAAGATTACAGGCCTGTTCATCACTCTTCAATTTACAATCACGAGTGAGACCTTATTGCATGCTTACTCGTTTCTTTAAAGATTCTCAAAGTTTCTTATATGTCCTGTTGAGTTTAAATGTTTTGTTATTGTTATTATTATTATTATCATTATTATTATTGTGGGTATAAGAGAAGGGTATAATACGTTTTGCACACGGATAAACAAAGCATAATTATTTGTAATTTTTTTTTATTTTATATCTTTCCAATAAAAGATTCAGTAAAATAAAAATTGCTTGCCGCCACCTCTGGATCTTACTTTAAAAAAATTATTTTATTTGTCCCTCACTTCCTATAATCTAATACACGTAGGTCCTTGTCCAGAAATAATTATTGCCCCGTCCTATAGGTATGTGCACCTGCCTTACCTACTGCACTCTGTACTGTGAAGTGTTGCTCCAGTGTAGCTATCTAGCTGGACAAACGTTCCTTTGCTAAGTGACACGGGTGGAACGCCAGTGGCATCCATGGCGTCCACCTAATGCCCTTTTGCCATTGTTCCCGTTCATAAATGTTTTGTAACAGATTTTTCTGGCTAACATTAACAGATTGCAAGAGGTTCAACATCTGAACTGCACAATCATATTACTGCTCCATGTGGAAAGAACTAAAAACCGATTACTGTTCCTACCCAAAATCGAGACAATGTTCTAAGGTAGGGGACGAAAGAAGGTTTCACCAACAAAAGCGTACAGAAAGTTCCAGAGTTTGTGAATTTCACGATCCCATGGGCCTCTGCGACCACTGACTATTGCGAAGTCCACGCTACTTGTGAGCAAAATGTACAATAGTACGCCATACTGTGCACTCAGGAAGATACGAAATTCTTCAACGATGCAAACTCTGTCGACTTCGAATGAAGTACCTCGTCTTTAGCTGCTGCCGGTGACTGGCCATGTCTGTTGCTAGTAACTGGCTGACGTCGACGGTTGTGTTAGCTTGGAAATGCGATTGACTGGGCCATTGATGTGCTGCGGTATGTCTCCTGTCGCTGCGCCACTTCAGAGATTGGGTTCTGAAACACCCCTACCAAATTAATTGGTGGCATTTACATGAACACTCATTTCATGTAAGACACACCAGCCATAACATCTGGTTCAAGCGAAAAACTGATCTATCTTGGCTGAGACTAAGTCCAGTGCATAATACAGTCAATTCCAAAAGGTAAACACAGTCCAGAGCTAAATCTCTTACCGACATCACTGAACGAGAATGTCTGCGGCAACTGCTATTCTCTCGGACCGTTTACGGTAGAACGCCGGCTCTAGACTAGAACCTGTTCTCTTCAGACTGCTGCTAGCCCTCTAACTCCAGGCGAAGGCCTCACGGACTAGATAAGAATTTCCACCAACTCACTGGAACACTATTTAACAAATCACGTGGATTGATGCAGGAAATCGGCACGATCGGCTGTGGCCATTGCATAAAACGGGCGTCTTGCTCGTTTACTTCCTAGACAGAGTGATGTAATCTTTCCTCCTGACTGGGGCACGTGCCGAGGAGTATAAGTAGTTCAGCCGCAGTGGCGATTTCCATTAAAGGCCACCGAAATAGACACTGCATTTGCTTTGGGCACAACAGTATCCATCACACAACTTACTTGACTTCGTAGGGCTTCCGGGGAAATAAACTGCGATATTCTTGGGTATGCGGCCGGATCTTTAAGATGACCCTATCTTTCAGTGTTTCAGCTGGCCATCATCTTCAGGTGAGCGGTCGCTTTCATACTCTTCGTTGTGATGCTAATCTGAAGATAGCGCTCGTTTTTTAGACCAGCAGACAGCAACTGTCGCTTGTCCCACTAGCGGTTAAGTGCTGTCTCCACTGCAGAGGACACGAGCAACGCTGCCAGTGATGACCGCAAACAAACAAAAAAAATGTGTCGCTGCCGTAACTAATAGTCAAAGTTGTCAGGGAGTAAAGTCAGGTGCCAGCACGCCAGTCGGGAACGATAGAGAAGAGATGGCTGTGGCAAGACGTCAGCCAATCGCACGCTGACCGACCCCGCTCCAGGACAACAACGCAACAGCAGCGGCCCCTACGTGAAGAAGACATAAGCGCAGTGAGCGACTGGTGACGGGCCAGTTCTATAGCAGCTTCAACTTTAGTCACTTTGCTTGTACTCTCTATGTAGCACAGACTTGGGATTATCTATATTGAAGAAGATTAGTTATTTTGTATGTCGCCCTTTGCTTGCGACACATCTGCGTAGTTACAAAAGTATTGTAATTTTGCTTTCGCAATGAAACTCATTAATACAATTTGTGTGAACAGTTGTCTAGCGAACCGAGCATGCACGCTTCCTAGACACCACAAAAGTATCATTCCAGTTGGGTGGAAGAACATCGTGTTTTAATGTACACTGGCGCAGGGATCCGTGAGTTCCTAAGGTAGTACTTGTACTTATCAGTAAGACTGTTAGCCAACGTAATTTCAATGGATTTATTCAGGACACCATTCCAGTAACGAGAAGAGGTTAAGCAACGCAGATTTTTCAGATTATTGTACCGTTACTTGGCATCGATACTCGGCACCTCTGTCCTACCTGTATGAATGGTTTGACCAATGCCTCCTTTATCAGATTGCTATGGAATCTTATGAAGCGAGAGCTTCCTCAGCCCCATATCATCTTAAACAAAACAACAACTGGCACTAACCTTAACTGGCGGATGAAGCTCAGTTACCTAATTTAGATGGCAAGCTCCCAGAACATGGTAGGAAAGCAACTTATGTTCAAATTGCTGCGTGTACAGTGACGATTCGAACCTTCTGGCATGAAGGATTAGCTTCTCAGAGAATACGTTTTTCTTCATTACAGACCAAGTGTTCAGTTTCTGCGTAACCTCTCCATACCAGACATGGTACATGCTCTTTGAACTAGCTTTCTAAGGAAACCAATACTTTGGCGAGAGACACCCATTCGCATGCAAATAATAGACAGTATGTGGAAGTTTGCGATAAATTAACACGAACAGCTGCTAGCATGAGGTTCTTAGAAGTAGATACCTTAGGGGTTGGGAAGCAACTCAAATCGCTTGATACGGGCAAGTCATCAGGTCCAGATTTTATACCGATTAGGTTCCTTTAAGATTACGCTGAAACAATAGCTCCCTACTTATCAATCATATACAACCGCTCGCTCACCGATAGATCTGTACCTACAGATTGGAAAATTGCGCAGGTCGCACCAGTGTTTAAGAAGGGTAGTAGGAGTAATCCATCGAACTTCAGACCTACATCATTGACGTCGGTTTGCAGTAGGGTTTTGGAGCATATACTGTATTCAAACACTATGAATCACCTCGAAGGGAACGATCTATTGATACATAATCAGCATGGTTTCAGATAACATCGTTCTTGTGCAACGCAGCTAGCTCTTTATTCGCACGAAGTAATGGCCACTATCGACAGGGGCTCTCAAGTTGATTCCGTATTTCTAGATTTCCGGAAAGCTTTTGACACCGTTCCTCACAAGCGACTTTTAATCAAGCTGCGGGCCTACGGGGTATCGTCTCAGTTGTGCGACTGGATTCGTGATTTCCTGTCAGGAAGGTCGCAGTTCGTAGTTATAGACGGCAAATCATTGAGTAAAACTGAAGTGATATCAGGTGTTCCCCAGGGAAGTGTCCTGGGACCTCTGCTGTTCCTGATCTATATAAATGACCTGGGTGAGAATCTGAGCAGTTCTCTTAGGTTGTTCGCAGATGATGCTGTAATTTACCTGGGTGTTAAAATTACGAACAACTTCAGTTGGAAAGACCACATAGATAATATTGTGGGGAAGGCGAGCCAAAGGTTGCGTTTCATTGGCAGGACACTTAGAAGATGCAACAAGTCCACTAAAGAGACAGCTTACACTACACTCGTTCGTCCTCTGTTAGAATATTGCTGCGCGGTGTGGGATCCTTACCAGGTGGGATTGACGGAGGACATTGAAAGGGTGCAGGAAAGGGCACCTCGTTTTGTATTATCACGTAATAGGGGAGAGAGTGTGGCAGATATGATACGCGAGTTGGGATGGAAGTCATTAATGCAAAGACGTTTTTCGTCGCGGCGAGATCTATTTACGAAATTTCAGTCACCAACTTTCTCTTCCGAATGCGAAAATATTTTGTTGAGCCCAACCTACATAGGTTGGAATTATCATCAAAATAAAATAAGAGAAATCAGAGCTCGAACAGAAAGGTTTAGGTGTTCGTTTTTCCTGCGCGCTGTTCGGGAGTAAAATGGTAGAGAGATAGTTTTATTGTGGTTCGATGAATCCTCTGCCAAGCACTTAAATGTGAATTGCAGAGTAGTCATGTGGATGTAGATGTAGATGTAGATATACGCCACAGCATCGTAGTTTCGTTTCTAGACAAGAACATCTACAATTGAGAGCTTTCCACATCCATTGTAAGCTTAATGCTGGGGTTAAGCGAATTAAAATTGTCTAAGAAACGGAGAAGGGTGTCTTTTCCATGTAGCCAAACTATAATTATGTCACACATCTATTCTGCAGAAAAATATTTATTTTAAGGCTGCTGTACTGGGTGCTGTCTGTTGAAACCCCTCGCTACATAAATTAACAACTACGTGTGATAAAGGACTATCCATAACTATTTCGTCAGTTTTTCATAACAATTGTACTAAATAAAAAGTAAGTTGAAGCAAGAGCATGATAATACAGTTCCTAAATTTTTCTCATCATTTTAGTGATTAATCTTAAGGATTCTTCGAGTGAAACCGCCGAATAAATTCCACTTATACACAAATGTGATAATTACATTTGCCGAGATAGGGACAAAGAAAATCCCCTACATACTTCACCAATTTTTAGGTAGGCGCGCCCAAATCTAACAATTGGACATAAAGGCACCCCCTAACTTGTTATTTAATCTCGGCTGAACAGCAGCACCAGGCAGCAATTTCTTAACGTTTTCTCTAGAAATCGAGGTCATTTAAAAGAGTAGCACCAACGTCATTCATTGAAATTAATAGAATTACGGTACGTAAATTCTAATAACTAAGAGCTCATATGGTGCTCATGGAATTTCTAACAGCATTTTGAAAAGTTGATCTGCATTAATAAGTAATGTTCTTTGTGATTTATATAATGAATCACTGGCACAGGAACATTTGCTTCACAGATTAAAATATGCAAGTATTAAGCCTCTTCATAAGAAAGACGGCATGAAAATCTTAAAATAATTATCGACCAATTTTCTTACTGGCATCTTTTTCCAAAGGATTCAAAAAAGTAATGTACTCAAGAGAAGCTTAACATTCAAATACAAACAGTTAACTCAGCATATCACAGTTGGTATTTCAGAGAAGTTGTTCAGCTGAGAATGTCACCTATACATTCAGTGATCAGATATCAGAACCCTTAAATAGCAAAATATTGCCAATCCATATTTTTTATGATCTTTCCAAGGAGTTTGATTATGTACATCAAGTTACATTCTAGGAAAGAAATCAAGTATTATGGAATCGATGGCTTTACAAACAAGTGGTTAAACCATACTTAAGTAATAGACTGCCAAAAATTGTACTGAATAATTCAAACAATGCTGGAGGGATAGAGAATTTAAGTCCTAGGGAGAAATCGCGTCCCACTGGGTTCAATTTTGCGTCCACCACTAACCCTCATGTAAGTGAATTACCTTCCACTTAACATTCAACAAAGAGAATTAGTACATACTGCTAATGATACTAGTGTTATAACAAATACCATTACATAGGGAGCCACAGAGAAGATTTTTTATGATTTTTTTGAAGATTTATTAAATGGTTCTCCATGTGTTAATCTTGACAAAACACAGTATATTCAGGTCTGCAGAACAAAAAGTAACACCAACAACTGAGTTGATGAACAGGAGCCAGTAAATAGTGTGGACTGCTGCAAATTTGTGAGTGTACATGCTGATGAAAACTTAAATGGGAAGACGCATGTTAGTGAACTATTCAGACACTTTAGTTCCTACACTTTTGCCCTTCGTAAAATTGCTAGCCTTAAAAACAAGCTCATAACCTTCCTGACATAGTCTGCATATTTCTACTCACTAATGACTTATGGAATAATTTTCCCAGGGTAACTCACCACTTAGAAAGTACTGTTTGGGCAAATGCGAGCAATAAGAATGATATGTGGTGGTCACCCACGTCGTCATATAGGTACCTCTTCAACGAGTTAAGCTATTTACTTTCACCCTGACAATACACATATTCACCAATGAAATTCGTCGCAAATAATCAGTTACAATTTGACAAGATTAGCGATGTTCATTATTACAAAACAAGAGGACAAAACTCCCTTTATTACCCATTTTTAAAGCTGTTATTAGTTCCTCAAGGAGTTCGGTATGGACCAACAACAATTTTTGGTCTTTTGCCATATGACATAAAACGTCTGACAGCTAGCAAAATTTTAAATCTATCCCAAAAGCATTTCTTCTGGACAACTTCCATTGCATGAACAAATCACTTTTTAAAAAACGGTAACTTGAAAACAAGACTCTTTGATGAGTGTAGTTGCATGAATAGGACTAAAAAATGTATTCATATCCTCTAAATCGACTTGTTCCCCATAATTTCGATAAAAGAATCATTCAGATATGTTTTGGAACCTGAAACTAAATAACTGAGGAGTGGAAGGACTTTCCGTCGTGAGAGTAAGAATTCCAATTTCTACCATTCCTTGCACGAGAAAAGAGCGGCATGGCATTCCATTAGGGCCCTGGTAAAATTGCTAAATCATTATTTTGTCTAACAGAACGAATAGGCGCCTTTAAACATATGAGGTATTATATATCGGCGGCCGAAAAGCCTGAACGTGAAATACAGTTTTGCCTGACTTCTTCCGCTCGATACTACGGGAAATTGGGCACTACTTGTTCTACAGACAGACGAATTCCTTAATGAGAATTATTTGATTTGTTGTGCGTAATAGCTACTCTGAGATAAAGAGATTACTACTAGAGACGAGGAAATTGTGACGGCCCGTGTCAAACGAGTCCACGGTAAAATGAAACTTTTCTAACAAGAAGGCGGACGCCTCGTGCTGTGGTGCTTTCACGCGGTATGGTCTTCCTTTGTCACCGCACATGATCCTCTTTAACCCCGCGTTCAACACACTCACCTCTGTTACCATGTCAAGATATGACACATCCGTTTCCTGGAAATCCATTGCCGTGTCTCGTTCAAACACGAACACAAGCTGTTATTTCACCATTTACGGCGGTGAATCATACTGGCAGTAGCTTTCACGTTTCCTCATTTGACAGCTCATCCCAGGCTGGGTAATATCAACCTTTCCTATCACACTTCTTACGTGTACGACATGTGTGTGCACTTAGTCATCTGGAGGATTCAGAGAAGCCGTGGCGTATATCAGTCCCGTCCCAACATTGTCGGTGGTATAACGTTTTGTGAATCTGTTTACAAGTCGGGTGAGAGCATAACTACATATGACGTGTTTAGAAGCACTGTACTAATATTATTTCCATAGGAATAAAGACATGCTTTTTGTGGACAATGAAAGACAATTTCGAGCTTCGCTTCATTTTTCTGCAGGAAAAGGAAGAACTGTTCACATTTTTCTTTACAGTGGGCAATCAGTAAATTTCCATGGCCACATTTAATAACGTCTTTTATCTTCATTTATTATAAGGAAAATATCAGAATATAGACCCACACATGGGAACCATACTGACAAATAATTATCAAAATTGTAGTATATTTTCACACTTCTATTATTTTCCAAATTAGCAGAAGTTGTGTCTGGGCAAAAAATGACACTGACGAAGTCAGGGATGTTGACATTGAATACATGACGTCACCTATTATCTTGAACGTCCACTCCTGGAATAAATACTAGTACATACAATGACCTATTGCCTTGAATGCATGACGTCTTCACACCTCGACCCTCTGTCCCTCTCACCTTTCACGGCAAATCAACAGCCACTGAAACATACCAGCGAGTCAGTATGTAGCGCTAAAATCACCTTGTTCTATTGGTGCTACGATGTATACGAACTATGCGAACTGTATAAACGAAGCAGCCAGTCAGTACGAAGCCGAAGAGCTATCATCCTGTTCTCTTGGCGTCAGGTTAAAAAGTAACCAGACTGTCTGAATTTTGTAAACGAAACACCTTATTAGCAACGTCTGCACGTGATTGACGAAAGCTGCCTGAGGTGGGTGGGCACTATGTCCCCTATTTCGCCATGGTAAAAGAAAAGGCTGCTCTTCTTTGAAGTTTTCCAATGTCCATCATTAACCCAATTTCGTAAAGGTGCCATGCCATACTAAGGAGCAGTAAAATGGTTCAGATGGCTCTGAGCACTATGGGACTTAACTTCGGAGGTCATCAGTCCCTTAGAACTTAGAACTACTTAAACCTAACTAACCTAAGGACATCACACACATCCATGCCCGAGGCAGAATTCGAACTTTCGACTGGAGCGGTCTCGCGGTTCCAGACTGAAGCGCCTAGAACCGCTCGACTACATCGGTCGACTGAGAAGCAGTAATCCAGAAAAGAACTGATAAACGTTATGTGTGCATTCTCATTAGTAGATGTGTTACATCTGATAACTACTCTGTCAATAAAACATTGTCTGTAGTTTGCTTTCCTCAAAACTTCTCCCAAGTCATGATGCATTTGGAGTTGTTAGTAAGCGTAATCCCTAGGTATTGAGCTGAATCGGCAACCTTCAGATATCTGTGATTTATAGTGTAGCCGAAATTTAACGGATTAATTTTACTACTCATGTGAAGGACCTAACGCTTATTATTCCGATGTGGATTTCCACTTTCCGCATCACACAGATATTTTTCCTAAACTATTTTGCATTTGTTTTTGATCTTCTGAAGACTTTACTAAGCGGAAACGGCAGCATCATCGGTAAACAACTAAGAGGACTGCTCAGATTGTCTCCTGAACAGTTTACGCTGATTATCAACAGTAAAGGGCCTATAATACTCCCTTGGTGAACATCAGATACCACTTCTCTTGCCTACTAACTTTGACGTCAGGGAACTATAAATCCAGTGGTACAACTGTGATGATACTCGATATGTACGCAGTTTGATTAGAAACTTACGCTTAGATGATTCTGTTGTAGGCTGAGGCAAACGGTTTTTCAGAAATATACCTTCCCACGCAGTATCTACGTCTTTTACAGAAGCGTTTCTTACCAGTAGAGTTGTTGTGGTGAGAGTAGCAGTTTCGTCCGAAATGTTGCTTCCAAACATTCATTTGTACCAACGTTTCTTATTACGTAATTACCGATGTCTGTGTCTAGCAATTACTTCATTTTTTTCTTGGTAGGACCACAAACAATTTTGTAAATGTTGCGGGTTGTATAGACTGCAAACATTCTTCTCTTCAGCACATAGTATGCTTCAATTCTTCGTTTTTATTTTCTACCCTGAACACTGTACGTTCTCTCCTCCATGTTAGATATGGACTTCAGCGGACGTCACACAAGCTACGGCACTTAAGTTACACGTTGTTCCTTCGGTATGGGCGGCAGTATCACACTAATCACACGTATCCTGAATTTTATATCTCAAAGCAGTGTCCATATTTATAGCACGTGAAATACCGCATGGAGCTGGCATGTGTGGTCTGATTTTTAGTCTTAGAGACCAAGCTAAAAACAATATCGCAAAAATGGCAATTCGTATGTCAAATAACTGCTTCAGTTGTTGCATTATTCCATTCACATGACGCCTTACTTTCCACTCTTCAATGATTTCTTCATCAGAACACTCCTCCTTAATGACTGTATTGTTCATACACATTCTGTTAGTGAATATTACTACTCCTTCACTGTAGTTAAAAGTACGACGCAGTTCTATTACAGTGGGATGTCAACTCAGCTGTTTCTAGTAGCTATGTTCGACAAGGCAGCCACTTAATAAGGGTCCCAACCAAACTGATGAGATCTTTTTAAATGTAGAAGGGCGAAACCTTTTCGAACGTATCTCATTCTCTTCTTGTAATAGAAACACATTTTGACACGCGGACGTCAGCACCGTCGTTCACATAAAACGCGAAACAAAAGCTGCACCACATGACTCAAAGAGTTCACAACAAATGTAATTGACATAATACAGAAATTATTTAATACGGTCGCCAGCTCAGTTGAGCATTGTCTGTCCAATATCTGATCAATTATGCGGACATCTATAAATACGTTACCGTTTGGATGTATGCGTGGCAACAGAAGTTGACACACGTTTCTGACAACATAAAACGTTGCGAAATATCATTGAATGAAGAAAGCAATTTTCTTATCTCGTAAAGACTCAGATATGTTGATCGGGAAAATAAGGGTACTTAACTTGTTATTAAAGAGTAAATCACTGACTGGAGGTAGATCTTCTGATATGACAATAATTTACGTAACTTGAAATTAACGTTTACTTGCGTGAGCTAAACTACTGGTCATGGAAATCTACGTACTTCAAATACGTTTCAGTTACTGTGAAAATGCGCTGAATCAAACAAGCAACTGCACGATGCCATCACATAATACCATTATTGCAATAGACACGGATATGAAATGAGTGAACTTAATTTACTCTTTGCTTCGATATGAGATTGCCAGAATTATTTTAATTTAGTTACTTTATTTCACTTTATGTTCTCGCAAATTGTAAGAATGACATTGCATCTAAATATTATAGAACAACACTATTAAGTTATGGAGGTTTCGTTATTAATTATTGGGTTGGTGCGTAAGTTCGAAGGGTTTTCCCATAAGTTTAATAAACACAACGAATGAACATAAGAGAGACATTTTATTCATCAATAATATAATCTCCTTCACTACTTACAAGTTTGTCGAGCCATGTTCGGAGAGCATTTTCATCTGGAAAGGAAGTGTCTTGAAACTTGTTCGAGAGAGAGCGAAAAAGGGGAAATGTAAGGATGCAAGATCAGGTGAATAAGATGTCTGCGGAATGACTTTCAAATCCAACACTTGTGTAGTGTTTCATGGCGGTCAAGCAGTCAAGTATCATCAAATCGTGTAGTCTTCGTGGTCGTTGTTCTTGGATTACGTCTGCAAGAGGTCTCATTTGTTAACAAAAAATGTCAGTACACCTCGGGGAAGCAATTCCTAGTACTCCAAACTGGAGCTGTCCCACGAGATGCTTAACACTGCCCTTTGCCGATGCGGGCAGATCTTTCTACGGGGAGTTGGTGCTTTGTTTGGGGGCAGACATTCCATTCTTTTCCTTACGTTAGCATAAAGACACAACTCCTCATCACCAGCGACGATGCAGGATGGGAATGGCCAGTGCTGTTCACGACCCATTTGATGACGAGCAAGCAGATTTTTCTGATTGTGGAATAGAGCATATGGTACACACACACCCAATTATGTTGCACGGCGGTGGAATAATCGTAGTTCATCACACCTGCAGGTTCTAGAGTCCAGTGACGTGGATCATTGTGTATTAACACGTTTAAATGAGCTTCATCGAGCCCCGTAGGTCTTCCCGAATTTCGAGAGCCACTAATACCAAAATGATCCTTCTTAAGATGAAAATACGATTTTCTTCCAGTCCTCTCAATGGGATTATTCTTATACGCGGTGCAACGTTTCTTGCTCCCTCCTCTGCTGTCACCTTTCTACTGAACTCAAACAAATGTAAATGCCGGGAATGTTCCGATTTCTCCATTTGGCACTCCGTCTTCTAGCATCGACAGATCTACTCATTATCTCCAAATGACAAAATGACACCATGTAAAGTCAAATAGCAAGAGTGAACTACAGATAAAAAATGACAGTCGATGAATAAACCCATAGCTACCGAAATACCAACATCTGAAACACAAACACAACGAACTCATGCAATAAACTAGTACTTTCAATTATCTTTTAGCGAACAAATAAAACTAGCAGTGACAGTCTTTATTACGTTATTTTAACTGTTTAAACAACGATGCTCGGGTGTTCAGTAACAGGAAAGGTGACAATGAGTGAGGATAATGGAAAGATCATCTGCCTACTGTTTTGACGTACGACGTGTATTCTTGAATTGACATTCACTGAGAATAAAGTTGGGTAATGCCTCACAAAGTTTCTGATACGAACGAAAGTAAAAATTCTTACAGTTCTTAGCAGATATTATGCCTCTGTCTTTGTTGTCGTCTACTGCGGTTCCACTGCTCCATGTAATATTGCGGGCACACCTTGATTCGCAGTGACCAATTATTGGGCAGGACCTTCATGTCATTCGAGCCTCTTATACCTGCCCACGCTCGTCTATCTGTTGGTGCCTTACTAGCAACAGCTGCGCCTCTCATGAGTGCCCGCCACTTGTGTATGTTCACTCTTAATGTCTCACAACCAAGCAACTCTTCTGCAGGTTCTGCTCTGACCACACACTCGCGTCCAGAGACAGTGCTCATACACAAGTTTTTACTCTTTGCCAACGATATTGCGTTTCCTAATTCCCCTAGCCCAGAGTGAATACATCATAACAGCAAATTATTTTACAGGTTACAGTATACACTACACTGCTGATTAACTACGGTTTCTAAAGATTTACAGGATTTTATTTACATCATATTTACAGTAAATGTACTGGAGAAGAGTTTTAGCTGTTATAGTGTCACAAATTAATATATATCTTTCTAGATAAAAGCGTAGAAGACATACCGAATAAAATTGAGCACTCTGATGCGGGTTATTTGTTGTCTAGATTTCGCCTGATATCGAATTTTATGTATTTTACGTGTAGAAGTAGGGTAATTGAACGTGTATGACTTGGAAACGGATAAGGATATCAAGAACATGTCCAAGATTCTTCGAGATCTGGATCTTAGGAATACATCGCAAAAATTTCAGTTATTTTCGGCATAGCCGTCTTGTCATCTGCGGTTCACTTTTGGTATAAAAAAATAGTAAAAAACACATTTTTGGGCTTTCTAAGGAATCGCCCATGAACTAGTGGGGCTCATTGAGCCCGTTGGGCCGACTGTAGACCACGTCAAACGCCAAAAAGAACCAACTGTTTTGCTCCATTTGCCTAAACAGGAGGAAGTGTCTAATATTCCACTTTGATCGTATATTGTAGGATAGCGACACTGAGAGGATCCTTCTGTTGGATATACGAATGGTTTCCAACCGTAGGGCTATTCCAAACAATTGACGCAACGTTCATACCAACAACATAACCTGACATATGAGCACCAGAAGAGTCCCGTATTTATGCTCGACTTTTGGGACATATTAGATGGTGCTTGCTATCGCATGCATACCGATGTAGCACCTGACACGTTTGTCGTGATAAATGTAACGTAAAATATGTAGAGTGCCTGGCTAGATGTAATAGAGGACCTGATGGCCCTAGTCTTATAGGATTAAATAACTAAATACAATATCAAAAACTGTTTACGGTTAGTAAAACAGAGTCTAATTTTAATACAGTGCATCGCAATTCATGAACTACAGTTGTCACAAAACCGATTTCTGCGAAAATGAAAATATAATCTTTACTGGTCTATAACGTGGGTTTATAACACACAGTAGTTCTAATGACTCAGTACTTGATTGTACAACATTTTACGTGTTACAATCTGTAACAATATTTCGAGTGTATTCTTTGTCACTTTTCTTTCTAAAACATTGTACATAGTGTAAGTAGACAGAACCTATTATGGACAAATGTTTATGCCTGTTTTGGCTCTGGAGATTATTGCTACCGTAATCGCAAACAGTCGTATCGTTTTGTAAACTCGCGAACAAAAGAAATAAAGCTTATATTGAGAATTGAGATCGCTTTTTTATATTATTGGTCATGTGGATATCGGCGCATGTATGCTTCCTAAATACATGCGGGAGAAAAAATCTAAAAAAATGAAAAAGTGGAATTTTAAAGATTTATGCTAGAATCATGGAGACAGACAAAGTGCATAAGAGTCTGTAGTGTGTGTTTTAGGTCATTTCCACATGTTGAAATGTCAAGAAATGCTGCGACATTTGAAGCTAACTGGTTACTTACTATGAAAAGGGCTCTCGAGAGGCACTATGAAAGTTAAATTACAGATTAACATTTGTATAAATTTTAAATTTAGTACTCCTCGAATCTAAATTCCTGTACATTTAGAACAATATTTCATAATGTTTTACATTCACTCAGTCTGGAGGTCATACACAACGTCCAAAGTTGAGTATTTTTCGGTACAACATGGACTCCAGCAGTGGTTTCAGAGTAACAAGACGCTATTTTCGCAGCCTTTGTGCACATATGCAGTCTAATTTGATACTACGTAACAGGGCGCTGCCGGCGAACTGAGGCCCAAATAAACTTTCATATGAACGCTCTGCGTAGTCTGTAAATTGCAGAGACGCTTGATTAAATTTTTAATTTTTGAAACTAGATTGCCTTTTATATGAGGGCTCGGGAGAAACGCTATATTTAGTTTCTGGAGGTACAAAATATTTTCAAATTCCTTTCTGTCAACATGAGAGTAGAAGAATCCCACACTACGATCATCGTGTCGATTGAGTACTTTTATTTTACAGTTGGTCTTAGCTCTCATTTCCTTCATCTTATCATATTAAGTAGGTAGTTTCAATTGTTTGTATATCAAATATGTGGCGTCCATATCTGCGATTTAGGCTTAAAACGCTACGGTCGCAGGTTCGAGTCCTGCCTCGGGCATGGATGTGTGTGCTGTCCTTAGGTTAGTTAGGTTTAAGTAATTCTAAGTTCTAGGCGACTGATGACCTTGGAAGTTAAGTCCCATAGTGCTCAGAGCAATTTTAACCATTTAGGCTTAAAACCGTTAGTAATTTCCTAAAATAGCCAGTTCGATTTATGAGAAGCTTTAAAACACTTCTGTTCATTTAGAGCTTGTACTAGACGAAACAGATCGACTACGACGTAAATACCGTCATGTCTATAAATCAATGGATACGAGTCTCCGATACAAGAAATCAGTTAAATATTACTCTTTTGACTTGTTGTGGTGTTTCTTACTTTGTATTACATTTATATTGTTACTCATTTAGAAGGGAATAAACTGAAAGATTTCTTTTTGTTAAACAGAATTGTTAGCTTGTCAAGTCTAGATATAAAAATGATCAGATAAATAACATATGGAAACTCAAGACGTAGCGTACCCAGCTTCAGTTATTACGCCTTTATTCCTCTTCTCACCATGCTATTATTAGTCAGAACAAATATCATTCTCGCTGGTAAACATAAACGTCCGTATCCAAATGTAACACACATTTGACTGGATAAAAACACAGATTGACTGAGATGGTTGTGGTCTCCATCGTAGAGCCAGTTAGTTTCCTACAGGCCACACATTGTTCCACAGTCATTTGTCTCCCCACATTCTTTTTTCTGTGTAAGCCCATTTTGTTTGAACTTAGTAATGGCAATGCAACAAATGTCGTATTCAGTCTTTAAAATATTAAAATATTTGAGTATCTAAGAGAGAAAATTAGTCCTTTTTCTGTTTCGAATATATGCGCTACTATCTTTATAGCGCTAATACTCTGATATGCAGATAGCTTACTAGAAAACCGAAACGAGTGAACAAGAAATCATTGTGTTGTGATACTAACGCTGTCAAAAATGGTTCAGTGGTATCTCCAAGCATAACACCTCTTTTTAATTGTGGATATGATTTTTCTATCTTCATTCTGTCATGGGTATCGTAAATATTTGTATTGATTTTTATTTCCATCCATCTCTTTTCGACTGTTCTATCTAGGAGCTAGCCTATCTAGGAACTACTATTTTCTATGTTTCTCACGAATGATCAACCGTTCTTGCAATTCTCCTTTCAGAAAACTTTGATCCTGTGTGAATCAATATGTTTTTAAATGATGACAATCAAATTCTTATTTCATCTACTTTTGCAGGAACTGTGTCAAAAACTTGCTCAGCATATACGCCTAGGAGAATATCTTGTGTATTACGTAGAGGAGTCAGAAGATACGTCTATAATTTTCTTATGTCTTGGCTGTCTCCTATCTTGTGAAGTAAAAGTAAAATAGCGTCTTATATGTTTGTGTAATTGTTTTACAATACAGATATTGTGTAAGTAAATTTCCAACTTACTTTTGTACCTTTTTCCCATAGTTTCGAACTTTTTTGTGCAACACTGTTACCGAATGTCATCTTTCCTTTGTTCACACCTCAAGTGACTTTATGGGTCATACATAACGTCAATCGAGTGCTAACATTATCATTACTAATATTTCTGAACAGTTTTGTTTAATTCATCAGCTCAGTATACGATCCTATTTCCATTTCCTTGTAAATATCGGGTTCTTTTTAACAGCTGCCTTGTTCCATTTGATCATTTATCTTCGTTATATATGCTACATCATTTGCTATTTGCCAAATATAATTTTGAAACAGTAACTGCCGAACCAATAGGGCCGTTTTTCTTTTGTATGAACATAATTAATAGCCGGCCAAGGTGGCCGAGCGGTTCTAGGTGCTACAGTCTGGAACCGTGTGGCCGCTACGGTCGCAGGTTCGAATCCTGCCTCGGGCATGGATGTGTGTGATGTCCTTAGGTTAGTTAGGTTTAAGTAATTCTAGGGGACTGATGACCTCAGAAGTTAAGTCCCATAAAAAACACATAATTAATACGATTTCGACAAAAGGCCTACTGCCCTTTGAATTTATTCGCAATTTCAAGACGGGGGTAGATTTTGCAGGGTACAATCGCTGTTGACAATAAATCTGTCCACCACTTTAGCTGCTCGCTCTGCTGACGTCACCGTAGGCTTACTTTGGGGGGATACGTCACACGAGAAGTTGCTGCTCGAGTAAAGTACATACTAGTACTGTATCTTCACCTAGTGTCGACCTCTGTGACGTGTGTATCGCTGTATTTCGCTCTCTGTATCCCTCGCAGATGTAGCGGTTACTGGCTGTAATATAAATGTTTCCAGAGGAGGCTAGGTACTTCATGCTTGCGTTCTTGTGAAATCGTTTAATTTGGCACCTAAACGTCGAGCAGTTCCTTCCATACAGTAACACGCGCCTGTGGTACATACTCAATCAGCTAATTGCTCTGTATTACAGATCCATCCCTTGCATATCCTCTTCTATATGTGGGAACGACCACTTGCTGCTTCCGAGCTGTAGCCCTGCTCACGTATTGTAATACAGGTCTTTAGAGTAAATATCGTAATTCAAATTTACTTTAAGTGATTAAAAAATAATAATAAAATGTTTGCCACATTTTGATGAAATGTGGTCTGTCCAGGGACTGACTAGCTGTTGTTCTCTATGTACGCGGTATCTATTGTCCATAGTGATTAGCTAGTAATGGTAGCGTCAAAGTAAAATTAGGAAGCTGAAGTCAGACAAGCGAATCATTTGATTAAATATTTAAGCATCAAACCGGAAGAATGTCCATTTAATATAGAGTGGAAAATAAGGGTGTCGCAAAAATGGCGGTAGATAGAGGAATCAGTGCGAGGATCCCACTCAGAATTTGAAAACTGACTCGACTGTAAACTGACATGCCTTGAGAAACTGTCTGTGGAAAGCAGCATGCAAATCACGACATCTCAAGCATTCCTGGGTTCATTTGTGATAGATCCCCAAGCTGGCCCTGTATAGGTGCTAGATTTACTGTCACATTGTCTTTGTCAATAGCGGTCCCAATCTGCAATTATAGCCATTAAACGATATCGACACTTTATAAGCACATCTACGAATATTCCTGCAGAATGATGACGTTTCTTCTGCAGCAAGTTGAAATTTTCCTGGGAGGCGGGTAGCATGAAACGTGGAAACTCTACCAGTGTTCTCATCCTGTTTCTTGTTACGGCGTTTAACAACGTGGGCTGGGGGTCCCCTAGCGACTTCTCTGTTGGGCCATAAATCACACAAATACACACATCAAAAAAAGTTTGGCATCGCCCAGGTTCTCAGCGCTCCTGAAGGCAGACGTCGAATGTGGATGTTGCATCACAGACACAGTCCCTTTGACTGTTCATGGATGTCACAAAAGTCTCCAAAAGATGTAAACAACCATGCATGAGCAGCACCTATTAGACAGAGGGGTCCGAAAGTTCCAGTCATTCCACCAGGAAGGAGGTACATGGCTCGAGTTGTCTATATCTACATCTACGTTATTACTCTGCTGTTCACAATAAAGTTCCTGACAGAGGGTTCAATGAACCACCTTCAAGCTGTCTCTCTACCGTTCCAACTCGAACGCCGCGTGGGAAAAACGAGTACTTAAATTTTTCGGTGCGAGCAATGATTTCTCTTATTTTATCGTGATGATAATTTCTCCCTATTTAGGTGGGTGCCAACACAACGTTTCCGCAATAGGAGGACAAAATTGGTGATTGAAATTTCATGAGAAGATCCCGTCGCAACGAAAATCGCCTTTGTTTTAATGATAACCACTCCAATTCATGTACCATGTCTGTGACCCCAACTCCCCCACTTCGCGATAATACAAAACGAGCTGCCCTTCTTTGTACTTTTTCGATGTCATCCGTCAGTCCCATCTGATGCGGATCCCACACCGCACAGCAATAATGTAAGACAGCTACTTAATGGTCTCCTATGTCGTTAATATAGATCAGGAACAACACAGGGGGAACGCCGGACATTATTTCTGTTTTACTCGATGTTCTTCCGTCGATTACTGCGAACTGTGATGACCTTTTTGACAAGAAATCACGAATCTAGTAGAACAACTGAGGTGGTATTCCATAGGCACGCACTTTGGTTAGAAGACGCTTGTAAGGAACGGTGTCGAAAGCCTTCTGGAAATCTACAAGTAGGGAATCAATTTGACATCCCCTGTCGATAGCATTCATTACTTAATGAGTATAAAGGGCTTGTTGTGTTACACAAGAATGATATTTTCTTGATCCATGCTGACTACGTGTCAATAAATCGTTTTCTTCGAGATACTTCATAATGTTCGAATACAGTATATGTTCCACAACCCTACTGGAAATCGACATTAGTGATATCGGCCTGTAATTCAACGGATTACTCCACTTCTCTTTCTTTGTATTGGTTTGACTTGTGCAATTTACCAGTCTTTAGGAACGGATGTTTCTGTGAGCGAGCGGTTGTATATAATTGTGAAATATGGAGCTATAGTATCAGCATACTCTGAGAGGAACCTGACTAGTATACAATCTGGACCGGAAGCCTTGTTTTTTTAAGTGATTTATACTGCTTTGTGACACCGAGGATATCTATTTCATTGTTTCTCATCTTGGCAGTTGTTCTTGACTGGAACTCGGGAATATTTTCTTCGCCTTCTTTGGTGAATGAGTTTCGGAATATCGTGTTTAATAGCTCTGCTTTAGTGGCACTGTCGTCAGTGATTTCACCGTTGTTATCACGCAGTGAAGGTTTTGATTGCGTCTTGCCACTGGTGTGCTTTATGTATGACCAGAATATCTTTGGATTTTTTGTCATATTTAGAGACAGAGTTTCGTTGTGGAAATTACTGAAAGCATTTCGCATTGATGTACGCGCTGTGCTTCGATCTTCTGCAAAACTTTGCCAGTCTTGGGAATTTTGCGTTGATTTAAATTTTCCATGCTTTTTTCGCTGCTTCTGCAACAGCGACCGGATCCGTTTTGTGTACCATGGGGGATCAGTATCATCACTTATCAATTTATGCAGTTCAACCATGCCTAGACGGTCAAAACCGCGGTTCGATCGCGTCCGCATTGTTACTTTGTGCCAGCGAGGGCTCTCAACAAGGGAAGTGCCCAGGCGTCTCTGAGTGAACCAAAGCGGCGTTGTTCGAACATGCAGGAGAGACAGGAACAGTCGATAACATGCCTCGCTCAGGCCTCCCAAGGGCTGTTACTGCAGTGGATGACCGCTACCTACGGATTATGGCTCGGAGGAACCCTGACAGCAACGTCAACCTTGTTGAATAATGTGTATGCGATGGTATCTGTGACACAGATTTGAATTTTAGGATGGGGACTGATTTTATGTGTGTAATATGAAGAAAAAAATCTCGGTCCGCTATTTTCCTCAGCTCGTGGAATCCACACGCACAATCGCCCATGACGTGCAAGCCTTTGTGTAGCAAGAATAAAATGAAACTCGTGCGAATAGCAACAACGCACTCCAAGGATGACCGCCTGATTAGTCGACTGTTTTTGCCATGTACGTAGCATCATCGCTCGTGGTCAGAGCTTGTACAGTCCGTAAGCCCGTAGCTGCTGATTAATTGCAGTCTTCGAGGTCAGGACAAGGGCTTCTTGTACGGCTGGTAATGAGGTCATTAGGGACACAGAAAAAGCACACGGAGGCGTGTGCAGTACAGGTTTCGCAACTCGCATAACTCGTTGAACCTGCAGAAAATCTGACGACATTCCTATCATTATCGTAAAATAAGGCTCTCTACATTTGAGGCAAAGTTTTTTGAGTACGTTGCCTATATTTTTATCTCACAGCTACTTGAGAAGTTGCATACATAGGGTGGATGAGATTCCTGCCCGTTGCCATAGTCTGAGAAAGAAGATCTTAAAACCAAAAACATCCGGAAATCATCTAGACTGAATAAAATTTCCAGGTGTCCTTGTACTTTGTATTCTTTCATTCGTAGACTGATTACCCATCCTTCGTCGGAGATCAGTAGTTTGTTTTACGACGTGCAGCGTGTCATAAGTTTAATTTTAATCATTTTCTTCAGTTTTCTTTGGGTTATTTCCTCCACAGAGACCCAGCGCCAATTAAGAGCACCATATACTTCTTCATAATCGAAATGTTGACGGACGACACCAGACTTCTGCGAAGAATTTGTTGATTTTTCCTATCTGCATTAAAGTGCAACCATCCGTATACGGCTCAACCATGGTGGTAACATTTTACGATCAAAATTATACCAACTTCTCTGCTTAAGAATGGTAAATCACTTTGTTTCCGAAGTATATTCACATAGCAGATTCGTCTAAATAGTTAGATGTAATGTGGGTGTACATGATTATTTCTTGATGTAGCAACAAATTAGACTTAAGATTTTCATAATATCAGCGCAGCTGCTATTACGTTGCTAAAGGAACCAGACATAAGCCAACGCTGCTGCACAGCAACCTTTGTTAACTTCTGTATATATATCAATTACTACAAAATACATACAAGATTTTTAAAAAATCTCTCACTCTGATCACTTTCCGTTACATAACTATGGTAATTTTCACTGATGGATCGCATAAGCTTTCTTCTTTTGGGAAATTGTGGAACTGATTTGTAGTAACTTCACTTCGTGGTAATACTGTCAGCACCACTTCAGTTTAGCGTCGTATTTTCTTTTTAGTTTTAGCGCAGTAGGACCCATTCGTTGAAATATCTCTCTAATACAAAACGCTTAACGTAATTCCACCTAAATATTTTCAGTACAAATCACCACAAAGAAACAGCTCCATTTTCAAATAACAACTTCAAGATAGTTTGTTTTCCATCACAATGTACAACATATGCCCCATGTCAAAAACTTTAATTGAAGTTGTAACAGGCATGCGAAAGCAAGCGTGGCTCAATCAGAACTGAACTCACATGAACGTCTTACAGGTTCAATTATTTTTTTATTATTAAAGCAATAGTGGCAGAAATGTTAAATAGCCTTGTTTCCTCTCACGATAGACGGCCATTGACCCATTGACGATTGTATTCTGCGAAGCCAAATCCCCGTGCTACCAAAGAACAGGCGTGAGCTCCCGCTCCATCTCTGCGTCGCTCATGGAACGAAGAAACCGCAAAACAGAGTCTGTAATTTTTTATACTTAATTACTGCCATTGTAAAGCAACATTAACTTGCATACAGAACACATAATGCAGCACACCTTACCATATATTGTGGAGGTGGCACATCTACGTAGTGGTACAGCATCACGTGTTGCATGGAAGTTACATGATAACATCCAGAAGAAAAACTTCCCTCGATTCTTTTTTCAAATAGTCTTAACCCGTTAACAATCTCTAGAAAGCGAAAATGATCTCTACTGTATTGAAATTACGTGAATGTAGTAAAAGATGAAGAAGAACAATGATAAATGATCACACGATAAAATTTTTAGAGCTGCAAAACGTTGGCTTACCAATTAATTATTCTGTAGCGTACTATGTAACAACTGAAGACGCAGAAAATAATCACATATGCTCTCTACCAACGAATTTCTACAGAAATATACAGAACTCCATGAAAAATTAGACAGAATATGCTACCTACATGTTAAAGTTGTAGGACTACACTTGGAAAGGATGGAATATACAGTTCAAATTCGTATGAAACTTCCAGAAAATAACTTAATGAATCGAAAGTATGTTGTCAGACATTGCTCCCACTGTTGTGTGAAGCCCAAACATCTGTAAATGTTGGAAAATTTCTTGTACTAACGTTGTTTAGTCAACATGAAATTGTGAAAATGACAGAATGACAAGAGGCCGGTGTTTTACACAGACATATTAGCTATGTACACAGCTCAGTCGGTTCAATTGTTTACGCGGGCCAGGGTAATCCGTGGACGCATATAAGCTTCACCATTTTCTGAAGGGCTGAAAAGTTGGTAAGCAACCAAGTGTTACCGGAAAAATACCAAAATGGGATAACTGTTTATCGTTTCTCAATTTTGTTTCACTGTGATATCCATTTGAACAAAATAACAAAAGTATTTACAAAATAAAGTAGTACACCATATTTATAGGTCCCTCTCTGTAGATATTAGTTCCGCTTAATACTCGGGTGCAAGCTACATAATAGCTGTCCGAGAGTGAAGACTCTATGTAGGTGTCTTCACAGAAAAAGCAGCTATGAATAGTGACTGAAGGCAATGGAATGTGAAAGGCAAGTCTATGGTACAAGGCGGATCTTGAAGATGACTTCCCCTTTACCCAAGTATGACTTCAGCTACACTCCGATTTACGGATTTTAATAACAACCCCATTCCAGTTCACAGACTGGTTATCTACAACTTCGGCAGTAGCCATTATTGTCAGGAATCTCTCTGTGAAAAATTGAAACGGCGTTCCTAGCAGGGTGGTTTCTAAAAGAGAACAAGCTGCCCTACATCGTTCCCTTACCGAATAGATCTCATAGTACTGCAGGCGTGGTTCGTCCTTGTACTCACATTCACAGTGCAGCAGAACAGACGTCATGGTAGATTAAGGGAGAAATCAGCTTAAATAAGAGTTGACTTCAGGCTCAGTTACTAGATTTTGATAAAAATCCACAAATACGTTAGCAAAGAAGCTCAGATGATTCATCAAGATAAAGGCTCCGAAATAGACGGGAAAAGTGCCTGAATACAAGATAGTTACTCCTGAAGATGGAGGCCAGGTTCACTGAATAATAATAAAAATACACACACACACACACACACACACACACACACACACATACATACACACAGATACACACACACACACACACACACACACACACACACACACACACACACTCACACAAATAACAGGTCACGTGCAAAATGAGGAAATAAAGAACATAATTGAGAGGGAGCGCGAGAGAGGTGGTGGCCTGGTGATGGAACGTGGCAGTAGAAAATGGCAGACTACCTTTGGTGCGGCGTGGAGGAGGGGTCAGTGGTTCGGGTTCGATCGTAAAATTACGAGATGTCGTCGTAATCCCGGATAATCCGACTGTTGCGGCTAGCGAGCAGCAAGAGCATTAACTGTTTCTCCAAATAAACAACACTCTTTTATCGACTTTCTGCTGGCTGTAGCACTCAGTAAAACTGTCGTAACGCGACGCTTAAACTGTGGGGCCATGTGTTCTGGAGACTGACATCCAACCACCAAAAACGAAACTTGACGGCAGGAGAACTCGTGTCCCATTGAGGTAGAGCTTTTGCTGTGGTAGTTGCCTTAAACCTCGAGTTTCGAGACCCACAGTAACTCAGTGGGAACAACACCCTTCCGTGTTTCCTCGTTATGCATATATTTGGGGTAGCCTATCCGACCTACCTCACGCTGTATAGGAATTTGTGACTGTGGTGTCAGCGCCAGACACCACACTTGCTAGGTGGTAGCCTTTAAATCGGCCGCGGTCCATTAGTATACGCCGGACCCGCGTGTCGCCACTGTCAGTGATTGCAGACCGAGGCCTCTACACATCATAGCCAACTGAACTGTGCTCATTTGACAGTTTTGAGGAGGGTGCTTAGTTACGGTTAGGAATCATTGGCTTCTTCTGACCTCGGTTAGACGATAAATCAGTCTAATCTAAAGGCCGTAAATTCAACTAAATACCGAGAAATTACAACTACGAACAATTTAAACTGGAAAGAGCACACAGAACATGTTGTGGGGAAGGCAAACCAAAAACTGCCTTTTATTGGCAGAACACTTAGAAAATTTAACAGATCTACTAAAGAGACTGCCTATATTACACTTGTCCTCTTTTGGAGTACTAATGCGCAGTCTGGGATCCTTACCAGATAGGATTAACAGAGTACATCGAAAAGTTCAACGAAGAACAGCACGTTTTGTATTATCGCGAAATAGGGGAGAGATTGTCACGGACGTGATACAGGATTTGGGATGGTCACCATTAAAAAAAGGACTTTCTTTGTTGCGGTGGAACCTTTTCACGAAATTTCAGTCACAAACTTTCTGCTGCGAATGCGCAAATATTTTGTTGACGTAGACCTACATAGAGAGCAGAGATCATCAACATAAAATAAGGAAAATCAGAGCTCGCACGGGAAGATACAGGTGCTCGTTATTCCCGCGCGCTGTTCAGGAGTGGAATAATAGAGAATTATTGTGAAGGTGGTACGACGAACCTCTGCCAGGCACTTAAGTGTCATTTGCGGAGTATCCGTGTAGATGTAGGTATAACGCTCAAAACCAATTTCCTGCCACCTCTATCGGGTATTCAAGTCCGAAAGACCTTTCAAACTTAGCGCAAAGGGCTCCCTTATAACGGAAAATATCATCTTAGAGGAACAATGACTGACTTCTGAATTAATAACAGTGTTGAGCAGCGAATATTAACAGACAATAACTCTGTGTTTAGGCGCTGTTGCTGCCTGTTTGGAATCTCCTGTTCATCCTCGTAAACACATAAAATCACGAATCAAAACATAACCAGAACTATTACTTATAGGACTGTCATGCTAGTCTCAAAGACCTGTTAATCGTTGATTAACCTACTTCCGATGTGGACAGTGTGACATCACATTGTGACCTCAGGAGCTGCTTCTCCTGCAAGTGACACACTGCTTGATATCTACCTTCCTGTTCACGTCTGCAAACGTATTTGATTTCTTTGACTGACTTACAATTGACATTGCTAACATGCACATGAACTATATTAATCGTGATGTGTCTAAATGGTAGGCGTACAATCAATTTCTTGCCAGTTTGCTTAGTACCCCCATAGACTGCTGTAATTAATTTGAGATGTGAATACATCGTCGGTTAGAGCGCGCTCGTGTAAAGAATAGTCACCGGATGTAACTACACTGTCTTCCTCTTTGATCACGTTTTATACATAATATGTCGCCGAACGCTTCTTAGACGACTCTGTACAATGAACAACGAAAAAGGTACTTAGTTCCGTCAAAAAGACGGTCACCTTATTAATTTAGCAGCTATAAATACAAAAATTTTTGGAAATGAGACACACTGTAACTCAGTGAGAACAACACCCTTCCGTGTTTCCTCGTTATGCATATTTTTGGGGTAGCCTATCTGACCTACCTCACGCCGTATAGGAATTTGTGACCATCCAGTGTACTTAAAACTATTTCCGCAACGTTTTCATGAAATTTTATCTGTGAAGATTGTAAAGAAACTGGTTCACTACTTCTGAAAGAAAAACCTTTTAAATAATAAAACAAGGCCTATACAAGGAATCTGACTACCCCTGTTAGTCATGGAAAAAAAAAATTGGCGTAGTCTTTGTCAGAACGTGCAGAACCTTATGTGGGGCCAATAAGACGTCAATTTTAATCTAAATATGGTATGCCAATGTAATAAAAAATAAATTAGGTAATTCAGTACAATTATTATATAGATGCCATAAATCACTTTAACGGGGGCCAAATGATCAACTAAAGTCAATATAATTCCAGTAAACCTTCTGAAAGAAAAACCTTTTAAATAATAAAACAAGGCCTATACAAGGAATCTGACTACCCCTGTTAGTCATGGAAAAAGAAATTTGGCGTAGTCTTTGTCAGAACGTGCAGAATCTTATGTGGGGCCAATAAGACGTCAATTTTAATCTAAATATGGTATGCCAATGTAATAAAAAATAAATTAGGTAATTCAGTACAATTATTATATAGATGCCATAAATCACTTTAACGGGGGCCAAATGATCAACTAAAGTCAATATAATTCCAGTAAACCTGCAAAAGTAAACATAATTATTGTAGGGGCCTACATAGACATCGCGCATCTCCTAGATTCCCACGAAATACATAATTTTGTTTTGAGGCTGACAGCCAATGAAAAAGTAGGTGCAAAAATACTATTGGTCAGTTTTCAAGCAGTAATGGCGGACAGCATCAGCTGGTAATATACGTAATTTTATGGTAGCTAATTTCACTGCACAAAATGGCTCAAATGGCTCTGAGCGCTATGGGACTTAACATCTGAGGTCATCAGTCCCCTAGAACTTAGAACTACTTAAACCTTACTAACCTAAGGACATAACACATATCCATTCCCGAGGCAGGATTCGAACCTGTGACCGTAGCGGTCGCGCGGTTCCAGAGTGAAGCGCCTAGAACCGCTCGGCCACAACGGCCGGCACTGCACAAAAAATAAAATATGTACTCCCTCCAAAAGAAGTTACACGCAAACATTAAAATAAAATTATGAAGAGCAGCAAAATGTCTGAGAAGAAGTTTGAAAGAAAATTATTAATTGAACTTTAATTTGGTGGGTTTTCAACATTGTCAACAACACGAAATAATGGAAAGAATATTTATTGGAACTAGACAAAATTGAACCCTGATACTGTGACAGTATTTTTAAAATAGATAGTTTAACTGCAATGGTCTTTAATTTTGAAATGAGTGAGAGCGTAATAATTTTCTTTTAATGTCTTAACTGTTGCTGCAGGCAGTGCGATGACGTCAGTGGTGGTCCACGCGGACGATGTGTGATGTTAATCCTGGTTCGTGGCGTGAAGATAATGATGGATCCTCCTGTTTCATTAATATTCCAGTTACGGTGGTGGTCCACGTCACTGTTGTAGTCGAATCAGCTGGCAGCACTGGCGCGATAATAATAGTTCCAGTGCGTGCGTTGTCGTTACGCGCGCGACGTTTTATTATTAAAAGTTTATTAATCAAGCTGTGCGGGTAGGTCGGAATTATGCAGTGTCTTTAGTATTTACGATAGATGCCGGTTAACGCCAATACTTCGCACAGTTCTTTCACCGTGTTGGCGCAGGAAAACAGTCACATGTGTTTATCACTATAACAGTCCGTTAAATATCAGTTCAGTTTACGTCGTCGTCTTTAAGACAGTTTGGATGATATGATAAATGTTTCTTGATCAAATCGCAGCACTGTTCTTTCACTTAACATTTTGTTTTTTACCACTGGCACGCAATTCAGTTAGTGTCTCCACACGACAATGGTGTCTGGTTCACGGCTAATTGTCACAAGTTCACACAGTATGTAAAATCGTCACCGCAAACGCTCGATATATTTTTCAGGTTTTACTGTTCACTTAATAATGCACGATCTCGTATTAATACAGCGGACGCGCTGTAATTAATTCTTCCTCCGCGTATCACCGTCTTTCACGCCGAACTTTGCAACGTTTCTCCACGGGCGAACCGGCCACGATACCACAACAACTCGCACGCTCTCTATCGATAGTCGTTCGCTCTCTCTCTCTCTCTCTGACACAGCACTTCTCCTAGCCTAACCAAAGATTTACAAAGCATATAAAACCAGAACACTCATATTCGTACAATATAAAACAGTAGCAAAATGAATGAAGAAACAATGTGACGTATTAACAAATAAAGAATAGTTGAAATATTAGATACATACGTACTATGACAAGGTAATGCGCAAAAGAAAAAAAAATATTATCGACTTTCGGGGTAAGCAATGTCTTTACAAGGTGCGTGTAACGAAATATCACTTGGAGATATTTTAGCAATCTGATGGAAACTATGCCTCACATTTGGTTGCATAGGCTTACAGACGGATCCGAAGTTGTTCTAGGCTTCGGAATTATTGTCATTCAATTTCCGTTAACTTCTAACCGCTCCCTCCGTTCCTGTGGTGTTATAGTAACAACTGCCAATTGCAGTCGCTGTTGTAATTCTTTCAGAAAGAGCAAACTGCCTTTTTTTTGTAAGTCATTCTAAATTATTACGCTTTCTTCGCTTACATATTTATTATTCACCCATAATGGACCAGTTGCGGCCCATTACCTGTGCTATTTGTCACAGCCAATAAAATAAAATAGTTAACACCAACACAAATACAGTACCACATCATTAAAACGAGATTTTATGGGAACCACGGTACATTCTACATGTCACCCGTTTACAAGTCACCTTTTTTCCCGTAGGGGTGATGGACTTCCCTCATTGTCACAGTACTTTTATACCATTTAGTAGGTCAGTGTACCTACTGTTGAAATTTTTAGACTGTGGATATCCAGTGGTGCAGGAAACATCAAACCTCAAATAGGCTGATTCCCTCCAACTACTGGTGTTCTTTTCATAAATCAGAATAATTTCAAATGTGATGAGAAAATACAAAAATTGCTGGTCTTGATTTGTTATACCAAGTAAGCACAATAAGGTCAAATGTCTTTAAAGAGATTAAAAACATTTTGTTCTTGTAATTTACTGGCGAATGTTTGAAGGTGAATCGACAGGAGAAAATTCACTTAAAAAATTAGAATTTGAATTGCTCTTGCCTCCATAACGACACAGATGTTGTTGTTGTAGTGGTCTTCAGTCCTGAGATTGGTTTGATGCAGCTCTCCATGCTGCTCTATCCTGTGCAAGCTTCTTCATCTCCCAGTACCTACTGCAACCTACATCCTTCTGAATCTGCTTAGTGTATTCAACTCTTGGCCTCCCTCTACGATTTTTACCCACAACACTGCCCTCCAGTACTATATTGCTGATCCCTTGATGCCTCAGAACATGTCCTACCAACCGATCCCTTCTTCTAGGGAAGTTGTGCCACAAACTCCTCTCTTCCCCAATCCTATTCAATACCTCTTCATTACTTACGTGATCCACCCATCTAATCTTCAGCATTCTTCTGTGGCACCACATTTCGAAAGCTTCTATTCTTTTCTTGTCCAAACTATTTATAGTCCATGTTTCACTTCCATACATGGCTACACTCCATACAAATACTTTCAGAAACGACTTCCCGACACTTAAATCTATACTCGATGCTAACAAATTTCTCTTCTTCAGGAACGCTTTTCTCGCCATTGCCAGTCTACATTTTATATCCTCTCTACTTCGACCATCATCAGTTATTTTGCTCCCCAAATAGCAAAACTCCTTTACTACTTTGAGTGTCTCATTTCCTAATGTAATTCCCTCAGCATTACCCGCCTTAATTCGACTACATTCCATTATCCTCGTTTTGCTTTTGTTAATGTTCATCTTATACCCTCCTTTCAAGACACTCTCCATTCCGTTCAACTGCTCTTGCAAGTCCTTTGCTGTCTCTGACAGAATTACAATGCCATCGGCGAACCTTAAAGTTTTTATTTCCTCTCCATTTCCCTACTGCGAATTTTTCTTTTGTTTGCTTCACTGCTTGCTCAATATACAGATTGAATAACATCGGGGAGAGGCTACAACCCTGTCTCACTCCCTTCCCAACCACTGCTCCCTTTCATGTCCCTCGACTCTTATAACTGCCATCTGCTTGCGTAAATAGCCTTTCGCTACCAGTATTTTACCCCTGCCACCTTCAGAATTTGAAATAGAGTATTCCAGTCAACATTGTCAAAAGCTTTCTCTAAATCTACAAATGCTAGAAACGTAGGTTTGCCTTTTCTTAATCTAGCTTCTATGATAAGTCGTAGGGTCAGTATTGCCTCACGTGTTCCCATATTTCTACGGAATCCAAACTCATCTTCCCTGAGGTCGGCTTCTACCAGTTTCTCCATTCGTCTGTAAAGAATTCGCGTTAGTATTTTCCAGCCGTGACTTATTAAACTGATATTTGGGTAATTTTCACATCTGTCAACACCTGCTTTCTTTGGGATTTGTATTATTAAATTCTTCTTGAAGTCTGAGGGTATTTAGAATGTGTCATACATCTTGCTCGCTAGATGGCAGAGTTTTGTCAGGACTGACTCTTCCAAGGCTATCAATAGTTCTAATGGGATGTTGTCTACTCCCAAGGCCAGTTACTCTTTCAGTGCTCTGTCAAACTCATCACGCAGTATCATATTTCCCATTTCATCTTCATCTACATCCTCTTCCATTTCTATAATATTGCCCTCAAGTACATCACCCTTCTATAGACCCCCTATATACTCCTTCCACCTTTCTGCTTTTCTTTCTTTGCTTAGAACTGGGTTTCCATCTGAGCTCCTGATATTCACACAAGTGGTTCTCTTTTCTCCAAAAGTCTGTTTAATTTTCCTGTAGGCATTATCTATCTTACCCATAGTGATACGTGCCTCTACATCCTTACATTTGTCCTCTAGCCATGCCTGCTCAGCCATTTTTCAATTCCTGTCGATCTCATTTTTGAGACGTTTGTATTCCTTTTTGCCTGATTCATTTACTGCGTTTTTATATTTTCTCCTTTCATAAATTAAATTCAATCTCGCTTCTGTTACCCAAGGATTTGTATTTGCCCTCGTCTTTTTACCTACTTGATCCTCTGCCACCTTCACTATTTCATCCCTCAAAGCTACCCATTCTTCTTCTACTGTATTTCTTTACCCATTCCTGTCAATCGTTCCCTAATGTTCTCCCTGAAGCTCTCTACAACCTCTGGTTCTGTCAGTTTATCCAGATCCCATCCCCTTAAATTCCCACCTTTTTGCAGTTTCTTCAGTTTTAATCTACAGTTCATAACCAATAGATTGTGGTTAGAGTCCACATCTGCCCCTAGAAATGTTTTACAATTTAAAACCTGGTTCCTAAATCTCTGTCTTACCGTTATATAATCTATCTGAAACCTGTCAGTATCTCCAGACTTCTTCCATGTGTACAACCTTCTTTTATGATTCTTGACCCAAGTGTTAGCTATGATTAAGTTACGATCTGTGCAGAATTCTACCTGGCGACTTCCTTTTTCATTTCTTACCCCCAATCCATATTCACCTACTACTTTTCCGGCTCTTCCTTTTCCTACTGTCGAATTCCAGTCACCCATGACTATTAAATTTTCGTCTCCCTTCGCTATCTGAATAATTTCTTTTATCTCATCATACATTTCTTCAATTTCTTCATCATCTGCAGAGCTAGTTGGCATATAAACTTGTACTACTGTCATAGGTGAGGGCTTGGTGTCTATCTTGCGCACTATTATGGGTTCACTATGTTGTTAGTAGTAGCTTATCCGAACTCCTATTTTTTTTTAATTCATTATTAAACCTACTCCTGCATTACCCCTATTTGATTTTGTATTTATAACCCTGTATTCACCTGACCAAAAGTCGTGTTCCTCCTGCCACTGAACATCGATATCTCCCACTATATCTAACTTTAACCTATCCATTTCCCTTTTTAAACTTTCTAACCTACCTGCCCGATTAAGGGATCTGATATTCCACGCTTCGATCCGTAGAACGACAGTTTTCTTTCTCCTGTTAACCACGTCCTCTTGAGTAGTCCCCGCCCGGAGGTCCCAAATGGGGGACTATTTTACCTCCGGAATATTTTACCCAAGAGGACGCCATCATCATTTAACCATACAGTAAAGCTGCATGCCCTCGGGAAAAATTACTACTGTAGTTTCCCCTTGCTGTCAGCCGTTCGCAGTATCAGCACAGCAAGGCACAGATATAGTGCATATAAATATTGCTGTAGGAGACTACCTTTCAGATATACAGAACCGTGGCAAAGTTTATTTTGAATTAGCCGCTTGGACGCAACCAACGAAAAGTGGAAAAATGTCGGAATGGGAAAGCCCGATTTGTTACATTATTTTATACTCTTTCAATGAACTGTTTGTAGAGAATCAGTAGTAACAGATGGGAAATTTGGCCCGAGAAATAATTTTTTTTTAATTGCGACTGGACAATTAATGACACGAAAACCATGGATATGAATGAAGTTCAAAAATATATGTGAAGAGTTTTGAGACTTCGAAATAACAGCTGGAAGTACAGGGTGTTTCAAAAATGACCGGTATATTTGAAAAGGCAATAAAACTAAACGAGCAGCGACAGAAATACACCGTTTGTTGCAATATGCTTGGGACAACAGTACATTTTCAGGCAGACAAACTTCCGAAATCACAGTAGTTACAATTTTCAAAAACAGATGGCGCTGCGGTCTGGGAAACTCTATAGTACGATATTTTCCACATATCCACCATGCGTAGCAATAATATGGCGTAGTCTCTGAATTAAATTACCCGAAACCTTTGACAACGTGTCTGGCGGAATGGCTTCACATGCAGATGAGATGTACTGCTTCAGCTGTTCAATTGTTTCTGGATTCTGGCGGTACACCTGGTCTTTCAAGTGTCCTCACAGAAAGAAGTCACAGGGGTTCATGTCTGGCGAATAGGGAGGCCAATCCACGCCGCCTCCTGTATGTTTCGGATAGCCCAAAGCAATCACACGATCATCGAAATATTCATTCAGGAAATTAAAGACGTCGGCCGTGCGATGTGGCCGGGCACCATCTTGCATAAACCACGAGGTGTTCGCAGTGTCGTCTAAGGCAATTTGTACCGCCACAAATTCATGAAGAATGTCCAGATAGCGTGATGCAGTAATCGTTTCGGATCTGAAAAATGGGCCAATGATTCCTTTGGAAGAAGGCCCAGACCAGTACTTTTTGAGGATGCAGGCAAGATGGGACTGCAACATGGGGCTTTTCGGTTCCCCATATGCGCCAATTCTGTTTATTGACGAAGCTGTCCAGGTAAAAATAAGCTTCGTCAGTAAACCAAATGCTACCCACATGCATATCGCTGTCATCAATCCTGTGCACTATATCGTTAGCGAATGTCTCTCGTGCAGCAATGGTAGCGGCGCTGAGGGGTTGCCGCGTTTGAATTTTGTATGGATAGAGGTGTAAACTCTGGCGCATGAGACGATACGTGGACGTTGGCGTCATTTGGACCGCAGCTGCAACACGGCGAACGGAAACCCGAGGCCGCTGTTGGTTCACCTGCTGCACTAGCTGCACGTTGCCCTCTGTGGTTGCCGTACTCGGTCGCTTTACCTTTCCAGCACGTTCATCCGTCACGTTCCCAGTCCGTTGAAATTTTTCAAACAGATCCTTTATTGTATCGCTTTTCGGTCCTTTGGTTACATTAAACCTCCGTTGAAAACTTCGTCTTGTTGCAACAACACTGTGTTCTAGGCGGTGGAATTCCAACACCAGAAAAATCCTCTGTTCTAAGGAATAAACCATGTTGTCTACAGCTCACATGCACGTTGTGAACAGCACACGCTTACAGCAGAAAGACGACGTACAGAATGGCGCACCCACAGACTGCGTTGTCTTCTATATCTTTCACATCACGTGCAGCGCCATCTGTTGTTGAAAATTGTAACTACTGTAATTTCGAAAGTTTGTCCGCCTGAAAATGTACTGTTGTCCCAAGCATATTGCAACAAACGGTGTATTTCTATAGCTGCTCGTTTAGTTTTTATTGCCGTTTAAAATATACCGGTCATTTTTGAAACACCCTGTAATTATATTTAAAAATAAAACTGCCTGTGAAATATGTAGAACATGTCAAAAACTTCTGAAGAACTGGTTTGAATAGGGGTTTGTGTCTTCCGATTACTGGTAAAAGCCTCAATATATGGAAGAGATGTAGCCGTTCCAGACATAAAAATAAAACTGATGGTGTAATACTGGTATGTGGCCGACGTGGGAACATCAAATGCCTCCCAATGTAATATTAAACGAAAAGCAATATTGCCATGCATTTTTCTAACGATTTGTATTCCTTATTACAACATGTTGTGTGTGTTAGATTATTAATTTTTATGAAGCTGTAAGACATGAAAATAAATTTCTTTTTTTAAATTGGGTATTAAACATCTGAAGATATAGATAAATGAATACATACTGTACTGGCAATTAAAATTGCTACACCACGAAGATGACGTGTTACAGACGCGAAATATAAACGACAGGAAGAAGATGCTGTGACAGGCAAATGATTAGCTTTTCTGAGCATTATTCACACAAGGTTGGCACCGGTGGCGACACCTACAACGTGCTGACATGAGGAAAGTTTCCAACCGATTTCTCATACACAAATAGCAGTTGACCGGCGTTAACTGGTGAAACGTTGTGAAACCTCGTGTAAGGAGGAGAAATGCGTACCATCACGTTTCCGACTTTGATAAAGGTCGGATTGTAGCCTATCGCAATTGCGGTTTATCGTATCGCGACATTGCTGCTCACGTTGGTCGAGATCCAATGATTGTTAGCAGAACATGGAATCGGTGGGTTCAGGAGGGTAATACGGAACGCCGTGCTGGATCCCAACGGCCTCTTATCACTAACAGTCGAGATGACAGGCATCTTATCCGTATGGCTGTAACGGATCGTGCAGCCACGTCTCGATCCCTGAGTCAACAGATGGGGACGTTGGCAAGACTACAACCATCTGCAAAAAACAGTTCGACTATGTTTGCAGCAGAATGGACTATCAGATCGGAGGCCATGGCTGCGGTTACCTTTGAAGCTGCATCACAGAGAGGAGCGCCTGCGATGGTGTACTCAACGACGAACCTGGGTGCACGAATGGCAAAACGTCATTTTTTCGGATGAATCCAGGTTCTGTTTACAGCATCATGATGCTCTCATCCGTGTTTGGAGACATCGCGGTGAACGCACATTGGAAGCGTGTATTCGTCAACGCCATACTGGCGTATCACCCGGCGTGATGGTATGGGGTGCCAATGGTTACACGTCTCGGTCACCTCTTGTTCGCACTGTCGGCACTTTGATCAGTGGACCCTACATTTCAGATGTGTTACGACCCCTGGCTCTACCCTTCATTCGATCCCAGCGAAACCCTACATTTCAGCAGGATAATGCACGATCGCATGTTGCAGGTCCTGCACGGGCCTTTCTGGATACAGAAAATGTTCGACTGCTGCCCTGGCCAGATCTCTCACCAACTGAAAACGTCTGGTCAATGGTGGCCGAGCAACGGGCTCGTCACAATACGCCAGTCACTACTCTTGATAAACTGTTGTATCGTGTTGAAGCTGCATGGGCAGCTGTACCTGTACACGGCATCCAAGCTCTGTTTGACTCAATTCCCAGGCTTATCAAGGCCGTTATTACGGCCAGAGGTGATTGTTCTGGATATTGATTTCTCAGGATCTATGCACCCAAATTGCGTGAAAATGTAATCACATGTCAGTTCTAGTATAATATATTTGTCCAAAGAATACTCGTTCATCATCTGCATTTCTTCTTGGTGTAGCACTTTTAATGGCCAGTAGTGTATTTTTCGTAGCAGATCGCTTTATTACTTCTTAGAATAACAGTGAAAGTTAGGTTAGGAGAGATGTTTACCCAGTAACACCCAACTGTTTAACCGAAGTGTTTGCTGAGCTCTTTAAGAGTTTCCCCGTTTAAAGACAGAGTGACTGGTACGTAAATCTCACTAAAAGATCATGAAGGTAAAATTAGAGAGACTCGAGCTCACACGGCAGCCTACCAGCAATTGTGCTTCCCATGCACTATTCCTGACTGAAACAGGAGGAGTAAATGACAGTGGTACACAAACTACTCTCTGCCACACACCTTAAGGTGGCTTGCTGAGTATAGATGTAGATACGGACGACAGAGGGCCATCGTCGAGCCCAAAGCAACTGGGGCACTTGAGTGCAGGCTTACAGGCATTCTCGTTACAAACAAGCGAGTTTGTTGTTGGCTTTCAGTCTTCTCGAAATCACAGGAATGTAGATACATTCTTGAAGGATCTCTCGGTAGTTTTCACAAAGAAATTTACATCCGCAGCTATATGATTACTCTGAAATTCACTGTTAAGTTCCTGGCAGTGGATTCATCAAACAAACTTCAATCTACTTCTCTACCGTTCCACTCTCAAATAGCGCGCGGGCCAAACGAACTCTTAAATCTTTGCGTGCGAGATCTGATTGTTCTTATCTTATTTTGATGATCATTTCTCCCTAAGTAGGTTCTTAAACAAAATATTTTTACACTTTGAGGAGAAAGTTGGTGATTAGCTTTTCATGGGAAGGTTCTAACGCAGCGAAAAACGCCTTATGTCTTAATGACTGTCACCCCAATTCGTGTATCACATCCGTGTAATTTTCTCTCCTTTTCGGCGATAATGCAAAACAAGCTGCCCTTACTTGTAGTTTTTCGATATCCTTCGTCAGCTGCCGGCCGGTGTGGCCGAGCGGTTCTAGCCGCTTCAGTCTGGGACCACGAGACCGCTATGATCGCAGGTTCGAATCCTGCCTCGGGCATGGATGTGTGTGATGTCATTAGGTTAGTTAGGTTTAAGTAGTTCTAAGTTCTAGGGGACTGAAGACCTCAGATGTTAAGTCCCACAGTGCTGACAGCCAGCCTTCGTCAGTTCTTTCTGATGAAGATTCCTCACCGCACGGCAGTACTCCAGAAGAGAGCGGACACGTGTAGTGTAAGCAATCTTTTTAGTTGACATTTTACATATTCTGAGTGTTCTGCCAATAAATCGTAATCTTTGCTTTGCTTTCCTCACAAAATTATTTATCTGATCCGTCCAATTTAAGTTATTCGTAATTATAATCTCTAAGTATTTAGTTAGGTTTCAGCCATTATACCCACATCAAAAAAGGTTTTGCATCACCCCGGTTGCGAGAGTTCCGGAACCTGTACAGGAAATTGGAATAGAGATCAAGATAAGCATCATTTCCGCCCTTTTTATTGCTTATGAAAACCATACACTGCATGTTGTAGCACCGTACAGCGAGACCTTCAGAGGTGGTGGTTCAGATTGCTGTACACACCGGTACCTCTAATACTCAGTGGCAAGTTCTCTTGCATTGATACATGCCTGCGTTCGTCATGGCATACTATCCACAGATTCATGAAGGCACTGTTGGTCCAGATTGTCCCACTCCTCAACAACGATTCGGCGTAGATCTCTCAGAGTGGTTGGTGGGTCACATCGTCCGTTTTCAATCTATCCCAGGCATGTTCGAAAGGGTTCATGTCTGGACAACATGCTGGCCACCTAGTCGAGCGATGTCGTTATCCAGAAGGAAGTCATTCAAAAGGTGTGCATGATAGGGGCGCGAACTGTCGTCAGTGAAGACGAATGCCTCGGAAATACGCTGCCGATATGGTTGCACTATCAGTCGGAGGATGGCATTCACGTATCGTACAGCCGGTAGCCCCTTCCATGAACGCCAGCAATGTACGTCGGCCCCACATAATGTCATCCCCAAAAGAGCAGGGAACCTCCACTTTGCTGCACTCCCTGGACAGTGTGTCTAAAGCTTTCAGCCTGACCGGGTTGCCTCCAGACACGTCTTCGACGATTTTTTCATTCAAGGCATATGCGACACTCATCGGTGAAGAGAACGTGATGCCAATCCTGAGCAGTCCATACGGGATTTTGTTGGGCCCATCTGCACCGCGCTGCATGGTGTCGTGGTTGCAAAGATGGGTCTCGCTACGGACTAGAGCTCTGCATTTCGATAAAAACAACCGCTCGAGCATTTCCCATTTCGTGCCTCTGCTCGACGGCTGGGAAAGGCCCACGCTGCGATACGGCTGTAGCTGTCTAATGCACCATGTGGCCGGTTGTCCTCCACCTCTCGGTTATCGGTTGGACTGTCGAGCACTGCCGGGCGCTCGAGCGTACTCACAATCTCGGCCGGTGACAGTACAACCGCCGCGCGCTCTCCAGTGCCGAATCGCATTAGAAACCGTATGTAAACGCAGTTGAAGACCTGGCTTTGAGCAGCGCAGACAGCGTATAGGTCGTAAACGTTCCATTCATGAAACGAAGAGAAGTATTATGGAGAGAATTAGGAGGGGCTCATTAGTCCTGAAGAAGAAAGACATGTCAGAAGAGGAGGCGAAAAGTGAAGCTTGGAAATCGTTTGCACTTGTAGTGGATGCTGTCACGCAGGCTTCTGCTGGTTTCGTGCAATGTACCACATGTGATACCATACTTTCGTACCAGTCAAGCACAACAGCTATGCTTCGGCACTGCAAAAGTAAATGCGGAGCAGAAGTCCACCGGCCACTTGCAGTATCAAGTAGCATAAAGAAAATTGTTGATAGGTTCGTCGATATGAGTGGAATAGATATTCTACCGTTAAATACTTGTAGTACGATTGGCTTCTAGAATCATTCGCAGGAGCTCATCAATTTTGGCGCCACTTACAGCGAAGTCAGTATAGAAGATTTTCTTCCACACCCTACCACTGTATCGCAGCATATTAAAGAAAAGGCAGACAAAATACGGGTGACAATGGTGCCCAAGCTAATATGTGCCTTAAAGAACAAAATGTGCGCTTTAGACGCTGATCTGTGGTCTGATAACTACAAGAAGAGAAATTTTTTGACTGTGACGTCGCATTATGTGAATGATGAGTGGCAGCTAGAAACGCTTGTTTTGATAACAACCGAGTTTCCGGACGTACCTAAGACAGGAGAGAACATACGGCACGAAACCGAAGAGCAGATGCTTGAGTTAGGAATTAACAAGAACGATCTTACGAAATTTTACTTTGTCACCGACCAAGGAGCTAATATGAAGAAGGCACTTGAATCTTACGACCGTTTCCCTTGCCTTTATCACTGCTTGATGACTGCGCTTCGTCACACATTTCAAGAGACGTTTTTAGGAGGCGAAGCCGCGGAAATCCTGTCGTGTCTACTATCAGCAAGAGCTATAGTAGGCTATTTGAAGAGATCTGGTCACTCGGGGCGTCTGCGGAAATCTGTGAAGCAAGAAGCTGTTACTCGGTGGAACAGAATACTGTTAATGCTCCATTCCGTCAAAAGTCAAATCGAATTCCGGGGGCAATCGACACTCTTAGAGACCTTCCAAGAAGGGTTCGTACGAGACGTTGTCGCTTTTCTAACCCCCTTTAAAGAAGCGAGTTTGGAATTGGAAACTGCAAAGATACAACGCTGGAACTTGTGCTGCCGTGGTACAAGAGTCTGTTATATCATTGTCAACCAATAGACAGTGACAACGGGGTAAGAACACTATCTATAGGTTACGATCCTTTATACAACTGTTGAATTATCAGAGTGCAGTTATGTATATTGGGTTTCCTTTTCAGCTCATGGTGAAAATAAAAAGGAGAGCAGCATATTTCATCACAGAGAAGTGCAGAATTGAAGCTATCCATTACGTTGCCACGGCCCTATGGCCATCACGGCGTCATTTGAAGAAACTCACAGCAGACGAAAAGCAAGCCGCGTATGCTGGAGTTCGACGATTGTACTCGGAACTGCCCGTAAATGGTAAGGTTCATTCACTGAAACCAATTAGTAAACGAATGTTTGTTTGTCTAATCTGCCGTCTTTCGGTAGATCAACATTCATTACGTCTACAATGTGATATTTGGGAAAATTTTCGCAGCTTAAACATTCCACAATACGTTTTGATGTAATTTGTGCGATATATATAAAATGTCACCGTAAATATAGTCGTTTAGTAACCAGTAATTCTAACTACGGTGTATACATATTTGAAGGTGACAGGAATATCTTACGGATGATTTCATTCATGTTTAGAGTCCATTCAAGCAAACAGTGAGCAAGTTCTTCCCATGAAAAAGTCCAGGATGGATTGGAGTTCGGATGAGGACGACGAAGATGGACACACAGTTACTACCAATGAACTCGACAGGTACCTTTCGTTCTCCAAATCCGACTGTAGCTGTGCCGAAGGACAAGTTTTGCAGGGGTGGAAAACGCACGCGGGGTTATTTCCAAGGCTGTCGGTAGTAGCCAGAAGAGTTCTCTGTATTCCTGCCACTAGTGCTGCCAGCGAGAGAAATTGTAGCCAGGCCGGTCACCTGCTGTCCAGCAAAAGATCGTGCCTGGGATCAGACAAGGTGGATGATCTCTTATTGATCCATCACAATTACGGAAGTATTCAGAACATACCACGTAATCACAAGGAAGGAAACATTCGTCAAACTCTATAAATGTAAGATTCCACTTTCATTGACTTCACAGGAAGAAGTTCAAACCGCCAGCTGTAGTAATAACTCCAGGAACACAAATGACGCCTGTGTATCAGGGAGCACCAATGAGGAAAAACGAATTTTGTAGTCATGATTCACTTGTAACGTTATTTACAGGTCATAATTTGTTCAGAAATTTACGTTTGTGCAACAAAATTTCGTGAGTATTACTTTTAACTCCGTCATTCATTCCTGATCCTGCATTCAATGTTAGTACATCGTAGTAGCCGAGTTTGGAGATAGGCTACACATATTCCATGATTAGACTACTGTGTTCCCGTTTGTCTACCGAACGGAACAAACTACTATATACAGACATTACAGTTTTTAACGTTACATTTACTGGAATACATGGTAACCTCAAAGGCGAAACTCCAGTAGCCTGCATCATATTAACAAACATCAAATGTAACATATAAAAGAGTATTATTTAGATCATAGAACTGGTATTAAACTACGAAACACATTTGTAAAAGAAATAAGTGAGTGGTTAATGTGAAGCGGTGGCCTCTGATCTCAAGGAGTATGAAGAAGCGCCGCTCGCTGGCACTGAGTCCACCGGTTACTGGCGACCGGGCCGAGCGTTTGGCGCACTCGCCCGGGCGCTGGCGATCGGCTGCCCACAGCCGGCGGAAGACAACGCTCGGCCGCATACTCCCGAGAGCCGGAGGGGCAAGCGGGACTCGCCGGTAAAGATCGGGGATAATGCAGATCTCTACTAAGGACGTCGCGAGTGAAGTTGCGCATCATGCAGCGTATTTCGCACAGTTTGAGTCGTAACAGCGACAGCAAGGAGTAGGATAACTCCAAAGTCGACGCAGGGCGCCCAACTCAGACGGCAATAAGTCAAATGACAACTGAACAGAGATTTTAGTAAACGTATCTCAGTCAATGAACAGTATATACCGACAGCAAATTTCACATCAGATGTCTCTGCTACACTACGTTTCCTGTTCTGTTCTTGTATTACTCTAATACCTTTAATTGTTCGCTGGGTGATAAGAAGAACATAACAAGACCAAAGTAAGCGAAATAACAGCTAACCAGATTTTGTATACTGTATGTAAACTTATCAGAGTAAACTGCCTCCCGCAGTCCCTTGTCAAAAACTGTGTCTTCTAATCGAAGAAGTGTCACCTGCCGACCATCTCGTCCAACCATATTGTTTCTTGCGATTAACTTAGAAAGTAATGTAAGCTTTGAAAGACAGCACATTAAGGCGATGTGACAGAATGGGCACTTTCTTTCATTCTCGTCGTATTGAGCTTCAAGTAACATTTAGAACACTGGATTAAGAACCTGGCCACTGTAAGCCGTGCGTAATAGTACTGAAATAAAATCGTTGGTTCTTGTTCTGGCACTGAAAGCCTAGTATAAATTAACTACACTACTGTTGTATAGTAAATCTCAGTACAAAACGATCTTTCTTAATTTCTATAGTGACCTAATTGTAGTTTAAGATTTTTTTGGGAAAAGCCTTTACTTTGCTATAATCTGAATGTAAAACGTTAATAAAAGAATCTACATCCTGCAAAATGTTAGTACGGAGACCCATCATCTCGGAAAGGTATCATCAACTGCGCTCAGCGCACGAAGTGATGGTTTCCGGAGGATCGTCGTAAAGTGCTAGGTTTGAACTTACAGTAGGTTCTAGGATCCCGCTACTGTCGGGGTGTGTCTACTGCGCTCAGTGCGCGTCGAATGTGCAAGGAGGAGGGAGATTAGTGTTTAACGTTCCGTCGAGAACGAGGTCGTTAGAGACGGAGCGCAAGCTCGGATTAGGGACGGATGGCGAAGAAAATCGGCCATGCCCTTTTGAAGGAACCATCCCGGAATTTGCCTTAAGCGATTTAAGGAAGTCACGGAATACGTAAATGAGTATGCACCGTCATCCTCCCGAATGCGCGTCCAGTGGGCAGACCACTCCGCTACATCTCTCAGTAATGCGCGCACGAGCGTATGTGTGTTTATGGGCGTGCAAAAGCGATACTGGTCTGTAACTCAGTACATCCGGTCTTTTACCGCTTTTGCAGCAAGAGACTTTACCAGTCGTGCAGGATTAATGGTTGCGCAAAAGATTTTCGCTAAATTGATCTAGGAAAGGATCTCATTCTGAAGTGCATCCATGGTAATATCTAACTGGAATAACGTCAGGGACTGCTGCCTTAGCTGCTTTATGCTGTTGAACTGTTTTTCAATCTCCGGAGAGCTAACATCATTATACGTCACTTGCGTCATATGTTTTGTTTACAAAATCACTTTATCCTGGTCGTTGTGGAGGTTAAATACGATAATGTAAGTAGGGACATCGTGGTAACAACACGGCGAAAAGGGAATTCATCTCTCTAGTGGTCAAAGTATTAATGTGGCTGTTAACTACGAAGTACTAAATTGACAAAACTGTGAGATTGTAATTTGTCGCAATATATATTTTTTTTTTTTTATACTCAAGTGAGACTAACATACCGCGGCCGATTTAAAGGCTACCACCTAGCAAGTGTGGTGTCTGGCGGTGACACCACAAAGACAACAACGTAGGATCTATGTCGGACGATCTGGGTAACGAAACCATTCGGTCGAATTGACCAGAGTGTTCTTCTAGCCAATAGCGAACAATTATGGCCCGATGACATGGCGCATTGTCATCCAGAATGTTACATACATAGTGTTCGTCCAGAACTTCCAGCTTGTGGAAATACCGCAAAGATGGCGTATAAACTTGAGAAGTTCTTCGGAACGATTTACTAAACGTGCTGCACTTCGTTTTTTGGTCATGGTATACTATCAAACACCAGTACGTACTTAACTTATTAATAATCCAATAGATGAACGGTGAACACTTACATAATCAGTCCCTATTCATTTCTCATACTCTCTTTCCTCTTTCTACTTTCTACAGTGTGCATGTTACGTATGTTACAATATTTCGTTTGGCAATACTTTGGATTGCTCAATTGAGGCCTAACACGCTTCACTTTAGGAAAAACACGTGAGAGGCTTCCGTACGACAATGTTCGTTACAATAATTACTGCTTTTTATGTTATAAAGACAGTGTGGTTCGTTCATTGCTTCAATTAAAACACACAATTGCTCCTTTTGTCCACGCCGTAGTCATGTTACAACCTAATACAGTCTGCACTTCGCGGGAACAGTGTCTATGTGACGTAGAGAGCATGCTTGCTTTTTCTTGATCCTGCTTTACGAGCCACGTTGCCGAAATATCACAGAATTTGTTTTGTATTTCACGTGACAGAATGGCTTCTAAACGTAAAATGGCAGGAAGTGATGTCACAAAAATCTCGGAGCGCCACGTCAACATTAGCTATCTCGTTCCGTTTGCCGACGGCCTTACGCAGTGCCTTGTTGTCATGGCTTTGTGGTGTCTGCGGAACACTCGAACCCTACCATCAGTTCTTACCTACTGAAATCGGGACTCATCTGACCAGGTCACGGTTTTCCAGTCGTCAAGGGCCCTACCGGTATGGTCAAGAGCCCAATAGAGGCGCTGCAGGCGACGTAGTTCTGTTAGCAAAGGCCTTCGAATCGGTCGTCTGGTCCCATACCCCATTAACGCCAGATTTCACGGATACTTTCGTCGTACGTGCGGTTATTTCAAACAGTGTTACTTGGCTGAGCAAATTCCACTTCTGTCGCTTGTTAAAACTACTTTGTCCGTGGTGAGAGGTAATGATTGCTATTTGGTGTTCTCGGCTCATTCGTGACACCGTGGATCGCGGAGTATTGAGTTCCAGAACGTTTTTCGATATGTAGAATGTCCCACGCACCCAGCTTCAAGCACCAGTCAGCGTTCAACGTCTGTTAACCCCGTCATCATCCCACAATCACGTCGGAAACCTTTTCACTTGAATCATCTAAGCTCTGCCGATGTACTGCCCTTCTGTACCTTCTGTACACAACACTACTGCCATCTGTATATATGGATATCGCTATCCAGTGAATTATGTCACCTCAGTGAATATCTTCTTTTTTTCTGCCATCTCTGCTATTTTGATGTCGAATAACTACTAAATCTAGTGCCTCATTTCTCAACATGCATCACCTCGTGTGATACAAATGCACTTCCTTTACTTTGCTTTCAGGAGTCAGTCCATTCCATCTAACTGATTTTCGAAGTATGTACTTCCTTAAAATTACAGGCCACTCGAGTGTCATAATAGATACCTGGTCAATGGCAGGAATGCCGACTAAACCATTAACGCTATGAGTTGTATGCAGGTTCACATCTGACCTTCATGTCTGTGAACATAAAAGCTATTTCACCATCATAAGATCTGTGCAGCCAGAATAAATGCGATACATAATGCGTACAGGGCATCATAGACGCTGTGACAAGCGGAGGCCTGAAACCAAACAACGGGACTTATTGGAAGACGCAACAAAAAAATTGGACTTTGTGTATTCTCTCTACTGAATTAACAGCTCCTGCTAACAGACTTCATCAAGGTGAAGCTGAGGCTTTAACTGTGGAAATGAGAGATCGCACAAATCGGTATAGACACTACCGAGTGCTGATTTCATCTTCGATGTTCCTCTTAACTTTGAAGGCCAACAGACACAAACAGTGTTTGGTGACTGTAACTGTCGTTGCGTTACGATGAGTGAGAATTACACAACACGGAAAGAATAGGCTCACGGTAACTACCTAAGCTTTCTACATGAGCGAAAGGAACCCCATCATTTAATAGTGGCTGAAGGAAACGTGTCCTTAATCCAGATTTGTTAATTTGCAATATTAACATTCCCGAGCAGAGTTTCAATGTAGTCTGAAATACAGAGAAATGCGACCTTAATGTTGATGACACTTACTGTGAATGTGGTAAGAGAAAACTACAAGCCAATGCCTTAACGCCTTGTGTGACCAGCATTCTGCACAGATGATAATATTCATACCACACCTAATGAATTCGAGGTGGTAATGTTCCGGGTACATGTTATATGAATATTTTGTATCTTCTCCTTGGTTTAATTGCCTATCGGTGTTTCTAACTCGAAAACTATGAAACTGACAGAATTTTGCCTACGCAAAACTCAATGATTTTATATCTTCTCCATGAACTTCAAATACTTTGACAAATGTGTCCTTGTTTCCCGATAGAGCTTGATCTAAATACAGACTGAATGACCTGAGGGACAGGCTAGAACCCAGTCTCACTCCATTCTCAGCTACTGCCCCTTTTCCATATTGTCCTTTCTGTGTAACATTTACAGTATGGCTTCCGCACAGGAATGACATAACCTTTAATTCCCCGTACTTCTTCCCAGCGACCTTCAGAATTTATAAGCACGTTGTCTAATCAACATTGTCTATAGGTAATGGTTAACAGCCTACAATAACATTCAATCCAAATACAGCAGTCAGAGTTGAAATTACAACCTTTGAAGACAACGATATTGGAACAAATTTTGATGTGTTGTTATTACACAAAGTTGTCACTGTAAGAAAGACAAAATTTCCGATGTTGTAAATGCGACTAGGACGGTCGCCATGTAGCAATGACGGAAAGCGCGGCGGGACCCGCAGAGAGGCCCGCGAACAACAACACAATGGAAGAGGACGGACACCACCAACGAAGGACAGAATGAATACAACAAGACCGAACAACAGAGTCACAAGGAAACAAACACGTCCACTCGTACACGAACCAGGAAGTAAGCAGTCTAGCGCGAAGCGAGGTGTAAACCGACGTAAGCGAGATTAGACTGACTGGCCGAGCTTTTTTTTTTTTTCTTTATTGTAATTTTAGCACCTCATACAGGTGGGCTGTCAGCAGCATAGTACGCCGCTCTTCAGCCTTAAGTGGTACAATCATATGACAAAGAGGCGACATAGACAATACAATGAAAATGGCGGGCAAAAAAAAATAGAGACAAAAAACAATAAACATGAAGCCGTTCACGCTGGACGATAAAAACACTAACACTTGTTGACACGGCGCACAGAACACGGAGGACGGCGACGGCACATGTGAACAGTGGAGTTGTAACTGCGAAAGAACGCGAAACACAAAACGAAGAACACACACGAGACACTGATGGCGATGATCTCCGGCGCGCGAATGTTCACTATGCGTGTGCGAGTCCGGGGACCTGCCAAGAGAGGAGGAGGAGGAAGGGGAGTGAGAGAGCGAGAGGGGAGAGCAGAGATGCCACAGGAAGGGGAGATAGGGGGGAGGGAGGAAGGGGGAGGGGAATCCCGGGGGAAGAGGGGTGGAGGGAGGGGACAGGGGAAAAGGAAGGAGAAGGGAAGGGAAGAGAAGGGAAGAGAAGGGAGGGAGGGTGCCTAAAGGAAAGGACACCGGAAGTGGGGGGTGGGGCAGGGTCAAAGTTGATAGGAGGGGTGGATGGAGGGGAGGAGGACATCATCAGGGAGGGGGAGCTGGCGGAAGCTACCTTGGGAGAGGGTAAGGAGGGTGGAGAGATGGAGACCGGGTGGGACATGGGAATACAGGCGCGGCAGCAGGCGGGGGTGGGAGAGGATCGGGGAGACAAGCGGGTGAGGAGGATCAAGTTTACGGGAGGTGTACAGGATCTGTATCCTTTCAAGGAAAAGGAGGAGGTGGGGGAAGGGGATGCGATCGTACAGGATCCACGTAGGGGAGGGGAGACGGATGCGATAGGCGAGGCGGAGAGCATGGCGTTCAAGGATTTGGAGGGATTTGTAAAAAGTAGGGGGGGCGGAGATCCAAGCCGGATGGGCATAACAAAGAATAGGGCGGATGAGGGATTTATAGGTGTGGAGAATGGTGGAGGGGTCCAGACCCCACGTACGGCCGGAGAGGAGCTTGAGGAGACTGAGTCGGGAGCGTGCCTTTGCCTTGGATTGTCCGGAGGTGGGGAGTCCAGGAGAGGCGACGGTCAAGGGTGACGCCAAGGTACTTAAGGGTGGGAGTGAGGGCGATAGGACGGCCATAGATGGTGATGTAGAAATCAAGTAGGTGGAAGGAAGGGGTGGTTTTGCCTACAATGATCACCTGGGTTTTGGAGGGATTGACCTTGAGCAACCACTGGTTGCACCAAGTGGTCAACCGGTCTAGATGGGATTGGAGAAGGTGTTGGGAGCGCTGTAGGGTGAGGGCAAGGGCAAGGAAGGCGGTGTCATCGGCAAACTGGAGAAGGTGGACGGGGGCTGACGGCGGTGGCATGTCCGCCGTGTACAAAAGGTACAGAAGGGGGGAGAGGACGGAGCCTTGGGGCATACCGGCAGAGGGGAAAAAGGTGTAGGAATCTATGTTATGGACGGTGACATAGGAAGGACGGCGGGAGAGAAAGGAGCCGATCAGACGGACGTAGTTAAGGGGAAGGGCGAAGGTTTGGAGCTTGAAGAAGAGACCGGAATGCCATACGCGGTCATAAGCACGTTCGAGGTCCAGGGAGAGGAAGATTGCGGAGCGACGGGAATTAAGCTGTTCGGAAAGGAGATGAGTGAGGTGAAGGAGAAGGTCGTCGGAAGAGAAGGACGGCCGAAAGCCACACTGGGTAACGGGAAGGAGGCGGTGCTGGCGGAGATGCAGGTGGATGCGTCGGGTGAGGAGAGATTCCAGGACCTTGGTGAAGACCGAGGTAAGGCTGATGGGACGGTAGGAGGAGACGGCGGACGGCGGTTTGCCAGGTTTAAGGAACATGAGGATACGGGAGGTTTTCCACAGGTCGGGTAGTAACCGGTGGACAGGACTACATTGTAGAGCCTGTCCAGGGTGGAGAGGAAAGAGACAGGAGCTTCACGAAGGTGACGGTAGGTGACACGATCGTGACCAGGAGCGGTGTTGCGTTTTGTGCGAAGTGTAGCAATAAGATCCTGTGTAGTGATAGGGGCATTGAGTTCCGTGTGTGCAATGTTGTCCAAGTACTGGAAACCAGGAGCGAGGGGAGGGACAGAGGTGTCAGTTCGATCACGGATATCCGGGAAGAGGGACTGGCCGAGCGAGAGGCCGGCCCTTAAGTACGCTATCGCGGGCGCCGCTATTGGCCGCTAGGACCACGTAAGTGTTCCACTGTGGCGCCCTCACACCAAAAGCGGGCCAGGAGGCGCGCGCCGCCACAGCTTACGGCGCGACTGTACAGAGACCTCTAAAGGGTTTTCGACGTCCATGACGTCTGGCGCGGATACAAATTCCGCGGCGCGCGATACACGAATTGCTGTCCTGCGATAACCTCTTCGTCTGATATTCCAAGATTCGCCCTCAATTATGTACTGAAAGTATTCCAATCTCTGTCTTCTTCTATAGTTATTACCCTCTACAGCTCCCTCTAGTACCAAGGAGTTTATTCCCTGATGTCTTAACAGGTGTCCTATCATCCTGCTCCTTGACAATGTTTTCTATATATTCCTTTCCTCTCCGTTTCTGCGCAGAACCTCCTCATTCCTTACCTTATCAATCCACCTGATTTTCAACTTTTGTCTGTAACACCACATCTCCGACATTTCTTTCTCAAATTAAGGCCTACGTTTTATACCAGTAGGCTTCTCTTGGAAAGGAAGGCACTTTTCGCTACCGATAATCTACTTTTGACATCCTTCTTGCTGCGTCCGCCGTGGGTTATTTTGTTGCCTATGTAGCAGGATTCCGTAACTTCAACTTCTTCATGATCATCTACTCTCGTGTGAAGTTTCTCGCTGTTCTCATTTCTGCTACTTCACATTACTTTCGTCTTTCTTCGGTTTACTTTCAGTTCATATTCTGCTCTCAGTATACTGTATATCCATTCAACAGATCCTGCAATTCTTCTTCACTTTCAGTGAAGATAGCAATACCATCAGCGAATCTTATCAATGACATCCTTTCCCCTTGAATTTTAATCCTACTCTTGAGTCTTTCATCTCTTTCCGATATTGCTTCTTCGATGCATAAATTTAACTGAAGGAGCGGAAACCAAATCCTTGCCTCTTTAATCCGAGCATTTCGTTCTTGGTCTTCCATCTTTATTTTTCCCCGTTGATTCTTGTACAATACGCTATATCACCCGTATTTCTCTAGAGCTTAATACTTTTTATCTCAGAATTTTGAACATCTTGTACAATTTTACACTTTATAATGCTGATAGTGTACGTTAAAGCAAAGTGTGGAAAGCCCTGGAGAACAGAGGAGTAGCAAAACCGATTATCTGGAGGATGAGGTAAATGTACCATGGAACTGTGAGCTGAGTGGAAGTAGGAGAAGAGAGATCAGGTTGGAATGAAAAGAAGAATGTCTTGAGGCAGAAGAGTGCACTTTCACCACTACTCTTCATTGTAGTGATGGATGAAATAACGAGTACAATAGCACAAGTAATTGGTGAAAGTAAGTTGAAATATATGGTGTTTGCAGATGATCTGATGATTTGGGGGATAAGGAGAAGGATGTACAAGAGCAGTTGGACGTATGGAACGAACAGTACAAGAATATACGATGAACTTTATTACAAGTAAGAGTGAGATGATTATCACAACAAGAAAGAAAGAGAGAAAAACAACTGGAGTAACAGTTAGTGGGGAACTATTGAGGAGAGAGGAGAGTTTCAAGTACCTAGGAAGTCTGATACAGGAAGATGGAAGAAACGACAGAGAAATAAACGAGCGGGGGGACAAAAACATGGTTCAAATGGCTCTGAGCACTGTAGGACTTAACAGCAGCTGAGGTCATCAGTCCTCTAGAATTTAGAACTACTTAAACCTAACTAACCTAAGGACTTCACACACATCCATGCCAGAGACAGGATTCGAACCTGGTCGCGCGGTACCAGACTGAAGCGCCTAGAACGGCTCGGCCACTGCGTCCGGCAGCGGGGAAGAAAAACAGAAGCATTTCGGAAGAGTGTCAGAAGCTTGATATGGATCAAGGATGATCCCCAAATCAGTAAAAAGGTTGTGTACCGGTTATACTATGTCCCGATCCTGACCAATGCATCAGAAGCCTGGGTTATGAAAGGAAAAGCAGAGTACAAGCACAAGCTAGTGAGATGAAATTTTTGAGAAACAGAATTGGAGTGACAAAGATACACGGGTTAAGAATTGAGATGATCAGAGAGTTAATGAAGGTGGAACCATTACAGGAGGAGATAGAGAAACCAAGGCTGATATGGTATGGACACGTTAATAAAATGGAAAAGAAGAATATACCCAGGAAGATACTCGATATGAAACTGGGAGGAGAGAGACCAAGAGGAAGACCGAGAGACAGATGGCTGAAAAGAGTAGAAGAATGCGTTCAGAAGAAAGGAGACTAGACCAAGCTGAAGACGGAGTCATGGTGGGAAGACAGACGATGGAGAGGCCTGTGTTCCATACAGATCCGGCCACAGGCTAGAAACTGTCCAAGATGATGGTGAACGCTATTTCTAGTTGTACGTATCCAATGCGTGTGTCTTGATTTTTCCTCAGTTTTGCTTCCAATATCAAGCGCAGCGTCAGAACTATCTCTACGGTGGCTTTACCTCTCTTCAAGCCAAACCGACTGTCGTTTAACAGATCCTGAATTTCCTATTCTATTCTTGTATACTATCCGTGTCAGCAGCTTGGATGTGTGAGCTCTTTAGCTGACTGTGCGATAGTGCCCTCACTTATCTGCCTTTGATGTCTTCGAAATGATGACTGTGGATCATATTTTTCCGAAAACTTAATGGTATGTTACTAGGCGTTATATTATACATACAAACTTGAATAGTCGTTTTTTCGACACTTCCCTCTATTATCTTCGAAATTCCATGAAACGTTGTCTATTTCTTCTGTCTTATGTGATCAGAGTCTTCCATTTTTTTTTAAATTATGACTCTGATAATCGATCTCATTTGTCTTTAATGTCGATTCCAGTTTCTACTTCTGTCACGTCATCGGATAAGTCTTCCCCTTCAAAGAGGGTCTCTAATCTGCGTTTAGCAGTCTACTTCCCATTCCAGTCACCATGTTATCACCATTGCTTTTAATGTGACTGAAGGCTTTTCCGACTTTTCTGTGTGCTGAGACAGTCCTGTTGACAATAATTTCTTTTTGGGTTACTTCACAACTTTCCGGTAACCATTTCGCCTTGGCTGCCCAGCACTTCCTATTTATTTCGTTCCTAAGGAATTTCTGTTGCTGTATTTCCATGCCCTGTTTTGTACATCCTTCTTTCGCCGATCAATTGAAGTACCTCGCCTGTTACCCACAGTTTTTTCGCAGTTACATCCCTTACCTGCATTTGATTGTCCACCAACTTTCGTTGCTCTTTTTTGAGATGTCCAGTCCTGCTCAACTGAACTGTGTACTATGGTCTTTCTTATCGCAGTACCCACATCCTTAGCGAACCTCAAACACGTCCCATCGTTTCACAGTACATCAGTATTCCATATCTTTCCAAACTGATTTTTTAAGAGGATTGCCTTCTAAAATTCTGATTGAGTCTATATCTGCTCTTGGGCAACGCTTTGCAACGTACCTAATTTCACAATTTACCTGACCATGATGCAATGCAGCTGGAATCAATCTGTGTCTCCAGGTTTTCTCCAAGTATACTCCGTCCTCTTGTGATTCGCTATTGCCATCTGAAATGTACTGAAGAACTCAATCTTCCCCCTTTCTCGTTCGTGCTGCCACGCCCATATTCTCCCATTTCTTCCATTTCAACCGCTATCCAATTCCCCCAGATTATTAGATCTTCATCTCCCCTCACATTCTGAATTATCCATTCAATATCCTTTTGTAGTTTCACTATCACTTCATCATGTGCTTCCAACGTTAGTATGTACGCTGAACAACCGTTATCAGCGTTAGGTGTTGTGAAATCTGATGAGAAAAAACTTGTCACCGAAATGTTCACAGTAGATTACTCTTTGCCCCACTTTTCTGTTCATACCCGATTCCACCACCGTCATGCCATTTTTTGCTGCAGTTGATATTACCTTTCATTCGTCAGACTATAAATCCTACTGTTCTCTCCATTTCACTTTATTGACCACAACTATATCTACGTTGAGCCTTTGCATGATCCTTTCCAGATTTCGTAGCTTTCCTGCTACGTTCAAACTTCAGACACTTCAAACTCATATCCGTAGTATGTTTTCCCGTCGTTGGTTATTCCATCTTTTTCTCGTGGTAGTACTCTCTAAGAGATCCGAAGGGGAAAGTAATCTGGAATATTGCGCCAACGGAAGATCATCATGACACTTTCACAGTTACAGGTCACAGCTACTGTAGATACACGTTATCTGTCTTTAATACAGTGGTTCCCAATGTCTTCCGCATCCTCATGCTGTTGATGATCATTGTTGAATCTTCCGCCTTTTAGCGGTAGCTTCCCACGTCAAGGTCAAGAGAGTGCAATGAACCTCTGTCTTCTCCTCCGCCCTCACGAAGCCGTCATATAATGGATCGTAGTTTTACTTGCTGGCATGTGTCACCATACAATTAGTATATAAAAATTTAGCTCCTTAAACAACAAAGACAATAAAATCTCCTTTTGTTAGTGTAATATTATCTCCAAGTATAAACTTGAATAGAAGATTTCGAGTTAACAAACATGGCGAATGTAAAAAATGTGGTTGTTTTTAATTTCTCTCCCACCCTGGAAAATCTACCGTTGAGGAAGAGTTTGGGAGATAAAGGTTTCGCTTATTAAAGAACCGCCTGAAACAGAAGCACTTCTGGAAACGAGAATAACTTTCCTTCGGAATGAAACCATATTTAAGAAACTAATATACCGGTTGCTGAAACCCCTTCAACTCGCTGCTAAACATAACGATAATTTGTTTCCTTACGGATAAGGTCTTTGAAAACAAGTATACAACTTATTATTTCAGATGACGAAGAGACTTAAGCAACAGACCAATAGAGCTACATCTGTATGTCCTAAATATGTAAAGGATGAAAGCTAAAATACCTCATTTAAGACGCCATATCCTACCTGTAAGAAAATTAATTGTGTGTAGCATTTATGATATCAAAAATCAAAATACATCCGCATTTCACGTCATTAAAGAACTGAAAACGGTGAAAAATGATAATTTATTGTGTTATAGAATGGAGCTTAACAATGCGGAATCACGTCGAGCGGCATGTAAAGAAGCTGAGGGTCCCGGACAAAGTTTTAACCACGGTAATTAAATAGTGAACGCAACAAGGGGCTTTCAAACAATTTAACTAATCAAGTTCTTTACAAGACACTAAAGTTGTCACCATGGAACAAAACTGCCGAGCTGGATCGGTAGTTTTGGATCGTTGGTGCCAACTATCTCGCAGTCATGTGAAACACGTTAATATTCAGCAAAACATGAGTTTTAAAACTTTCAGAGAGTAAGGATACCAAACTTTTGCAGGGATGTAATTGGGTAACATTTGCATGCTCGAAAATCTTCTTCTTCTTTTTGCGAGTTTTGTACACAGTGCAGCGTCTCTCGCATCCCAGTTTCGATCTCCTTCTAATTTAACAGTCCTCTTCTGGCATGGTCCTAACCTGCATCCGATCGCCCAAGCCCTCGTTCCAGTGTAGCCGTGTCATCCTTTTTTTCTGTGTAGTGAAGGTCTCCGGTGCCATATTTTAGAACGCCATCTTTCCTCTGGCCTTCTTCTGACATGTTAGCCGTTTATTTTCAGTTGTGACCACAATATACTTTGTAGCTTCCATCCGTTGTCGTAACAACTCATTTCTCACTTTGTCTCTTCTTGTTACTTCAGAACCTCGTCTCCAAAAATTCATTTCTATTACCTTTAATTCCTTCTCATTGACTCTGCAGACTTCCCGTAGTTCAGTGCCATACAGAACAGAGCTCATCACTATAGTGTCGTTTATTCTCCTTTTCAAATTACTTCATGTAGTCTTAATCCATATAAGAGAGTGTGCTTGATTGGAACCTTTCCCTTTCCTATTCCGTGCTTTATTTCCTTGTTAGTTTCACCTTTATCTGAAATGACTGTCCCTAAACATTTCCATGATCGATTGCACTTAACTACAGATCCATCGTACGTAAGATCCTTTCCTACACCTCCGACATTCAAGTATTCAATCTTCGTAAAGTAAAGTTTCATGCCCCACTGCTCACATTGTTCATTAAACGTCCTTAACATGTATGACACATCCTCTTCTTCACCGGCGAAGATGACCTGATTGTCGGCGAAATGAAGGGAGAACAGAATGTCATCACCTACTTCTAATGTCCATGTTTCTGCGCTTTCCTTTATAATTGTTCACTACTTCGTTCAGAAATATTTTGAAGAGAGTAGGAGCTAAGCAACATCCTTGTCTCAGTCCTCTGCTAACCTTAAGTTTCTGTGATGGTAAATTCCCAAGTTTAAAAATACAGCTATTACCTGAACACAGCTTTCCAACGGCATGTACAAACATACATGAATGTTCTTGTTACTCATTGCTAACCACATCTTCGAAAGTGGTACACTGTGATAGGCCTTCTGCAAGTCAATAAAGACCATGTGGGTCTCCAAAAGGAGGAGGTATTTAAGTGTTTAACGTCTCGTCGACAACGAGGTCATTAGAGACAGAGTACAAGCTCGGATTAGGAAGGGATGAGCAAGGAAATCGATTGCGCGTTTACAAAGAAACCAGCCAGGGATTTACCTGAACTGATTGAGGGAAATCACGGAAACCTAATTCAGGATGGTGGGACGCGACTTTGAACCGTCGTCCCCCGAATGCGAGTCCAGTCCGCTAACCACTGCGTCATCTCCCTCCGTGAGTCCCTCCACCTTACGTGCCATTCTTTTGTCAGTCACCTGTCTAATACTGCAGGTATTATCGGTACAATACATTCCTGCCCAAAAGCCACTCTGTTCTTCTGCTTCCTACTCCTGCTCTGCCCCTGCCCCTTCCTCTGGCACGGCTATGGAGATCGGCGAAACGCCGTGGATATTGACGAGTGTGCCGACAGGTTGAGAATTTGGGTCTGACGGGAGGCGTGCTGTGGTAGTAAGTGTAGTTGCGACGACTACTGTGTCCTGGTGGCTCGGTGTTCAGAGCATCTGCCTAATAAGCAAGAGATGCGGACTCGAATCCCGGTCCGGCCCAAATTTTCACCTTCCCCATTGATGTAAATCAATATCCACTAGCAGCTACATGTCGTAATGGCTTTGTATCTTGATAGTGGCTGCAGGATCGAAATAGCGTCTGTTCATTCAGACATGAAGAACAGACACTACTCATGTTTTTAAATATGTTAGTTATGAACCCTTCTTTAAACTGGTCAGCGGTCTCCACTAAGACAAAGGTTAAACAGATTTACGAGATTTTCAAATAACACACCTGGCCCAGCCTTCAACGACTCCAGGCTGTGCTCTCTTGTAATGTTTTGTGGTTCCTGGCTGGATCAGGAGAGGGTAATGTGATAGATGGGTGTCCAGTTTCCTCTCAATACAACACAAAATGCACACGTGGTTAAATTACAGGAAGGAATTGAGTACTTAACTCCAATGATGTCCAATCTGAAGTTCTGTTGTTAACAGCAATCAAATAACATGTACTAATTCTTGAATCTTGTCTGTCGCTGTATTACAACTATACACAATGACTAACGTTCTTTCGCAGCTAGCTAAGGTGCGAGGCGACGGCTATCACTGTGGAAGAATAGAGCACAGTGCAACGCATTGAGGTGCAATGCAAAATGAGTTCCGATGCGGAGTGTTGAGGTACTGAGATTGAGAAATTGAAACCGCTCGGTCGGCTGTGGAGGCCTATATGCACGCTGCCCAGGGGGCGCTATAGGCGCGTAGCGTGAAGGCGTTTCGTGGTCTTCTCTTGCCATAGGTGCGATTAGTTCAGCGCCTGCTATACAATGCTTCCTAGTGGCGGCCGGCGTGCTGACGAAGGCGTATGCCAGCACACACAGAGCTCCAGGTTGTAGTGCTTTTGCCATTGTTTGACTGTATCCTGTACTTCCGCTGTTGTTATCTCCTCGACTTGTGCGTCACATATTCCGATATTCGGATCGAATGTCTTTAAACTGTTATTCCTAATATGTTCTCTATCTGTCTAGGCTTATCAGCTGTAGCTTTATACTACTTCTGTCATTTGTCCTTAATTGTCTTAACACCTTCCGCGCTTCTTTGGACTTTGAGCTCCCTATGCAGTTATTAATTTCTTGACGCTTAAAGTCACACATACAATTTTTTTCTCTCGTTTCTGCTTTCTTTGTGTCTACCCTCGGTGTTACATATCTATTATCAGCCTTATTGTTTAGAAGTAATCTGTTACAGGTCTCCTTCTTCTCCTTCACCTTTTCGGAAATATCAACCCACCAATGGGATCCTGTCAACAAATAATGTGAGAGTGAGCTTTCTGTAGATTTTGTACCCGAATAGTTCCGAGAACTTATACACCAAAAGTTCAGTTGGCATTCCAATTAGAAAATAGGATTATTTAATAAAAAGGTGGATTAGGCTAAGAGAATCTGTGAGCTACACTACTTGGAGAAAGAGCTGGATCATTTTAAGAAAAAGGCCACTGTATCAATACAGGCCTAGAGTTTTTGGCAAAAAGAACCGTCTGTAGGGAAACTTTTCCTCACATTCGTAAAAACAGCTACAGATCACATCAGCAAAGTGCTAAGGAGATATAGAACTGACGTAGTGATTACACTCAGAGGAATGGTGGGTGAATAATTCAGTACCGCAAGGGACCTGTGCCTACTGCCTGCCGCAAGAGTAGTCTACGAAATTCCTCCCTTATGATTTCAAGTGTGCTACTAAGAGAAGTGTGCTACTAACATTTGGCTTAAGAAATTTTCTTCTCGACAGCAAGGTAACATTGGCACTAACGCATCATGCACTTGTATTGTCTGATACTCTAGTTTCATGAAGGTCCAGTTATTATTACACTACAATTTACAGAGAGGCCATAAAAATCCGAAAAATATGTTGATATGAATGATGGTGTAAGGGCACTATTACTAGGTTTGCTTCAGTATTATTGTGGAATTTTTAGTATATTGTGAGTTCTCACGGTAGACTTGCTTCCATCTTCTTAATTGCTTATGGGGAAACGCCTGCGGCTATACGGAATGTGTAATGTTTTCGATCTCCGCAGCAATTGATGTCTTCAACCGTGTAAAGGCACGGGTACAATGGTTTCTACTAAACGTCCTGTTCCATTTCCATTTTAGTATTCTACTAAGCAAGTTATTATTTTCTTGAAAGGAGTCTATTTCATCTCCCCCTTTCATCACGACTCTCGTTCTTCTATCATGCACCAATTGTATCTCGATAAATTTCTATGTCTGTGTAGCAACTCGATCATTGGCGCAGTCGCACACTAAGTTCTATGGTGCAAGGATACTTTGGAACTGTAAACTGATGTTTGACAATTGCTTCCGGAATCAAGCACTAAGATTAGTGTTTGTTTGGAGTCAGCTGAGTTTCGGAGTACGATAGGATCTGTATCGCCAGTACGCAGAGCCGCAAAGTACTATGGACTGGCAAGTAAGGCTCACTTTGTACATTTTGTGGTTTCATATTGTTCATGTTGCAATATAATTTTTATTCCGTGGACTTTTCTACTACTAATATCTCGTAATATCTGGAAAACTGAACAATTGGGCGTTAAATGTATTTTAACATAGGAATGATCGATGAGTTCTGGTATTAACCACTGTTATATTCAAACGTCGTATTCAAGTACCACAAGTTGTTTCGATTGCGTAAAGGAGATTGAAGTCACCTTGGTGGAGAACGTATTCTTACTCGTTACTTATTTCTTCAGGCTGATAAATCACTTTACCTAGAAACTAACACTAAGGGTTTAAACGCTGGACAGCAATTATTTGTGATTCAAAAGTTCTGAGATGTACTTTTAATTCGTTGTTTCATGATGTTCAGAGCTTAACCCCTTAAAAAGTCAAATCTGGAGTTGTATAATAAATATATGTGTTGCAAGTGTGCCATCTGCTGTCGGAATTATTCAAGATGCTCTTAGCACCCTCCATCTATACACTGTAAAGGTAAACATACACCAGTACAGAACCCCATCTTGTCTACGTGTGTTAAGACTGAGGCACTATACAGTAAGGTGACAAAAGTCGTGGGGTATCTTCTAATATCCCTTCGGACCTTCGTTTGCCCGGTGTAGCGCAGCAACTCGACGTGACATGGACTCAGAAGGTCGTTGGAAGTGCCCTGCAGAAATACCGAGCCAAATTGCCTCTTCAGCCGTCCATAATTGCTTAAGCATTGCCAGTGCAGGATTTTGTGCACGTACTGACCACTCGACTATATCCCATAAATGTTCGTGGGATTCATGTCGGGTGATCTAGGTGGCGAAATCATTCGCTCGAATTGTCCGGCACGTTCTTCAAACCAATCGCGAAAACAACTGAGGTCCGGTGACATGACGCCACAAGCTTGCATAGACCGTTGTTGACAATTAGGGTCCTTGGCTCCATGGGGTCTCTGCAGCACTCGAACCCTACCATCAGATCTTACCAACGGAAATCGGTGCTCATCTGACCAGGCCACGGTATTCTAGTCGTTAGTGTCCAGCCGATAAGATCACAAGCACAGCAGAGGTGCTGCAGTCGATGTCGTGCTGTTTGCAAAAGGCACCTGCGTCGGTCGTTCGCTGCCATAATCCATTAACGTCAAATTTCGCCGCACTGTCCTGCTGCCATAATCCATTAACGTCAAATTTAGCCTCACTGTCTTAAAGGATATCTTCTTCGTATTTTCCACATTGACTTCTGCGATTATTTTACGCAGTGTAACTTGTTTGTTACCACTGACAACACTACGTAAGCGTAACTGCTCTCCATCGTTAAGTGAAGGCCGTTGGCCCCTGCTTTGTCCTTCGAGATAGAAAATGCCCGAAAGCTGGTATTGTCGTTACAGCTTTGACACTCGGAATATAGAATTTCCTAACGATTTCCAAAATGGAATGTGCCGGCCCTCTAGCTCCAACTACCATTTCGTGTTTGTTAATTCCCGTCTTTCGTCCATAATCCCCTAGGCATTAGCCCCCCTCTCATATTTCTATCTTACTCTGAGTAATTCAATTTTCCTCTCTAATTGCATGCGGTGAAAAGTTGCTATTCCTTCACACGCGGACTTCCCACGCAGCGTCTCTCGTCTCCCAGGTGGTCCGGTGATAGGCGAGTTCTGCTGAGGTTGAAAGGGTTAAGCCGACGGGTGTGAGGGAGTCGAATGGATGCTTTCAAGACGCCGACATTGTCATAAGAGCGGGAGCGACACGCCCAGATGGGTCGGAAGGGGCAGCTGGGCTATATATTCCGTTACTTCGCAGAAACTAAGCAAGAACACTTTCTGGCGGGCTACCAGCGAGGCGTGGGAATGACTTGTGTTCCCAGGCACTTTTGGCGGGCAAATTCCCGCGTTTTCTGCAAAATCGTAACAGTGATTGGCTTGCTGAGGGCATAGCTCCGTGACGTAGCAAAATCGGCGCAGACATTGGCGCCAAGAATCTCCATTGGTGGAATGGTAGTGCTTCGGCAATAGAGTGGAATTTTCCGCCGGTTTCCGAGTTGCTCATTGGAACGTTTAACCATGGCCACTGTCGTGGGGGCATGAATGTTCTGGGTTCGGTTTGTACGGATGCTCTTGAGAGAGTCAACTCTCGCCTTTCGGTTGGACTAGGTTACAAGACTGAGCTCTCGCTGCTCTGGACAGCCTGCCTTCTGTTGGCTGTCTAATATACTTTTATTTAATTGTAACTGTTTGACATAGTTGCTGAAGTTTCGACTTCAACATAACTTTCCTAGTGCAGTTGGCAATTGAGCGTTTTGCGTACAAGGGGCCTATGTTGTCTGTCTTGAGCAGTTTTGACTAAAGTTGACTGTATCAGAGTTACTGTGTGATTTCGCTTGTTAAAATCAATCACTGTACCGTCAGTGATTGTGTGGCGGGCTTTCTTCGTCTCCCTCAGAGGCGCATTTGTATTGATAGGAAGTCTTCAGTCTGGAACAACCAGACCAGGATAATTTGTTTCGGGCTATACTCGCGACATTATCATCACCACGATGGGACACCGAAGCAACCAGCCACCGCTTCCGGTAAGCCAGATTGTGTACTTGCAGTTAAGAAGACAGCTTGGTATTGCATGTCCGCAGCATCGGCAGATTAGGGAATTTGCACTGTGATAATCAGAGCTCAGCAGAGCGCGCCTGTTCCCATCTTTTCTTATGTGGTTCTGTCTTGGATGTTCATTGTCTGAGTTCTCACTACCGTAGCAGCAATTAATGTTGGGTTGGTTGTGTGTTTCTCTTAAGATTTGAGTTGCAAGGGATTGGCTCCACATACCACTTCGTCATAAATGTCACAATCTAGATTATGGACAACTTCACCTTCACAGCATTTATTTGAGTATCCAATTTGATGTACTGTAAATGTTTCATCTGTTTTGTTTATGATTTTCAGTTTAGTCATAATAAATTAAACTATTATTTTGGACAGAACTTTCATTCTGTTAATCAGTAGAGCAACCCTTTCATTTCTCACTATGTTTATGAAACTTTCCATTATTTAATTAATTTCAATCAAATTAAATTATTGCAGGGCCAAACTCCTTTCTACTCCACTTTCAGGGTCGATTACAGTCAGTTCGCGTTTCTTCTTAATCCATGTGCAACAGCAAAAAATCATCAGTTACATGTGAAGATTCTAGAAGAATTTAGTGTCAAATACACTGCTAGCCACGGCACCTCACAAACCTTTTCACATGGATCACCTCAGTACAAATGACAGGTCCGCCAACATAGTGCGCTTTTGTAACTTGTGTAAGCGGTACTACCACCATCTTAAATATTCCTATCGTTGTCCCATGGCTTGTCAGCTCGGTGTAGACGAGTAGATAGTTGGAGCCATTAAGGCACGAAGATTCTTAATAGCACCGCATGGAATACCCAAACCTACTTATGCTACTCGTATCATCTCAATGTCGACGAGATGTTTATTCTTGCTGCTTTGCTCACAGACAGATATTAAATAAAAACTACTTTAAGGGGAGACGGAAGGGATGTGGGCTTCAAAAATTCGATTTTTGGATTTTAGGATATTTTAAATGCCTGGTCTTTCTTGCCTGAAACAGTTTTTGTTTTATGTAAATACGACAATTTTTTCGTGAGATATGACGGTTTTCCTGACGCTTTGTGCCATTGGGGACGGTGACAGCAAGGCTTATGACTGGGTATGTGCAGAACAACCCTATGGTCCTAATGTCACAATTTCTAAATTAGAGTGCACTGGGCATGTCCAGAAGAGAATGGGGTCCAGGTTGAAAAGATTATTGAAAGAGAAGATAAAAAATGTATTAGAAGATTGTAAGAAGATTGGTGGTAAACGTCGTCTGACAAATGTTGAAATAGATTACAGAATTATTATGGCTTGGCCGTAAGATGACATGTAGTGAATTTAGAAAACATGAAAAAAGCTGTACGGGTTATCTTTTTCCATAAGCTTTCCACAAATGGAATTCCAATGCATGGTCTTTGCCCGAATGACCCTGACGCTTGGTACAAGAACAGGAGAAGTCCCAGTTATGACCACAAACATTCTGTACCTGCATCAGTAGTGAATGAAATTAAACCCATATTTAGAGACCTTTGTAAAGATACCTTGTTGAAGAAATGTCTTCATGACAAAACCCAAAATTTAAATGGATGTGTGAATTCTTTCATTTGGAACCGGTTACCGAAAACTATATTTGCTCAGCTTAAAACCCTCAAATTTGGTGTTGATGATGCTATTTAATGCTTCAGTGATGGTGTCATTAGAAAACTGGAGGTTTTGGAATTATTGGGAATAAAATCTAGTGGAATTACAGCAAAATCCTTGGTGCACATAAATAAAGAGAGAATCCACACAACAGATATTGCTAATTTAAAATGTGCAAAAGAAGCCAGGCAGAAAAGAAAAGGGATCAAGAGAAGAAAAAAAGATCAGTATGATTCAAATGATGCTCAGTATGGTGCAGGAAAATATTTGTGGTAAGTAATTCTCATCAATAACTGTACTAGAATTGCAATATTAAATTTTAAATGGATTTTTCTCAAAACTACATGTTTTTTAATTTCAGGTATCATTATTTGATAAATTAATGGGGTTAGAAAGATGAAATTTGGTCAATTTGTACTGCAGATGGTAATAAGTTATTACAAGTAAATTGAGAACCACCAAACAATCATAAACTGTTTTATAATAATTAGTGTATAAATAAAGTTAAATTTTACTAGTGAAAGAATAATTTGTTTCCTTCAAAGCTGTAAGATGTAACACCTTAATTTTATATGTAAATTGAGGCATGTATGTTATATATATGCAGTAAAAATTTCATTGTTTTGTAACTTCTACATTTACTCTACATCTACTTGATTACTCTGCAATTCACATTTAAGTGCTTGGCAGAGGGTTCATCGAACCACAATCATACTATCTCTCTACCATTCCACTCCCCAACAGCGCGCGGGAAAAACAAACACCTAAACCTTTCTGTTCGAGCTCTGACTTCACTTATTTTATTTTGATGATCATTCCTACCAATGTAGGGTGGGCTCAACAAAATATTTTCGCATTCGGAAGAGAAAGTTGGTGACTGAAATTTCGTAAATAGATCTCGCCGCGACGAAGAACGTCTTTGCTTTAATGACTTCCAAACCAACTCGCGTATCATATCTGCCACACTCTCTCCCCTATTACGAGATAATACAAAACTAGCTGCCCTTTTTTGCACCCTTTCGATGTCCTCCGTCAATCCCACCTGGTAAGGATCCCACACCGCGCAGCAATATTCTAACAGAGGACGAACGAGTGTAGTGTAAGCTGTCTCTTTACTGGACTTGTTGCATCTTCTAAGTGTCCTGCCAATGAAACGCAACCTTTGGCTCGCCTTCCCCACACTATTATCTATGCGGTCTTTCCAACTTAAGTTGTTCGTAATTTTAACATCCAGGTACTTAGTTGAATTGACAGCCTTGAGAATTGTACTATTTATCGAGTAATCGAATTCCAACGGATTTCTTTTGGAACTCATGTGGATCACCTCACAATTTTCGTTATTTATCGTCAACTGCCACCTGCCACACCATACAGCAATCTTTTCTAAATCGCTTTGTAACTGATACTGGTCTTCGGATGACCTTACTAGACGGCAAATTACAGCATCATCTGCGAACAACCTAAGAGAACCGCTCAGATTGTCACCCAGGTCATTTATATAGATCAGGAACAGCAGAGGTCCCAGGACGCTTCCCTGGGGAACAGCTGATATCAGTTCAGTTATATTTCTTTTGAAAAGTGTACTCATTCAAAGAGTAAAATAGCATTGGCAGAATAGGGGTAAAATTGCCTTCTGTCTCCCCTTAAACACATATTCGAGACTAGCAATGCTGAAGCCATACTCGCCGTAACTCGTTACATGTCATTTTCGCAACCTCCCCTATTCGTATTGCGATGGTTTACCATTGAACAACTCTAAGAAGGATTGATTTTTTTTCTCCTGATAACCTGATGTAGTTCGACAAAGGCCGTTGTCACACTTGTCAGTGACGCCACGCTGATGGGACGGGTGGCCATTGACACTCAGCAGAGTACGAGTGTCGGCCAGTGTTCCTCTGGACACCGTACACTGCACCGTGTTGGGCCGCCCTGACAACAGGTAGTGAGCGCGTGCGGTGGTCGGAGCACAAACGCACAGCGTCCGCTCATGATTAATGGCGAGGCCAGGCGGTGCTGGGGGAGGGCGAAGGGAAGGCGAGGCCAGCGCCTGAATATTTCACCACATCCGGCTTCGCGAAAAACAAACGCCAGAGTCTAGCGGGGCCAAGGGCGGAACGAGCTGGTCAGCCACCGGAAATGTTAGGGCTGGGTGTCCGGCATATCCGGCGTGGTTCTTCTGATTACCTGAATACGCAATGACGACAGGAAACAGCTTCGAAGTAAGAAACGTAGAACACTGAGGTCCGTTGTTTATTTGAACTTTACACCGCCGCGTACAGAGAATGGTGCCACACATTTCCAGATCTGTACTCACATTCGTGATCCGCAAATTGCTGTACAGTGCCCGAAGGAAGGGGCAGAGAGTACCAGTAACATTACTGAACCGTGGATTTAATGTCAAAGAGTACTCAAAAAAATTTATTTTATTTACTAGCGACTCATCGAGAACATTAACACATTTAATCACACTATCTGAGCGTGGAAGTAGTTGCCAGGGAGTAACTGATGGAATCAAAATCAAATTGCTTTTAACTAATGGGAATTTTATTCCTAAAAGCTTTTTTTTAAGGAAACAGATTTAAAATTATAAGCAGAAAGCACCCTCTAAATATCAAGTTCCAATTTATTCAGAGGCAGAAAGAAACAAATTTTTGAGTAACTTCCTGGCAGATTAAAACTGTGTGCCCGACCGAGACTCGAACTCGGGACCTTTGCCTTTCGCGGGCACTTGCCCGCGAAAGGCAAAGGTCCCGAGTTCGAGTCTCGGTCGGGCACACAGTTTTAATCTGCCAGGAAGTTTCATATCAGTGCACACTCCGCTGCAGAGTGAAAATCTCATTCTGGAAACATCCCCCAGGCTGTGGCTAAGCCATGTCTCCGCAATAGCCTTTCTTTCAGGAGTGCTAGTTCTGCTAGGTTCGCAGAAGAGCTTCTGTAAAGTTTGGAAGGTAGGAGACGAGATACTGGCAGAAGTAAAGCTGTGAGTACCGGGCGTGGGTCGTGCTTCGGTAGCTGAGATGGTTAGAGCACTTGCCCGTGAAAGGCAAAGGTCCCGAGTTCGAGTCTCGGTCGGGCACACAGTTTTAATCTGCCTAGAAGTTTCATATCAGCGCACACTCCGCTGCAGAGTGAAAATCTCATTCTGGAAATTTTTGAGTGTATGAGCTTTCGGGCTGAGAACGTTGCAGCTAACTTTTGACACGGCCGTAGTCACGACAGCTCACAACAACCTCTGAAAGACTACACTGGTGCAAATCTGCAACACACCAGATTACCTTAAAGTAAAAGTTTTAACAATTCACACAAGAACACACAAACTGTGCACCCCGTAGGAGGGATGGAAATGATACAACACTAAAATTAAAAGATTAACTTGCCACCGAAGGTGCAACTTGATTTTAACTTCTAAGAAAAGTCTTACGGTGGAAGGGTGGCAACTTTATACACTAAAAAGACAATTTAAATAAAAGCCCATGAAATACAATCTTATATAAAATTATACAAGGTTGGCCAAACGAGTTAAAACGCTCTACAGTACCTATATACCGCCTCTCAAGATGATAGGCAAGTTAAAAACATATTTCAGGAATTAGGCCGTTACACTCCAAGCAATAAAATCGTTAACACGTCGAATTCGTTAAACATGACAGAGGCAGCTATTAACGTACAGCAGATTGGTAGGGAGATTACCGAAGATCCCGAACCGCAGGTTGGTCTAACCCGATCCTACTCCACAAGGGAAAAACGGACCACCCAATTCATAAATAACCACCTTCTCGCGGGTGAGCAAACGGGGAAGAATGGTGGGCCGACCCCAAAACAAAGCGGCTGGTGACCTCACCAAGAACACAAGTACAATTTAACAAATAAATGAAACAACAAATCACCAATCACTTAACTTCTAATAAACTGCGATTTCTGGAGAAGACCTGGCGCAGCACCCCAAATCGCTCTCCCGAACAGTCCGCTGCCAGCCGCTTCAACGGACGCAGGAAGGAGCGCCGAACTCCCGTCTCACGGCGTCGCAGCTCGCACCGGCCAGACCGATGTCGTGGGTTGACTCCTGTTGCTCTCGTGTCGGCCGCGAAGCCACTACCCCTCGCTATGCGGCGCGGCCCACTGGACTCACGTGGCCACGTCAAGGCGGACAAGTCATCTTGTGTGTCAGTGCGCGATCGACCAACCGATTGATCCAACCGCCAATGACCATTGCATGAGCAACTTGAGCAGACTGGCGGCCTAACACGCAGACTCAGATGCAGGAATTAAGCCCCGACCGGGCTACCACTAGCTGAGTTCTCTTACTGGCGGAGTGGAAAGACTCTCATTTATCCGACTTTAAAGATTGATCCAAACGAAAGACATACTAACACTTCGGACGAGAGACAGACTAGCAAGTAGGGGACGAGGGACTGACCCCAGACTGGCTCCAGACTCGCCCAGACTGACCAACTGGAGAGCTCATAGCACCCCTTAAATGTACGTGAACAGGCAACATTTCCCCTTTCCCACCAGAGGGAGACACCAAAGCTGCGAATTCCACAGCGGCGCCACCGCCAGAAACGGAGGGCGACTGCTTCACAGAACTCTCTGCGACACGCTCTTCAAAACAGCAATTTTTTTTTACCACGGTTCAATTACACAAGCTGAAACAACTGCACCTACGCTATTGTTTATTTTGGTCTAAGTAACCCACTGGCTCGTGACAGAGAAATAACGTATTTACGATGTATTCAGTACGTTATCCGCAATTAGTTCTTTTCTTATGAAATTATCCAGCAGTGACCATCGACGTCTTTATCAAAAAAAAAAAAAAAATGGCTCTGAGCACTATGGGACTTAACATCTATGGTCATCAGTCCCCTAGAACTTAGAACTAATTAAACCTAAGTAACCTAAGGACAGCACACAACACCCAGCCATCACGAGGCCGAGAAAATCCCTGACCCCGCCGGGAATCGAACCCGGGAACCCGGGCGTGGGAAGCGAGAACGCTACCGCAGACGTCTTTATCAATCACATCCGCCAGAGCGTGCTATCAAGGTACTGTCTCTGATTTCCTTGCCTCCGCCTACTGTCAAGGAGAAAGAACTACGTGCTGAGAGCAGTAGCGGTGGCGAATGTTACAGGTTAGTGAAATGGTCGAGGGTTGGACGACGGCTCAGTAAACGTCAGCTATGGAGACAGCACTAGTACGACGAAACTCCGTTCGAATAGTTTTCGAAAGGCCCACCGCTCTGCCGGTCGTTGTCGGTTTTCGTAACCGAAGCCGCTACCTTTCTGTCAAATGGCTCCTCAGTTAGCCTCAAAAGGTTTGAGTGCACCTCGCTAGCCAGCAAGCACTCGGCAGGCCCGGACGGTCACACATCCAAGTATAGTCAAGCCAGAAAGCGCTTAACTTAAGTGAACTGAAGGGAACCGGTATTACCACTGAGACATGGCTGTTGACTTTGTACGTGGAAGGCAGTGACAGAGAAATAACGTATTTACGATGTATTCAGTACGTTATCCGCAATTAGTTCTTTTCTTATGAAATTATCGAGCAGTGGAAGTATGACAGTTTCAAATCTTTTATTCTCCAGAGACAATAGCAATTATACGTAACTGTACTTTGAACTGTGAAAGCTGGGAGCACGCACTTAGAGCTTCTTAGAAATTAAAAATGTGTTTTAAGACATGTTGTTAGTGGACAAATCCAGCAGCATCCTCGACTCCCTAATTAATCTGTTCTTTGCTATCGTTCCAACTACCTTCACCACAGTGAAGCAGCCTGTAATATGGAAGGATCATGTACAACACAAATTACAGAGTAATGCAAGAACCCTCGGTTGAAGCACATACGTTTTTAAAACACCTACTTGGGCATCATCATTTGTTCAGGTTGTGGCTGACGTTTCACATGTGGCTAATATTCAAGATGGCCACCGAGTAAGTGACGCCAGGAACTATTTCCAGAAAGTTAAGTGATTTACACAGGAACATAATTTAGTTTAACATCGACAACAAGTTAAATGCGTGCATTAGTGTATCGTTTAGTCTTGCCGTCAAAGGTTTCACTTTTCTTTGCGTATTTTTTCAGAAAACACGAAAACATCGTACCTTCGCGAAGTCGCGTTTTGGCTTAAATTTTGTAAACGTGTTTGTTTCTTGTTTCACGGTAATTTGACTAGTTTCTCGGTAACAAATAAGTAAACTACCGTAAATAGCGTATAACTTCATTGTTTTAATACAGATTTCAGAAAAACAGCGTAACTTTATATCAGAAACCTGCTTATATACATTTGTTTGTAGGCCTAATTCTCGTAACGTTTTTGGAGAATCGAACTTAAAGTATCTCGTTGAATTGTCCTTTTTTTCATTCCATCGAGTGAAATATATAATAAATAGCGTGTACCTTCATTGTTTTAATACAGATCTCAGAAAAACACCGGAATTTTAAATCAGAAACTTGCTTATATACATTTGTGAATAGGCTTAACTCTTGAAACGTCTTTTTTGATTTTCGGTAATTTAATTGATTTATTTCAGCTAAAGTATTATTTTTGCTATGAGTGAGAAGTGGCTGACTTGCCGTAGAATTGTTAGTTCACGGGTTTGGTGTGATGGATACTGTAGTTTTCTTCATTGGGGGGGACTGCAGTGGCGTGGGAGTCGGGAAAGTGGATCAGGCTCATCAGTGGTTATGTAGGATTTGCAGCAGAGATAGGAAGATAGTGGAACAGGAGGGGAAAATTGCTGCCCTTCAGGCTGAGCTAGATCAGGCTAGGGAAGATCTGGACAGGTTAAGGAGGGTGAATGGCAAAGAGAGGTGGGAAGCGGCAACAGGTAACAGAAGGAACAGGACTAGAACTAAGTCTGACAGTTTTGCGGTGAATGTCAAAAATAAGTTTGACCTTTTGCTTCAGTTATAAACTGAGAAGCCTCAAGCAGAGGTAGGTGTAGACAGGACACAACAAACTTTCAATAGGAAATTGAAAAAGAATGTAGGAAAGTCATCGAGAAGGAAGAAAGTTTTGTTGTTAGGCAGTTCTCATGCCAGAGGTGTAGGCCAACTTCTGCAGGAGGAATTAGGACCAAAATACCAGGTCACAATTTTATTCAGACCAAGTGCTAGTCTGGATCAGGTGACAGAGGATTTAGGTTCACTCTGTAAAGAATTTACCAGGGAAGACAGCGTGGCTATTGTGGGAGGGCCAGGGAACAGTATCGAAAGAGATCCTGGGTACAGTATAGAGCGTGGCCTGGTAAAGACTGCGTCGGCATCGAGACACACCAATGTTGAATTTGTATCTGTCCTGAGACGCCATGACCGGCCTCATTTGAACTCTTCTGTTGGGAGAGTTAATTTGGAGTTGAAATGGCTACTTGGGTCGGGTGCGGGGGCTCATATTGGTATGGTTCCTGTTGATTCTCTCAGTAGGTGGGACTATACCAGGCACGGCCTACATCTCAGCAGGAAAGGGAAGGGTAAACTGGCTAGGGTAATAGCAGAAAATTTAAGGGGGGGGGAGGCACTGCCATGAATGATAAAATACCGGTGGTTACAGGTGTTCGAGCAGCACATTTTTTAGGATAGGTAAGACAGAAAGATGTCTAGTTCTACGAGAGGTCAGGATTGAAACAAATCTTCAGTTTAGGAAAGAGATTAAACAGCACAATTCTAGCACATTGGATCACCAATCACAGCTGTCAATTATAAATTTTCACCAATCACCAGAAATTTAATCTCCACCAAGTTGTATCTCAGTCCTAGGTAATTGCATTGATGAATGAAAGTCACCCAACCCAGTTGACACAATCTGCCTCTCTGAACACCATGTGACCACTGGTATAGGAACTAGGCCTAAGCACAATGAGAAACTCAGACAGGAGTGTACTGCAAATGTTAGAATAAGGAAAGATTCTCATAAAAGTATAATTAAAAATAATGTAAGTATATTTCATAAAAATATTGGGAGTTTAAAGAATAAAATAGATGAGCTTCTGGTTTCTTTAGAAGATTTAGAAGCTGAGGATGAAATAGATTTACTATGCCTGTCTGAGTATCACATTGTAACTGATATGGATAAGGTAAATGTAAGTGGATATAAGCTCTCTGCACATGTAATTAGAGAAAATATGGAGACAGGATTTGCCATATATGTCAAAAGTTAGCATTGTGCAAAAAGTACAGAAACAAAAAAGTTTTGTGTAGAGAAACATATAGAGGCATGTGCCTGTGAGCTTAAATTAAATAAAGGCACATTTATAATTGTAACTGTATATAGGTCCCCATCGAGAAATTTTCGTATATTTCTGAAAAATTTGGACTCCTTGTTGTGCTATCTGTCAGACAGGGGGAAGCAAATTATTATTTGTGGGGACTTCAATGTAGATTCTCTGAAAGAGGGTAATAGAAAAAATGACTTTGAAGTATTACTCGGTTCTTTCAATTTTACACCCATTATTGATTTTCCTACTCGGGTGGTAAAGGATAGCAGCTCACTGATAGATAACTTCTTTATAGACCAAGATAAGTTTAACCAGATAAATGCTCAGCCTGTTGAGAATGGTCTTTCTGATCATGGTGCACAGCTAGTTACAATATATGGCATAGCTCCATTCAGCAGTACTAAACAGTCCTCCAAAGTAGTACGTTCAGCCAATGATTTAACAATTCCAAATTTCAGGGAAAGCCTACAGCAGTTAGATTGGGATGAGGTGTACCGTGAACCTGATGCCAATTTAAAATATAATTTATTTCATGACACTTTTGTAAATGCATTCGAAAATTGCTTCCCCAAGAAAATAGTTAAACATACTTGTAAGACACCATGTAACAAACCATGGCTTACTAAGGGTATAAAAATATCTTCTAACCAGAAAAGGGAAATGTATCTGATAGCAAGAAAGAATAGTGACCCAGAAACTATCAAATATTATAAAAACTACTGTGCCATATTAAGAAAAGTTATTAAAAAATCCAGAAGTATGTGTATCATGTCTGAAATCAGCAACTCTGATAATAAAATTAAAATCAATTTGGAATATTTTTAAAAGAGAAACAGGTCCACCAAGAGCACTGGAAGACAGTATTACCATCAAATTGAATGAAAACTTTACAAACAAAAAGCCAGAAGTTGAAAATATTTTTAATAATCACTTTCGAAATGTTGTGGATATAGTAGGATCCAGGTGTTCATTAGAAGATGCTAGGCTGTTAATGGAAGAGGGCATACCTATGCAATTTGATACAATTGAAATCTCACCCACTTCTGTCTCTGAAATTAGGAAAATAATAAACTTGCTTAAAAGCAAAAACTAACATGGAATTGATGGCATTTCCAGCAAAATACTAAAAGCTTGTTCTCAACAGATAAGTAACATTCTCAGCCACCTGTGTAATAGCTCTCTGCAACAGGGCATTTTCCCTGATAGACTGAAATATGCTATTGTTACACCTTTGCATAAAAAAGGGGATAGATCTGATGTCAACAATTACTGTCCAATCTCCGTTCTAACAGCTTTATCCAAACTTCTTGAGAAAGTAATGTATTCGAGAGTAGCTTCACACATCTGTAAAAATGAAGTACTAAAAAAATGTCAGTTTGGTTTCCAGAAAGGTTTTTCAACAGAAAATGCCATATATGCTTTCACCAATCAAATTTTGAATGATCTGAATAACCGAACAACACCCATTGGGACTTTTTGTGATCTATCAAAGGCTTTTGATTGTGTAAGTCATGAAATTCTGCTACACAAGCTCAAGTATTGTGGCATGAGTGGGACAGTGCACAAATGGTTTAATTCATACCTAGCTGGAAGAATGCAGAAAGTTGAAATAAGCAGTTTTCATAATATGCAAAGATCAGCACATTCCTCAAACTGGGAAACTATCAAGAATGGGGTTCCACAAGGGTCAGTCTTGGTCCTTTGTTGTTCTTAATATATATTAATGACTTGCCATTCTATATTCATGAAGAGGCAAAGTTAGTTCTCTTTCCTGATGATACAAGCATAGTAATCACGCCTGACAAACAAGAATTAACTGATGAAATTATCAATAATGTCTTTCAGAAAATTACTAAGTGGTTCCTTGTAAACGGACTCTCACTGAATTTTGATAAGACACATTACATACAGTTCCGTACAGTAAATGGTATGATACCATTAATAAATGTAGATCTTAATCAGAAGCATGTAGCTAAGGTAGAATATTCAAAAATTTTAGGTGTGTCCATTGATGAGAGATTAAATTGGAAGAAACACATTGATGATCTGCTGATACGTTTGAGTTCAGCTACTTATGCAGTAAGGGTCATGGCAAATTTTGGTGATAAACATCCTAGTAAATTAGCTTACTACGCCTATTTTCACCTATTGCTTGCATATGGCATCATATTTTGGGGTAATTCATCACTGAGGAATGAAGTATTTACTGCACAAAAGTGTGTAATCAGAATAATAGCTGCAATTCACCCAAGATCATCCTGCAGACATTTATTTAAGGATCTAGGGATATTCACAGTAGCTTCTCAATATATATATACTCTCTTATGAAATTTGTTATTAACTACCAAACCCAATTCAAAAGTAATAGCAGTGTGCATAACTACAATACTAGGAGAAAGGATGATCTTCACTATTCAAGATTAAATCTAACTTTGGCACAGAAAGGGGTGAATTATAGTGCCACTAAAGTCTTTGGTCACCTACCAAATAGTATCAAAAGACTGACAGATAACCAACAAGTATTTAAAAAGAAATTAAAAGAATTTCTGAATGACAACTCCTTCTACTCCATAGAGGAAGTTTTAGATACAAATTAAGAAAAAAAGAAAAAAACCAAACAAAAAATTACAAAAAAATTAAAAAACAAAAAAATAAAAAATTGTTATATTAACTTAATTACGTTGTTAAATTAACTTAATTATGTCATGTATTGGAAAATTTGACTTGTTCCACATCATTACGAAATATTGTATTCATGATCCATGGAACTAGGATTAATCTAATCTAATCTCTAATCTAATCTGAATACTTCCTGTTTCCTTAAATAACGTAACTATCCAGCAAACGGTCTGGACACTTGGATGATGTCGTCCAGGATACCGAGCAGCCTACATAGCACACGCCCATTGGGCGTTTTGATCACAATAGCCATACGTGAACACGATATCGACCTTTTCCGCAGTTGGTAAACGTTCCATTTTAGCATGGGTAATATATCACGCAGCAAATACCGTCATCACTGGCGGAATCTTACGTGATACCACATACTTATTCGTTTGTGACTGTTACAGCGCCATCTATTACAAAGCGAAAAAAGTGATCCAACTAAAACATTCATATTTTTTTATGCACTACACGAATATGTAATAAAAAATGGGGGTCCTATTTAAAAAAACTCAGTTGATATCCGCTTGACCTATGGCAGCGCCACCTAGCGCGCCAACCATAGCGCCATCTGGTTTCCCCTTTCAAGCTCTGCAAGTTTCGTACTTTTTAGTTTTTTCGTTTGATGCTTATTTCGTGAGATATTTGACCCAGTCATGATCAATGGACCATCATATATATATATATATATATATATATATATATATATATATATATATATATATATCTTTATTGAATGTGTAAAGGAAATAATGTAGTGAAGAAGTTGACACAATTCACATCGTGAGTAGGTTAGGTGGGCCGGGGCGAAAACGCGTGCACAATATTGGGTTGGACAGAGAGTAGGAGGAATAGGGTGAGAAGTGAGAGATGAAATGAAACTGGGGAGTAGGAAGAGTAAGTAGGGGAAGCGGGAGAAGTGATAGATGGGAAAGGAAAAGCACTTTTTTTTCTAAGCGGTTTTTTTCAGTTGTTCTATACAGTGTCTGTTCCCAAAATTTGCTCGTTAAGTAACCGTTTACTGTGTGTTAATGTTTGTGCATGTGCAAGTATTCTTGGATACTGAAAAGATGTCTGTTAGTCTTTATTGATTTTTGTGATGTTTATGCCTTTTACTACTGTGGTCTGTGTGCGATATTCACGTTCAAGGAGGTCTGCAAAAGTTGACTTGTTTCTGTTGTATTTCCATGCCCTGATGTGCTCGTTCTAACACATGTCAAACGTCCTGCCAGTCATCCTAATGTAGACATTTTCGCGGTCCCTGCAATTAAGCTGGTAGGTACCAGGTCTTTGATATCTGGTTTCGATTTTAGTTAGGGATATGTTTTTGTACTGAATTATTTACTTTGTTGGCAACGTGACAACGAACAGCAGCTCTTAGAAAAAGATTTATAACAAGTAGAATACCTAATTATAGAATTGGAATTTTCGTCACGGAAGAAAAATATGAATGCAGTAATGTAAATACAGGGATAAATAGAGAATTACTAAAACAAGACATCAAAAGCATAAGAGCAAAGGCTGAAAACAAGAAACGTGCCGGCACGTTCACAGGAGCTCAGTCCGACAGTTCACCTGATGATGGTGACATGTATGATCGCCGAAATACTGTGCCCGTTGGACACTGTAGACCGGCTGTACACCCGTGGATATTTTGATTAAGAAATGATAAATTGAAAAAGGATTTTGATAATCAAAAGAAATCTAAAGAAAAAACTACACAGAAAATATAAATTGTAACAACATCTTACAAAGGTAATGCTGTTGTACTTATGGACACAAAAAAACCCACAGGAAAAACAGAATTCATCACCGAAAACAACTAAAAAAGTTAAAATCAAACCCAACAAGCAGATTTCATGTACATGCTAAATACTCACTTAATAACATAAACCTCTCACGATAAGCGGCTTATCTGGGTTCGTGTCCCAGACTGGCACAAATTTTGACTGTCATCGTTCCATTCTACAGCTGGTGGTTGTCCATCCTCTTAATTGCGAATACATTTAATGTACAAAAACGTAGTCGATACTTTTTCTGACAGGCAGAAACAGAGACATTTACAAAAAATCTTGAGACACCCAGCCAAAAATCTATGAGACAAATAAACCGGTTCAGCTGACAGTATATTTCAAAGCAGCTCCTACATACGTACTAGCAAAACAATTACAATTGCAGCTCACATAGTGCTAATAACTAGAAAATGATAGGTCAACAAGAAATATCAGTCAGCTAATGGAACATATAAGAGATACTAAAATCCTAATGCTCTTCTTTGATATAGAAAGCATGTAAAGCTACGTTCCTGTATATGAAACCATTAAACTAAGTGAAGAAAACAAGAAAACACACAACCAGGCACCTCACGAATGCACAGAGAAAACAATAAAATGTTACAGTGAATATGACAGTCAAACTATTATGAATTCGTTGAGGACTACTACATACAAGAAGAAGGTTTGATCATGGGTTCACCTATTTCGGTAACACTAGTCAACATCATCATGAATCATACAGAAAAACTAATATCTAAAAGAGAAATAACAAAGAAAATTTAAATCATCTATTGGTTCAGGGGTATGGTTAATTTAATATGCATGGTGAATCAAACGCAAAACAAAATACAACGAATATACAAGGGCACATATACAGTGCACAAGAATGTCAGATTTACAATAGAAGAAGAACAAGAAAACACACCCAACATTATGTATATAATCACGAGAAATGACTGTCACAGCCACATACCTTGAAATGTGGCAAGTGCTTTGGCTCGCCTTTTTTCCTTTCTTTCTATCTTTCTTTCACTGGTGCCATGTCCCGTGCTGACGCAGGGTCATTATTGTTAGGAACGGACTTGGCAAAGTTAGTGGAAAGGGGTGTCCGGTTGCCCTTCCTGCCGCCACACCGTACCTCCCAGGATGGAATTAGTGTACCCCTGCTGTCTGCATCGAGTGTAATTAATGGAACAGTGCGAGCGTGTTCAGATGTCAGCGAGCGGCGTAACTGAGGCGGAACGTGGGGACAATCCCAGTATTCACCTATCGGGATGTGGAAAACCGTCTAAAAACCACATCCAGGCTGGCCGGCACACCGACCGACGATGTTAATCCACTGGGCTGATTCGATCCGGGGCCGGTGCTCCTACCTGAGTCCAAGAAGCAGCGCATTAGCGCTCTCAGCTAACCTGGCAGGTCTCGCCTATTCCCCTTTATTCACCGCTAATTATGCAACTGAAACGGAATTGAATTAGATTAATGGGAGTCATGAGATCACAATGATTATTAGCGATGGTTTCACCTCCTCTTCTTAATCTACCGTAATCTAAAATCATACTGAATAAATCGGTTTGCTTTATGGGAGAGCTTTGGAAGTAAGGAGAGCTTTTCATGAGTCAGACAAATTTTAAAGAGGCTCAGCAATACGATCCACAGGGAGTGATTAGCATGTCGGCCTTCACAGATACATAGGGGGTTGCAAGTCGTTTTGTAAAATTCTGAGCAGATGGGGACGCCATTATCTGGTTATAACTCTTTGTGTGAGGCTGTTGACATACGAAGAAATGGTTCCAGAAGACAGAATCTATTAGGATGTCGTAGGCTGTAGAAACTTCTTAAAAGAAATCGTAAGTAGGTTGATTAGATTTTTATGTTGGCAACGCCATGTAGCGCTCTGCATGAAAATCACTGACTCTGCTGGGTGCAACTGTGGCTGGTTGGACTCATTGTTGGAATATTCGCTTGTGAAGTGTTGGGCAGTTGGATGTGAACACCACGTAGCGTTGTGCAGTTGCAGGTGACCCGCCAGCAGTGGCGGATGTGGGGACAGAGATACCTGAGTTTTGAAAGTGGACGATATGGATGTGCGTCCGTCGGAAAGAGGAAATTTGTAAGATTGGATATCATGAACTGATATATATATATATATATAAACGGAATAGACAGTGTCTTGAAAGGAGGATATAAGATGAACATCAACAAAAGCAAAACGAGGATAATGGAATGTAGTCAAATTAAATCGGGTGTTGCTGAGGGAATTAGATTAGGAAATGAAACACTTAAAGTAGTAAAGGAGTTTTGCTAGTTATGGAGTAAAATAACTGTAGAGAGGATATAAAATGTAGACTGGCAATGGCAAGGAAATCGTTTCTGAAGAAGAGAAATTTGTTAACATCGAGTATAGTATTTTTATAGAGCGTAGCCATGTATGGAAGTGAAGCATGGACGATAACTAGTTTAGACAAGAAGAGAATAGAAGCTTTCGAAATGTGGTGCTACAGAAGAATGCTGAAGATAAGGTGGGTAGATCACGTAACTAATAAGGAGGTATTGAATAGGATTGGGGAGAAGAGAAGTTTGTGGCACAACTTGACTAGAAGAAGGGATCGGTTGGTAGGACACGTTTTGAGGCATCAAGGGATCACAAATTTAGCATTGGAGGGCAGCGTGGAGGGTAAAAATCGTAGAGGGAGACCAAGGGATGGATACACTAAGCAGATTCAGAAGGATGTAGGTTACAGTAGGTACTGGGAGATGAAGAAGCTTGCACAGGATAGAGTAGCATGGAGAGCTGCATCAAACCAGTCTCAGGACTGAAGACCACAACAACAACATATATACATATATATATGATGACTTTTGAACATTATTAAGGTAAATACATTGTTTGTTCTGTACCAAAATCTTTCATTTGCTAACTAAACCTATCAGTAGCTAGTGCCTTCCGTAGTTAGAATCTTTTATTTAGCTGGCAGTATTGGCGCTTCCTGTATTGCAGTAGTTCAAGTAACGAAGATTTTTATGAGGTAAGTGATTCATGAAACGTATAGGTTATTGTTATTCAGGGCCATTCTTATGTAGGGATTATTGAAAGTCAGATTGCGTTGCGCTAAAAAAATGTTGTGTGTCAATTTAGTGATGATCAGAATACGTAAAGGGAAAAATGTCTGAGTATGTTCAGTTTTGCTCAGTTGTTTGAAAATCAAATAACGTATGAGGTTTACCAGCACAGTAATTTATAGTTTTTCTAAGGGGATGTTTCAAAATACTTGAGCAGATAAGCATCTCCTGGCTTCCCAGAAAACATAACAAAACAGCTCTGACCTACTTGAAGTTCAGATGTTGCAGTAAAGTTGGCGACTAACCTTATGGACAGTTTTTTAACATTTTCACACGACCTGTAATGTGAAGCTAGCTGGTGGCTGAATGAAAACTTATTGACATGTCAGAAGAGATGTCAGGAGAATATCCCACTTAGAAGTGTGACATTTTGTCAGAGAAATAATTACACAATTGGTGGCTGTAGTAATTTTTGAGAAGGTAGGTTTTGTTGGTGGGAAGAAAGGAATAAGCTGTTTTTTGAAGAGTCAGAAAATATCAGATGCAAACAAGACATGAAGAGGACATGGTGGCAAGAGTTTTGATGGCACTCTCAAGTGGCAGAGTCGCCTAGTGTCCAGTGTTCGAGACCTGAACTACCTGATTGTACTTCTGATATTCAGACCAGGGAGCAATGGTGACTCTGTTTATTTAATCTGCTTTCACGATGCTCACAGTACACTGACGATAATGGTAGGTGCTGCTTACAGCTCTAGCGTATTAGGACAAGCAATAGTACTGCAATTCAAATGCATGATAGGTTTCACTGTCTCATATTCGTCAGTGCTTCCTCAGATATTTGCGAGTCTTATGTTCTTGTTGCAGACAAACAGTGACTGTAATTGTGATAGTCAGCATTCAAATTACTTTCGAGACAGAAGCCAGATTATTAAGCAACTCTGCCTCAATCTTATTAAGCAACTCTGCCTTAATCAGTAACTTTATCAGCTCATAGTTTTAGTTTCAGTTTTCATTGGAAAGTACATCACTGCAAAGTTCAACTCCACATAATTATCTTTAATCCCTTATACCTCCAATTGTGTTTTGTAAAATACCGTAGGGTGTAATCAAATCTTCTGTTTGTTATCACATTCAACCCCTTTCAATGATAAATGTTGTGTCAATCATCCCACCTCCCGATTCACTGCTAGGCTCTAAATAAATGACAGCGTTGTAGTAAAGACATCGCATACATTAATTTCAGCGTTGAATCTCAATGGAGTGCCTCATTCATGATTAATTCAGATTCAGTTAAATTTCACTTTCGCACAAGCAGGGTTTTACACTCTCAGATTTGCATAAAACCCTTAACTACAAACAAAACAATAAATTAAAATTCCAATCATCCACAGATTTACAAACAAGCTGCTGCCAGAGATATTTTAAGCAGACTCAATAACATTCCCCTAAATACTTCTGATCACCAAAAACTGCTAGCCACTATAAACCAGACAGCATAAAAGAATGGTACAAGGAAACAAACTCTAGTACATTAACTTAACAGAAGAAATGAGGACACAAATGATGAAACAAACAAAATGACATCAGCACATAAAAGCAGCGCAATCACAAAAAATACATGCAGTAACCTAGCATAACAAATTCACACACAAAATATGTAATATATTGAAAGAAGATGGCATAAATAATGCCTAGAAAACAAATAACTCTGTACAAAACCACATTCCTAAACGAAAATCAAAACGAGACAGACACCAATGAATACTTCTCCTGTTTTATTGCCATAGTGTATTGTAATTCATTGACTTGTATTCGGTTGAGGCTAGTTGATGTACATACACTTTCATGGAGGCAGCGTTCTGTACTTACGGAGTTTGTGGCATCAAATAACATCTTTCGTCCATCACTCTGACTGTATTCTGATAGTTGCATGCAATTGTTTCTGTAGTTTCCATGAATGGAGAAGCACAGCCTGAGGGTTCGGTTTTCCTCAACAGAGTGATATCGCATTTTGGCACTTAGGAACGACCACCAATTGTTGCTCAAGAGCTATGTAGCAGATGGTCCTGTGCAGCTGATACAAGCCGCTTTGCAAGAGGATTGTATGTGTCTTGCGTACGACCCCCGGTCAACCCCAGAGTGGTCGCTGTACCGTATTGTACGCAACATCTGTTCAGCTAGCTTCCCGGTAAATCAGATACCATCGCGGGAAAACAGTTCGTCAGAGTCGCTGAGCTTAGTGAGCCAGCGCAGCGCGGCGTAACTGTTTGACAAAAGAAGTTTGTTTCCGAGTTGGTAAGTCCTTCCTGGAAACGAGTGGTGTGACGTGTCAAACACCCTGTTCGGACCGTGTGAAACCATGAGGCTCAAGTCTTCATACGGGACAGTCCTGGCAGTTTGCTGAATATTTAGAACGAGACTCCTTATACGGTAAACAGCAATAATTTAGCAGAGGAGTGGAGCCGAGGCCTGACTTCCAGACGGCCCAAAACGTAAAGCAAGTAGATTAGCTGTAGAGTACTCGATAGCTGAGTGGAGACGTCAGGATTACTTATTCAGAATTTAGTCATTCCACAGGTTATTATTCCAGACACGGAAATGGTGGATCTAGTTACAGTCATGCCACTGGGCAGTGTTTCGTAAAGTCATTTAATTAACAATGAAAGGTCCACAGACACAGAAAGGAGAGTAAATGACTTCTTCTTTGCTGGGCTCGCAGCTTGCATAAGGTCTTAATATGACATCTTCTTTATACTTTTATAAAATTAACTGCAAATTATTTTTTTTTCTTTTTTTGTATAGGAACACGACAAGCTTGTTACGGCATTTGTGCCATTTACAAGTGTTTCTGTTGCCATTATATTTATAAAGCATTTTACTCTACGTCTATGTAGCAGTATTATGAGACTTTTATCTTATATTATAGTTACGTCTATATGGAGTGCTGTCCCTAAAATATTCTGGAGTGTACTTTCTTTTATTTGCTGCATTGTTAATATAGGTAACATATTTTCCTTGTATAGAAATTTCGTGTAATTTTTTGTGAGTTATCAAGTGCCAAATCGTTCCATTGATGCATTACCTTTGCAAGCAAATTATATCTTAGGTTGCCACAGATATTATTTGCCAGAGATATTTTGCATTATGTAGATGAGCAAATTTTAATGTTGTCTATTGTTTTTGACTATCATGTTGCGTTCATCCTTTTCTGTTTCTATAGTGTTAATAAAGTCAAAGGTAAAACATAAAAATATCTGGAAAACTTTATTAACATAAAAAGGTCACATCGGAGCACTGACATTGAGTACAAACCATTCAAAATTTGTAGACCATCTGAAAAAGGAATATTGTGAACCAAACAATATAAAAAAGACACGAGCATCTCGAAAAGCAGCAAGAACAGACACCTCATCCTTTTCCAAGAAAACTTCTATACACACAAACCGTTAACACGCAATAAACAGTTACTCAATGACGAAATATATAAATTTAAAGCAGACACTATATAAGATATCTGAAAATAACGTAGGAAAAATGAAAATAAGTGTTTTCGCTTTGCTATCCTTCACTTTCTCTTATTCCCCCTCTCCAACCGTTATTTAATTTTACCTCTTGCTTTTCACCCTTTGCTACAACTCACATTCTTGCACTTCCTCTTCACTCATCTTTGCCAACCTGGCCCCTTCCATCCTTCATCACTACTCCTTCATTGCTTTTACATATTGTATACATACAAGGTAAGATAATTAAATGGAATGACACACAACTGGCGAACTGCAAGAAAAGAGAGAGAGAGATAGAGAATTTTAGATCGAAGAAAAACTAGTCTGAAAATTAGCAACACTACACGAAGCACAAGATACGTATTTAGCCGGAAGAATACAGTTAAACAGTAGTAACGCTACACTATGTTGTGTTTAATAAAACACCACATAGCCGTTCAGAACAGTGTTGGATTAGGTAAGAATCAACAGTGCCACACGAAGAAAGAAGGCAAATCATGCAAGCAGACTGAATTTCCAGATGTGAGCGAGAAACCCAACATATTTTGTAACTAACTGGTTTTCGGTCTAGAAAGAAAATCAAATAGCAAATATCTTCTTCGGGGGAGGGAGGGGGCGGGGGCATGTGGCGGAAGATCGCCTTAACACAGTGTTTCTTGTCAAGAATATGACCTATCTTCGAGGAAAGAGAACTATTGGTTCACCAACGTATTTTCCTGCCGAATATGTAGCTTCCTTATTAAAAACATTGGTAGGAAAATGTAGTCACCACTTTCGTAATTCTATGGATTTTATTCAGAGTCTTAGCAATGTCAGGCTAAATAGTACGGATGTGATTGTTATTTTTGACGGTGTAACACTATAAACCAAGGTACCTTGAAAGGACTCTTTATCTCTTATCGGCCAACATTTTGATAAAAACGACAAACATTTGCTTTTTATCATCTTATTTTCAGTTTAATGGTGAATTTTATGAGTAGATTGATGGCGTTGCTATGGAAAGCACCCTCTCTTCTCTAGTAGCTAATTTATTCATGGAAGGCTTCGAGGACAAGGCACTGGGCTCAGCAAATTTTAAACCAACGGTCTTCTAGAGGTACTTGGACGACACATTTGTGGTATGGCCACACGGGCTGGATCAATTACATCGATTTTTTCAGCATTTGAATTACATCCATGCCAGTATCAAATTTACTATGGAAATAGAGAAATACAGCTGACTCCCCTTTTTGGATGTTGTCGTTCGCCGTAAATTTGATGGCACTTTAGAACATGCTATATATCGGAAACCAACACACGCAAATCTATATCAACAGGCCAGTATCTGGCATCACCCTTCACAGACCATAGGTATCCTGAAGACGTTAGTGCATAGGCAACACTGTACATTCGATAAAGATAATTTGCAAGAAGAGCTCACATACCTCAAGAGTATTTTTAAAGCGAATGGGTTTTCTCCGCAACGAATTCGTAGAGCATTCAGTGCAAATCCTAGGTATGTGATTGGGAAGAAGATCGTAATTCCTTCAGATCAAGTGCGTTTTTACCATTTGTGGCTGCTGTTTCCTCGAAGATTGGCCTTATTCTTGAGAATCACTGTGTTACGGTGATCTTCTGTCTCCCTTCCCACCCCCGCCTCCACCTCCCCCCCTCTCCACCCCCCAAGAAGATTGCAGCTATAATCGGCTCTGTAAACGACGATTTACTGCTTCGTAAAGCGGTTGTGTAGCAGATTCCTTGTGGATATTGTGAGAAGTCGTACACAGGTCAAACAACACACACCGTTCATGAGAGATGTGTGAAGCATCACAGCCAGACAAGTCAGCTGCGGCCGAACATCGTATTGATACAGGGCATTCAGTGAATTACAGTGATGTGAAGATTTTTAACACTCACCTCTTTCTTTTGCGAATATGTCTTCAAGGAAGCTATAGAGATTAGATTAGCTAATAATTTAATAAATAGAGATAATGGTTTTAATTTGGACTAGACATAGAATCCGACTCTTAGCGTAATTAAACTGCAGAGAAGTCGTCATGGTGTCAACTGCCGGCCGATGTGGCCGAGCGGTTCTAGGCGCCTCAGTCTGGAACCGCGCGACCACTATGGTCGCAGGTTCGAATCCTGCCTCGGGCATGGATGTGTGTGATGTCCTTAGGTTAGTTAGATTTAAGGAGTTCTAGGGGACTGATGACCTCAGATGTTAAGTCCCATAGTGCTCAGAGCCATTTGAACCATTTGATGTCACCGCCAGCGATCATAGATCTACAAGTGAATCGAATGTCTTTACGCCTTTGCCACAGGCGGCGCATGTTTAAGCGTATTTCTTTGCCGCCGACCAGCATCTGTGACCCACATGCTCAGTACCGCTGCGGTGGAGCACATAAAGCCGCGCATGGCATCTTGTCCTCAGTCCTGTGACTCACTCTGAGGATGGCCGGACGATACGAGACTGCATTATTGACGGAGGAAATTTTATTTGCGCGGCTGCATGCCCAAAATTTAATGGACGATTGGTAAACGTGATTCTGGGCCAAATTTCCTCCGAAGTTTTTCAGTAATTTGTCTTATTGTGAATATATTTTCATTACACGAACATCGCCTTCTGAAGCCTGATTGTTATTCTGATATTATCGCATCAACGATAGTTTGTAACCTTTGATTAAGAATTTTCCCATCAATTTTATTCTTCTATAATTTTTTGTGTCTTCTCCATTACCTTTTCTTAAATATAAAAATTAATTTAGCTGCGTTCCATTCTTCAGGTATAGAACATTTCGTCCAATACTTACAGTTATACTGATACTGTAATGTAAAGTAATGTGGAACGAGGAATGTTGAGGCTAACATGAGGTTCACCTACCCCATCTGATGAGACGTGGAGGCGGGTAGCCTCTGGAAATATGTCACATAGTCCACAAGACGTTCCCATGTGGCCACACTAGGTCCCACAATTCATCAGGTGTGGTTGGGTCGGCGTCGGCCAGAGTGAGTTCAGGTGGCTCTTAATTTTGGTTCTTTAATGGGATTCAAGTCCGGAACTTGAACGGGCCAGTCGATCAGGTCGAACCTAGCCTGTTATGAAAACCATTGCTGAGCGATACGAATCGTGTAAACTGGTGCATGATCCTGCTGGAAATGGATCACTCCACAAGGATACTGCATTCTCACACCTGTCGCCATAATACATTTTATGATGTGCACGGTCTAAAGCTCGATGAAGTATCTCTGCCGGATCTGGTGACATCCACCCCCGACACGAGCTTGATGCGGCCAACACGTAAATGCTGCCTGCACCACTTGCTGTGAGCCATAACGTGCTCCCCGTTGCATCTAAATCGTCGCCGGACCCTCATTCACTGAGCTAAACACTGACTCATCTGAAAAGATGACGAGGTGCCAGCCACGGTCTACAATCTATTCAGCGAAGACAAACCCATAAAGATTGTGATCATCAGAAAACGGACTGTATAGTAGCAGACCTTTGGGCTCAAAAGCCGACATCCTGTAGGTGGTTGCGAACAGTTTGCGAGCATTCAGGAAAGCTGGTATCATTCTTGAGTCCGACTTTGTTTAAAAACGGACAATCCTTACAGATGTCAACGGACGGGTTCCTAAGCCCGACCCCCGTAGTCGGCCAATTGCCTATGTCTAGCGCCACCACTTTATTCACTTCTGGGCACAATGAGATTGAATGCCTCACTTAGCTGGCGCTTCACGTGCTCTGAAACCAGTGCCTGGACGCTGTATATCGCGTCTGCTTATGCCGAGACGTCCTTACAGTAAACGACTGGTTGTCATATACCCATCTATGGCGCAAATAAATGACTCGTCTGTGGCACAGTGAGTTACCATGTTGGGCATACCTCGGCTGTATTCCTGTTACATTTGCAACACATCAACAAACAATAGAATGTACAAAAAAAGATGGTATTGAGCGAACGTGAGCCCTCATTACGACAGTGGAATTCCAGTACCTCAAACGCTGCAACGCCGCTACCACGGATCTATACAGATTCGCTCTTTTTTTTTTTTTTTTTTTTTTTTTCGAGGGTGAATCATCTCGTCCTTTCAATAACATAAAAGTAAGCGTTATAATGTATAAAACAAGACGCTGTAACTATATACAATCACGGAAACTAAAAAAAAATGGACAATTTTTTCATAATGTGGGGCCACAATCATAATATATTTCTTTAAAGTTAGTACCGCCATTAGACAGTTTTTTATTTGCAGTGTTACATTTACACGATTATGATTTCGGCTTCAAAGTGCCATTATCAAGAGTTTTAAGTGTTATACAGTGCCTAAGATGGCATACTGTCGTATTTAAAATACACTATTACACAGGTTGACATATTGACCCTTAGACTGTGTGTCTAATATGAAACGTCCCCTTTTCAACAAATTATACACGACTGTGCTTAACCTGACACACAATATTTTTAGCGCAACGCAATATGACTTTCAAGAATCCCTACAAAAGAATGGCCCTGACTAACATTAAACTATACCTTCCAGAAATCACTTACCTCACAAAAATCTTCATTACTCGAACCACTGCAATACAGCGAGCGCCACTACTGCCAGCTAAATAAAAGATTCAAACTACTGAAGGCACTAACTACTGATAGGGATAGTTAGCAAATGAAAGATATTAATAGAGAACGAACAATGTATGTACCTTGATATCATCATATATAAATATAGCAGTTCATGACAAATTACAAACCTCCGCCATCTCTCTCCCCACATCCACAAATTACAAACCTCCGCCATCTCCCTCCCCACATCCACCACTGCTGGCGGCTCACCTCCAACTGCGCAACGCTACGCGCTGTTCACATCCAGCTGCCGCTGCCCAACACTACAATGGCAGACAACAATGCAAACTACCCACAGACTGCACACAGCACAGCCAGTGATTTTCATATTGAGCGCTACGTAACGTTGCCAATAAGAAAACATAAACAGCCTACTTACAAATAGTGTATTTTAAATACGACAGTATGCCATCTTAGGCACTGTCTAACACTTAAAACACTTGATAATGGCACTTTGAAGGCGGAACCATGATCGTGTAAATGTAACACTGCAAATAAAAAACTGTCTAATGGCGGTACTGACTTTAAAGAAAATAAAAAATGAATGCAAGTTAGAGTTGCAATAAGAAGAGATGCGGTGCTGCCTCAGTTGCCAATTAATTTGCTCTGCATTACCAGTATTGCAAGCTCTGCGCGACTGAAGCCACCCGATGTTATCGAGACAAGAGAACAGTTTTCTGTTGTCGACTGTATATATTGTACTGTATATTACTCTTCTTTCCCTATAGGATAAACCTATTCTCTTGAGAATCGTTCACCATTTTACACTGTCGAATGCTTTTTCCAGGTCGACAAATGGAAGCAGTGTGCCTCGATTTTTCTTCAGTCTCGCTTCCATTAACAAGAATAACGTCAGAGCTTCTTCTTTGGTGCCTTTAACCTATTTGAAGCCAAGCTGATGGTCGTCTAATAGATTCCCAAAAATCTTTTCCATTCTTCTCCATATTATTCTCCACAGAAACTTGGGTATATGAGATGTTAGGCTGACCGTGTGATAATTGTCGCAATTATCTGCCCTTGCCGTTTTGCGATTTCGGGGATGATCATTTTCCGAAAATCTGATGCTGTGTCTCTTATATATCTCCCCCACTCCACAAACCAAGTTGAATTTTCGTTTGGTTGCCACCTCGCACAGTGATTTCAGTATTCCCAAAGGACTGTAATAGCGTATCCCGTATTCCTTCCACATGAGATTTTATTTCTTCTCCTATCAAGTCATCACACAATTTCTATTTGTTGAATCAGTTCTTTTTCGATTTGTTTACTCTTTTCCTGCAGTCATTTAGAACAGGCTTCCCTCTAATGGCTATTTATTTCATTCGTGAGTGGCCAGTAACAACTAACGGCCCTAAATGGGGGTAAACTATAGCTTATATCTAAATGGCTATAGTACAAAGCGGGAAATTGAGCCAAAAGCAAATGACGAAACTGGAAAGGGCGCAAATTGTTCCGATACTGTCACGCAAGTGCCGCACCAGCGAGTACATTCCCCATACCCTGTAAAGCTGAGGCTTTTCTATCCTCTCCACACCAGGACAATCATTGATCTGCAATCTATTCCATTCTCTTTCTTACATCGTCTCTCAGCATCTCTTCATCCCTGTTAGGCTTTTACTCGTCATCGTTAAAAAAAACAGTGTTGCCAACCTGCCAAATACATTTCATCAGCAGAATCAGAAGGAAATTCCACGTGGAGATAAGAAGACAGGTCTTATGGAAGGAGACTCCTGGTGATTATTTTCAGCAGTTTATTAGTATCTAGGAAGTAGAATTTGGAATCCCACGGGATCGGCAAAGCTACATTTGCAGCGCTGAAAGCTTGCGTGGAACGGCAGCCAGGGGTTTTTTCAGGGGCGGGGAGTGTTATCGACAGGTCCGAATTTCGCAGACGAGCCAAGGCATTTAACGCAAGCGCGCCTGAGTTTACTGCGGCAACTTTCGCTAGAGGAAAATGATCAACACTGACGAGTTTCAAACTACTCGAGTATGTGGTGACTAAGGCTTAGCGAGTGTTGTTTGTGTCTGATACAGAACGTTAATAGCGAGCTGTAGAAGGTGTCAGTTTGTGACAACGAAAAAGCGGGATGCATGGCATCTGCTACCGATGTATAACTTTTTTTGAGTTGTATGTAAATATTTGTAATTTAAATGCTCTCTTTTAATAAGTAAGGACATTGCTTCACTATATGTGTACATTTAGGTAGAAGTATGTTGAAGTTTCATTGTATTTATCCGTGTTTTACTGTGAAACTTATAGGCTCTGGGAAAAACCCAAAGGAATTGTTATTTGCATCGACTAGCAACGATAATAGCAGTGCTTGTGCATTGTAAAATCTTTGGGTAGGGAGTTGTTGCGCAGAGCGCGTGGAGATAGGAGACGGGTTCGAGCGCTTCTAGTGTGCGGAAGTGTGGCGTTAACGCTCTCGCAGTAGAGAGTACCATTTTCGACGGCATCTTGTACGCTCGCCGGCCAGATGTCTTGAGCAGGAGTACGGACAGTGGACGGGCAGAAGAGGTTGTATTAATTACGACTGCCCGTTCCTCTAATTAGCAGTGACTTCATAATATGCTACAGTCTTCAACAACAGTAGCAGTTCCAGCAACACAGTTTCGTCGTGTGCACAGCACTGAAGTGAGACTGTTCATTGGTAGAAAGTATTAACGGCTAACCGAGCAGCACATCTGAATGTGATTTGATTGATAAGATTTATTTAAATAATAATCAGTTAAACTCAGGGCGATTGTGTCCTCATTGCCCCCAGACATTGTTACCAAGCAGGATCCTTCTTCCTTTTTTTCTAAATATGCTAACTGAGTGTCATAATATTCAAATTGAATGGCTACAGCCAGTTTATTAATGAACAAATTTTCTTTTAAGAGTTTTAGCCTCAGTCTACTTTCAATTAATTGTTGTACAACAGAGGCATCAGTATATGACTAAAGTAAAGCAATTTCATTTTTCAAGTATGGGAGTCAATCTTTGGAAAAAATCCAAATCTAAAGAAATGCACAAATTAAGATTGCGGAAGTTTTATTTCTTTTACATATAGCTTGGAGCAGATGGCTGTTTGGTTCGGTACGTATTCTAGTATTTAATTCTGTTCTGATCAGTAAAACAAAAGGTTCAGTTGTTCAGACAATAAAATGAAATCCAATTTGCAAAATAAGTACGGCAAATTAAAAAGTGCTTGCTTTTTTCTAAATTTCTTTAATGACATCATGCTGAGGTCATTGAAAAACATTGTTCACGTAACGAAGTTCAGTACTAACATACAGTTTAATTGCATATTTTCAAAACATTACTCGATTGCCTTTTTCAAAATTTAATGCCAAAGATATCGTAAGAGTGACTTCTCAGTTTTCTTTATCATTACATACTCACTTAAAATTAGTGTTAAAAAACGTGACAACCTTCAGTTGCCACGTCAGTGTTTAATAATGTATGTTTTTCTTTCCCATCATCTTGTGCAGGATTTTGGATTAAATTGCCCTGGTGGGCTGTCGACCGTTAATTATCTCCTTTTCGTTCATTAGTGTAACTTTTGGATTCATGATCAGTGGTATCCCTTTTCGGTCCAGCGTTGTCCTTGAGTGAATGCACAAAATATCTTTCATTTTCCAAATTATAGCCCTGTTGGGTTTAATTACCTTTTATTTTTAGTAGACATTCCATCAGAAGGTTCGGTTGTACACTTTCCTCCTACTTATCGGTATCCCTTCTTCTGGAAAGGTAGCCTTATACAATTAGAAAAATCCATTAGGCATACATGCGATCCACAGTCACATTTTATATCGCAAGCAGGATAGGCTGATAAGTAAGAGGGTGGTTACACGTTGAAGCAATGGACTAAAGGGTGAATAAACCGTATTTTAGCCATGCAATCTGAATTACTTATGGGTGGTTCCCCAAGGACGTGTTAAAAGCTTCTGTAATTAGTATCTGTAAAGGATTTAGGAGACAATCTGAGCAGCTCACTTGGTCTCTTTGCAGATGACGCAGTCGTTTACTGTCTGTTAAAGTCATTAGAGAGATTAAAACGAACTGCAAAATTATTTTGACAAGATATCTCCATGGGGTGAAAAGTGGCAATTGACCCTAAACGTTAATAAGTGTGAGGTTGTCCACGTGAATTCACACACAAAAAACTTCATCAAATTCCAATTACACGACAAATGACATAAATTTAAAAGCTATCATGTCAATTAAATACCTAGGCGTTACAGTACATGCAACTTAAGCAAGAACTATCTCGTAGGAAATGTTGTGTGGAATGCAAACCAAAGACTGCGCATTGTTGACAGAACACCTAAAAATGCAACAAAACTACTGAAGAGACTGTCAGTGCTACGGTTGTCTGTCCTCTCCGAGAGTACTGCTGCGCCGTATCATTTCCTTACCAGACAGGATGGGCAGAGGACAGTAAAGAATTCGAAGATGGGTAGCTCTTTTCATATCGTCACAGAACCGCGTAGACAGAGAACAGGATAAGCGAGCTGGTCCTACAGACATTAAAACAAAGGTGATTGTAGTTTCTGGGAAACCTTTTCACCAAATTTCTGTCACCAAGTTTCTCCTACAAACGCTGAAATATTTTGATACTTTATCCCACGCAGAGCGAACTGGTAATCAGAAGATTTAGGAGTTCATTTCTCATGTGCTGTTCGAGAAATATTCCATAATCTATTCCTGAAATTCAGATTAACTGTAATATGTATAGGTATAGATGCACAGGGTGTTTCAGAAGTGGTGGTCAGTATTCAAGGATATAACAGGAATGATCATTCGAATTAAAAAATCAGGTAAACATGGGGTCTAAAACGCATACCTTAGGAGCTGTGAGCAATTCTAGATCTTCGATACTGTGAAACAAATCTCTTCTACTGCAAGGTCTTTGCGTTCGGTATTTTGGGAAGTAGTAGCAGGGGCCAAAACTAGAAAAAAATGTCCATTAAACATGTACTCGAAAATGGATACCTTAAAAGTTATGAGCACTTGTTCATTAGAAGAGTTTTACTTCAAAATAACGAAACAGAACAGAAGCTAATAGCTTGTTTGTAATGCGTTTTGGGGCACATGTTTACTGGACTTTTTTCCTTGTTTTAGTCCATACTACCACTTCCCAAAATATGGCAAGCAAAGAGCTTGCAGTAGAAGAGAGTTGTTCCACAGTATCAAAGATCAAGAATTGCTCATAGCTCTTAAGGTATGCGTTTTAGACGCCATGTTTACCTTCCTTTTCTGTTTCGACCTGTCATACCCTTGAATATTGACCATCACTTCTGAAACACCCTGTAGATGTACTTAACTGTAATAGGAACAGATCTACTACCTAAAGCGACAGATGAAAATTTGTGCCGGACTGGGACTCGAACCCGAATTTCCCACTTATTGCGAACAGTCGCTTTGCCGCTTAGACTATCCTCGCATTCGCTCACGACTGACAGAAACTTCCATATGTCGCCCATCTATTTATTTCTTCCAACAGATTGTTAATTCATTTACCCACACTCGCACATCTCGTGATTCCAGTACACGTTCTGGAATTAAGACAATGAGAAGTCTTAGAATATCGTTACTATTTTCGGCACAGCCACATCTTCGCCTTTACATATTTATGTTTGATAATGAACTACGGTTTCATTTATCAAAATTTATTCCTCAAATTCAACTTTATTCTAATAGGTATAGAAGACCTACATCAAAACATTCTGTAATTCTGTGGATCCTTTACCTTGTAGTTAGACGTAATTTTGGTGGCATCTCTCGCCTTTATATCACTGAACTGCTATCCCTAGAATTTATATTTGCTGAAACTGCCTCGGATGTTCGATGGAGCCATTTGCAAAATAAGTGCAGATGTTTAGTGTCATATGTTTCGTGCGCAGTGTTCAGACATGATTGAAAGTGTACAATAAAGCGAAATCATTCCAATAAATACAGAGAGAGCTGGTCACTCAGGATGGGGCAGAATAGGGTGACGATTGTGGATGGGGCTGTAATCAGTTACCATCAGTTACACAACAAATATGTAAACTTTATTTAAAGAAATTAAAATTTTAAAACAAACTCTTAAAAAGCAAAATTGACTGTTTGACGGCTGCAGGCCTTATCACAGAAAAAAATTGCACAATTTTAGGGCCGAAGGCCACCAACAATAATCTCAAACAACAAACGGCTGAAGGCCTGAAATTAGAAGTCAGAAGAACGATTCCACACAGCACATATTAGGAGCACATATTAAGATAAATACTTCATTTTAAAACAACTGTAACATGACTGAAGGCCTTATTATAAGAGAAGTGAAATATCACTCAGCTGAAGGCCACAAACACTTTCAAATAACAAATGGCTGAAGGCCTGAATTAGAAGTCAGGAAAACAATTCCAAATAGCACACATGTCAATAAATATGTTGCTTTAAAACAAGTTTTCTTAAAAAGAAAATCTTATTGTAACACGGCTGTAGGCATTATTATGAAAGAAGTGAAATCATTGCTCGGCTGAGGGCCACACTCATCTTCAAATAACAAACGGCTGAAGGACTTAATTAGATATCAGAAGAACAATGCCAAATAGCACACATTTCAACAAATACTTTGATTTTAAAACAAGTTTGCTTCAGCGGTGGCTCCCGTATAGGTTGCAGATTTGTGCTACCCCCAAGGAATAATGTTGTTCAACTGTGTTTGCTCTCTGAGCGTTCTATACTAGTAGAGAAGTAGCACGCCATTTACCTCTTTTGAAAGGCACGGGCTCAAAACGCTGAATGCAGCAGAGTTGGACAGAATGTGCCAACGGCGACAGCGGGTTCCACTGTGGCTGCAAACGCGGACTTGTGTGTCTCAGAGAGGGTGCGGGGTGTGGGGGCAATGCTTGGCAACAGTGTACTCGTATGTGGATCTTGTGTGTATAAACACCTCACCCAGGCCACCCTACCAGCCGCAGGAGAGGGCCCGAACTCTTCCGAAGGGAAACGGAACAATCGGATCTTCGAACAAAGCGGGATTCTTGCGCCACCTTACCAGTTCAGGTGTAGCTGAGACAGAACTAACTATTTCCTGTGCGTTGTGCTAGTTATTTTAGCGTGTGCTACAGTGAATTTTGAGGCCCAAGTGACAAGTGAATACGTGAAATAATGAATCAGGTAATTTCATTGCTCTCTGAACCCTTCAGTTCATAGAAGTTTGAAGAAAAATTAGAAATCAAAAGGCCTTGTAGGTCGACTCTTGCTTTAACAATTTCGCAGACCGTTAAAACAAAAAGTCGCCAATTCAATAGGAAATTTAACTCTGAATTGTACAACAAGCATGAATGACTGTGTGGTTGTGACATGAAAAATGGCTTATTTTGTTTTCCTTGTTTATTATTTGGAGTAGATCTTTCATGGTCTAAACATGGAGTCTGTGACATTCAACACCTCGATGACAAAATTAGAAAACACGAACTTTCTTCAGTCCATGTAAATAACGTTTGAAACATGGCAAGACTAGGCCATGTAAATATAGCTACCCAATTACACAGTGGGTACAGAAGATCCGTGGCATTACACAACCAAAAAGTTACTGATAATAGGTGCATATTGAATCTAATTATTAACTGTATTCGTTTCTGTGGTGCGTTGGAACTTGCCCTTAGAGGACATGATGAGACTGAATCATTTTCCAGTACTGGTGTTTTTCGTTCCTTGATTAATTTTAGTGCACTATTAGACTCTGTACTAAAATCGCTTTTAGAGAAAGCTACAGTTCTCACAGGAACCTCAAAAACCATCCAGAATGAACTCCTCCAGTGCATGCTTCAAGTCTGCCAAGAGGAAATTAGAAATGAAATTAATGGTGCTGAGTTTTTGGCCATATCAGCTGACGAAAGCACTGACATAGCCTGTGTTTTTCAGATGGTTATAATATATAGGTACATTATTAACGAAAAACCAGTTGAAAGATTTTGGGACTTCATAGCACCCGAAAAGCATGATACCTAGTCTTTGGCAACGTCTATCATCGAACAGATAAATAATCATTTGGGGAATTGTCCACATAAGCTAATAGCGCAAACATATGATGGTGCAGCAGTCACGCTTGGTTCGTCACGTGGGTTGCAGGCTCTTGTTGAGGAAAAGTTTCCCAATCCTTCATACATTCATTGTTATGCCCACCATATCTCATTATGCTTAAAGCCACTTCCAGTAATAAAACTGTGTGAATATTCTTCACTAAACTTCAGGGACTTTACAGCTTCTTTTCAGCATCTCCTCTGAGAACAACAGTTCTCGACGAAACAGTACAAAAACGACTGCCACGTTCAGTGCCTACTCGTTGGACTTTTCAGTCAACGAGCGTCAATACAGTTTTCGAATATAGGGAAGGTATTATCACGTACATGAATAATATGGGCCAGGTGAAAAACTGTGTAATGTGAACATGATCCTGCAAGCCTGTGGCTTAGTAATAATTTTGAAGGGTGAAAAGTTCATTTTTTCATAAAAATCATGATACATGTGTATATTTTGTATAATCCGCTACAAAAACGGGATATCGACCCATCTTACGCACTAAATCAGCTGACAGATTTTGAGCGTGAAATTACGAACATTAGGGAAGCAGTGAGAGAAAATTCAACATGTTTACACGAGTACCATTAAGAGGGAGAACTGAAGATGGCGCAGCGATGTGTAAACTACTGTGGGAGGCAAAAGAAGTATGTGATGTCGTAAGTTACAAGTCAAAAGAAAGATTCAAGTTCACTGGACGCTTAGTTGCAGCCTTTCTCTTTCGACCAGAGAAATTCGCTACTTACTCTTCCAGTTTCCCAAAAACTTCTTTCAGAGTTGCTGTTAAATGGTACTCTTTTTTGGAAGCAAAGAAATTTCGAACAGAACTCTCGGTTATTTATGGAGGAGGGGAGTTCAAAAGCATGAGTCAAATGGTTCAAATGGCTCTGAGCACTATGGGACTTAACTACTGAGGTCATGAGTCCCCTAGAACTTAGAACTACTTAAACCTAACTAACCTAAGGACATCACACACATCCATGCCCGAGGCAGGATTCGAACCTGCGACCGTAGTGGTCACGCGGTTCCGAACTGACGCGCTTAGAACCGCACGGCCACACCGGCCGGCTCAAAAGCATGTTTGGAGCTTTGAGCTCTCTAGATTAGATAACAGACAGTAATCTTTGTGACACACTGAGTGAATCCGTGAAGCTGCTGAAAGCGATGATTACAATTCCGATGACCACATCAGAAGCAGAACGTTCTTTTTCTTCGCTGAAAATCATTAAAACCTTCTTGCAGAATACTATGGACCAAGAAAAACTATCAGCACTTGTGATGCTCTCTATTGAATGAGACCTCGTTTTAGGAATTACAGACTTCAATCAAAGAGTGGTTGAAAGATTTGCAAATATGAAGGAAAGAAGAATAGAGTTCCTGTACAAGTGATCACCACCACATCCAAATTCAGAGATATAATTGAACGGCGTTAACATCAATCCTGCTGAAAAAGGTTGGTAAGGCATGCCTACCACTTTTTGAGTACATAGAGCTGCAGTTGATTTTAATTCCTTTTATTCTGCAAAAGTAATACTTTTTCTGTGAACACCTTTTGGTTTTATTATGAGTACATGCAGGAGTGATACGAACAAGCGGTCTGTTTATATCAGGCATTACAAAAACATGAGCAGTGTTCTGATTTTCTCTTTTTATCGATGATTTCCTTCGTGATAAAGTGCACCACCATCTTGTTTGGTCACCAGCCGCCACTGATTTGCTTTAAAAAAGACTTATTGTAACGCGGTTGCAGGCCTTATTATGAAAAAGGTGAACTTATTGCTCGGCTGAAGGCCACACACAACTTCAAATCACAAACGGCCCAAGGCCTTAATTAGAAAATTACAAATATCCTTAAAACAAACATCACAATCTAATGAATCAGGACAAGTGGTTCTCAGCAAGTGTTCCAAGTGTTGGCCTGAGAAGGTAACTCAAACATAAGGTACGGTGAGACAGGCAGCCCAGAGCTGTACTCACGTAACAGGACAGCAACTCAAACTACATCTACATCTACATCTACATTGATACTCCGCAAGCCACCCAACGGTGTGTGGCGGAGGGCACTTTAAGTGCCACTGTCATTACCTCCCTTTCCTGTTCCAGTCGCGTATGGTTCGCGGGAAGAACGACTGTCTGAAAGCCTCCGTGCGCGCTCTAATCTCTCTAATTTTACATTCGTGATCTCCTCGGGAAGTATAAGTAGGGGGAAGCAATATATTCGATACCTCATCCAGAAACGCACCCTCTCGAAACCTGGCGAGCAAGCTACACCGCGATGCAGAGCGCCTCTCTTGCAGAGTCTGCCACTTGAGTTTATTAAACATCTCCGTAACGCTATCACGGTTACCAAATAACCCAGTGACGAAACGCGCCGCTCTTCTTTGGATCTTCTCTATCTCCTCCGTCAACCCGACCTGGTACGGATCCCACACTGATGAGCAACACTCAAGTATAGGTCGAACGAGTGTTTTGTAAGCCACCTCCTTTGTTGATGGACTACATTTTCTAAGCACTCTCCCAATGAATCTCAACCTGACACCCGCCTTACCAACAATTAGTTTTATATGATCATTCCACTTCAAATCGTTCCGTACGCATACTCCCAGATATTTTACAGAAGTAACTGCTACCAGTGTTTGTTCCGCTATCATATAATCATACAATAAAGGATCCTTCTTTCTATGTATTCGCAATATATTACATTTGTCTATGTTAAGGGTCAGTTGCCACTCCCTGCACCAAGTGCCTATCCGCTGCAGATCTTCCTGTATTTCGCTACAATTTTCTAATGCAGCAACTTCTCTGTATACTACAGCATCATCCGCGAAAAGCCGCATGGAACTTCCGACACTATCTACTAAGTCATTTATATATATTGTGAAAAGCAATGGTCCCATAACACTCCCCTGTGGCACGCCAGAGGTTACTTTAACGTCTGTAGACGTCTCTCCATTGATAACAACATGCTGTGTTCTGTTTGCTAAAAACTCTTCAATTCAGCCACACAGCTGGTCTGATATTCCGTAGGCTCTTACTTTGTTTATTAGGCGACAGTGCGGAACTGTATCGAACGCCTTCCGGAAGTCAAGAAAAATAGCATCTACCTGGGAGCCTGTATCTAATATTTTCTGGGTCTCATGAACAAATAAGGCGAGTTGGGTCTCACACGATCGCTGTTTCCGGAATCCATGTTGATTCCTACATAGTAGATTCTGGGTTTCCAGAAATGACATGATACGCGAGCAAAAAACATGTTCTAAAATTCTACAAGAGATCGACGTAAGAGATATAGGTCTATAGTTTTGCGCATCTGCTCGACGACCCTTCTTGAAGACTGGGACTATCTGTGCTCTTTTCCAATCATTTGGAACCCTCCGTTCCTCTAGAGACTTGCGGTACACGGCTGTTAGAAGGGGGGCAAGTTCTTTCGTGTACTCTGTGTAGAATCGAATTGGTATCCCGTCAGGTCCAGTGGACTTTCCTCTATTGAGTGATTCCAGTTGCTTTTCTATTCCTTGGACACTTATTTCGATGTCAGCCATTTTTTCGTTTGTGCGAGGATTTAGAGAAGGAACTGCAGTGCGGTCTTCCTCTGTGAAACAGCTTTGGAAAAAGGTGTTTAGTATTTCAGCTTTACGCGTGTCATCCTCTGTTTCAATGCCATCATCATCCCGTAGTGTCTGGATATGCTGTTTCGAGCCACTTACTGATTTAACGTAAGACCAGAACTTCCTAGGATTTTCTGTCAAGTCGGTACATAGAATTTTACTTTCGAATTCAATGAACGCTTCACGCATAGCCCTCCTTACGCTAACTTTGACATCGTTTAGCTTCAGTTTGTCTGAGAGGTTTTGGCTGCGTTTAAACTTGGAGTGGAGCTCTCTTTGCTTTCGCAGTAGTTTCCTAACTTTGTTGTTGTACCACGGTGGGTTTTTCCCGTCCCTCACAGTTTTACTCGGCACGTACCTGTCTAAAACGCATTTTACGATTGCCTTGAACTTTTTCCATAAACACTCAACATTGTCAGTGTCGGAACAGAAATTTTCGTTTTGATCTGTTAGGTAGTCTGAAATCTGCCTTCTATTACTCTTGCTAAACAGATAAACCTTCCTCCCTTTTTTTATATTCCTATTAACTTCCATATTCAGGGATGCTGCAACGGCCTTATGATCACTGATTCCCTGTTCTGTACATACAGATTCGAAAAGTTCGGGTCTGTTTGTTATCAGTAGGTCCAAGATGTTATCTCCACGAGTCGGTTCTCTGTTTAATTGCTCGAGGTAATTTTCGGATAGTGCACTCAGTATAATGTCACTCGATGCTCTGTCCCTACCACCCGTCCTAAACATCTGAGTGTCCCAGTCTATATCTGGTAAATTGAAATCTCCACCTAAGACTATAACATGCTGAGAAAATTTATGTGAAATGTATTCCAAATTTTCTCTCAGTTGTTCTGCCACTAATGCTGCTGAGTCGGGAGGTCGGTAAAAGGAGCCAATTATTAACCTAGTTCGGTTGTTTAGTGTAACCTCCACCCATAATAATTCACAGGAACTATCCACTTCTACTTCACTACAGGATAAACTACTACTAACTGCGATGAACACTCCACCACCGGTTGCATGCAATCTATCCTTTCTAAACACCGTGTGTACCTTTGTAAAACTAGGAGCAGATTAAGCTCTGACCGGACCGACTAACCAATCCGCCTAATGTCCAATCACCGATACAACGATGGAATATTTTTAGGTAAGGGCGAAGAGACAGACAGCACTACGTCTTCAGAAAACACCTAAGACCGAGGGAAACACTAGAACCAAGGTAGACCTCCCAAAATGAAAAAAAAAGATAGTGTACATAGTACAATACAAGATGCTGTCGAACTAAACGCCGTGTCAAATGGTTCAAATGGCTGTGAGTACTATGGGACTTAACATCTGTGGCCATCAGTCCCCTAGAACTTAGAACTACTTAAACCTAACTAACCTAAGGACGTCACACACATCCATGCCCGAGGCAGGATTCGAACCTGCGACCGTATCAGTTGCGCGGTTCCGGACTAAGGGCCTAGAACCGCTAGACCACCGCGTGTCGGACAGCATCAACACGACGAGGAAAGGTACACTAGCCGGAAAAGTTCTCTAACCTCCAAGGCAGGTAACTGGGGCATTAGCGGCCACAAGATAGAAAATCCCGCTGGTTGCACTTCAGTAATAAGAATAAGACTAAATTCAATGATGAATAACCAATACAGAAAGATGGGTGCATTATTTCACTGCCTCGAAACACTTCACTCGTGGCCGCCAGGCTCAGCAGCCCTGGGAGCAACAACCTGCCGACCAAAGGCGAGACCTCAGAATAGACGAGGTTGCATTAGCAGTTAAGTCTTCACTCAACTTTATTAAACGTCCAGGGTACGGTTTGCAACGAAGTCGTCGCTCTCGCAGCTGCCCCTCCTCGATCCGGCACTGGCAGCACGCCGCCAGCCCCGGCTTGCGCTCGCACAGCGCGGACCTGCTCACTGCTGCACCCCCAACCGACCTGATGGCCGTTCGCCACTTTCACCAAATCCAGTACGCAGGCAGCATTAAAATAACTGCTCATTCAAATCCACAAGATAAACACGGATCCGGGAAACAATTCCACCAACAACTCACAATACTAAAACCAGTAACAGTGAAACAACACGGACGGATAAGTCAGCACAAACACAGAGAAGCCAGAAGAGGTCGGAAGACCAAATGCACGTCGTCAGCTGCGACGATCGACCGAACGACCAACCAATGGGTGTCCCCACGCAAGTCAGGCACGGGAAAGATCCGAGTATAAATCGTGGACTGACAGCTTATTGCCATGAGGTCACTTTGACGAGTGGACACACACACACAGACACACAAAGGTGAAAGTTGCACTACTCCAATATCACGGTCCATTCAAATAAAACTCGCTGAATCCGGTCCTTGACGTGGTCGTGCACTCTCGCGACCACATCCTTCCGTCGGACAGTGCATGTGTATCTCCAGCGGTCGGGCGCGTACTGGCTGTCCGGAACTCACTGCTGCTCCCTCCCATCTAGCTCGTCACACGACGACCCGGAAATACTAGAGGCCACTCCAAAGATGGTACCATAGTAGGCGCTATCGATAAGCGGTGCTGCTGCCACTCACGTACAGACAAGGTGAGCAAATTTAGTGGCGCCAGTGAACACACTAAGTAAATGAGACGCCACTGTCGCTATTACAAGATGCCAGGCTATGAATGGCATCATCGCGAGCCGCACAGGGCTCATACTGCTTCCCCGCATTTGGATGCCACATTCCATTCCTTTCTCCAGTGAGCTACAGATATTGTACGGGATAGTTTCAATACAGAAAGTCTCAGGCTTGGATGCGTTAGAGGCTACATAGCCATTAGTCAGCTGTATTTCATATCTCGAATGATGATGTCCTAGCACGCGTCGTATGAAGTGCATCCACGTCATATGTCTGCCGCCTGTAGCTGTCGACGCAAGGCCGTTTGCTTGCATACACGATCTTGCCAGTAGCAATGTATTAGAAGGCGTTCCCAACAGCCGACCTCGGTGGCCACGCGGTTCTAGGCGCTACAGTCCGGAACCGCGCGACTGCTACTGTCGCAGGTTCGAATCCTGCCTCGGGCATGGATGTGTGTGGTGTCCTTAGGTTAGTTAGGTTTAAGTAGTTCTAAGTTCTAGGGGACTGATGACCTCAGGTGTTAAGTCCCATTGTGCTCAGAGCCATTTGAACCATTTTTTCGTTCGCAACAAAACAGTATTAATAGGCCGCTACAAGGATTATCATTGAACTGGCAACTTCTCGACGATCACTGGAGGATTCCCTATGACACAGCTTTCTTTGTTCATTGGACAACACTGTATTTCTGGTTGAATAAAACACAAAGATGAAAAAAAACTATTGCGAAAAATACGTCATTGTAGTTGTAATGGTAGTAGTCGTTTTATTTATCCGTAGATATCTTTAATAAGGTTACTGGATGTGTCTTGGTACTACAATTGATGAGCAAGAAAATTAAAGTAATTCACGTATAGAAATATATACAGACTTCCAAGTCTGCAATGGGAGGGATAGGAAATATACATGCGAATAACTAGTACACTGAGGTGACAAAAGTCATGGGACAACGATATGCACATATACAGATGGCAATAGTATAGCATACATAAGGTATAAAAGGGCAGTGCATTGGCGGAGCTGTCATTTGTACTCAGGTGAATCACGTGAAAAAGTTTCCAACGTCATTAATGCCGTATGACGGGAAGTAATAGACTTTGACCGACTAATGATAGTTGGAGCTAGACGCATGGGACAATACATTGTGGAAAACGTTAGGGAATCGAATATACCGAGATCCACTAGAGAGTGCCGAGATACCAAATTTCAGGCGTTACCTCTCACCGAGGACAACGCAGTGACCAACGGCCTTCACTTAAGGATCGAGAGAAGCGGCGTTTGTGTAGAGTCTTCATTGCTTGCAGACAAGCAACACTGCACAACATAGCCACGAAACCAGAGGGGGACATGCGACAAACGTATCCGTAAGTACAGTGTGGCGAAATTTGGCGTTTATGGGCTACGGCAGCAGACTACCGATGCAATTGCCTTCGCTAACAGCACCGCACCATCTGCAGAGCCTCTGCTGGGCTCGTGACCATAGCGGTTGGACGGTGAACGACTGGAAAACCGTGGCCTGGTCACGTGAGTCCCGATTTCAGTTGTTGAGAGCTGATGGTAGGGTTCGTGTGAGTCGCAATACACACGAAGCCGTGGATCCAAGTTGTAAACAAGGCACTGTGTAAGCTGATTCTGGTTCTATAGTGGCGTGGTATGGTGTTAACCGATTATTGACCGTAAATGCTAATATTCCGCTACCACCTGCAGCCACTCATCTACACTCATGCTCATATATTAAGGATAATGCTGATAAATGGTGAAACAACGCTCTGGTTGGCGGTTTGCTGGTTTAAGTCACCTCGGGGTATGACCATGCGGTGCATCTGACCAGCGGTCGTCGCACGGTGGCGCTGGCAGCGATCCAAAAACGCAGTGGTGTGTTGGCTCATGTCAGAGTACGGTGCAGCGAGTAAGTGTGCAGACGTTTTCAGACGTGCTAATAGTGTCTGTGTGTTGAAAATGGTTCAAAGAACAAATATTAATGACGTTATGAGGGATAGAATACTAGGGCGACTGGAGGCTGGTCAAACACAACAGGTCATAGCACAGGCCCTCTGTGTGCCACAAAGTATGATCTCAGGATAATGGGAACGATTCCAGCAGACAGGAAACGTGTCCAGGCGCTACTGCACGGGAAGTCCACAGTCTACAACACCACAAGAAGACCGATACCTTACCACCAGTGCCCGCCGACGGCGACGGAGTACTGCAGGTAGCCTTGTTCGGGATCGTACCGCAGCCACTGGAACAGTTGTATCCACACACACAGCCTACAGACGACTGAACAGACGTGGTTTATTCGCTTGGAGACCTGAAAGTTGCATTCGACTCGACCCTGGTCGCAGGAGAGCCCGTAAAGCCTGGTGTCAAGAACACAGCACATGGTCATTGGAACAGTAGTCCCAGGTTATATTCACGGATGAGTCTAGGTATAGTCCGAACAGTGATTCTCGCCGGGTGTTCGTCTGGCGTGCACCAGAAACCAGATACCAACTCCTTCATGACCTTGAAAGGGACGTGAATGGAGGTCGTGGTTTGATGGTGTGGGGTGGGATTATGATTGGTGCGCGTACACGCCTGCATGACTTTGATGGAGGAACTGTAACAGGTCAGGTGTATCGGGACGTCATTTTGCACCAGAATGTCGCGTTTTCAGGCATGCAATGGGTCCCACCTTCCTCATGATGGTTGATAACGCTCGGTCCCACCGAGCTGCCAACGTGGAGGAGTACCCTGAAACAGAAGATACGAGGCGAATGTAGTGGCCTGCCTTTTCTCCAGACCTAAACCCCATCGAGCACGTCTGGCATGCTCTCGGTCGACGTATCGCTGCTCGTCTTCACACCCCTACGACACTTCAGGAGCTCCGACAGGCAGTGGTGCAAGAATGGGAGGCTATACCCCAGCAGCTGCTTGACCACCTGCTCCAGAGTATGCCAACCCGTTGTGCTGCCTGTGTACGTGTGCATGGTGATCATATCCCATACTGATGTCGGGGTACATGCGCAGTGGCGTTTTGTAGCACATGTGTTTCGGGACGGTGTCCTCATCTTATCACCAATATCGTGGACTTACAGATATGTGTCGTGTGTGTTCCCTATGTGCCTATGATGTTAGCGCCAGTTTTGTGTAGTGCCACATGAGTGTATTTCATGTTCCCAAACAATCAAGGATTTTTTATGCATGACAATGCGCCATGTTACGGGGCTACAATTGTTCGTGATTGAATTCAGCAACATTCTGCTCAATTCTGCCGAATGATTCGGCCAATGAAAGGTCAAGTCGTGTACAAAATCGAGCACCGGCAAAGTGTGCAATTATGGACAGCTACAGATACACCATGGGTCAGTATTCCTGCAGGAGACTTAAAGTGACTTTTTCAATCCCTGACACGTAGAGTTTCTGCAGTATGCCGGGAAAAAGGAGACCTGACATCATGTAAGGAGGTATCCCATGACCTTTGTCAGCTCAGTGTAAGATCTACAGTGTAAGATTTCACACAGGACGTGTGTGCTTTTGATGTCCTTCGATGTAAAGTTTTCTCGATGATACCCTATGTAGTCGATTGATGTGTGGGCTTGTAATTTGACACATTAATTTTTGGAACTCGTTCATGTTTATCAGTCTATAAAACACACGGAATACTGTATCGTCAATATCTTTATGTATTTGACAGACATTTTATATGTCAGAATACTAAGCTGTTTTCAATATCTTTGCTTACAGTATCCCTTCTGATATAAATGATGTAAAACGATATTCCAGAGGTACGTGCCTTTGTATTTGTTATCATCATTACTGGTATGTGTTAAATGATATTACACCCACACAAAGGTTTTCTATCGTAAGGCACTGAATGTAATGAATCAGTGAAGCAGAAATGATCATGAGAGTTGAAATTCGCTTGACATTGTAAACATGAGCGCTCGGGCACCATGTAGGAGGGATATAAGGTTTTTCTCTTCTAAGTACAGATAGTGAAGAGCTGTCTAGTAAAACTTGCGCCGTTACGAAAATGACAGAGAAAACTCAAGAGACTGTACATACAGGACAAAGAAAAATACTGGTTGAAAAAATACACCCTGGGCAGTGCTGTCATAGAGCGTAAAGCAAGAAAAAGACGCCAGCAGCCATGTTTTCGGAAATGAAAGGAAAATAGTGAGAACGAGGTAGAGCATTAGACAACACAAGAAAGACGAGAGCAACAAGTTACTGAAATCGCATAACTAAATTTGTTTTCTTTTTTTTCTGATCTCCCCAAAATCCCACTATTGATTAGAACAAGATCTCGAGTCTGTGTTGAAACAGAATATATGTCATTAAAATTTATGTGTCAACTGTGTGCTGGGAATCAAGAACAGTAGTGTCGATATAAATTAATTTTGCGAGAGTTTTTAAGAGTAAAGTTTTTGATAATACTTACTTCCTCTGCATCAGTGAAGGTGTCCTAAGAACATAATTTGTTAATGGGTAGGTGCATTGCCAAATTTTAATTTGACTGTTTGACTGTCGGGAGGGACACTGTTTGCTAGAAATATGTGTTGCCATGCTCACCCCAGTTTTATAAGTCGATCTACCGCAACGACATTTTGATGCACTTCAGGTGAGTGGTGCTAGAGTGCGCGCAAAATGCGCAGTCGGCTAGGGAAGCGTGGGGAGAGAGGTAGTGATGGGAGGGGAGGGGTGTCACTCAGAGCACGGCAAGGGGAGGGGGGGAGTGCCACTAAAGCCTACACTCAAACATTTTTGGAAATATTAAGCTGGGTCCCTCCAAGAGCAGACTTGCATGAGGACCATTAATAAAGATGTGTCACCTCTTCGCTGGTTAGTATCTAAAAAGATTTCTGCCGAAAATACAGCGCTTTATTTTCGCCTGGTTTGTTCAGCATTTGTAACTTTTAGAGAAGAGTCACGAGTGGGAAATTTTGAGGAAGACCTACACAATTCTGTTGTTGCGATGTTAAAATTTGTTGCTTCTTATGCCAAAACTCAGCGGAGGTTACACAGTCTCGTGTCACAAGCACTTTGTGCAGACACAATTGCGAGAGCTTTTTGAAACAGTGGTTTATTAAATTTATTAAATGAGGAACTGAGGAAATATAAGGTCAGTAGCTTATGAAAGAGCACATCCTCGATACAAAATAAACGTATAATGTCTGCATTTACCTTGTTCCACATCCCATAACATTTCTCGTTTCATCAGCTATCAATGGCCCTTAAAAATCACATTCCCTCACCGAAAAAGTCTGTAGTTATTGGGATAATACGGTAGATAATGAAGGTTTTCATAATAAAAATATGGTAAAATACTCTCCTTTTTGCATGCTATCATTTGACGAAACTTCATTTCGATATCTCAAACAGTTTATGAAATATGAGGAATGTTGTGGATATTTCACTCTGGCTTTATCGCTGGCGCGATCGCAGATGATTGCACTACATCAGATCAATTTTCTATAGATTGGCGAAAGATCCAGGTGTAAAGAAAAATTCAGTATGTTAGCTACATTTCATACGCAGCAACATATTGTGTAAAATGCACCAAACGCAGAATCATAGGGACCTCTATTTTACATTGGGCACTTTTCCGATGTCTTACTTTCAGGTAAATATCACAATAACTATGAGCGTTAACGAAATAATGGACACATCATCATGAACCTGACATATAAAGCTATAAGCGAAACAAAAATGAAATTTATTTACTGAATAGTTTCTGTAAAATCGCTTGAGAAAGACTGCAGGGTGCGGGCTTCGATTCTGTCATCAGTGACTGGCGGAAAGTTGGAAAACACTTACCGACTTCTCTTCCTGAACGAACGAGTAAACTCGCTCAGCGGTTTGGACAAAAAGTGGTCAGTGCGCATCGTCGACTGTATCCTGCGCGAGCTGTATGTCACTGTACTAGAGTGTGCTGGATGCATGCAAAACCTAAGGCTATCCGCACACGGGTCGATTCGCACTCGTCGCGTACGCGATTTTCCTTCAGTCAGTTTGCGGCTTCCAAGGAGGAGCTGCAGAACGTTGTTGTTTATTTCTTTTAATAAGCACCTATATAATTAACAGCTATTCTGGCACTAGCGGAAGGAAAAAACAAACAAACACAGAGTGTGACCTAGTAGTCAGGGAGAAGCAGGATAAGGCAACGATTATGGATGGGGCCGTAATCTGCTACCGTTGGCAACAGTAAACACATACACTTAATTTGAGGAAATAATTTTCAATAATCGTTTTAAAGGAATTCACTACACTGACGGCTGAAGGCCTTACTACGAAAGAATTCAAAATTGTTTGTCGGCTGAAGGCCCCAAGCAACTTCTGAACACTCAACAGCGGAAGGCCTGAATTACAAGTGAGGAAAACAGTTACCCGTTAACAAATACTAAGATATTTTCTTCTTCAAGAATCAAAAAACCGTAACAAGCTATACTAACGGCTGAAGGCCTTATTAAGAAAAAACCGCAAATTATTTGTCGGCTGAAGGCCACAAGCAATGTTACACACAATCAACGGCTGAAGGACTGATTTAAAAAAATTCAAATTTATTCGTTGGCTGAAGGTCACAAGCAATTTCAGAATACTCAACGGCTGAAGGCGTGAATTACAAGTGAGGACGGAAATTAAACGTTAAAAATACTAAAAAGGTTTTTAAACAATGTTAAGAAACTGTAACAAACTATAGTGACGGCTGAAGGCCTTATCAAGACAGAATTTAAAATTATTCGTCGGCTGAAAGCCACAAGCAATGTTACAAACAATTAACGGCTGAAGGCCTGATTAAGAAAGAATTCAAGGTTATTTGTCGGCTGAACGCCACAGGCAATTTCGGAAATAGTCAATGTCTGAAGGCCTGAATTACGAATAAGGCAGGCAATTACTCCTTAAAAGTACTAAAACCATTTTTGAAGAATCTCAATACACTGTAACAACAATAGTGACAGCTGAAGGCCTTATTAAGACAGAATTGAAAATTTATTGTCAGAATTACAAGTGAGGAAAGCAATTACACGTTAAAACATTAAGGTAAATTTTAAACAGTGATGACAACTTGACCAAGTAAGACAGAGTGATCCACAGACTGTGCTCCACGGGTCGACCTGAGGAAGGTCACTGCAGCTGTGCAAATGGTAAGACTGGAAGCCAAGAGTAATGTTCACCTAAGGATGGCAACTCAAAGTAGAGACGGTTTAAACGCTGATCAACCCTCTTACCAGATCCACCTAACGCCAAATATCCAGTACAACGATGGAATAATTGAGGTGAGGGTGAAGCGGCAGACAGCACTGAGTCTCCAGAATCTGATGTTTAAAACACTAAAGGGCAGCAGGAACCACTATAACAAAGGTAGAAAAGGAAAACAATTATCTATACCACAATCAAGGAAGCTATCCATACCACAATCAAGGAGGCTGTCAAATTACACTCCATGCCGGACAGCATCGGCAAGACGAGGAAAGGACACTGCCTCAAATTCCGCTAACCTACAGGGCAGGTAACTGGGGCGTTAGCGCCCATTAGGCAGTAAGATACCGCTGGTTGGACTTCACCAATAACATCACCAAATTCAAACTAATATCAGGCAGTAGAAGACGGCTAATAGCTTTCACCAACCTGACAGACTCCACCTGTTGCGGTTGGTCTCACCGACCCTGGGAGCAGCAGCACGCAAACTACAGCGAGATCCCAAACACTGGATAAGGTTCACTCAACTTCAAACATCCAGGGTTTGGTCGTAAGCTACAACCCCTCGATCCGACAGCGTTGCACGCCGCCAGCAGTCCCAGCCTGCCCTCATGCTGCGGACCTCCTCGCTGCTCAGTCCGAAGTCCAACTGCCTGACACACACGACGACCCGGAAATACAAGCGGTTGCACCAAAGATAGTACCTCTGTACTGGCTATCGATAACTGCTGCTGCTGCCACTCACTGACAAACTGACAAACAATACTAACAAACTCAGTGGCTCCATTAGCACAAGAAGGAAACGAGACGCCACTACTGTTATTACAAGGCGCCAAGTTATGAACGGCGAGAACGCGAGTCGCACATGGCTCACAGAGGGTGTTATGAGTGCATCTATACATAGAATGAAATTTTCATCACTGGTTGTTTGTTGGCGCTACAGAAAGAACATGGAAACATGTTCATGTAGAGAAAATTCCTAATAATGGTGTGACTAATTTTAAATATAAATCACACCATCCTGCGGTACTGATAGGATGCTTTGAGGTTGATGGTATTTTAACGACGATTAAAACCGGGTACTCTGGTGCAAACATGATGGAGGTGCAGCCTGAGAAATTAAAATCTTTTTATCTAATTCACTATTTAACATACCACCGCCATCTAAGCTTCCCTTAAAACTTCCCGAAAATAGCCGAATTTTCAATTGCAGCTAAAGCTGGGGTGGAAAAATGAACTGAGCGCGTTTGGTGAGATGATTGAAAAATTCTGAGTACCTGGAGCTGTGATACGTTGCCGGGATGAGAATACGATTAATAAGACCATATAATATGTTTGCGTACTTCACGTACTCCAAATACACAAAAATTGTGGGCAAATGCAAAGCAAATTATCTCATGACGTGCGATCCACTCGTCACACTCGAACTGTTCCGTGTTCTGCAGGGCGCAAGTGACGTGCATCGCGTGCGACGGCTTCGAGACGAGTGCTAGACGACTGCAAATCGACCCATTGGCGGACACCAATTCACTTACGTGTGGAGCTGATGGCGGTAGGATCTCTCGGAGAACGAGTCAGGCCAGCGACGGCTGCGAATGGACCAGTGTGCGGACGGCCTAGGAGGTATCGAATGGGATGCCAGTCAAGCTGGCGGCTAGGTATCTGTGACCGGCTTTCCCTGCAAAGGAATATTCTTAAAGTGTCCAAAACATACTCCCAGGTGTACAGATCACAATCATGTTTCAGTGTATCAATATCACCTCCCTTCCCCCCTCCCCGCCTTTCATCAATATAACCCCTCCCCTCCCCCACCTTGATTACGTCAGAGGAGGCTTGAAATGGCTTTGCTGCTTCTCATCACGTTCAAATTACGTCGAATGGTTTTGAACGGTACTTGTGGTTCCGCCAGGTTATCAGAGCATAAATTGCGGTTGCTTACGCTCCAAAGGGGTGAGATCCCAAGGGAAATGGTGATTTCTTCGACTATCTTTATGCCACCCTCTGATGTCTTTTTGTATCGATTCTGAACAACGATGTGTCTGAAATATGTTCAGTGGTCAGTGGCAAACAGTAAAATCAGTGCTGGGCCTCTCGGTTTTGACCCCATCACAATGGCGTGAAGAGAAGGGGTGCCATTGGGCACAGTTGTTGTGAAATTTGGTGGCATTGTGATTTCATTAACCCGCCTTGCAACTGTGATGAACTTATGAACTATGCCTTCTTGCGTCACCGAGCCCATGGGTGACATCATAGGCTCCACGCTATTGTATCATTACAGAGGAAGATTGTTGGCACCTTTGAGTCAAATTTCAAACTTCTGCGTAATAATGGGAGATATTTACGGGGTTTGGAAAAACTGATCTTGTAGTTGTGTTGCGCACTGTGTATTATTAAGTCACTATCCCGGAACCGAGTACCCAGTATTAGTTCCAGGCCTGCCTAACAGCTTCCACGAGTAACAAGTAGTATTTTCAGTATTTCTCGTAGTTACTTAACGTTTAAAATTTTAAAATGCTGTCATAAACTGCTCATTAAGGAGGACATACTTACGTTAAAATCTGACGCAATACGAGAAGTATTGGGGTAGCATAACTGACGGAACGCATTCCAACAAACTTTGCACATAATTTCAAACCTTTCGAATCTTTTCCTTTCTGACACTCCTCCTCCCTCCCCCCTCCTCCCTTCCCACAATGTGATAATAGGAAAACAAGTTATAACTTACTACATTTTCTCTGTTCATGCAGCAGAACTTCAGCATTATAAATTACGTCTGTACTGTAGGCTCTAATTGCAACACAGTTTTCAGACAGTATCTGCGTATACCACTGATTGTATCAGCAAAATTAAATCATTTTACAAGATATTGTTCAGGAGATAGGACGCCATAAACGTTGAGATGCATGAAAATCTTATTTTAGCTTAAAACTGACGGCAAATCATCCAGACTGTATTCGTCAACAGTTTCATGACGAGAACAATTAGCGACTTCCTACAAAATTTGAGCATAATTTCAAAACTTTTCTAAGGTCTTCTCACTTACATGCTTAACGTCAAATAGTTAACACTGAGCCATTGCTTGCCCATGCTAGGCTTTGGATTAAACCTTGGTTGCTATTCTGTGTTTTGTCTCCCGCAGTTATTGCGATTATGTTATCCTTTCTTTCTGTGAGTGGCAGCAGCAGTGTCTATCGATATTCGCGCCTTGGACTATCTTTGACCTGGTGCTTATAGTTTCTGGCTGGGCTGTGTGTGGGCTGTGGGTCGGTTGGCGTGGAGCAGCGAGGAAATCTCAGCGGTGCATAGTTTTCCCGGGCCCACTGGCGGCCTCTATGTAGTGTCTGAGTGTGTGGTGCTGTTCCTATTTGCTGCGAGGTTCGTGGCTCACCGATCCTGGACATGAAAGTTCAGTTTTGACTTAATCTACCAGCAAGTCACGACTGTTCACAGTGTTTCGTTTGCAGTTCATTGTCGCCTGTTGGGATATTCCCGCGAGCAACAACGTGTGTTTTCAAGTTGGCAAATTTTAGCCATCCTCCGGTGGAGTTTAACTGTACTCAGTTATTTGAATTGAAGTGGACCAGCGGAATCTTCTGGCTTGTGGCCGTTAACGTTCCGGTTACCTTCCCTGGCCGTTCGAGTTAATTCAGGCAGTGTATCTTCTTCAGCGTGTTGTCGCTGTCCAGCATGGTGTGTAGTTTGACAGCTCAATGTATAACTGGTTGTGGGCGGCAATACCTTCTATGTTGTTCCATTGAACTCCCTGTTGTGCACTGGTCGGGTGAAGTGGAGTTTATCTTGTCGGTTAGTCTGTTGACTGTCTGTCGGTTGGGTTGTCGTCGGATTGAAAATGGTTGGGCCGACTGCCTGTCTCACCTAAGTGAGTGTTAGTGTTTGAATTCCAGGCTGACCCTCGCAACTTCTGAGCACCCTTGGGTGTACTCCATTTGTTGTTTGTTCTTGTTGTTTGTACTTGTTTGGCTTCTAGCTGATTTTAAGATTAATGTTGTTTTGCCCTTAAGGTGTCAGATAGTTTGGGCCTTCAGCCTAATTTAAGAACTGTTTTACACAAAGCCCTTGTCATTTTTAAAAGTAATGTTATTGAATTTAAGTGTTGGGACTTCAACCAGTTTTGAATTTAAGTTGATTAGCTCTTAAAGTGTCATATTCTTGGGGCATTCAGCTGATTTTGAATTAAAGATGTTTGCTCTTAAAGTGTCAGATTCTTTGCGCCTTCAGCCTAATTACGGAACTGTTTCAAGATAAGGCTCTCCCTTTTAAATTTCTGATTTTGGTTGAGATTTAAGTTATTGGGTTTCAGCCCTTTTTAAGTTAAAGTGATCTTGCCCTTAAGGCATGAGATTGTACGGCGCATTTAGCCGCTAATTAAGTTCTAAAACTACAGCTGTTCTTTTTATTTAATTTTCTTGGCCCTTGTAATGGTTGATCAAACTAAAGGTTGTATGATCGAGTGTAACTGACAGCCGCTTATTTTGGCCCCTTTCCACAACTTAAAATACCTGTTCTGTCCTGCAGGTATAGCAGGGTGTCTAAAACATATCAACTTAATTCTAAAGTAATCAACTGTTTGAATCTGTTTCATTTATGAGAGATCGATTCTTTAAAGAACTGGGGGTATACTGGGTTCTCATATACGATAATTTCAGTTATCACCTCGAAAAAAGTCGATCATGAAACTTGATGATGGTTTTAGTCCTTCTCCGCAAGTTTATACACTGTGCAGTGACATTATTGTGACTGAATGTCAGAAGCCTGAACCTTTTGCAACACGGACCGCTGCAAGTCGTGCAGGAAGGGAGTTAGTGAAGTTCTGGGAGGTACCAGCACGGATATGCAGCCAGCCAACTCCAGTCCCGTGGCCAGCTGCGGCAGGTTTCTCAGTTGGGGATCGATGTCGCGAACAGCCTCAACGTGGTTCCACACACTCTCAATTGAGTTAAATCCGGGGAGTTCGGTAACCAGAGGTGTACGGCAAATCCATCCTCGTGCTCTTCAAACCACGCACATACCCTGCGAGCGGTGTGATATGTTGTATTGTCCTCCCGGTAGATTCTATCGTGTCGAGGAAAAACAAATGACTTGTAGCAGCGGACATGCTTCGCAAAGGTAGATGCATACTTGTGGATCCATTGTGCCTTCCAGAATCGTTATGCCACCAAGAACTGTTGCATAACGATTTGATTCACGTATACAGTTATATGGCTCCTTCCGTGTGTAGCGTTTTTACGACTATGATGTGTGGGGCCTGAAGATGGCATGAATGTAATGCCGAAACTGGTAGCACCTAAGAAGTTCTTAAAATAAATTTCTACAATTCATACGGCTATTGATAAATTATTGCATCAAGAAACCATTTCATACCTCCACACCAATCCCTGTTATGACTCTTCTCCAATGGAGGGTTTGTAGTATTGGATCCAACAAGGAGGAATCGCAGCGTTCACGCGTCATCTGCCTCCAAGAAAGAAAATTGCGTCCTTGCGACCTCATTGACCTCTCGCATTTGCTTCCTGTCCACTTTGGCCTCCGCGTCGAGGATGGCATTCCAAGCTGTAGCAGTCCTCATTATCCTTCCTCATCCACCTTTTTCTATTTGCAACGACTACATCCCTTCATAATTCAGTGTCACCACGGCAGTCTTCCTCCAACTTATTGATAAACTCCCTGACCCCTTTCTGCTGTTCAGTGACTTCACACCATCCCCATTTTGGCACTTTCAGAAACTGCCTGATAGGTAACCTCTTGGCTGAGCTCAATCAATCAACCACATTTAACAATGGAGCACCCACGTTCCTTTCAGACTCCATGGACCCCTATTCACTTTTCAACCTTCCGTTCTGTACTGCTGTCGTCTCGAGTGGCGCTTTCCCTCTGACATGTACTCGAGCGACTCCTACCCCAACTCTGTGTAAACCCAATGAAACGTTGACAAGAGACTTTATTCCGCCCTAGCGACCTACGACGAACACCATTTCCCCAGTTGTGGTATCCAGGTACAGAACAAACGAACGTGATCCTTACAGCCGCAGAACGACTCACACGTCACACTTCATCTGTACCGCGCTGTGTCCTGGCCCCCTGGTGGACTAAAGCATAGCGCGAGACATGCTCTCCGCGATTTTAACCGTCGTCTGCATTCTTTATGAAATGTTGCGTCCGCAGTGTCGTCGCATTCCCAGCGATAGTAAGAAAGCTAGATGGATTTCACTCTGTTGTATGGAGCCACCTCCGTCAGCTCTCTGCGACCACAATCCATTCCCAGAGTTCCAGCCTGACCATAGCAGAATGCTCTCATTGTGGAACCTATAGCTATCTCCAGTGCCTTGTGCCGTTATTTTGCAGAGATTTCGAGCTCCATCCACCATCATCCCGCCTTTCTCCCTCAGAAACGAGTGGAGGAGGCTTGTGTGCTACCCTTCTTCTCTCAGAATCGAGAATTCTGCCCCCTTTACTTTGAGGGAGCAAGAACACGCTCTCACTTCATTCCTATCTTCCGCCTCTAGGCCAGACGATGCAATACCTTTCTCTTGTGGGCAAGCAGTTTCTCCTTCATATGTACAACCGCATTATGTAGATGGTTCGTTTCCCAGACTCTGGGTTGAAGCCACTGTCATACCTATACCTAAGCCCAGTAAGGGTCAACACCATCCTTTTTGCTAATGGCAAATTTCTCTCACCAGCTCTTGTGACTTGGCAAGACAGCCAAGCCACTAGGAGGAAGCCGAAAGGCACGAGTTTAAGCTCACGCAGGCTGGCGTGAGGTCTGGAACAATTAAAGGAGTTGAGTCTAGTAAAAAAAAGTACGTAGCTTCTGGAATACTTAACTTTAATCCGTAATTGGTAAACATCGGTCTGACGGTACATGCATCACAAGATAAATAGCAAATGATAATGGCACCTTGCTAGGTCGTAGCAAATGACGTAGCTGAAGGCTATGCTAACTATCGTCTCGGCAAATGAGAGCGTAATTTGTCAGTGAACCATCGCTAGCAAAATCAGCTGTACAACTGGGGCGAGTGCTAGGAAGTCTCTCTAGACCTGCCGTGTGGCGGCGCTCGGTCTGCAATCACTGATAGTGGCGACACGCAGGTCCGACGTATACTAACGGACCGCGGCCGATTTAAAGGCTACCACCTAGCAAGTGTGGTGTCTGGCGGTGACACCACACAAGCTGTGTTTGCAATGTGATGGAAAACACGATTCATGGGCATTTGGTATGGTGGCTCTAATTTCGAAATCTACTAACCATTGCACAATGTGGATTTTGGGCGAGCCGTTCTGCAGTTCGCCATCTTGTCACTTTTTCAACCCACGTCGTGAACGGTTTTCTGCGGAAATACCAGACTGTAGCTGTGTTTTCTGATTTGTAGAATACCTATGACACCCACTGGAGGACTGGTATCCTCTGTACTTGGGAGTTCCGAGGCCACCTGCCCCAACCCCTTCAGGAATTTTTAAAAGATCGAGTTTTCAAGGTTCTGTGAGTTCGGCCTTGTTGGATACCTTCATCCACGAGAAGTGTGTGCCTCAAGGCTCTGTCCTGGGCGTCGTCCTCTTTGCTATTAGCATTAATCCTATTACAGTTGTGTCCAGCCACTCAAATGGACAAGTCTGTGGGAAACTGCAATAGATCGCAAAGTCGTCGACGTCTGTCTCCGGCTCCCTTTCCGTCGACGACTTTGCGATCTATTGCAGTTTCCCACAGACTTGTCCATTTGAGTGGCGTCTTCAGCGATATCTCGATCGTCCTTACTCTTGGAGTATCGATAATGGCTTTTGCCTTTGATACTGACTAAACCGTTTGTACGGAATTCTGGTGGGGCAGTGGGTTTCTTCCACCGTCTTTACATGTTAGGCCTGTTGCTCTTCCGTTCACAGAAACTACGAAATTCCTGGGGCTCGTGCTTGATAGGAAAATTTCTTACTCCTCCGACGCATCTAACCAGGCTGCACACTGTACACGGTCTCTCAGTGTCCTACGTGTCCTAATCAGTTCAGCCCCCCTCCATTTTTCCCCAACCCTTGCCCGTTGAAACTAGGTTATGGGTGTTTCATTTATTCCTCTGCACGTCCATCCATCTTGCGCCTTCTCAATACGATCCGCCAACGTGGAATCCGTTTGGCCACTGGCGCCTTTTACACCAGCCCAGTTGAGAATCACTGCAGAAGCTGCTGATCTAATGCGGTCATACTGGCCTGTTGTTGTACTCAGCAGATACACTTGCATTTGACTGCCATGCCTAGCCAACCGTCCTACATTTCCTATTTCAATGACTTCCTTGACCATCAGTATGGGATGTCCCTCTTCTCTGTTACCTCAGGGAGTTTGCTTTCCTTCTCTAGATTCAAGCTATAGCAACATGTTTTTCTACCTTCGCACACAGCTTAGCGAAAGCATTTTCGTTTACATTGATGACTCTAAGACTGACCGTGGTGTCGGCTGTGCCCTGCGTCATTGACATCGACCATCTGCCAGCGGTATCGGCTTGCAGACCATTGCTCAGTATTTACAGCATAGCTCTTCGCCCTCTTTCGGGTCACCCAGTACATCCAGCGGCACAGGATTTTAATTGTGTCATACGCTCCTATTCACTCAATGCCCTTCAGAGTCCCTCTATCTGTGCATAGTCTCCCCGCCCCCCCCCCCCCACCCCGACCCACATAGTGCAACGAGTCCGAGAAAGCTTCCACTTGCTCGCTGTTGGCGGAGCCACTGTGATGTTCGGGTGGTTCCCTGGTCACATCTGTCTGACGGGAAATGAGGCTGCTGACGCTGGTGCCGAGGCTGCATTCCTCCTAGCACGGACCGCTAGCTCTTCCATCCCTTCGGATGATCTCCATGTTGCTGTCTGTCGGCAGATGGTCTCACTTTCGCATCACCGCTGACCTCTTCGCCAGGAAAAACTCTGGGGAATTAAACCTCTCCCAGAGAAGAAGCCGACCACACTCGGCTCTCTCGCTGCGAGGGGATCCTTTAGCTAGGTTACATATTGGGCACTGTCGTTTGTTAATTGGTGATCCAAAGCCACTTTGTGTTCATTGTCATCAACCGTTGACGGTTCGCCATTTCCTGACCGAACGCTCCTTTTTCAACAGCTTGCGTTCTCATGTATGCCTGTAGTCTGAGTTATCGGATTTTTAGCGAACAGCATGCGGGATGTCAATCACGTTTTACTTTTTATCTGTCGCACCAATATGGCGAAGGACATTTAACCTTCTATTCGGGATTTCCTCTATCTCTACTCCATATTTTTTTGGATCGCTCTCCAAGAGGAAGTCCTATTTCTTAGCTCGCATTCCTTTCGTCAGTTTGGCTTAACGGATAGTCGCTTTTAAGTTGTTTTACTTCTTGAAGATCTAAGGTTATGGGATGGGCGCCTATGCCCTTTTTGTTTTTGCGCCCAAAAACAAACCGGGCAAACCAAACATCAACGCCGGCAGGAGTGGCCGAGCGGTTAAAGGCGCTACAGTCTGGAACCGCACGACCGCTACGGTCGCAGTTTCGAATCCTGCCTCGGGCATGGATGTGTGTGATGTCCTTAGGTTAGTTAGGTTTAAGTAGTCCTAAGTTCTAGGGGACTTATGACCACAGCAGTTGAGTCCCATAGTGCTCAGAGCCATTTGAACCAAACATCAACAGAGCTCTGACATTTTTCTGCAAATCGGTGTTCATAAATGTAACTACGTTTCCCATCGTCCAGAAAACCAAATAAATGCCATCAGGACTGAAATTCATTTCTTTGAAAAGTATTTCGACATATTCGATATATTCAGTCTCCTCGCCACGTGAATTGAGCATCAGCCCATACGTGCTCAGCGTGGTCTCCAATTAGGCTGCGAAGTGTCATATTTCATGCGCCGTTTCATTTTGGTGTCCGGCCACAGTAACTATGCACTGTCAAATCGGCCACGCCAGACCTCCAGCGAGGCTTAATTATTGGAATGCTGCATTTCGAGCTTATCTCACAGCATATAACAGCGTCGGCTTGACGGACGGTAAAACATGGCGAGGAGTCACATGACACAAGAAAAAATTATCAGAGAAACAAAGATATCGTTCTTTCGCTCATGAATATCTGGTACTACCAGAACGCCCATGAGAGAGGCCATACTAACCAACCTCTTGAGAAAGCGTGCGGTTCTGGCGCTGCAGTCCGGAACCGCGGGACCGCAACGGTCGCACGTTCGAATCCTGCCTCGGGCATGGGTGTGTATGATGTCCTTAGGTTAGTTAGGTTTAAGTAGTTCTAAGTTCTAGGGGACTTATGACCTAAGATGTTGAGTCCCATAGTGCTCAGAGCCATTTCTTGAGAAAGATCGCCAGGCAAAATAAATTCAGGATCTCAGTAGAAAGGTCAAAATTCATGAGCGACAAATAGGACTAAAATTCCTGGAGAAGAAATCAAATCTATACATGGCTGTCAGAAACAGTCTGAAAATCTTGTAAGGTTTTTACAAGGGCGCATAGAGCTTGATTGAACTTGTATGATACATACGGTTATGTCACTCAGTACTCCTTCAACTTTATTACATAGTTCATTAACCGTAGTGCCTAGGAACCGGCAGCGCGGCAATTTCTCGGCAGTCCACGATCGGAGTTTTCAGTTGGTGAGAATTCTGCAATACGTGATGGCCAAAGCAGCCTTTGAACAACCTCTGTATGGAGGTGGCTGAGGAAAAACGGGCATTATCTTATTGAAAGATAATGCATCAGTGAAATCGATGATGCGGCACCAACACCCGCCTCCGCACGTCACAAACCTAACGTCTGCTGTCCAAATTACAGTCTGTGCGGACCAGAGGTGATAGTATTGTGTACCCAACAGTACCCCATATCATCATATCATGTCAGATGATAGGCCGGAATGACGATGAGAAATGCAGTATGATACCTTTAGGTCTCCTCTCAGACTCCACACAAACATACATCCATCGCTATGGTTCAAATGGCTCTGAACACTATGTGACTTAACATCTGAGGTCATCAGTCCCCTAGAACTTGGAACTACTGAAACATAACTAACCCAAGGACAACACACGCATCTATGCCCGAGACAGGATTCAAACCTGCTACCGTAGCGGTCTCGCGGTTCCGGACTGAAGCGCATAGAACCGCTCGCCTACATCGGCCGGCTCCATCGCTATGCTGCGCACCAGAATGGTACCACTCATTTGTCCACAGATGAAAGTACCACTAGTCTGTCAGGCGGAAGCTGCGAAATGGACGCCGAGCTCACGATCCTTGGTGACGCACTATTCATGTTGGTACTCATCTTGCAGAAAACTAGCCTATTTTCTGAGTCAAAGTACGATCCTGCTTGGCAGAGCGAACAGTATATCTGTCCTCTCGGGTGCCCGGCGTGTGGTACCTCTGAGATCTGAGATCTGGCATCGCGTTGAGTATGGATCTCCTGACTCAATTGATTTCTTGTTCGTGCGATCACTGTCAGTGCGTCCAGAACATCGTGTAACGGGAGAAACGTATCTTGACAGGATACGATCCTGCCATTGTCGTATTCTGCAGGTACTAGTAGACGTGTCTCTGTTTTACGCAAGTCGTCACATGATCCTCTCACAAAAAGCCCACATCCAAATGCGATTTATGAATGATAAAAAGTTGTGTATTCTTATCTTATGTGCAGAATGTGAATAATGTTACTTCTTCATATGTTTTGCAGTTGTACTGAAATATGATTGAATATGCTAGCATCTCCCGCGTTTCACGCCAATTTTACGTTTGTTGCCTGTCTTCTTCATGTTGTTGCAACCTTAAAACTGGATCAGTTATTCAAGAGGAAGAGATTCACAAACTGCCCAGGTCAATAACGCGTTAGTCCGCCTCTGGCTCTTTCGCAAGAAGTTATTCGGCTAAGCACGGACTAAGAGAGTTGTTGGATGTCCTCCTAAGGGGTGTCATACGATGTTCTGCCCAATTGTCGCTTAATAATTGCTCTGTTATATCGCCAAAATCCCGAGATGGTTGGAGGGCCCCGTCCATAATACTCCATACGTTCTCAGTTGGGGAAGACATCCGGTGGCCTTGCTGGGTGAGGTAGGGTTTGGCAGGCACGAAGACAGGCAGCAGAAACTCTCCAATTGACTACGTTTGGAGTGGTATGGTCAGGACCGTCGCACCATATTAGGATTCTGACTATGTAACACGCTCATTGGACAGAGCTTTTCATTATATCCCACAGGATGACATCCAACAAAATGGTTAAAATGGCTCTAAGCACTATGGGACTTAAAATCTGAGGTCCCTCAGTCCCCTAGACTTAGAACTACTTAAACCTAACTAACCTAAGGACATCACACACATCCATGCCCTAGGCAGAATTGGAACCTGTGACCGTAGCAACCGCGTGGTTCCGGACTGAAGCAGATATCCAACAACTCTAACAATCAATGTCAAGCTGATTAACTGCTTGCATAAGGGCCAGAGGTGAAACAACGCGTTATCGACTTGCTCATTGTGTGAAGCTCTCTATTTTTAAGAAATAATCCAATTTTTCTGATACTATATTCATTTTTTTCCTTCTTAGTGTGTTGCTTTTTTCTTCTTTTTCTTTTATTGAATCCATGCATTGTTGTGTAAGGAATAGTCGCTGTTGGAGAGCGGCTCTTGACGCTGGGACAACCATTAAAAGAAAATCTCCTACAAGAAGTGTAATCTCCTAGAATATCAAGAGGCCGATGCAGAAAGCTTATCTTGAATACTGTCAGCATGTAGCAGTCATACGCTGCAGACGTAGCAACGGAAGAAGACATTTTTGTAAATCATGACCCTTACAATTGGAGAGGATATGAAATTTATTCCATATCATTTGATAGATCTGGAGATACTGTTATTATGTTCTTAGATATGGCTTACATATAAAATTCAAGGGAAAGAGATTGTGAGACGAACAGTGGGAATTATTTGTAGCCCGTCAGAGACTTGACATCACATTTAGAACATGTGTAAACTATCACAGACGGCTGGCAACAGAATATAGAGAGAGAGTGAAATGCGTAGCATTACGTAGCTGATCAGCGAGGAGGCACTCGTATCTTCCTGAGTAGGAGTTCAAAGATTCGTTGACCATAGTTACTAGAAAATAACCACAGTTACTAGAAAATAACCATAGTTACTAGAAAATAATTGTCTTTAAAACATCGAAGCCTGGAAAATCAATAATAATTCGTAATATTAAGTTAGAAATCAAAGATTCAGTCTATCGAACTGGCAGAGGGATTCCCACAGTAATTTTTATGTTCCATTGTATCCTTGTACACTCCGACACAATTTCTGTAATTACAATAAACCTTATGCTTGGATAATAAACTTACCTGTACAGAAATACCGAAAATTTTTCTTAGCTTACAATGACACTCAAGAACACTGCCATTAGTTTACACATCTCACAACGTTAGTTCGTTATTAATGCTGTCTTGAGAGACGATGTATGAGAACGTAAAACTGAAAACCGAATTTATGAGTCATTTCTTCCACGTTATTTTCAGAACAGTGGGTACAGGGTTTTTCACCGGTTGGAACCATATTTGAGAAGTGATACAGATGTGTAAGTACTCCCTAGGCAAGTACTTAGATTCGTGGATCGGTTTGACCTTCCACTTGGTTAAATAATGCAGTCTGAAAAGAAATTACCTCTTAACACTGTCACTAATACATGATACCTATAAACTGTAATGTCACACTATAATTTGACGACATTTGTACTAATTTATCATGATATTAGTTTGAACATTATGACAGGCTATTACCTACCTCTTGCATACAACAGTCACTAAATGTTCTCCCGTACGTACACTTCCAATAGACTTTTTCTCAGATTGCGCAATGATTATGTCTTTCGCTTCACCATCATGTCTCTTCCAGATTCGCGTCACTTTGTACTTGAATTTTCTTTTTGTATTAGCTCTAAAAGAACACTAGCTGAGCGAAGCATTCTCTGATTCAACCACAAAGATTGGTCTTCGATTGGACGAGACATTCTCATTAACATTTGACTCTACTCGAACGACAGCTTGCGACTTAGTCCTGTATAATTGATTGTGAGGAGACTGTATACACACGTGGGGTAGTATATATAATTTATATACATTCGTTGGCTCGATGTTTCACGCCGCGGCTAGTCAGTATTGATCTCCAAGCTAGCAGGAGAAGAGGTAAAACTCTTACGTTGTAATAGTGATCAAGCTATGATAGTTGAGCCTGTCCGTGAAGGTGTTACGTACACCGTAGTAGTCTTAGATAAAACTAATTAACAGTTTTCTAAGGTTCATGTAGGAGACACAAGTGTGGAAATGCTTATGACGCTTGTAGAATGGAAGGAAATAAATTTGTTGACCGTGAATAAATATAAAGTTTGAGTGCGAAAGTCCAAACAATAATCATGGCGTATAGTAGACAGTCGCGTGTGGTGATTTTAGCGTAATCTACCTTGGAGAAATAAATAATAGCTCATTTTACGTTAATTGTGAACAAGAACTATCAAAAACATCCCATTTTGAACCATATTTTTATTAAACCATCCAGACGTAAGATCCATGAGAAGATAACAATAGTTAACGGCCAGTACTACAAAGTGAAAGCTACAATCAAAATCAGTCATACCTCGAACGCTATTTAAAGGGTATTTCGTAGAGCAACAAGAGATAAGCTTATAGTACACCAGAGGAACCGGCAGTAATGCATACGAAAACGGGGAGACGGTGCCTTATAAACTGAAAGACGGAAGAATCCTTGAGTATAATTTCACTGTTTCTGAAGTGTTATGTAACACACTTACGTAGAAGTACACAGAATAATTAAAGAACTAGCATTCATCTACAATTTATTGAGAAGTGGAAGAGTTTGCAGTGGAAAGCAGAAGAACACAGATATTGTTAAGTAGACGTAAAAAATAAAAAATACTATTAATGAATTATTCAGTCCCGCGTACGACATTTTTTTGCGGACCTCCAACAATCCAGCACGGATTAACTCACTGTGACCTTCCATGGTTTCCAACGAAAAGAAGGAACTGTAGAGCTGGTAAAGATTTTTGAACGCCACACTGTTACATGATGGTATCAGGTTGGCGGTTCCAAGCCACTGCATTTCACTAGATCGGCGGACGCAGTTCCGGAAATTCTTTTCCGATTCGCGCTGAACGTTCTCCACAAGTGGAGTAATCGACAAGAGGAGTGCTTAGATGCTATCGGCAGACTGTTGCTGATGAAACTCTGGGAAGAGAGCGAGGGTTTCATTATGAAAGAAGCGCTTTTATGCGAGTATTGGCTTCTCGGAATCGTACTGGATAATACGGCGATTGAGGCGGGAGCTGGCGGATTGTTTTAGAAGTTGTGGCTGTGTTGACAAGAACGCTGAAGATGGGAAATGGATACCTAAGACCGACAGCTTGATACACATTGCATGACGTAAAACGAAATCATGCAAGAAGGAGATCGGCTTGGTTATCTTCTAAATTGAGATATCATGTTTTACTACTGGCTTTGATGCTGACTTACTGGTAGGCTCGTTTCTGATAGCTGCAGTAGGTTTTGAATTCGTAGGAGCTGAAACACTCTTTGATTGCAAAATTTCTTTATTTCTTTCTTTACTTAATTAAATAAAAACGTTGCTATCAGAAACTTAGTTTCTATGAATTCGTAAGCAATGGATTCGTAAAATGTTCAAGGTGATCATGTCATCCTTTCCAAAGCGCTTCGTTATTCTGTTCTCACAAGTGTCACGTGTCAAATGCGTCTTCGTAGGTAATTCCTAGATGCGGTTGATAGCTTTTGCAGTGAAATAGCTAATTAAGATCACTTTTAAAGTTACGGTTTAATATTTCGTCAAAAGTGAGGTCGTCATAGATGTAAGTGTAAGGAAGTTCCTAGTTGTGGAAACGTAACGAAATACAGACGTGCCATTTATTCCTTCCAAGCCCTATGAATGCACGTCCACATCATGGCACCTGGACTACGGGAACACTTGGTGTACATGGTTAAGTCATGCAAGGAGGAAAAGCGAAATTCCGAAGCATTAAAAAGGAACCCACTAACTGAGGAAGACAGCCCTAAAATAAAACATCGGCACTCCAGGATTGCTGGGGTTTGCCTTTGGGTTGACAACCCTACATTTGAAACTCAAGTGTTTACAGATGAATAGCGGACGTCTAAAGGACTTAAAATTGCTATCATGGAATGGTCAAACCCTCTAGGAATCTGGAGCTTTAAGAAAATTACTTGATCAGTTGGAAGAATGCCCACTGGTATCACAGCTGTTCAAGAGATGAAATGGTTAACTGAAGGAGTGATAGAGAAGAAGGGTCACAGGGTGTACTATAGCTGCCGTGGCGGAACCGGTTTATAGTATTTCGTGACTTTAATTACTTAGAAACGCTATTTCAGGTAGATCAAAGAAAATATAAAACCAGTTACCTATTGTCAGCGCAACAATTAGTTTGATCTCAAACATGACTATCCCGGCTAATATTTGTCACTCTGCTAAAGAGATATCCTCATGACGTTGTGCAGATATGGCTGTAAAGCCGTATGAGTGGTCCTAAATTGCATATCATTTATCAGATTTTACATAGCTGTTACTTAAGATGGAAGCACTTTCCTCTAGCAAAAGGAACATTTAGTCACAAACTACTACCCACGCACAACACCGACGTATGTCTCCTATTAAAATATTTCATATAAATCGTCCGAAATTATTAGGCTTCATACATCAGCAAATAAGAAATGGATATTACGTAACGTACTGTGAGCACTATTTTTAAAGATTCAATGTAAGATGAATTCTGTCTTTTAAAGTAGATTCGGGACCACCGGTGAACATTTATTTCCATTCATTTATATCTAACAACATTTATGTTTGTTAAAATTCTCGATTCAAAACTGCCGCGGAGATAATTTTGCTAAGATGGTGGCAGAAACGCGATAGTCAATTTGACTATTGTTATTCTCAATTCCTTTTATATCAAGTTAATACATTTAGATAAAATTCTTTAAGCCTTTCGCTTTCTATTCTTTAGCATTTAAAATTATTCTCAGTGAAAATTACTTCACTTTTTTTATACCAGCTACTAGTAAACTCCGCTGTAAGTTACTAACGCTAATGGCTTCGCTCCTAATTGCGGAGCCGAAAATTAAGAGTTAAAAACAATAATTAGATTGGATTACAGTTGAAGTAAATACAAATCCACGTCTAGACAATAGCGACTCTGTTTTTCAAATAATAGTTAACAATATATAGTTACAGGTTGTCTCTTTACAGACCTCACATGTCTCACGTCCGAACAGTTCATCCGTTCGTTAGCACAGGAAGAACAACTGAACCACAACTACCATAGATAACAAAAAAATTAGAATTAGTGTTCTCTATGAATGTAGTTCTCTGATAATAGTTTTAATTGACACAGAAATTAAATTATTACAGAAATAATGAAATAATTATCGTCATTTTTACACGATACAGTCTTTTTATACGAAGTTCATTTTAACATCTTGTGGCTAGAACATAGTGTCGTGGATATTATACTGTCTAAAGAATGATCACATGTTCGGTACTGGTTGTATTGTAAATAACAGGAAACACATCTTTCCGTACACTTCCAAGCGAAATCACAGGGAAATTTTTCAACTTTAGCCTGATATGGGCTTATGCCCTAACTGAAGAGGAGAGTAAAGAAGTGGAGGGTGCTTCTGGTGATGAATTAGATGAAGTTCATCAAAATGTGCAGGAGAAGAATGTAAGATAATTTTTGGAAATGTGACTGCTAAAATACAAAAAGGAAATCAATATTATTAGTCTTGTATTGGAAACTACAGCCCACACGATAACTCAACAATGGGATCGGACCTCTACGCTTTGCTTGCTCGAGGAATATGACATTCGTTGAAGGACGGAAAACCCATGAGAAGGCTACAAGATGTTCTACCTTAACGCCTCATAATAGAACGTGGAGGTCAGAGGCTCTGTAAAGCAGGACGGGTGGCGATCTCTACCGGATCTGACGACAGAGTACAACACTGGTGCAGACATAAGTGTGGCGGAGCGCACTGTCCAGCGAAAATTACTGATTATGGGTCTTCACAGCAGACAACTACTGTATGCTCTCATTTTGATCTAACGACATGAGGACGATTGCCGTCGCTACTGTATTATCGAGATTGGATCATGGATCAGTGGAAACATGTCGTCTGGTCAGATGAATCATATCTGATGTTACTTCAGGTGGATGGTCATGTCCGAAAGTGACGTCATCCAGCAGAATGGCTGCTCATATATGCACAGCGCCAGGGGCGCAGGTTGGTGGCGACAATATCATGATATGGCGGATATTCGCCTTGGCTTACATGGAACCTATGGCAGCAGTTGAAGGCACCAATAACAGCTGTGGGCAACGTGGGCAGCGCTGCGGACCATCCCCTTGATGTGTGCTCCAAACGCCAGAGGCCAAAATGGTGTTATACGGTTTCTGAAGCATGACAGTGAATTCACGTTGACATCTTCCGACCAAAGTCGCCATCTGGACTCGATGGAACACGTCTGGGATGCTAACAAGCACCACCTCCGACCCCGTAAACCAAAAGCCCGTAATTTATGGGGACTGCGTGAAATGTGCGTAGAAGTTTGATGCAATATACTTCTGGAAACCTACCAAGGACTTTTCAAGCTCATGCGATTCAAAACTGCTGCTCCACTGAGCTCCAAAGGTGGACCAACAAGCTGTTAAGCAGGCAGTCGTGACGTTTTGGGTCATGAGTGTAGTTGTACAATGTACTTGTCTGTGTTGTACCAGAAGGAAAAAGCGCCAACCACCAAAGTCTGTGAGCGTCACTGCGTGCATGTTACTGTTTGCTCTCCCACACTCTCTCGTTTCCTCTTTGTGGTAGTTGCTTTTGTGAACTAAGAGTTTCTATTCACGAAGTTGGAGCAGGTACATAGGGAGGAGCAGTTCGTGACTGAGCCCTGTATCAGCTCGAATCCTTAGAAGTATTCCCTTTACCGTACCTTTCACTCTACACCTAGCAAAACTTCTATGGCATCCCGCATCATGTAGGCTGTTCGCACGAGCTCGGTCTTAACCTGCCTTTAGACCTTGCGCTGAGCGCCACGCTGCTCACACTATGGGTCCATCCACAGTAGCTCTTTGAGACGCACTAGCTGTGCAGCATCTGAGGAGAAGTGCCATAGTTCGAAAGTTCCAGCTAGTTACAGACCGAGGCCAGGTGCCTCTGAGGAACCAGCTATGGGTGACTGTCCATTGCACCGCCAGTGGACCACTGATGCCAATTAATCTGGTGAGAAGCCTTCCAGAACACAAGCTTTTAGTTAGCTGTGTACCACAACGACTGCTTGGTTTATTACAAGACGAACATTCGCCTAGATTTACGTAACCTTCCGGCTTCATTTGATTCCATTGCGTAGCCATGCTGTCTGTCTCTGCCTGTCTTCTCATCACATGTGCTCGTGTTCCTAAGTGTTACAATGGGTTCTAATCACTGCCACAGCGTTTAGGAAGTGTGGAGGTGATTGTGCTTTGGATCTTGATTATTAAGGGTTTTTTCACTTAATGCCCTCTAAGATAAAAACAAGTTGACGAATTACCAGAACGGGGCGGAAATCGATAGATGTACGTGTACAGACAACCAGAAGATTACAATTTCAGCAAAATTGGATGATTTATTCAAGAGAAAGAGCTTCAGAAACTGAGCAAGTCAACGACACGTTGGTCCAAAATGGTTCAAATGGCTCTGAGCACTATGGGACTTAACATCTATGGTCATCAGTCCCCTAGAACTTAGAACTACTTAAACCTAACTAACCTAAAGACAGCACGCAACACCCAGCCATCACGAGGCAGAGAAAATCCCTGACACCGCCGGGAATCGAACCCGGGAACCCGGGCGTGGGAAGCGAGAACGCTACCGCACGACCACGAGATGCGGGCACACGTTGGTCCACTTATGGCCATTATGCAAGAGGTTATCCAGTTTCGAATTGATTCATACAGCTGTTAAATGCCCTCCTGGAGGATAGCGTGCCAAATTCTCTCCACTGGGCGGCTTAGATCATCATAATCCCGAGACAGTGGAGGGCCATGCCCAAAATGCTCCAGAGGTTCTCATTTGTTGGTCAAGGTAGGATTTGCCAAGAACCAAGACAAGCAATAGAAATTATCGCCATGTCTTGGTTGGAATCATCATGCTGAAACGTAAGCCCAGCATGGGTTACCATGAACGACAACAAAACGGGGCCTAGAGTATCTTCGACGTATCATTGTGCTGAGCCGCGAATAACAACCAATGCCGACCTGCTACGAAAAGAAATGGCACCGCAGACCATGACTCCCTGTTGTCTAATTGTATAGCAGATGACAGTCAGATTCACATCCCACCTCTGTCCGGGGCATCTGCAGGCACGTCGCATCCTGGAATCTCTTTCACAGAATTTTCTTCTGTGATGCGACCCACTTCAAACTGAGTTCGATGAGGAGCGAGGATATATCTGGAGACGCCCAGGACTGCGGTTGGAAACCAGCCTGTCTGTCTCCTACCATACGGATTGACATCGAGGAGTGACGGTCTATCTAGCCATTGATTTCACCACAGGACCCTCTTTGGTTGTCGTCCTCGCACGCTTACAGCGCAGCGATTCGCCGATGATATTCTACGGCCCGTTTTGTTGCCTTTCCTGGCAAGCCATCCTGGCAATTCAGTACGATAATGTCCGCCTGATCCTGGCGAGAATTCCTACTGTTTGCCTTCGCGCTTTCCAAATCCTACCCTTGAGACATTAGCCTTCTGACTAGTTTGATGCAGTCCATTACCAACTCCTCTCCTGTGACAACCTCTTCATCTCAGAGTACCACTTGCAAACTACATCCTTAATTATTTTCTGGATGTCTTCCAATCTCCGTCTTCTTTTATAGTTTTTGCCCTCTGCAGCTCCCTCTGGTGCCTATATCTACATCTACATCATACTCTGCAGGCCACCTAATGGTGTGTGGCAGTGGTTACTTTCGGTACCACTATCTGATCCCTCCAACCCTGTTGCACTCGCGGATAGTGCGTGGGAAGAAAGATTTGACGAAACGCGCCGCTCTTCGTTGGATCTTCTCTATCTCCTCTATCAGTCCTGCCTGATAGGGATCCCAGATAAATGAACAGTACTCAAGAATCGAGCGAACAAGAGCCCTATAAGCCACTTCTTTCGTAAATGAGTTACATTTTCTGAACACTCTTCCGATGAATCAGAGTCTTGTGTCTGCTTTTCCCATTACCTGTTTTATATGGTCATCCCACTTAAGGTCGCTCTGGATTGTCGTTCCCTGATATCTTAACATATGTCCTATCATCCTGTCCTTTCTCCTTGTCAGTGTTTTCCAAATATTCCCTTTATCCGTGATTCAGCTCAGAACCTCCTCATTCCTTACCTTATCAATCCACCTAATATTCAACCTTCCTCTGTAGGATCACACCGAAAATGCTTCGATTCTCTTCTGTTCCGGTTTTCCCACAGGCAATGTTCCACTACCATACAATGCTATACTCCAAACGTACGTTCTCAGAAATTTCTTCCTCAAATTAAGGCCTATGTTTGATAGTAGACTTCTCTTGCCCAAGAATGCCCTATTTGCCAGTGCTGACCTGCGTTTCATGTCCTTCTGGCTCCATCCGTCACAGGTTACTTAACTGCCTTGAGAATAGAGTTCCTTAACTTCATCTACTTCGTGACCATCAATGCTGGTGTTAAGTTTCTCGCTGTTCTCATTTCTCCTACTTCTCATTACTTCTTAGATTTGCTCTCAATCCATATTCTGCAATGATTAGACTGTTCATTCCATTCAGCATATCGTGTAATTCTTCTTCACTTTCAGTGAGGCTAACAATATCGTCTGCAAATTTTATCATTAATACTTTTTCACCTTAAATTTTATTGTCACTCTTGAACCGTTCTTTTATTTCCCTTATTACTTTTTCGGTGTATACATTGAACAGTAGGGGTGAAAGACTGCAACCCTGCCTTACATCTTCTGTATGGTTCAAATGGCTCTGAGCACTATGGGACTTAACATCTGAGGTCATCAGTCCCATAGAACTTAGAACTACTTAAACCTAATTAACCTAAGGATCCCAGACAGACATCGATGCCCGAGGCAAGATTCGAACCTCTGAGCGTAGCGGTCGCTCGGTTCCAGACTGAAGCGCCTAGAATCGCTCGGCCACAACGGCCGGCACAACTTTTGTAATCCAAGGACTTCGTTCTTGGTGTTCCACTCCTATTTTTCCCTCTTAGTTGTCGTATATATTGTTCATTGCACATATTTCCCCGTAGCTTACCGTATTGTTCTCAGAAATTCGAACATCTTGTACCCAAACATATTGTCGAACGGTTTTCCAGGTCGACAAATCCTATGAACGTGTCTTGATTTTTCTTTAGTCTTTCTCCCACTATCAACCGCAAAGTTATTAGAATTGTCTCTATGGTGCTTTTAAATTTCCTAAAGCCTAACTGATCGTCACCTAACCAATCCTCAATTTTCTTTACCATTCTTCTTTATATTATTCTTGTCACGAACTTGGACACATTAGCTGTTAAGTTGATTGCGTGACAATTCTCGCACTTGTCAGCTCTCGCTGTCTTCAGAATTGTGTGAATGATGTTTTTCGAAAGTCAAATAGTATGTCACCAGAGTCATATATTCCACACACCAACGTGAATAGTCGTTTTGTTGTCACTTTCCCCAATGATTTTAGAAACTCTGCTGGAATATTATCTATGTCTTCTAACTTATTTCCTCTGAAGTTCTCTAATGCTCTTTTAAATTCTGATTCTAATACTGAATACGCCATGTCTTTTAAATCGACTGCTGTTTCTATTTTCTATCACATCAGACACAATTTCCCCCTCGTAGCCCCTCCAGTTTTCTCCTCTGCATTTAACAGCTGAATTCCCGTTGCAATCTTAATTTTGGCACCCTTTCAGTTTCACAGAAGACTATTTGGACTTTCCTATACGCTGAGTCAGTCTTTCCGACAGTCATTTCTTTTTCGATTTCTTCTCATTTTTCATGCAACCGCTTCGTCTTAGCTTCCCTGCAGTTCCTTTTTATTTCATTCCTCAGTGACTTATATTTCTGTATTCCTGAATTTCCCTGAACGTTATTGAATTTCCTTCTTTCATCGATCCGCTGAATTATTTCTTCTGTTACCCATGGTTCCTTCGCAGTTACCTTCTTTGTACCTATGTTTTTCTTTCCAGCTTCTGTGATTGTGCTATTTAGGGATATCCATTCTTCTTCAGATGTATAGCCTGTTGAACTATTCCTCATTAACTTCAAGCCCATCTCATCATCCATTTGTACTTCTATATCCCTCTTCTTTGCGTACTGATTCTTCCTGACAAATCGCTTCAACTTCAGCCTACTCTTCATCACTGCTACATTGTGATCCAAGTCTATATCTGCTCCTGGGAACACCTTACAATCCATTCTGAGCATGATGTAATCTAACTGAAATCTTCCCGTATCACCTAGTCTTTTTCAAGTATTCCTCCTCCCCTTGTGGTTTTTAAATATTGTATTCCCTATTACCAGCTGAAATTTATTACGGAACTAAATTAGTCTTTTTCCTCTCTCCGTTCCCTTGTCCCATATTCACTTGTAACTATTTCCTCTACTCCTTCCCGTACAACTGCATTTCTGTCCCCAATGACTGTAAAAATTTTCATTTCCCCTTACGTACTGTATTACCTTTTCAGTATCTTCAAATATTTTCTCTCTGTCTTCATCATCACCTTGCGACATCGGTATGTGTACCTCAACTATCGTTGGCGGTGTTGGTTTGCTGTCGATTCTGGTAAGAACACCGCTATCACAGAACTGTTCACAGTAACACTCTCTCCGGCCTATCTTCCTGTTCATAAGTAATCCTACTCCCGTTACACCATTTTCTGCTGCTGTTGATATTACCCTATACTCATCTGACCAGAAATCCTCGTCTTCCTCCAATTTCGCTTCACTGAATTGTACTATGTGTAGATTGCGGCTTTTCATTTCCGTTTTCAGATTTTCTAGCTTCCCTACCTCGTTCAGTCCTCTGACATTCCACGCCCCGACTCCTAGGACGTTATCCTTCCGTTGGTTATTCCGTCTTTTTCTCATGGTCACCTCCCCTTGCCAGTTCACTACCGGATGGGGGACTATTCCGGAATCTTTTGTCAATGGAGAGATCATCGTGACACTTTTGCAATAAAAGGCCACATGTCCTGTGGATACACGTTATTTGTCCTTAACGCTGTGGTTTCCAATGCCTCCTGCAATCTCATGCCGTTAATCATTGCTGATTCTTCCGCCTTTACCAGCAATTTCCCACCGTAAGGACAAGAGAATGGCCTGAACCTCTGTCCGCTACATCGTCATCTTTGACAATGCATTTGGCAAGATGGGCATGACTTCTTATGCCGGAAGTCATTGGCCGCCAATGCTGATTATTACTCAATATGTATGTGGTGGCGGGTTTAGAACCTGGGAACGAGGAAGTATTCATTATTAATCACTCTACCTCTTTTGTCCTGTAGATGGTCTACCGGTCAACTTTCCTTGTTTTGCTCACATTCCTGAAACTATAAAAAGAGAAAAGGAAACCTAATGCCATTGCCAATTTCATCCTAAGTTCTAAGACGAAGTGCAAAACGAGAAACTTCACCACTTCAGGCGTTGGTCCCTACCAAGACGGACCCAAATAACTTCAGCAAATAAAAAATAAATTTGAGGGTTGGAACTTAAATGAGGCAAAATGATGGTCAGGTCCTGCAGAAAGTGTCATCACCACGGTCTCTATGCTGTTCATTTTTTAAAAACAACCTACAACCAGCTTAGAAACAGAAGTGATGACACTTTATGCGGAACCTGACCATCATTTGCAGGACAATGCTGAAGCACCTACAGTGCAAGCTGTTATTGATATGTTTGAATGATGGGGCTGCTAAGTGCTATACCACCTACTGCACACCCCTGACTTAAGCCCTCGTAAGTTCTACTCGATTTCTAAACTGAAGGAAACACTCCACGGCATTCGCTTCAGAATTGCTACAAATTCGTCGGGCAATAGACCGCGCAGCTGGAACTGTCAACACAACTGACAGTGCTAAGAGTATCCTACGACTTCCACATCGCTGGCAACGGGTTATACACAATGCTGGTGACTACTTTGAAGGTCAGTAAAACTTTGAAACACATATCTATTTTGTACGCGCTGTAAATAAATGGTTGCCACTATTAAAGTTCCAACCCACGTAAATAAATGAAGCAGTAAAGGAGGATACAGTGAAGGTAGCTTTTTTACTTTCAAATTATATTTATTTACTTTATTGGCTGATTGATTTTATTTTTGTTGTCTTGTTTATCATGTATGAACTCATCTCTGTCGCACTATCAAGCCCTCACAAAGAATGGTGACCGCCTTCGACATCAGCAGCAAAGAAAAGTCCGCGTGGTGGCGATACATCAATAGATCATCGATGCACGTCTTCTCGGAAGTGCGTATGAATAACTGTTGAGGATATCGAATCTGTAAAATGGAAGAAGGGCATATGTCAGCTGCCCCTTGCATGGATGTTCCAGCTCGCGAGGGTGTTGTGGAAACCGCTCTGTGGGAAGTTTGAGAAATTCTGTTGGTACTTTTCGTTCTTGACAACTGTGCAACGTCGGTCCTTAACGTATTACCAGAAATCGAGGGCTGATCTGTCATCACCACCAAACAGGTTGTGGACTGCGTACTCGCTAATCCTAGTCCGGCAAGCGGAGAATAGACCACGTCCGGTAAGGGGGATGATGCCGTCAGGAGTCGTGCGGGTGACGAATGCCGGGATCTGGCTTACCACAGGCCAAACATTACTCGGCTCGCCCAACACAAGTCGATGGCCGTCGTCGTCTTGCACGCCACACTTGCTACGTAACGGTGATGGCGGCAAGTGGATCCGGTGGAAGACGTGACTGGTAGACCTGCCCCATTAATCGTCACATGCCTGGTGGACTGGAAGTCAGACGCAAGAGTAGTGGAGTACACTGTCCGCCACACTGTATTACACAGGGTGAGTGTATGTATGATTTGCTTGAATCACATTGGGCTGAAGCGGCGATTGCACCGAGGCATACACTATCTTGGCCGTCGCTAGACATGGAAAGAGAAGCACGATCCTGATGTAGCTATATATTCAAGAAAGCAATAGCTCAAGCAGAAAAAGGGCACTGGACGTCTGTTAGCATCACTGGGGCACTGAGTGAGATCTGGGTAGGGGCCCGACCAGCAGGCAGGTTAGGCATGTCGGTATGTGTCACCACTTCTTGAAATACGTGCTTACATGGAGGGCCGTTGCTTGGTGGTGGACGTAACAGAGATTGAGGTCTGCTTTGTCCTTCGGGAGGGCGAAGGACTTATAGCTGAATTTAAATAACAAGCCTTGACTCACAAAGGAACCTAATGCAGCCAAAATGCGTCTGCCCCCCCCCCCCCCCCCTAGACCACGGGGTACGGCCAATTAGAGCGTGAAATTGTCACGTTGGCGAGGGAAAGTGCATTTCCGTTGACAGAGGCCGGCTACTGCTTGTACACTGCCTGCATCGAGATATGTAACTACAAATTCTTTAAATGTTGGCTCGGCGCGTGATTAATTCCTCGTATTTGTTGTTAAGCCTCACGAGGATAAATCTGTGCAGAATTTATGGTTTAGTAGCTGTAATGAATTTAAAGATAAAGCAAATTATGTCTTTGACGTAAGTATGATCTTCGTTGGGTACTTCCAGTTTCTCGTCGACAACCTTTCAATGATATTTTATGAGAAACCACCATCATTTGCCGGTAATATGCGTTAACGTCATAGCTAGTTCTGCCTACTTTCCTCAGCTGTGCTGTGAACGGAGAGACGACATTTTTTCGTTTATCGCTGAACGAGGAGAACGCGGTCGAGTAGGGACGTCAGGATGGAATCTGAGTTCCGGTTAACTTGTTCGCCCAAGCCCAGCTATGTACTTCGCCAGTGCAAAGATAAAATGCAAATAACATATGACATTGGTGGCTCACGTGGTGAGTTCAGCTGCCTGTCGGAATAAGAGCGTAGGTGAGTTTAATGGATGCCTGTACTGTGCCACGTTTGTGTTGTATGTGGATTATGAGAGGAGGGAATGGGACGGATCACCATAAACGGTATCAAACGCCATCAGTTCATAAGACACAACGAAAATGTTCCGATTTTAATCTTGGACATTTGTGCAAAACTTACGCCACCAACTCTCCTCCACTTGCCGGCCAAATTTTGGCAGTAAAAATTTAATACTCCACGACGACTCCAGCCGGATTATCCCCGAGTCGAGCGGCATCGCACACGAGTGCTTTAGCGACCTCAGCTACGTAGGCACGTAACACAAAGTAAAGTAATCAGTTACCTATTTCCTCAGCTTCATTCATCATGATTTACTTTGCGGGCTGATCTGCAGAGTTTGTAGTCTTCCCATGAAAGTCAGCCTGGGTATAGCGCTGTGTCATCTAACAAAATAGTAGTTTTCCCATCAAAATTAGTCTGCGTATAGCCATGTGTCATCTAATAAGATACGCAAAATGCTGTAAGAAAACCGATGTTTCAGTCATACTGCACCGATCTTCCCCGACATAGACAGTCGATACTTTGAAATAGAGGGCTGCAGTACGCCTGAAACAGGAGTTATTTCAGTATTTTACCATTTATATATTCTATAAATTGACACGGCAATATACTCAGAAGCTCTTTAATGAGTCTGAAACCGGCCGCAGAAGCCAACACATATAAAAGACTGTTTTATTAGTTGTTATTTGTACTGGGCCTTTCTACAAAATCAGCGTTGTTCTCAATATTCTGGAAAAGTGCTTATTTTAGGGAACTTTTGCATTCCCGTGTCCTTGCCCGTGCTTATGTAGATACTGCACAACTACGGAACTTGTACTGAAATCGGATATATATCATAATCTCTTTCTCATCCCTCTCTCCGTCCTTCTCCTCCCCCCCATATCCATTGCCTCCTCGCCCCTCTATCTCTCCATCCTTCCTTCCCCCACATATCTCTCTGAACCTCCTCCTCCTCTTCTCTCCATCTGACCATCGAGCCTTCCCCAAACCCATTTCCTCCCATCACTGTCCATCTCCTCCATGCTCTCTCTGACCTTGAGCCCTGTTCATTGTTACTGCAAAGAAAACCTTGATTAGGAACTGAAGGCATTTAAAATCAGTGGGCAAATAAGTTGGGATTGTTGGTGCACACGGTATGAGAGACACCTGTACAGCTGCTGCGTCTGCGAGAATAGCAGCTTCTGTGACAGTATTTCACGTGGTTTCAAGTATTGCAAAGTTTCTAATGAAAGTACAGTTGAAGAGGAATGGACATCTCTAAAAGGGCCATCACAGAAGTTGGGAAGGAACACACACAGGTACAAAAAAGTAACTACGAAGAAACCATGGGTAACAGAAGAACTACTTCAGCTGATTGATGAAAGGCGGAAGTACAAAAATATTCCGGGAAACTCAGATATACTGAAATACACGTCGCTGAGGAAGAAATAAATAGAAAGTCCAGGGAAGCTAAGACGAAATGGCTGCTGGGAAAATGTGAAGACATCGAAAAAGAAATAATTGTTGGAAGGACAGACTCAGTATACAGGAAACTCAAAACAAGCTTCGATGACATTAGAAGCAAGGGAGGTAACGTTACGAGTGCAGCGGGAATTCCACTGTTAAATGCAGAGGAGAGAGCGGATAGGTGGAAAGAATACGTTGAAAGCCTGTATGAGGGGGAAGATTTGTCTAATGTGATATGAGAAGAAACAGGAGTCGATTTAGAAGAGACAGGGGATCCAGTACTAAATCAGAATTTAAAAGAGCTTTGGAGGACTTAAGGTGAAATAAGGCAGAAGGGATAGATAAAATTCCGTCTGAATTTCTAAAATCATTGAGTTAAGTGGCAACAAAACGATTATTCACGATGGTGTGTAGAATGTATGAGTCTGGCGACATACCATCTGACTTTCGGAAAAGTATCATCGGCGCAATTCCGAAGACGGCAAGAGCTGACAAGTGCGAGAATTACCACAAAATCAGCTTAACAGCTCATTCATAATATACAGAAGAATGGAAAAGGAAATTGAGGATGCGCTAGATGGCAAACAATTTGGCCTTAGGAAAAGTAAAGGCACGAGAGAGGCAATTCTGACGTTGCGGTTTATAGTGGAAGCAAGACTAAAAACTAATCAAGACACGTTCATAGGATTTACAGACGTGTAAAAAGAATCCGACAGTGTAAAATGGTGTAAGATGTTCGAAATTCTGAAAAAGTAGGGGTAAATCACCGGGAGAAACGAGTCATACACAATATGTACCACAGTCAAGAGGGAATAATAAGAGTGGACGACCAAGAGCGAAGTGCTCGTATTAAAAAGGGTGTAAGACAGTGATATGTCCTTTAGCCCCTGTTGTGCGGGCCATGGTATGGTGCTTCGACGACCAATCCACCTGTCATGAAATATGCTATTCAATACCGCTTCAACCGAACGTGAGCTATGTGCCAGACATCCATCATGTTGGAAGTACATCGCCATTCTGTCATGCAGTGAAACGTAGTAGGTGTTGGTGGTTCGTGGGATTGAAGGGACGAGACTGCGATGGTCATCGGTCCCTTTTTCCACAACTTCAAACACCCACAAAGAATAAAAACCAACAATGGAGATGACAACAGATGACACAGGACAAGAAAGACTCAGAGACCAGACAAAAGGAATTAAAATCACACAGAGTGTGACAGTGGTTGGCCGACCATAGAGACAAAAAAGGAAAAGCCAATCACCTAGTAACACACTAAAAAAAAAATAACTCAGTCTAAAATCGTAGGCCAAAGGCCAGACTCAAAACAAAAAAAGTGACAAACACTCAGATTAAGTGATAAATGCCTCCTGCCCGAATAAAACGCAAAACTAAGCCTGCCATGGCAGTGCCATCTGTTAAAAGGGCAGGGAGCGTATCAGGCAATGCAAACGTCTGCCTGAGCACAGCTAAAAGGGGACAGGTCAACAAAGTGTGGACCACCGTCAAAGCAGATCCGCAGCGACATAGAGGCGGGTCCTCACGGCGAAATAAGCGACTGTGCGTCATCCAGGTGTGCCCAATGCGCAGCCGGCAGAGGACAACAGACTCCTTGGGCGAGACCCGCAAGGAGGAGCGCCACGCACCGGTAGCCTCCTTGATGGCCCGAAGTATGTTTGGTAAAGGCAGGAAGCGCCATCCTTCATCCCAGGTGCGAAGTACATTTTGCCGCAAAACTGCTCTGAGGTCACTCTCCGAAAGCCCTATCGATAAGGCTGGTGCACCGACAGCCTGTTTGGCCAGCATGTCAACACGTTCATTGCCTGGGATGCTGACATGACCAGGGGTCAACACAAAGACCACAGAGCGGCCGCAATGGGCAAGAGTATGATGGGACTCCTGTATAGCCATCACCAGACGAGAGCCAGGGAAACACTAGTCAATAGCTCGTAAACTGATCAGGGAGTTGCTACAGATAACGTAGAACTCACCTGAGCAGGAGCAGATATATTCTACGTCATGAGAGATTGCGACCAGCTCAGCAGTGAAAACGCTGCAGCCAGCCAGCAATGAGTGTTGTACGTAATGATCCCCTAGAGTGAGAGCATAACCGACACGACCAGCAACTATCGAGCTGTCACTGTAGACAACGCCAGAGCCCTGATACGTGGCAAGGATGGAGAGAAAGCGGTGGTGGAAGGCCTCAGGAGGGACCGAGTCCTTCGGGCCCTGTGCCACTTCGAGCCGAAGGCATGGGTGGGGCACACACCACGGGGGTGTACGCAGAGGGGCCTGGAAAAGAGGTGGAAGAGGGAAAACCCCAAGCCCGGAGAGAAGCTCTCTGACACGAACTGCGATCGTACAACCCGACCAGGGCAGATGTTCCGGGAGATGGACGAAAGACTGGGGGAACAGGAAACGATAATTGGTATTCCCAGGCAAGCATAATTGGGATTCCCAGGCACGCGACAAACGTGTGTAGCATAAGCGGCCAGTAAACGTTGGCTCCGCAACCGCAGTGGAGGGACACCTGCCTCCACAAGTATGCTGCTCACAGGGCTGGACTGGATAGCTCCAGTGGCAAGTCGGATACTGCTGTGAAGGATGGGATCCAGCACCTGCAATGCAGAAGGGGATGGTGAACCAAAAGCCAGGCTCCAATAATCCAGACGGGACTGAATTAATGCCTGGTAGAGCCGTAAGAGGGCAGACCGGTCGGCTCCCCAGCTGGTGTGGCTCAAGCAACACAGACCATTAAGATGCCGCCAACACATCTGTTTAAGCTGCTGAATATGAGGGAGCCAAGTGTCTCCATCACAGCAAGAGGTTCGCCGTCAAGATAAAGCCGTGGCTCAGGATGAACAGCGCGTCGCCAGCATAAATGCATAACTCAGGTCTTCGTAGCCGAAAACTAGAAGCCATGCGCTACAGCCCAAGACTGCGCCTTGCGGATAGCGCCGTGCAGCTGACGTTCAGCAGCTGCAATGCCAATGGAGCTACAGTAGAGGCAGAGTGTGCTCCCTGCCGCCGTTGGATAAGCAGCTGAGCAGCAAGTCGTATACTCCTAGCTCACTCATTTGTTACATAGTTTAATTCTTAATTTCTTTGCGTGTTTTTGGTTCTTGCATTGTTTAATTCATAAATTTCGGGCGTATTATAGTATTTGAGAGTGTAGCATCGTGTTTTAGTACCTGAATAGTGTAATTTCGCTTAGTCTTCTTCCGCCGCCGAGCAGTGTCAGCAGTGCGCAAGTAGCAGCATTACTGCATTTACTAGGCAATCTTGTATTTTAATAACCGTTTAAATTTTGTCGATTTGTTTGCGCTCTCTGTAGATTAGTTCAGACGTTCTTAGCAAAACAGTTTTTAGCATGGATAGGGACTGCAACTGCTGTGTTCGGATGCAGGCTGAGTTGGCATCCCTTCGCTCCCAGCTTCAGGCAGTGTTGGCTTCGGTCACACAGCTTGAGGCTGTTGCCAATGGGCATCACTGTGGGGGTCGGGATGGGGGTTTGTCGGGGACGGCCAGCTCGTCCCACGCATCCCCTGATCGGACTACGACTGTGGTTGCCCGGGATACTGCCCGCATTGAGGCTGATCCCTCACCTGTGGTAGAGTGGGAGGTCGTTTCAAGGTGTGGCAGGGGGCGAAAGACATTCCGGAGGGCTGAACGGAAAGCCTCTCCAGTTTGTCTGACGAACCGGTTTCAGGCTCTGTCTCAGGCTGATACTGATCTTCGGCCTGACATGGCTGCTTGTCCTGTTCCAGAGGTTGCCCCTCAGTCTGCAAGATCCGGGCAGTCGCAGAGGGTGGGCTTACTGGTAGTTGGGAGCTCCAACGTCAGGCGCGTAATGGGGCCCCTTAGGGAAATGGCAGAAAGAGAGGGGAAGAAAACCAATGTGCACTCCGTGTGCATACCGGGGGGAGTCATTCCAGATGTGGAAAGGGTCCTTCCGGATGCCATGAAGGGTACAGGGTGCACCCATCTGCAGGTGGTCGCTCATGTCGGCACCAATGATGTGTGTCGCTATGGATCGGAGGAAATCCTCTCTGGCTTCCGGCGGCTATCTGATTTGGTGAAGACTGCCAGTCTCGCTAGCGGGATGAAAGCAGAGCTCACCATCTGCAGCATAGTCGACAGGACTGACTGCGGACCTTTGGTACAGAGCCGAGTGGAGGGTCTGAATCAGAGGCTGAGACGGTTCTGCGACCGTGTGGGCTGCAGATTCCTCGACTTGCGCCATAGGGTGGTGGGGTTTCGGGTTCCGCTGGATAGGTCAGGAGTCCACTACACGCAACAAGCGGCTACACGGGTAGCAGGGGTTGTGTGGCGTGGGCTGGGCGGTTTTTTAGGTTAGATGGCCTTGGGCAAGTACAGAAAGGGCAACAGCCTCAACGGGTGCGGGGCAAAGTCAGGACATGCGGGGACCAAGCAGCAATCGGTATTGTAATTGTCAACTGTCGAAGCTGCGTTGGTAAAGTACCGGAACTTCAAGCGCTGATAGAAAGCACCGAAGCTGAAATCGTTATAGGTACAGAAAGCTGGCTTAAGCCAGAGATAAGTTCTGCCGAAATCTTTACAAAGGTACAGACGGTGTTTAGAAAGGATAGATTGCATGCAACCGGTGGTGGAGTGTTCATCGCTGTTAGTAGTAGTTTATCCTGTAGTGAAGTAGAAGTGGATAGTTCCTGTGAATTATTATGGGTGGAGGTTACACTAAACAACCGAACTAGGTTAATAATTGGCTCCTTTTACCGACCTCCCGACTCAGCAGCATTAGTGGCAGAACAACTGAGAGAAAATTTGGAATACATTTCACATAAATTTTCTCAGCATGTTATAGTCTTAGGTGGAGATTTCAATTTACCAGATATAGACTGGGACACTCAGATGTTTAGGACGGGTGGTAGGGACAGAGCATCGAGTGACATTATACTGAGTGCACTATCCGAAAATTACCTCGAGCAATTAAACAGAGAACCGACTCGTGGAGATAACATATTGGACCTACTGATAACAAACAGACCCGAACTTTTCGACTCTGTATGTACAGAACAGGGAATCAGTGATCATAAGGCCGTTGCAGCATCCCTGAATATGGAAGTTAATAGGAATATAAAAAAAGGGAGGAAGGTTTATCTGTTTAGCAAGAGTAATAGAAGGCAGATTTCCGACACTGACAATGTTGAGTGTTTATGGAAAAAGTTCAAGGCAATCGTAAAATGCGTTTTAGACAGGTACGTGCCGAGTAAAACTGTGAGGGACGGGATAAACCCACCGTGGTACAACAGCAAAGTTAGGAAACTACTGCGAAAGCAAAGAGAGCTCCACTCCAAGTTTAAACGCAGCCAAAACCTCTCAGACAAACAGAAGCTAAACGATGTCAAAGTTAGCGTAAGGAGGGCTATGCGTGAAGCGTTCATTGAATTCGAAAGTAAAATTCTATGTACCGACTTGGCAGAAAATCCTAGGAAGTTCTGGTCTTACGTTAAATCAGTAAGTGGCTCGAAACAGCATATCCAGACACTACGGGATGATGATGGCATTGAAACAGAGGATGACACGCGTAAAGCTGAAATACTAAACACCTTTTTCCAAAGTTGTTTCACAGAGGAAGACCGCACTGCAGTTCCTTCTCTAAATCCTCGCACAAACGAAAAAATGGCTGACATCGAAATAAGTGTCCAAGGAATAGAAAAGCAACTGGAATCACTCAATAGAGGAAAGTCCACTGGACCTGACGGGATACCAATTCGATTCTACACAGAGTACGCGAAAGAACTTGCCCCCCTTCTAACAGCCGTGTACCGCAAGTCTCTAGAGGAACGGAGGGTTCCAAATGATTGGAAAAGAGCACAGATAGTCCCAGTCTTCAAGAAGGGTCGTCGAGCAGATGCGCAAAACTATAGACCTATATCTCTTACGTCGATCTCTTGTAGAATTTTAGAACATGTTTTTTGCTCGCGTATCATGTCATTTCTGGAAACCCAGAATCTACTATGTAGGAATCAACATGGATTCCGGAAACAGCGATCGTGTGAGACCCAACTCGCCTTATTTGTTCATGAGACCCAGAAAATATTAGATACAGGCTCCCAGGTAGATGCTATTTTTCTTGACTTCCGGAAGGCGTTCGATACAGTTCCGCACTGTCGCCTGATAAACAAAGTAAGAGCCTACGGAATATCAGACCAGCTGTGTGGCTGGATTGAAGAGTTTTTAGCAAACAGAACACAGCATGTTGTTATCAATGGAGAGACGTCTACAGACGTTAAAGTAACCTCTGGCGTGCCACAGGGGAGTGTTATGGGACCATTGCTTTTCACAATATATATAAATGACTTAGTAGATAGTGTCGGAAGTTCCATGCGGCTTTTCGCGGATGATGCTGTAGTATACAGAGAAGTTGCTGCATTAGAAAATTGTAGCGAAATACAGGAAGATCTGCAGCGGATAGGCACTTGGTGCAGGGAGTGGCAACTGACCCTTAACATAGACAAATGTAATGTATTGCGAATACATAGAAAGAAGGATCCTTTATTGTGTGATTATATGATAGCGGAACAAACACTGGTAGCAGTTACTTCTGTAAAATATCTGGGAGTATGCGTACGGAACGATTTGAAGTGGAATGATCATATAAAACTAATTGTTGGTAAGGCGGGTACCAGGTTGAGATTCATTGGGAGAGTGCTTAGAAAATGTAGTCCATCAACAAAGGAGGTGGCTTACAAAACACTCGTTCGACCTATACTTGAGTATTGCTCATCAGTGTGGGATCCGTACCAGGTCGGGTTGACGGAGGAGATAGAGAAGATCCAAAGAAGAGCGGCGCGTTTCGTCACTGGGTTATTTGGTAACCGTGATAGCGTTACGGAGATGTTTAATAAACTAAAGTGGCAGACTCTGCAAGAGAGGCGCTCTGCATCGCGGTGTAGCTTGCTCGCCAGGTTTCGAGAGGGTGCGTTTCTGGATGAGGTATCGAATATATTGCTTCCCCCTACTTATACTTCCCGAGGAGATCATGAATGTAAAATTAGAGAGATTAGAGCGCGCACGGAGGCTTTCAGACAGCCGTTCTTCCCGCGAACCATACGCGACTGGAACAGGAAAGGGAGGTAATGACAGTGGCACGTAAAGTGCCCTCCGCCACACACCGTTGGGTGGCTTGCGGAGTATCAATGTAGATGTAGATGTAGATGTAGAAGTCGTCAGCATACAAGGAAGCAGAGACAGACGTTCCCACCGCCGCAGCGAGCCCATTATTTGCAGTTAGGCAGACACTTAAGACAGATCCCTTCAGTATCCCGTTCTCCTGAACTCGGGGGAAACTATGAGAGGTCGAAACATGCACGCGGAAGGTACGATGCGACAGAAAATTTCGTATGAAAATCGCCAGCCTAGAGAGGCTATGACGTCGCCATGTCATATCGTATGCCTTCTGCATGTCAGAAAAGACAGCGACGAGGTGCTGACGGCGGGCAAAGGCCGTATGGATGGCAGACTCTAGGCTCACCAGACTATCGGCAGCAGAGCGGCCCTTACGGAACTCACCCTGAGACGGAGCCGGAAGGCACTGAGACTCGAGCACCCAACTCAACTGCTGGCTCACCATGCCTTCGAGCAACTTGCAAAGAACGTTGGTGAGGCTAATAGGGCGGTAGCTGTCTATCTCCAGTGGGTTTTTGCCAGGTTTCATAACGGGGATTATGATGCTTTCCTGCCATTGTGACAGGAATTCACCCAAAACCCAGATACGGTTGTAAAGGTCGAGGAGGTGTCGCTGGCAGTCCACTGAGAGGTGTTTGAGCATCTGACAGTGGATGTGATCCGGCCTGGGAGCTGTATCAGGGCAAGAGGCTAGGGCACTTTGGAATTCCCACTCACTGAATGGAACATAGTGGGATTGAGGATGGTTCGTGTGAAATGAAAGGCTCCGACGTTCCAACAGCTCTTTAATGGAGCGGAAGGCCAGTGGGTAATTCGCAGAGACGGAACTCTGAGCAAAATGCTCTGCTAAGCGGTCAGAAATTGTGTTAGGGTCAGTACAAACTGCTCCATTCACTGAGAGTGCAGGGATGCTGACAGGAGTCCGATAGCCATAGCGGCGTCTAATCTTGGCCCAAACCTGCGATGGAGAGATATGGAGGCGAAAGGTGGATACATACCTATCCCAGCACTCCTGCTTGTGTTGTCGAATGACGCGGCGGAACCCGCGCACGGAACCGTTTAAAGGCGGTGAGGAATTCTAATAAGGGATGGCGCTTGTGACGCTGGAGCGCCCGCCAGCGATCTTTATTTGCCTCAGCGATCTCAGGTGACCACCAAGGCACAGTCCTCCGTCGAGGGACCCAGAAGAACAGGGAATGGCTGATTCTGCGACAGTGACGATGCCGATGGTGACTGAGTGAACCACCGCATCAATGGCGTCATTGAAAAGAGGCGCAATAGTGGCAGTGGAGGAGAACAAGTCCCAGTAAGCCTTATTCATAGCCCATCTGCGACGGCACTCAGAAGAGTAACGCTGTGGCAGTGACAGAAAGATTGGAAAGTGGTCACTACCACACAAGTCGTCACGCACACACCATTGGACAGAAGGTAAGAGGCTAGGGCTGCAGATCGAAAGGTCGATGGCTGAGTACGTGCCATGTGCCACACTGAAATGTGTGAAGGCACCATCATTTAAAAGGGAAAGGTCGAGCTGTGTCAATACATGCTTAGTGGTGCTGCCTCTGCCTGTTACCACTGTTCCACCGCACAGATGGTTAATTGCGTTGAAGTCGCCCAGTAACAGAAAAGGGGGCAGCAATTGGGCTATCAGCGCAACCAGGAAATGCTGTGGGACATCACCATCCAATGAAAGATACAGACAGCAGACAGTAACAGCCTGAGGCGTCCACACCCGAACAGCGACAGCCTCTAAAGGTGTTTTCAGAGGGACAGACTATCTGTGAAAGGAGCGAAGGACGTAGATGCAGACGCCACCAGATACCCTTTCATAAGCTGCCCGGTTCCTATAATAACTCCAATAGCAACAGAGGGCGGGGGTTCGCATTGCCAGAAACCAAGTTTCTTGAAGAGCAATGCAGAGGAATGGGTGAAGGCTGAGAAGTTTTCGAAGCTCTGCAAGATGGTGGAAGAAACCACTGCAGTTCCACTGGCGGATGACATTGTCCATGGCTGAGAAAGGTGTGAAGGGACTGGGGAGGCAGATTACGCCACTGGGTCACCTCCTGCCACCGATTGAGTAACCGCGCGAGTGACATCCATTGCGTCCGAGGGTCCAGCGAGATCTAGGTCTTCAGCGGACACCAGAATCTCTACCTCATCCTCAGACGATGAGCTTGTAGGAAGCGGTGGGATGAGTGCCACCGCAATATCGGGATTCCTGGGAACCTTTTTCTTTTTCTGCTTTTCGCACTGTGCCTTCGGTGGTGCTGGCTGGGAGGGCTTCACTGGGTCTGTCTCAGGGATGGATGAGGACTGTGAAGCCTTACAACCAGCGACTGGTGGTTGTTGCAGCCACTTACGCTTCTCCGGCTGGGAATTGGGAACTGATGTCCCCAGTGGTTGTGGGGGGGAGGGGGGGGGGGGTTGCTCCTGAAGTAGATGGAGCAGGAGCAACAGGGAGTGAAGTGCCTCCCCCCCCCCAATCAAGGGGGCAGGTAGATTCTGACAGATCATAGAGCGAACTGTACATAACGACACGGGAGATGGGAGAACCATTGTTGCAGCAGCAGCGTAGGTGGATGTCATTTGCACAGGATGTAGCTTCTCATATTTCCGCATAGCCTCAGTGTAGGTCAAACAGTCCAGGGTCTTATATTCCATTATCTTCTTTCTGGAATATCCTACAGTCCAGCGACCAAGGGGAATGGTGTTCTCTGCAGTTAACACAGATGGGAGGCGGGGCACATGGAGTATTGGGATGGGAAAGATGTCGACAATCTCGACACGTTACGCCGGAAGTACATCGGGATGACATATGCCCAAACTTCCAGCATTTGAAACACCGCATCGGGGGAGGGATATATGGCTTCACATCACAACGGTAAACCATCACCTTGGCCTTTTTGATTAAGGCGTCACCCTCGAAGGCCAAGATGAAGGCACTGGTGGCTACCTGATTATCCCTCGGACCCCAATGGATGCGCCAGACGAAGTGAGCACCTCGTCGTTCTAGGCTGTCGTGCAGTTCATCGTCTCACTGCAAAAGAAGTTCCCTGTGGAATATAATACCCTGAACCATGTTTAAACTCTTATGGGGCGTGATGGTAACTGAAACGTCCCCCAACTTGTCACAAGTGAGTAGCCTCTGTGACTGGGCAGAGGACGCTGTTTTGATCAACACTGACCCAGAGTGTATTTTGGACAAGCCCTCCACCTCCCCAAACTTGTCCTCTATATGCTCCACAAAAAACTGAGGCTTCGTCGACATAAATGATTCGCCATCAACTCGAGTACAGACGAGGTACCGGGGCGAATAAACTTCATTGCCTTCTTTAGCCATGTGTTCCTCCCATGGAGTGGCCAGGGAGGGACATGATTTCAAATCGTTTTGCTTGGCGTTGAGGTTAGACCCCGATAGCTTAGAGACTGCTGGTGGAGGCCCACCAGCGAGAGATGATGTACCACGCTTCATTGCGGGTCATGCGCCCTGATGCCACCCAGTCCGACCAGGGGCTGTCCCCACAGGCGCCACCCAGCCGCAGCAAAGACCACCTGGCAGGATGGCCTTTGCCGGGAGTCCCGATGCCCCATGGAGATAAGCATCTACTCCTTGGCATACGTGGGGAGGTAGCAGCTCAGGCATCAGCAGTGCGATCCCTGTTTAGTCAGGGGGCTACCACCAAGAGGGTACATGACGACCCCACCACAACGGACTGGCTACCGTGCTGGGTGTCGGGTGTCGAATATCCATTTATATCATGAGGGTGAAGATGGAAGTGCACAATGGAGGGAATGTATGCTACACGGAACACACTGCAGCCGATGTGGCCGGAAGCTCGGTGTAAGTCAAACTGCATGACAAAATCGGGTGTGCAAGATCTTAGGGAAAGGTGAATTTAAGATGCACCACGCAAGGCGTCCTTCCCCAAATGGTGCGCACTAACAGAAAATTTTGAAATGTAGTGGTCAAATCCCTTAGGGGACCATCACATTAAGGCCGAAATGTTGGAGACTCCTTGCAGTTGCCTCTCACGACAGGCAGGAATACAGCGGGCCTATTCTAACCCCAGAACCTGCAGGAGGGCATCTTGTAGTCACATCGGTAGAACATTAGGTAGGAAATCAGCATACATTGCACCATTTAGATTGCCATCGATAAAATGGGGGCCAGTTATCCTTCCTCCAGTAATGCCACACCATACATTAACCCGCCAGGCTCGCTGATGTTCCACTTGTCGCAGCCATCGTGGATTTTCCCTTGCGCGATAGTGCCTGTTATGTGGGTTTACGTTACCGCTGTTGGTGAATGATGCTTCGTCGCTAAATAGAGCGCGGGCAAAAAATCTGTCATCGTCCCGTAATTTCTCTTGTTCACTGTGGCAGAACTGTACACGACGTTCAGAGTCGTCGCCATGGAATTCCTGGTGCATAGAAATATGGTACGGGTACAATCGATGTTGATGTAGCATTCTCAACACCGACGTTTTTGAGATTCCCGATTCTCGCGCAATTTATCTGCTACTGATGTGCAGATTAGCCGCGACAGCAGCTAAAATACCTACTTGGGTATCATCATTTGTTGCAGGTCGGAACTGACGTTTCACATGTGGCTGAACACTTCCTGTTTCCTTAAATAACGTAACTATCCAGCGAACGGTTCGGACAGTTGGATGATGTCGTCCAGGATACTGAGAAACATACATAGCACACGCCCGTTGGGCATATTGATCACAATAGCCATACATCAACCTTTTCCGCAATTGGTAAACGGTCCATTTTAACACGGGTAATGTATCACGAAGCAAATACCGTCCGCACTGGCGGAATGTTACGTGATATCACGTACTTATACGTTTGTGACTATTACAGCGCCATCTACCACAAAGCGAAAAAAGTGGTCAAACTAACACATTCATATTTCTTTACGTACTACACGAATATGTAACAAAAAATGGGGGTTCCTATTTTAAAAAAACACAGTTGATATTCGTTTGACTATGGAAGTGCCATCTAGCGGGCCAACCATAGCGCCATTTGGTTTCCCCTTCAAGCTAGACGAGTTTAGTTTTTTGTAGTTTTTTCGCTTGATGCTTATTTCGTGAGATATTTGGCCCGGTCACTATCAATGGACCACCCTGTGTACAGGATAAACAATTTGTCTAATATTCTGAATGTTCTAATACCGTATTTTGAAATGACTGTGAGGAATAATGCGAAACCTCATATTTTCACATAACAGCATTTTCTCTCGTGCACTCGGTTTTAACAGGGAATTTTCGTATAGTTGTTTTAAAAAATATATATCCCACTTCCACCTGAATGTTTATTGGAGTATCATGTAAAAATTTTAAGTAAACTGGTCAAGCACATTCTGAGATTTTGTTCGTCCGAACGCTTATTGGCATAACTTGCAAGAATTACAAGTAAATCGGTCAAGAACTTTTCCATCAATCGAGCTGCGACTCAGAGAGATGCACAGGGTGCCCCACACCGAGAGCGTCCAGAATCTCTTCTGGGTTTTTGTGAACATCAATGTGTATTTGCTTTTCTTTTTTGGGAACCAAGGGCAATTCACAAACAAGTGTTATATTTTCACTTACACCAGATCTTTTACACCTCACATAAATACCTTACGACGTCCTCGTGTCCTCAGTTCAAAAGGCATCATACAGTAGTTATAAGACGTACCAGAGCCCTTACTAAATACTTCACAAACACACTGAAAGTACGATAAGCAGTGAGGTCACGTCCGAATAGTTATGAGAGCAAAGCGTAAAAATTTGAAGTAAATAGGTCTAGAACTTTTCGAACAACGTCTTATCTATGTTCAAATGGTTCAAATGGCTCTGAGCACTATGGGACTTAACATCTTTGGTTATCAGTTCCCTAGAACTTAGAACTACGTAAACCTAACTAACCGAAGGACATCACACACATCCATGCCCGAGGCAGGATTCGAACCTGCGACCGTAGCAGTCGCGCGGTTCCGGACCGAGCGCCTTAACTGCGAGACTCTTATCTTTGTATAGTAGTACAGATTACATAGCCCTCATTAAGTAAGGACCATTTTTCATAGTTCTTGTGATAACCTTAGTGTGCCTTCCTAAAAGAAAGGATAATTGCAGGCCATTTGCATCGGCGCTTTAACGTATTATTCATTTGTGTAATGGATACGTGTGTGCCATCAGTTTAGGTCTCTAAACAAGTATATGTTCGATTAACGTGAGCCTTCATCTCTTAACCATTAATACTAGGCGTCTTGTTAGCATAAGCAGCAACACAAGTCATCGAATCCGAAAGGACTCAACTCCACGGATTCACATAAGCTATTGTACGCACGAGCGGTTCTAGGCGTGTCAGTCTGGAACCGCGCGGCCGCTAAGGTCGTAGGTTCGAGTCCTGCCTCGGGTATGGATGTGTGTGGTGTCCTTAGGTTGGTTAGATTTAAGTAGTTCTAAGTTCTAGGGGACTGATGACCAGAGATGTTAAGGCCCATAGTGCTCAGAGCCATATTGTACGCCGGCCAACAGGTAGGTGGTCTTCAGAAGTATATGCCGTGTATTACTGGGAAGCCTCTGTAAGAGTGATGCCTTACCTTCAGTGCCCATTTCCTAAACCTGTGAAAACCTGCTCAGGCAGAAATGACGGGTGCGGCATTTTTTATGTGAGCGAGCGACGTGAGCCATTTCGATTTTTGAGAGCTGTGATTCTAAGGGTTTAAGCCTCTGGTGTAGACGCAAAGGATGATGGGAGCACTCGAGAGCCAGTAATAGCGAGAACAAACAAAAGTTAGTGCAAAGTTTACGGTCGGGATAGCGCGCCGCTTTTATCGTATGGTAGGATAAACACGGGCCGCGGCGTGTTTTGATGTTCTCGGAAGTTGGGGGCCTGCGCGCTCCTTGTGCAGCACGGCGGCGGTGGTGCGCGCGCGGCTAATGGATTACTCCTCAGAGGATTTATGAGAGCTCTCGCGATGCTGACACAGAATTTGCTGTCGACGGATAAATATTATTACAGTGGCTTGGAATAACAGGTGAATGAATTATGAGACTTGAGTAATGGTAAGAGTGGTATCCCGACGCGCAGCAAGCTCACAGCACGGGAAATGTATTGAGTAATTTATCACTCGCGTCACTTTTACGACAAAGCGCGTGACCTACGAGGCTCGGCCAAGTACCTCACCTGTAGGACTTGGCTAGCTTTTAGATATGCAAAAAGCGAACAGTTCTCGTGACAGATGCCCAGAATATGGGTTCCACTCAGTCCGTCAGTAGCATTTAGGCAAATATTAGGGTGGGCCGATTTGAAGTGCTGACATGAGTTGGATTTGAGAGTGGATTTTAGTTTTCGCAGTAATCTAGTAGCAATGGTCATCTGTCGTGTCTACCATTAGTTTCATATCATTGCCATGTACGTAAACAGTTCATTAGACAAGCATCTTAGGCACCGGTATTTTTGAGTCCATGAGAGCCAATAACTGTAGTTGATAATACAGTTCATTTATTGTAAAACCCAAATCAATCACAGTTTTATACCTTTGGTCTTTCAACCGCACGACCTACTCAGATAGCCTGCGAACACTGAGTTGAGCCACATCCGGACCGAAATCGCACTTTGGGTTAACAGTTGTTGATATGGTATACAGGCTAGCCTGAAAGTGAGTTTTAGGTAGTTCTCCACTGCTGGGCTGGTCCTCCAATTTCCCCTACAGAAAATATGATACACTAGCAACACACGTTGACACACACAACCAAGTTTACTTGATACATAGAAAGAGGGTGCAGACGTCTTCCCTCTGTGAGACTGACCGGCGGTTATAGCAACAGGTAAAGCATTTGGTCACACAGAGTTAATTAAAAAATAGCGATATCTGGAAAACAGCTGACACTATACGGAGTTGTAAACTCTAGGAAAGAGACAGAGTTCGCGAAACTAATGACGTAGAGAAATATTCTCATGGAAAGAGAAAACGACAAGGAGAGTTACCAAGATATCAAAAATGATAACGATTACGTAGGGTGGGGGTAAGGAACGGCCACAGAGAAGATTGATAGCGAAAGATGATATGTGTATTTTACACGGTGTCATGTAGTACGTAAAAGAGTTAAATAGCTAAGTAATTCATCATTTCAAAAGCGTTTCGCTGTATTGTTATGTATCCGACAGGGTAAAAATCCTAAAAACCCGCAGTAGAAACGGCTGCAGAGTTCTTGACGAAATATTTGATCTCTATCGTCTGAGGGAGTAGATATGGATCCAGAAAGGTCCACCAGGAGTACAATCGGACTCATGCACTAGCACTGAACCAGCTGGTTTCGATATTCCTCACTGTCCACGGATCATGCATGGAGGTATTTTTGCAAACGGAAAAAAGTGCCCGACCCATCTTGCAGACTATCCAACACACAATGGGAAATGTATTTTAATGTTGTATTCGGGCAATGAAAACTACTTCCTCATACTGGCCCTGGACGCAGTTGACTGTACTGACAAAGTAACAGTCTGCTGACGTCATAGAGTAAGAAACAGGAGAGCCAGTGCTACAGTCCGAGTTTGACGCAGCTATAGAGGACTTCCGAATAAGCCACACAGAAGAGATAGGTCATATTCCTCTAGAGTATTTAAAACCATCCAAATGACTGTTTCAGTTGACGGGTACAAACTGTGAGACTTGAGACATACCATCAGACTTTCGGAGAAATATATTCCAGACTTCCGAAAATAGCAAGATCAGACAAATACCAGAACTTTAGTACGATCAACTGACGAATCAGAGTTGTTAACATGGATTTTGTAGAGAAGGACGAAATAGAAACTGAGAATTTGTTAGATGATGGCAAGTTAGTTAGCTAGTTAATAGTTTATTCATCAATAGATTAATTCATTTTTTGTTAATTTTGCGATGTTGTGTGCAGTTTTTGTACACATTTGCATATAAGTTTACAATTTTGGGGGTTTAGGAAAGGTAAGGTCATCAGAGAGAGAGAGAGAGTTTTGAAGTTGCGCTTGCTACTGTAAGCAAGAATTAAGAGAAACCCAGGCATCTGGAGTAACAATATCACAGTGTAAAATGACGCAAAATGTTTTAAATTCTCAGAAAAATAGGTATAAGCTATAGGTAAACACGAGTGTTAAAAACATGAAGCTTCAGGGCACTCTCTTCTCCTTGGGGTGGGCAACTGGTCCCAAAAGGCGGAAGAATCAGCAATGACTAAGAGCACGGTGATACAGAAGGAAATGGAAACCACTGCAAATTTCTAATTTGAACACATAAAATAAATGTTCAAACCAGTTTAAATGAATTCTCACTGTTAATGCTTTGTCCCACATATCGCCGTTTCTGTTTCATGGGATACATTCTGCAGCATTTGTTCCTTGAGCAATTCTGTAGGTCGGTTTATTTAACTGTTTATTAAATAAAATTTCAGTTTTATAAAATACATTGTTACCATGAGATCGATTGCCTGACTCAGAACAGAATGTGCACTCAAGTTTGATAACTCTGCCGTATCCCCCGTGTCATAAATTAATATTATTTCTTGTTCGCAGAACTTTAATATACACCGTTCAAGATTATTACTGATACCGTTTATAATTTCTACAGATACCCTTCACTCTGAGGCAATACATACTTCGATAGTGAATATCTCAATATTTAATTCAGCTGAAGAAGAATGGAAATCTCTAAAAAGTGCCCTCACAGTAGTTGGAAATAAAACCGTTGGTACAAGGAAGGTAACTGCGAAGGAAACTTTGATAAGGAAAGAAATATTTCAGGCCACCTACGAGATGAGGAGGTACAAAAATATTCAGGGAAATTCAGGAATGCAGAAATACCTTTCACTTAAAAACGAAATAAATAGGAAGTGCAGGGAAGCTAAGTGGAAACATCTGCATGAAAAAGTGAAGAAATCGAAAAGTAAATGACTGTCGCGGGTGCTAAATCAGCACATAGAAAGTAAAAACAACGTTCGGGGAAATTAAAAGCAAGGAAAGTAACATTATTAGTGCAACGGGTGTTCCACTGTCAAATGCAGAAGAGAGAGCGAATGGTGGGAAAAAGTACATTAAAGGCCTCTATGAAGGGGATGACTTGTCTGATTATGTGATGGATGAAGGAACATGAGTCAGCAGGGATGAGACGGGGATACAGTACTTGAACCAGTATTTGAAAGAACTTTGGAAGACTTAAGATCAAATAAGGCAGAAAGGCTACCCAATGTTCCATAGCAATTTCCAGAAAAATGGGGGGAAGTGATGACCAAACCACTGTTCACGTTGGTGTGTAGCCTGTAGGATACTCGCGATGTATCATCATACTTTGGGAAATACATCATCCACACACAATTCGGAAGATTTCAAGAGCCTACAAGCGCGAAAATTATCACACTGTCAGCCTTAGGGCTCATGCATCTACGTTGGTGGCAAGAATGATATACAGATGAATGGAGAGAAGAACTGAGGATCTGTTACATGACGATCAGACACCAAAGAAGCAGTCCTGACGTAGAGGTTGTTAATAGAAGCAAAAGTGAAGAAAAATCAAGACAAGTCCGTAGGATTTGCGACCTAGAATAAGAGTACAAAAAACATGAAATTGTGCTAAATATTCGAAACTGTGAGAAAAATAGGGGTAGATTATATAGAAAGACGGGTAATATACATTACGTACAAGAATCAAGAAGGAACAATAAGACTGGAAGGCCAATGGCGAAGTGTTCGGAAGAAAAAGAGTGTACGACACAGATGTAGTCATTCTCCGGTACTATTCAGTCCATAAATCGGAAACAACGGATAGAATCAAGAGTGGGATAAACTTTAGGGTAAAATAATATCAACGATAGGATTTGCTGATGACATTGCAATCCTCTGTAAAACTGATGAAAAATTGTAGGAGCTATTGAATCTAATGAAATGTCTAATGAACACACATATAATTGAGTGACAACCAAAGAAAGATGATAATAATGAGGAGTAGAGGAAATAAGAATAGCGATAAACTCAACATCAAAACTGGCTACCACAAACTAGAAAAAGACAAGGAATTTTTCTGTCTTAAGAGGATAATGACAGTCAAACCAATGGAAGCATACTTGTACGGGCAAAAAATACATTCCACTTCAGAATAAATGTAGTGGTATCAAACATAGGTTTCGAGGAACAATGACTGAGAATGTACGCCTGGAGTATACTGTTGAATAGAATTAAATGATGGCCTTTGAGAAACTGGAAGAGAAGAGAATCTAAGTGTTTGAGATGTCCTATTACTGAAGGATGCCGAAAAATATGAGAAGTGGTATGAAATGGGGATGTTATCGGCAGAATAGGACACGAAAATGCGATGTTTCTTTTGTAATTGAACTTGGGCTTTCTGCAAAATGGTTAAAATGGCTCTAAGCACTATGGGACTTAACATATGAGGTCATCAATCTCGTAGGCTTAGAACTGCTTAAATCAAACTAACCTAAAGACGTCACACACATCCATGCCCGAGGCAGGATTGGAACCAGCGACCGTAGCAGCAGCGCGGTTCCGGACTGAAGCACGTAGAACAGGTCGGCCATAGCGGCATGCGCTTTTTGCAGAGTTTAAAAATTTGTCACAGTCGAACCTCCACTAAAGTCACCGGAACACTATACATCTGAAACTATTTCGTTGCGATATTTTTCTTTTTTCATCTCCCTAAAAGTATTATCCCTCTTATTGCTTTGAAGTACTGTCTTTGTAAATATGCAGGTTTGTTTATAGTCGAGGGTTGAGAAGAGGGATAATCAATTTGACTTGTTGAACTAAAACTTCGTAAATATTAAGTTACAGTTCTTTAATATTCAATGAAGACGAATATTTACATTGAACATATTTAGTATTTTGATCTGTATGATGATCCATTAATTTCGGAGGTATATAAGAATAATAATATTAGTCATCATATTAAATATTTTGATTTGTATGACGTTCCACAAATTTAAGATGCAGGAGTGAGGTATTGACGTTCTTTAAATAAAATGCAAATAATTTCCATATGACGTTCTGTAATTGATGTTGTGAGACAAATTTTTATTGACACTCTCTACGTCCTCTCTCACTGCATGCGATATTAATAATATCAATTTTTTAACGGAATGCATTCGCTGTCAACTAGTTCGTAAAGGATATTAAATATCTTAATTACGTCAGTTACATGCCCAGTTACAAAGCTTTTGGTCTGAGTCATTTTTAATCAGCAGAATGAAAAACAACTAGGCTTTTTACAACGCATATCCCATCTTCCCGCGGCCGCTGGCAGCCGGCCAAAACCAGACGGTGACCTCTACTGCAGTGTGCCGCTTCCGCGGATACGTACGATGCCACATTGTCACCAGCTCGTACACTCCACAGGAAACTGAAAACAAAATAATTTGTGTGAATATTTGTAAATAAATGTATCATAAATGCAATTAACCCTTTCAGACCCGAAATTTTTCTGGAGGAAGAAAAATTTTTCTTTATGTGGTAGTGGTCTTATGTGATTATTTAATGATTTTAGAAGCAAGATTTATACAAAAATATGTACCCGTCTCCAAAACGTACTTTGTTCACTTGGCTTCACTTTAAGGACTAAAATAACTAATTGTGAAATATTCTCTATTGTAATAAATAGTAAAATGATCATTCAATAATTTCCATATAAAATAACAACAGCAATAATCAATTACACACTGGAATATAGCGAATCATGTATTCTGGTGGTCACGAGTTGCTGCGCACTGCTACATTGAGTTGCTGATATTTTAATAGTGATGCCCAGCGGTTGGCAGCAGTTGGCCGTGATGAAAACGTTGAACATTTACAAGTGTGCAGCTCAGGTTCGCTTGTGGAAGAAATACACTCCTGGAAATGGAAAAAAGAACACATAGACACCGGTGTGTCAGACCCACCATACTTGCTCCGGACACTGCGAGAGGGCTGTACAAGCAATGATCACACGCACGGCACAGCGGACACACCAGGAACCGCGGTGTTGGCCGTCGAATGGCGCTAGCTGCGCAGCATTTGTGCACCGCCGCCGTCAGTGTCAGCCAGTTTGCCGTGGCATACGGAGCTCCATCGCAGTCTTTAACACTGGTAGCATGCCGCGACAGCGTGGACGTGAACCGTATGTGCAGTTGACGGACTTTGAGCGAGGGCATATAGTGGACGTGCGGGAGGCCGGATGGACGTACCGCCGAATTGCTCAACACATGGGGCGTGAGGTCTCCACAGTACATCGATGTTGTCGCCAGTGGTCGGCAGATGGTGCACGTGCCCGTCGACCTTTGACCGGTCCGCAGCGACGCACGGATGCACGCCAAGACCGTAGGATCCTACGCAGTGCCGTAGGGGACCGCACCGCCACTTCCCAGCAAATTAGGGACACTGTTGCTCCTAGGGTATCGGCGAGGACCATTCGCAACCGTCTCCATGAAGCTGGGCTACGGTCCCGCACACCGTTAGGCCGTCTTCCGCTCACGCCTCAACATCGTGCAGCCCGCCTCCAGTGGTGTCGCGACAGGCGTGAATGGAGGGACGAATGGAGACGTGTCGTCTTCAGCGATGAGAGTCGCTTCTGTCTTGGTGCCAATGATGGTCGTATGCGTGTTTGGCGCCGTGCAGGTGAGCGCCACAATCAGGATTGCATACGACCGAGGCACACAGGGCCAACACCCGGCATCATGGTGTGGGGAGCGATCTCCTTCACTGGCCGTACACCACTGGTGATCGTCGAGGGGACACTGAATAGTGCAGGGTACATCCAAACCGTCATCGAACCCATCGTTCTACCATTCCTAGACCGGCAAGGGAACTTGCTGTTCCAACAGGACAATGCACGTCCGCATGTATCCCGTGCCACCCAACGTGCTCTAGAAGGTGTAAGTCAACTACCCTGGCCAGCAAGATCTCCGGATCTGTCCCCCATTGAGTATGTTTGGGACTGGATGAAGCGTCGTCTCACGCGGTCTGCACGTCCAGCACGAACGCTGGTCCAACTGAGGCGCCAGGTGGATATGGCATAGCAAGCCGTTCCACAGGACTACATCCAGCATCTCTACGATCGTCTCCATGGGAGAATAGCAGCCTGCATTGCTGCGAAAGGTGGATATACACTGTACTAGTGCCGACATTGTGCATGCTCTGTTGCCTGTGTCTATGTGCCTGTGGTTCTGTCAGTGTGATCATGTGATGTATCTGACCCCAGGAATGTGTCAATAAAGTTTCCCCTTCCTGGGACAATGAATTCACGGTGTTCTTATTTCAATTTCCAGGAGTGTACTTTTGTTGCAGCTAACAGACTATAAAAGTTAATGTACACAATTGTAGCCAGAGGGTCTGAAAGGGTTAAATAAAATTTTATAAGTATTTACATAACATCGCCTAGTCAGGAAACACACCGGTGTTGCGGTCAATACTTGTAACACTACAAAAGGAATGGCAAAAAATGGCTCTGAGCACTATGGGACTTAACTACGGAGGTCATCAGTCCCCTAGAACTTAGAACTACTTAAACCTAACTAACCTAAGGACATCACACACATCCATGCCCGATGCAGGATTCGAACCTGCGACCGTAGCAGTCACGCGGTTCCAAACTGAAGCGCTTAGAACCGCACGGCCAAACCGGCCTGGCTCAAAAGGAATGTGTGGAAAACACAGGCAAGAAGAGACAGGACGATGTGTCATGTGTTAAGACAGCAAGAAAGAGCCCGCATCCTACGTGAGGCAACAGAATAGAGGAAAGACTGTAAGGTAAGGCAGAAATGGGAACATACACTACTGGCCATTAAAATTGATGCACCAAGAAAAAATGCAGATGATAAACGGGTATTCATTGGACAAATACAGGGTGTTACAAAAAGGTACGGCCAAACTTTCAGGAAACATTCCTCACACACAAAGAAAGAAAATATGTTATGTGGACATGTGTCCGGAAACGCTTACTTTCCATGTTAGAGCTCATTTCATTACTTATCTTCAAATCACATTAATCATGGAATGGAAACACACAGCAACAGAACGTACCAGCGTGACTTCAAACACTTTGTGACAGGAAATGTTCATAATGTTCTCCGTTAGCGAGGATACATGCATCCACCCTCCGTCGCATGGAATCCCTGATGCGCTGATGCAGCCCTGGAGAATGGCGTATTGTATCACAGCCGTCCACAATACGAGCACGAAGAGTCTCTACATTTGGTACCGGGGTTGCGTAGACAAGAGCTTTCAAATGCCCCCATAAATGAAAGTCAAGAGGGTTGAGGTCAGGAGAGCGTGGAGGCCTTGGAATTGGTCCGCCTCTACCAATCCATCGGTCACCGAATCTGTTGTTGAGAAGCGTACGAACACTTCGACTGAAATGTGCTGGAGCTCCATCGTGCATGAACCACATGTTGTGTCGTACTTGTAACGGCACATGTTCTAGCAGGACAGGTAGAGTATCCCGTATGAAATCATGATAACGTGCTCCATTGAGCGTAGGAGGAAGAAACTAAAATGAGCTTTAACATGGAAATTAAGCGTTTCCGGACGCATATCCACAGAGCATATTATCTTTATTTGTGCGTGAGGAATGTTTCCTGAATATTTGGCGGTACCTTTTTGTAACACCCTGTATATTATACTAGAACTGACATGCGGTTACATATTCACACAATTTGGGTGCACAGGTCCTGAGAAATCAGTACCCAGAACAACCAACTCTGGCCGTAATAACGGCCTTGATACGCCTGCGCATTGAGTCAATCAGAGCTTGGATGGCGTATACAGGTACAGCTGCCCATGCAGCTTCAACACGATACCACAGTTCATCAAGAGTAGTGACTGGCGTGTGGGGACGAGCCAGTTGCTCGGCCACCATTGACCAGACGTTTTCAATTGGTGAGAGATCTGGAGAATGTGCTGGACAGGGCAGCAGTCGAACATTTTCTGTATCCAGAAAGGGCCGTACAGGACCTGCAACATGCGGTCGTGCATTATCTTGCTGAATGTAGGGTTTCTCAGGGATCGAATGAAGGGTGGAACCTCGGGTCGTAACACACTGTTCAAAGTGCCGTCAATGCGAACAAGAGGTGACCGAGACGTGCTACCAATGGCACTCCATACCATAACGCCGGATGATACGCCAGTATGGCGGTGACGAATACACGCTTCCAATGTGCGTTCACCGCGATATCGCCAAACACGGATGCGACCACCCCGATGCTGTAAACAGAACCTGCATTCATCCGAAAAAATGACGTTTTGCCATTCGTACACCCAGGTTCGTCGTTGAGTACACCATCGCAGGCGCTCCTGTCTGTGATGCAGCGTCAAGGGTAACCGCAGCCATGGTCTCCGAGCTGATAGTCCATGCTGCTGAAAATGTCGTCGAACTGTTCGTGCAGATGGTTGTAGTCTTGCAAACGTCCCCATCTGTTGACTCAGGGATCGAGAACTGGCAGCACAATCAGTTACAGCCACGCTGATATGATGCCTGTCATCTCGACTGCTAGTGATACGAGGCCGTTGGGCTCCAGCACGGCGTTCCGTATTACCCTCCTAAACCCACCGATTCCATATTCTGCTAACAGTCATTGGATCTCGACCAACGCGAGCAGCAATGTCGCGATACGATAAACCGCAATTGCGATAGGCTACAATCCGACCTTTATCAAAGTCGGAAACGTGATGGTTCGCATTTCTCCTCCTTACATGAGGCATCACAACAACGTTTGACCAGGCAACGCCGGTCAACTGCTGCTTGTGTATGAGAAATCGGTTGGAAACTTTCCTCATGCCAGCACGTTGTAGGTGTCGCAACCGCCGCCAACCTTGTGTGAATGCTCTTAAAAGCTAATCATTTGCATATCACAGCATCTTCTTCGCTTCTGTAGCACGTCATCTTCGTGGTTTAGCAATTTTAATGGTCAGTAGTGTATATGTAACGAATTACTGACAACTTCGAGTGTAAGTCATTCTCTGAGATGAAGAGTTTGCTACAGGAGAGAAAATTGTTGTGGGCAGCAGCTAACCAAGTAGAAAAATGGAGACTGTGGAGACTGTTCACACCAAAATAGAACCGTTTTCCAGTGAACTAGAGCAATGCCATAATTCTTTGAAGAAGAGACCAACCATTCATTCAATCGTTGTGAGTTGAAACATGCCTAGTGAGTAGCTCATAATACAGTTCCCAGAGTTGATGAACTAGTGCAAAAAAATTGAGGAACGTATGTGATACACAGAAAAGAAAATGACTCTCCGCCATTTTCAACTCAGTCTAGTACAAAAGATACTTTCGTCCTCAATTCACTGACAGAGCTGTTTACCATCCATATCCCTAATCTCAAGAAGGATTGCAGAAACTCAGGAAGTTATGAAAATGTGACTCTCATCAGCTTCCTTCGAAAGACAATTGAGAAAGTTCTGACAGATTACTCTTTCAACACAGAACAATAATCCGTTGTTTCCATTTTGGATTAAGAAAACATAGCTCAGTTCTTGACAACCTGGTGCTCCTGTAGATCTTTGCGCAGAAAAAAGCAGCTAATTCTGTGTGATTTTCTATACCCATAGATCCATTATTAACCAGCTGCAGTATAATCTCCAGAACGGAGTACAAGACTGTGGGTTTCTTGACAGTCTATTAACTTTATTGCGGGACACTCTGGACAAAAGTTACATCCAATCTGGCGTATTACCCATAGATCGGGTTGCTGAATGGCTTCCCGTCTCAGTAAAAGCTACCCAAAACAAAGTCAAAGTCACTCGGACGCTATGATCATGGTCACGGTTACCCGTTATCTACCATCCTGGTACTGTTAAAAAACTACATGCCGCGAAGAAATTATCCGAATGGGACGGATATAGGTAGATGCGATGTATATGTACAGACGAAAAATCGATTACAATTCCAGAAGAAATTATTCAAGAGAATGAGCTGCACAGATTGAGCAAGTCGGTAACGAGCTGGTCCAACTCTGGCTCTTGTGCAAGCAGTTATTCGGCTTAATATTGATTGACAGAATAGTTAGATGTCCTCCTCAGGATATCGTGGCAAATTCTATCCTAGTGGCGCGTTTAGACTTTCAAAATGCCGAGATGGTTGGAGGACTGTGCCGATAATGCTCCAAACGTTCTCGATATGGGTGAGATCCAGAGATATTGCTGTCCAAGGAATGGTTTAGCAAGTCTTGTGTGGGCGGGCATTATCTTGCTAAATTTTAACCCCAAGATGGCTTGACATGAAGAGCAACAGGGCGTAGATCATCGTTGACGTCCCGCTGTGCTGTAAATGTCCCGCAGGGATCCTGCTGTGAAAGGACATGGAATCTCAGACCATCATTCGTGGTTGTCGGATTGTATGGTAAGCAAAACCCTGAGGCCTACGCTCTCATATAATTGGAGTTGTGGTGCGACCCGCTACCAACTCAGCCAGCGTGACGCGTTTAGAGAGGCCCCAGACAGCGGTGGAATGAATAACAACCTAAGTGTCACCCGCCGTACGGCCTGAAAGCAGATGGTCTGGGGTGCCATTTCATTTCACAGCAGGACCCCTTTGGTCGTCGCCCTTGGCACACGTATTACAGAGGTACGTCGATGTTATTCTACGCTCAGTTTTGTTACCATTCATGCCTAGTCATTTTGGGCTTATATTTCACGTGTGGTCCATGGGCGCCGGCACGGTAACTCAGCGTGTTCGGCCAGAGGGTTATCTGCCCTCTGTAATGAAGAAACTGAGGTAATGGATCAACGACGAACTGAAACGGGTGTTTGGTGACGCCCGCCACGAACAGATGCAACGAACTGAAAATAAACAAAACAAGATTAAAAATCTGATTCATAATCAAAACGTCTTCGGTCACGAGTTCAATCCTGCAGCTGCTTAAATTTTGATTAATAATCAGTATTGTCAGCTGAAGACTTCCGGCATAAGAAGTCACCCCTCATTCTGCCAACGGCCTTGTCATAGAGGGTGGAGGAGCGGACAGAGGTTCAGGGCACTCTCCCCCAAAGGCGGAAGGATCAGCAATGAACAACGGCATAAGGATGCAGAAGGCAATGGAAACCACTGAATTAAAGACACAGGAGATATGGCCTGCAATCAAAGAGCTGTCATGATGATCTCTGCATTGGCAAAAGATTCTGGAATAGGCCCCCAAGCGGATCTCTGGGAGGGGACTGCGAAGGAGGAGGTTACCATGAGAAAAAGACTAAATAATCAACGGAAGTATAGCGGTCTATGAGTCGGGGCGTGAAATGTCAGAAGCTTGAAAGTGGTAGGGAAACTAGAAAATCCGAAAAGGGAAATGTAAAGGCTCAATCTAGATTTAGCAGGGGTCAGTGAAGTGGAAAGAAGACAAGGATTTCTGGTCAGATATCAATAGCAGCAGAAAATGGTATAACGATAGTGTGATTCGTTATGAATAGGAAGGTAGGGCAGAGAGTGTGTTACTGTGGACAATTTAGCGATAGGGTTGTTCTTATCATAATCGACAGCAAAACAATACCGTTAACGATAGTTCAGCTGTATGCAAATTGAGCAAGTGATAAGAAGCTTGGGAAAACAAGTCAAGTTGTATCTCATTGGCCCAGCAGACTGCCGGGACCTGCACAAACTCTGTCTCTAACGTCACGGAGCCAGGGCCAGTATTCCAGAACTTGGATTCTGGTATCATAGAACCTGTGTCAATATGCGCAGAGTTATGTCCATGTTTCTGAGTTCTACATAGTTATAAACAACCCAACCGCTGCGAGCTGGACTGTGACACTGTTAGATTGTCCTTGTGTTCCAGCTCTCGAACAGTCTGCCAGAATTCTACTTGTTACACACAGCACAATAAGTCTGAGTTGGATTGTGACGTCATAGAGCCAGTGAGAGTATACCAAGTCTTCAATTTTGGAATCATAGAACGTGTATGCCCTAGTCGCTATGTTTGGTAGCCATCTTCGATTTCCCACCAATTAATTGGATAACTGACCTACTTACACAGCAGTGAGGAAAATCCACCAGAATTTGAATTTCCCGCCAAAATTTGAATTTGCGTACAAAATTTGAATTACGTGCCATTTAATACACAAGGCAATTGACGTTTATAGGAGAGTGAAGAGGTGGGGTAATCATATGGCACATCAAAGACATCACTGGTGACACACTTTGCTCCACAACACCTGTACGATACTTACCACCCGATACAGGTCATTCTGATATCCATAGGGGTATGTCGATTGCACAGCCATAACCTCACATCTGGACATCCTGCATGCTTCTGGAGTGGATAATATCTTCCAATCTGCAATACCACGAAGGAAAATAATGGATTGATCTCTATCATAGCGAGTATATTGTGGTGATCTCACCTGACAGTGGCATCGGCTCAACAGTATGGACATCCGCCAGAAAAAGGCCGCCTTTCTGTCAACAACAGGACACATTGTAGACTCGAATGAAGCTCAGAAATCTCAGAACCGGTAATAGAATGGCTAAATGTCATCAAACCACGGAGATATTATGGACAGCATCGCGTGAACGAATACAGTTTAACGGAAGCGAAACGACTCGCCAAGGAATCAAAATTGTCACATTGACTAAGCAAAGAGGTAGGGCTTTCAGTGGTTGTTCGTAACTGACATTCGCATGGAGTATTGGAGATATAAATATCACAACCCAAAGGCAACACGATACAGTGAGACGAAAACGAAAGTGCTGAATAAACAGGCACCTTTAGACTGGAACGATAAAAATTCCCCACCCCTACCCAGGATTGAAACCATGACCTCCAGGGGCAGAGTCTAGTGCTCCACCCTTAAACAACGTCCGACTCATCAACAGCATCGTTATGAAAGTCTGATACCAATAAAAGTATTGATATCTTTGAGGAAATTAATTTGTGTAGATATTCTCTACCACCATTCCCAAGTCTCTTGTAGAGATGGAGAGAGAGAGAGAGAGAGAGAGAGAGAGAGAGAGAGAGAGGCAGTGGAGTTCCCGAAGTTTCAAAAAGAATAAAGCAAGCATGTTTTCTTAAATGATTTTTCACGTTTGACAGATTTTTTAAAGTCTCCAAATTTTCTAACACATTTTGCACCTCACTCCATTGTTATCCGGTTTATCAAAACACCAACAAATTTCATTTTTGATAGGCGCCATTCTGTTTGCTTACTCAGTAATTTTTTTCTTCTTCAGCTGTTTCAACAAGAAACAAGTAAGTCGAATAGTGAAAACAAAGGTATTCCAAGTGAACGAACTGCGAATGTGATGTTTCCAACGATAGGGAAGCGTTACTCTGTCGCTCAGGCGCACACCTCTCAATCAGTCGTCGCTCTGCTGGCGCTCACACAATCCTTGAAAGAATTTGAACTAAAACGTGATACCAAAATAATGAAAATATAGTAGGCACTACTACATCTAGATCTACATGTACATACGTACTCCGCAATCCACCATACGGTGCGTGGCGGAGGGTACCTCGTACCACAACTAGCGTCTACTCTCCCTGTTCCACTCCCAAACAGAACGAGGGAAAAATGACTGCCTATGTACCAAGCCCTAATCTCTCTTATCTTATCTTTGTGGTCTTTTCTCGAAATGTAAGTTGGCGGCAGTAAAATTGTACTGCAGACAGCCTCAAATGGTGGTTCTCTAAATTTCCTCAGCAGCGATTCACGAAAAGAACGCCTCCTTTCCTCTAGAGACTCCCACCCGAGTTCCTGAAGCAATTCCGTAACACTCGCGAGATGATCAAATATACCAGTAACAAATCTAGCAGCCCGCCTCTGAATTGCTTCTATGTCCTCCCGCAATCCGACCTGATAGGGATCCCAAACGCCCGAGCAGTACTCAAGAAAAGGTCGTTTTAGTGTTTTATAAGCGTTCTCCTTTACAGATGAACCACATCTTCCCAAAATTCTACCAATGAACCGAAGACGACTATCCGCCTTCCCCCACAACTGCCATTACATGATTGTCCCACTTCATATCGCTCTGCAATGTTACGCACAAATATTTAATCGACGTGACTGTGTCATGCGCTACACTACTAATGGAGTATTCAAACATTACAGGATTCTTTTTCCTATTCATCTATATTTAGAGTTAGCTGCCATTCTTTACATCAATCACAAATCCTGTCCAAGTCATCTTCTATCCTCCTACAGTCACTCGACGACACCTTCCCGTACACTACAGCATCATCAGCAAACAGCCGCACATTGCTATCCACCCTATCCAAAAGATCATTTATGTAGATAGAAAACTACAGCGGACCTACCACACTTCCCTGGGGCACTCCAGATGATACCCTCACCTTCGATGAACACTCACCACCGAGGACAACGTACTGGGTTCTTTTACTTAAGAAGTCTTCGAGCCACTCACATACTTGGGAACCAATCCCATATGCTCGTACCTTAGTTAGGAGTCTGCAGTGGGGCACCGAGTCAAATGCTTTCCGGAAGTCAAGGAATATGGCGTCCGTCTGATAACCTTCATCCATGGTTTGCAAGATATCATGTGAAAAAAGGGCGAGTTGCGTTTCGCAGGAGCGATGCTTTCTAAAGCCGTGCTGATGCATGGACAGCAACTACTCTGCGTCAAGGAAATTAATTATATTCAAACTGAGAATATGTTTGGGAATCTTGCAACAAACCGATGTTAAGGATATTGGTCTGTAATTTTGAGGATCCGTCCTTCTACCCTTCTTATATACTAGTTTCATTCGATGCAAGACCTGCAACATAGTAGTCCTGGCAGAAACAGTATCAGCTCAAAAGTATCGAATAAAAGGGTACTAGACCAAAACGAAACCGCTCGATACCGTTTCTGTAAGAGCTAAGATATTTTAGTCGTAATTAGAAGAAATCGGTTTTTTGGATGGACAAAAATCGAAGGCCATTTATATCCGAAGAATTTACCACGTGCATAAGAACCCCAAGTTACAGTAAAGGAATGACGTAGAGACAGGTTGCATTAGGACTTAAATGCAGATCGTCTTAGAGGATGATTGGCAGCAGAAATCAGGAGCCTTTTAGCTGCGCCGGCACTATGGACCCGATAAAGCTTGCGAGTATTTTCAATAGATACGGAAAATCTGTCTTTCCACTCGGCAAAGAAGAATCTTCTAGCCGTCAAAAACTTCCTTCCGGAAGATGCCGCTGCCTCCTTAAGGAAACGTCGAAAGGCAGGTTGCGAACCTGGCACCTGGATGGGCTGGCTCTGCGCTCGCTACGACGAGAGGTGAAGAGGAGGAGAGGAGAGGACGCGCAGAGTGTGCCAGAAAAGAAAGGTCGAATTTAAGAGCGCTTTTAAAATGTCAGCCCGGGAGCGCCCATTGAAGGGCCGGCGCCCGCGCTGCGCTTGTCGAGTAGTTTATTACGGCGCATGCGCAGTGGCGACCCCCGCACCTCGCGTCTGCCTGCAGCGGGCAGCCGCCGTGCAGCGCCACTTGCAGCGAACAAAGAAACGGCGAGACGCAGCGGGGCGGCGGCGCCGCCTCCGCGATTAACAGCGCCCCCTGGCGGCAGGCGGCAGACGGCGGGTTGCCTACCACATGGCGCAGCGCCCCTTTTAATAACGAACGCTCTCGCTGTTTGTGCTTCAGCTTCCTCCAGTCATCGTGTGTGGCAGCGCCACTGCAACATAAAGGGAGCTGTACTCTACAAGCACTATGGTTCCGTGAAGGTTATACGCCGGTACATAAGCTCGCCTCGCCATTTTGGAATCGTATGAAAGGAATAAAATAAAGTAATGCTGTTTTTTTTTCTCCTTGCTTTGCTTGCTCCAACTCATTTGCAAGAAGGCAAAGGAAGTAGTAGTGGACGAGACTGACAGACTGAAGACATACATTCTTGAGTGGTCGAAACTACCTTCCTTCTCCCCAAGTCAGGTGTCTGCAACAAGCTGAGAGCGAATTTTCGCAGCTCTTTTAAACTAATGTTTCGGCTCTTATGCCATGTTAGTAAACCGTAAGTTTCGTTGAGTATGTATGCGGAGAACTCTGTCAGTCATGAAAACGACATTATGTGCATTTCTTTTCAGAATAATGCGGTCTTAAGTTAGACGTTGAACTAATGAAGTCAGTGGACTTGTAAACGGCAAGAATGTGGCAGAAGTCGCCGTACAGGTATCCTGATTTAGTTAGCTGCACTTTCCCACATGGATCTTCAGACATCTCGCTTCCTTCCCCAACTTTGATAATAGACTGCAGCGACCTTGCAGTCGACGAAATGTTTGCTAATGAGCATCCTTCAAATGACACCGATGTTCACAGCTAATAAAAAAAACCACAACATATTTTCCTCCACTCCTCTTATTGTCTTCATGTAACTCCTTTTGCTTATAGTACTCATCAGTAACGATCGCCTTTACGTTGCCTCACCTGAAGAATCCAGGTCTTTTTTGTTTTTGTTTTTTTGTACAGTCTAGTTTCGAACTTATCCGCATCTTCCATCTTCTATCTCTGAAACTGTCACCTGATCTGTTGGCCTACATCAGAGTACAGTGACCCTCAGTTACTTGCTGGAGAAAGCGTTTGAATATAGACCATTTTATAATGAAATTGGACTCTTATATACTATATAACACAATACTAGAGGCAATATACAACAGAGGTTACGCTCTCCCTCCAACGCAATTACCTATTAAAATAAAATTCCCTCTCCTTCTTCCTTAAGTGACCAATGAAACGAACTGTCTTTTAAAGTTATGACGTAATGGCATGCGCAGTAAATACTAACAACAAAATATAAGTGACACTGCATAGCTAGAACGCGCAAGTAGACCCTGAAGAAGGCCGCTGCAACCGTGGCCGAAACGTTTGTTTTTCTCCAGCAGCAGTAGTTTTATACATAATATGCGGTACCGCCGGCCGGAGTGGCCGAGCGGTTCTAGGCGCTACAGTCTGGAACCGCGCGACCGCTACGGTCGCAGATTCGAATCCTGCCTCGGGCATGGATGTGTGTGATGTTCTTAGGTTAGTTAGGTTTAAGTTGTTCTAAGTTCTAGGGGACTGATGACCTCAGAAGTTAAGTCCCATAGTGCTCAGAGCCATTTGAACCATTTGACGTGGTACCATACCCAGGAAGATTTTATGTCGACTGACTCTGGCCGCAGAAGCCTATGCAATTATAAACAAATTTTATTTCGCGTCAGCCAAGTACTTTTTCAATCTATTTTAGTGCTGATGCATCCTACATTAGAGACTAAATACAAACTGTCACGGAAGCTTTTCGGTGACGACGTTGACTGTGATCCGTGTGTAAGACTTTATTTGCAATTGAATTAGATGAAGATACCATCCATGTAATGAAATGCGTAAGTTACACATATATTTTCAAATATTCTCAATTATTCATAAATCCATTCATTCACCATATTCACACTCTTGGAATATGGAGTAGAATGCTATCGGCAACTGGCCGGCCTGTTGTATCAGGGACAGCTGTGTTCCAACAGTGACTATTCTTAGTGTGCACGACTGTATTTCCTCTTCGCTGTCTGAAGATTCTGCAGACTGATTAGTTTCGATACCGTCTATCAATGATGTAGAAGCATCAGCTTAAGAATCACATTCATCAGGAAAGCCGTTTAGCAGGACATCACTTTCACGATTGAGTTCTTATGGCAATGTTTCCCGTATAGGATCTTCCGTTGGTCAAGCGTCATTTCTAAGTGCCAATTTCACAAAGATGCACTTCACCCTCAGCGACAAAGCAGTTGCACAAAATTTATGCCAGGCCCACAGTGACCCGTCAAAATTATCTGTCAGGCTAATTAAACAACTGTCTCACAACTTCGAACGTCTGTCTCCTCCAGGTCTCTCTAAGAGCTGAATTTACTCTTATGGCAGCGGGCTGTGTATGGGCGGTGGCGCATGTACAGAAACAAACAGAAACCCACAATGTCAGACTGATCCTGGTTCATAGTGGAGAGGTACCTTAAGATAATGGCGAAATATTCTTAAAATACAGAAGCATATACAATGAAGTGCCAAAGAAACTGGTACACTTGCCTAATATCGTGTAGGGCCCCCCGCGAGTACGCAGAAGTAACGCAACACGACGTAACATGGACTCGACTAATGTCTGAAGTAGTGCTGAAGCGAACTGACATTATGAGTCCTGCAGGGCTGTCCATAAATCCGTAAGAGTACGAGGGGTGGAAATCTCTTCTAATCTCTTCTAAACAGCACGTTGCAAGGCATCCCAGATATGCTCAATAATGTTCCTGTCGGGGGAATTTGGTGGCCAGCGGAAGCGTTTAATCTCAGATGAGTGCTTCTGGAGCCATCTGTAACAATTATGGACGTGTAGGGTGTGGCATTTTCCTGCTGGAATTGCCCGAGTCCGTCGGAATGCACAATGGACACGAATGGATGCAGGTGCTGAAGCAGGACGCTTATGAATGTGTCACCTGTCAGAGTCTTATCTAGACGCATCAAGGGTCCTATATCACTCCACCTGCACACACCCCACACCACTCCAGGGCCTCCACCAGCTTCAACAGTCCTCTTCTGACCTGCAGGATCCATGGATTCATGAGGCTGTTTCCACACCCGTACACGTAAACCCACTCGATACAATTTGAAACGACACTCGTCCGGCCATACAACTTGTTCCCAGTCATCAACAGCCCAAAGTCGGTGTTGACGGGCCCAGGCGAGGCGTAAGGTTTCGTGTCTTGCAGTCATCATGGGTACAGGAGTGCGCCTTCGGCTCCGAAACCCTATATCAATGATGTTTCGTTGAATGGTTCGCACGCTGACATTAGTTGATGGCCCAGCACTGACATCTGCAGCCATTTGCGGAAGGGTTTCACTTTCGTCACGTTGAACGATTCCCTACAGTCGTTGGCCCCGTTCTCGGAGGCTCTTTTTTAGGTCTCTGGGATGTGGGAGATTTGATGTTTTACCGGATTCCTGATATTCGCGGTCCACACGTAAAATGGTGGTACGGGAAATTCCTCAATTCATCGTTACCTCGGAGATGCTGCGTCGCATCGCTCGTGCGCCCACTATAACACCACGTTCAAATGCACTTATATCTTGACAACCTGCCATTGTGGCAGCGGTAACCGATCTAACAACTGCGCGAGACACTTGTTGTCTTATATGGACGTTGCCGACCGCAGCGCCGTTTTCTGCCTCTTTACATATCTCTGCATTTGAATACGCATTCCTATATAAGCTACAGTTTACTTAGCTGCAGACGCTCAGAGCAGCGTAGTGGCAAAGCGAGCACTTGACACAGTAAAGAAATAGTAAATATAAGACGAGCAGAGACGAATACAGAAACATTCTAGCTACAATACGGGGCGAAAATCAGATATCCAATGACATGCGAGTATGGGAGATGGCAGATGATTGTGGCCCGTCATCTAGAAAATAATGTTCGGAAGCGGGGAAACTAATCAGTATTTCGTGTGCTATTGTCGTAAGCATCTACGGTAGGTCGAAAAATGGCGAAAACACGAGTAGAGGACATGATGTTCGACCTCCACGCCTCATCACAAAACCTGCGCTCTTTAAAGCAGGCCAGGAGGCGGTCTGCTGCTTACACGCCTTTGACGGCACTTGTATTTCGGAGCTAACAGCATAGCGCACACCGTTGGACATGAGGCTCCGCAGCAGACGACCCGCACGTCTTCTCAATTTGGTCCAACCACAACGTCAGATATGATTGCAGTGGGCACTGGATCATCTAGACTAGTCCATAGATCAATAGAAACGTGCCGCATGGAGTGGAAAATCACGTTTATGATTACCCCAGGTCGTTGGTTGTGTCCAGAGACGCCTTCATCCAGGCGAACAGGTGTTAGAAGTACACTTGAAGTTAAAAAAAAGACGCACCTAGAAGGAATTACCCGAATGGGACGAAAATCGGTAGATGTATTGTAGATGTACAGAGAAACAAATGATTACAATTTCAGAAAATAAGCTGTTGAAGAAAAAGAACTTCACAAACTGTGCAAGAAGATAATGCGTTGGTCCAACTTTGCCCTGGTGCTAGCAGTTATTTGGTTTGGCACTGACTGATAGAGTTGTAGGATGTCCACCAGACGGATATCGTACCAGATTCAGTGAGACTGGTGCATTAAATCGTCAAAATCTCGAGTTGGTTGGAGGGTCTAGCCCATAATGATCCAAATGTTCTATAATTGGACACAGATACGCCGACTGTGGTGGCAAAGGTAGGAAGTGGCAAACACGAAGACAAGCAGTAGGAACTCTGGGTTGGTAAGCATGAAGACAAGCAGTAGAAACTCTCATCCTGTGCTCGCAGGCGTAATCTTGCTGAAATGTAAGCTCACGATGGCTTGCTATAAAGGGCAACAAAACGGCGTAAAATGTCGCCGACGCGAATGACAACCAAAGAGGTTCTATTATCAAAATAATAGGCACCCCAGCCACCAGTTCTGGTTGTCGTGCCGTGTGGCAGTCTGCAGTCAGTTTGGTATACCTACCACTGTCTGGGACGTCTCCGTACATGTCTCCACTGGTCGTCAGGACTTAGTTCTAAGCGTAACGCATCACTGAAGAGTTTCGCCCCCACTCAATAAATCACTGATAAAATCCACCACGGCTGTAAAAATGATTAATTTCTAAAAAGGTTTCGCGACGTATGTCTCATCTTCAAGTGCATCTTCAGAACTTTAAAGGAAAAATAATATCCAGATATTTAAGATACACAAAGCTGAACAGAACAAACTGAAATTCCTAGAAAACAGATTTCATCAATAACATTAACAGTTGTGGATGCTCGTGAAGAGTAACCCCTCAATGAGGTTCCAAGCTGAAGAATTCCAAGCTGAGGACGTATTTGGAGACGCACTGGAGAGCGGTGGGATAGCAACCTCACCAGCGCCCGGTAACCAGGAGTTATCGTCTGTGGTGCCACGACGCTTTTGGTTGTAACCTGCGGCATCCTCACAGCACAGTCGTACACAGATGATAATCAGAGCCTCATTTTGTTGCCCTCATGGCAAGCCATCCTGGGCTCACATTCCAGCAAGACAATGCCCGCCTGCACACGGCGAGAGTTTCTGTTGCTTGTCTTCATGCTAGCCAAGCACTACCTTGGCCTCCGAGGTCAGACAATCTGCCCCAATTGACAAAGTGTGGGGCGTTATGGACAGGCGTCTCCAAACTCCTCTCGCACTTGGACGAAATTTGTCACGATACACCTTAGATAGGCAGCCAACAGCTCTACCAATCAGTGCCAAGCCGAGTGACTGCTTGCGTAATGGCGAGAAGTGAACCAACGCATTATTGGCTTGCTCAATTTGTATTATCGCGGACCGTCTTCAACCCTCCATGCTTCATGTCTTCCCTGTGGGATCCTTCCCACTCGTCTCTTATAGGGGGCCTAGGAAGCTCTTTTCTTGGACAGCTAGGCAACATAGAAGCAAATCGTACTAATGGAGTTTATTGCAGTAATTGAATTGACAATACTTAACTTTCATGTATATAAGGTAGTATCATAACTCCATTATTATCATCACCTGTAAAGAAAAACTTATTATCCATAGTAGCATATTCTTCATCATTATCATCTGCAAAAAGTCACTTCATTATTCATTATACAATATTCCTTATTTCTAGCATATTTCATCACTAAAACTAAGATGTGTAGTCCTGTCTGACAGCCTGCATCAATCGCCTCGTATTCTGAAAGAAAAAATTTGTTAAGACTGCTATCCTACGATGTATATAGTATATTCTTGTTAATGCTTGTTAATTCTGATCCATTTACTCTTCGTCATGAGGTATTGCATCGTCTTTCGTTTATTCTGAAGGTGAAATTCCCATTTCTATTTAATTTATTTCGTTTACACGTTATTGCTTTCTGAAAATGATGAACAAGGATTAATGTCTTGCTTTTAAATCATATACCCACTAAATAAAAACTGGTTTATAGTAACTTAATTGAGCATACAGCATAGCATGACAGAAAACGTAATATGTCAAAAAACAACGTCAGTGTTGAGAAGCAAAAATGTACACAGTGTATCACAATGTTGCAGCAAAAAAAAAAAAAAAAAAGTAAAGTAGTCACGATCTTGAGATATCACATGGCAAAAATGTTAAAGTCAACTGGAGTTTGTTATATCTTAGCTATTTTATAGTGCATACAAACAGTACAGGAAAACAATCATACATACATAAGAAAAAGGAAAATATGCACGGTCTGATGTGTAATGACAAGAAGAGCGACCCGCTAATCTTACCTTGGCGGGCACTTGCCAAGAAAAAATACGATAATCATCAGTAAGTGTTCATGTGGATATAATTGCGTGAGTGGTCATAAAAAATTAGGAAATGGCATTACAGTGTGATAAATCACAAAGTATGTTCATTCAATAAAAAGTTTGATGTTCGACATGTGGTGGTTCCCTTTGGTTTTTCTGGTTCTCAAAGTTTCGACGTGTACTACATTGGGGCGAGGAATGCTGCGAATTCGATGTGGACCTGCGTATAGAAGCTCAAATTTACTGCACCTACCTTTTCCTCTATTGGATAAATAGTGCGTACGTACTAATATCTTCTGTCCAATGTGAAAGTCACGGCGTGTACAAACCTGTTTTTGTTGTTTTCTCCGGCGCTCTGCGGCACGTTTGATGTTGTTCAACGCAATGTCAATTATTTCATGGTGTCGTAGTCGACGAGATGTAGGAAAGGTTACTAGTTCTTTAATTTTGTTAGGTGGTTCAACATTTTTCAGTATAACAGACGGAGATAGCATAGTAGATTCATTTGGTATGGAATTAATTACATCTTGGAATGAGAGTATGTGTGTGTCCCAATCAATATGTTTTTTATGGCAGTATATTCTACACAGTTTACCAATTTCTTTCATCAATCGTTCACTAGGGTTCGAAGAAGCATGGTACCTAGATATATAGATCGGAGAAATGTTTCTAGCTCGTAACATACGTGTCCATATAGCACATCGAAACTGTGATCCATTGTCGGAAATTACTTTCAACACATGCCCTACATGAAATAGAAAATGTTTTACAAATGCTTTCGAAACAGTTTTAGCAGTAGCTTTGCGCAACGGAGTAAAGGTAACAAATTTTGAAGTGAGTTCAATAGCGACAAAGATGTAGCAAAAACCTTTATTAGTTCTGGGAATCGGACCAAAAATGTCTACAGCGGCCATATGTCTCAATTTAACAGGTACAATGGGACGTAATGGAGGAATGTGTGAAGTCGTGTCTGATTTAGCTTTCTGGCAGATTTTACATGACGCTAAAACTCGTCGTATACGTTTCTCCATGTTGGTAAAATAACAGTTCTGTCTCAGTATAAGAAAACATTTTCTGGCTCCGTAATGTGCGTAACTTAAATGAGTATACCAGATTAATTTGTTAACAAGTTCGTCAGGAATGCATAGTAACCAATTGTTGCTGTCAGGATGAGAGCGGCGAAACAGAATGTCATTGCGTACAGTGTAATGGTTTCTAATGGTAACATTATTCCTATCTTGCCAAAGGTGTTTAATCTCTTTCCATACGTTGTCTTTATTCTGATCGTGTGCTATGTCTTGTAATGACGACGAAATGAAATTTTCAAATGCAACTTGTTGAATGTACATGACGCTGAAATTTGCCTTGCAGAAGTTGGTTGCGATGTCTTGCTGATTCTTGTTAAGAGAACGGGATAGTGCGTCTGCTACAATATTTTGTGTGCCGGGAATGTGAACAATTGTGAAATTAAATTCCTGTAGATAAAGTTTCCATCTACTTAATCTGTCGTGGGTAAACTTAGCCGAAAGTAAAAATTGTATCGCTCTATGATCTGTGTAAACGGTAGTGTGTCTTCCATAAAGAAAATGCCTAAATCTGGTGAAAGCCCATACAACACATAATGTTTCAAGTTCTGTAACAGAATAATTTCGTTCACCAGGTGACAGAATGCGACTCGCAAAAGCGATGTTTTTAATTACTGTACAACCATCTTCTTCAATTTCCTGAAAAATATGTACGCCTAAAGCGGTGTTAGAACTGTCGGTAGCAATGGATAAATTTCTGGTAAGATCTGGGTGCGATAAAAGTGGTGCATTCAACAAGGCTTCTTTCAGGTTCACAAATTCAGAATGTGCTTGCCTATCCCAGGACCAAATAGTGTTTTTACCTGTCAATTGACATAATCTAGGGGTGTCTAAAGCAGAGTAATGAATAAATTTACGAAACAAGTTAATTAAACCCAGAAAGCTGCGTAGTTGTTTCTTCGTCGTAGGAACGGTAATGTCACGTAAAGCTTGAAGTTTTTCCGGGTCATGCGTAATGCCCTCTGCTGAAATTACATGTCCAAGAAATTTTATAGAAGTTTTACCAAAGTGCGATTTACTGACATTAACTGTGAGTCCTTGTGCATGAAAAGTTTGCAACAGTCGTTCAAGAATCAGATTGTGTTCAGACCAGTTAGCTTCTGCAATAAGAATGTCGTCTACGTACGTTGTGATTCTGTCTTTAAGTTCTGTCGGAAGTATTGTATTCAAACCGCGAATAAATGCTGCTGAAGAAATTGTTAAACCGAACGGTAATTTACAAAATTGATAACAGTCAACAAAACAGAGAAATGCTGTGTACTTTCTGCAGTTCGGATGGAGCTGAATTTGCCAAAATCCCGATTTCAAATCTAATGTGGAATAAATAGCAGTACCATGAAATTTTTGTAGAAGTTCTTCTAGTGTTTGAGGGCGATCTGCTTCATTAATAATAATGTCATTGATGCGACGCGAATCAAGTACGAGGCGAAGTGAGCCATCCTTTTTCTTAACAATATGGAGCGGGTTTATGTACGGACTAACTGCCGGTTCAATAATACCTTGGTCAAGCAAAGCTTGCAATTCTTTCTTAACTTGTTCTCTGTGAATATACGGAATGGGATAATGCTTGGCTTTAAATGTGTCGTGCTGTTTAACTTGAAATTCATACATAAAACCGGACATAGTACCAAGAACGTTGTCAAAAACTGGAGCTTGCTGTAAAAGAATTTTGTGTAGTTGCGAGCGTTCATCGTCTGTATTTGCACTGCTCTAACTTCATCAGAAATCGTCTGTATAACGTCATACTCTGCTTCGTCTGGAATATTATAGTTGTGTACGTACGTATCTGTGAACAATGTGGAATTACAGTCTATGTTACATAATGCGGAAATGACCTCTGTACGATTAATTGTTTGTTCTTCTGCAGATAAAGAGTGCTGAAATTCTAAAGCCAGTTGTACATTTTCATCCTTCAACATTAAATAGGAATTTTGAAAGTCAATAATGGCATCGTTTTGTACCAGAAAATTCGTACCTAAAATAATGTCTGTCGTCAATAAGGGAACAATCCAAAAATTGGAGTGAAATGTATGACCTGCAATACAAAATGATAAATGTGTCTGCAATTTAACATCATCTCCTTTACTAGATACTGCTCCTTTCACTTTCGTTTTGCCTAAAGGTAACGTAGGATAGGTATTCTCTTTGTTACACTCGTTGAAAGTTTCTTCATTTATAACTGACATAGGTGATCCAGAATCGATTACTGCTGAAAATTTCGATGATCCAATTTTAACTTCGATGACAGGGTGTGAAATGGTTTTTTGAATAATCGGTCTTTCCTGCAAAAGAATGTCTCTTATGTCGTCAAAAGTAATAACAGTTTCATGAACAAGATTCTGTGTATCTGAAGTATTGCTTGCGTTGCTGGAAGATGTCTCGGATGTCGTCAAAAGTAATAACATTTTCATGAACAAGATTCTGTGTATCTGAAGTATTGCTTACGTTGCTGGAAGATGCAACCTGTACTGTATCTAGTCAAATTCTATCTGACGTGTTATTATTTTCAGGAGGATGCTGTGGCATTTCGACTATTTGAACTGTCCTGTTATTTCTTCCTGACGTATTACGTTCTGGATGATACCTACTGTCTGGTTCATTCATTATAATATGTTGTTGCTGATCTTCTTGCTGCTGATAAGATCGACTGTTATTAAATGTACGCTGAAAATTGTGCTCATCATTTTTACGTTTGTCGTGATAATCATTTCTATACGGTACATTGCGATGGGAATTGAAGTAGTGTGTCTTCTGTACGTACTGATTCCCTTGTTGCTGTGCGTAACTATTTGTTGGGAGCGACGCTATACGCGTACGCGGCGAAACATTAAAGCCTGGTTGACCTTGTACATTACACTGTTGGTTAGGTATGCTAACCGGTTGGTTTTGTTGCTGTTGTTGGGAAAAACGTCTATTGTTACCAAAATGTGGTTCCTCTTGCTGATAATTTTGTCGATACTGATAATTAAAATTTTGTCTGTTATTAAAGTTCTGGTGGTTATCGTTCCTGAAGCGTCTATTAGCTTTGCTATTGAAATTACGTGGTTGATCGTAATTGCTGTATGTTTGTTGACCTTGGTTATTATATGAAAAATTTTTGTTTATAAAGGAATAATCCGATTGCTGCACTTCCAAAAGCTGTAACAGATCTCTGAATGCCGAAATATTTTCTTTCTGCTGACCTGTTAAAAGTGACACTCTTAATGATCGTGGTAATTTATAAATACATGATTGAATAAGTGCAGATTCACTATATGGTTCACTTAAGTACTGGTTTTGTTGGACCATGTGTTCAAAAAATTGCGTGATAGTGGAAAAATTTGAGTTCTCATAATCTGGCAAACTAATTAATTGATCCTTGATTCCTCGCTGTGTCGTCTTCGACCAATACGCTGACAGAAAAGCGTTCTGAAATTCTTCTACTGAATAGCATTGCCTCGCGATCAGTCTCATACGAGACGCCGGTTCGCCTTCCAAAAAACTGCAAATAAATTCAAGTTTGTGCGTTACAGGCCAAGTCGGTGGAAAAGCAAAGCTAAATTGTTGTATCCAATCCAAGGGGTGAATCTGTGTTCTGTCATTTTTAAATACTTTAAATTTTCTCACTGATAGAAAATGTTTGTAATCAAAATTATCGTCTCTGTATGTCTGAACAAGTTCACGATTGTATGAGAATTTATTTGTCTATGACTGTTCGAAATCTAGGTTACGTACTCTCTGTAAATTACCTAAATTATACTGGCTGTGTGAGTCTGACAAATGTTCGCAAAGTGGCGTCTGCTGTGATGTATTAAACGCTGAAACATTTTTCGTCTCTGTTACCTTTTGCTGTAAAGTTGACAATTTTCTACGCAATGTATTATTAGGCGAATCTATCTCACTGATTGTCTGCTGTAGATTTTGGAATTCAGGTGTTTGATTAAACGAAATCGGTGAAGTATCGTCTGATTTGCTGTCATTATTACTTTCAATAATGTCAATACGACTGGCTAATTCATCATATTTTTCAGTCAGTATTTTTACCTGATCATCGTTTTCAGTGTCAGGAGCTTTAATTTGTTTTTGCATTTTACGTGTGGTTTCGTTCAATTTTTTAACGTCAGCTTTGATGACATCGGAATCCTGTGTTAGTTCTAATTGTTCGAGTCTGTCGGTCACTGTCTGAAAGTCTACTGTGTGTGTATCTGTTTTTGTTTTAAGATCGGAAATTTCATCACGGAATTCTGTGTTCAACTGTTTGATTGTATTAATTTCGTCTGACGCAGCAGCAATATTGTTGTCTACGTATGTTTTTGCTTTCGTAAACAATTTACGTTTATCTTCCTGTCTCTGTGCGATAATTGTTTCCATAACTTGTCGCTTTACTTTATTCTGTTCCTGTATAAATTTACGGAAACGCGTTTCACTATTTTGTAGGTGATGATTAAAACGTTCGTGAATTTGACTGTTCTGTTGGTCGAATTTCGCGTCTATCTTTGCATCCATTGTGCGCGAAAGTTCTGCTGTCATTAGTTTAAACTCGTCGCGTTACTGTGTTGCTTTTTCAGAGCATTGTTTACCGACTGCACTAATTTCGTCTCTAAGTGATTCTGATGTAGCTGTTTGCATATCCCTTAATTCTTGAGCAACAGATCTAATTTCTTCACTACATTTCCTAGCACAAGCCTCAATTTCCGCACGTAATTGTTCTTTAGTATCATGAAACTGCGCGGCAATGGCTGTAATCTGTTCACTAAGCTGTCTGGAATTGTTGTCTAATTTTTCATTAAGGTTGTCATGTTTTTCATTAAGTTGTTTGAAATTTTCATTAAGGTTCTCTTGTTTTTCATTAAGTTGTTTGATCTGTTCACTAAGTTGTTTGTGATTGTTGTCTTGTCATTCATTCTGTTGTTTGGAATTTTCATTCAGTTGTTGTTTGAAATTTTCACTAAGTTGTTTGAGATTTTCATTATTTTGTAGTAATAATGCCATAATGTGATCCCAGCCAACATTAGTGGCTCTATTCTCTGTACTGTATGATGGTGTATCTGCAATCGTCACGTTTTCTGTAACCATTTGGTTATTCTGTGATTCACAAAAAGATTTGCCAATCGAATGTGCACTGTTGGTCACTAAATCGGAATGAAATAAATCTGACGTACTTTGAGTACACAGTTCATTTTCATTAGAAAAATTTGTCTGTTCATTACGTAAATTTAGCAAACCGGGTGTGTTAAACTGGGCAGCGTTCATAGTAACAGAACGTGCCGCGTCATCCATTATCGTTAAATTAACCGAAGACACAACTGAGTTTGGTTGCTCATCATTAGCATTAAAATCATTACTAGTGGTCGGTACCCACTGATTGTCTATAAATGGAGGATTGGCATCATTACACTGCGTGTCGCAAGTACTATCAGTCAAATTATTAGCGGCATTTTTCACTAATCAAAATTATTCACAAATGAAACAAAGACAATGCAGAATGCAACAAACACAAATACAACAAAGAGCAACAAACTGCCGATGATCTGTGAAAGAAAGAGCGACAAATTAGTAAATGCGTTGCTCCAGATGCAAACTACGTTTAAGTAAATAAGAGCAGATATATGACTACTTCTCAGAAGATTCACAAAGAAATACGATTCTGGCCGGATGTCGCCAAGTGTAACCTCCCCACAGAAATAATAATTAAAATGAACTTTAAATATTGTAACCTCTGAACAAAACTGGCTCCGATTTATAGTCTGTGTGCAGAAATGCATTCACATTTAATGTTACCATAAAATTCTTTTCTCATTTAATGTCAAGTTCCAAATAGAAAAATTCCTAAACACCAAAAATAATAAAAAAGTTTTGTAACCTGTTAAATTTATAAGGACAGCAGCGCTGACCTTCGGCCCTGTATTCTGAATAAAAAAAAGCAAAAATTCTTACCTCAATAAAACTGCAATTATATCTGCTCTTAATTAGTCATTTTTCGACACAGCTTCGTGCAATGCTGGCGTATATTTTTTTGATTCTTGGATGCAATGATAATGCATTGGAAAATTTTTTTAAATTGAAATGAATGCTTTTCTTTAAAAGAGTTGCTTTATATTATAAAAATTATTATTGGGGCATTTCTTTGAACAAATTAAATTACAATTAACATGCATTATTAAATATGCGCAAGGCTGCTTCTTTACCTTCTACAACAATACTCATCCTCCAGAATCCTGACCAGAGTCGCGAGCAGAGCACACAGGCGACGCATGCCGACTCCCGCCGACTCACGCAGACTACTACTGACTCGCTACTAACTCGACCGACTACTACTGCCGACTCGCGCCGTCAAGCGCAGACTAGCGACAAGCAACAACTAACGATAGACTACTCTCTGGTCAGAGATTCTGTCATGCCTCGCCCATCGCCGGCAAAGCATACGTCTTACAGGTAGACAACATGTTTTTGAGCACGGGGCACTAATGTTTTGATGCAATACCGAGTACACCTTCGGTTGATAAGAACTTTTGGTTGAGGCATCGATGGTAATTCTTCGAACATGTCCACCCGATCTGCATACAACGGGACAACCGGCGATGTATTGCCTGAAAAAAGAACAACTTCACTAGGTGCTAAATTTAATAGGAATACGGAGCACAAGCAAGTAGCAGTTACAAACATGGGATGAGGCCCAAACGGCGAGGCGCACCTATCGTTTTCTCTCAAATATAAAACAGAGACGAGGAATGACACACCTGAATCCCTCAAGACGCCTGTCATGCTCCTTGAAGGTTCACTGGCATTACCCCAAATGCTGACACCGAATATTTCTTAATTTTCGGAAGGCTTTTGACACTGTACCAAACAATCGGCTCGTACTGAAATTGCGTGCTTGTGGAATATCGTCTCAGTTATGTGACTGGGTTTGCGATTTCCTGTCAGAGAGGTCACAGTTCGTAGTCATTGACGAAAAGTCACCGAGTAAAACAGAAGCGATTTCTGGCGTTCCCCAACATAGTATTATAGGCCCTTTGCTGCTCCTTATCTATATAAATGATTTGGGAGACAATCTAAGCAGCCGTCTTCGGTTGTTTGTAGATGACGCTGTCGTTTATCGACTAATAAAGTCATCAGAAGATCAAAACAAACTATTTAGAAAAAAATATCTGAATGTTGCGAAAAGTGGAAGTTGACCCTGAATAACGAAAAGTGTGAGGTCATCCACATTAATGCCAAGAGGACCTCGTTACTTCGGTTACACGATAAATCAGTCTAATCTAAAAGCCGTAAATTCAACTAAATACCTAGGTATTACAATTATCAACAACTTAAATTGGAAGGAACACATAGAAAATGTTGTGGGGAAGGCTAGCCAAAAACTGCGTTTTGTTGGCAGGACACTTAGAAACTGTAACAGACCTACTAAGGAGACTGCCTACATTACGCTTGTCCGTCCTCTTCTAGAATACTGCCGCGCGGTGTGGGATCTTTACCAGATAGGACTGACGGAGTATATCGAAAAAGTTAAAAGAAAGTATAGTGTAACGACGTAAGTTTTGTATAAATGATTTTCTTTTGACATATGACCATGTGCAGACTTCGTCTCCAACGTCAGTTACAAAACACTTCAAAATTAATTAAAATCTTTTTAAAGTTGTCGCTGAATGGTTCTTGAACCAAACTGTAATTGAAACATCATCATTTGAGTCGTATGCGCAGAATTACGTCACTCAGTCCATTTGGTTTGCGCAAACTTTTTCAATTTAGATGTCGTTTGTTCCTTCTCAGAAATTATATTAATGCAAGTTATTTGCTTTAATAAATATTAAAACCACATTGAATAAACTTTCAAGATTCAAACTCGCGATGAACGATGTCAAAAATTAATAATCTTGCCAAATAAATTAGTAATACTTCTTCCTTAACATAATTCTTCATAAATAAATTCTCGGAACACGTATTTAAGCTTTTGTAGTGTACACTAGTTTATTATATTCCTATATACTACATATAAACGTGAACCTGAGCCTTGACAAGATAGGACTGAACATTTACAACATTATTAAACTTTCTATGACGTCATTGTTGTAGAAACATTACAAATTCTTATTTCTTCAGTTTTTAGAAGCACGACGCAACAACTCGGTTTCAGGATCGTCTGTTGCTCTTTGGCTGTCGACCCGCGACGTATAGTGGCCAGCAATTTTCTCTCTGGTCCCGGCCGTGAAGATGCTGTCTCCGCTCGTTGCGCCGCCCTCTCCGTACATGAAACATAAAAATAAATACAAAACTTTAGATAACTCACAACCATTACAAGTATTACAAAATAGATAAACAAAACACTAAATTAAACTTATATTCACCTGCAAACTGGGCTGACACTGGTGGATGGGTGACGCTTCAATTTTGCGTCCCACTACACACCCCACCCACAAGCTCAGTTTGTCAGGTTTTAACCGAAAATAAAACTTCTTCTATATACAATATTTAACTGTTAATATTATACATTTTTCTCACATTTTCCGTAATCTAAAGTCCTTGCTCTTAGATAGATTCAATCCTTTTATGACGATATTGCTGTGACTATTTGTCATTTACATTTAATTGTGCTATTATGGTAATTCATAACCGAATACATGGAGATTACTCCTTTTCATTTAATAGTTACAAGTAAATAATAATTTAGTACGTTCTTTAACGTTGTTACATTAGGACAGAGCGTTCGAATTGTGATAGGTTAGTTTCAGTTTTATTCATTTACTAGGGTTATTCTTTCCAAAATATATATTACTAATAAGTTTCTCACAATAACTAATAGTACCATTTACTTTACGTCGTTCTTTTCCCTAATGCTTTCTTTATGCCTGAGGTCAAGAAGAAATCAAGCAAAACTTTCTTTAGAATATTGGCACGGCTCTCTTTACCTTCGGGCACTTTATTGGGTAATGGCACTTTATTTAGGAGAAACAAGCGAGAGAGCCCCGTTTGGTGTGTTCTATATTAACACTATTACAAATCCCTATTAAAGGCACTCTGCTATGTTCTCGTGAGCCATATAGCTCTGGACGCCCATGGTCCCTAAAATTATTAACGATCCCCTTTGGTTCCTACTATCCGAGTAAATATAAAATATACAAATTCTTTCTGACCCAATAACAAAAATTTCTTCCATATAAATCCCCTTTTAGTTATCTTTCCCTTTTTGAAGTACCGGTAGATTATTGTAGAACACTTGTTTAAACTTCCTGTAATTTCTTTAAAATAACACGTAACTATCACGAAAAACTTCACATGCATAAACTATGAACGCTCGTCCATATGTAACATATACTAAATATTAACTTATTTAGAATGAGGGGTTTAATTTGATCGACACTATATAATCCTTTAATTACACCTGATGAAGGTTCCATAAGAAGTAACGCTTTGGGATGTACAATCTTATGAACAACATATGGACCTTCAAAGATAAAGAAGAATTTTCTACACTCCTTACTGATCTTCGAACTTTTGGGATGAGATAGTACTAATACAAGGTCTCCTACCTGAAATGAATGTTCTATGGCATGTTGATGATAACTTTTAATTCTCTGTTCAGCATTTTTAACAATCTGTTCGCAAATTGTTTCGTTTGGAATGCATTGTCGGATCTCATTTACTGGTTGCCAAGGTAGAGCAGCTAGTAAAGGCTCACCTATAATTCGTTTGCCTAAAATTTCTATAGGTGACGATCCCGTCGTTAGATGAGGCAATTCATTTAATATCTTTTCGAATTCAGGCATTAGTTTGGCCCACCGAGTATGTTTATATGCACAATAAGTTCTACATAATCGTCCTAATACTTTAATGACTCTTTCTACTAAATTACTTTGAGGATGATATTTCGAAATGAAGATATGTTTGATTCCATATTGTTTTATCATATCTTAAAACTTTTGACTGATAAAAGCACTACCGTTGTCAGACATAAGTCGTTTATGAATGCCCCAGTTAACAAAGTAATTTCGAGTAAGACAGCGTATAACGCTTGCTGTATTCGCTCGTTTCAAAGTATATAGTTTCACATGTTTGGACCAACATTCCATTACAACAAACACATAAGTAAATCCTCCTGAACTACGAGGCAGAGGGCCGAAAAAATCTAATGACAGTAGATCCCACAGACCACGAGGACTTACAGCATATTATTTATAACGCTTAGATTTGTTATTAACTTTAACCTTTTGACAGGTTTCACAAGTCCTAATAATATTTCTCACAATATGGGACACATTTTTGAAATAATAATACTTCATTAGATGTTTAATACATTTATGAATTCCAGAATGCCCGTAACCTCCATAAATATAAGTAATTAATTCGTACACAACAGTTTTCGGAATGCAGATTTTCCATCTCTGGTGTTCCCTCTGTGCTTTCCAATACAACAAGTCGTTGAAATATAACCACATATCCCGGGTGTTAACTGTTTCAAATGGCTCTGAGCACTATAGGACTTAACATCTGTGGTCATCAGTCCCCTAGAACTTAGAACTACTTAAACCTATCTAACCTAAGGACATCACACACATCCATGCCGGAGGCAGGATTTGAACCTGCGACCGCAGCAGTCGCGCGGTTCCGGACTGAGCGCCTAGAACCGCTCGGCCACCGTAATCGGCTGTTAACGGTTTCGTCCCCATTATTAAGGTTTTGTGTAAGTTCCCTATATTGATCGTCATTTCTTTGATTGCATCTAATAGCAGTTACTATCCGTTTAACCTTACGTTGTTCTCCTGAGTTAAAAGGAAATAATCATGGTAATTTGTTCCTGGTTCTTCCGCAATGTTAATATTCTCCATTCCTACTGGAAGTCTCGACAAAGCATCCGAAACTTCATTTTGAGATCCTTTTATATACCTAATTTCGTACTGACATTCTTGCAAGCATAACACCCAACGTAGTAATCTACGGTGAAGTAACCGACAATTGTTCAAAAAGGTTAAAGCCTGATGATCAGTATATACAATTGTTTTTCTTACAATTAATAATCCTCTAAATCTTTGAAAGCCCCATACCACTGCGAGAGCTTCCTTCTCGGTTACAAAATAAATACTTTCATGTTTATTTAAAGTTCTACTAGCGAATTCAATAGGCTGATATAATCCCTTTTCATTGGTCAGATCACCTTGGAATATTACGCAAGACACACCATAATAAGAGGCATCCGTACACATACAAAAGTCCTGATTGAAATCTGGATGGTATAACATTTTAGCTTCTGTTAACGCTTCTTTTTATCATATCAAAAACTTTTTTCTTCCTCTTTTCTCCAGAGCCATACTGATTTCCCTTTTAATAAATCCAGTAATTTAGGATTAACAATATCCTGCCCTGCAAGAAATCTTCTCAGAAATCCTGCCATTTCTAAGAATGATTTCAGTTGTTTCCGATTTCTAGGACTCGGGCATCGAGCAATAGCTTCAATACGTGCTGGGTCTGGCCTAATACCTTTACTGTCGACTATATGCCCCAAAAATCTCACTTCCTCCTTTCCGAAGTAAGACTTAGATAACTAAGCGGTTAAACAATTATCGTAATATCTTTACGTGTTCTTCCCACGTTTTAGTGGCTACCAAAATATCATCTACATATAAAATAATCTTTTGTAATAATTGCTGACCCAAAGCAGAATCTAGTGCCCTAATGAAAGTTGACACTGATATATTAAGTCCAAAACGTAAAACTTGGAACTGATGTGATCTGCCTTCAAAAAGAAAAGTCGTATATTGCCGTGAATCTGGGTGTAATATTACTTGATGGTAGCCAGCAGTTAAATCCACTGTACCCACATAACGAGAACCAGGAATCTTAAGAAGTACCTCCTCCATAGGAATAGGTCTGTCTCTTTCCATCTCTATAATTTTGTTTAATTCACGAGCATCCAGAACCAGTCGTACCCTACCAGTAGCTTTCTTAACTACTCACAAAAGACTGTTAAAAGCAATACATGATCGTTCGATAATGTTTTGTTCTAGCATCTTACTTACTTCTCTACTAGCCGGTTCTTTGAATTGTTCTGGAATAGGATAAGGTTTCTTAAAGAATGGTTTTTGATCTTTAATCTTAAGTTTACAAACGTAATCCTTGATTCTCCCGGTTCATCTGAGAAGACGGCTCTAAACTCTAACAATAAAGATTCCAACTCTTCCTTTTCTTGTTCGGATAGACAATTCGTAGAATAACATTTTTCTTTCACTTCGGTTTCGATACTATTACTAGCCTCACATTGGTATACTCCATATTCAAGATCACTAGAATCTATTAATAGGTTCATGGTCTGTGGGAACTTAATCTGTAAAGATTCGTAGCAATTTTCAGGTACTTGATTATTAGAAAACCTCACTTTAAAAGCACATGCCTCCTTATGGATGGTTAAGGAAGAGTCTTTAAAATCTAATATAGCTTTATATTTACACAGCCAATCTATACCTAAAATTATGGCCACATTTAAGTTTGCTACGACCAGTACAGAGTGAGATATTAATTGTTTAGAAATTTCAAAAGTTAAATAAATTTCCTCAGTAATATTTTGACGTATTTTACCAGTAACTCCCATAATTTTCACCCCAGTTACAGGTAAGGTTGGGAAATTCCAATATTCCTTTTAAGTTGAAATAATTCTTTAGATAAAATACTTACTTCGCTACCCGAATCGATTATAATATTTACTTCGGTATCTTTAATATAACCTTTAATAACGGGTTTATAAGTTATATTCTCCCTTATCTGATTGTCTTCCTGAAGTAAATCTTGTTGCCAATCACCTTCCTTTTGGCAGCTTAATGATAAATTGCAATTGGGTCTTGTATAATTTTGAGTAACAGTTCCCTTTAGTCGACCTGTACTAAAGGACTTTACTGGTTTTCAGAACTTTCGATGATAACGTCACCTACAACTTGACCTTCATTAATTACTTGAGGATGATTTATCTCATTATCGTTATTGTGTAATTTCGCATTTTAGAGTTATTACCCCGATTTTGTTGGCTCTCTTTATCTTTAGATTGACGTTTTATATAACAAACCCGCCTATGATTGTTGTTGTTAAATTTTCGTGGTTCTGAATTATTATTATTTCGAGAATTGTCATTTCTACCAAATCTAAATTTCTCGTTTTCCCGTTGTCTATTAAGTATATCTAACTGTTCTAAATTTCCTAATAATTCGCAAGGTTGTGACCATTCCCTTTCTATCATTGTTTCCTTAACATAATACGGTAACCTACTAATTAGGACTCGTATTAGATGACTTTCAATAATTGCTACTTCAATTAATGTAGCACGGTATAAATGCCATTCGAAATAATTCCTATAATCTCCCCACCGTTTAGAATAAGGAGGAGGGTCTAACAACTCTAAAGTTAAGTGTTGTTGTTTTCCTTTTGACCAATAATTTTGTTTAAACTGCTTAACCAAATCATCCCAGTCCCTAAATTCAGTTCTGTGCAGTACTGCCCATTCCGCAGCTTCTGCTTCTAAATGTCCTATTAGAAATTGAATCCGTTTTTCATTACTCCATTTAGGAGAAAATTAACAGTTCTGTTTGCATAGAAAATTCATCTCGTAACTTATCGTTATTTTTCCCTAATTCATTTACAACTAAGACATTTAAATTATCTAGTCTCTTGGTTAAGTCAGTAATATCATTTCGCATGCGAGCTTTTTCCTCACGCGATTCCTGGATATGTTCTTCTAACCTTTACAATTATCAGCAATCTTATTACTAAGTCCTACTAGTTTTTCCTGCGTTTCAACTTTAGAAGCCTCTATTTTATCACTTAATTCTCGACTGGTTTCATTAAGATGTTCCTGTAACCTGTCTGTAGATTTTGTTAGCTCACTTAATTCTCGACTGGTTTCATTAAGACGTTCCTCTAACCTGTCTGTAGATTTTGTTAACTCCCCTTTAAGTTTCTCTTTTAATCTAGCCGTAGATTCTTCGTTAGATTGTTTTAATTTAGCGATCGCGCTTAAAAGGGATCTCATGCTCCTGTCGGACACAGATTGCTCTTCGTCTGACATTTCACATCCCAACATTATTTTTATATTAACTATTTACACACGCAGACTTGTAATCAACAATCCTATTAAAAGCACATTCCCTATGTACAACACTCCACTTCCAACTTAAAACAGACTCACCGGACACCAATATTGCAGTTTGTAGTTCTCGGTGATCAGTGTGCTGCTATGGGCAGCAGAAGTAACAGCCGTCATGGCAGCCGCTGAGATACTGCGACTCCGCTTCCGCAACCGGCAGGACGCTGGGTCAAACACCGGAGACGTCACTGGCTGCAACCACGCCCGGCCGCACCGTAGACAGGCGAAGCCCTCAGCAACAACTCTAATACCAGCCGGAGGACCGCCCCCCCCCCCCCCACCCAGCTTTCGTACTGGGCCTGTTAGTTTAGGGAGGAAAAGGTTGTCGGGGTTTGCAGCGTTCAGCTGCTGCCCAACAGGTGCGCCTTCTCGTGGAATAACTACGTGACCGTACTGCTTGGCTGCGCTCCGTCAGATGCCCACACCCGCGAAGTCGCCGCTGGCTGATGAAGGCTCCACGAAGACTCGCGTTGACTTCCGAAGGACACTTGATGTTTTAATTCTTTCGTACCTGTGTGAATTTGTTGCACACAAGTCCTGTTTATAAGGTCGCCACGGTGAAGTGTAACGACGTAAGTTTTGTATAAATGATTTTCTTTTGACATATGACCATGTGCAGATTTCGTCACCAACGTCAGTTACAAAACACTTCCAAATTATTTAAACTCTTTTTAAAGTTGTCGCTGAATGGTTCTACAACGAAACTGTAATTAAAATATCATCATTTGAGTCGTATGTGCAGAATTACGTCACTCAGTCCAATTGGTTTCCGCAAACTTTCTTCAGTTTAGATGTCGTTTGTTTCTTCTCAGAAATTGTATTAATGCAAGTTATCTGCTTTAATAAATATTAAAACCACATTGAATAAACTTTCAAGACTCAAACTCGCGACGAACGTTGTCAGAAATTAATAATCTTGCCAAATAAATTAGTAATACTTCTTCCTTAACACAATTCTTCATAAATAAATTCTCGGAATACTTTTGTAGTATACACTAGTTTATTATCTTCCTATACACTACATATACACGTGAACCTGAGCCTTGTCAAGATAGGACTGAACATTTACAACATTATTAAACTTTCTATGACGTCATTGTTGTAGAAACATTACAAATTCTTATTTCTTCAGTTTTTAGAAGCATGACGCAACAACTCGGTCTCAGGATCGTCTGTTGCTCTTTGGCTGTCGACCCGCGACATATAGCGGCCAGCAATTTTCTCTCTGGTCCCGGCAGTGAAGATGCTGTCTGCGCTCGTTGCGCCGCCCTCTCCGTACATGAAACATAAAAATAAATACAAAACTTTAGATAATTCACAACCTTTACAAATATTACAAAATACATAAACAAAACACTAAATTAAACTTATATTGACCTGCAAACTGGGCTGACACTGGAGGATGGGTGACGCTCAAATTTCGCGTCCCACTACAAAAGGCTGCAAGTTTTGTATCATCGCGAAGTATGGGAGAAAGTGTCACAGAAATGGTACAGGATTTGGGCTGGAAATCATGAAAAGAAAGGCTTTTTTCCTTGCCACGGAATCTTCTCACGAAATTCCTATCACCAACTTTGTCTTCCGAATGCGAAAATATTTTGTTGAGACCGACCAACATAGGGAGTAACTATCACCACGAGAAAATAAGGGAAATCAGAGCTCGTACGGAAAGAAATAGGTGTTCATTCTTTACACGCGCTATACGAGACTGGAATACTAGATAATTGTGAAGGTGTGTACATGTAGATGAAAAGTCTCTGAATGCGACTGTGGTGAACAAAGCACTCCAGGAAATACTATCTGAGGATGTTCAGCCTATACCGATGCTGCTCATACTGACAGGCAGCAACTGAATCGGCTCGGAAGACAGGATGTCGAGGAGATACTGCGCTCTGAGGCAGGATGTTTGATCGTGGACAATAATGTCCATGCCGTCTCGAGAAAGGCTTGAGTTGCGCATTAGCTCGTGAATCAACAGCCCCTATGACCCTGCGGGAGATTATGCAGCGATGACATCTGAGATTAAGAGGTGCGGCAGACCAGCAGCCCATGGGTGTAGTAGTATCAGCTCGACAGAGGAAGCGCAGCTGTGTGCCGTATATCACCAGTTACGGAACTACAGTTGGGTTAGCGTAAGTCGATTCCTGACGGTTATGATCGGGCTGGATGCGGCAGTTTCGGGCAGCTACCTCAGCTAGTGACGTAACGCGATTTTGCGAACGTATTGACGACAATGCCTTACTGTTGTCAAACGACTACTGTTTTCGCCTACTGCTTCGCAGTTGAAAGGTCGTAAGAGCGTTACGAGCTGTCAGGAAACTTCTTGCGGCGTCTCGACTTTAGAGCCATGACGCCTCGGCGCACTCTTCACCGGCGCCACTTATCGGCCACGATCACAGTGGCCTTCACCTGGATCTACTTCCGTGCTTCAGCAGTAGGGAGTCACATATACACGAGCCAGTTGCTCGGCCACCATTGACCAGACGTTTTCAATTGGTGAGAGATCTGGAGAATGTGCTAATCAGGGCAGCAGTCGAACATTTTCTGTATCCAGAAAGGCCCGTACAGGACCTGCAACACGCAGTCGTGCATTATCCTGCTGAAATGTAGGGTTTCGCAGGGACCAAATGAAGGGTAGAACCACGGGTCGTAACACATCTGAAATGTAACGTCCACTGTTCAAATTGCCGTCAATGAGAACAAGCGGTGATCGAGACGTGTAACCAATGGCACCCATACCATCACGCTGGGTGATACGCCAGTATGGCAATGATGAATACACGCTTCCAATGTGCGTTCACCGCGATGTTGCCAGAGAAGGATGCGACCATCATGAGCTGTAAACAGAACGTGGATTCATCCGAAAAAATGATGTTTTGCCATTCGTACACCCAGGTTCGTCGTTTAGTACACCAGCGCAGGCGCTCCTGTCTGTGATGCAGCGTCAAGGGTAACCGCTGCCATGGTCTCCGAGCCGATAGTCCATGCTGCTGCAAACGTCGTCGAACTGTTCGTGCATATGGTTGTTGTCTTGCAGACGTCGCCATTTGTTGACTCAGGGATCGAGACGTGGCTGCACGATCCGTTACAGCCATGCGGATAAGATGCCTGTCACCTCGACTGCTAGTGATACGAGGCCGTTGGGATCTAGCACGGCGTTCCGTATTACCCTCCCGAACCCACCGATTCCATATTCTGCTAAAAGTCATTGGATCTCGACTAACGCGAGCAGCAATGTCGCGATACGATAAACCGCAATCGCGATAGGCTACAACCCGACCTTTGTCAAAGTCGGAAACGTGATGGTACGCATTTCTCCTCCTTACACGAGGCAACACAACATCCCTTTCACCAGGCAACGCAGGTCAACTGCTGTTAGTGTATGAGAAATCGGTTGGAAACTTTCCTCATGTCAGCACGTTGTAGGTGTCGCCACCGGCGCCAACCTTGTGTGAATGCTCTGAAAAGCTAATCATTTGCGTATCACAGCATCTTCTTCCTGTAGGTTAAATTTAGCGTCTGTAGCACGTCATCTTCGTGGTGTAGCAATTTTAATGGGCAGTAGTGTATTTTGAAGTTACGTCATAATTTTAAACGTTCGTTGTTAGTCTTGGTCTCTTGCGTGGAAGGAGCGGGTACTTTATAATTACAGGCTGCTACGGTGGAGTGAATATGGATCTGCCGTTAGCTATTGCTTCTTGATTGTTATGACTGGTGGTCAGCGACGAATGAGGCATGGACTTCTGTTTTCCTCTTGCTGGACGGAGGCCGCGCGGCAGCAGTTACTCGCCGGTAGCTCTCGCGGCGCGTGTTGTTGGTACGGCCGGTTGCAAAGTCTGGAAGCAAGGATGGGACAAGCTTGTACGCTCCTTCTATGTTGATGTTGTGAGGGTGTTTTATTATGTCTCTGGCTTCTCTGCTCATGTTCCTCGTCAAATCTGGCTTCTTGCAGCATGGCCAGTACACAGGTATTAATAAATTTGATGTCCTTGCAGCAGTCTTGCTGGTGTTCGCTCACAGCAGATTTGTTTTGTGGCCCTGGACGAAAGCAGAACTCATGGTTCCGCATGCGCATTGCTTTTGGCCTGCCGGTCTCACCCTTGTTTACTTCTCCATACTGATATTCCGCCTTGTACACAACTGCAGAATGGAAAGCATCCCGTTGTAACATCCACGAGATAAATTTTAGCTACAGTGCGACGAGAGGAAATTATGCCTCTAACAGTTATAAACATTATCTATCCGACATATGAAAAAACAGTGAAAGAAATATTAATTATTTATATAATATTTTATGATGTAATCGGACATATCGATGTGTATAGAAAGACAATGATAATTGTAAATTCCTTTTATGATCTGCGTTTGTCTTCCTTTGTTTTTACCTTTTGTTGGTTGGCTTTTGTAGGTTGCGGACGCAAGACGTATAACAAACTGAGGTCTGTTAAGAACCTGTAATTTTTTGTTAATTATTACTTGAGGGTAGAGTTCTTTATTATTAGAAATATGAGTGAATAATTATTTGTTACGCTGATTCCGCTCTCAAAAAGCATTAACTGTGTTAATTAGGCCGGCCGAAGTGGCGGTGCGCTTAAAGGCGCTGCAGTCTGGAACCGCAAGAGCGCTACGGTCGCAGGTTCGAATCCTGCCTCGGGCATGGATGTTTGTGATGTCCTTAGGTTACTTAGGTTTAACTAGTTCTAAGTTCTAGGGGACTAACGACCTCAGCAGTTGAGTCCCATAGTGCTCAGAGCCATTTGAACCATTTTTTTTGTTAATTATTTCTTTCCGCTGCAAGGAGCGAGGTCATTGATGATAGCGATTTGTATCGCGTTTTTATCTGTGTTTCTTAGGAAAAAATCAAAGGTTTGCTTGATGAAAATTGGTCTAAATAGTGCACAATATGAAAGTAAAGTTTAAAAAGCATTTCAAATACTTATCCTGTTAACAAGACAATTTCCTCTAACAACAGAAAGTCTCTATCAATTGTCAGCCGCCATCTTAACCATTATCTCAGCGGCAAAATCTAATTACGCAACTCTGCAGACATAAATGCTGAAGGTAATAAAAATGTCTGAAAATATATGTACACCGGTGGTCCCGAACTCATTTTAATGAAAATAGTTCAAATCAGATTGGTTCTTTAAAAACAGTGCTCATAGTACGATCCATATAACAATCTTTTTCTTGCTGATGTATGGAGCTGAAATTAATTACGCACGAGTTGCAAAATATATTGTTTCAGCTAACATACGTCAGTGTTGTGCGCGGCTGATATTCGTTGGTTTTAATGATCATTTTGCTGAAGATAACTGTTTCCATTATAATCAATATTTGTATAGAATCTGTTGTATGAACTGTGATTTAGTGACACACTGACACACAGCTTACAGACAACACTTCAACACAACGTTAACTTGGATTTTTTTAGCAACTTGACCAAATCTTTAGCCGAGAAAACATTATTTAGTAACTACTCAATGTAATGAAATAAGATCATCATTTTCATCTACAAATTAGCTAAATACCAAACTACTGAATAACGCAGCGAACGCCACACCGTCTTGCCGTTGGCAGAGCCTTGCATATCCCGGATCTTGCGGCTGGACACTACACCGAGGAAGGTGCTTAGTGCTTACCCCGCTGGTCAGTGACGTCTTTTAATATCCAGTAGCAACGCGCAAATGGGAGTCAGTTATTACATATAGTGCATATTAGTCACAGATATGAGGAAACAGCGTGTCAAAAATATATATAAATACCTATATTTATGTACCGGGTGATCAAAAAGTCAGTATAAATTTGAAAACGTAATAAACCACGGAATAATGTATATACAGATATAAAAATTGACACACATGCTTGGAATGACATGGGGTTTTACTAGAACCAAAAAAATACAAATTTCACAATATGTCCGGCAGATGTCGCTGGACAGCAAAACGTCAGTGACTGCTACCGTGACGGGTGAGAGGTACGCGGATATGTGGATATGTTACGGAATCGCATCATCCCCAGCCTGGCTGATAAACTCTTGCTGGAACGTACGATGTTTATGCAGGATGGCGCTCCACCCCATATTGCTAGACGCATGAAAGATCTCTTGCGCGCGTCGTTTGTTGATGATAGTGTGCTCAGCCGCCACCTTTGTCATGCTTGGCCTCCCAGGTCCCCAGACCTTAGTCAGTGCAATTATTGGCTTTCGGTTTACCTGCAGTCGCAAGTGTATCGCGATCGACCGACGTCTCTAGGGATGCCGAATTACAACATCCGACGCCAATACCTCACCATAACTCCGGACATGCTTCACAGTGCTGATCACAACATTATTCCTCGACTACAGCTATTGTTGAGGAATTATGGTGGACATATTGAGCATTTCCTGTAAAGAACATCATCTTTGCTTTGTCTTACTTTGTTATACTAATTATTGCTATTCTGATCAGATGAAGCGCCATCTGTCGGACATTTTTTGAACTTTTGTATTTTTTCGGTTCTAATAAAACACCGTGTCATTCCAAGCATGTGTGTCAATTTGTACCTCTCTATCTACATTATTCCGTGGTTTATTCAGTTTTCAAATTTATACCTACTGTTTGATCACCCAGTACTTGCTACACTGATATCTGTTACCTATCATTTAAATACTGGCTGTATTCATCATTACACAGATTATCAATATCAACAGCTATTTTTTTCTTATACATTGGAAACTAATGAAGAAACCACGTTCTTGCCGGCCTCGGTGGTCTAGCGGTTCTAGGCGCTCAGTCCGGAACCGCGCGACTGCTACGGTCGCAGGTTCGAATCCTGCCTCGGGCATCGATGTGTGTGATGTCCTTAGGTTAGTTAGGTTTAAGTAGTTCTAAGTTCTAGGGGACTGATGACCACAGATGTTAAGTCCCATAGTGCTCAGAGCCATTTGAACCAGTTTTTGAACCACCACGTTTTTATATCCTACACAATACTATTTTCCATCAGTAGAACTATTCCTACTAGTAACAAAACACCTGCTTCCAGATCTATATACATTATGCTATTTTCCATGACCAGAGCTATTCCTACTAGTAACAAAACAACACTAACTGCCAGATCTATGATTTTCTATGACTGTTGATAAGGGAGTACGGGTTGTTTTGTTACTGGTAGGAATAGTTCTGGCCATAGAAAATAGTACTGTATACGATATAATAACGCGCAATTCTTCATTGGATTCCGATGTATAAGAAAAAAATTTGCGGTTGGTGTAGATAATCTGTATAATAGTGAATACAGCCTGCATTGAAATGATAGGTAACAGACTTCAATGCAGTACGTAAATAAATATAAATATTTATATTTTTTTAAACATGCGCCATCCTTCGAAGAATTTATATGTTCATCAGTTGTGTTCTTTGGGAACCTCTGACGAAATTTATTTGGATATCAAATCAAATATCTTTATTTTTTTCTACATAAAATACAATATTTTAAGTATACAGAAACTTAATTCCATATTCTCTATTTTATTACATTTTTGAAAAGTATTTTCTATCGATTTGCCTTCAACTGGACGTCTTACAGTCTACAACGTTCATTCATTTTCGTTCTAGTGCGGCAACCTTGAGACCATGACACACTGGGTCCCGTGCATTTCGTGATAGTTAAGTGCAAGAGTATTTTTATGAATCTATGAATCTTTAATTGTAAACTACGTTCCACTAACAAATCTGGGCTAAATGTAATCCTGTCTAAATACACAGGACTGTGGACACCCGACACCATCAGTCCTGCAAAACAAACTCGTCACTTAAAGGCTTCAATCCATTAACAGAATTTCTTAAGATGCAGATATTTGTCTGAGAATTGAAAAAGCAAGTGTCCAGGTAGCAGGAAAGCAACCGCTTCGGTTGCAGTTAAAGTTAAGCTCGTTCTTCTGTAGATTGTGTAGCTCTTACAGTATTGCTGCTTGGAATAATACTGAACGGAACCCGTGACCGCGCGAGAAGAAATATGGCACCAGATTCTTTTTTCTATTGAGTCAACAGTCTTCTGACTGGTTTGATGCGGCCCCGCCACGAATTCCTTTCCGGTTTCGACCTCTTCAACTCAGAGTAACACTTGCAACCTACTTCCTCAATTATTTGCTGAATGTATTCCAATTTCTGTCTTCCTCTGCAATTTTTGCCATCTACTGCTCTCTCTGCTGCATGTCTTAACAGATGTCTTATCATTCTGTCACTTCTCCTTGTCACTGTTTCCCACACATTCCTTTACTCCCTGTTCTGCACGGAACTTCCTCATTCCTTACCTTATTAGTCCACCTAACTTTAAAAATTCTTATCTAGCACCATCTCTCAAATACTTAAATTCTCTTCTCTTTCTGTTTTCCCACAGTCCACGTTTCACTACCATACAATGCTATGCTCCCAACATCCATTCCCTGATATTTCTTCCTCCCATTAACGCCTATGTTTGATACTAGGAGACTTCTCTTGGCTAGGAATGAATTCTTTTACAGTGCTAGTGTGCTTCCGATGTCCTCCTTGCTCCGTCCGTCATTGGTTATTTTGCTGCCTAGGTAGCAGAATTCCGTAACTTCATTTACTACGTGACTAACAATCCTGATGTTAAGTTTCTCTCTGTTTTCATTTCTGCCACTTCTCGTTACTTTCGTCTTTCTTCGGTTAACCCTCAATAAATATTCTGTACTTATTGGACTGCTCATTTCATTCAGCAGATCATATAATTCTTGAATGAGATTTTCACTCTGCAGCGGAGTGTGCGCTGATATGAAACTTCCTGGCAGATTAAAACTGTGTGCCCGACCGAGACTCGAACTCGGGACCTTTGCCTTTCGCGGGCAAGTGCTCTGGAAGGTAGGAGACGAGGTACTGGCAGAAGTAAAGCTGTGAGTACCGGACGTGAGTCGTGCTTCGGTAGCTCAGTTGGTTCGTAGTCTGCCTTCGGCAGTGACAGTGCGGACCGTGTTGCCTGCCGGCCGCGCTGTGGTGCGCGCGCCTGTTTGTTTACGCCGAACAGCTTACCGTGTGCGGTGTTGTGAGTCTAGAACGAGATGACACACTCGTACAGAAAAACGACTTTGAAGTTCAGTTTTGCAAACGACTGTACGCGACCAAAGGCACACGAGATTGAACGTTTCTTCAGAGAAGAGGTAAAAATCGATCCACAGGGAACCGTGGGAATCAATTTATCGCTCGTTTCAAGCGTCGTCTATGTCAAGCTTGTTGACGAGGCTGCTTGCGAAAGACTTCTACAACGATCACCGAACGGGTATCGTTTCTGTCATGCCGACGGGAATGTTGGTGCGGTTACAGTCGATCACGCGAGAGTGGGGATCTGCACTATACGAGTCTTAGAACTTCCGTTTGAGGTACCGTCTGAACTTGTTACCGACGCCTTTCGACCATACGGTACAGTTCTATCCCATGTGGCCGAAAAATGGACGAGTTTTACCACGTACCCCGTTTTTAATGGGGTGAGACAAATACGGATAGAACTGCGCAAGCACGTCCCCTCTTATTTGTACATAGGAGGTTGTCGAGCGATTATAATCTATGATGGGCAACCTCGCACTTGCTCGGGGTGCGGGAAAGAAGGTCACGTCCGCTCGGAGTGCCTCCAGCGACGTTTAGTGCAAACTCCACGGGATGACGTTCAGGCGCCACAACAGACGACTGTCTTACCGTTGACCTTTGTGGAATCCCTGAGAGGCGACGTGTGGGAGATTTCCGATGGGCACCAGCAGCTGCCCCCTATAGAGAACATGGACACTAACGGACTGGAACTCCGACCACCGGTTCCACCACAGCAGACACAGGACACCACACAAGAGATGCAGCTGAAGGCCGCTCCAGGCTCATCCGTGGTGGCTGCCAGTGCTTCCACCGAGAGCGTGATAGGCCAGGCCCAAGACGGAGGATACGCAACCCAAACAGCCGATTCGGAAGCAAGGCAACGGAAACAGCGTTCGCCGAAGAGAAGAAAGAAGCGTCGACTGACTTCTGCTGACGATAGCCATAGTCCCGAGGGGACAGTGGACGACAACGACAGTATCGACCTGAGACCAGTGGATTCAACAGATACCGAGATGACGATGCAGGAACTACACAGCGACGATAACTTGAACTCTCCTTCTGGTGACCGGACGGCGGAAGTGGAGATGACAACTGTCCCACATCAGAGGTATGACAACGTTACCTCCCATCCTTCGACCAGTTCCGGAAATATGCTGGGGGACTGGGCGCAAGAAATGGACCAACAGGAACAGGATGAAAATACGAACGCGACGATTGAGGATAGTCCTGGCCAGAGGCCGGGAGGGGTCGGGAAATGTTGACCAACTTAGTGTGTTGAGGAGCGCCGGGGGTGCAGATAGACGCTTAATGACACCGCCCTACAACTGATGAACACAAGCCAGGCATACCGCATTGCCACGATAAACATTAATGGCATACGGACACCGCTTAAAATTCAAATGCTGAAAGATATGTTACGCGCTGCGGACGTGGATATTGTACTCCTACAAGAAGTGCGTTTCACATCGCCGCCAGAGTTCTACGGTTACGAGGCACATTATTCAATGCACGATGAAAGTGGATGCGGTGTGGCGATTCTCACCAGGGAAGGAATAGGAGTGGAGGACGTCATGTCTCTCCCTTCGGCACGTCGCATAGCGATCACTGTCGACGGCGTTCGTTTCATCAATTTATACGCACCATCTGGCTCCACAAAACGAAGAGAAAGGGCGACTTTTTACACCGAAGAGATAGCACCATTGTTCGCTGGACGCTTTGATAACTACATAGTGGGCGGCGACTTTAATTGTGTCGTCGACAAAAAGGACCAAGTACCTCATTACGTGCCATGCATGGAACTGCGTGCGTTGATTACCGAAATGGCGCTTCTGGATACCTGGGAACTGCAGCATGGTGACAGACCGTGTTATACGTTTGTCACGGGACACTCGGCGAGTAGACTTGATAGAGTGTATGTGACACGAGCTCTACGGACGACGATACTGGATGCCGAAATCTGGCCAGCGGCTTTTACGGGTCATATGGCGTACGTCTGTACGATTTCACTAACGCGTCAGACGATATGGCGGAGTAAGGGTCACTGGAAAATGAATTGTGCACTTTTACGCGACACTGAATGTCACCGGTCGATAGAGGCGGCCTGGGAGACCTGCGTTCGCCGCCAACGAGCATACACCTCGGTTCTCCAGTGGTGGGTTAAATGCGCAAAACCAATGTTACGGAGAACATTGATACGATACGGGCAGGACAAATCGCAGTGGAACCGCACGACGGCTGATTTTTAATTTACAGCCCTGAGGAAGCTGATGACCCAACAACCATCGCCGGAAAGGCATATGGCCATGCGCAGGATAAAAGCCAAGTTATTACAGCTGACGAGACTAAGAATGGAAGGTATAATGATCCGGGCGAGATTGGCGGACACAGTTGCTGCCGAAATCCCTTCCATGCACCACGTGGTACGTGAACGCCAACGACGACGCAGGACATTGATCAGGGAACTAATCTCTGAAACTGGCGAGCAAGTTGTGCACCAGCGTGATATTGCGCATGTGTTTACCGATTATTTCCGCCAGTTATATGGACCTGTACATGTGAACCACGAGACACTACATGATGTCATCTCGGAAATGCCAGATAGAGGACCACCACTGGATGCAGAGACTTTCATCACAGCGATAACAGAGGACGAGCTGACAGACGCAATTGCCAGGGGGGCTCCGAACAAGTCCCCAGGACAGGACGGCTTCCCAATTGAATTTTACCGCCCCTTTGCATACCTCATGGGACGAACCTGGATTCAGATGTACAACGAACTCCTGTTACCGCAGACTGAGATACCTGCCGAATTCACGGAGGGTATCATCATCCCAATACCCAAACCACGCGGTGGCGGAAATCCAGGGGATTATAGACCACTCACTCTCTTGAACTGCGACTATAAGATTTTCGCGCGCATCCTTTGGGCTCGCCTGCGGTCTTCACTATCTGATAGACTTCTCATAGATCAAACTTGCCTCGACGGTAAGAGTAACGTACATACGGCGCTCGGTGACTACCGAGATATCATCGCATTAGTAGCGGCATGCCGAGTGCGTGGGGCACTCGTCGCTATTGACTTCGATCATGCATTCGACAGAGGGGATCATACCTTTTTGCATGCGGTGATGGGCAGATTGGGAATCCCACAGGCCTTCATCCTAGCGATCATGCGACTGTTACACGGCGTACGATCAAAGGTCTCGGTGAATGGACGGGGCACTGACTACATTGTTATTTCAAGGTCAGTTCGTCAAGGTTGCCCACTTTCGATATTTTTGTATGCAATGGCTTTGGAACCCTGTCTATATGGTCTCCGAAGACGGTTGGAGAGAGTGCCGTTGCCACAACTGACCTTTCATGGCCGCGCTTATGCTGACGATGTGATGCTGGTGGCACGGACAGGCGAAGAAGTACGTACGGCGTTGGGATGGATACAGCGATACGGGATAGCGGCAGGAAGCGTGCTTAACCTACAAAAATCACGCTGCATGAATGTCGGTCGAGGATTACAACCGGGGGAGGAAGGCCCACTCCTCTTAGTTAAGACCATAAAATGCCTAGATATTACGTTCCACACGGATGTGCAGCTGACAGCAGCGGATAACTACCGACGCATATTGAAGCTGATGCGGACTATGGTGCTGTTACAGAAATTAAGAGCGTTGGACATGATTCAGAGGGTGACTTATGTTAACGTATACCTAGCACCGAGACTCACTCATGTAGCGCATGTCCTACCTTTAACGCGCACAATGGCATCACGGATACAAGCAACTTTCGGAACCTACGTGAGTGTGGGACACCTGTTTAAGATCCGATACACAACGCTTACGCTACCACCTGGAGAGGGTGGACTTGGTCTAGTGAACGTATATGAAAAGGCACGGGCGTTATTCCTCAGTACGGTTTTCCGACAGTGGCGCGGTCAATTTAGCAATACCTCGGGTGCGTACTAGCGCCCACTTCAATGCTGCCCCCAGTCAATGTGGGCCATATTTCACCGAAGCTGTCACATTTCAAGTCTCTTTTTTTGGAGCTTAGCTATGTCAGAGATTCCTTCCCAACAACACGACCACCGACGACGCGAGACGTATACCAACTCTTACTGCGCCGGTGCCCCAAGAATACCCTGGAAAAGAAGTACCCAGACAAGAACTGGCGACAGATATGGCGCGTTATACGGAACGTTTACCTCCCAACGTCGGTACGCTCAACATGGTATGTGGTGATAAATAGGAAGTTCGCAACGAATCAACGGCGACACGCGATTCATTTGGCAGACACTCCACTATGTTTAGGCTGCGCAACAGTGGACATGGTTGAACATAGTTTAGCATGTAGTGGGACAGCTCCAGTGTGGCACTTGCCACAACAGATATTGGCGTTTCTGTTACGCTCCGCCCCTCATGGACACACGAAGCTGCAACAGCTTAAGAAATATAGGCAAGATTTCGCTAATTACTTGCGACTTACATTTACCGACCCGCCGGCCAGATGGGGTGTGACAGGTGAGAGATGAGATAGACGAAGAAGCCGAGATAGACATCGATCACACTTACGGACCCTTAGTTAATTTCGAGAAGACGACCTAGTCTTACACCAACGTCTGGAGAACGAGTCGATAGATGGCTCTCTTGCTCTATCGAACGTCGGGTCGTGAGCAAGTGTCGCCCCCGACACGAATTTCATTTCATTGCTACAGGAGCATGTTTCTTTTGTGTTTGTACTATCCGCAAGGTCTTCATGTCTATTATTTGGGCATTTTCAGTTAATTACTTAATTTTCTAATTAGCCACTATTTGTCAACATATGGAATTTGTAGACACTATTTATGCGATAGTACAACAAAATGTATGTCAGCAAAGGCGGTAAGCCTGACATTGGATACAAAAAAAGAAAAAAAGATGGATAGAGTGTCTGCCATGTAACCAGGAGACCCCGGGTTCAGGGCCCGGTAAAAAAAAAGTTGGTAGAGCACTTGCTTGCGAAAGTGAGAGGTGCCGAGTTCGAGTCTCGGTCCGGCACACAGTTTAAATCTGCCAGGAAGTTTCTTATGTTTCATATTAGAATGCGCTTTCCGCAAGTGTTGGTCTGCTTTTTGTATCCTCCTTGCTACCCCCACAAAAAAAAGTTGGTTAGAGCACTTGCCCGCGGAAGGCAAAGGTCCCAAGTTCGAGTCTCGGTCGGGCACACAGTTTTAATCTGCCAGGAAGTTTCATTTAATTCTTCTTCACTTTCACTCAGAGTAGCAATTCCATCAGCGAGTCGTATCATTGATATCATTTCACCTTGACTTTTAATTGCACTCCTGAACCTTTCTTTTATGTCCATCATTGTTTATTCGATGTACTAATTGAATAGTATGGCGAAAGACGACATCCCTATCTTACACCTTTTTAATCTCAGCACTTCGTTCTTGGTCGTTCATTCTTGTCACTCCATCTTCGCTTTTGTACATACAGTACACTACCCGTCTCTCCCTTCAGCTTACATCTATTTTTCTCAGAATTGTGAATATATTGCACCATTTTAAACTGTCGAACCCTTTTTGCAGATCAATAAATTCTATGGACGTTTCTTGATATTTCTTAAGTCTTATTTGCATTATCACCCGCAACGTCAGAATGTCTGTCTGGTGTGTTTTACTTTCATAAAGCCAAACTGATCGTACTCTAACATATCCTCAAATTTCTTTCCCATTTTCCGTATATTATTTTTCTCAGTAACCTGGATGCATGGGCTGTTAAGGTGACTCTGCGATGATTGTCGCACTTGTCAGCTCTTGCAGTGTTCGGAATTGTGTGGATGATATTTTTCCTAGAGTCAAAGGTATGTCGCCAGATTCATACATTCTACACACCAACATGAATAGCCGTTTTCTTGCCTTTTCCCCCTGTGATTTTAGAAAAGGAAATGATGGAATGTTATCTATGCCTTCTTTCTTATTCGATCTTAAATTATTCAAAGCCCTTTTAATTCTGATTCTTATACTGGATTCCCTATCTCTTCTATATAGATTCCTGTTTCCTCTTCCATCACGTCAGTAGACATGCCTCCATCCTCATAGAGGCCGTCAATGTACGTACTTCTTCCACCCATCTGCTCTCTCTCTCTCTCTCTCTCTCTCCTCTGCATTTAACATTGGGATGGATTCCCATTGCATTCTTATTGTTACCAACCTTGTTTACGATATAGACATGTACCGCGCAGAGTTTCAGATGTCAGCAAGGAAGAGGAGGGGCTGCGGGGATGAGGGGAGGGGAGGGGGATCGTCCATGTGTGGCACCATCAAACTTAGCGGGCTGACATAAAGATCGCGCGAAGGTAATTGGCGAAGAAGGCACGGCAGCGTAGTTGGTGCTCGATTTCATTGTCTGTAAGTATTGCCAGAAGTCAAGGCGTGCTTTATCGTCATCATTATATAGCTAACGATCGTCCACCACTTGATCCATAAAATCGCACTATTTGCGGTGGCGGGGAAATATGTATCCTCAGGATGGATAAAAGTCCATGGGGCAATCGAATCCTGCGGAACGCGGAGGTAGGACGGAACGAACTGTCAACCGAGTTTCCAGACGTCACTGGTGACAGCACAAGTCAAGTGGTGGGCATCGTCATCCACGAGGTGGAAAATTTAACAAAGCTGAATGTCTGACAGTCCGATTGCGTGAAGACGTTGATTTGTGGCGAATTTTCCACCTGCGACGTGGTATCATGTTGCACGACCGTTGTAGGGAAGGAAACGCTGGTGGACATGAAGCGTAACCGTGGACCACCGCGTCAAATGGCTCTGAGCACTATGGGACTTAACATCTGAGGTCAACAGTCCCCTAGAACGTAGAGCTACTTAAACACACACATCCATGCCCGAGGCAGGATTCGAACCTGCGACCGTAGCAGTCGCGCACTTCCAGACTGAAGCGCCAAGAGCCGCTCGGCCACAGGGCCGGCACCACCGCGTCGATGGATGTTTGAGTTCGACGTTGTAGCTGGACATCTAAGGACGCAGTGAGGTGTACAAATCTTTGGTTCGAGGAAGACGCGTGCTAGGTTAGTGTGTGTGCACATAACTGAAGTCAACGATGAAATCAGAAATGTGCATCGGAAGGTGTGTTGTATGGCCGACGGCCACTGGCGGCGATATGGTCGCGGGCATTAGAATATCCAGCAAGCTGCGCATAAGGGAGGCGTTCCCATTCCACTGATTGTGCCTGGTGGACAAGTACAAACACGTCGCTCGGATCGCACATTGATAAGACTGGTGGCCTCGCTAGCAGGGGGCGGGTGAGCGTTTCATAACGTACCTTAAAGAGTGTACCGGCCGTAAGACAGTATCCCAACGCGGCCTGGAAGCTGCGGCCAGTATTTGATGGCAGTGTGAGCACCTGGGCGACGTGGAGTATTCAGGACACCGCATGTTGAAATAGGTATTTGACACGATGTAACGAATCGAGTCGGCGGAGCAGATTTTGTCGCACTGCCGTGCGAATAATTTGGAGAGTACGCCGAAAATTTATCACAGCGGAGCGGTGCACGATGGAGATAAAAACGATACCAATGTGCCATAGTATCTGTACGCACGGGAGAGATGCTAAGTCGTCGTGTGAGAGGCCGCGTGCATTGGACAACGTCGAGGATTTAGCCGCGTTCGTGTTACTGTCTGCTGCAGTTACGTACGTTGTTGTCAAACCACGAACCGTTTGTGTTTCATTCTGTGAGTGGACTAAGACGAGAATGTCGTCCGCATACGCACGACACCGAAAAGTGTGCTGTCGCAAAGTGAGAGCAGGAAGGTGGGTCGTCAGTTATCTGGTAAGTGCCCGCAGGGTTATGGCATAAAGTGGTATCCAAAGTGGGTAACCCCGCGTTATGGAGCGCCGGATGATCACTGGTCCCGCCAAAAGGCCACTGACCTGAATCATCATTTCGGCGCTGCCGCACAGGCGCCGGGTGACATTGATAAAGAAGGGTGGAAAACCCATTTGACTCATTAATGATGACGGGAAACGACGTCGCGCATTGTCGAATGCGCTGTCAAAATCAATGACAAACACCGCGGCGCGAAGTCTGCACGCCGCTGCCAGTGCAATTAAATCGCAACATTCTCCTGTGGTCGTTTGTACATTAACTGAGCCACACAGAGTTCTCTCTTCTGGTGATAGAGTGTTAGGGAGTATGTTGCTGCAGCATGTCTACGTTAAGCAGAGTTAGGGGATGGTAATGTCGTGTCGTCACTCCCGGTGTCGCTTTGTGGATGGGTATAATAATTCCCGTAACACAGGACGGCGGTACTGCGTTCCTCATCGTCAATAGTTCATGAAACATTGTCCTCCAGCGCGACGCCATTAGCGCATGGAAAGCGCGATAAAATTCTTTCGGTAATCCGTCAACGCCAGGTGACTTATTCAAAACACCTTTGTTGATTGCATCCTGGAATTCGTCGCACGCAACCGGCTCCCTCAGCTAGTTCGCCTCGTCGACGGCGGAGGAGCGAATGACGTGTGGTAAGACAAGCTCCTCCGCTCGGTTGTTGGTAGTCTTCCCTTGGTATACTGTACGGTAGTGGTCTACAAATGCACTGACGACTTCGGCCTGGCAAGTGACGTGCTGGGCGCGTCAGATGTAGATTAGATTAATACTAGTTCCATGGATAATGAATACGATTTTTCGTAATGATGTGGAACGAGTCGAATTTTCTAATACATGACATAATTAGGTTAATTTAACAACAAACTTAAGTTAATATAACAACTTTATTTTTTTGTGTTTTTTGTTTTTATTTTTTATTTTTATTTTTTTATTTTTTAAATATTTTTTTTCTAAATTTATATCTAAAAATTCCTCTACGGAGTAGAAGGAGTTGTCATTCAGAACATCTTTTAATTTCTTCTTAAATACTTGTTGGTTATCTGTCAGACTTTTGATACTATTTGGTAAGTGACCAAGTGCATAAGTAGCTGAGCTCAAACGTTTCAGCAGATCATCAATGTGTTTCTTCCAATTTAATCTCTCATCAATGGACACACCTAAAAATTTTGAATATTCTACCTTAGCTATATGCTTCTGATTAAGTCTATATTTATTAATGGCGCCATACCATTCCCTGTACGGAACTGCATGTACTGTGTCTTATCAAAATTCAGTGAGAGTCCGTTAACAAGGAACCACTTAGTAATTTTCTGAAAGACAGTATTGACAATTTCATCAGTTAATTCTTGTTTGTCAGGTGTGATTACTATACTTGTATCATCAGCAAAGAGAACTAACTTTGCCTCTTCATGAATATAGAATGGCAAGTCATTAATATATAATAAGAACAACAAAGGACCCAAGACTGACCCTTGTGGAACCCCATGCTTGATAGTTCCCCAGTTAGAGGAATGTGCTGATCTTTGCATGTTACGAGAACTACTTATTTCAACTTTCTGCACTCTTCCAGTTAGGTACGAATTAAACTATTTGTGCACTGTCCCACTCATGCCACAATACTTGAGCTTGTCTAGCAGAATTTCATGATTTGCACAATCAAAATCCTTTGAGAGATCACAAAAAATCCCAATGGGTGGTGTTCGGTTATTCAGATCACTCAAAATTTGACTGGTGAAAGCATATATGGCATTTTCTGTTGAAAAACCTTTCTGGAAACCAAAGTGACATTTTGTTAGTATTTCATTTTTACAGATATGTGAAGCTACTCTTGAATACATTACTTTCTCAAAAATTTTGGATAAAGCTGTTAGAAGGGAGATTGGACGGTAATTGTTGACATCAGATCTATCCCCCTTTTTATGCAAAGGTATAACAATAGCATATTTCAGTCTATCAGGGAAAATGCCCAGTTCCAGAGAGCTATTACACAGGTGGCTGAGAATCTTACTTATCTGTTGAGAACAAGCTTTTAGTATTTAGATCTCAGTGATGCGTCGTTGCCGGTGCTTCCTGCAGGAAGGGTGTTCCTGTTCCTCAGAATCTTGACGTCGAGTACGCACTATAGCACCCTGCAGTCTGCGGCGTGTCAACATTATAATTTGTTCCGTAATCCTGCTGCTTTCCCTCTGGGTTTTAGGGGTGGGCGGCTGGGTGTCCAGGTAGCAGACAACGGCGTAGAAATAGTCGGCAGCGTGCAGGCACCACGTAGCTCCTTCCTTGACATACTGAATGAAGGACACTGAATGGCAGGTCTGGCACATTCGAGCCACCAAGTCAAGGTTGTGCAGTACTTAGAAAAGCGACGTTCACTGGTGGTCCATGTCTCAGCAGCGCGTCGGAGACGTTCGGGATCGTGAAGGTGGGAGGTGTTTAGCTCCCACAGTGCACGACTGCGCCAGACAACTTGTTGCGGAAGGAGAATGTTGCAGATGCAGGCACAGTGGTCCGAAACGGCCACGGGCCAGAGTTCTGCGTCTTGAACTGCAGGTTTGAGTTCCCGAGAGACGTAAATCCTGTCAATGCGGCTCGCGGAGTGACACGTCTGGTAAGTATGTCCAGGTGAGTCGCCGTGCCGAACTTCTCAAGTGTCGCGGAGCAACAGGTCACAGACAACAAGGCGCAGTTCTTCACAGATGTTGTAGTGGAGCATTTGATCATTAGGATGCAGGACATAATTAAAATTACCCACAAGCAAGAAATAAAGAATAGAAGAGTGGTCTATCCCGTCTGCTGGTGAAGCCTGACGATATGCGATCCCATGGCTCTGTCGGACGGAATGTGTGTGATATCAGTCACCGGTATGCCCGCTCGGTGGTTGGTGACTGCGCCACGTCCCAGGTGGTCACCAGGAGAAGGATAAGTGTTATACCCCTCGAAGTCCGAAAGTCTAGCCAAGAGTATATCCTGTAGTAGCGCGATGCTGACAACCGATGCCCATATCATCTATCACATCTGGTGAATTTTCACACTGGTGCTAATGTTGTTAATGTTCATCGTTGCTATTCGGTACGTTTGAGTCTTGTCCGGCCGTGAAAGATATCTCCATCAGCGGAGGATGAAGAGAGTCGAGGCTGCGGCGAGCCATGGCGTACACCATCTGATGGCGTTATTGGCGGCGTATCTCGGTCTCTGTCTGCGGTAACTCCGTCACCAGCGTTTGGTGCGAGGCATTGTCAACGTCGTCACTCCACGCCATCAGGGGAGCTGCCGTTGTAGCGTTCTTATGTTCTTCCTCGTCCGTAAGAGTGAGGGACGTCTCGGCGGCAGTCCCAACGGTAGAGTCCATTGCTTCAGGTACACCCGGGCGAGTCGGGATAGTAGGTGCCGGCACAGCCAGAGGCACCGTCGGGTTGTCATTCTTGTCGTCGTGCATATTCTCCGAGGCTTCTGGAACCTCAGTGGAGGTGAGCTGTCTCGTACCGAGACAGCTTGCGCCTTTTAGGTGAACGTTTGCGTGTGCGACCCTCTGTATCGGAAGACGGGGGGAGTTGTGGCGGTCTGGGAGGAAGGCCGTCGCGTGGACAATAAGTGGAGGGACGTTAATATCATAGGCCGGGTGGGGATCAGTAGCCGTTGCTGTTCGTAGTGGCGTGGGAGCAGCGTCAGACTGTGGGCGTGATGCATCGACCCTGGTGGTATCTGCAGCATCTGAAGACACTCAGATCTTAGTTGCCCTTCTTTGCCGCGCCCGGCGCGGGTCTTATGTTGGTCGTCGTACATGATGACCGCGCAGCACCTGCTGATTTGCAGGTAAGATGGAATGGCAACGAAAATCGATGATGATCTGTCGTAAACTGTTAAGATGGTTCAAATGGCTTTGAGCAGCTTGAGACTTCAACATCTGAGGTCATCAGTCCCCTGGAACCTAGAACTACTTAAACCTAAGGACATCACACACATCCATGCCCGAAGCAGAATCGAACCTGCGACCTTAGCCGTCTCGCGGTTCCAGACTGAAGCGCCTAGAACCGCTCGGCCACATCGGCCGGCACACTGTTAAGAACGCGGTACGTTTGAAACTGCGCCCAGCGCTCGGTTGTGTGGCTATGTACGCTGCATAGGGGCGGAAAGCCGCGATAACGTCTTCCTCCGGGAGCTCGAATGGTAGTTCGGAAACTCGTATGGTGCGCATGCTCAAGCCGATAGCGACCGCACCGACGTTGCTGTGGGCGTGGCAAAAGCGTGGTCCTTGTTTGGTGTCACGAAGTATTCTTTCACACACTGCTTCATTGACGACATTGTCCTACGCCGTGCTGCTTAAGATGGACAAATGGATGCCCAAAATGTCGGAAGCTGGGATCTTAGCTACATCGCGTAGGAATCGATTCACTTCCAAGGCCTTTGGTCGGCTGTAATCATTGCAGAAGGTGAATCGCAGTGTGAATTTTCGAAAACGGTTGGCCATCGTTCTACGTAGTACGCATTAGCGACACATAAGTGACGGCCATTGAAAGTAAACAACAGCGAGCGAGCGCGCTCCGCAGGCATAAACAACAGCACGTCTGCACTGTACGGCTGTGAAAGCCGGATTTGCCTTAGTGTCTGCCGCAAGACATGACGCAGAACACCGTACCGCACACATGTACACAGCCGATGTGGACCAGCCACGCTCGGTGAATCAGCGGGTGGTGAGTAACACGCTGGGCCAAGGCTCCAACGCTACGAACACCTCTGGAAGCCGAAGGCAAACAAACACATGTAATTCATTCGACACTGAGCACATAAATAAGCAAATTCTTAAGTCCCGACAGAAGAATACAAAACGCAAACCTCGCTCCAGACACCGAATAAAATCTATGAGTTACAACGCAAAGTGAAAACAAGTGTCAATAAGCAGTGAATCGAGTAACAGTATTGATCAAGCATAACAATTAATTTGATTAAGCAGCCAACTGTTAATAAGACCCCCAAAATACAAATTTACTTAATCAGACTACCCTCTATTCAGAGGCTGTTGGAAGCAGCGACCGTTATTTTCATTTGTAAATACACTACTTGCCATTAAAATCGCTACACTAAGAAGAAATGCACGTGATAAACGGGTATTCATTTGACAAATATATTATACTAGAACTGACATATGATTACATTTTCACGCAATTTGGGTGCATAGATCCTGAGAAATCAGTACCCAAAACAATCACCCCAGGCTGTAATAACGGCATTTATGCGCCTTGGCATTGAGTCAAACACAGCTTGGATGGCGTGTACAGGCACAGCTGCCCACGCAGCTTCAACACGATACCCCAGTTCATCAAGAGTAGTGACTGGCGTATTGTGACGAGCCAGTTGCTCGACCACCATTGACCAGACGTTTCCAATTGCTGAGACATATGGAGAATGTGCTGGCCAGGGCAGCACTCGAACATTTTCTGTATCCAGAAAGGAACGTACAGGACCTGCAAAATGCGGTCGTGCATTATCTTGCTGAAATGTAGGGTTTTGCAGGTATCGAATGAAGGGTAGAGCCATGGGTCGTAACACATCTGAAATGTTCAAAGTGCCATCAATGCAAACAAGTGGTGACTGAGACGTATAACCAATGGCACCCCATACCATCACGCCGGGTGATACGCCAGTATGGCGATGACGACTATGCTTCCAATGTGCGTTTGCGAGGTGCCGGGGCTAGCAGTGTATTTAACACTAAATTCTTCTCAAATCTTCATATGGAAATGATGCTCTAAGCCCCCCCCCCCCCTTTTCTAACTCCTACTTTTGCTGTTGCAATTGGATTAAGAAGAAACGCGAACTGACTGTAATCGACCCTGCAAGTGGAGTAGAAAAGAGTTTAGCACCTGCAATAATTTAATTTGATAGACATTAATTAAATGAAGGAAAGTTTTAGTAAAGTAGTGAGAAATGAAAGGGTTGCTCTACCGATTAACAGAATTAAAGTTCTGTCCAAAATAACAATTTGAATTATTATGACTAAACTCAAAATCATAAACAAAACACATGAAACATTTACAGTGCATCAAAATGGATCAAATTGGATACTCAAATAAATGCTGCGAAGGTGAAGTTGTCCATAAACTAGATTGTGACATTTATGACGAAGTGGTATGTGGAGCCAATCCCTTGCAACTCAAATCTTAAGAGAAACACACGACCAACCCAATATTAATTGCTGCTACAGTTGTGAGAACTCAGACAATGAACACCCAAGACAGAACAAAGTTCGAAAAAGACGAACAGGCGCGCTCTGCTGAGCTCTGATTATCACAGTGCAAATTCCCTAATCTGCCGGTGCTGTGGACATACATTACCAAGCTGCAAGGACACAATCTGGCGTACCGGAAGCGATGGCTGGTTGCTTCGACGTCCCATCGTGGTGATGATAATGTCGCGAGTATAGCCCGAAACAAATTGTCCTGATCTGGTTGTTCCAGACTAAAGACTTCCTACCAATACAAATGCGCCTCTGAGGGAGACGAAGAAGGCTCGCCACACAATAACTGACAGTACAGTGATTGATTTTAACAAGCGAAGTGACACAGTAACTCTGATACAGTCAACTTTAGCCAAAACTGCCCAAGACAGACAACATAGGCCGCTTGTACGCAGAACGCTCAATTGCCAACTGTGCTCGGAAAGTTATGTTGAAGTCGAAACTTCAGCAACTTCGTTAAACAGTTACAATCAAATAAAAGTATATTAGACAGCCAACAGAAGGAAGGCTGTCCAGAGCAGCGAGAGCTCAGTCTTGTAACCTACTCCAACCGAAATGCGAGAGACGACTACCACAAGAGCACCCGTACAAACCGCACACAGAACATTCCCGACCCCACGACAGTGGCTGTGGTTAAACGTTCCAATCATCAACTCGAAAACCGGCGGAAAATTCCACTTTATTGTCGAAGCACTACCATTTCACCAATGGAGATTCTTGGCGCCAATTTCTGCACCGATTTTGCTACGTCACGGAGCTATGCCCTGAGCGAGCCAATCGCAGTTACGATTTTGTAGAAAACGCGGGATTTTGCCCACCAGACTGCCTGGGTACAAAAGTCATTCCCACGCCTCGCTGGTAGTCCGCCAGAAAGTGTTTTCGCAAAGTTTCTGCGAAGTAACGAAACCTCTAGCCCAGCCGCTCCTTCAGGCCCCTCTGGGCGTGTCTCCGCCGCACTTAACTCGACTCCCTTACACCCGTCGGCTTAACGCTTTCAAGATCAGCGGGGCCCGTCTGTCACCGGACCACCCAGGTGATGAGAGACGCTGCGTGGTAAGTCCACGTGTGAAGGAATAGCAACTTTTCACCGCATGCAATTAGAGAGGAAAATCGAATTACTCAGAGTAAGATAGAAATATGAGAGGGGGCTTCTGCCACCTCTCACGTTCACCGCGATGTCGCCAAACACGGAAACATCCGAAAAAATGACCTTTTGCCATTCGTGCCCTCAGGTTCGTCGCTGAGTACACCATCTCAGGCTCTCCTGTCTGTGATGCAGCCTCAAGGGTAACAGCAGCCATGGTCTCTGAGCTGCAAACGTCATCGAACTGTTCGTGCAGATGCTTGTTTTCGTGCAATAATCCCCATCTGTTGACTCGGGGATCCATTGCAGCCATGCGGATAAAATGCCTGTCATCTCGACTGCTAGAGATACGAGGTCGTTGGGATCCAGCAAGGCATTCCGTATTATCCTCCGGAACCCATCGATTCCATATTGTGCTAACAATCATTGGATCTCGACTAACGCGAGCAGCAATGTCGCGATACCATAAACCGCAATCGTGATAGGCTACAATCCGACCTTTATCAAAGTCGGAAACGTGATGGTATGCATTTCACTTCCTTACAAGAGACATCACATCAACTTTTCACCAGGCAATGCCGGTCAACTGCAGTTTGTGTATGAGAAAGTGGTTGGAAACTTTCCTCATGTCAGCACGTTGTAGGTGTCACCTGTGGCGCCAACCTTGTGTGAATTCTCTGAGAAGCTAATCATTTACATATCACAGCATCTTCTTCCTGTGGGTTAAATTTGGCGTCTGTGGCACGTCATCTTCGTGGTGTAGCAATTTTAAAGGGCAGTAGTGTAATAGATTTCAGCTATCAGTCGTCCTTTGCAATTTTTATTGGCAGATCTAGATTCCAGCTAGAAACTAGCCATTCTCAATGCACTATCATTACTAATACTATTAGTATTCAATGAACTGTGTACAAAGCCTGACCAACAGGGATTACATACATTGACCAAAAAAGAAGGGTAGTGCATTGAAAATGGGTAGTTTGTACCTGGAATCTAGATCTGCCAATAAAAATTCCAAAGGACGACTGATAGCTGAAATCTGTTATTTACAAATTTACTAAAGTAAACTTAAGAAGTAGCAATATTTGCTTGAGCGCTATTACCTAAGCACTACTTCACTATAGTAATAAAATATACAAAGTAAGCAATGAATTCCTTCATTTAGGAGAAGTGCTTGATCTCACCAAGACGTTTCAACACGACTACATAAGCGATCCACATTCATCGGGCCGCTGGCGTTACGTATCATGACCATGCCCGCTGTTACAAATCATGCACAAGTCTGGCAAGTGAAAACTTGCCACCTTAAAAGTCGCGCTCGATTTTAGATCTCGGTGGTAATTAATACATGTGATGACCTAGAACATATTACAACTACATTAATTTCACAACGAAGTAATAATGACCAAGATCATCAAAATGCTGAACAAACTGCAATAAATAGGGAAACACAGTTAAAAATATCATCCATTAAGGGAGTTCACACAAAGAGGACGGAGAATTTAGTAGCGCGAGTACGGAGTGACGGAGAACAGCAGGCAAACCAGCCTAACGGGGGCAAGTCCAGCACCGGAGAGCATGGGCCAAAATCTGTAAACAGAAGTACCTTACTGAAAAATAATTTAGGCAGTTACCAGACAAAATCAACGAGATCACGACGCCCACATCAGCAGACGGTAACCCCCAAATCTAGATAGTCAATCGGGCGCAGCACACCAAAACGGCTCTGTACAAAAAGCCGGCCACTTGGACCAGCAATCGCCGATCAGACCGCCATAACATTCTCACCGTTCGTCAGACGTTCCTCTCTCACACTGCCCCACCGTCCGTCAAAACAAGCAGCCTGCAAATCTACCTAAACAAAAATCCAGCCGGCTGCTGTGATCGAGCGGTTCTAGGGGCTTCAGTCTGGAACCGCGTGACTACTACGGTCGCAGGTTCGAATCCTGCCTCGGGTATGGATGTGTGTGATGTCCTTAGGTTGGTTAGCTTTAAGTAGTTCTATGTTCTAGGGGACTGATGACCTCAGATGTTAAGTTGCATAGTGCTCTGAGCCATTTGAACGAAAAGGCGAACTACAAGAAGGCCAAAACGCCACTCGGTGGCGTGACAGGAAAACGGATCGCGCCCCTAAGCGAAGAGTCAGCAGCTCGGACAACGAGCCTACAGCCTTACATACACACTACTGGCCATTAAAATTGCTACAGACGCGCAATTTAACCAACAGGAAGAAGATACTGTGATATGCAAATGATTAGCTTTTCAGAGCATTCACACGAGGTTGTCCCCGGTGGCGACACCTACAACGTGCTGGCACGAGGAAAGTTTCCAACCGATTTCTCATACACAAACAACAATTGACCGGCGTTGCCTGGTGAAACATTGTTGTGATGCCTCGTCACGTTCCCGACTTTGATAAAGGTCGGATTGTAGCCCATCGCTATTGTCGTTTATGGTATCGCGACATTTCTGCTCGCGTTGGACGGGATTCAATGACTGTTAGCAGAATATGGAATCGGTGGGTTCAGGAGGGTAATACGTAACGCCGTGCTGGATCCCAATGACCTCGTATCACTAGCAGTCGAGATGACAGGCATCTTATCCGCATGGCTGTAACGGATCGTGCAGCCACGAGTCGATCCCTGAGTCAACAGATGGGGACGTTTGCAAGACTACAACCATCTGCACGAACAGTTCGACAACGTTTGCAGCAGCATGGCCTATCAGCTCGGAGACCATGGCTGCGGTTACCCTTGACGCTGCATCAGAGACAGGAGCGCCTGCGATGGTGTACTCAACGACGAACCTGAGCGTACGAATGACAAAACGTCATTTTCTCGGATGAATCCAGGTTCTGTTTACCGCATCATGTTTGTCACATCCTTGTTTGGCGACATCGCGATGAACGCACATTGGAAGCGTGTATTCGTCATCGTCATACTGGCGTATCACCCGGCGCGATGGTATGGGGTGCCAATGGTTACGCGTCTCGGTCACCTCTTGTTCGCATTGACGGCACTTTGAACAGTGGACGTTACATTTGAGATGTGTTACAACCCGTAGCTCTACTCTTTATTCGATCCCTGCGAAACCCTACATTTCAGCAGGATAATGCACGACCGCATGTTGCAGGTCTTGTACGGGCCTTTCTGGATACAGAAAATGTTCGACTGCTGCCCTGGCCATGTCAGTGGGTCACTCTTGTTCGCGAATGGTTCGAAGAACATTCTGGGCAATTCGAGCGAATGATTAGACCACCAAGATCGCGAGACATGAATAACATATGAGACATAATCGAGAGGTCAGTTCGTGCCCAAAATCCTGCACCCGCAACTCTGTCGCAGCTAACGACGGCTATAGAGGCAGCATGGCTTAATAGTTCTGTAGGGGCCTTCCAACGACTTGTGGAGTCCACGTCACTTCGAGTCGCTGCACTACGAAGAGCAAACGGCGATCTGACACGATATTAGGAGGTACCCCATGACTTTGTCACCTCAGTTTGTATATTCACAAATACCATTCACATTGACGAGACACAAAAATATGAATGCCGCCTAGAATTCATTGTTAATGTATTTCTGAACAGGTAGTGGCTGCAGAGTGGCAGACAACGTACCGTTACTTCACAAGCTGAACTTAACTTCTACACTGTAGATATCGTCGGAGGAAAGTTTCCTTTATAGATCAGAGAGGTCACTGCATTCCTGTCGAGGAGACGATGGGGAGAGGGGTTAGTTGCCACATTTCTTACAAGATGACGATGCCGAAGATAGTTTGCTACATCCAGCCATCTCCTACAGCGCTTCTACTGGAAACAGTTGCTCACTTCATTTTAGAGCGGTGGCGCTTTATCTCAGATACTATTCCGTGTTTCTGTCCAAGTCAGTAACATCAAAACTGTAATAAGACATGGGAGGTTACGGTATGAACACCTGAATTTTGTTTTGAGCTGAACTGTAATTGTAGTGTGGAGAACGAGGTTCGAGGAACTCCTGAGTGTGGGTTTCCATTTGTTATAGTTTTCCGGTAAGGAACTCTGAATACAGAGCAATTAAGAGAACCAATTTTAAATTGGGAACTCACAACCCAACTTATAAAACTTTGATGGCTGTTTCTTTATAAATAATGCTGGACAGGATTGCTCTGTTTGCAAAATGGACCAACGTATTTCCAGTTCGGAAAGGTGAAACGGGTGCTGTTGTACAGAACTCCCTCTGGTGTGTTACTTAGAGTGGCCGAGATACTGAACGGCTGAAGCAAGTACACGCGCAGCTTACGCGCGCAGCTTAACCGCAGTGCTCCATGAGGCTTAAGCACCAGGCACTGACCGTTATCACTGGAGTACAGATGGATCTCTCACCACATGCTACTAAAGAGGAAATTACATGAACCACAGCACGCAAAAGTAGATTACATTATTATTTCTATACTTTCACATCCGTGCCTAATATTAAAAATTTGAAGATTATACATGTTTCGTGTAAACAAAAGAATATTCACATTAACATATACTTCATTAAATTAGTTTTAAACGTATAGTGTTCGATGGCATTTCTATTCCCATTTCACTACTAAACTCTTTTTAATAATGTTGGTAAATTGTTCCAAAAGTTGTGTTAAACTGTAACGTAATGCATGTCAGCAGGCCAGAATCATATGACATGGAAGAGACTATAGCGCTAGCCAAAACGAAAATGAGCTAAGAGGATTACTGTGGTTAACACGTGGTCAGCTAGTCTTCGGTATCAAGCTTGGGACAGCAGCTTGTATTTAGACTAGAAAGGGTGAGGATCTCTGTCTCCACGAAGTATGTCCATAAAGTTTGTGTGATTTTATTTCTGGGCCTTAGGGTCGATGCTGTGTGAGTGCCGGGATTTTGATTATTTGGCGACTCCAGATCACATCATGACTTAGCGTTTTATTGTGGATGAGGTAATGAGCCGTAAAGGATTTTTGCAGATTTCATAGGGAAATACATTGACACACATTGCGGAATTAATAGTTTGGTCAATTATTCGCAAAATGTGAGGGGCCCTTTGAGTCTGCTGTTTGTGATCCTGGCCTGAGTTGCTTCCGCAGCCACCAGCCCACCAGTGTAAATATCGCTACATTGCCAACAACAGGGCTTTTGAGTGGTTGTTTATTTCCCTTGAGCATGAAGTTCTGTGTTATGGCAACTAAGAAGAAGTGTGTCGTGATTCCATGCGCTAGTAAATTACTTCTATGAAAGAAGTTGGAAAAGGAAGTTACTGAAAGCTGTTGCGGCTAACTACGGAGTTGATGTTTCTACCCTTTGAGAGGGTCTTAAAAAAAAGCATCCGATTTTGAGGACAAGCTCTTTCTCCTTGGTCCACCCAACAAGAAAAAGGTAAGCTTTTAACCGTCCCGACATTGCCACTTCCCCCCGTGATATCAGAAATTCCGATGGAATGTTGTCTATCCCTTCTGTCTTATTTCATGTTAAGTCTTCCAAAGATTTCTTAAATTCTTATTGTAATACCGTATTCATTGTCTCTTCCCTATCGACTCCCGTTTCTTCTTCTATATATTCCCTATCTCCTCCCTATCGGCTAGTGTTTCTTCTATCACGTCAGCATACAAGGCCTTCCCATTATACCGTCATTCAGTCTACTCCATCCTCCCATTCTCTTTCTCCTCGGCATTTAACGGTAGAAATCCCACTGCACTCTTAATGTTACCGCCTTTGTTTTTAATTTCACGGAACGTTGTTTTGGCTTTTCCATGCGCTGAGTCAGTCCTCCAACAATAATTTTTTTTCTATTTCTTCACATTTTTCATGCACCCATTTCATCTTAGCTTCCCCGCACTGCCAGTTTATTTCATTCCTAAGTGACTTATATTCTTTTTATTCCTGAACTTTCCTGAATACTTTTCTACTTCCTTCTTTCTCCTATCAACACATATGTCTCCTCTTTCACTTAAGATTGCGTCACAGCTACCTTCTTAGTACCTACGTTTTTCTTTCCAACTTCTGTGACTGCCAATAAAAAAAGAAAATAAAAGTGATGTCCACTCGTCTTAAGACGAACTCCCTACAGAAGTGTTCATTATCACAGATTCTATACTTCAGACAACTTCAAGCGTACCTCTTCATTCCTTGGTGCTTCCGAATCCCATTTATTTGCTCGAGGATTCTTCTTGGCTAGCCTCTTTAACTTCAGCTTACTCTTCATCACTACTAGATTGTGACCTAAGTCTGTTTCTGCTCCTTTGTATACCTTAAAATCCAATGCATGATTCTGAAATCTGTGCCTGACCATGATGTAAAAGCCTTCCCGCATATCTCCGCCTTTTCCAAATACGTCTTCTCCTCGTGTGGTTCTTGAACAGAGCATTCGCTATAAGTTGCTGAAATTAATTTCAGAACTCAATTAATCTTTCTCCTCTCTCATACCTACTGCCAGCCTCAAATTCTCCCTTGACTCTTTCTTCTACTCCTTTCCCTACTACTGCATTGCAGTCCCCCGCCACTATTGGTTTTCACCTCCGTTTACTTATTGAATGACCCGTTCTGTATCCTCACATACTTTCCCTGAAGACGGCATCCTCCTGACAAGGGAACCTCCCCATCGCACCCCCACAGATTTAGTTATAAGTTGGCACAGTGGATAGGCTTTGAAAAACTGAACACAGATCAATTGAGAAAACAGGAAGAAGTTGTGTGGAACTGTGAAAAAATAAGCAAAATATACAAACTGAGTAGTTTATGGGAACATATGCAACATCAAGGACAATAGGCTCGCAGAAGCGCCATGGTCTCGTGGTAATGTTAGCAGCTGCGCAACGAAAGGTCCTTAGTTCAAATCTTCTATTGAGTGAAAGTTTTTATTTTTTATTTTCAGTTTATGTGACAAACTCTTATCTTTTCAACACTTTTTGGGAGTGATTATCACATCCACAAGAGAATCTAAATCGGGCAAGGTAGAAGAATCGCCAAGTGTACAAGTTAGGTGGGTCGACAACATATTCCTGTCATGTGGTGCACATGCCGTTACCAGTGTCGTGTAGAATATATCAGATGTGTTTTCCTGTGGAGGAATCGGTTGACCCATGACCTTGCGATCAAATGTTTTCGGTTCCCATTGGAGAGGCACGTCCTTTCGTCTACTAATCGCACGGTTTTGCGGTGCGGTCGCAAAACACAGACACTAAACTTATTACAGTGAACAGAGACGTCATTGAACGAACGGACAGATAATAACTATGCAAAAATAAATAAAGTAAAATCTTCACTCCAGGGAAGTCTTGAACCAAGGACCTCTTGTTCTGCAGCTGCTCACTCTACCACGGGACCACGGTGCTCCTAAGCTCATATTGTGCATGATGTTGCCTATGTTGCCCATGGACTACTCAGTTTGTATATTTTGCTTATTTTTTCACAGTTCCACATAACTTCTTCCTGTTTTCTCAATTGATCTGTGTTCAGCGTACCAAGGCCTATCCACTGTGCCAACTTATAACTAAATCTGACGGGGGTGCGATGGGGAGGTTCCCTTGTGAGTAATCTCCGTCCAAGGATACGAATGGGGTACTAGAGATTAGGGTACGTACACAGGATTATAAGTACAAGGGGCGTTCAATAAGTAATGCAACACATTTTTGTTTCTCGGCCAATTTGGATCAAGAAAATATGAAATTTGTTGTGGAACATCGCAGAATGTTCCCACCGCAGTCCCTAAAGTTTCATGACGCTCAGGTCGGTGGTGGCGCTACACGTACCCTTCAAAATGGCGCTGTAACGGCAGTGCGTTCCGGGCAGAGTGTTGTCATTGAGATTCTTTTGGCGGAAAACTAGAGTATCGCAGATATCAGCAGATGTTTGAAAAATGTCTGCGGCGACCTGGTAGTAGACGAAAGCACTGTGAGTCGTTGTGCAAGGCGTCTGTCAACATCGCTACTAGATCACGCAAACCTGTCAGATCTCCTGCAAGCCAGCCAGCCGCACTCAGCGCTGACTGCTGAAGTTTTCGAAGGTGCGGACACCCTCATTCGAGGTGACCGAGCCTCACAATCGAACATCTCGTTACTGAACTGGACGTCTCTGTTAGTCGTGCTGACACATTCGTCCATCAGTTGGGGTACTGAAAGGCGTGTACCTGGTGGGTTCATCGCTGCCTAACACAAGACCACAAATAGTAACGAAGACCCATCTGTGCGGTATTGCTTGCGCATTACGACGGTGATCGTGACAATCTTTTGTCGATCATCGTCACAGGCGACAGAACACGGGTTCGTCACTTTTCTCCGAAGAAAAAGTTCAAAGCCCCTCGCCTCGCGGAGTAGCCACGCGGTCTAAGACGTCTTGTCACGGACCACGTGGCTCCCCCCGTCGGAGATACGAGTCCTCCCTCGGTCACTGGTGTGTGTGTATGTGTGTGTATGTGTGTGTGTGTGTGTGTGTGTGTGTGTGTGTGTGTGTGTGTGTGTGCGTGTGTGTGCGTGCGTGTGTGTTGTCCTTAGCGTAAGTTAAAGTTAGATTAAGTAGTGTGTAAGCTTAGGGAATGACGACCGCAGCAGTTGGTCCCATAAGGTCTTACCACAAATTTCCAAATTTCAAAGCCGCATCCTTAGCCCGTAACGTTATAGCGACGGCCTTCTGAGTGTCTGAAGCGACCGTTCTGTTTGATATACTGCCTCATGGTGCAACGATCAACTTTGAATAGCACTGTGCTGAAATGAAATGTCGTGTGACCAGGCCCTACCGTCGGGTAGACCGTTCGCCTGGTGCAGGTCTTTCGATTTGACGCCACTTCGGCGACTTGCGCGTCGATGGGGATGACATGATGATGATGATGATGATTAGGACAACACAACATCCAGTCCCTGAGCGGAGAAAATCTCCGACCCAGCCGGAAATCGAACCAGGGCCCTTAAGATTGACATTCTGTCACGCTGACCACTCAGCTACCGGGAGCGGACAGCATTGTGCTACACTCGGGAAACTGAAGAAACGACTTCAGCGTGTTTGTTGTCACAAAAATGCAAACAAACTTCTTTTCCATAACAACGAAAGACTTCACACAAGTATGTGCACCCAAGAGGAACTCAAAAAACTTCACTGGAGTATTCTCCCTTGTCCACCTTACCGCCAGGATCTCGCACATTACGACTTCCATCTGTTTGGATGTACATCGCGGGAAGCAGTATGTCAGTGAAGAGGAGGCTATTGATGTAGCAGGAAGTCTGCTCCGAACATGCAGGCATATGGGTAATCCCAGTAATGTGGCATAAGGCCATCTCATTGGACGGAGATTATGTTAAGAAGTAGGGTTTTGTAGGCAAAAGAGTGGAGAATAATATAGTTTATTGGAATCCTAAATGAAACCAACATGCTTTCAGAAAAAAAGTGTTTCATTACTAGAAATCTCCTCGTAAACAGAACTGAATGTAATGAAAACGTCGCAGGTAAGGGATGATAAATAGTTGCATCTGCCAGATGACAGTCCCAAAAAATTCTTTAATGAATGTTTGCAAAGAATAGTGAGGTGCACCCTGTGTAATTTAAAATAAGAAAAATGGAATGCTACTACAAAAGTTCTGTGGTGAAAGGCATTTCGAATAATGTTTCACATTTCAGCTTTATATTTAGTTCAGATTATTATTGTAGTATATCACTTTGGCAGACGTAGGCAACGGATAACGGCTGGCCGCTGTGACCGAGCGATTCTAGGCGCTTCAGTGCGGCACCGCGCTGCTGCTACTATCGCAGGTTCGAATTCTCCCTCGGGCATGGATTTGTGTGATGTCCTTACGTTAGTTAGGTTTAAATATTTCTAAGTCTAGGGGACTGATGACCTCAGATGTTAAGTCCCATGGCGCTTAGAGCCATTTGAGCAACGGATAACTTGGGAATAATTGTATAATCCATACCTTTGAAGATTTGGCCAGCATATTACTTTCTGCCCCCAACGTTTCACAAAGTGACCACTACGAGATAATCAGAGAAATTAAACGTCCTGCGGAGCTGAAATAGCTCGGTGGCTGAGTGATAAACTGGCAGAGTACATGCTCAAAGGTCTCTCTTTCGATACCCAGTCACTCGTAGGATTTTTATGTGCCACTTGTCACTTCTTTCACCCCTGGCAATGATTGTTCAAAATGGTTCAAATGGCTCCGAGCACTATGGGACTTAACATCTGAGGTCATCAGTCCCCTAGAACTCAGAACTACTTAAACCTAACTAACCTAAGGACATCACACACATCTATGCCCGAGGCGGGATTCGAACCTGCGACCGTAGCGGTCACGCGGTTCGAGACTGCAGCGCCTAGAGCCGCTCGGCCACAACGGCCGGCCAATGTTTGTTGATGTGGTTGAGTAGCACTGTGGTTCCGAATCCCCATAAAAATGTAGGGCCCTCTATAAGTGAAGAGGTAAGTCAGTTTACAGGTCATAAGAAGGCAACGCCATGCCACTTCCAACAGGATCGTGCCTAGATAAACACTGTGATGTCCAATACAATCTCCGCATTGATGACTGTTGTACGCCGCGTGGGATTAGCCGAGCGGTCTTGGGTGCTGCAGTCATGGACAGTGCGGCTGACCCCGGCGGAGGTTCGAGTCCTCCCTCGGGCATGGATGTGTGTGTTTGTCCGTAGGATAACTTAAGTAGTGTGTAAGCTTAGGGACTGTTGACCTTAGCAGTTAAGTCCCATAATATTTCACACACATATGAACCTTTTTTTCCGTTGTACGAGGGTGAGTCAAATGAAAATATTTTTTAAATATTATTTATTGTGCAGAAATGGTACAAAGCTGTATCACTTTTCAACATAATCTCTCCATGCTCAATGAAAATTCTCCAGCGCTTACAAAGTGCATAAATTCGCTTAGAAAAAAATTCTTTTCATAGTCTGCGCAACCACTCATGCACCGCGTGGCGTACCTCTTCATCAGTACGGGACTTCTTTCCTCCCATTGCATATGGAAATCATTTTGGTGTTGAGGAATGGCCACATTCCTTGCTCGCTCTCTTCATTTCCGCTTGGTGGAAGTGAACCCAGGTTACGTCCCCAGTAACGATTCTTGATGAGAAATGGCGCCATTCCTTGCTCGCTCTCTTCGTTTCCGCTTGGTGGAAGTGAAACCAGGTTTCGTCCCCAGTAACGATTCTTGCCAGGAAGCCATCACCTTCTCGTTCAAAGCGCCGAAGAAGTTCTTCACAACCATAAACACGTCGTTCTCTCATTTCAGGAGTCAACTGCCGTGGCACCCATCTTGAAGACACTTTGTGAAACTGGAGCACATCATACACAATGTGGTGTGCTGACCCACGACTAATCTGTAAACATGCTGCAATGTCATTCAGTGTCACTCGACTGTTTTCCTTCACAATGGCTTCAACTGCTGCAGCTGGCCGGGGTGGCCGAGCGGTTCTAGACGCTACAGTCTGGAACCGTGCGACCGCTACGGTCGCAGGTTCGAATCCTGCCTCGGGCATGGCTGTGTGTGATGTCCTTAGGTTAGTCAGGTTTAAATAGATCTAGGCGACTGATGACCTCAGAAGTTAAGTCCCATAGTGCTCAGACCCATTTGAACCAACTGCTGCAATGTTCTGTGGAGTCACAACTCGTTTTGCGTGACCTGGACGAGGAGCATCTTCCACTGAAGTCACACCATTTGCGAATTTCCTACTCCATTCGTGGACTTGCTACTGTGACAACCATGCATCACCGTACTGAACCTTCATTCGCCGATGAATTTCAATAGGTTTCACACCTTCACTACGCAAAAACCGAATAACAGAACGCTGTTCTTCCCTGGTGCAAGTCGCAAGTGGGGCGGCCATCTTCATACTGATACTGTGACGGTATGTGTGCATCTGTACTATGCTGGTACCTACAGGCCATTCTGAACGCTGTGTGTAGCAGTCTTACGAACTTACAGGACAACGGCGCGAAATTTCGAATTGTCTTTACAAATTTAAGGTTTTCATTTGACTTACCCTCGTAATTACCAATAATCATAGTTCCCACACATCTTCCGTAAATGTAACAACGACGGGGGAAAAAGACGGAAAAGACGGGGGTACCGAAAGTATCTTCGGCCATGCCTTGTGCAGTGATTTTCGCAGTGTGCCTGTAGACGCAGATTTTGCCACTGCTTTAGAGTGGACAGGGAAGAGTGAGAGGTGCAGCGTCCCTTGGACAGCCCTGTTGGCGAACTGTTGCACGTAGAGCGAGGATGAGGCAGCGTATTGGGTTTGAGGGTCTGACTGCGTCGTAAAAGCGGCCGCCGGCGCTGGCTGTGTGGCGGCACGTCGCTCCACATCCGGCCGGTTGTAAATCAGTCTGCCCTGCCCCCGGCGTCCCCAGTCCCCAGCCCGCGCTATGCGGCTCGTTAATAACGCAGACGCCTGCGACCTGCGTGCCATCTACGCAGCCAGGAACTGCCCGCCGTCTCGCCTACCGCCCAGCGAATGCAATGCTGGATGTCGACCGAGCAGCCGTCCAAACGCAGTCTTGGGTGGCAGCTCATCTTCAGTGCATAGATTAAGTATTGTGTTAGGTGCTGCGATTATACTCAAATTGAACTGGGTATAAATGCTATATTTATACACCCATCAATTTAATTGATGAAAGGAGAAAATATAAAAATGCAGTAAATGAATCAGGCAAAAAGGAATACAAACGTCTCAAAAATGAGATCGACAGGAAGTGCAAAATGGCTAAGTAAGGATGGCTAGAGGACAAATGTAAGGATGTAGAGGTTTATCTCACTAAGCGTAAAATAGATACTGCATACAGGAAAATTAAAGAGACCTTTGGAGAGAAGAGATCCACTTGTAAGAATATCAATAGCTCAGATGGAAACCTAATTCTAAGCAAAGAAAGGAAAGCAGAGAAAGGTGGAAGGAGTATATAGAGGGTCTGTACAAGGGTAATGTACTTGAGGACAATATGATGGAAATGGAAGAGGATGTAGATGAACATGAAATGGGAGATATGATACTGCGTGAAGAGCACTGAAAGACCTAAGCCGAAACAAGGCCCCGGGAGTAGACAACATTCCATTAGAACTACTGACGGCCTTGGGAGAGCCAGTCATGACAAAACTGTACCATCTGGTGAGCAAGATGTAAGAGACTGGCGAAATACCCTCCAAGAAGAATATAGTAATTCCAATCCCAAAGAAAGCAGGTGCTGACAGTTGTAAAAATTACCGTACTATCAGTTTAATAAGTCACGGCTGCAAAATACTAATGCGAATTCTGTACAGACGAATGGAAAAACTGGTAGAAGCTGACCTCGGGGAACATCAGTTTGGATTCCGTAGAAATGTTGGAACACGTGAGGCAATACAAACCTTACGACTTATATTAGAAGAAATATTAAGGAAAGGCAAACCTACCTTTCTAGCATTTGTAGACTAAGAGAAGCTTTTGACAATGTTCACCGGATTACTCTCTTTCAAATTCTAAAGGTGGCAGGGGTAAAATACAGAGAGCGAAAGGCTATTTACAATTTGTACGGAAACCAGATGGCAGTTATAAGAGCCGAGGGGCATGGAAGGGAGGCAATGGTTGGGAAGGGAGTGAGACAGGGTTGTAGCCTGTCCCCGATGTTATTCAATCTGTATGTTGAGCTAGCAGTAAAGAAAACAAGAGAAAAATTCGTAGTAGGTATTAAAATCCATGGAGACGAAATAAAAACTTTGCGGTTCGCCGATGACATTGTAATTCTGTCAGAGACAGCAAAGGACTTGGAAGAGCAGTTGAACAGAATGGACAGTGTCTTGAAAGGAGGATATAAGATGAACATCAAAAAAAGCAAAATAAAGATAATGGAATGTAGTCGAGTAAACTTGGGTGATGCTGAGGGAATTAGATTAGGGAATGAGACACTTAAAGTAGTAAAGGAGTTTTGCTATTTAGGGAGCAAAATAACTGATGATGGTCGAAGTAGACAGGATATAAAATGTAGACTGGCAATGGCAAGGAAAGCGTTTCTGAAGAAGAGAAATTTGTTAACATCGAGTATAGATTTAAGTGTCACAAAGTCGTTTCTGAAAATATTTGTATGGAGAATGGCCATGTATGGAAGTGAAACATGGACGATAAATAGTTTGGTCATGAAGAGAATAGAAGCTTTCGAAAGGTGGTGCTACAGAAGAAAGCTGAAGATTAGAAGGGTAGAACTAATGAGGATGTATTCAATAGAATTGGGGATGAGTGTGTGGCACAACTTGACTAGAAGAAGGGACCGGTTGGTAGGACATGTTCTGAGGTATCAAGGGATCACAAATTTAGCATTGGAGGGCAGTGGGGAGGGTAAAACTCGTAGAGGGAGACCAAGAGAAGAATACACTAAGCAGATTCAGAAGGATGTAGATTGCAGTAAGTACTGGGAGATGAAGAAGCTTGCACAGCATGGAGTAGCATGGAGAGCTGCATCAAACCTGTCTCAGGACTGAAGGCCACAACAACAACATCACACCCATCAAGTTACTGTAATGGAACACAGCTGATTGTATGTGGTGTTAGACATTCCTACTAGTTGAACCGCGACGAAATGTCACGGTTGGTTCTCTGCGTTTCCTCCTGTCTGTAGCGCGTTCATTTTGAAATTCCCTCTCCGCGCTCTGCTGCTTCCTTACCCTAAAGAGAGGGCGCTTTGGCGTTGCTGCGGATGGCTGCCTGCCGTGTTTGGAAGAGAGCAGCGGTCTGGAGGAGGAACTCTAATTTGCGGACGTCTGAGAGCGTACAGGAGGCCACGCCGTTTTGTTGATGTTTGGCATGACTCGTGTAAGGTGTGATGCATCCTTAAGACCATGATAGCAGCCAGTGTTACTGCCTTGATCGCAGGTGTCTCAAAGGGGATGAGGTTTGGTTGTCCAACGAACCTCCTATCCTACGGTTGTCGTCGGACGTTTAGACCATTATTACGCGCTATTTGCAAGCAGCTGGGGATTCCGGCGACTGCAGTAATTCGGCGAAGATTATTTGTTTCGTCGGTGTGTAAATGACTGAACAAAGAGCAGTTTATTTACTGTTCACCTTATGCTCGCGTTGTGCGTGTGCTGTTTGCGAGTTTAACCTTGACTCTCACCTCTGTCTGTTGATCTTGAGCGCATCGTAAAATGCTGAATCGAAATAGTGACTTTCAATTAATTAGCTGGATTCTTCATTTTCCTCTTCACGACACGTGTTAAATGGCAAAGTAGAATTGTAGACCTTAACTTGATACCTCATTTGCGTGGCTTCAATGACAGAGCCTAACCTGTTAACTAATTAAGGCTTGTGGTAAACAAAGGTATTTAAGTATGTTGTTTTAGGATATTATCTGAAATGTGTCAATGATTTATGCTGCGCTAGTTGATTCTGGGGTATGAACAGATTTGGTGGCACGTCTGCCATGTAAGCGAATCCTGTCAGTTTTGATTACCTTCTGACCAGGGACCTTGGTCGACGCTTGTCTTTAAATACACCGCTAACCTGGTTAGCGTATGTTGTGGCTGTTTTAAATTAATCACTGTTCAATAGCCCAACACAGTTTTTTGGCCGTCAGATGACGTGTATGTGTTGTTTTTTACTTTATTCTAGTCAATCCATAAGCATGCGATTCTTAAATTGTTACTCCTGGTAGCCATTAAGTTGCCATTTTTGTGGGATCTAGATGAAATGCGGCTCCTCTGAGTATACAGGGTGTTACAAAAAGGTACTGCCAAACTTTCAGGAAACATTCCTCACACACAAATAAAGAAAAGATGTTACGTGGACATGTGTCCGGAAACGCTTAATTTCCATATTAGAGCTTTTTTTAGTTCCGTCAGTATGTACTATACTTCCTCGATTCACTGCCAGTTGGTCCAATTGAAGGAAGGTAATGTTGACTTCGGTGCTTGTGTTGACATGCGACTCATTGCTCTACAGTACTAGCATCAAGCACATCAGTACGTAGCGTCAGCATGTTAGTGTTCATCACGAACGTGGCTTTGCAGTCAGTGCAGTGTTTACAAATGCCCAGTTGGCAGATGCCCATTTGATGTATAGATTAGCACGGGGCAATAGCCTTGGCGCGGTACGTTTGTATCGAGACAGATTTCCAGAACGAAGGTGTCCCGACAGGAAGACGTTCGAAGCAACTGATCGGCGTCTTAGGGAGCACGGAACATTCCAGCCTATGACTCGCGACTGGGGAAGACTCAGAACGACGAGGACACCTGCAATGGACGAGGCAATTGTTCGTGCAGTTGACGATAACCCTAATATCAGCGTCAGAGAAGTTGCTGCTGTACAAGGTAACGTTGACCACGTCACTGTATGGAGGGTGCTACGGCAGAATCAGTTGTTTCCGTACCATGTACAGCGTGTGCAGGCACTTTCAGCAGCTGATTGGCCTCCACGGGTACACTTCTGCGAATGGTTCATCCAACAATGTTTCAATCTTCATTTCAGTGCAAATGCTCTCTTTACGGATGAGGCTTCATTCCAACGTGATCAAATTATAAATTTTCACAATCAACATGTGTGGGCTGACGAGAATCCGCACGCAATTGTGCAATCACGTCATCAACACAGATTTTCTGTGAACGTTTGGGCAGGCATTGTTGGTGATGTCTTGATTGGGCCCCATGTTCTTCCACCTACGCTCAATGGAGCACGTTATCATGGTTTCATACGGGATACTCTACCTGTCCTGCTAGAATATGTGCCTTTACAAGTACGACACAACATGTGGTTCATGCACGATGGAGCTCCTGCGCATTTCAGTCGAAGTGTTCGTACGCTTCTCAACAACAGATTCGGTGACCGATGGATTGGTAGAGGCGGACCGATTCCATGGCCTCCACGCTCTCCTGACCTCAACCCTCTTGACTTTCATTTATGGGGGCATTTGAAAGCTCTTGTCTACGCAACCCCGATACCAAATGTAGAGACTCTTCGTGCTCGTATTGTGGACAGCTGTATACAATACGCCATTCTGCAGGGCTGCATCAGCGCTTCAGGGATTCCATGCAACGGAGGGTGGATGCTAACGGAGGACAACTTGAACATTTCCTGTAACAAAGTGTTTGAAGTCACGATGGTACGTTCTGTTGCTGAGTGTTTCCATTCCATGATTAATGTGATTTAAAGAGAAGTAATACAATGAGCTCTAACATGGAAAGTAAGCTTTTCCGGACACATGTCCACATAACATATTTTCTTTCTTTGTGTGTGTGGAATGTTTCCTGAAAGGATGGCCGTACGTTTTTGTAGCACCCTGTATATTTGTCAATTTCCAATTTATTGTTTCTCCACCAGTTTTAATTGTGCTTATGGCGTTTGCACAGACAATTCGGACATGGGTGGAATCTAAATCTTTAATTACTGTTGAGCTGTACTTAACGTCATATTGTAAAGAAAGGAACTGTCGCCGTAAGGTGTTGTGGACGGTGCAGTTCCTGATATTCATATTAATGTTCTAGTCAGTGTGTAAACTTGCTAATTATATTCTCTTTTCATGGAGTGTGGCAGCCTTGATGTTATAAGTGACATTTTCATAACCAGTTCTTTAACGAGCCCATGCGCATATTTATATTTATGGGAGAACTTAAAGTGTGTTCCCCTGTTGAACTTTAACTAAAGTGCAGAGAACTGAATCATGTGTTTATTATTGTTCCAGCGCTATTATCTGTCAAGTGTTACACGCGACATTTTCTTGGTCTGTTATCAAGTGTTGCAACAAATGCAAATTGCAGTGAAGCGATGCGCTATTTCAGTTGTTCCCGTGATTTCCTATCTCCGCATCTGTTAATCAAAACTCATAATATTTAATTGTTTAAATACTGGAGGGAGGTGCGTGCGTCCCACTAGTAGCTTACATAGGGCGTAACAACAGTGGTGGATTGTATGTTCAGGATCAGCAAACTCAGCATTCCTTGAATTGATGACATCAAGATCGGCATTCCCAAAATTGCGAACTTCAGCAATCGTTGCTCACGCAGTTGTAGTTGTATTTGACTGACATGAGCACCAGAATTACGGAATTCCCACCCGGAGACCACATGCCCTCGTCGACGACATCATGCTGTTTGCCAATTGTGCACTGGCCCAGACCCACACCATATGACAAATTATAATTTGTATAATGTGATTGACTGAGTACAGTGATGCCCGCATTGTCTATATGTATATATAGGTCTCATTTGTTCAAATGATGAGATTCTAGCACTGAGAAAAGAAAACTTTAACAGGTCTATTTGTTATGAACGACTAAACGAGAGATGTGCTCAATGCTTTCTGCATCAAGAATGTAAAGTCATGAAGAGAGGAGCGTGTGACTGCAGACCAGAGGACTACTGTCCGACAAATAATGGAAATTCAACTGAATGGCAAGAAGATGCATTACCTCTTTGTGTCTGCCAACGTAACATGCTGGAACTGCCATATGCTTTCTAAAATGTCTGTCCAATTTCCTACACAAGAAGTAGACATGAGCTGCGCTGGAAATACCTTCCACTAAGTAAAACTGAAATGATCGTATGACATTGTTGGCTGGCAGTCCCAAATCCGGGGATGTTCGGCCGCCAAGTGCAAGTCTTATTTCAGTCGACGCCACATTGGGCGACTTGCGTGCCGGTGATGATGATGAAATGATAATGAGGACCACACAACACTCAGCCCCCGAGCGGTGAAAATTCCAACCCGGTCGGGAATCGAACCCAGGCCCGCTAGTATGGAAGGCGAGCACGTTACCACCCAGCTAAGTAGGCAGACTTCTGATAAGTATTTGGTCCATCTCTAAATATTATTATTATCATTATTGAAACTTCATGATACTTTAAAACTGTGTGCGAGACCGAGTCTCAAACTCAGGATCGAGTTTGAGTTTTGGTCTCACGAACAGTTTTAATCTGCCAGGATGTTTCATTTCAGCACACACACTGCTGCAGAGTGAAAATTAGATTCTGGATTACTATTATTACTGTACTATCATTATCGTTATACTTAGGTCCTTTTTAACTATTACTCTGCTAGAAAAGCTACCAGCTACTGAACCATTACGTCACCCTTCTACATCAAGTTTATTTTCACTGTCGAGAAACTGAGAGGAGAGTAGCATGTCAAAGATTGGCTTTTGCTATCAACAGCCAGATGTAAATAAATATATCTCACAATAATTATTGTATTTTCAACTATATCAACCAATAACAACACATATTTGCTGTTTATAAAGTGCTAGCAAGTGAACTTTCATTAGCAGAGTATTATAACTGTCTGCTGCATCACAGGATGTGTCCACCCTCATACACGTGTGCACAACACCATAGGTTTCAACTTCCTAAGACAAAAAGATAGAATTCACACAACAGTTGTTTCCGTAGTCGATCTACATACTTTAAGATATGAAGCAAGAGTTAATGTGATGTATCCACTTATGAAAGACAAGATCATGTTGTAACGTTGCAAATTATTACCAGATAACATTCCGTACAGTGTAACAAGCAGACGTGTGTCACGGTGACGGCAGGAAGAGAAGCCTCAGCTATGAATCAGGAGCAGCGGACGCTTGCGTCCATGGGAACGATCGCAAGTAACGCCTAGTAGGAACGTAAATTCATGTCACCTACGAATCGAAATAAAATACCATAATTTTTAACCGATTTTGTTCAAACTTGGTACACCATCTTTTGTTATTCGGTAAAGGTTCATGTCAAAATTGTACCTATTATAGTTTCGGAGACTGAGAAAATTACTTAAAAGTCAGAAAACTGAAACTTAGGTCTAAAAACTCAGTTAGGAACAGTAACAGTTTGTCTTTTGTTATCATTTAAAGTCGTTCAGAGTTCTCAATGTATAAAAATAATTTAATTGGAATTTTTCTTTGGAAAACTTTAATTACTCTGATTTTCGTAGTGTAAAAACCATTCAAAATTATTATCTGTTTGTTATTTTGTTGTGTGTATAAATGGGAATGACTGAGAGAGTGTATGCGAGAGATACGAAAAATTTAATATTATTATCTAAAAAACATTACGAAATTGGACCGTGGAAAAGCTGTATGGCAACCACGATACTGATGACTTACGTCAAGGTGTTCATGCTTTTGTACGAGAGCAGCCAGAATAGCAGTCTAAAATGTAATAAGTTTCTAAATTAATTTCAAAATTAGTTTTCATTTCGGTAATTTTTATTAAACAATATATTAGTATTTGCATTTGGAATGACGTCAATGACTTTCTGTTTAGTGATTGGCTAAGGCAAGTATTGCCGCGAGAATGATCTAGAAGGATCATTCTGATTGTCAGTCAGACTTATTAGCCAATTAGAATTAAGCTGTTCCCGCGAGCAGAAACTTAGATAATGCAGAGAGTGGAGCAGTATCGAGATAGGCGATCGCGAGGTAGCGGACGCGAAGGGTCATGGTAAATGTCACGATGCTCATTATGTAAAAAATGAAGAAATATTGAGTTATCGTGTTTAGTACGATTCATGACTAAAGCTGTCGCAGTTACGAACATTTTGATGAAAGTTTGAGGTTTCTAGATTGATTTGTGGGAAAGTTACTAGCGTGTGAACTTCCGGACTTAGTGAAAATTCCGCGTGGCATATTCCGTATTCATTTATGGAGTATTTGGCGAAGGCGTCTTTTATGCAAGACCACTGAATGAGACCGAATGTAGAACTCACAAATAGTGGCGAATCAAAGACTGTGAGATCGCAATCATGAACGGGTCGGACTTATATAGATTTCTGGTTGCTTCGTGTGTGAAATTTGTTGTTTGACTGGGAACTGAGAACGATAGAATAGTACCTCATTAAATGTGGACTTGATAGCCACAAAAGTGTGTTATTAAGCAATAAACAGTACTGGTCTTGAAATTTTAGGACGCTTATTTCAGTCAAAAATACACCATATCACAACCCGAAATCCTGATAAATAGGAACTTTCAGGAACTGTTTTCACCACTAGAGTTACGCGGACACTGCTGGGTAGGTATTAGAAGACATTTTCTTCAACGCTGCCTTTTCGCCGTCTAGTAAGTACCTACGACTGCAAAGTGAAGGGACGTCGAGCGGAAGCCGTAGTGAGGTAGGTCGACATTTAATATGAACAGTATGACGAATGTTCGAGATAAATATTTTAATCCGCCCCGCTGCAATGTGAATATTGAAAATGCTGGATGTATAATCTGGCCAGTCTAGTTTTGAGAGGCAAGCACTCCTGTGACCAGAGTGTCTTCAAAGAATGTACTTTCACTAATGGACTTTCTATGTTTAACTCCAAAGCGACACTGCGTCATTGTAACATCATACGTACGCCTCAATTACGCCATACATACCTCACACTTATGCCACAAATTTTGCAATGACACCATACATATACTGAACATACAATTCACCACATAAGATGCGGGTGCGTTGCTCTCTATTTTACCTCTGAGACACAAAGGTTGTTGCCGGGGTGCAATAACCACCACCGTTTCCAGCCAAGTGATGCACTTCTCACTGAAAGCGAGCACATAACTGATGACTTCACTGGATCATAAATCAGCATGTGGCCACAGCACTTTATAGCGTGCACAGGTCACCTAGAACACTCGAAACTTGGAATCTGTAACATCGATCAAAAAAATGGTTCAAATGGCTCTGAGCACTATGGGACTTAACATCTATGGTCATCAGTCCCCTAGAACTTAGAACTAATTAAACCTAACTAACCTAAGGACAGCACACAACACCCAGCCATCACGAGGCAGAGAAAATCCCTGACCCCGCCGGGAATCGAACCCGGGAACCCGGGCGTGGGAAGCGAGAACGCTACCGCACGACCACGAGATGCGGGCAACATCGATCAAGCTACGTAATTTTCTATAACAAAGTTTTAAGTAATCCAGCAAACTATCATTGCTATGTGAAGAAGGAACACTGTATTTAGTGTCAAAAGTAGTAGCATTATTCTCTATTCATCACTTACAGCTATCGATAAACTTGTTCAACCAGTCGTTTGAGAATTCTCAAATGGCGAACATATCATAGTGTATATTGGTAAGATAGTCATCACGTAGGCACTGGTAGCAGCGATGAATAAAAAAGTGATTGTCAGGCACTCTGATTGTGGGATGACTAACCTTATTCCATCGCAGTTAACATATCCTGAGGTGATTCACTTTGAGAATGTATATATATGGTGATTCCCATTTCATATTGCAGGCTTCTTGGTGCTGTAGAGGGGCTTAAGAGAGGAAGTTTTGATATGGAACACGTGTCTATAAATCTACCATTTGCCTGTAAAATAGGTTTGAAGACCAGAGCACTTTCAAATCTCCCGCTGCACGTTATGCACACAAGCTGAGAAAAGGGCGCCATCGTTAGTATATGTTGTAATTATGACCTCACATAATACCTTCTTCTGGTTGCAATAACATGTGCGAAAAACTGGTACTTTCAAAACTAGAACGTTGGCTGTGGTGCTCCATATACGCGCTGTACTCTGGACTTTGATGAGGATTTCTTTCATCACGTAGAAGAGAACACAAGGACAAGAAATCGAAACACTGCTTAAGCCATGTGCTCCCACAACACGTAGGTCAGAGTTAAATGTCTGCATTGTGTGCATACCAAAAGGAAGGAGATTTGAAAGTGAGCCAATCTCCAAACTTATTTTACATCCAAATGGTGCACGTCCAGACGTAGGTATTTTAAAAAACTTCATCTAGTAAGTCCCCTCTGCAATCCCAGGAAGACTGTGATAAGAAGTTAGAATCGCCCTGCGTATTTTCTAGATTGGAAAGAAGACATGGAATGTGTTGTGGGGAAAACAAACCCAAGACCGCGTTTTACAGGCAGAACACTACTAAAAAGATTGCCTACACTACACATGTCCGTCTTCTTTTGGAGTACTGCTGCATAGTGAGGGATCGTTACTAGATGGGGTTAATGTAGTACATCGAGAAAGTTCAAAGGAGGGTAGCAAGTTTTGTATTATCGATGTACAGGGCACAGGATACCGGATTTGTGGTGGACATCACTGAAGCAAAGGCGTTTCTCGTTATGGCGTGATCTCCCAAAATTTCAGTCGTCAGATTTCTCCTCCGAATGAGAAAATATTTTGTTTACGCCGAGCTACACAGGGTGAAACAACCATCATAACATATCAATGGAAATCAGAGCTCACATGGAAAGATATAGGTGTTCCTTTTTTCCGCGTGCTGTTCAAGAATGGAATAAAAGAGAATTATTGAACACTCTGCCAGTCATTTAACTGTGATTTGAAGAGTAACCACGCAGATCAGGATGTAGATGAAATTTGGCCTGGAAATTGTGGTGTCACCGCCAGACACAACACTTGCTAGGTGGTAGGCTTTAAATCGGCCGCGGTCCGTTAGTATACGTCGGACCCGCGTGTCGCCACTATCAGTGATTGCAGACCGAGCGCCGCCATACGGTAGGTCTAGAGAGACTCCCTAGCATTCGCCGCAGTTGTACAATCGAATTTGCTAGCGATTGTTCACTGACTACATACGCTCTCATTTGCAGAGACGACAGTTTAGCATAGCCTTCCGCTATGTCATTTGGTACGACCTAGCAAGGCGCCATATTCTTCAAGAATGTATTCTGAACTGATAATATTGTGAATCATGTACCGTCAAGAGTGACGTTCATCATTAATGGATTACAGTTAAGTATTAAACTAATTACGCCCACTTTCTGAATTCTAATTCCTTGTCATGTTACAGACTTCACGTCAGTATAGTTCTTCCCTCCTCACGCCAGTCTGCGTGAGCCAAAACGCGTGCATTTCGGCCTCCATTCGTAACACGGTGTTGGCTCTTCTGCCATCACAACAATGGCGGCGAGTTGTAAAAACGGCGTTATTGACTATACTCCCCTGATTTAATTGTGTAATGGCTTCGCCACAATCTCCAGATGTACTGTCCGAATTTTATCGCTTACAGAATTAGCAGACGCAGGCATTGCTGGATGCCCTTGGACAGCCCGTCCGGGGTCAACGTGCAATGCAAAACGATGCGGCAGCCGCCGCTCCACCGCTAACACAGCCACAAAACGCAGTTGCACCGCCCTTCAGACCTTTTGATGCTGCACTGGGAAGCTGGACAGAGTGGTCACGCCAATTTGGATTTCATCTCGCCGCCTACAGAATTCAAGGTAACGAGCGGCAGCCTTTTCTTTTGTCGTCTGTCAGTGTGCAAACCTATCGTGTGATAGTCAAATTATTTCCCAGACGTGACGTAGCAACTCTGATCTACGAAGAAGTTTTGTCTGCATTTGAATCATATTTCAAACAATCAGTCAATGTAGTTGCGAAATGGTATATCTTCTTTCCTACAAAACGTACGGCAGGTCAGACTAATCGGGAGTGGGTTGCAACCTTGCAAGGCCTAACTAGGGATTGAGCTTTTGAGTGTCAATGTGGACTCCCATATTCAGATACTGTGGTACGTAACGCAACTGCACAGAACGTTTTTGATATGGCAGACCGAGCGCCGCCACACGGCATGTCTAGAGAGACTCCCTAGCACTCGCCGCAGTTGTACAGCCGAATTAGCTAGCGATCGTTCACTGACTACATACGCTCCCTTCTGCAGAGACGACAGTTTAGCATAGCCTTCCGCTACGTCATTTGCTACGACCTAGCAAGGAGCCATATTCATCAAGAATGTATTCTGAACTGATAATATTGTGAATCATGTACCGTCAAGAGTGACGTTCATCATTAATGGATGAAAGTTAAGTATCAAACTAATTACGTCCGCTTTCTGAATTCTAATTCCTTGTCATGTTCCAGACCTCACGTCAGTATAGTTCTACCCTCCTCACGCCAGCCTGCGTGAGCTAAAACGCATACATTTCAGCCTCCATTCGTAACAGGGTGTTGGCGCTTCTGCCAACACAACAGAAATTATGGAGCAACCTACTAGACATTCAGTGAAAGCGGTGATATTCTACTGCCTGAGAAAGTCAAACCAAACAGTGTATTGATATTTGAGGACTTTGTAGTGGAAAACCACATGCAAATATTTTTGTTTCGGCATTCATCTGAAATCTGATGCTTCTATTTGAGCAAGAGATATTGAAGCATTCCAAAGCATTGAGTAAGGGATGATGTGAACCGTACTGATAAGAGGATACATTGGCGCCTCATAAAACGCCCATAAAGGACTAAGTGGAAGAACCGGACCTTGGGGGAGGGAGAACTTTATTCACCTTTTGTTACACACAAAGTTTAACTCACGTAAACAGTTAATTCAAATAACAATTACAATGAAAAGATTTGCGAAATATGTGGCTATCAGATACCTACACAGGCCCAAGTTTGCCCTGTAGACAATAATTCTGATACAGGTGCAATCAGTAAATGCAACAAACTATGATTAAATAACAATTCCCTAATAGCTTGTCGTTATAGTGGTTACTAGTTACACATCAGACGACAGTAGCCGATTTATGCTAATGCAACTTTCATGATGTTATTAACAGTAGAGTGATAGGGATCAATCTTTACAGATGAAACGGCAGAAGCCAGTTTACGCTAATGCAAATTTCACAGGATGACAGTAATACGATTACAATAAAATGGTTTCGTTGTTAAGTATCTCGAGGACTAAACTGAACACAAACAGAGTAGCGACAAAATTGATTTACGAACAGTAAATGTCACGCTTGGCAAATTCATTCACAACTGAATAAATATCATAAGCAACTTTAAACATGCCAGTCTTTCATCTGAAATGCAGCTTAGCCGGCGCCTGGAAAGGACAGGCAATGGTTGCATATACAGAAATTCCTTGTAAGTTTATGATTCTTGACCAGTAAATGACACTTACATCACAAGTATATCCGAGCTCCAGGCGCCAACCCGTTGCTGTCACGAACGCCGTACACAACTGGCAGTGTGGACGACCGCCAGTTGCCCCGTTGACTACCAACTGTCGACCCGAACAATAGTGCGAGGTATACTAGTCTCTGACAGACTGTTTCACATATACTCCCTCAAACAGTATGAACTTGAAGACAGTCAACTGCTATTGAATGTATCTGTAGCATAAACGGAACGTTACAGTCTGCTAAATAATGACACGCAAGAGGCCGAAGGCGTAAGTCAAACCCGCAACCCAGTTTTCGAGATACAACAAATCGTAGTAAATTATGATCCAATGATAACGAACACTCTACAACTTAAACTCCTTTAAAAGATAACCTTACACTATAAAACCCAAGGCAGTGCACTTAAAAATAACAAACAAAACAACAATAAATTAGTAACTGCCTCCAAGCAGCAAGCACTAACCAAATCACGTGCTACTCCCATGCGTTTTAAACAGGTAATTCAAATCGCTCTAATGCAAGGTTACCTCAAGGCTTCACAGAAAGATCTGGCGGAATGACCGTTCATCAGTGCATCGATCTGTTCAGTGCTTGCTGAAACAGACTAAACACTAAGAGTAAGAAATAATACATATTAAGGCGCAAGTTTTAAGCAGTAAACCAGAGTATCGGCGCAATCATATACCAAGACGATTTACTGCAGTCAGAATGTCGCAACAAGTTTCATAGGTGCGAACTACAAGACGAACTGTGCACAGAGTTTCGTGGTTAAGAATCAACCAGTACGGTGTCTCAGGTTCGCCAGACTTGCAACACGGAAGCAGAAAAATGTCTCCAACGAATGACGTTAATAGAACGATATCACCTTATTATGTCTGTTGAAGTCCGTGTCCAGCAGTACCGGAAATGTAGGTCATGAGTCAGGACCGCCAACAATTTACAGGGTGGGCCATGATACCGAGCAGCATGCATAGCACACGCCCGTTGGGCATTTTGATCACAATAGCCATACATCAACACGATATCGACCTTATCCGCAATTGCTAAACGGTCCATTTTAACACGGGTAATGTATCACGAAGCAAATACCGTCCACACTGGCGGAATGGTACGTGATACCTCGTACTTATACGTTTGTGAATTGTACAGCGCCTCACCACAAACCGAAAAAAGTGGTCCAACTAAGACCTTCATGTAAATTTTCCCGGCGAATTGACTGTTCAAACAAATTTCGGGCTTGCAGCCGGTCTTCGTTCAATACTTCACACGATATTTCAACTGGGCACCGGCCAGTCATCTACAGGTGAGCCGTCGCAGACTGGCGAAAACGTCCTCCGTTCCGCAATATATAGCGTACTGTAACTATTCTGCGCATGCGTCGAAAACTTGATAGTTGAACCACACTGCCCGCCGGCAGTGCCCTCGCTGGTGGAATAGCGGAACTCAGTCGCCCTCTGCGTTGCTGTTTGCCACGGCCGTCGACGCACTCTGTCGTCTTCGATTTGAGCAAATCGTGGATATGATGGGATTCCATGCACTATCCAGCTGGTAGCCGCTGTCACGGTTTAACAGATTTTCCGCCAGTCGTATTTCTACAGATTCTTTAATAATGGAGTCCCAGAAAGACGTTGCTGTGGACAAAATCATTGTTTTCTCATACTCCATTGAATGTCCAGTAGAAATACAATGTTCAGCAATAGCAGACTGGCTTGGCTGCAAAAGACGGGTGTAACGTTGATGTCCAGTGCAGTGTTCTTTCACGGTGCGTGTGGTTTGACCTATGTAAGCCAAACCACATTGGCACGGTATCTTGTGAATTCCGGCCTTTCGTAGTAACAGATTGTCCTTAACTGATCCCAGAAGGTCCGCAATCTTCGATGGTGGGCGGAAAACCACTTTTACCTGAAATTTTCGGAGGATTATTGCTATTGTAAACGAAGTGTTGCCAACGAAAGGAAGAAAAGCTAAAGATTGTTCTAGCATGTTCTCCTTGTGGTGTCACCGCCAGACACCACACTTGCTAGGTGGTAGCCTTTAAATCGGCCGCGGTCCGCTAGTATACGTCGGACCCGCGTGTCGCCACTATCAGTGATTGCAGACCGAGCGCCGCCACACGGCAGGTCTAGTGAGATTTCCTAGCACTCGCCCCAGTTGTACAGCCGACTTTGCTAGCGATGGTTCACTGACAAATTACGCTCTCATTTGCCGAGACGATAGTTAGCATAGCCTTCAGCTACGTCAATTGCTACGACCTAGCAAGGCGCCATTATCATTTGCTGTTTATCTTGTGGTGCATGTACCGTCAGACCGATGTCCACCAATTATGGATTAAAGTTAAGTATTCGGGAAGCTACGTACTTTTTTTACTAGACTCAACTCCTTTAACTGTTCCAGACCTCACGCCAGCCTGCGTGAGCTTAAACACGTGCCTTTCGGCTTCCTCTCATTGTGGGTTGGCGCTCTGGCCAATCCACAACACTCCTCTTTATTCACTTCCTGCTTCTTAGTTTTAACTGTTAGAGCCCTGTTAATCTGCCGGATGGACCGTCGCATGCTCAGAATAGTTACAGTACGCTATATATTGCGGAGGGGTGGACGTTTTCGCCATCTGCGACGGCTCACCTGAAGATGACTGGCAGGTGCCCAGTTGAAATATCGTGCGAAGTATTGAACGACGACCGGCTGCTAGCCCGAAATTTGTTTGAATAAGACCTTCATATTTCCTTAGGTACTACACGAATACGTAATAAAAAATGAGGGTTCCTATTTAAAAAAACGCAAATGCTATCCATTTGACCTATGGCAGCGCCATCTAGCGGGCCAACCATAGCGCCATCTGGTTTCCCCCTTCAAGCTTGACAAGTTTCGTTCTTTGTGGTTTTTTCGTTTGACGCTTATTTCGTGAGATATTTGGGCCAGTCACGATCAATGGATCACCTTGTATAACCGGCTGACGAGCACCAAACTCTTTCGCTACGCAGTCCCTCCCAAAACGCGCCAATACAACCGGCACCGACACGAATGGACGTTTTCATAGCGACAGTACTCACAGACAAGTTTTCCTCCCGTGTTCACTATCAACCACATGCCGTTGCTAACTGTTTCCCACTCCGCACGTTCCCCCGGCCGATCTTCTCTCGTGGGCGCCACCTCGCGACCGCATCATTAGCGCCGAGAGGGTACGGTCTCAGGAGGAGAATCAATAGAACGTAAGCCGGCACGGCTCACTTATTATCACTTATCAAAAGGACATTATAAATTTAGAACATATTGATTAAACACGTGTCGGAAGCGACAGAACATTCAATGAATTTGTAAGCACATGTACTGACTGCTGGAATCACGCTCAGTATGGTTTTCTGGTGATTGGCAAAATGAGGAATTTCAATTTTGGTCGATATAAACGAACCTTCCAGGAACTCCCTGGCAGATTAAAACTGTGTGTCGCACCGACACTCAAACTCGGGACCTTTGCCTTTCACAGGCAAGTGCTCTACCACCTCAGCTACCTAAGCACGACTCACGCCACTTCCAGGAGTGCTAGTTCTGCAAGGTTCGCAGAAGAGCTTCTGTGAAGTTTGGAAGGTAGGAGACGAGGTACTGGCAGAAGTAAAGCTGTGAGGACGGGCCGTGAGTCGTGTTTGTTTAGCTCAGTTGGTAGAGCACTTGCTGCGAAAGGCAGAGGTCCCGAGTTCGACTCTCGGTCCAGCACACAGTTTTAACCTGCCAGGAAGTTTCCTATCATCGCACACTCTGCTGCAGATTGAAAGTCTCATTCTGGAACCTTCCAGGAGTTTCTACTTAAAAGATTGTGCACCAGTACGGAATTGTATTAGTATACAATGGACAAAACTGTGCATATGTCTTACACTCGTTCCGAGGTTGCGGAGCGCCTTCATCTATATGTTGACAGAGAAATATAGACAATTAACACGCAAATAATGGAACTGAAAAGTCTTATTGAAGCAATAGCTATAAAACGTGAAATACTGACTGACAGAATAGAAGAAGTCAACGGTAGGCTAACGGATATGCTCAGCTTTTGCCCAGACAATATCTATAGAAGATGTTCCCATCACCACCAGTCAGTTCTTTTTCTTCTGTAATATTCCAGATGAATTCACTATTCTGTCGATTATTAATTGAAAAGGGATATACCCTATACTGCTATGTAGTTTAATATTTAAACGAAAGTACGATATGGAAACCACTTGCGCCAAATGTTGTCATCTTCATTTATAAAATGCCTCATATACTCCACTAGCATCAAATGTGTCCTTTAAAATGCTCCAATTGTCTCCAGATGGAAGGCGGTTGTTTGTATCTCCTTTATTCTTAATAATCTGTGTGCTGGCGTAAGTTGGTGCCAGCACTCTGGGCGGCAAAGAGGTTGCGAGAAGATCGATGACGCCAAAGACAAATTCACAATAAACGTGTCGCCAACGCCCTCTTGTCCACCAGTATTTAGATCGCCGCCGCGGACCAGAGGACCCGTCAGTTATCCAGTGAGTCAGCGAGTTGAGTCATCAGTCGCAGCCCAGTGGGAGTCTCAGTCGCAGTTAGCTCTGCCTCTAGCTCAGAGTCAGTCAGTACCTGGCGACCAGAGTAGTGTACATAGCGGGACCTTGTACTTCACCGGCAGTGAGGCTAATATGGACTATTGTGAAAGAGCTTATACCACAACACCTGGACTATCTTAAGCAACTTCTTGTTCTTATGAATAAAGAACCCTGTTCATACATGCATGCAGTTTGTGTTACAGAAAGAGGATACCGGCCACCAAATAACATCCTCTCCTTGCATCCCATGGAAAGCCTTCAGTGACAAGGAGACGACACAAAAAACTGGATATTCTCTACAACACTTGACTTAGAAAATTTGAATGTTGACCTGTCAACACTATTAAAAAATACCATACTTTAACACAACTTTTTCAATGGACTTTACTGCTATATCCATATGATACCATTTGTCAAATACGGTTCGTGCTGCCTCTGTAGTAACTAATGGTTTCTTGGTTCTTGCTGTTCCTATGAGCAAATTCATTTCGCTGATATTTATAACATGTTCCGATGTGTTTCTCGACAGCTCTTTTCATTCGCTTCTGCGAACTGTATCTCTTTAAATGATCCAGGGTTCTGTGAATCCATTGACGTCCACACAATGGATAGTCATGTACTTCCTTCTTCGTTTCGGCCTTCCATTACTGAGCTCTCTCATGTCTTCATCTAACTCATTAGTCTTGATTATCCTTCTCATTGGCTCTCTGTTTTCCATTACCTCCATTGCCTCTTCATTACTCTGCCACTTTCTGCTTAATGCATATCCATTGACATTCAGTCGTCCAGGCTTGTATAGGCCTATAATCTCATATGAATATTCTTCTTCTTTCAGTCTCCACTTTAATCAACGTGATAATGGGTCCTTCACACTAAAAATCCACGTTAATGGCTTTTGGTCTATTACTGTTTTCAATTTTCTTCTGTACACGTATTGTAGAAATTGTTTCGTTGGCCATACTAATGCTTAAGACTCCAGATTGGTGGCTGAATAGTTATTCTTTCCTTTATTTAATGAGTTGGAAGTGTACGCCATTGGTAGTTCGCCTCCGACCTTACCTTATCATAATAGTGGGCCAACTGCTGTTTCACTTGCTTCCGTCATAATAATGAAAAGTTTTTGGAAGTCGGGACATTGTAGTATGGAATGATTGATTAACTTTCCTTTTAATTCTTTCAAGGCTTTGTACTACTGTCTTTCTCCTTCATACTGTTCGTTGTCATTTAGTAATTTATGTAAATGTGCTGCAATTCCATCGAAATCTTCTATAAATTTTCGATAGTATCCTGCTACACCTAGGTATCCTTGTCCAGTCCCAAGAAAAAAACAAATTAGTAATGATTTTATTAAGCAATAATTGTCAGTTAAAATGAGCGGAGAACAATTGTCACTTCTTGAAGTTAGAAGCCTCCGAGGTTAAGCATTGAGAAACCCTAGTGGAGGATATCTGTGAAGGGGAGAGGGAGAAGATGCATACGATCAAAAGACGCACATTAAGACATTAGTTGAACCGCAGTTGGACGAAAACCGAAGTTTTCCGTATGTAATGTAAAGTAGGGTCCTCCAGGATCCCATCAGATCACTGACTAAATACGTGATGGAACTATATGAGACTGCGCCAAGGGATACAAGCCCTGACGTCAACGGAAACTTTCCAGTGTACGTAATTGGGAACATCGAGCGGAAACCTCTTCTGGAGGTGTCACCCAAAAATATTTTCTAAATCTTCAATCTAATCGGCTCAAGGCTTTAGCAATTTAATTTTCATGGAAATTGGCTGGACGTCGCATATTAAGCAATAAGAAGAGTTTTGATGAAAAGGCAGAAGGCCTTGTCTTAAAAAATTGCATGCAAAATTCAGCTGAAGGCCCATACAAAAGCATCAAAATCTTATGCCTTAAGGACAAGACAAGAACATTAATTTAAGAGATATTAAAACTCGGCTGAAGGCCACACATCAACACAATAATTTAACGGCTTAAGGGCTTAAAAGATTTGATGTAAAATTGGGCAAAAAGCCCTATATAAGGAATAACAAGCTTATGCCTAAAGGGTAAGAGAGGAACAAAAATTCAGGATGTATAAAAACTGGGCTGAATGCCACACATGAACGAGGTATCTAAAACTCAAACAGGGAAGTTAGAATGTAACAGACACGGAACGACGCTCAGAAGTTTCCAAGGGTCGGCCTGGGATTGTAACACTAACGCCCGTTTAGGCGAGACAGGCAGCCTGACCAACAATCTCTAAATCGGATGGCAACCCAACCGACAGAGAGCCAAAGAACCAACCAACTACCTGATTTCAGGCACCAGACCAAAAACACTACAACCAAAAAGCCAGCAAGACGAAGAGACCAGTAACACTCTTCCTCAAATATTGGTTTGTTAATAAGCCAAGGCACAATAACTGCCTACATACACGAACATCGTAACGGCTGTGGAACTACACGCCGTGGCGGACAGCATCAACACGGTAAGAAAACACACACTCGTTGTTCCGTCACAGCCGACCAACTGGCTACTGCAGTACGCAGATAGCATTACAGTACTTAAAGCACTGCTCGGTCGATCTGACACAGGGCACACAGTGTCGCAAGAAACACTGTCACAAGAAACTCGAACACTCGTAAAACGAATCACTGATAAACACTTAGAACAGATCACCGGCGGACACACACACACACATACCCGAAGGACGGTCGATGAGGAAACACACGTCGTCTGACCAGACGAGCGACCAACAACCAACCAAGGTCGTTGGCACTCAAACGATGTGTGTCCCCTGTCCGTCGGGAACTGCGAGACACGGCGATCCGGGCACACTGGCTGCACAGGTAACACTTGCCCATTGCCCACGACGTCTCCGCACAAGAAGGAACCGAGCTACGTCCAGCAAGATGACCCAGTGACGAGGCCCACAAACGGTCAGAAGACCAAACACAAGCCGCCCAAAGGGGTGACCAGCTGGACGATCGACCTACGGTCGATAACGCTGCCATTTCCGTCAGTCGGACAGCTCATCCTGTGTCGCGAGCGGTCGGCGAGTACTTTCTGCCCGCGCCTTCCTAGCGCTCCGTCCCCGATTGCTGCTACGTCCCAACTGCACGTCTGTCGCCTTCCAACCCCAACCGCTCCAGGTCCGCTCTCTCCCCACGACACACCACGACTGGGAAGTAATAGCCGTCCAGCAAAGATAATACGGCAGGGCAAATATCGATACGCACTGCTGCTGCCACTCACGGGCAGGCAAGACAGTAATTCAGTGCAACTAGTAATTGAAATTTAAAATGACGAGGCGGCCGTACGGTAAAACAAGATGTTACATAATAGATGGCACGCATATGAGCCACATGAGCCACGCACGGCTCAATATACACTCCTGGAAATTGAAATAAGAACACCGTGATTTCATTGTCCCAGGAAGGAGAAACTTTATTGACACATTCCTGGGCTCAGATACATCACATGATCACACTGACAGAACCACAGGAACATAGACACAGGCAACAGACCATGCACAATGTCGGCACTAGTACAGTGCATATCCACCTTTCGCAGCAATGCAGGCTGCTATTCTCCCATGGAGACGATCGTAGAGATGCTTGATGTAGTCCTGTGGAACGGCTTGCCGTGCCATTTCCACCTGGCGCCTCAGTTGGACCAGCGTTCGTGCTGGACGTGCAGACCGCGTGAGACGACGCTTCATCCAGTCCCAAACATGCTCAATGGGGGACAGATCCGGAGATCTTGCTGGCCAGGGTAGTTGACTTACACCTTCTACAGCACGTTGGGTGGCACGGGATACATGCGGACGTGCATTGTCCTGTTGGAACAGCAAGTTCCCTTGCCGGTCTAGGAATGGTAGAACGATGGGTTCGATGACGGTTTGGATGTACCGTGCACTATTCAGTGTCCCCTCGACGATCACCAGTGGTGTACGGCCAGTGTAGGAGATCGCTCCCCACACCATTATGCCGGGTGTTGGCCCTTTGTGCCTCGGTCGTATGCAGTCCTCATTGTGGCGCTCACCTGCACGGCGCCAAACACGCATACGACCATCATTGGCACCAAGGCAGAAGCGACTCTCATCGCTGAAGATGACACGTCTCCATTCGTCCCTCCATTCACGCCTGTCGCGACACCACTGGAGGCGGGCTGCACGATGTTGGGGCGTGAGCGGAAGACGGCCTAACGGTGTGCGGGACCGTAGCCCAGCTTTATGGAGACGGTTGCGAATGGTCCTCGCCGATACCCCAGGAGCAACAGTGTCCCTAATTTGCTGGGAAGTGGCGGTGCGGTCCCCTACGGCACTGCGTAGGATCCTACGGTCTTGGCGTGCATCCGTGCGTTGCTGCGGTCCGGTCCCAGGTCGACGGGCACGTGCACCTTCCGCCGACCACTGGCGACAACATCGATGTACTGTGGAGACCTCACGCCCCACGTGTTGAGCAATTCGGCGATACGTCCACCCGGCCTCCCGCATGCCCACTATACGCCCTCGCTCAAAGTCCGTCAACTGCACATACGGTTCACGTCCACGCTGTCGCGGCATGTTACCAGTGTTAAAGACTGCGATGGAGCTCCGTATGCCACGGCAAACTGGCTGACACTGACGGCGGCGGTGCACAAATGCTGCGCAGCTAGCGCCATTCGACGGCCAACACCACGGTTCCTGGTGTGTCCGCTGTGCCGTGCGTGTGATCATTGCTTGTACAGCCCTCTCGCAGTGTCCGGAGCAAGTATGGTGGGTCTGACACACCGGTGTCAATGTGTTCTTTTTTCCATTTCCAGGAGTGTATTTCCACGTTTTTTAAAGGCAGAGTAAACTAGTAGCTGAATGTACATGAAAAATACTGTACACTGTACAGTAGCCACAAGGTACATTACGTTGGAAAATATTCATTTAACATTAGACTGATAACACTAAAACTGGCGAATCACTGCATTTAGCTGAGCGCCCGATCAGGTATTTTCTGGATTTCATCCGTAATAGACGCTATTGAACTATGTAACTGTTCCATTACAGAGTATAGAATAAGATCCGCTACGAGCCACAACTGAAGGTGATTTAAGGCAAGACCGGCTTTGGGTATGTATCCATGTTCTGGCGATTATACTCTCATTTTTATGTTTTCACAGTGAATGACTGAGCACACTCTTTAAAAAATGAAAAATACGTGATGTTGACTCAATAGCCAGAGATTTCTCTGTTATGAGGCCTTTCTGGTCCACTTTCGATGTAAGTGCGCTGATCGCTATCCACTTCCATCATCGTTGCCGAAACCTGCCTCAGTTTTCGGGAAAAATAGTACGAGATTCTCTTATAAACCTTTTTTTGTGAGTCATCGGTCTTCTGACTGGCTGGACACAGCCAGCCACAGATTCCTCTCCTGTGCCAACATTTTCATATCGGAATAGTACTTGCGACCTACGTCCTTAATTATTTGCTGGATGTACTCAAATCTCTGTCTTTGCCTACAGATTTTACCCTCTACAGCTCCGTCTACTATCATGCAAGTTATTCCCCGACGTCTTAACAAACGCTGTATCATCCTGTCGCATCTTCTTGTCAGTGTTTTCCATACATTACTTTCCTCACCGATGCTGCGGAGCAGCATCTCATTCCTTACCTCGTCAGTTCGCCTTATTTCCTACATTCTTCTGTAGCACCACGCCAAAAATGCTCTGATGCCCATCTGTTCCAGTTTTCCCACAGTCCCATATTTCATCTCTCGGCCAGAAATGTCTTATCTTCTAGTGCTAGTATGCTGCTTATGTCTTCCTTAATCCATCAGTTACATTTTTTTTTTCGCTGCCTAGGGCTAGGTAGCAGAATTACTAATTTCATCTACCTCGTGATCACTAATTCTGATGTTAAGTTTCTTGCTGTTCTCTGTTCTGCTACTTCTGCTTTCATCTTCCTTCGACTTACTCTCAATCCATATCCTGTATTTGACAGAATGTTTATTCCGTTCAAAATCTCCTGTAATTCTTCTTCACATTCACTGGGGATAGCAATGCCCCCAGCGAATTTTATCATTGATGTCCGTTCACGAGGAATTTTAATTTCGCACTTGAATCTTTCCACCATCACTTCTTCGATGCACAGATTGGAAGTCTACATCCCTATATTATGCCCTTTAAAATCCGATCACTTCGTTCTTCGTCTCCCAGCCTTATGTTCCCTCATAGTTCTTGTACATATGTATTGTCTATCTTTCCCTATAGTTTACCTATACTTTTCTCAGAATTTCAAACCTCTTGCACCACTTTACATCCTCGAACGCTTTTTCCAGGTCGACGGATCGTATGAACGTGTCTTGATTTTTCTTCAGTCTTGCTTCCATTATCAACGGAAACGTCAGAACCGCCTCTCTGGGACCTTTACCTTTCCTACACCTAAACTGATGATCACCTAACAGATCCTTAGTTTCCTTTTCATTCTTCTGTATATTACTCCTGTCAGTAACTTAGGCCACGCGGAGTGGTCGCACGGTTTGAGGCGCCATGTCACGAATTGCGCGGCATCTCCCGCCGGAGGTTCGAGTCCTCCCACGAGCATGGACGTGTGTGTTGTTCTTAGCATAAGTTAGTTTAAGTAGTGTGTAAGTCTAGGGACCGATGACCTCAGCAGTTTGGTCCCTTAGGAATTCACACACATGTGAACAGTAACTTAGATGCATTAGCTATCAAGCCGATTGTGCAATAATTCTCGCATTTGTCGGCTCTTACAGACTTTGGAATTGCCTTGATTCTGTTTTCCCAAAAGTCTGAAGGTATAGCGCCAGTCTCATACATTCCACTCAGAACGGTGAACAGTCGTTTTGTTCCCACTTTCTCAAAACATTTTAGAAATTTCAATGGAATGTTAACCGTCCTTTCTGCCCTATTCGATTACAACTCGTCCAAAGCTCATTTAAACTTTGATTGTAATACTGGAAATGCTCCTTATACTGGAAATCCTCGTCACCCATAGAGGTCTTCAATGCACTCTTTTCTCTATCCGCCCTATCACCTGCATTTAATAGACGAATTCCTATTACATTCATTATGTAACCGTCCTTCGTTTTAATTCTAACGAAGGTTGTTTTGACTTTCTCGATTTCTACTCACTTTTCATGCAGCCATTTCGCTTTAGCTTCCCAGCACTTCCTGTTTATTTCATTCCGAACTGACTTGTATTTTCTGTGTTCTTGAATTTCCCTGAATGTTTTTCTACTTCCTTCTTTCGTCGATCAACTAAAGTCATTCTAAAGTTAAAGGAATTACAGCCCTCGGTCGCTAAAATTAAGTCTTTTGACCTGGTTTCGACTCTTCTGTGAGTGCCTTCATCAGAAAATTAAATATACTCCTGGAAATGGAAAAAAGAACACATTGACACCGGTGTGTCAGACCCACCATACTTGCTCCGGACACTGCGAGAGGGCTGTACAAGCAATGATCACACGCACGGCACAGCGGACATACCAGGAACCGCGGTGTTGGCCGTCGAATGGCGCTAGCTGCGCAGCATTTGTGCACCGCCGCCGTCAGTGTCAGCCAGTTTGCCGTGGCATACGGAGCTCCATCGCAGTCTTTAACACTGGTAGCATGCCGCGACAGCGTGGACGTGAACCGTATGTGCAGTTGACGGACTTTGAGCGAGGGCGTATAGTGGGCATGCGGGAGGCCGGATGGACGTACCGCCGAATTGCTCAACACGTGGGGCGTGAGGTCTCCGCAGTACATCGATGTTGTCGCCAGTGGTCGGCGGAAGGTGCACGTGCCCGTCGACCTGGGACCGGACCGCAGCAACGCACGGATGCACGCCAAGACCGTAGGATCTTACGCAGTGCCGTAGGGGACCGCACCGCCACTTCCCAGCAAATTAGGGACACTGTTGCTCCTGGGGTATCGGCGAGGACCATTCGCAACCGTCTCCATGAAGCTGGGCTACGGTCCCGCACACCGTTAGGCCGTCTTCCGCTCACGCCCCAACATCGTGCAGCCCGCCTCCAGTGGTGTCGCGACAGGCGTGAATGGAGGGACGAATGGAGACGTGTCGTCTTCAGCGATGAGAGTCGCTTCTGCCTTGGTGCCAATGATGGTCGTATGCGTGTTTGGCGCCGTGCAGGTGAGCGCCACAATCAGGACTGCATACGACCGAGGCACACAGGGCCAACAACCGGCATCATGGTGTGGGGAGCGATCTCCTACACTGGCCGTACACCACTGGTGATCGTCGAGGAGACACTGAATAGTGCACGGTACATCCAAACCGTCATCGAACCCATCGTTCTACCATTCCTAGACCGGCAAGGGAATTTGCTGTTCCAACAGGACAATGCACGTCCGCATGTATCCCGTGCCACCCAACGTGCTGTAGAAGGTGTAAGTCAACTACCCTGGCCAGCAAGATCTCCGGATCTGTCCCCCATTGAGCATGTTTGGGACTGGATGAAGCGTCGTCTCACGCGGTCTGCACGTCCAGCACGAACGCTGGTCCAACTGAGGCGCCAGGTGGAAATGGCATGGCAAGCCGTTCCACAGGACTACATCCAGCATCTCTACGATCGTCTCCATGGGAGAATAGCAGCCTGCATTGCTGCGAAAGGTGGTTATACACTGTACTAGTGCCGTCATTGTGCATGGTCTGTTGCCTGTGTCTATGTGCCTGTGGTTCTGTCAGTGTGATCATGTGATGTATCTGACCCCAGGAATGTGTCAATAAAGTTTCCCCTTCCTGGGACAATAAATTCACGGTGTTCTTATTACAATTTCCAGGAGTGTAAGTACAAAGGTTATGGGATTTTTTTTATAGAAGTGTAAGTACTGACTAACAGCACAAGAAAGAAACAGTACTTACATGTCACGTATAAAAATAAATATCAACTGATAAAGCTTTAGTCACGATTTAAAAAAAAAAATACATGGAAGGCAAGCCACTATGGGCTTCTCACATATGTCGAGCCACAGGTAGCAACAGCCGGAGACGCCCGCGTTGCAGCTGGGAGTAGGTGAACATCACACCTAGAGTGCCATCTAGTAGCCGCTTATACAAACTGGCTACTTAACATTCAAATAAAGACAGACGAATATTATGATGAATATTATTTAGTACATGAAGTAAAAGGCAATATTTTGTTTAACAGCAGCAGACAAGGTACCATTTTGTCTACATAAGAGCTTAGAAGTACATTGGTTCCCTTGTGCAGTTACCTAAATGTTTTTTCTATGTAAGTCGACTTATAATTTTTCGTTTATTGAATGGTTTATATTGGCCGCATTTCGTGTTATATTGTTTTTCTACAGGTTTTGTCATTCAGCCCTCTTTGTAATTCTATAATTGCATTTTCATCCTTTAAACTGTACTTCTAAGCTCTTACGTAGACAATATGTTACGTTGTCTGCTGCTGTTAAACAAAATATTGCCTTTTACCTCATGCACTAAATAATGTTCATCATAATATTCGTCTGTCTTTATTTGAATGTTAAGTAGCCAGTTTAAATATGGGACTACTAGATGGCACTCTGGGTGCAATTTTCACCAGCCCGAACTTGTTAACGCGGGAACCTCCGTCTGATGCTACCTGTAATTCGACATATGCGAGCAGCCCGTAGTGGATTGCTTTCAACGCTAAAGATTTATCGCTTGATATTTATTTTATACGTGACATGCAAGTATTGTTCCTTTTTGTACTGTTAGGCAATTTTCAGTCTTAAAACTGCACTTCTAATCTCTTGCGTAGACAAAAAGTTACCATGTCTGCTGCTGCTAAGCCGGCACGTTAGCTCAGCGTGTTCTGTCAGAGGGTTAGCAGCCCTTGTCATAAAAAAACTGAGCTAATCGATCAACAACGAACTTAAACGGATGTCTTACGACGTCCGCCCCGAGCAGATGCAACGAACACAAGGGAACAAAATGAGTTTAAAAAAAAATGAAACATCGCTTGTTACTTCATGTACAAAATAATTTTCATCTTATCATTCGTCTTTCTATATTTTAAATGTTAAGTAGCCTACTTATATTTGTGGCTATTAGACGGCACTCTTGGTGTAATGTTCACCTGCCCCCAGTAGCTAAAGCGGGCGCCTCAGTCTGTTGCTACATGTGGCTTGACATACGTGAGTAGCCTATAGTGGCTTGCCTTCCATGTATTCCTTTAAAAAAATGTGACTGAAGCTTTATCGCCTCATATTTATTTTTTTACGTGACATGTAAGTACTGTTTCTTTCTTGTGGTGTTATTCAGTACTTACACTTATATAAAAAAAAAAAATCCCGTAATCTATGTACTAACGTTATAGGCCGATCTGAATGTTTATTTTTCTGATGAAGGCACTCACAGATGTGTCGAAACCAGGTCAAAAGACTTAATTTTTGCTTCCGAGGGCTGCAATTGCTTTAAATTTAATTTGTAAACGGTCGCTGATCACGCAGCCATGTTTAAAACATTAAAGTCTTTCTTCTGTTACGCATGGTTTCTTCAAGGTTACCTTCCTTGTGCGTATGTTTTTCTTTCCAACATCTTTAACTGCCCTATTCACATATGTCCGTTCCTCTTCAACTGAACTGCCTATCGAGCTATTCACTATCGCATTATTTATAGCTTCAGAGATCTTCTAGCATATCTCTTCATTCCTTACACTTCTGTAACCCACTTCTTTGCGGATTGTTTCTTCCTAACTAGTCTCCTGAACTTCATCATTACTTCATTGTGATCTGAGCCTACACCTGCTCTGTTAGCGATTCTTCAACGTAGTATTTGCTAGTATTAGCTGAAATTAATTGCAGATTCAGTTAGCTATTTTATCTCTCATTCTCACTACCTAGCCCATTTTCTGCTCCTCCATGATTATTAGATTTTATCCCTATTTACGTACCGAATTACCCGTACAATATCCTCTTTTCGCCTTCTGTTTGTGACATCGGCATGTGTTCTTAAACATTATCGGTGTCGGTTTGCTGTCGATTCTGAATACAACAGGCCTATCACTGAATTCTTCACAGTAAGTCACTCTTGGTTTTACCTTCCTATTCATAACTAAACCTACTCTCGTTAAACGATTTTCTACTGCTATTGATATTACCCTATACTCATCTGACCAGAAATCTTTGTCTTCCTATCATTTCACTTCACTGGCCCTCACCATTGAGCCTCAGTATTTCCCTTATCAGATTTTCTAGCTTCCCTACAACGTTGAAACTTCTGACATTCCACGCCCCAACTCGTAGAAACTTATCCTTTCGTTGCTTATTCAATTTTTCTTCTCATGGTCACCTCTCCCTTTGCATCTCCCTCCGGGAGAACCGATTTGGGGCTAATCAGGAGTCTTTGACCAATGAAGAGAGCATCATAAACCATTCAGGCCATGCATTTATCCGTTCCGGGGAGATTGGAAGCTGTTGTGAATGCTATCGGATTTCTTACATCGTATTTGGCATGATAATGTGTTGTGATTCTGATGTTGCCAAATACTTGTCCACCCCATATACTGTTCCATGTCGACATCTAGGACAAGCCGCGCTCATACAACAAAAAACCCCAAACTACACATACTGTCACCGTCTCCACGTCAACCCATCTTCCCATTCTGACTGTATACAAAGAGCTGTCGCAGGCACATACCAGTTCACTTCCATGACTCAGAAGAGCGGCAGGGCGCTCACATCACCGCCGGGTACCAGATCTGCATCGTATGCAGTCCTCCAAAGCGGCCATTATGCTTTCTATGGCGGCGAGTAATATCCCTGTGCCCAAAGAAGCACTAAGGAATAAACAGTTGTTGTTGTTGTGGTCTTCAGTCCTGAGACTGGTTTGATGCAGCTCTCCATGCTACTCTATCCTGTGCAAGCTTCTTTAAAAAAAGATCAAGGGAAATTCAAGAATACAGAAATACGAGGGTAATCCCAAATGTAAGGTCTCCTTTTTTTTATACGTAGACCTATTTATTTCTACAATGGTTTACATCAGTTTACAGCTTGAACATTTAGCTATTTCTCGACATATTCACCATTTCTGTCGATGCACTTTTGTAGACGATGTGGCAGTTTTTGTATGCCCATGTCATACCAACTCGCCGCCGTGCTGTTCAGAAAGTTATGAACCTCTTCTTTCACCTCGTCATCACCCAGGTTTCGTCACCCGTGACAGTTGAGTCCAGAAAGTTGTCCTGTTCGGCTGAGAGGCGGTGGAGAAATGCGCGGGTAGCATCAACTCGTTGCCGCATGAGGTCCTTAGTCAGCATGCGTTGCACCCATCTTGCGCACACCTTCCGGTATTTCAATGTTTCCGTTAAAATTCTGTGAGTGGTGCTTCGGGAAACCTCGGGAACCAACGCGCAGAGATCATCCAGGGTGATCCGCCGATCTTCATGCATGCTTTGCTCAACCTTCAGCACTGTCTCCTCAGAAATTGACAATCTCTCGATCCTTTGTTCGTCGTGAATTTCGGTCCGACCAGCTGCAAACTCTCTCCACCACTTACGAACATTTTTGATATCCATGCGAGAGTCACCATACACTTCCGTCAATTGGCGATGGATTTCAATCCACGTAGTGCCCTTTGCGTTCAAAAACCGAATAACTGCTCGCAATTCGGACTTGGCGGTAAAATCCAACGGGAGCTCCATTCTCAACGGCTGCCAAGACAAGACTGAGCGTCTCAGTGCGGCGTGCGCATGTTTACACACAGCGCGTGAAGCACTCTACGTAAAAGTGTGACCAACTGCCACACAAACAGAGTTCTGTACTTTTACAAAATAGGAGACCTTACTTTTGGGACTACCCTCGTACAATCCAGTTCTGAATTAAATAAATCGGAAGTGCAGTGAAGATAAGGCGAAAAGACTACATGCAAAATGTGAAGAAATCGAAAAAGAAATGATTGTCGACAGGACTGACTCAGCATATAGGAAAGTCATAATAATGTCTGGTGAAATTAAAAGCAGGGGCGGTAACATTAGGGCGCAACGGAAATGCCACGGCTAAGTGCAGAGGAGAGAGCGGATAGGTCGACAGAATACATTGAAGACTTCTGTGAGGGGTACGACTTGTCTGATGACGTGACAGAAGAAGAAACTGGAATCAGTAGGGAAGAGGTAGGGGATTCCGTATTAGAAATAGCATTTTCAAGAGCATTTGACCACTTAAGACCAAGCAAGGCAGAAGGGATGGATAACATTCCATCGGAATTTGTAAAATTACTGGGAGCGGTAGCAACCATTCGACTATTCTCGTTGGTGTGTAGATTGTGTAGGACTGGCAATATACCACCAGACTTTCGAAAACAAATTTAAAAAAAAAATCATCCGCACAATTCCGAAAACTGCAAGAGTCGACAAGTGCGAGAATACCGAACAATCGGCTTAGCAGCTCATGCACCCAAGTTACTGACAGAAGTAATATATGGAAGAATGAATAACCAAATTCATGACCTGTTAGACGACCATCAGTTTGGCTTTAGGGAAGGTTAAGGTTCCAGATGGGCTGTTCTGACGTTGCCTGTGATAATGGAAGCAAGACTGAAGAGAAATCAAGACACGTTCATACGATCCGTCGACCTGGAAAAAGTCTTCGAAGATGTAAAGTGGTGTAAGAGGTTTGAAATTCAAGTAGAGGTAAACTATAAGGAAATACGGGCAATATTTAATATGTTCAAGAACTTAGAGGGGACGTAAGAGTAGGAGACCAAGAAAGTATTGCACGGATTTTAAAGATCATAATACAAGGATGTAGTCTTTCGCTCCTACTGTCCAATCTATACGTCGAAGAAGCAATGGCGGAGAGATTCATGTGCGGGATTAAAATTCATGGTGAAATGATACCAATGATAAGATTCGCTGATGACGTTGCTACCCTCAGTGAAAGTGAAGAAGAAATACAGGATTTTTGTATAGAATGAACAGTCTAATAAATACAGAATGTGGATTGACAGTAAGTCGAAGGAAGACGAAAGTAATGAGAAGTACCGCAAGAGAGAACAGGCATAAACTTAACATCAGGTAGATGAAATAAGGAGCTCTGCTATATAGGCAGCAAACCAAGCCATAACGGATGCAGTAAGGAAGACATAAAAATCGGACAAGAACTGGCAAAAATTACATTCCTTGCTAAGAGAAGTATACTAGTATAAAACATACGACTTAATTTAAAGTAGAAATTTCTGAGAATATACGTTTGAAGCACAGCGTTTAATGGTAGCGAAACATGGACTGTGGAAAAACCGGGACAGAAGAGAATAGAAGCATTTGAGATGTGGTGCTACGGAAGAATTTTGAAAGCTAGCTGGACGAGTAAGGTAAGGATTGAGGAGCTTCTCCGCAGAATCGGTGTGGAAAGGAACATGTGGAAAGTACTGGCAGGAAGAAGGGACAGGAAGATAGGACATCTGTTATGACCTCAGGCAATAAAATCCATAGTACTATAAATAGCCAAAGTGGGTAAAAATTGTAGAAGAAGACAGAGATTGGAATGTATCCAGCAAATAACTGAGGACATAACTTGGAAGTGCTACTCTGAGATGAAAAAATTGTAACGGGAGAGGAATTCGTGTCGAGTCGCGTCAAACCAGGCAGAAGACTGATGACTCATAAAAAGAAAAAGAGAAAGGATGGATCACATAATTTATGAACAAAGGTCACGGCCGTAAAGCTGGGGGATTACAAATTCACACGTAGGCCTTCCCTCCGTCGTTCTTCTACAGATGATTTGGATGCACTTATCGAATACAGACACGGAATAGGAGGCCTGTGTCTTAGTCACAGTAATGCATAATTTAAAGAAGATGGGATTGGTACAAATAGAACGATTACTTTACTGGGCGAGCAAGATATAATTCATCTCGTAGCAGGAACTAACGACAAGAATAAGAGAGGGCATGTTTAATGACCCATATCTGTAGAAGAACGCTAATGTGAGCAGTGCTAAATCAGGTAGACCCGTGTGAAAGTTTAAAATATATCATTTAAACGACATTTCAAAAATCAGAAGGAATTACAAACTTTGCAAAGACTCAGTTTTATACAAAACGGTTAGGAAATAACATGCTCTCGGTACACTGTAAGAATGAAACTATTATGCGTTAGTGGGCTAGCAGCATTTATCAGTTTAACGACGGTTTCGGGTAAAACGAGCAAAGTAACAGAAGCATATGGCAGACTAAAATTAATTGAAACTAGCTGAGTACTTCAGCCAACGGACTTAAGGCTATACGGAAAGTAGTGAAACGAGAGACAGGGCAAACAAACACAGAATAAGGCAACATAAGTACTGAACTGAATGAAACGGCAAAAAATGATTAGTCACAGGTAGCGAGTGCATTTAATAATCATACCTTAAATATAGTGGAAAGCGTAGGGACAAACAGTTCAAGGCCAAAATCACAGCAGTATGTTGAATATGTAGCTTTCAAAAAAATCCAATCATATGAACGTATCACCAACTTAAGAAAATTATACATTCTCATCGAATTAAGAAAATTATACATTCTCTCAAATATAAAAGCTCTGCTGATTTTGATCGTGTTTCCAATAGAGCACTAAAAAGTTGTTCCCATGTAATAAGCGCAGTCTTATCTGAACTACGTAATGCATCACTAACTCAAAGCATTTTTCCAGAGAGACTGAAGTATGCCATTGTCAAATCCCTCTTTAAGAAAGACGATAAGAAAGATGTCAATAACGATCAACCTGTTTCACTGTAAACATCATCCTCCAAAATGTCTGAGCAGATGATGTATTCTAGAATAGCATCTCACCTTAGCAACAATAGTATCTTTAGCAAATCACAAATTGTGTTTCAGAAGGATTTCTCTACTGAGAATACCGTTTACACGTTTATTCACTAGATTTTGCAAGCATTAAATATCAAAATAGCTCCGGTTGGTATTTTCTGCGACCTTTCCAAGGAACTTAACTATCTCAGTGTTCTCCTAAGTAAATTGACGTTGTATGAGATTGATTGTACAGACAACCAATGGATAATGTCATATCTAACCATAATAATGGAGAAAGCAGTAATTACTACTTCAAGCAATATTCAAGACACATAATTCTAACTGGGGAGAAATCACATATGGGGTTCCCCAAGGTTCAATCTTAGGTCCATTACTGTTCCTCATGTATATAAATGATCTTCTGTCTAGTGTAGTAGGGAGAATTAGTTCTTTTTGCAGATGACATTAGTATTGTAATCAATCCAAGTATACATACAGAAACATAAGAAATGGTAAACAAAGTTCATAAAAGTGTCGTTCACTGGTTTTATATGAATAGTTTCACCCTCCATTTAACAAAGACATAAAATACACAGTCCTTTGCATCTAGAGATACTACACCAATGATGGGTGTAACACATGGTGAGGAAATAATAAATAACGAGGAAACGTCTAAATTCTTAGGAATCCATAATAATGAGAATTAATATTTAAAAAAATAGGAACTCCTAAAAAACTTAGTTCATCCACATTCGCACTTAGAATGGTTGCAAATATTGGGGCGAGAAACATAAGTAAGTTCCGATATTTTGCATATTTTCATTCAATAATATCGTATGGAATGATTTTCTGGGGTTGCTCAGCTTTAAGAAAGAAAGTCTTCATTGTGCAAAAACGTGCTTTAAGAGTAATATGTAGTGGTAACCCACGGTCATCTTCCAGGCGTCGGTTTAAGGAGTTCTGCATGCTAAGTACTGCTTTACAGTATATTTATCCTCTCTTAAGTTTGCTGTAAATATTCCACTACAGTTAAAACGGAATAATGAGGTACACAATTACAATACCTGAAGATAAAATAACATTTGTTACTCCATCTTAAGGTGGTCTTTAGCACAAAAAAAGGTTGCACAATGTTGCAACAAAATTTTTTGATCTCTTACCCAGTGATATAAAATGTCTGACAGACACCAAAGTAAAATTTGATAAGAAATTGAGAAAGTGTAGCCTCGACTGCTCCTTCTATTCTGTAGAAAAATTTGTATCACTGCAATGTGTAAAAGATGGTGGACAGGAATTACTAACTCACATCTGCATATCGTTTATCCTTTTTTTTAAATTAAAATTAGAAACGTTCAGAACGTAATTGTATTTACAAATTAATTTGCTGTTTGAATGTAAATTGACTCGTTCTACATCATTATGATCTATCGTGCAAAATGATCCATGGAACATGTAACTAACTGACTCAGATGCTTCGCTTTCCTGGGTGGTGCCTTTCCAGTAGCCCATGTTGAGCACGGAACAGCCTCAAAGCTTAACTGGCTTCTTCTGTACCCTTCTGTTCACTGAAGCGTACATAACACTCGTAATGAATAGTTCTGTCATGGATTAGTGTCGTAGTCAGAGAGTGGAACACCGTTTCTCGTTAATAAGTTTCTTGGTCGTAATGAGTTTGCTGTTTGCAGGTATACGTACTTAAATACAGCAAATGAAGCGTATTTATAAGGAATGATGCACTAGATGACACTAAGTGAACGCGTGGAATAAGGAATTACTTTGGAATAACGAATTTCTTAAAATACCGTCAAGTCGCTTTCCGACTTATGAACTATCCAAAAATCAGATCAGTTAGATTTGTCGTTTGTATAGGGAAGCGGAAGGCCTTTAGATAGCAGACAAAGTGGATCGTTGACGTGTGATACGGGCTTCGGGGAGTAGAGAGACAAATACAGAGAAACTCGATTACTGATGCACCGAGAGCGTGCTTATTCCAAATTCGCAGACTGACTCTTCTGTCTAAGAGCTCTGTATCTTTAAAGAAGAGCAGAGACTCCAGCTCCTACTGAGGATTACCTGAGGAGGTGATAAACATCTTGGATGCTTCCCAAACGAGGGAGCTTACGGATGTAATTAACTCCCAAAGTTAATTCCCAAGTTACAGGCACAGAACTTTAGGAACGCCACAGGAACTTAGCTCTAAGGTTGAATCCGAAACGTTTTACCGAGGAGATTCCTCTAGAAGGGCGTTAACCTCGTATTTTGGATATAATATTCCTGTAGATAGTTTGTTTTTATCATCGAAACTTAATGGAAGCAATTATTCGCGAAAAAACAGTTTATACTTGCGGCACCTGAAGCAACCCACACAATCTTCTGTTCTTTCATTTGACGTCGGATAAACACTCTTATGAATGTAAATATTTGGACGTTTAATCCATTTTCGCGGGCTCAGCTCATTAAATTGGAAAACAGATTGTGCTAAGCGAAAATATGTGAATCGCTTTCGTTTACCGGATGACTTAATACTAGATATAGTATAGACAATCTTCAACAACTAATGGAAGAATGTATTAGATCAAGTCTGAATAACGGCTCTGAAAATCAACTGTAGGAAGATCTGAAAGGAACGTGTAAATAACACAAAGAAAGGAAAATAGTATACATTTGGCAAGAAGTATTAGAAAAAGTTAATAATTTATATATTTAGCGATACTGCAGACAACGACTATATGTACAACAAAACAAACAAACGTTTAACAACAGCCTGGCTCCCTTTTGGTGAAGTAAATGGTTTCTGAAACTAAGAGTCCGATTAATCAGAAGTTTACATCCTTGTGTGTTATCAGTTTTAAAGTAAGACAGCGAGGCATGGAGTTTCAGTGCCAAAATCATTCAAAAACATGACGACACAGCTTGTCATGAAAAGATACATGCTAAGAATTAACAGAAACCGAAAAACGAAAGTATGAATCAGGGAACGGACTTGAATGTGGAACAACGAAAGCTGTACCCTTCCCGTCTGCTCTTATTGCACTGCCATAAATAACTATTATTTCCCTTAATTTCCATCTAAATCCTATTATCCACATCGTTCACATGCAGTGTGTCTTCAGTGCTGCCTAATTATCATTCAGACTGTATCCCATGCATATTTATGATTCAAAGGATAATTTTCGAAGTGATAGTTGTAGATATATATTTTGTTTTATTGGAAACTTTAATAGTTAAAAATAACGCCTCATTAAAATTGGGAAAACTATGTGTAATAGTGAAATTAGTGAGTGCTAATCAGTCGTTGTCAAAGTACTAACAGTTACTATTAGAAAGACCAGATTCCAGATTTTACCAAAAAATGTTCTAATTTTTCTGAAACTAATGAACTTAAAATAAACTCCTAATTACAGTTCCGATACAACCAAATTTGCTATTGTCTTTTGTGCCATTATACTTGCTTAATGATCAAGTTTGTCACTATACTGTGCGCCCCAAGCTTTTCGGGACCTCATGACACACTTCATTAACGAGTTAAACCGTTAATTAAGAATCTGCATAGTTCAGCATAATTTCGAACTTTGTTACCGTATTTGCAAATAAGGAATTCACAGCGGAGGTATACAAAATAGTTGTGTAAGCTTTTTCACTTTGTTAACTAACCACCTATTTTGTAAACTAAATTACTGGCTAAACATAGAGCTCATCCCCTTTAACAGTTTTATAAACAAATATACACCTTCCAAAATACTAAAACATCATTACGCCAGTTCGTAAATATTCCTTCCCAGACAAACTCATTAGTCCCACGCGAGCTAGCAGTTGAGCAACATTACTGCACGTAACACGTATCGAAGTCTGAGGCCAGTAATGAGTGTGTTCACATCATATAACATCGTATGTCGTCTGTCTCTTTGATCAAAGTTCAGTTGAAGAGCACTCATCGCCATATGATGCTTCAAGATTACCATCTGTTTGTATTATTGAGTTTTCTCCATTCCAGATGTAAAAATTTCTGCGCATTAATATCAGTTATCTTAAAACATATACAGTCCAGTAACTGCGCACTTTGCGACAAACATTTATCTGTCAAAATTCCTAAGTGAAAATTCACTATATATGCCACTGTTTCTCTGCTTAGTAAGCTACTGTAAGTGTCTGGCTGTGAACAATATTTTATGTGGGAGCTGAAAATGGTCATCGTATTGTCTGGAGTGACAATAAATAGGGCACACGTTAAATCAACTAAAAAGTTGTGCTGTGTATATAATAGAAGGAAATACCACAAAACCTGTTTGTTCCGTCCATGAGACAAAACGTGCATACTAGAAATCACAGGTAGGTACGTCACAAGTGAAAGGCACAGTAATTGCCACGACAGGCAAAATAAAATGGAGATGTGTGGAATAGTAGAAAGTGGATTGGATGTGGACAATTCTTTGCTGGGCCGTAAGAAATAAGAAAAGACTGCAACGACGAGTTATTGGAAAGCGGGCTAGACGACGATAGAAAACGCCTGGGAGCAATAAGGATGCTTACAAAAGAAGATTGTAATGCAGCGAAAACATTACCGAAGGGGTCTATACAGCAGTAGTTGTCTAATGGTTGATGGTGATAGCGTTGATCCCATGTAAGTTGAATATCGAATAAATTCAGTAAAGAAATCTACCAAAGCAACCTAGAAAGAGTTACAACAATGTCAACGTAATACAGGATGCAGAATGTGCGTTAATATCTCTCACAGCATACATCTGTCGGAACCGAAAGACAGAACTATACAAATGTAAACCGTCAGTGTGCACAGATATATTTTTTTGTCTTCTTTACAGCCTGGAAAATTTTTGCATAAAGTTTCCCTAAATTTTTCCTAAGTTAATTTTTGAAGATGACAGAACGCAGTACATCAATATTTGTGAGTATGGCGCCCCAAGTAGAAGCTCGTCGATTATGAAGCAATCAACTTAATTCTGAAATAAACAGTACCTCTTCTGTCCCACTTCACCCTGATGTCTATTATGATACACACTGAAGAGCCAAGGACACTGGTTCACCTGACAAATATCGCGTAGGGCCCCAGCGAGCACGCAGAAGTGCCACCACACGACGTGGCAAGGACTCGACTAATGTCTGAAGTAGTGCTGGAGGGAATTCACACCATGAATCCTGCAGCGCTGGCCATAAATCCGTAAGAATACGAGGGGGTGGAGGTCTCTTCTGAATAGCACATTGCACGCCATCCGAGATATGTTCAACAATGTTGTCTTCATGTCTGGGGAGTTTCGTGGCCGGCGGAAGTGTTTACACTCAGAAGAGACACTCGGTAGTAATTATGGACAAGGGGGGTATCGCATTGTACTGCTCGAATTGCCCAAGTTCGTCGGAGTGCACAATGGACATGAATGGATGCAGGTGATCAGACAGGGTGCTTACGTACGTAACACCTGTCGAGTGGTATCTAGACTTATCAGGGGTCCCATTTCATTCCAACTGCACACACCGCACACCATTACAGAGCCCCCACCAGCATGTACAGTTCCCTGTTGACATGTACGGTGTATGGATTCATGAGGCTGTCTCCATAACCGTACGCGTCCATCCACTCGATAACCGATAAGCTTGTCCTCCCTCCATTTCTACTGTGAGCTTATACTACCCAAGGTCATATTCTGGAACAAAACCCCTATGCCCCTCCACCAGTGATGGATTGCCAGTTGACAGCAGTTTTTGCAAATATCCATTTTGTTATCTGTTGCCGAGTTGTAGTCGGCATGTAGAAACAGGTGGCATATCGCCTGGCCGCGACGGTATTCTCTTCGCTAGGACGAGCGAACATCTCCACACGGCCACCAACCGACCGAGCACGTATATGACAATAAGTCACTAATAATTCATTGTAATTCAGCAACAGGATGACAGAGTTTGGACCCCGGATCGATTGAAACGTACACCTGGTGAGAGTAATCGCATTTTTTTGTTACTTTGTTGATGGTCATTACTGGACATGCCATCATCGAGATGAACTTCACGTTTTAACATACACCGCGTCATGGACACAGGCCGATGCCACGGGGTACATTCGTCTGGGCTTACATGGGAAACGAGGTAGCAGTCGAAGGCATCGTGATAGTTGTGGACCACGGGCATCCCTTCAAGAGGGATGCCTCCTCCGTGGCGAGGGCATATTCCAGCAGGGTAATTGCCCATCACAAGGCCATAATCGTGGTAGAGCAATTTGAGGAGCATGATAGTGGACTCACGTCGATCCCTTGGCCAACGTACTCATCTGATCTTAATGGAACATGTCAGGGACCCCATCGTACCCCAGATCCGCGCCCACAAACCGTCGGGGGATAATTTTAAGAAACTGTGTCACCTATGAGTACGCAACTGGTGCCACATACGTTTGGAAAGCTACCAATGCGTTATTGAATCCATGACACGCAGAATCGCTGCTGTACTTTCCAAAAGTGGACCAACACTCTATTAAGCAGGGGGCCGTGATTTTTAGCCTCACCAGTGTGCTTAACCAATCAGTGCCATTAGTCGGTGCTGCGACACAGGTTGAATTTTATGCCTGTGTTTGGTACAGATCCTTCACAGATCTATTCCCTCGCTAAAATAATGTCAAGACTTCCACGAAGCAAGCGCCTACTACATACGGTTTTTTCAGCGCACAGAACTCAGTACCTTTTGCAAAAAATAACATAATACCGTAAATACAGAATCTACTAGCTGACGAACTCGGCATAGTCAAGGTCCTAATTTTTCCATTTTGTATTAGAAACGAAAAGGAAAATGAATTGTGTTCGTAGAGCAATACCTAAAAATTTCATTTTCTCGAATTAGTGACAACACATTCGAAATCGTTGCTGTAGACTCGGTGTGAGATGATCGCAGGCAGTTTCCGTACGCTGGATGCAGCTGCTTCGCGTGTCTACAGCGAGATTTTGTAAACGTCTGTATAGCAACGCCTCTTCATATCTCTATAGACGGCTACTGTTTTCGCCTACAGTCGTTTGTGCCTCGCAGCTGAAAGCTGTCGAAAGCGCTGTCAGTTGTCAGGGATTTCCTTAAGGGAGCTCGACTGTAAGAGTACCTCAGATGCATGATGCTGCATTTTTTCAAGCATTTCAAAGTTTATGACGTCATATCTCTTGAACTATGTGCCGTACAATGATGTGTAGGTACACTCAGCGCCATACGTGGACACTGTCTGCGAAATTTGTAGCGAATAGAGTAAGTAGTAAAGAAGTAATATATTTAAACGTCATGTATAATGCGGAAATCTTTCACATTGCGTTTATAACGTCATATCTCCTGAGATATTTGTGGCACCGTGGTGCATTTAGCGACATATGTGGATACTATCTGCGAAATTTATAGCGAATAGTGTTAGTAATACGGAAGTAACAAATTTCAACGTTATGCATGACTGCGGCAGTTTTTCATGCATCTGATTGTTTATGGCGTCATGTCCGCCCCAGTAGCTGAGTGGTCAGCGTGACGGATTGCCGTCCTCTGGGCCCGGGTTCGATTCCCGGCTGGGTCGGAGATTTTCTCCGCTCAGGGACTGGGTGTTGTGTTGTGTTCATCATCATTTCATCCCCATCCGGCGTGCAGGTCGCCCAATGTGGCGCCGAATATAATAAGACCTGCGATATGGCGGCCGGACCTGCCCCGCGAGGGGCCTCCCGGCCAATGACGCCAAACGCTCATCATCATCATCATCATGGCGTCATGTCTCCTGTGACAGGTAGATGGATCGTAACCCCACAGCCCTTATTACGACCGGCCGATGTGGCCGTGCGGTTCTAGGCGCTTCAGTCTGGAACCGCGTGACCGCTACGGCCGCAGGTTCGAATCCTGCCTCGGGCATGGATGTGTGTGATGTCCTTAGATTAGTTAGGTTTAAGTACTCCAAAGTTCTAGGGGACTGATGACCACAGATGTTAAGTCCCATAGTGCTCAGAGCCATTTTTTTTTATATATATACATGTTTATAATACCTATAAATGTAGACAAAGGACAGTAAAGAGTTGTAGTAAAGTGTTAGCTAAACAGCTTTTCTTTGCACTTGATTCATGGCTTCGAAAATATTTGGCTTTCTTCCCTGGAAAAGTTACATTACCACCAAGCAGCTACTTATTAGTACATCTGTCTAGCAACCACATTGAAGCGCCAAAGAAATTGGTATACGCATCCGTATTCAAATACAGAGATGTGCAAACAGGAAGAATACGGCGTTGCCGTCGGCAACACCTACATAAGACAAAAAGTGTTTGGCACAGTTGTCAGATCGGCTGTTGCGATGGGACACAACATCTCCGAGGTAGCGATGACTTGGGAATTTTCCCGTACGACGATTTCACTTGTGTACCGTGAATATCAGGAATCCGTAAAACATCAAAACTCTGACATCAATGAGGCCGGGTAAAGATACTGGAAGAACGAGACCAACGACGACTGAAGAGAATCGTTCAACGTTACAGAAAGCAACCCTCCCGCAGATTTCAGTGCTGCGCCATCAACAAGTGTCAACGTGCGAACCAAGCAACGAAACATCATCGATATGGCCTTTTGGAACCGAAGGCCCACTCGTGTACCCTTGATGACTGCACGACACAAAGCTTTACGCCTCGCCTGGGCCCGTCAACACAGATATTGGACTGTTAAGGACTAGGAACATATTGCTTGGTCGGACGGGTCTCGTTTCCCATGTAAGCCCAGGCGAATGCACCCCGTAGCATCAGCCTGTATGCATGATACGGTACATGTTACAACGTGAAGTTCATCTCGATGATGGCGTATCCAGTAATGACCATCAACGAAGTAACAAAAAATGCGATTACTCTCACCAGGTGGTACGTTTCAATCGATCCGGGGTCCAAACTCTGTGATCCTGTTGCTGAATTACAACGAATTACTGATGACTTATTATCATATCCGTGCTCGGTCTGTTGGTGGCCGTGTGGAGATGTTTGCTTGAACTATCGAAGAGAAGACGGTCGCGGCCACGCGATATGCGCACCTGTTTCTACATGCCGACTACAACTCGGCAACAGATTGCAAACTGGCAGTCCATCACTGACGGAGAGGCATAGGAGTATTGTTCCAGAATATGACCATGGGTAGGATAAACTCACAGTGGAAATGGAGGGAGGACAAGCTTAGCGGGTTCACTAGCACAGTAAGTAATCAGACATATGTCACACAACACGGCTGTGTTGTTCAATAAACAATGACACTGTTCGATGTACCGATTCCTACACAATACATACATCACATCCTAAGCTGTCATGGATTATATATACGAAGACAGTAACTTGTCCTCGAAAGAACAGTTACTGTTGATGACCGTGCAGCTTTTCCCTAGAATAAATGATGACTAACTGAAAACCCCAGCTGGCGATAGGTGTTGTTGATATACCTCGATGTGGACAGCTGAAAATGTGTGCCCCGGCCGGGACTCGAACCCAGGATCTCCAGAAGTTGGACCATTACGGAATAAAGGGAGTAGCTCACAATTGGTTCACCTCTTATTTTAGCAACAGGCTGCAAAAGGTCATTATTCACAATGTTGATAACGGCTGTGATGTGGGATCTGAGTGGGGTACTGACAAGTGGGGGGTGCCCCAGGGATCAGTGTTGGGGCCGCTCCTGTTCCTTATTTATGTAAATGATATGCCCTCTAGTATTATGGGTAACTCTAAAATATTTCTGTTTGCTGATGACACTAGCTTGGTAGTAATGGATGTTGTGTGCAACATTGACTCGGTTTCAGGTAGTGCAGTACATGACCTCAGTTCATGGCTTGTAGAAAATAAAGTAACGTTAAATCACAGTAAGACTCAGTTTTTACAGTTTCTAACACACAATTCAACAAAACCTGACGTTTTAATCTCACAGAACGGGCATATGATTAGTGAAACTGAACAGTTCAAATTCCTAGGTGTTCAGATAGATAGTAAGAGGTCGTGGAAAGCCCACGTTCAGGATCTTGTTGAAAGATTTAATACTGCTATTTTCACATTCGAACAGTACCGAAAGTAAGTGATACTTCGACACATAAATCTGTCTACTTTGTTTATTTTCATTCACTTATGTCGTATGGTATTATGTTCTGGGGTAACTCTTCCCATTCTAGAAGGATATATTTGGCTCAGAAACAGGCGGTTCGGGCAATAAGTGGTGTGAGTTCACGAACCTCTTGTCGATCTCTGTTCACGAGTCAGGGTATTTTTACATTGGCCTCTCAATGTGTATATTCCTTATTGTCGTTTCTTGTTACCAATATTGGTTTATTTCCAACAATAAGCAGCTTTCACTCGGTTAATACTCGGCAGGAATCAAACCTCCGTTTGGATCGGACTTCTTTAACTCTTGTGCAAAAAGGTGTGCAGTATACTGCTGCATCCATTTTCAATAAGCTGCCACTCGAATTCAAAAATCTTAGCAGACTTTCCTCATGGGTCACTCCTTCTATTCCGTCGAGGAGTTCCTTGAAAAATTAAGCTGATTTTCATTGTGTTGCTGATAGTGTTTGCTTAAACTTATGGACATTTTTTCTTTCAGATTCATGAACATTTATTTTTATCTGTTATTACTTTTATGTTGTAAGTTCATGTACTGACACGTTCCATGACCTTGGAGATTTGCTCCTCAATTTGGTCCTACGGAACTTGACATGTAAATAAAAAAAATTAATAAGCTCATGCTTTCCATCAGTGAAGTGAACTTACGGTTACTTAAGCAGTGTAAGTCCACAATTGGTAAAATGATTTTAATTACACTCCTTTTCTTTGTAACTGGCTTGGATTGGAAAGTGTATCATTGTGCCTCAAAAGTCTCCGAGTTACATAGAAAAATTAAACATATAAAATTTAACCATAAAATTCCCTTTAATCTAATCTAAATAGCATTTGAAAATTTAAATTGCATTACTACCTCCTTGTAAGTTTTATTAATTAGCTGATACTATTGTCAGAGGGAAAGCTTTCGATACCCACTGCTATCGTAACTGACGATGTTGTTGAGTCAACTTGGGTACACCTAGCCGACGTCACGTCCAACGAAGTGCACTGAACGATGAGCTCCGCAAGACATGCAGCTGTAACAGCGTTGTACTCTGCCGCCCGACCTGACACAGATCGCCCCCTGTCCTGCGTTACGTAGGAGGAAACTTCGCGTTCTGTGGTGAGGCGTGGATGTCCCACAATTTGTTGTCTACCCGTGGCTTTACCGTCCTCCAACACTTGCCACAGCTCCTCGCGAAAGCATCACGCGAGTAGCCACCCAGCTTCATCGTTTCCGAGGCACCGGGGCGTAACACTCTGTCAGAGTCGTTTACTTCAGTGTATTTACCCACGAGCAGCCCGTACCGCCGGCAGACTGATTTCCCATTCGTCTATGCTATGCTTATATGCTTCCCTTACCATGTCCTGTGCCCGCAACGCCTTCAGGCGGCATTCAATATCGTAATAGCCAATGATCACAATTTTGTGGCTCATCGTTTTTGCATGTCAGCATATCACTGGTTCGTATCATTTCAACTTAGTGTAAATCAGTAACAGTTATGCTGCAGTTGTATGTCTCATATACATCAAAGTGCGCGGTATATTATGATGTGTCTAACTTTTTTTTATCTTAATAGCACAGCCTACGACAAACAGTCGTGAAACTCCGTTTTCTGGTGGAGATTAGCTACTGAAGCGCCATCAAGCTGCTGACGTATACAATACACTGCAAAGCGTCTGTGTATTGTCTATAAGCAGTGGAGAAGCCTATTCGAAATGCAAATAATGTCTTTTCTCGGAGATTATTGTGGAGCTATAAACTGTAGCAGAAATCAAAAATATAACCTATAAATAGAGTAATAGTCTTACAACCTGGAAACAGAATCTGAGATATACATTGATACCTGGGTAGCGGAGTAGATAAATGTCAATGATACACGCAAGGTACAGATGTAAGGACAAGGCCGAAAGGTCTTTTGCAAATGTAAATAACAGCTTATATCCAAGAATGTAAAAATTGTGCCTACTTTTGAACGTACTAAAATGAGTCTGAAGTGTACGAAGAAACTCGTGAAATGTACTGTAGTCAGAGAAAGCATCAGTAAGCACGTGGAAAGCACACAGGTACACTCGTAATTAGTTCGTAGTCAACTTAAATACGCCAGGTCGCAACTCTTTTTTCGTGTTAAAGGAGTTTCCATGGTAACCACTTGGGTACTGCATAGTACTTTGCACTTAGGTTTCATTACTGTATGTTAATATTTGCAAGAGGTGCGATAATGGTTTAATTAAATCTTCCTATTAGAATTGGAAAAATCACCATTCCGTTTAGTGACTTGGAAACGTGGAAGTAACAATAACAAAAAGAGCAATTTCTCAGTTGTTACCATGCCGTTCTTCTGTTGCTACATATCAACCTCTTAGAGAGTTGGCATCACTTCTATTGTCAAAACTTTTGTCAGACAAAGCGATGCTACAGCTCCAAGCGACTGACATGAAGTAACTTGACTCGTAAGGTTGTATTTTCTTGCCCTTTACAGTTTCAAGGCTATTCGTCGTATACTGTGGTATCGCGTTATTACCATTAATTTGGAATAGCCACATAGAAGATGGCCACAATCCATCTATATCGGTTTTCCCAAATCGATTAGGATACATCCTGGAACGGCTCATTTAAAACCGACATCTTCCTTCATTATGAGCTCGTGTTACAACTCTAATGACTTCGTCGCCGACGGATCACTAACTCCTAATCATAACTCTTTTTTAATAGGCTTATACCAGTTTTACGTATATTACTCAGAGCGTCTGCATCTATAAGAAAATATATGAAGTGTAATTATGATACTGTTGCTTTTCTGTTAGAAAACACGTCGTCCCTATGCCTTTTGAAATGGAGTGCCGTAGTTCTTGTAGCCACATTCGATAGGTCGTGAAACGAATAGTATAGCGATACAAGACGTATTAAATGAGTAATGTTACTGACAAATAGGTAGGGAGAACGCTGGCAATAGGCAGTGTACAATACAATTATGCAATGTTTTCTGGTAGGAGACGAATCTGCCTTAAGCCGGAAATTTAGCCACCTCGGAATAATTTTTCAAACACTGCAACTATAAATCTCTCTCGCAACATCGTCCAAATTTACAGTGTGGTAGGTTCCCATACCACGATAGTCATGTTGGAAATTTCTTCCTTAGCATATTATGAATGCCAGACAATGCCAGGTGCTTATATAGTGGGTGCTGTCTACCTGAAACTGCCCATACTGCTTTACTAAGCCCTTTCGAGATGTCTAATTAAGATATAAAGTAGGTACTTAGTACAATGATAACAATTACAAATACGCAGGGTGGTCCACTCGTCGTGACTGGGGCAAATATCTCAGGAAATAAGCGTCAAACGAAAAAACTACAAAGACGAAACTTGTCTAGCATGAAGGGAGAAACCAGATGGCGCTATGGTTGGCCCGCTAGATGGCGCTGCCATAGGTCAAACGGATATCAACTGCGTGTATTAAATAGGAACCCCCATTTTTACTACATATTCGTGTAGTAGGTAAAGAAATATGACTGTTTTAATTGGACCACCTTTTTCGCCTTGTGATAGATGACGCTGTAATAGTCACAAACATATGGCTCACAATTTTAGACGAACAATTTTTTAAATTAAAATAAAGAACGCCGGAACTTTTGAACATTTTATTTCGGTTGTTCCAATGTGATACATGTACCTTTGTGAACTTATCATTTCTGAGAACGCATGCTGTTGCAGCGTGATTACCTGTAAATACCACATTAATGCAATAAATGTTTAAAATGATGTCCGTCAACCTCAATGCATTTGGCAATACGTGTAACGACATTCCTCTCAACAGCGAGTAGTTGACCATCCGTAATGTTCGCACATGCATTGACAATGCGCTGACGCATATTTTCAGGCGTTGTCGGTGGATCAGGATAGCAAATATCGTTCAACTTTCCCCGCAGAAAGAAATCCGAGGACGTCAGATCCGGTGAACGTGCGGGCCAATCGACCTGTCATGAAATGTGCTATTCAGTACCGCTTCAACCGCACGTTGGCTATGTGCCGGACATCCATCATGTTGGAAGTACATCGCCATTCTGTCATGTAGTGAAACATCTTGTAGTAACTTCGGTAGAACATTACGTAGGAAATCAGCATACATTGCACCATTTAGATTGCCATCGATAAAATGGGGGGCCTATTATCATTCCTCCCATAATGCCGCACCATACATTAACGCACCAAGGTCGCTGATGTTCCACTTGTCGCAGCCATCGTGGATTTTCCGTTGCCCAATAGTGCATATTATGCCGGTTTACGTTAGCGCTGTTGGTGAATGACGTTTCGTTGCTAAACAGAACGCGTGCAAAAAATCTGTCATCGTCCCGTAATTTCTCTTGTGCCCAGAGTTAGAACTGTACAGGACATTCAAAGTCGTCGCCATGCAATTCCTGGTGCATAGAAATATGGTACGGGTGCAATCGATGTTGATATAGCATTCTCAACGCCGCTGTTTTTAAGATTTCCGATTCTCGCGCAATTTGTCTGCTACTGATGTGCGGACTGGCCGCGAAAGCAGCTAAAACACCTACTTGGGCATAATCATTCGTTAAAGGTCGTGGTTGCCGTTTCACATGTGGCTGAACACTTCCTGTTTCCTTAAATAACGTAACTATCAGGCGAACGGTCCGGACACTTGGATGATGTCGTCCAGCGTACCGAGCAGCAAACATAGCTCACGCCCGTTGGCCATTTTGATCACAATAGCCATACATTAACACGATATCGATCTTTTCCGCAATTGGTAAACGGTCCATTTTAATACGGGTAATGTATCACGAAGCAAATACCGTCCGCACTGGCGGAATGTCACGTGATACCACGTACTTCACTTACACGTTTGTGACTATTACAGTGCCATCTATCACAAAGCGATAAAAGTGGTCCAACTAATACATTCATATTTCTTTACGTACTACACGAATATGTAATGAAAATGGGTGTTCCTATTTAGAAAACGCAGTTGATATTCGTTTGACCTATGGCAGCGCCATCTAGCGGGCCAACCATAGCGCCATCTGGTTTCCCCCTTACGAAACATCCCTCACACACAAATAAAGAAAAGATGCTATGTGGACATGTGTCCGGAAACGCTTAATTACCATGTTAGAACTCATTTTAGTTTCGTCAGTATGTACTGTACTTCCTCGATTCACCGCAAGTTGGCCCAATTGACGGAAGGTAATGTTGGCTTCGGTCCTTGTGCTGACATGTGGCTCATTGCTCTACAGTACTAGCATCAAGCACATCTGTACGTAGCATCAAGAGGTTAGTGTTCATCACGAACGAGGTTTTGCATTCAGTGCAATGTTTACAAATGCGGAGTTGGCAGATGCACATTTGATGTATGGATTAGCACGGGGCAATAGCCGTGGCGCGGTGCGTTTGTATCGAGATAGATTTCCGGAACGAAGGTGTCCTGACAGGAAGACGTTCGAAGCAATTGATCGGCGTCTCAGGGAGCACGGAACATTCCAGCCTATGAATCGCGACTTGGGAAGACTTAGAACGACGAGGACACCTGCAATGGACGAGGCAATTCTTCGTGCAGTTGACGATAACGCTAATGTCATCGTCAGAGAAGTTGCTGCTGTACAAGGTAACGTTGACCACGTCACTGTATGAGAGTGCTACGGGAGAACCAGTTGTTTCCGTACTATGTACAGCGTGTGCAAGCACTATCAGCAGCTGATTGGCCTCCACGGGAACACTTCTGCGAATGGTTCATCCAACAATGTTTCAATCTTCATTTCAGTGCAAATGCTCTCTTTACGCATGAGGCTTCATTCCAACGTGATCAAATTGTAAATTTTCACAATCAATATGTGTGGGCTGACGAGAATCCGCACGCAATTGTGCAATCACGTCATCAACACAGGTTTTCTGTGAACGACTGGACAGGCATTGTTGGCGATGTCTTGATTGTGTCCCATGTTCTTCCACCTACGCTCAATGGAGCACGTTATCCTGATTTCATACGGGATACTCTACCTGTGGTGCTAGAACATGTGCCTTTACAAGTACGACACAACATGTGGTTCATGCACGATGGAGCTCCTGCACATTTCAGTCGAAGTGTTTGTACGCTTCTCAACAACAGATTCGGTGACCAATGGATTAGTAGAGGCGGACCAACTCCATGGCCTCCACGCTCTCCTGACCTCAATCCTCTTGACTTTCATTTATGGGGGCATTTGAAAGCTCTTGTCTACGCAACCCCGATACCAAATGTAGAGACTCTTCGTGCTCGTATTGTGAACGGCTGTGATACAATACGCCATTCTCCAGGGCTGCATCTGCGCATCAGGGATTCCATGCGACGAAGGGTGGATGCATGTATCCTGGCTAACGGAGGACATTTTCAACATTTCCTGTAACAAAGTTTTTGAAATCACGCTGGTACGTTCTGTTGCTGTGTGTTTCCATTCCATGATTAATGTGATTTGAAGAGAAGTAATAAAATGAGCTCTAACATGGAAAGTAAGCGATTCCGGACACATGTCCACATAACATATTTTCTTTCTATGTGTGTGAGGAATGTTTCCTGAAAGTTTGGCCGTACCTTTTTGTAACACCCTGTATATATATATATATATATATATATATATATATATATATATATACACTCCTGGAAATGGAAAAAAGAACACATTGACACCGGTGTGTCAGACCCACCATACTTGCTCCGGACACTGCGAGAGGGCTGTACAAGCAATGATCACACGCACGGCACAGCGGACATACCAGGAACCGCGGTGTTGGCCGTCGAATGGCGCTAGCTGAGCAGCATTTGTGCACCGCCGCCGTCAGTGTCAGCCAGTTTGCCGTGGCATACGGAGCTCCATCGCAGTCTTTAACACTGGTAGCATGCCGCGACAGCGTGGACGTGAACCGTATGTGCAGTTGACGGACTTTGAGCGAGGGCGTATAGTGGGCATGCGGGAGGCCGGGTGGACGTACCGCCGAATTGCTCAACACGTGGGACGTGAGGTTTCCACAGTACATCGATCTTGTCGCCACTGGTCGGCGGAAGGTGCACGTGCCCATCGACCTGGGACCGGACCGCAGCGACGCACGGATGCACGCCAAGACCGTAGGATCCTATGCAGTGCCGTAGGGGACCGCACCGCAACTTCCCAGCAAATTAGGGACACTGTTGCTCCTGGGGTATCGGCGAGGACCATTCGCAACCGTCTCCATGAAGCTGGGCTAAGGTCCCGCACACCGTTAGGCCGTCTTCCGCTCACGCCCCAACATCGTGCAGCCAGCCTCCAGTGGTGTCGCGACAGGCGTGAATGGAGGGACGAATGGAGACGTGTCGTCTTCAGCGATGAGAGTCGCTTCTGCCTTGGTGCCAATGATGGTCGTATGCGTGTTTGGCGCCGTGAAGGTGAGCGCCACAATCAGGACTGCATACGACCGAGGCACACATCATGGTGTGGGGAGCGATCTCCTACACTGGCCGTACACCACTGGTGATCGTCGAGGGGACACTGAATAGTGCACGGTACATCCAAACCGTTATCGAACCCATCGTTCTACCATTCCTAGACCGGCAAGGGAACTTGCTGTTCCAACAGGACAATGCACGTCCGCATGTATCCCGTGCCACCCAACGTGCTCTAGAAGGTGTAAGTCAACTACCCTGGCCAGCAAGATCTCCGGATCTGTCCCCCATTGAGCATGTTTGGGACTGGATGAAGCGTCGTCTCACACGGTCTGCATGTCCAGCACGAACGCTGGTCCAGGTGGAAATGGCATGGCAAGCCGTTCCACAGGACTACATCCAGCATCTCTACGATCGTCTCCATGGGAGAATAGCAGCCGGCATTGCTGCGAAAGGTGGATATACACTGTACTAGTGCCGACATTGTGCATGCTCTGTTGCCTGTGTCTATGTGCCTGTGGTTCTGTCAGTGTGATCATGTGATGTATCTGACCCCAGGAATGTGTCAATAAAGTTTCCCCTTCCTGGGACAATGAATTCACGGTGTTCTTATTTCAATTTCCAGGTGTATATATATATATATATATATATATATATATATATATATATATATGAATGAACAATCTATGTAAAATATGCTGTACTCTTTACTTTGACACCACAATGAAGTATGCTATATCAGTTCATCCAGTTTTATTTCATGCTAGAGTTTGTTAGAAACTGCAATGGGAACTGCTTTGTTTATTGTTGCACATACTGACTGTTTCAGTTGAGGTTTATATTTATTATGAAAATGTAGGACCTCCTTATTTACCTGTTGTTGTTGTTGTTGTGATCTTCAGTTGTAAAAGTCTTCTGATAGTTCTTCCTACGTTAGTGTGTCTTGTGAAAGCCTATTGATCTTTGTGTAACCACTACAACCTACTTCTAATTGAAGCTACTTATTGGAGTCAAGCTTTTGGCTTCCTCAATAGTTGTACCCCACATACTTCCTTACACTAGCAGACTGATGATATCATGATGTCCCAAGATGTGTACAACCAACCAGTTACATCATTTAGGATATATCCATCCAATCTTCAGTATTCTTTGCAGCATCACATTTCTAAAGCTTCTACTTTTACGTCTACAGAATGTTTGGAAATACCCGCTACAAATTTCTAGGACTTGTAGAGGGAGTTATTAGACAACATTTGTAATAGAAACTCTACGACGTTTTCACTTCAGATGTCTAACTCATGCACCTCTTCATGAGGAACTGAATTAGGCGTCACGCAGTACAAATATTAGGTAACAATTGGAAAGGAAACATAAAGAAACATCCATTTATAACCTAAGCACATATTTATTGTGTTAACACTTAAACTTTACATGTTAACATTATTCAAAACAAAAAAGAACCGAGCATACTATACGTACAGAACGTGCACTCTAAGAATTTTAACACTGAATCAAACAATGATGCAGAATACCTCTCTTGGAGCGTCTTTCACTGTAGTTGGCTGAGCATCTTAGTGATGCTTTCGCGCTTGCTGAATGAACCTGTAACGAAAAAGTGCTGGTCATCTTTGGGTATTCGTTATTTCCTTTATTAATCCCTTTCCGTACGGATCCCAGACTGAAGAAAAAAATTCAAGTATTTATTGAACGAGAGTTTTGTAAACTACTCCGTTTGTGGGTGGACTACAATTGCTGAGGATTCTTCCAATGACTCTCAGCCTAACTATTCTGAGATTATTTTTATGTGGTAATTCCAATTTAAATAGCTTTGTATGCTTATGAATGTTAACACACGCAGAAGCGTAATCGTACAATGATGGTTCTTTCTTTCTGCCTGCTGATGTACAATACATTTGTTTATGTTGAGTGTTCACTGTCAAACATTACAACAGTGCTGACCTTCTCGGGATATTCCTGCGTTCAGAGACAATTTTATAGTGGCGCGACTTGATTGTATGCAACTGCAGTATCTGCGAAAAGCCTCATGGATCTTCAGTGGTTTTCCTGTGCGTCATTACTACATGTAGTGAGCAGCAATTGTCTCATAAAACTCTCTTAGAGTACACCCAAAGTTACTGTTACATATGTACATTTCTCACCGTTGAGAGTGACGTATCGTGTTCTGTTCGCTACAGAATTTTCAACCCAGCTACACAGGTGGCCTGATACTCTGTATGCTCGTATTTTCTTGTCTTGTAAGTGACAGTGCGGAACTGTATCACACGCTGTCTCAAGTCAAGGGACGCAGCACCAACATGGGCGCTGGTATCTGTAGATGTCTATGTCTCTAGGGCACACAGAGTGAGCTAAGTCTCACACTATCGTTGTTCCCGGAACCCAGATTGATTCCTACAGATGAGATCTTCAGTGTCCACAAATGTCATTCTTTAATATGAGAGCATAAAGTATGTTTCAGTATTCTACAACCACCGACAAGAGATATAGGGCTAGATTTTTGTACATATGTTCGACGACCTTCTTTAAGACGGAAATGACCTGCGCTTTTTTCCAGTCATTGTCAACACATCGCACCTCTAGCTACATATGATGCACCGTTGCTAGAAGAGTTTTTTCGCGTATTCTATGTAGAATCGTTTTCGTATTCTGTCGGGTCCAGTGGCCTTTGATCTGTTGAGCGATTTCAGTCGCTTTTCTATCCATCGTCACTTCTTTCGATAAGGCCTATGTGTCACGTGGAGGGCCGTGCGACGGTTTAACGGAGAAAGTACAGCGCGACATTTCTGAGTATCTCGTAATATGTTTCGATGCCATTATGGTCACGAAGTGTCTGGACAGATGGATTCGGTTCTTTAACTGATTTACCGTAATGCCAAAATTTCTTGGGAATTTGCGTCATGCTGCTAAACACCGTTTGCTTTCAAATTAGTTGAACTCCTCGCAAATGGCTCTCCTTGCGTTGATTTTGGTTAACTTCATCTATTGTCTGTGGGGCTCTAACTAGATTAATTCTACAACGTAGCTCTCAGTAGCATCTTTCTAGCATGGTTGTCGAACCACGGTGGGGCTTTTCTGAGCCTCACAGCTTTGCTCGCCACATGCAGTCTGAGCACTTGCACGTAGTGACATTTCTACGCAGCTTGAGGCTCTTTCTGGAATAAGAGACTTTTCACAGGTACAGACAGTCAAGCTAAGAATTTTAGTAGAGTAGTATAGCGTGCTGTGGTCTTCGACTCGTCTTCAGATGGAGGGCAAATCAGTCGATGTACTTGCATGTAATTTGCCTGTGTTTTTGGTGCAAATACACTCCTGGAAATTGAAATAAGAACACCGTGAATTCATTGTCCCAGGAAGGGGAAACTTTATTGACACATTCCTGGGGTCAGATACATCACATGATCACACTGACAGAACCACAGGCACATAGACACAGGCAACAGAGCATGCACAATGTCGGCACTAGTACAGTGTATACCCACCTTTCGCAGCAATGCAGGCTGCTATTCTCGCATGGAGACGATCGTAGAGATGCTGGATGTAGTCCTGTGGAACGGCTTGCCATGCCATTTCCACCTGGCGCCTCAGTTGGACCAGCGTTCGTGCTGGGCGTGCAGACCGCGTGAGACGACGCTTCATCCAGTCCCAAACATGCTCAATGGGGGACAGATCTGGAGACCTTGCTGGCCAGGGTAGTTGACTTACACCTTCTAGAGCACGTTGGGTGGCACGGGATACATGCGGACGTGCATTGTCCTGTTGGAACAGCAAGTTCCCTTGCCGGTCTAGGAATGGTAGAACGATGGGTTCGATAACGGTTTGGATGTACCGTGCACTATTCAGTGTCCCCTCGACGATCACCAGTGGTGCACGGCCAGTGTGGGAGATCGCTCCCCACACCATGATGCCGGGTGTTGGCCCTGTGTGCCTCGGTCGTATGCAGTCCTGATTGTGGCGCGCACCTGCACGGCGCCAAACACGCATACGACCATCATTGGCACCAAGGCAGAAGCGACTCTCATCGCTGAAGACGACACGTCTCCATTCGTCCCTCCATTCACGCCGTCGCGACACCACTGGAGGCGGGCTGCACGATGTTGGGGCGTGAGCGGAAGACGGCCTAACGGTGTGCGGGACCGTAGCCCAGCTTCATGGAGACGGTTGCGAATGGTCCTCGCCGATACCCCAGGAGCAACAGTGTCCCTAATTTGCTGGGAAGTTGCGGTGCGGTCCCCTACGGCACTGCGTAGGATCCTACGGTCTTGGCGTGCATCCGTGCGTCGCTGCGGTCCGGTCCCAGGTCGACGGGCACGTGCACCTTCCGCCGACCACTGGCGACAACATCGATGTACTGTGGAGACCTCACGCCCCACGTGTTGAGCAATTCGGCGGTACGTCCACCCGGCCTCCCGCATGCCCACTATACGCCCTCGCTCAAAGTCCGTCAACTGCACACAGGGTTCACGTCCACGCTGTCGCGGCATGCTACCAGTGTTAAAGACTGCGATGGAGCTCCGTATGCCACGGCAAACTGGCTGACACTGACGGCGGCGGTACACAAATGCTGCGCAGCTAGCGCCATTCGACGGCCAACACCGCCGTTGCTGGTGTGTCCGCTGTGCCGTGCGTGTGATCATTGCTTGTACAGCCCTCTCGCAGTGTCCGGAGCAAGTATGGTGGGTCTGGCACACCGGTGTCAATGTGTTCTTTTTTCCATATCCAGGAGTGTACTTTGTGTTGGTGTCTACCAATACCAATTTTGATTTTAAGAATCTCTCAAAGAGAATGCCACAACGATTCATTAGAAGAGGCATGACCTTTCAGAGAGTCTTGTCGGTGTGCATCAGCGAATATTTTACAAATTGCAATAGACATTTAGACGACCTTATGTCCAGGGAACACTACGAAGAGGTGGTCTCATTTCGTCCGTCAGTAAACTGATATGCAATATTTAGTAGACTGCCAATGAGTATGATGTGCACTAAACTGCTTTTCAACATTTACTGAAAATACAAAGCCTGTGACGTTTCATTCTTCATTAATATCTGTATGCGGGCCACACAAGTCAGAAATTATTTTAATTTTCTGTCAGTCTGGAGTCTTGTCAAAGCCTCTGCGGAAGTCTCGCCAGTCTTAATATTGATATAATATTAGTTGGTCAATATGTGAGCCTTCTCTGAGATTTTTACTCGTAAGTAAACATTTGGATGAACTTTTGTTATTAATGTATTTATCCTTGGTTGCTATCCTTCACAGACATTCTCTGTGCGATGATGCCTTCCACTGCAATTCCATATATTTGTCATATGCTCGTTCTCGAGTCATGGTCCAGAAACAGTCGGAAAAGTTGTTAGGTTTTGTTCTTTTGATATGCTCTTCCGAATAGATAGATAACAGTCATTCAACATTTACAGGGCAAGATTGCGAGAGCTTAACACATCGTTATGCATCAGTTTACTTCTTCGTTTTTCTTGTAGGCCCGACCAAGCTCGGAACACGGAATTTTTTTTCCGCAAACATTGTTTGGAATATTAGCAATCCATAAATACTGTTACGGGAAACATACATACGGCAGATTAAATGGTACAAGTTCCTAAATTCATCGTGAAAGACGCAGGGTTCCATGCAGACAAGTTGATTTTAATAATTTATCTCTTTTTGTTCGGTAGCAGAACGTTGACAGCTGAAATAGTATTTGTTTCCTCCCAAGTACTTGTAAGATCGGCGTGAAGCGTGTATAACAGCCCAAACTGTTTGTTAGAACTCTTGAACATTCCATCCGCAAAGATGATTTGTAGCTTAATAAACATGATTCTCCCTTTTCGCTGGCAGACACAAATATTCTCTCATTCTGTTCACTGTAGTCACCTGAAAATAAAAAATTTCTGCCACCATTCTTCAGTAAATTTTAGAACCTCTTATCTTAAATGTTGTAGTTTACTAGCTCCTCATAAATGCTATGTAACAAGTTTTATCAGTGCATCTACTGTTTTCTAAAGAATTGCAAGTTTTATACATGATAACGAGGGAGGATCGAGTAAGTTTAATGTTTGTTAATGAATTTTATCATCTACATTTCATTTTATCCTTAGAGTATGTCTTGTCATGCGTAATGTATTTTAGCAATACCACATTTTATTGTACAACTACATTTTACACTTTTATCGAAAGCATTTAAACATTGTTTAAATTTTATTATTACATCTACATACGTTTTTACATATCATTTCCCGCATTAGAACTTGGTAAGAAGACGTATCCTGTATTTACGAGGTAGCTTCTTGTGATGTATGTCCATATTTGTTTTGTTGCACTGTTGGCGTAATCAGTGACGAGTATTTTGCGATTTCTATGTATTTTCATCAGCTTCATTGAATACGCAAAGAAAGTAGTATGTCACAATTCTGTATGGCTGCCCGAGTCAGTGTGAGATACGTTGAGCAGATATGTATTTTTAAGCTACTCTCTTGCACTATGTCATAAAGCTGTATGTTTTCAACAGATGTAAAAAGGTGTTACAGTAAAAAACTTAGAACCGTTGTCAAAGGAATGTGCTATCTCTCATTTGTGCGCAGACAGTAGTCTTGAGAATGTATTTTCGCGAGAACTGCCTTAGTTCACATGTAAACAGTTTGTTAAACGTTAATTTGTTGACATCTGTGAGAAGGATGTGACACTGGTAACACAATTTACATCATTTCAGGGTTTAAAGACCTTTTCAGTCATGTGATTTTACTGTGTTTCTACAGCGAAAATGCCTGTTATTGACGATGACATGCTCACATGATCATTTTAAAGTAAGAAATGTGCTGAATCAAAATTTAAGTGATATATTTGCGACAGCGGCCGCCATCCGGTCGTCCGCATCTTAAAACAAGCGCGCCGCAAGTCACAACGCAGTGTTTGCCAAAACCGCCATCGCAGTATGAAGGAGCTGCCATGAACGCTTACGCCGCTGCCAAAAATATGAAAGCATCCCTTTCCAGAGCTGCAGCTGCGGGCATACTTACGTTCAAACTTCGATCCACCGACCCCATTCCGTGTGTTAGCAGTTTAGTAACATTTACAGATTTCCATAACGGTCAGGGCTCGTCATCTGTGGAATAGTCATTGTACTGAAGACTGACCGCATTGTAAACCTTTGTATGTGTATATATCTCAACACTGAAACCTACTGCTGGCAAATACCTCGGCAACAAAGTTATGTATTGCTTTTACTATTTTATATTATACGTAGATAAATTAATAGGGGAGATTCATGCAGTATCGGTCGGCTTACTGTACCGGCCACTGCTGTGATTTCCCTTTCCACTTCCAAATGGCAGAAGAAATGTACAGTAAACAGAAGCAAGCTTGTGTATCCATGTGCACATATTCGAATAACTTCTTCCTGTTTACAGTGCTTTTTCTGCCATGAGTGCTTGATCGTGTTGCTGAAGCTCTTTGCGCAAGGCAGATATTTTGAGGACCATGGGTACCCGTTTTTAAGATAAGTGAGTAATTTCGTTGCTCTATTTCGGTTATCTGTGTCATTCAAGGAATGGCATCTAACAAATGTTCTATGATAATTTCTATAAAGGAACGTACAATATGACAAGATGTCACTGCATGTTTGTCTTGCTCTGTCGGCCACCTTATTATCTTTCAGTATCGGCCAGAAGTAATTTCAGTCTTAAAATTTTCTTTTCTTTTTCTTGCTTCTTTTTAGGCCAAAATGGTGAGAAGTAAGAAAAAGTAAGAGGAAAATTGAATTCAGACTGCATGAAAACAGCTGTGTACAAGGTTATGTCTAACAAAATAATCGCGGGGGAGACAACTCAAGCGTTTTCAACAATCAGAAAAGAAAAAGATCTCCACCGAAGACACGAGATTAAAAACGGTGAAAATGAAGCTGAATTTAAGTTGGGTGTTCCAGAATAAAATAAACACGCATAGGGTGGCCCTGGAAAGCAACTTAGAATACAGCGAAGAAAACTGGAATTTACTGGACATAATGGGTCAATAGAATGGCATTATGTGCATGGAGTCATGTGAAGAAAACTGAGGACTGTGTAGCAAGTGTACAGGCTAGGTACACGTTGGATGTGTGGATCAGGAGAATATTCTGTATTTTATTTGCGATTTCTGTAAAACAGTGAGCTAAACACTGTAAGGAGTGTGTCTGAATTCTCTATTACATTGAAAACAGTATAGTCAACGCTATTCTTTACATTGTGTAAGCACTCAGATATCGACAGAAACAATCAGAGGGAGAAAGATGGGAGAGCGATTCTAAGCATTGTTGTGAGACGAGGTCTGTCTGCGACAGTGGAAGTAGTTGTGTCGGTCGAGAGCTCGGAGACAGAAGACGTGTGTCACGCTGCCCTCACGTCGGTAATGGCAGATCTTACCACACTCAAGGCCAGATTTCATTTATATAGCCAGGAAGGATTTAGATGGCTTAACTACGCTTTAAGATGGAATTCACGGTGAAATTCGCAAAAGCAATTGCAGTGTTGGGCTCGTGATTGTTAGTCCAAGTTTGCAATAATCCCATGGTTTTTTTGTAGGTTAAAGAAGCCTCCTTATCCTCCAAATAATAATGACCATTCTCCATATCTAAATAATATGCTGTGGTTTTTAAATATGAATATAACTTTGAAATTGAAGTAATTTCTTAATCTGGCGTTCAACCATTATTGACACTTATGTAATTGTCATTGTATATTATTGATCATGATGATTTGTGGAGTTTTTAAATAGAGTTAATTTATGAAATCTCTTCTTAAATTATTTAGTAGTTAACAGGATCAAAACAAACTCTTCTTTATTAAATTCATTTTTAGTTTCAATGAGCTTTAGCCGCTGCTGCTGCATGCTGTAAGCCCCATGAAAAAAGGCAGTTATCTAAACAGGTGAGTGCAGATCTTAGAGCAAATACAGAGACACTGACATTCCACAACATGTCATGCACTCTAATCCAGTAAATTCCGTTGCACAAGCCAGATTCTGTATTACGTGTAAATTCTTTTTTTAAATACGCAGTCAGATAGTTTATCCAAATTTTGCTATAAGTTTTTCGTGTAACGGTCTGTTGAGGGCTTAAATGACCGTGAAACTGACACTCATACAACATTCACACAGTGTTATGCTGGTTAGATTCCAATTACTGATAGTTTCGGTTGGGTTGCTTACCGAGTCCATTTTCACAGACGAACATAGGAATATTCGTTGCAGCAACGTTACAACATTTTTTATCTAAGCTGAAATAGTAAATATTAGTTCCCGCGTTTATATGTTCTACTACTAAGCAGTAAGTCTCAATGCAGTCTATGACTAACAACTGATGTTAACTGAAAAGACAATGGCCGATACTACAACAAACTTTCTAGAAGCCTGCTAATTGTAGTTTTTCACTTTCGATGTAATTAAATACTCTAAAAAAATAAAGGTCGTTACACTGTGCTATTCATAGAACAAGTCATGAGGTAGGAGAATAGTATATTAATATTCCGATTAATGACCACAGTCACACAGTAGGGTCAAGAAGCTTAAGCTGGCCGATACTGCACAACTATCCCCCAACTGAATACTTAGTCCACGAACCGCATCCGTTCCTCACACCTATAGGTACTAAAGAATCAAAAAGCTGCAAAAGAAGTTGCAACAGTATTATTTTCACCATTTTTGTAGTGTGCTACTGTCCACACGACATGTCTGTGCAGTTCCGCGTATGCAATACGTGCTTCCTATTTGTATTCTTTTGACTTTTGCAGTACCACTTGGAAATGGCCCAAGAACGAAATCGCAACTGTAAAGTACAGTCAACGGCGAATATGATGTCCTTTTAAAAGATTATACATGACTGTGAAATCCGGCCATGGGAATTTAATCTTCAATGCATTGTTTTCTTGAAAGTAGTGAAGGCAACGTTTGTAGTAGGTCTCCTGCCGTCATTAGGTGCGATGTTACTCCAAAATCGGTCGGATCTTGCGTAGGCCCCATGTATTTTCCCCTAAAGCGATGCAGCTATTATTTCGCAATTCTACCTGTTGGTAACGATGTTGCCTTACTTCTTCAACTTAAACTGATGACCCGGCCGCCGTGGCCGAGCGGTTCTACGTGTTTCAGTCCGGAACCGCGCTGCTGCTACGGTCGCAGGTTTCAATCCTGCCTCGGGCATGGATGTGTGTGATGTCCTTAGGTTTAAGTAGTTCTAAGTGTAGGGGACTGATGACCTCAGATGGTTCAAATGGTTCAAATGGCTCTGAGCACTATGGGATTCAACTGCAGTGGTCATCAGTCCCCCAGAATTTAGAACTACTTAAACCTAACTAACCTAAGGACATCACACACATCCATGCCCGAGGCAGGATTCGAACCTGCGACCTTAGCGGTCGCCCTGTTCCAGACTGTAGCGCCTAGAACCGCTCGGCCACCAAGGTCAGCAACCTCAGATGTTAAGTCCCATAGTGCTCAGAGCCTTTTGAACCATTTTTTTAAACGGATGAATTTGTTGTGTCCGTTTCTTTTGCATACTACTTGGCTCCTACAGAATGTTTTCGCACTTCATTTGCTGCTTCATCTGCAATACAAACAAGATTACCTTCGTTTAGAACTGCGTTATTTTTAGTGGATAGTATTCCTTTCCATACAACGCCAGTAAGTAAAAACTTTGATGTTGGTATATTCCACTGTATACTGACGCCCATTGAAAGCCATTACAGACTTTCCTTTGGTGGCCTCGGTTAACTACATCTGCACTCTGCACACTACTCGCCGGTCAGAGATCAACTGCAGTACTGAGCTCTAGCAGCAGGCCATGCATCACACCCCTCTGTCAATGATCTTGTGTTCAGACTGGTTTCCGGTGTATCCCACTTATGGAAAACCTTGTTCCTAGGCTCTATACCTGAAGTGACCTGGCCTCCACAGAAGGGTAAACCCATTCAGTGCCCATACAAGCGTCACTCCGTGCAACTGTCAAAAATTCTCAGCACATACCTGTCTAAGGCGTGATGTACTCGTACAATAGTCTTAAACATTTCCCACTGATGCTCAATATTTTCTGTCAAAGAGACAGTTTCTTCATATTGACCGCCCAGATAATCTGAAATCTGTTTATTTTTTCTCTCTTGATAAACAGAAGTGTCTTCGCATCATTCCTGCAATTCCTTCTTGCACCCGTACTCAGTGACACTCTAACGGCCTTACGAATACTGATACCCTCTTTTACGCTGAGTAGAAAAGTTCGGCCTAGTGACAACAGGAGATCTACTACACACGATGCCTTCACTACTTGTTTCTCTGATTAGCTGCTCACTAAGATTTTCGGATAAGCAATTTGACTAATTCTGAATAATTTCCGTCCCTACCACCCACCTTAGACAAATTAAACTTCCTGAATGAGATTTTCACTCTGTTGCGGAGTGTGCGCTCTGATATGAAACTTCCTGGCAGATTAAAACTGTGTGCCGGACCGAGACTCGAACTCGGGACCTTTGCCTTTCGCGGGCAAGTGCTCTACCAACTGAGCTACCCAAGCACGACTCACGCCTCGTCCTCACAGCTTTCCTTCTGCCAGTATTTGGTCTCCTACCTTCCAAACTTTACAGAAGCTCTGTAGCTGGTAAGTGGAAATCTCCACCTGATACAGTAACGCGGTCTGCAAATTTACCCTTATCCATTCTGCCATTGCTACTCCTGAGGGAAAGGGTCTATAAAATCATCGGATGACTATGTTTCGTCCTCCTTTAAACTTTTTTTCACGCAAATTAATTCAGTTACGGGATCTGTACCAACCTCACTACGAATTAGTGTATTTTTACAGGTAGAAACACACCTCCACTATGGGCGTTCAGCCTATTTTTCCAATATAAGGGTGGTCATTATTAAACTTTTGCTACTTGAGGGAAGACTCACGAAAAACGAGTTATCGTAAGTCAATGAAACTTTCTGGAAACATCTGTAACGACATGCGGAAGAGAAATAAAGAATAAATCACTGAGAGAAACCCATTTTAAATTCCACATCAGGGAGAGAGGGGCTACATTTGTTAATTGCGTACTATGTTTAAGCTCCAGGTCACAAACGTTGCTCAATGTGACGATGCTCGCCGGCCGATGTGACCGTGCGGTACTAGGCGCTTCAGTCTGGAACCGCGTGACGGCTACGGTCGCAGGTTCGAATCCTGCCTGGGGCATGGATGTGTATGATGTCCTTAGGTTGGTTAGGTTTAAGTAGTTCTAAGTTCTAGGGGACTGATGACCATAGATGTTAAGTCCCATAGTGCTTGGAGCCATTTGAACCATTTTTGAACAACTGTTTTTAAAACACATTAACCAGGTTTCGATAGCTCTAAGACTGTCTTCATGAGAATGAGAAAAGTTTCACGAAAGCACATCACAACTTTTAAATTTTTCAGCAATGTTGTCATTTGAGTTCATGTAACTTTACCATTCTGGTGAAGATAGTCTTACAGCTATCGAAACCTGGTTAATGTCTGTGTGGTTTTTTTTTTTAAGTTTTGTGCAACTAATTGGCTGGCTTTTACATTTTATGTAATTTCGTTCACAGTTGCTAAGCACACAGCCACAAAATATTTAAAGTATCACTATTTCAACTTATTTATTTCTGTTAGGGAATACTGAAAGCTGCTTCGACCAATGTGGTACCTACTATCGGGCATGATGATTTCGTTCTTCAGTTCAAGGGGATAGTAATTGCAAAAGCATGGGGAAATTCTTGTTTAGCTTTTCCGCGTGAAAAGCGTCACGTAATTACTTTCAGAGTAATTTCCTGACGGTAACTATTTACATTTAACACCGATTTGCTAATTACTGAAAAGTATCAGCTCGATTCCTTTCATGTTAATTTCTTAAATCTGTTGTCATTTACGGCATAAATTCCTCTTCAAAATTTACTGTGGCGTTTCTGACTATCTGGGAGGAGACTGAGTAGTGGAATATGTTACTTTTACACATAAACCAGAACGATCTGTCACACTACTACACTTTAAAACACAGTTTATATGTAATTCATGTCACACAGTCTCATACGGAACCTACATCTGCTTTCTTTTATGTACTGTATATGATAAGATACTGTCATCCCCCTTCCCTTCTGTGTGAGAGGATGAATGAGCAAATGTATTTCTAGTTGCATGCTTGAGGGTAGCAGACAAGCCTGTCTGCTAGAGAACAGTAGGACCAACGTCGGATCAGATAGCTACGCTTCCTAAAAGCAGAGAGGTTTCTATTCTTAGTATGGTCCTGTTCGTCCCTTGTCATGTTGGTATAGGAAGCTGCCTCTCAGGTCACTTCCGTTTGTATCTATTGGCACCCTCGGTAGGAGCCCAGGTCAGTCTGTTCGGGGCGAGCGTCTGAAGTGGTAAGATCTCTGGCTAAGTGCGTGTCTGCTAAGTCTGTAGGACAATGGATTTCTTAAGTTCAGCCTAACTGAAAATTTAATCACCATTATTTCAGGTTTAGCTCTAAAATATCTAATGGTATCTTAAATTGCAATGCAGTGTAATTCGAGTGTGAGGTTCAGAATATCTTCTGGTAGTTGCTTTGTCACTACTTTGTGAGTAAAGTGGAACCACATGTTGATCAGTAACTCTAAGATCATCAATCTTAAATGCGAATGTGCGTGAGATTATAAAGTCTCGTCTTGACAATATTTTTCAATATAGCAACTTTACTTTATGTTCAACCCACGTGGGGTGTACTTTGTGAGACCAGTACCACGTGCTTATACAATTGTTTGACCCATCAGGTAAATAGTAAGACGATAGTAACCAGTTCGTGGTTTTTCTTTTGTAAATTGCGTTTCGATGTAATTTATTTTAATTATCAAAATTACTGTGGAGTTACACTCTTTGTGGAAACCAAGTTGACCACGTGAAGCATGTGGTGTAAGCATCAAAGTAGCCCTCAGCTATTCTTTTTGGGAAGATTTCACAGAGAGTTACTATGAATTTAGTATACCAGTGTGTGGTAATTATATGAAGGACAGGATTGCGCTATGAACGTAACTTCTTTGGGTGAAAATTGAATCGGTTGGTTGTGGTTAATTTCCTCTTGCATATGTTTCAACGTTCTTCATGTGTCATTTTATGAATGCAGTGTTGTATGCAGTCTCCCAATCTTGGCTCCATATTTGATGTGTACCGTACGATTACAATCTCACATTTTCACAATCCTAAATGAGGCACCAGTTTAGTCATGAATCACGTTTAATATGCTGAAATTTCAATGACCAATGTTAAAATAAATTTCCAAATATAAACTGATTTATTTCTTTTTATTTAAATTCTCTTTTATATATATATATATATATATATATATATATATATATATATATATATATATATATATATATATCACCGGTTGTCGTATGACTATTAAAAGATCATAATTAATGTTAGTCTGGTTGGGAATTTGGTAACCTAGACTGGATACCTGGCGAAACAATTGCTCAGTAACGCAAGGTAAACTTCCTCAGATAGCTCACAGCTTTTAACCCCCTTTTATTGTCTATCAGCACCGCTTTTAGAATAAAATAAAGTAACAACGTTACACATGGCGACCCTGTTCTGTGATTCCGCTAGACTCTGGAATCTCTGAAACGTTAGATTGCGAGCGTTGTATAATCTTAATTTTTTCTTTCCCCTGCAGCGCTCAAACAACTTCTGCGTTGTTTCTGAGCAGACTTTCAAAAGATTCACGGCGTTGTTGAGCGGCGTTGTGTTGTTTGTCTTGTTTTGTTTACTATATTTTTGTGTTTTATATGTTTGTGTTTTTTTTCTCGCTTGTAATTTGCACTGACTTCGAGCAAAGATATAAATTTGTTTTGCGTGTGAAAAAGTGCGTACTAGGTTGGGTACCTTTCGTGTGACTGTCGTAATTTTTGGGGGATATATTTATTTTGATTAGTGTGTTGCGTACTGGGTATAAATTGAAGTAATTCAGACATGTAACCAAGCTAAAAGTAGACGGTCCAACAACTTAAGCAACATTGACCAAGGGGATAAATTGATTTCGAATATTAACGCGTCGGACGGTTCCGAAAATGCATTGGGGAATACTTCAGAGGAAATGCAAAACAGGACGAACGGGCTCACAGCAGAGCCAGAAATTAATTTGCCTCCAGCTAACCAAATTGATTTGGCAGAACTCATAAAAGCCTTATTGCAACAAAATAAAGGAAACGCAGAGAAATCAGAAAAATCGTTCCGAGAACAAAAAGAATCACCTGAAAAATCAGTCCGAGAACTAGGCGAACAAATGACGCAGAAATCTGAAAAATCGATTCGCGAGCTAGGCGAACAAATAGACGAAAAACTAATCTAGCAGACAAATAAAGTCGACAAGTCGATGCAGAGAGTGTCCGATGATATCTCACAAAGAATAAACAATCTGGCAAGTGAAATAAAAAGTGATATTATGAAAGAATTAGGCCGTACATTTGAACAAATCGATGACCGTCTGCAAGCCTTAGAGCAGGGCAAGCGGAGTCACGATGCGGAATCGAAAAAGAGAGAGGAACAGCTACTTAGAAATTTCCAAGCACTGAGAGAAGAATGCCAAAGGGAACACCAGCAGGTACTCTCGAGGGTCCAGGAGGCGGAAACGCATTGTCCCGCGTCCGTTAGCAACACAGTAGCAGACAACAGTCAAGCGATTCGCAAAAAGGAATACATCCACGAGCATGGCTCGAGCAATTTGAATTCTGTCTTCCCCCCGACTGGGCAAGTTCACATAAGATAGAATATACGTGTGGCTATTTGGAAGGCGAACCGGCGATTCGCATGAGGTCGGCAGCGCGTCACTGCAACTCCGCTTGGGAGTTTCGACAAGCCTTTCTGTCCTCCTATTGGTCGGAAGCGGCGCAAGATAGGGTCAAGCATGGCATACTTATGCTGCCAAATTTGAACCAGTCTGGTTTCGGCAGCGTAGCACGCCTATTCGACCACATGCTGCAGGCAAATCAATTTCTGTACGACCCATACGGGCCTGCATCACCAAAATGCTGATGCACTTGCGCCACGTCATTCTTGCGGGACGATGTAAAGAGGACGTGGAAACGTTTAAGACACTTCTCCAAGAGTTGGAATACAATACAGGAGAATACCCGCCTAATCAGGCACAAAGTTATTACGGGGCACAGCAGCGCGATCGTAGTCGTGGCCGTAGTACTAATCAATGGCGTGACTGGTCGTCGTGACGCGAACGGAACAATAATCGGGACCGGCCGTATAGAAACTGGGGTAACAGTCGCGAACACAGGTGGAACAACGGAAATGATCGAGGACGTGGACAGGATCGTGAACGCTACAGGTACGACAACCAGAATCGATACTACGATGAAAACCGTGGGAATAGGATTGTAGGCGGAGCACCACATGATGTTGAAATTCGGCCGGCTAACCCTAGACATAATCCTGGAAATGGAAATGAACAAAACCGGGAATGACAAACGATCAGCGCAGAAGGCGCCCAATCGGAACAAAGATGCGACATGGCAAATGAGTAGAAAGGACAGTGAGGAGGAGAGAGGACGGTGAAGAGAAACAATTGATCAGTTTACATTTGTAATAAAGGCATTTCGAATAATATGTTGGTAAAAATAATGATAAAGATGTTTCTATGTGATCGATTGAAGTGATGTTTTTAGTTTTTTTTTTTCCTTGTGCAATTAGGATTTAGGTTGGTTCAAATGTGAAGATAAAAGATTTCTTTGTGAACAAGTGAAATGCTGTTTATAGATTTTTTGTGTAAATTGAAAAGATAGGCTCCTGAGAGAAGCAAGATCTGTGTTGAATTAATGCATAACTCAGGGGAATATCCGATCTGTAGGTATTATGGGTCTGGCAAACCCAGGTCCCCAGCTGTTAGTAGCCTTGTTTCCGATTTTCTGCTTTCAGTGCTAGTATCTATCTATTATTATTCTATATCGGTCAGTGTAAATGAGGATCTCTTACTATAGTATGCGTGCTGTATGAATATTTTAAGATAGGAGAACTCTGAGAAAGGAATGAGTAAGTTTGGAATTTTGAAAACAGGTTGCGATAATACGATTGTTTAACCAATAGCTCCCAATATATGCTAATATGTTAATATTGGTGATATGTCTTTTATTGTTCTTTATAGCTGAGTACGTAAAGTGCTGTCTGTGGATTTCGTAAGTAGATTGTTTCCCTTCAAGGTGAAAGAAGAACTGTGGTTTGTGTAAATTTCGTGGCCCTAAATATTATTGTGGTAGTCAAATGACGAGCAGTTTTCCAGCAAATGGAGAATGGAACAGAAATATGGATCCTTTTTGAAGTCTTGATTGATGTTGAGCCAGAGCCTGAAAAATTTATCTGCGATAATACTTGTCCTAGAAAAGTGACGTTTATGTGTTTTGCTGATGCTGTGGTCATTACAGCTTACTGTTTTCACTGGTGCGGGATGCACTGCAGCCTATATGGGTTGAACTGAAAAAATTTCTCTGTTGAAGGTAGAAGAAGATTAAATAATTTTGATTGTGGGACCGAAGGAAAGCTTGGTTTAATGTAATATGGATGAAGCAAAACATTTGTCATTTAAACTACAGGAGGATTCGGATCTTTTGTGTCTGTTGTAAGTTCAATATGTTAAGATGAAACTGTTTTTCAGAATAGAGGTGAACACAATTTTGCCATTCATGAGAAATGAATCCAGAATGACCACCACACGCGAAATAACTGATTTGGAAGCGAAAGGTAAGTTAAAGAAGGAACGAAATGGGTAAGAAAATGTAGTATAACCTGTATAATGAAAATATTTTTACCCTTCTCATCTGTGTGATTAATTCTTGTGATAACGTAATTTTAGATGAAATTGTCTTACTGTTTCATGTGTGAATATATGAGTATGATAAATGCAGAACTGCGAGTCTCTTATCATGTGTGCCAACTGGTATAAATGTTTTGGCTTGTAAATAACCATTGTTCTTTTTACTGTGTATGTTTAAGGAAAGTTTCTCCATATTTATCATGTGACAAGACATATGCGGCGAGCGTCAGGAAGAGGACGAATTCGAACAATGTTGTAGTGGTATAAACACTGAGTTGAAGTAGCATTGAAGTAGCTTGTTGGATTAACTAGTAGTGGATAGAAGTAGAATTTTGAGTAATACATGTTTATGGGTAGTTAGTTTGTAGTATAGACAACAGGTGTGCATGTGTGTGTGTGTAAATAACATGTGAACCCTATGCTGCCCTGACTTATACTTGCACAAGGCATAATCCTATTCATTTTAGTGAATTAATAGTTAGCATTTGATTTATTAAAACGCAAGTGAACCACATTAGTGATGTGGATTTAGATATTATATTGTCAGTTCATTTAATTTTTATTTTTTACATTGTCAAGTCATTTCACTTTTATTTTTTACACTGTCAAGTCATTTAACTTTTATTTTTATATTGTCGATTAATCTAATTTTTTTATTTAAAAAGAATTAAGTCTCACTTTTGTTCTTAAAAATTGTGAAAGGTAATACTAAGTGGTATTATGTATGACATTTTGTAATCACATAAGTATGATGAACAATTTATGTGAATGCAGTTGAGAACGTGAAAGCGAACCGGCGAAACTCTTACGAGACAGCGGGAGCAGCCGGACTAATTGTAAACAGGCGGGTTTCCCAGTAGGACACAGTGTCAACCAGGCCACTTCGGGAGCGCGGTCGACAATAAAAGAAGGGGACGGGACAAACACTTTCCCTTGCACCTGGAGCTAATGGCCGGCCGCACCAGTGCGACCCTTCGTGGAGGCGATGACCTGAGATGGCCGAGCGATCCACCGCGCGGAAATCCATCTGCTGGCAACGCACCACACGCACGCGACCGTCACGAGACGGCCTCTGAAACGACAGAAGACAGGGGATAAAGGGGCATGGAGCCTTTTGACAGGTACTGTCCAGAGGAACTTGCAGACGTCAATGACGAATATCAACATTTCTTAGCGGAAGCCCATTATCAAGAGACAGTAAATCATGGTTCGGTGTTCTCTGGTTGCTAAGGGTGGCACAAAGAAGATCCAATAAGTGTCATCCTTGCCCAGGAATATCAAACCGGCGAGCCAATTGAGGATAACTCAAGAATGTAACAACACAAGGGGCGTGGAGCCTTTTGACACATACTGTCCAGAGAAACTGGCAGATTTCAACGACGCCTATCAACATTTCCTGGCGGATGCCCACTGTTAAGCAACAGTAAATCATAGTTCGATGTTCTCTGGTAGCTAAGGGTGATACAAAAAAGAGCCATAAGTGTCATCCTTGTCCAAAAATATCAACCTGGCGTGTCAAACGAGGATACTGCACGAATTTGACAACACAAACATGGAACCAAATAGAAATGTTTGTGACACGGGCCACCAAGAGAAACTTCATGAGAGGGCAGAGACGGCGGAATTGCACGCAACAGATGGACAAAAATCCCTGCTGAAAGCTGCGGCGACTAACCCCCCCACCCCTCTTATACTGTGCCTCGGAACAATGGAACTACTGAGGGTGCCAGTGAACAGTGATTATACAGTTCTTAGTCCAATTCATATACGTGTGTTCTGTCAGAGAAACTTTGACTCGTGTGTTTTGCAGGGGTTAGATTTATTGGTGTTTATTAGACTGACTCTTGTATTTTACAGGTGTTTTATTTATTGGTGTTTTTTTCTTTAGACGTTGACTATTGTACTTTCAGAGCTGTTTTATTGATCAATGTTTGTTCTTGTGTGATGTATTAGATTTGTGATATTTTGTTTCGTAAAATCATTCCTGTGGCATTGCTTCGTTTATCAGTCAGATAGCTATTCATTCTCATTGGATTGTGATCGATTAGCCTTTGCATGGGGCATATTTATAGTGAGGAACCCCTTAAGGGTAAAAATCACATAATTAATTGTAGTTTCAGTATTATGACACAGTGATCAATTTTTGTTAACTAACTGAAATATAGTAGAGTGATTAAATTAGTGCCACAAAGTTATTTTAATTCTACAAATTATTAGTTTTATAAGATATAGACTTTTTTGCGATAACCACTTTGCAAAACATGTTTTCTCTTTTTTTTTTTTGCTTTTGCAGATTGTGTATTGTAATGTTCTGCTTTATAATACTGATGTTATCTTCATGTTTTTTAATTGCTGTGGCACCTTTGCAATTTTCATAAATTTTACTTGTTAATAAACAGTCATAATATTCCTGTGATCAGTTGGCTCTTGCAATCAGCAAATACTGGTGAACTCCATAAGGGTAAAAACCAGGAATTGTTTTCATATTAACGACACAGGAACCATTTATTTACTTGCTGACCGAATTAGGTCTACAATATTTTTTATATAGGTGTCACAGATTGCTTTTTTTTCTCTTTGAAATTGGTAGATTCTAAAGATGTGTTGAAATTATTGTGTTTTAGCAAGTAGCTGCTGAGCTTCTGCATTTTCTTTACATTTTTTGTTTAAGTTGGGTGTGAGAAGCCTGCTTGGGAATGTCCTAGCATGGCCAGAAAATTCCCTGCACAGTCTTTTCTCGGAGCATTGGGGTTATGAAAGGTCTCTGTTGGATTCCTTTCATGTTAATTTCTTAAATCTGTTGTCATTTACGGCATAAATTCCTCTTCTAAATTTAATGTGGCGTTTCTGACTATCTGGGAGGAGACTGAGTAGTGGAACGTGTTACTTTTACACATAAAAAAGAACGATCTGTCACACTACTACACTTTGAAACACAGTTTATATGTAATTCGTGTCACACAGTCTCATACATAACCTACATACGCTTTCTTTTATATACTGTATATGATAAGATACTGTCATCCCCCTTCCCTTCTGTGTGAGAGGATGAATGAGCAAATGTATTTCTAGTTGCATGCTTGAGGGTAGCAGACAAGCCTGTCTGCTAGAGAACAGTAGGACCAACGTCGGAACAGGTAGCTACGCTTCCTAAAAGCAGAGAGGTTTCTATTCTTAGTATGGTCCTGTTCGTCCCTTGTCATGTTGGTATAGGAAGCTGCCTCCCTGATCACTTCCGTTTGTATCTATTGGCACTCTCGGTAGGAGCCCAGGTCAGTCTGTCCGCGGCGAGCGTCTGAAGTGGTAAGATCTCTGGCTAAGCGCGTGTCTGCTAAGTCTGTAGGACAATGGATTTCTTAAGTTCAGCCTAACTGAAAATTTAATTACCTTTATTTCAGGTTTAGCTCTAAAATATCAAATGTTGTCTTAAATTGAAATGCAGTGTAATTCGAGTGTGAGGTTCAGAATATCTTCCGGTAGTTGCTTTCTCACTACTTTGTGAGTAAAGTGGAACCATGTGTTGATCAGTAACTCTAACTAAGATCATCAATCATAAATGCGAATGTGCGTGAGATTATAACGTCTCGTCTTGACAATATTTTTCAATATAGCAACTTCTCTTTATGTTCAACCCACGTGGGGTGTACTTTGTGAGACCAGTACCACATTCTTATGCAATTGTTTGACCCATCAGGTAAATAGTAAGACGATAGTAACCAGTTCTTGGTTTTCCTTTTGTAAATTGCCTTTCGATGTAATTTAATTTAATTATCAAAATTATTGTGGAGTTACATTCTTTGTGTAAACCAAGTTGACCACGTGAATCATGTGGTGTAAGCATCAAAATAGCCTTCAGCTATTCTTTTCGGGAAGATTTCACAGAGAGTTAGTATGAATTTAGTATACCAATGTGTGGTAAGTACATGACGGACAGGATTTCGCAACGAACGTAACTTCTTTGGGTGAAAATTGAATCGGTTGGTTGTGGATAATTTCCTCTTGCATATGTTTCAACGTTCTTCATGTGTTATTTTATGAATGCAGTGTTGTATGTAGTCTCCAATCTTGGCTCCATATTTGATGTGTTCCATACGATTACAATCTCACATTTTCACAATCCTAAATAAGGCACTAGTTTAGTTATGAATTAAGTTTAATATGCTGAAATTTCAATGACCAATGTTAAAATAAATTTCCAAATACAAACTGATTTATTTCTTTCAATTTAAATTCTCTTTTATAAATATATATGTATATATGTATGTATGTATATATATATCACCGGTTGTCGTATGACTATTAAAAGATTATAATTAATGTTATTCTGGTTGGGAATTTGGTAAGCTAGACTGGATACCTGGCGAAGCAGCTGCTCAGTAATGCAAGGTAAACTTTCCCAGACAGCTCACAGCTTTTAACCCACTTTTATGGTCTTGAATATCAGCACCGCTTACACCTCAAATTAATGCACCTACATTACATTACTTCCGCACAGTTCTAAGCTGATAAATATAGTGGTGATCTATTTTTATTTGTGTTGAGAGCTTAATCTGACAGCTGCAATTATGTGGTAACATGGAACAGTGTCATGTCTGAATTCGAAATAATTTTTATCTCCATATATTTCAGCCAAACTTCTACGTACTTCGGACTGTATCCAACCTCAAACTTCATTTAATTATGCACATTTATTGAATCAGTAAAATGACAGACACATTTTGGCACGAGAATGTAAGGCATGCGTACTGTAGGCCTTACATCTCGAGAGGCGTATGTGTCGAGTGTTTGTGTCGAGTGCTGAGACTACCCATTCGCAGATTTAATACACCTTGTTGTTCGGCATATCTGAGTAGTTAGAGGGCTGAACAGCAGAGCAGAGGCCTCAGCATGCCTCAGCATAGGACAGCGCTGGGGAGTAGGTCAGCTCCCGCGGAACTGGCAGACCGCACGTCATTGTGTAGGCGAGGCCCACGACGCGATTCGCCGACGTTTTGTTTGAGTGGTTTAGCGTTTCTTCGAACTGACGGCGCCTGTGCGGACGTTGTAGGCCGCCCACCCACAACTTCCGGGAGGATGGGACATTTTCAATACAGCGTCTCCAAACTGCTATTGACCACCGGCGTAGTGGGCGGGGGCCTGCGGTCTGCAGACAGCAAAAGCGTGTGGCTCCGGGTGCCTCGGCAAAAAAAGATCGCTTCGTAACACGGGAAGAGGAAAACTTCACCGTTAAGCCGTCCGCACAGAGACCTGGCATTCGAACATTGAGCATTGAGCGTGCCGAGTTTGTGGCGTCATAACTTTCCGAACGTGCAGGTCAATATCTAGCACGACAGATCTTCTGAACGTGCGTTTGAACTTAGATCGGCGGGATGAAACATGCACGTCATCTCTCTTCGGTACAGAATCGCGGGACGCGATCCATATTGGCTTTCAGTTGAACCCCATAAGGGCTCATATTGATGATCTCTCAAAAATCCGTCGTAAATTGTATGATTTGTTCTAATCAGGTGACGGAATGGGTGATTAAAAAATTACTGTAACGTGCGTGTTATGAAAGTATGCTGTTTCAAGGCGTAGGCACTCTGAGGGTCAATAAGAAGTACAATGTTCTTCGCAAAATTTGTCATAATTAAATATCAGTTAATAACATAAATACGATTAGAGCTTTCAGTTACTATATTTGCGATAAAAGTTGTCAGGGGACGGCAGTTTGCAAAGTATAGTCGCACAAGAGACATGGTCGGTATATCACAATGAGTTGAGTCGTGGAACTGTAAAATATCGCTGTAATCTATTGCTGGTTCACGTCTCATTGCACCGACAAATTTTTTACTAGTCCCCATGTTTTCTAATAGGTTCTGCTACTTTCTTATTAGTGTAACTACAGTATGTTCTATAATATTCAATGTTATGTAAACATAAGTGCGCTCTTTCTGAGAAGTGAGTTTGTTCGAGTGGCTTCACCTGCAACAGAACTCGCACTACTTGTAGTAAGAGATTTTACTCTTCCGTGTTTTAAGTATTGTATTTCACATGTTGATAAGATTCTGCTGCTAAATAGGAATGGTGAACAAGAAATACTGACTTTAGAATTTTACTAAAAGGTGAGAATGATGAAAAAATTTGGAAATTTGTGGTAAGGCCTTATGGGACCAAACTACTGAGGTCATCGGTCCCTAAGCTTACACACCACTTAATCTAACTTAAACCAACTTCTTACGTTACTTACGCTAAGGACAACACACACACCCGTGTCAGAAGGAGGACTCGAATCTCCGACGGGGGGACCCCCATGAACCGTAGCAAGGCACCTCAGACCGCTCGGCTATTCCAGTCGGCTGAGAATGATGAAATCAGTTTTATCTTTTATGCAGTTCTATTGTAAATCTGTATCGGATTATTGGTTATGGCACTTTTAAAAAGCCGATATCCTTACTGACTGGACATTGTACCTCCCCTTTTCTCATAAGATGTCCATGGGCACTTAAGTTTTCACTGACAGGCAGAATAAAATGGCTAGCATGGCGACTGTAGAGGAAATTTGAGTTTTTGTGCAGCTAACGTAGAAATGTTTTGTCCAACCCACTTCGTGAACAGTATGATTTGCGATCCAGTCACATCCGACAACTGCGACTGGAGAGCGCTGCGATCGCGTGTACCACATTAAGGCACAAACGTACCATACGCAAAAGACGCGTCCTTTCTGAGCGGTCAACAGCACGTTCAACACGGCACGCTCAACGCTGACTTAGACAGTGCGGTCCGTGTGCCGACGGCCTTAAGACCAGTTATGGAGCTCGCAATCGTCTCCCTGGAGCCGCTGTTAAAAGTACGGTCCACTTGGAGTATAGGAGGTAAGTAACGCTGACTTACGGTTAGTCTGCGTTCACGAACTACGGGAATGGTAGTTTACCATTCGTCGGTGTTCACAACTTTCCAAATAAAGATCAGACTATTTTGCATAACGAGCACGCTAGCTTTGAGACGAGATTCTCCACAGCCACAGCTTGAGACGTTCATTTATATTGGCTTGGGTAGCAGCAATTTTGGCAGCATGGCAAGAGCAGGAGAGGGCAAGTTTTGAGAGACATTAAGTACGCAATCGTCTTTACAGAACAGACAGAGACGTTTTCAGAGAGACTTGAGGAGTAAACAGCAGAAGGGAAGAAGCTGATGCCACACGTACTGGGTGGACCCTCATTCTCTGCCACCGCACCGCTTAAATGGTGTAAGTTTACGCAGCAACGTGACTGATGAGCAATAGTCGTGAAGGAAGAGCCGTGCTGCGTTCTCACTTGACATTAATCAGCCACGCTTCGTTCTCTACCTCTTGGCCATCACTTTGCTATTGGGTTTTCTTGCATGCTTATCCACCATACTTACCAAATAGATGCAGTCATCACGATCAGACCGACCCCACAATAAATTCAATAAGACTCCATGTAAAGCTTTGTCATCGGACTAGCCTCCATTCTTTTATCATCCGTACTGCTCCCCCTAACAGTTTCACGTGCTTACTTCCGTGGACTCAGGTTCTACAGGCATTTCTTCCAAGAGAGACAATTTGTTTACTTGATTTTGTCCGGTGATGAACTGCATTCAACTAAATTGTCAATAAATCATAACGGTTCTGAATTTTAGCTCGTTTCAGTACGAATTTGTTCCCAGCTGTACTCTCATATTTATTAATTTCTTGTAAGACTCACAGCTATGGTTTATATGTCAGGTGAGTAACAATAAAAAACACTCAACTCTCAATAACCATTCAAATTATCGTACAAATTACAACAATTAAAAAGGTCAAGAATGATGAAGTGTTTCCAAAAGCTGTCTACATGTATGAAGGTTCTTTATTCGTACTAACAGTTTCATGTCAGGACAGAGGCAGTTTCAGGTTTACCTGCCAAGAATACAAACCACCGTGTGAAACTTTGTAATATGATTAACAATGCGTCTATATTTCAACCATTTCATAAAGTTTCACACAATGATTTGCACCCTTGCCAGATAAATATGAAGATGCGTCTGTACTCACTTGAAACTGGTAGTTGCGATTAAAGCACCTTCATATAGCTATGCGGCTTTTGGAAACACCTCATCATTCTTGACTTTTTGCTATAATTTTTATAATCATTTGAATGGTTACAGAGTGTTGAGTGCTTTTTTTTTTTTTTTTTTTTTTCAATGTCTCTGAGCTGTGGTTGCCCTCCCCAGCCACTTGCTTGTATCATGGGTCAGGCCCATCTTTCCCATCCGTTTCCTTGCGCTTATGTCATAACCATTCATTTGAATCGTAGTGAGGTGATGCGCATGTCAAGGGGGGATACTCGATATATACGAAAAGCTTATTGAATAAAACATGCCTATAACCTCAAACAGCGATGTAGGGGGATATAGCTGGCAGACTGGAGAAGAATATAAATTTATCGAACAGTTATCTTTTATTTGCTAAGAAAAATATATCGTAAAACGAATGTCTCTTACAGGAACTGTATTCTCAGAAAGCTTGAGGGGAGGTAAGTGAGAAACAGGCGAAATTGTCTGTGAAGCTACTGAAATTTCTGCGATCTGCTCGCTATAAATAAGAGTGGAGTGTCGTGGAGAGACGCTTCCGGTGGCGTCACAGTCAGTGGCGACGCGACTGACACGGTGGCCGTCACAGAGCTGCCGAGGCAGCCGACATCTTCCCCTTTCCAGCCGGCGAGCTCTCTTCTGAGAAAAGACGCAGTGAGTGACATTCCGAGAGCCAAGTGGTTAACCGCAGAGGATCTCTGAAAGCAGTTATCAGCTACCGGCGGGCCTTGTTTCCCAGGGTCACGAGACGGTCGGCTATAATTATTCCAACCCCTGCCACTTTTGCTATTTTCATTTCTTGTCAGTTGCTGTCCAACGACAAGCAACCTAATTGTTTTTATAAAATAATTATTTTATCTCTTTATCGATTCGTACTTTAGAAAATTATTTTCATTTCTTTTATGAATACTTTTTTATTCCTCTTCTTTCATAAGTCAAATCCACTTAACTGTTCAGATCCTATTCTCCATTTCTTCCTATATCATCCTAATCTCTTCGTCTAACAAGGAGACCATCAAACCTATATGTGAGTGCAGGCTTTCTCGGCGAATTTCATATATGAAGTCTTCACCGGTTGTCAGCCGAGTAGCGTCGATGTCTCGTAGCAACGTTTTGATGGAAGGCGTCTCCATCATCTTCATCGAAACGTTGCTACGAGACCACGACGCAACTCGGCTGACCACCCGTAATGGCTTCAGATACCATCAGACCTGTTAATCACGGATCTTGAAGACTCTTAGATATTTTGTAGATAGATCTGTCCTCAGTTTCTAGCTAGCGCCTTTTCTTGCGATGGCTCCTAGTTTCCTACAAAATTTATGTTGAAATTTTATGGGATCACCTGTATACCTGGGACGTTAATCATATGCTGACGGGAAAAAGTATCGTAATGTCAAGAGAGAATTGTACGAACCACATTTGGTAAGCATGTTTCTACATCAGAAAGATTACTTATTTTCTAATTTCGTGCTACACGCATAACACTGGCGCCTGTAGCGCCAATGTTGTTGTTGATGTTACGGTCTTCAGTCCACAGACTGGTTTGATGCAGCTGTCCATGCTACCCTATCCTGTGCAAAGTTTCTGAGTAACTACTGCAACCTACATCCTTCGGAATTTGCTTAGTGTATTCATCTCTTGGTCTTCCTCTATGATTTTTTTTCCTCTGCTCTGCCATTGATGCCTCAAAACGTGTCCTACCATCCGATCCCTTCTTCTAGTGAAGTTGTGCCATAAATTCGTCTTCTCCCCAGTTCTGTTCAGTACCTCCTCAATAACTCCGTGATCTATTCATCTAATCTTCAGCATTCTTCTGTAGCACCACATTTCGAAAGCTTCTATTCCCTTCTTGTCTAAACAATTTATCGTCCACGTTTCACCTCCCTACATGGCTACACACCGTACAAATACTTTTAGAAAGGACTTCCTGACACTTAAATCTATGCTCGATGTTAACAAATTTCTCTTCTTCAGAAACGCTTTCCTTGCCATTGCCAGTCTACATTTTGTATCCTCTCTACTTCGATAATCATCAGTTATTTTGCTCCCAAATAGCAAAATTCATTTACTACTTTAACTGTCTCATTTCCTAATCTAATTCCCACAGCGTCATCCGATTTAATGCGACTACATTCTATTATTATATTCGTTTCATTTCTGTTGATGTTCATCTTATATCCTACATTCTAGACACTGTCTATTTAGTTCAACTGCTCTTCCAGGTCCCTTGCTGTCTCTGACAGAACCACAATATCATCGGCAAACCTCAAAGGTTTTATTTCCTCTCCATGGATTTTAATACCTTCTCCGAATTTTTCTTTTGTTTCCTTTACTGCTTGCTCAATATACAGATTGAATAACATTGGGGAGAGGCTACAACCCTGTCTCACTACCTATCCAACCACTGGTTCCCTTTCATGCCCCTCGACTCTTCTAACTGCCGTCTGGTTTCTGTACAAATTGTAAATAGCCTTTCGCTCCCTATATTTTAGCCCTGCCACCTTTAGAATTTGAAAGAGAGTATTCCTGTCAACATTGTCAAAAGCTTTCTCTAAGACTACAAATGCTAGAAACGTAGGTTTGTCTTTCCTTAATCTTTCTTCTAAGACAAGTCGTAAGGTCAGTATTGCCTCATGTATTGCAATATTTCTACGGAATCCAAACTGATCTTCCCCGATATTCTACCAGTCTTTCCATTCGCGTTAGTTTTCTTCATTGTTTGCTCAATATATTTTTTTTTAATCAGTCTACTGACTGGTTTGATGCGGCCCGCCACGAATTCCTTTTCTGTGCTAACCTCTTCATCTCAGAGTAGCCCTTGCAACCTATGTCCTCAATTATTTGCTTGACGTATTCCAGTCTTTGTCTTCTTCTACAGTTTTTGCCGTCTACAGCTCCCTCTAGTACCATGGAAGTCATCTCCTCATGTCTTCTGTCTTCCTCTACAGTTTTTGCCCTCTACAGCTCCCTCTAGTACCATGTCTTATCATCCTGTCCCTTCTCCTTATCAGTGTTTTCCACATATTCCTTTCCTCTCCGATTCTGCGTAGAACCTCCTTATTCCTTACCTTATCAGACCACCTAATTTTCAACATTCGTCTATAGCACCACATCTCAAATGCTTCGATTGCTCAATATACATATCGAATAATATGGGGATAGGCTACAACCCTGTCTCACACCCTTCTCAACCACTGCTGTCCTTTCATGCCCCTCGACCCTTGTAACTGCCGTCTGGTATCTCTACAAATTGTAAATAGCGCCTCTATGATGAAGCAAATCACGTTTGCTTTACATAAACGCTGAAGGGTAGTGAGCGTTAGTTACCTTTGAGTATCGACGTGGTGAGCTTACGTTAGTCAAGAATGCCTTTACAGTGAAAAAGACGCCATCATCAGAACCTCACTGAGTGTCAACTAGATCGTGTAAGAGGGCTAAGAGAAACTGCAGAAAGATTTGGCAAGCATGCAGCCATTGTACATGACTGCTGCCAGCGGTGGCCACGAGAATGTAAGTTCGTAAGAAAACCGTACGGAGTACGACCACGTGGTACTACCGAGAGGGAAGACCACCGTTTCCGAGTACGGATCGGGCGCATTGTACTGCATCTGCAGTAGCAGTCTGAGGAGCAGTTGGCACCACAGAGACACAACAAACTCTTACAAAATGGTCATTTCAAAGACAGCTCCGAACCAGACAACCTCTAGCGTGCATTCCATTCACCCCAAACCACCGCCATTTACGTCTTCAGTAATGTCAACCGAGAGTTCGTAGAAGAATGGAATGGAGACAAGCTTCTACAAACTCCACGTGCATACAAAGCAACGGTTTTCATTAAGTGTGCATGGTGGTCTACGAGTATGTGTTTCGATTTATTCTGCGACAAATACTATCGGGAATCCTGTTTTAGCCTAGCAAGCTATGCAAGCAATAGCTAGTGAGAGGATTCTGTAATCTATTCTGTTACTAACGGAATAGATATTTGAAGAAATTTTGCAGAAATGGTTGATTGATTAATGACATTAGTTAGGCGAAAATGACTATTTCTAAATAACTCTGCGCTACATATACTATTTGATAATACTGTGTACGATGAAATTGAAAAGGATTTTAACCCCCGCGGCAGCTGTGGACCTTAGCCGGTGCTCTACGCTCACCTAAGCAAAACGAAATTAACGATATAAGTGTAACAGGTACGCATAAAACTCCAACTGATCTAGAACCATGGACCGTTGCAAGAAAAGCCGCTAGCCATGTTCCCAGGGTAGGTCACTCTACAGTGTACCAAAGACGACAAAATTTCTAATTAACAGGTCTGATGGTCCCTTGCGAGCGTATCTCACATACACATCGTGCTTCAAAATCTATGTTACGTATGCTAACCTTCTTTCTACCATACAATTTTTCACTTCAGTATCCTTTCCTGGACATAGTTCACATTTTGTGGGTGGCTTTTTTGTTAAATTTCAATAAAACAGTCTTGATCGCAGCAGATCTTTATTTTGCTCGTCAACAGGTGTCGATCTACAATTAAGACCGTCTTCAGGTCATAAGCACCATTATTGCGGCTGGAGGCGGTGGCTGGAACAAGATCCTTAAGAACATGGACGTCATCTGCTTTACTGAATTTTAATATTTTACACCGATCGCTGTTCATTCTTCATTGAAACAACGATTTCTAAATTTTCAAAAGAGTTATTGTTCAGTTTCTCGTTTTTGTGAAAGTGTTTCCTACAACATATTTTGGCTGTTCTTTCTCACATCACCTAACTTGGTACTTTAATGTTCGTATTCAATGTCGATGCGTGCTTCAAATTAATTTTCTCAGAGCTCACCACGGTTTAGCTGCCCTAAAATTCTGCATTGCAAATTTTTAGTTTCTAGGCCACCTTCATACAAACGAGAAAGACAAAAAAAATTATAAGAAGAGAGCTGCGTTTCGTCACGAGTTCGTTTAGTGAGACCAGGAGAGTACGGAGATACTCACCAAACTCGCTCTCTCTTCCGTTCATTACCCAAAAGCGTGTAAACTCGCATGTGGCTATAACACAACAACCAAATACTTTTTACATGCTCCTTTACAAAGCGTGCAATTAATTTAAAATTGTGCGGGGTGATTCTCTCAAAGCATTCGACTTCGGCACGATAAGCTTCAAGACACCCTCGTGTGGTATAGCAATCACTCTTAATGTTTCTTAAAATATATCTGAATGGTGCGAAAAGTGGCAGTTGACCCTAAATAACGAAAAGTGTGAGGTCATTCACATTAGTGCTAAAAGGAACTCGTTAAACTTCGGTTACACGATAAATCAATCTAATCCAAAAGCCGTAAATTCAACTAAATACCTAGGTATTACAATTACGAACAACTTCAATTGGAAGGAAACCATAGAAAGAGGTGTGGGGAATGCTAACCAAAGACTGTGTTTTATTGGCAGAACTCTTAGAAAATGTAACAGACCCACTAAGGAGACTGCCTACACTACGCTTGTCCGTCATCTTTTAGAATACTGCTGCGCGGTGTGGGATCCTTACCAGATAGGACTGGCGGAGTACATGGAAAAAGTTCAAAGAAAGGCAGCACGTTTTGTATTATCGCGAAATATGAGAGAGGGTGTCACAGAAATGATACAGGACGTGGGCGAGAAATCATTAAAAGAAAGGCGTTTCTCCTTGCGACGGAATCTTCTCACGAAATTGCAATCACCAACTATCTCCTCCGAATGCGAAAATATATTTTTGACACCAACCTACATAGGGAGGAACGATCACCACGACAAAATAAGGACAATCAGAGCTTGTACGGAAATATAAAGGTGTTTACTCTTTCCGCGCGCTATTCGAGATTGGAATAATAGAGAATTGTGAAGGTGGTTCGATGAACCCTCTGCCAGGCACTTAAATGTGATATACAGTGCATCCATGAGGATGTAGATGTCGATGTCTGTGTATCCTGTTTTGAGATCGTCTTTTGAGTTGCAAACTATACAGGATTAAGTTGCTACAAGCCTTTTATGATGTCAGTTCATTCTGGGCGTCGAGACGGAAGGTTACAATCCTTTCACGTTTAGTGATCGGTGATTTAAGTAGGAAAGTGAAACGCAAAAATGCAAGAATATGGAGAACATAGCAGACAGACCCACGAGAGAGAGAGTCTCCCCACTGCTACATGAGTTTTACGTCGCTTTCTGGGAGAAAAATTTTCCTTTCTTTCCTTTTTGCGAAAATTTGGATTACAGGAATCGCCAATAATTTGGGTGATCTGCAAAGTCGCGCAGCAACAGTTCTTACTGCAGTAACACGTGATAGCCTCTCAAAAGCATGGAACGAGTTTTGACTATCGTGCATCACGTGAAGGGCACATGGAACATTTAAAGAAGATAAATGGAAACTTCGAGCCTAAAACTAATTGTAAAAAGTGCAGTAAGAGTTCTGAATAGCAGTACTGCTACACCAAGGATTATTTTTAGAATAACAAATTTGCACCAACTAAGAAAGAAAACTGTTTCCTTTCCATTGCATGAGCACCATCATTCCTTATCTTCAGTAGAACCTATGTCGTGTGTATGTACTTTAGGAGGGACACTGTTTTTCTATGCAATAAGTAGTGGGGTAGAGCGGATATGAGCACAGTTTTCACCCCACGTATGTCATTGTGGTGAGGATCCAGAATAATTTATGACGCCATCCCCACCCTTCTCCCTGACCGCTATCTCCTTCTCGACCAGCTGAGTAAATTATAAGGGGCTGTTTATATTTGATGATGAACTACTGTTCCAAATATTCAAAATTGCTCCCAATATTCAACTTTGTTGCAATAGGGGTAGATGTGCTATCTAAAGCAACATTGGTTGGGTTGCTAACCTTCAACGACTACTTTCCCTCTTCCCCACCCCTCTTCTCTCCCCCAGTTGGCCACTTTGGCTGTGTTTATTTACGATCTAATTTATTAGCCAATTAAGGCTACACTTTTCCTTTTCACTAGAATTTATTACTTCCCCTCCTTTTCCCCGATCCTCTAGACCACTTGGATTGTTATCCAGTGTTTATTTAGGATGAAATTTATTACCCAATTGGGGCTACGCCGTTCCTTATTGTCATAAATTGTTATCCTTATTGCTGAACTTATTATCTCATTATCGTAATTTTGGCACAATAAGGACAGCATTATAAAGTCACTGTCAAATATTGTAACTGAATAAAAATAGTCTAGATTCCAAAAGTGTCTGTTTTTCTGGTAACCGGTTTCAGTCACAAAAAGACCATTTTGAGACACCACAAATTGTGTCTATTTTTCCAGTAACCAGTTTCAGACACAGAAGGACCATCTTCAGACTAGTAAAGATCTCCACTGGTGACACGCAGAGCCGATATGAAGGGCACCTTTTGGTTACATATGCCACTTAGCGTAATAATAACTCTGCATATTGGCTACACACCTTAGCAGCGGGTTTACATACCGGTCTAAAGATGATATTTGTCTGACTGAAACTGATTGCTGGAAAAATAAAAACCTTTTGTGGTCTAGAATGATGTTATTGCTGAGCTATCGAATGTGGCTGCCCAAAAAGGCTGAATGTGAAAGGATCCCTCACAGACATGTGTTGCAGTATTATGTTAAAAACACGTTACTGGTCGTATCACCTTCACTAGCACTATGCTTAGTGGATAATTACTAAATCCAGGTAACATAGCTTGTTTGGCGGTTACATATATTACATGATGTAATTGCATAAAGTTTTTGGGACATTTTGGTGAAATGTAACACGTAATACCTCTTAAATGTATGACTGTAGCCATCTTTTTTAAAAAAGAAATTAAACTCTTGCTAAGTAACACTTGCACTGTAGAGGTGCTGAGATTCGTGCTTTAAACAAAGTATACCCTTGTTGTGTAACACTCACACTGTAGAGGTGCACTGTTCATTTTTACAGCAAACTGCACTCAATGTAGGAGTTACGCTGTGAACATGCGTAAAAAAATTATAGTGATAGCCCCTGGTTCCATGTTTGACAATTACATCAGGGTTTCCTTATTCAGTCACGCTGAACCACCAGGTGTAATAGTATGTAGGGGAACAATAACATCTTTAATTAAAACAAATAAAATGCAAGAGGCCCTCTTCTGTAACCTGTGTGAAGCCCACAGTGGTAGGGCGTATTCGTCACTGCACTCGCCTTCCCATGCTATTGGCCATTGATTATTCCACAGGGCTTAGGTCGCCACCAGTCAAACCAAAGATACATGTTGTCTACCTTACCTTTTTTAACGTCTTTCTCTTGTCCTGGGAAAGGATAGGATTTTCTTGCTACCATGTGAGGAAGTCTGGATTACAGCCACTTAGTGGGCGCGTATGACCCTAGTTGTTTTTGTGCCCTAACACAAAACAAAACAGACACTTACTGCGAGACTGAGTCTTGTAAGTTTCCTTCAAAATATTATTGTGATGAAACGAAGAATTAGAAAAGCTGGCTCTTCCAATGGCATCATGGCTGCGGAGTGCATGCAATCAGGGAGGTTCTGGCTTAGATCGCCATCATATGTAATACTCTTAAAATTCATCTTCCCTCAAACATCTGTTGGGTAATACAGGGTGCGGCGCTTAAATCCGATCACATAAAACTTTTTTTTAAAAGAAGCACATGTATTAAAACAAAACACAAATGAAAATGAAAATCCTATTACAAATAAGTAGTGGTATCTTTCAAGAGTAACATTGCTCGATTTAACCTCCTACAGATGGCCGCCGAGAGAGATCACAGGCATATTTCCTCGCCCTCTAAAAGAACTTATTTAAGGAGGAATAGAATTTAAATTTTCTTTGTTTCGTGTACTTGCTGTAGTGTCCGTTCTTGTCACACAACTGAATATTAGCCTCCCAGCAGAGCTTGTTCTTGAAAAAACTTCGTGTTACCTAAACCCCGATAATCGTGATATAATACGAAATTTTGCGTGACAGAAACACAAAAAATTCTACTCAAGTTTTCTTGATGGTGCAAAATTCGTTTAAAAAAGTCAGCTACTAGTTTCATCAGTATCTATTGTCGCAATAAAGTACAATTAAACTTTTCTAAATCGTGTTTGAATAACACATTTCGTATTGTTTACTAGTTAGATAGACGCTATCTAGGCCTAAATTTTCCGAGTTATAAACGTTTAAAAACCTGGCCAAACACGCTTGATAACGTAAATTCTCTAAAAAGCAAAGCAATTACTAATTCATTCTTCTGTTATTGTGTCTCTAAATCGGTACGAAAACAACAACCTCACATAAGACTTTTATGTGGTTTTTTGTTTACACACAGCCAATCTCTAGTCCTTGACAAATTCTTTAAACTCACATAAGACCTTTATGACGCTTTTTGTTTACACACAGCCAATCTCCAGTCCTAGACAAGATCTTTAAACTTAATTATTCTTTCTAAACTGACGAGAAATATGGGAGCTGTTATAGGATAGTGACTAGAGGGATTTGTTGCCAGTCTTGGAGGAAATATTTTCACTGGGGGGGGGGGGGGGGTATGCAGTGGGAAGAATGTTGGGAGGACACAAGAGGCTCTCTCTCCTGGAACTGCAGAGTATGCAGTAGGAACATTTTGACTGTGGAACGGGATAGGAAAATCTGCAACCTTCAGGCACAATTGGAGGAAGCAAGGAAGAAACTGATGAGGATCAAGGGAGACAGGGGGGGGAGGAGGGTGGTTGGTAACGGGCAGCTGGTGGAAGGTTACGAAGAAACAGAACACGATCTGACAGTTTTATCATAAACACCAAAAACAGATATCTACCACTGCCAGAGTTAAGTGAACAAGAGCCTCAGGTAGAACGAGGAGCAGAAAATGTGCAGCACACTTCAACCGATGCCGAGAAGCCTAGGAATGTACAAAGTGTTAGGAAGAAGAAAGTGCTGCTGCTAGGTAGTAGCCATGGGCGAGGTGTAGGCCCTCAATTACAGGAAAGTTTAGGGGCAGCGTACCAGGCCACTAGTATCTTCAAGCCAAATACAGGGCTAAATCATGTGATAGAGGACCTAGGGTCTTTATGTAAGGACTTTACAAAAGAGGACCATGTAGTGATAGTGAGTAGGGCGGGAAGCAGTCAGGCAGCAGTAGCCGACCGAGACAGACGCAGCAACAGGGAAGTAGCCACTTTTGTGACATTTACGAGTTCCCAACGAGGAGCGAATTTTATTATATCATCTGTGTGCTTTAATAGTTTAGTTTCTTGAGTTTCTTCGTGTAAATTCCATATCTAATAGCGACAGTTGTCGCGTTTTTGTTTGCGTCGGAAAGTGAACCGATTTTGTGACATATTACAAGTTCCAAATCAGGGGCAAATAATTTAGTCTCTCCTGAGTGCTTTGGTAGTCAGGTTTTTGAATTTCTGCATATTATTAGACACAGTCCCTGCGTTTTTGTCAGGGTCTACAGTAGAGTTGCGCAACGCGTGCCGATAGTCCATTTATCTGCATAGTTTAGTTTTCCACGGTCTTTAGTATGGACATGGACTGCGATTGTTGCATGCGGATGCGAGCCGAGTTGGTGACACTTCGCTCTCGGCTTCAGGCTGTGTTGGCTTCGGTTACACAGCTTGAGGCTGCAGTGGGTGGGCACTACTGTTGTGAGCTGGCCATGGGAATCCAACGGACGTCCAGCACGTCAAAGTCTTCCGATCGGTCCTCACCAGTGGGTAACTCAGTGCTCTCACTGAGGCTGACCCCTCATCTGTGGTCCAGTGGGAGGTCGCCCCGGGGCGAAGCAGGCAGCGAAAGGCTTCCCAGGCGGCCGCACGTTAAGGCCTCCCCGGTTTGTCTGACAAACAGGTTCCAGGTGCTGTCTGTGGCTGACACTGCCGCTGAGCCGGATGCTGTCGCCTGTCCTGTTTCGGAGGAAACTACTCAGCCTGCAAGATCCGGGCAATTGCAGAGAGTGGGATTATTGGTAGATGGAAGCTGAAACGTTAGGCTTCTTAGGGAATTGGCTGACAATAAGGGTAAGAAAACCAATGTGCACTTCGTGTGCATATAGTCTGTCGGTAAACTGAAGAGCAAGCGCACGAGTCCCCACTCTGCCTACCCTGCTACGTCACAGGGCGCTTCTACAGGCTGTTTCACAACGTAGCACCGTCCCTGCCGCGGCGCGCGCTTTAAATCTGTGGCGACGCTGTGTACAGATACGTCCCGGCTGCGTTTATTTTTAGACAAATGCGTTAAGAGTATAAGGAAAACAAAAGAGGGTAACTTCTTCGAAACAAAACTTTTTAGAGTAAATAATATTAACATAAGAACGGAAGTCAGGACTCTACTACAAACATAGAACCAAATGCCTATTCATATGAATGTATGTTCCTCTATTCGTAAGACGAACTAGATATAGCGCAAACAGTCTGTAGAATTTAAGGCTTGTTCTTATTTTGTGTTTCTACTAAAAGGTAGAAGTTGTCTTTGAAGGGCTGCATTGAAACTTAACAATTCTTGCAACAGGAAGAGTGTTTAAAAAGTAACCAGAAATTTATAATTTCGTGTGTTGTATTAGTTCAATTCGCACTGCTTTTTTTGTCACGGTCTTCGTAAACACGTCTGAAATGTATTTCCAGGTAAATTCCATTTCACGCAATGTCTTGTGTAAAACATCTTTGTGCAAGGAAATGTATTTTTTGTTTCATGCCAGTAAATAATTTCCGCAATGGGGGCACAATTTTTTGGTTTATGTAAAAGTCCTCCATCGTTTGTCGAATGACCGATTTTGTGACACTGTCTATAACGATGGGTTTCCTCTGATTGGGACTGGTAATATTAGCCAATAGTTCTTTTTGTTTAGCCTCCTTAACACACGCTGTAATTACGTTAGACACGATCGAACGCTCGTTCTCCGCTAATATCTCCTCTTCTTCGTATTCTGCACATTTTCTTGCAATTCAGGGCGATTATCCATCACATCCGGATAGTATATCAGTGAGTGCACAAAGTTAACTGACTGAGCTTGGCAGCTAAGATTCCACGAATGCCGGACATTTGCCACGCCGGACATTTGCCACACTTGCCTCTTCGCCAGGTAGCGATGCCTCAGGTAAGGGACGCCCTTCCTTGTACTACTTCTGTCCGGTTTCAAATCGCCTTCTCCACCTCTTACTCGATACAACGAGTACGTAAGGGACCTTCTTCTTCGACATCTTTGCCAAATACAGAGATTCTTTTCCGATGTCGAAATATTTATAACTTTTGGCAAACGAAAGCAATACCAACGATTATGTCAGTATGTAATTAGTTCTGCCAAGTATAAATATAGATCCCTCTGTCTGTACGGTAGCTTCCTTTCACGCTTACTGATTCCGATAGAAACAGTCCATTGCCATAGGAGCAACAAGAAATGAACGATGTGACCTTTTTGATCACTGCATTTGAGCCTAATTTAATTACTACAATAGGATGCGCAAAAGACAATAAGGAAAGAAGAAGTGGGTATGTGAATGTTTGAAAAGAAGAACTACATACTCCATTTTACTCTCTAAAATGCGATATCCCTTGCGGCGAAACATTAGTTAATAAAGTGTAGCGGGATAGTGTTCAAAAGATGACTGAAAATACGTTCACTAAATAGAGATAAGAACATCAATGATTGACATGTCATCTGAAGTCGACGCACAATTTTAAAATGTTAGAAATAAGGAAATGAAGTAATACAGAATGTTTTGCTTGTTACGTGCATTGTTGTTCTACATTGTTTAGTTCTGGTATTTACAGGGTCACAGAGACAGCATCCTAGGTTTTGGAGGGAAAAGTAATAATTGTAATGATCACACTATTTTGAACAATTAGTTCATGAAGCCATTCAAATTGTAAATGGTTACGAAAACACACTTGACCTCTTAGCCACAAATAATCCTGAGCATCACGACGGATACAGAGATTAGTGAACACACAATCGTAGCGAGGCTCAATTCCGTAACAAAGAAATTCACCAAAACTGAACGCGAAATATATCTATAAAAGCAACTAAAAATTCGGGTGACATCTTTCTAAGAGACAGTCTCCAATCCTTCCAAACTATGTAAGTGAACACCATATGTGGCTTTAAAGTTCAAAGAAATAGTATCAACAGCACTCGAGAGATTCATACCAAATAAATTAATAAGAGACGGAACTGATCCTCCATGGTACACAAAACACAACATAAAGCTGCTGCAGGAGCACCGAAAAAGGCAAGTATAATTTAGACGAACGCAAAATCTCAAAGCCTGGCGAAGTTTTACTGACGCTCGAAATTTTGTGCGAATTTCAATGCGAGATGCATTTAATAGTTTCCACAACGAAACTCTCTCTAGAAATGTGGCGGAAAAACCAAAGAGATTCTGGCTCTATGTTAAGTGCACCAGCAGAAAGGCTCAGTAAGCGATGAGGAGGAGGAGGAGGAGGGGGAGACAAGGGACCCAACCCTTCGAAGCAGGTAAATTCGTGGCAAATGGCCGGCGTGGCAAATGTCCTCACACCGATCCCACGAACAGAAACGACGTATATCACTGCACGCCGAACTACACCGCTTGGCAGGTAACGGGCAATTGATTTTGGGTGGCCCTGTAGGCCAGTGGCAGGGTTCTCCTGGGAAAGGCCATTTCCCCCACCAAAAGCGCAGCTTGCTCTTGAGTTTGCAGACAGACTATACCGGGTGGAGTCATTCCAGATGTGTAAAGGGTCCTCCGGGATGCCATGAAGAGCAGCCAACTGCAGGTGGTTGCTCACGTCGGTACCAATAATGTGTGTCACTTTGGATCAGAAGAGATTCTCTCTGGTTTCGTGCGACTAACAGAAGTGGTAAAGGCTGCCAGTCCTGCTTGCAAGATGAAAACAGAGCTGACCATTTGCACCATAGCCGATGTGGCTGATTGCGGACTTCTGGTACAGAGCAGAGTGGAGGGTCTGAATCAGAGGCTCAAATGGTTCTGCGACCGTGTACGCTGCAGATTCCTCGACTTGTGTCAAAGGGTGGTTGGGTGTTGGGTTTCGTTGAATAGATCAGATGTCCAGTACATGCAGGAGGTGGCTACACGGGTAGCAGGGGCTGTGTGGCGTGGACTGGGCGGTTTTTTAGGTTAGAGGGTCTTGGGAAAACACAAGAAGGGCTTCAGTCACAAAGGGTGCAGGCTAAACACAGAAAGAACGTAGATACAGAAACCATTGGTCTAACAGATGTAAATAGCCGTAGCTGTGTTGCAAAAGTACCAGAGCTCAATGCGCTAATAGAAAGCACTGATGCTCAAATCGTTATAGCCACTGAAACCTGGCTAAAGCTGGATATAAGTGCAGCCGAAATTTTTGTGGAGAACCTAACGTTGTTCCGAAAGGATAGGCTAAACACGGTTTGCGGTAGCGTGTTTGTCGCTGTCGGAAGTTGTTTAACTTGTCGCCTAATTGAGTTAGTATGGGCAGAGGTCATTGTTGGCAACCGGGATAAGGTAATGCTAGGATCCTTTTACCGACCTCCAACTGAGATGATACAGTTTCTGAAAGATTCAAAGAAAAGCTGAGTTTGATTTCAAACACGTATCCGACTCATACGATAACAGATGGTGGTGATTTTAATTTAACCTCGATATGTTGGCAAAAATTCATGTTTAATTCCGGAGGTACGCATGAAATATCATCCGAAATTGGGCTAAACGCATTCTTTGAAAATTATTTCGAGCAATTAGTTCATGAGCCCACGCGACTAGTAAACGGTTGTGAAAACGCACTTGACGTCTTAGCAACAAACAATCCGGAGTTAATAACGAGCATCAAAACGGACACAGGGATTAATGAACACAGGGTTGTCGTGGCGAGACTGAATATTGTAATGCAAAAATCCTCGAAAAATAAACGAAAAATATACCTATTCAAAAGAGAAGATAAAAATTCACTTGACACCTTCCCGTGAGACATTCTCCACTCATTCCAAATTAATGATAAAATTGTAGACCAGATGTGGCTTAAATTCGAACCAGGAGAGCTTCTGTAAAGTTTGGAAGGTAGAAGACGAGGTACTGACAGAAGTAAAGCTGTGATACCGGGCGTGAGTCGAGCTTCGGTAGCTCACATGGTAGAGCACTTGCCCGCGAAAGGCAAAGGTCCCGAGTTCGAGTGTCGGTCGGGCACACAGTTTTAATCTGCCAGGAAGTTTCATATCAGCGCACACTCCGCTGCAGAGTGAAAATCTCATTCTGGAAACTTTGCTTATGTTTCTCTGGTGCCCGTCGCGACTATCAACAGATGGGGTTTCACTAGGCATGGCCTACTCCTAAACAGGACTGGGAAGGGAAGATTGGTGCAGCTTATTTATGAAAGTATAGGAGGTGGATCTCGGGCCACACATCGTCAATACCTGTTGTCATGGGTAAGAAAAGTAGGTCCTCTTAGAATAAATCCAGACTACAGGTTCCGCTGCCTAAAGAGTATCTCCAGCAGTTGCAATCGCTAACAAGAGAGATTTTAACACTTCAAATATCACATATATCAGATGTTATAAAGAAAAACTAACCATTGGAAAGAGTAACATGGGGCATTTCGCAGCCTTAACAGTCCTCCATCAAAACATGCAATCAATAAAAAATCTTTGAACTGCACATTAGTATGTGTTACTGAGCACTGGTGTTGAGATAAAGAAATCCAACATGTAGTATTATCATTGTATGGAAGATCAAACTCCTGATTTACAACTGTTTCAAGGGGTGGAGGATCATGCATTTATATCAGAAAAGGAACACAGTTCAAATCAAGACATGACCTCATTACAATCAGTGAAGAAAAACACTTTGAAATATCAGCTATTGAATTAACCGGGCTTGATATCACCAAGCAGTTAATCATTTTGTGTGTGTATAGACCTCATAGTGGTAGTGCGGACACTTTTTTCGATAAACTAACAGAAGTTCTACATAAGGTCGCAAGTACAAAGGTCAACATAATTCTGTATGGGGACATTAACATCAACACCAATATCAGAAATGTGTAAAGGATGAGCCAGACAATAGGGGATTTTACTTTATAATATGAGCACCCAAACGGTGCGGAAGAAGCCGCGTGGTGCGTCGAATATACCCGGCCGCCCGTCGCCGGGCTCACTCTCTTGTAATCTTGCTCACCCGCGAGTCGGATGCGCGCCCTTTAGCATTGAACATCTCCCGCTTCTCCGGTGCTGCGGCACTGTGGGCTTAGTTTAGGCAGACAACAACTTTCGGTAGCTTCGCGAACAATGTTCGCCAAATTCTAAGCTCTGGCTCAGCCTCACCTCCCTAGTCCTATGTAGCCCCTTTCAACATGCTTTAGCCAATAAAAGGCCTTTCTCTAAAAATTACCCTATTATTCCATAACGCCCACCGCCTGCTCATATGCCCATCCTGTACAACTGAATCCAACAGCACACTCATAAATATCCTTCAAAGTTTTGGCATGTCCCTATTGGTTAATAGTGCAGAAAGGGTTGCTACGATGACTGCATCAGTAATTGACCATGTCGACACAAATATTGACAGGGAAAAATGTGATGTAGCTGTAAAAGATCTTGGACTATCAGACTATTTCTGTCAAATAACAACAGTAAAATCAGGCATTGAATCATTCCGTAAACTACAAGCCTATGAAGGGCATCTATCAGAAATCAAAATAAAAGGCTTTTCAAAATAACTAGCAAAACAAAGCTGGGGTAAAATGTATAAGGAAACTTATGTGAATATGAAATTCTCTAAATTCTCCACATTATTTAAATTTAACTTTGAAAAGGCAATTCCAAAAGTATGCATGTCTGTATCAACACCTCACAAAAACAGATGGATAACACTTAAATACCTCAGTTTCATGAAAAAGAGTCGCAATGAAGCAGAATTCTTAAATATCTATCATAGATACACAAAGATCTATAGGAAGGTGCTTGTGGTGGAAAAACGTAATTTAATGACAAAATAATATATAATGCAGAGAATAAAAGCAAAGCAGTTCGGTATGTTATGAAAAAGGAAATGGGGAGAGACAAACAAACACAGCATATCATACTGCTAGGGGAGTGGGATAAGGTAATAAATGATGCACAACACTTAGCAAACTATGTAAATGAGCATTTTTCAAGCATCACAGAGAATTTACAGCAAAAATTCCCCAAAACAAATATAACATCTGTAAGTAATGCTGCATTAAATACAATGATGTTACTCCCAACCACAGAGAATGAAGTCATTAAAAGTACTCAAAAACTAAAAACTAAAAAATCAGTAGGCTTAGGATGAAGTACCAATGTGTGACTGAAACAATTTATAGAGATTATACAATGCCCCTTAACAAATATCATAAATGAATCCTTCACATCAGGGATATTTTCAGAGCAGTTAAAATAGGCAAGAGTTGTACCTTTGCTTAAGAAAGCTAATGCAGAAAACAGAAAATTACCAGCCCATTTCCCTGCTGTCACATTCACAAAAATAATAGAAGCAATTACGAAAGATAGATTAACGAAGTACCTGAATAAATACAATCTATTAAGTGAATCACAGTTTGGTTTCTAATGTGGCAAAAAAAAGAGCCATACGAATAATAATCAGAAATAATAGTCGAGCTCAGTGTGAAGATCTGTTCAGAACACTGGGGATTTTAACTGCCCCATGTGAATACATTTACCAGTCAGTTGTACACATCAAAAATAACATTGGTACTTGCTGCACAAACAGCTCTGTTCATGACCATGGAACAAGAGCTAGACTCACAGTTACCAAGAAAAAATGTAGACAAAAATCAAAGCAGCATTTTCTACCAAATAATAAATCTGTACAATAAATTACGAAAGGACATTAAGGAAATTGCAAAAATACACTTATTTAAAAAGGCAGCTAAAAAGTAACTGTTATGCAACGCATTCTATACATTGAAGGATTACTTAGATAAAATAGAGTAGGGGTTTGTTAGAAAAAGTGTTATACAATTAACTAATAATAATGATTATAAAACATCCAACTTTCCACGTAACAACTTCATACCATCATTTTCTCCAGATTTTTTCCTTTTCTTAAAATACCATCAAGCTGTGCTTTGGACAATATTAACACCTCTTCCTCTTTCTGAGCTCAACATCTCACTCATTATAGAGGGATGATGACTCAATTTTTCAGGATAGCCAAGGGGATGTTGCGGTAAAGAAAATGGCCCAGAGATCACCAGTATGGGTGTGTGTGTGTGTGTGTATGTTGGTGTGTGAAGTGAGTGAAGTGTTATGAAACAATGTGTGTATAGTGTGTGCAGAGGCTGATAGTGAGAATAACATGAGTGAACGGTGTGGCATTACATTATTTGATAAGTTATTTTTTTTTTTTTAAGTATTGAATACCAGGAGTAAATATAATGATTGTCTCTAACTAGAAGTCTGTAAATGTATCTGTATACCAATTAGCTTATTCTAAATTGGTCTAAACTTGTAAATACTTCGACATGTCCTATATCCTTGTAAAAAGAGATCTACAAATGAACAAAGCTACTACTACTACTACTACTAGTACTACTACTACAGCAGCAATGACCGCCTCGAATGTTGTCCTGAAGTGACCGCACGCACTCTTTAAAACAGCGCTGTCCATATTCGCGAATGCTGCTTCAACAGCGGTGCATAGAGGTTGACATTAGGGTGCCTCGTCTTATTGGTAACTCCTCCGACTATGCTCCAAGCATGGTGATCGAGGTATTCAAGTCCGGGCTATTTGGGGGTTAGACCTCCTTTGATCAGAACATGTCGACGTTATCCGGGAGCAAGTTTTTGACTAAATGGCTCGTATGAGGTCCTCCTCTACCATCCGACGCATTGTTCGCTAGCTGACATTCAATACTGACGCCATTTTCCTCAGCGATTGCCCTGGATCCTCAGAAATCAGCATCTGAGCGTTATCGATTACTGCCACAGTTCGTGACACTCGTTTCCTCGAATGACGTTTCCTCGCCGGGTTAGCAGAACCTTCCCCAGACATCTCCATAGTATTATACATGGCCACAATATCGTAAACAGTTGAACTCGGGCACCCGAAAAATCGAACTATTTCAGTGGGCGAACGCCCAGATCGAAGACTTCCGATAAACCGCGGCTCTTCGGTTGTACTTCGCACTTGTCGGTAACATGTTCACCATTTTGAGATTCTATTTACTAGATGCCTGTGGCTTTCAAGAACGCCAATCGAGGCCTCCGGCGGAACTGCGATATGGCGGGAAATTCAAATTGAAATTGGTCCCGATTTAAGCGCAGCACCCTGGACATATGAAGGTGTTATAATATTACACAGTACATTTGTGAGCCGTAGAGTAATTCTACCAGTCTATTTTAGCGCTGCACACTCCATAACTGCTGGCTGAAATAACCAAGTGTAATTACGAACTATTACAGAACTTGTGTATCCCACACAGGAATCGTTGTCTTAGAGGCGATGCGTTTCCATGATATTGTAGTCATTACAAAATGCTCACTGAGTAGAGTACTGTGTCACAAATCCACGTTTTGGACTACGTAGCAATTTTTTTTTAAAAAAAGTGCTATGTGGAATGCCCTATCATTACCAGAAATGAAGTTAATAACGCTCACTTTATTATTTTTGGTGCACTTCCACCAAGCCGTTGATTCCCTTGCTAGTATATGCGGTAATGACGACACTTATTTAAAGAAAGAGGGTGACGTTGACTTCAGGTGTTAGAAGTAATATTTGACTACTAAAACGTATGAGAAAATGGAATTATTAGATAGATGATGACAATTACCAGTGGAGGTACTTCAACGAAGTACCATTGCTTGCTGGCGTTCAATATACGTTGACAGTCTTCCACCCCTTTAATAAAATAAAAAAATAAAAAATAGAACTTTAACTATCTGCGTCCTCATTCCCTGCGGAGTAATATTATTAAGACACTTAGGGTAGCTGTACACAGCTCAGTATCATCTGTAGACGAGTTCCTTGCAAAGTGAAATAGTCAGGCAAATCAGCCCTATTGGGTTATCGTAATGTATACAGCACCTTGGGTGGGGAGCGGTTGGGGTTTTGAGTGAGTGTGCGAACCCACCAATTCAGTCACCTAGTTTCCTGTCAAAACAATGCTGCTGTCCAGTAGTTTTACTTGACAGCTTGTGGACAGGAAGGCATCAAAGTTGGATTTGCGCCAGACATCGAGTTTGACGCCGCAACTGGACTAGAGGATGTGCAACAATGTACACACGTTCTCTTTCAACAAACAGTGTGAAGACGCCCGTGTGAATATCGGACATACATTAAAAGTGTATTACTCATCACTGAACACAACCCACAAGGGGTCAGTGTCTACAGCTTCTCCAGTGGCAGCAGTAGGAGCAGCAGTAGAATTGCCTCCAGTAGTTATGTTACTATATCAGTAATAACTGTGTTTGGTGGTACCAAAACTAAAGTACTAGATCCGGAGACTATACGTAGCATATACACTGACGGGAAAAAATGGCCACAGCAAGGAGGACTGGGGCAACATAAACGATTTTTGACTGTGTTTGTACATATGAAACCAGTCTTTTCAAATTTTTGGCACCAGTCGTTTACGGCTGGCGCTGTTGCCTCACTATGAGGATGCAAATCACGTTTGCTCTAAATGCACCCTGTAACGGTCGTGAGCATTAGTTGCCTTTGAGGTTGGACGTGGTGAACTGATGTTAGTCAAGAGTGTCTCTACGGTGACAAAAATGGCTCAAATGGCTCTGAGCACGATGGGACTTAACTTCTGAGGTCATCAGTCCCCTGCAACTTAGAACTACTTAAACCTAACTAACCTAAGGACATCGCACACATCCATACCCGAGGCAGGATTCGAACCTGCGACCGTAGTGGTCGCGTAGTTCCAGACTGAAGCACCTAGAACCGCTCGGCCACTCCGGCCGGCTCTACGGTGATCATGACGAGGTCGTTTAATTGGGCTACGAGAAGCTGGACGTTCCTTCTGCAATACTGCCGAATGTCTTGGGATTAACGTAACCAGTGTACATGACTGCTGGTAGCGGTGATCACGAGAATGTACAGTAGCAAGAAGGTTGGATTCCGAACGCCCACGCAACGCTACTGAGAGGGTAGACCGTCGTGTTTGGGGTGTGACTCTGGTGCATCTTTCTACACGTGCAGTTGCAATTTGAGCAACAGCGGGCACCACAGTCTCTCAAAAAATTGTTACAAATCGATTACTTCAACGACAGCTCCGAGCCAGACGCCCTGCAACGTGCGCTCCACTGACCCCACACCACGCCAGTTTCGTCTTCCGTGGTATCAAGCGAGAGCTCGTTGGAGGCCAGTGTGGTCTGTTGTATTTTCTGATGAAAGCTGGTTCTGTCTCAGTGGTGGCCATGGGTTAGAAGGAGATCAGCTCAGGACCTTCACCCAACTTGTCTGCGTGCTAGGCACACTGGGCATAAATCTGGTGTTGTGGTCTGAGGTGCAATTTTTTGACAGGAGAAACATTCTTGTTGTTATCCCGTGCATCCTGGATGCTACTTTGTGCGTCAGTCTGGCGAATTGTGTTGTTGTGCTGCCATTTCTGAACGACTTTCGCGAGAGTACTTTTCAACGGGATCACGCTCACCCACGTACCTCTGTTGTAATCAAACACGCTGTACAAAGTGTCGACATGTTGCTTTGGCCTGCTCGCTCACGAGATCTGTCTCCAGCCGAGCGGACGACAACTCCAGCTTCACCACAAACATCTTTATGCGTCCTGTAGTGCTCGGCCAATTGCAACAGGAATGGCACTCCATCCCACAGACTGACCTTCAGCAAGTGTACAACACAGTGCATGGCCGTTTGTGCACTTGCATTCAACATTCTGGCGGTTACAGTGATTGTTAACGTACCAGGTTTTCATTTTTCCAATGGTTTATCTCTGGTGACGTTAACCTAGATCTTGCAATGTTAATCACTCAAATATTATTTTAACCAAGTTTAATGTTGTGAACTCCTGTCCGTTAGTAATATTTGGTGAATGACGCAACCAGCCATCAATACTTATTAAATGTTTTATTTTAGTATGAAAACCGGCTTCAGGCTACCATGCACATCTTCAAATGGCTAATACTTTTCGTTCTGACCAAGACTATGTCGTCTGTTTCACAAAAAGTTTCAGTTCTTGAATTCAAGAGCTGAAAAATGACTTCGACAACAACAAAACAAATCGACATTTACTAGATAGAACTTACTGTGGAACACACGAAATGCTGTTGGTCAAAACATCCGTATAAGTGAAGACATCTGTATAACCAAAAATATTAGGCATCTGAAGATGGGTGTGGTAACCCGAAACCGATTGCGACACTAAAATAAAACATTTAAAAAGTATTTGTGGCTGGTTACATCACTGACCAACTAAAATATGTTACCTAGACAAATGTATTCCCGAAATTTCCTTAATTATTTTTTCGTGTTGTGATTTATCTCCGTCATTGTATCTAATAAAGTTAACTCTTACTAATATATATAATGTACATAATACAGTGCATTTTACCATAAACGGAATATATCAATTAACCAACGTGACGTAGTGTGATGCATTACGCGCAAACATTTCGTGTCGGCGTCATGTTGGATAACTGCACAGTTACAAGTGGAATGATCAAACATACGCCAAATTTCACGTGTAGCATGGTTCAAATGGCTCTGAGCACTATGGGACTCAACTGCTGAGGTCATTAGTCCCCTAGAACTTAGAACTAGTTAAACCTAACTAACCTAAGGACATCACAAACATCCATGCCCGAGGCAGGATTCGAACCTGCGACCGTAGCGGTCTCGCGGTTCCAGACTACAGCGCCTTTAACCGCACGGCCACTTCGGCCGGCTTTCACGTGTAAAGAAGACAGTTATATGCTAAATGTAAATAAATGTAAAAATAAAAATAAAGGAATCTGAAGCTATAATTTCTCCACATAAAATGTTATTTTACATTTCTGCTGAAAAGGAGCAAAACTTAAGAATGTTATGATTTATGTTTGATTGATGCGTTACACAAGGTTTATAACGGCCTTGCAGTGCTCGGGAAGGTAGCTAACCGGTTTGTATAATGCATGCTGTTGCTGCTTTGAACAATAACGCTTCCTCTTCGTTTCTTGGGTGATGAGCAGTGAAACACCTCCCATAATTAGAATATGCTAGGTTGACAACGAACGATGTGCATTGCCCATTCCTGCTTCACACTTTCTTCTTCTGGGACGTCATTTATTGCGATGCAGTTGCGTGAATACCTTTATGCTAGTTTAAATCTATGTTCCCGAGCGAAAAATAAACACGAAATTTTACTGTTACCGACCGAACATAAGTACACCGTAATGTCAAAACATTGTGACCACTGCCCATCACAAGACTGAATGCTGCGTTCAGTCAGCGCGGGCATAGAATGCTCTAAGGAAGGTATATACACTCCTGGAAATTGAAATAAGAACACCGTGAATTCATTGTCCCAGGAAGGGGAAACTTTATTGACACATTCCTGGGGTCAGATACATCACATGATCACACTGACAGAACCAGAGGCACATAGACACAGGCAACAGAGCATGCACAATGTCGGCACTAGTACAGTGTATATCAACCTTTCGCAGCAATGCAGGCTGCTATTCTCCCATGGAGACGATCGTAGAGATGCTGGATGTAGTCCTGTGGAACGGCTTGCCATGCCATTTCCACCTGGCGCCTCAGTTGGACCAGCGTTCGTGCTGGACGTGCAGACCGCGTGAGACGACGCTTCATCCAGTCCCAAACATGCTCAATGGGGGACAGAGCCGGAGATCTTGCTGGCCAGGGTAGTTGACTTACACCTTCTAGAGCACGTTGGGTGGCACGGGATACATGCGGACGTGCATTGTCCTGTTGGAACAGCAAGTTCCCTTGCCGGTCTGGGAATGGTAGAACGATGGGTTCGATGACGGTTTGGATGTACAGTGCACTATTCAGTGTCCCCTCGACGATCACCAGTGGTGTACGGCCAGTGTAGGAGATCGCTCCCCACACCATGATGCCGGGTGTTGGCCCTGTGTGCCTCGGTCGTATGCAGTCCTGATTGTGGCGCTCACCTGCACGGCGCCAAACACGCATACGACCATCATTGGCACCAAGGCAGAAGCGACTCTCATCGCTGAAGACGGCACGTCTCCATTCGTCCCTCCATTCACGCCTGTCGCGACACCACTGGAGGCGGGCTGCACGATGTTGGGGCGTGAGCGGAAGACGGCCTAACGGTGTGCGGGACCGTAGCCCAGCTTCATGGAGACGGTTGCGAATGGTCCTCGCCGATACCCCAGGAGCAACAGTGTCCCTAATTTGCTGGGAAGTGGCGGTGCGGTCCCCTACGGCACTGCGTAGGATCCTACGGTCTTGGCGTGCATCCGTGCGACGCTGCGGTCCGGTCCCAGGTCGACGGGCACGTGCACCTTCCGCCGACCACTGGCGACAACACCGATGTACTGTGGAGACCTCACGCCCCACGTGTTGAGCAATTCGGCGGTACGTCCACCCGGCCTCCCGCATGCCCACTATACGCCCTCGCTCAAAGTCCGTCAACTGCACATACGGTTCACGTCCACGCTGTCGCGGCATGCTACCAGTGTTAAAGACTGCGATGGAGCTCCGTATGCCACGGCAAACTGGCTGACACTGACGGCGGCGGTGCACAAATGCTGCGCAGCTAGCGCCATTCGACGGCCAACACCGCGGTTCCTGGTGTGTCCGCTGTGCCGTGCGTGTGATCATTGCTTGTACAGACCTCTCGCGGTGTCCGGAGCAAGTATGGTGGGTCTGACACACCGGTGTCAATGTGTTCTTTTTTCCATTTCCAGGAGTGTAGTAGGAGAAGAGGCGAATGGGGTATCATTGTAACTGCATTACTGGCCACAAACTCAGACATCCATATACATAAGCAGTTTCGACAAGGGACAGATTGTTATGGCCCAGCGGCTGCCAAGGAGCAACTAGAATACGGCGAATCTGCTCGAACGTTCGCATATTAATTTCATGAGCATCTATGGAAAGTATGTGAAGTACGGTGTAACCTCAAGTAGGCGACAAGGAGTTATGCGCCCATGCCTCACCTCTGATGTGAAGGTCAGACACTTGCCCATTCTGTGCAGCTGTACAGGTGCCGATCTGTGGTAGGCATGGGGATAACCGACTGGTTAAATCCTATACCGGTATTTTAGTTCTGAATAACCAGTACTTTACATTGTCTGGTCTCATCTATAACAGGTTTTTCTCATTTTTTACTAATAAAATGGTAAAAAACAGCATCTCAGCTCGCCATAGCAGTAGAGCTACAATTTTTAGCTGTAAAATAAAACGTTTCTAAAAGTGGGTAATGTTTAATCGTAAAAACTCCATTGCTTTGATATAATAGATTACTATACAAAATGGAAAAAATAGCACCACTGCTTTAATAACAACACCTACAGTTAAAAACTAGCAACAAAGACATGACATAACAATCGGTACACCATTGCAGTTACAGTAACGTACTATTTTTCAGCATAATCTGCATTCAGTGTGACGGCCTTAAGCCGGCTTAGTGGGCGGGCCAGTATGCCAGCATGGTACCAATCTAGTGGTCGACGTCGGAGTCAACGTCTTGCCGCATCAGTAACCCCTCCATCATCCACGTACTGCTTCCTGTGGAGTGCGGCCTGGCGTACCACATGATACGCGTTTTGTCCAGTGTGCAAGACTTTCCCCCAAAACGGGCTATCGGTATTTTCTCCCTGCCGTCCTCGGACATCAGTTGTATTGCAGAATGGTACAATCTCCAGTTTGCTCAAGTATTTTACGAAGTACTGTAGCAGTGAAGTGCAATGCTTCATTTGCTTTAAAAGATTAAAACCGAGAGGATGCACAACAAACTTACACTGTCACGTAAGGAGAAAACATACAGAGTGTTCCTTGGAAAAGAAGGAAATTTGATTGGTATGCCTATAATTTTATTGACGTGTCATAAAATGTACACTTAATTTTGTGGTAGCTTGAGGCTGAAAAACAGGTACCATCCAAATGTGACTGTGCGGAGAGGTAGTCTTCTTTTGACATGTCGCTCTCGATGTCGCTGCACCTGTCCCCTTTGCCTTCTGCAGTTTTGCTGGAGATTATGAGACTGATTTCTGCTGCAGCCTCAACCCCATATCGAAGATGGTTTCCTACTCCTTCGCCTTCATTTGAATTTTCCAGTCTTTTCTCGAAGGCTATGTTTGTAATGGCGATAAAAACCCAAAAATCGGTTATTTTGAACCGTGTTAACAGTCAGGTTAAACTGGAGACGAAAAGAACCATGTAACCGAAAAGTGGTTGTTTCAGCGATAGCCGCCATCCCTAACCTATGTTGACTACAATGCTGGTGAGTACAACGTTGACCGCACATTGTTTAACGTGGGGCTTAGCAGCGGGCGAACTCTCGCTGTTCCTGTTTTGAACCAACGATATTGTCAACTACGATTGTAACGACATGGGATCATCGAAATGAGACCGTGGATCACAGAACCACTATCACTGCAGATAATAGACATGACAACCAGAACAGACATGCCACACATAATCACAGTCCAACCCAAGGACGAAGGCCAAGCCAGTAGGTTAATACTTCGATTTTAGCAGGAATCCAAGAATTTACAGCCTACAGACCACCGAGCGCCGTGCATCATTGTCGCCACGTCGGATGAAACATGTTTCTTGTTACACAACGTCGATGGTCATGTCCAGATATGACGCTAACCAAGTGAACGGCTGCTCCAAACATATATCCCACCTTAGGCACAGGTCCCTGGTGGCAGTATTATCATATAGGGGACTTTCACTTTGCTATCCATGGCACCTGTAGCCCGCAATCGGAAGCAACAAAACAGCTGTGGAATACATTAACTGCATTGCAGACGAAACTTGTTGTCGTTCCTGATAGCGATGTCTTCCCGGATGATAACTGTTCATTCGACAACGCAAAGACCTTGCTGTGTATAGTAATGCAACACTTTTTTTCTGAAATCATGCTTATTTTGTTCATATTCTCCCCCATAATTTTAGCTACAGAACCCTATTTTTCAACATAATCAGCATTCAATGCGACGGTCTTACGCCGCCTTACTGGAAGGGCCGGTATGCTCTCATGTCTCCCCTCTACTGGTCGACATCGGAATCAACGTCTTGTTGCATGAATAACCTCCCCATCATCCACGTACTGAATACTGCGGAGCACATTCTTCATTGCGCCAAGCAGATGAATGACAGAAGGCGTGAGATTCGTACTATAGAATGGAGAGGAAGAGCAGTTCAATGAAGATTTGTTTAGCGACCCTCGGGCGTTTAGACTTAAGTGAGAACTTGCGTTGTCATGGAGGAGAGGAGGTTTGTTCGCATTTTTGTGGTGATAAACACTTTGAACTCTTGTTTTTTACTTTTTTTCCAATGTCCTAGGGTAGCACAGTACACTTCAGAGTTGATCCTTGCCCCACGATGGAGGATAAAAACAGAAAAATCCCTTCAGAGTGCCAGAAGACCGTCAGCAAGACTTCACAGGCTGTGAACTTTTTCTTCGGAGGAGAGGTGGTGTGGCACCACTACACTACTGGCCATTAAAATTGCTATAAGAAGAAATGCAGATGATAAATAGGTATTGAATGGACGAATATATTATACTATAACTCACATGTGATTACATTTTCACGCAATTTTGGTGCATAGATCCTGAGAAATCAGTACCCAGAACAACCACCTCTGACCGTAATAACGGCTTTGATACACCTGTGCATTGAGTCAAACAGAGCTTGAATGGCGTGTACGGGTACAGCTGCCCATGCAGCTTCAACGCGATACCACAGTTCATCAAGAGTAGTGACAGGCGTATTGTAACGAGCCAGTTGCTCGGCCACCATTGACCAGATGTTTTCAGTTGGTGAGAGATCTTGAGAATGTGCTCGCCAGGGCAGCAGGCGAACATTTTCTGTATCAGAAAGGCCCGTACAGGACCTGCAACATGCGGTCGTGCGTTATCCTGCTGAAATGTAGGGTTTCGCAGAGATAGAATGAAGGGTAGAGCCACGGGTCGTAACACATCTGAAATGTAACGTCCACTGTTCAAAGTGCCGTCAATGCGAACAAGAGGTGACCGAGACGTGTAACCAATGGCACCCTATACCATCACGCCGAGTGATGGCGATGACGAATACTCGTTTCCAATGTGCATTCACCGCAATGTCGCCAAACACGGATGCGGCCATCATGATGCTGTAAACAGAACCTGGATTCATCCGAGAAAATGACGATTTGCCATTCGTGCACTCAGGTTCGTCGTTTACACCATCGCAGGCGCTTTTGTATGTGATGCAGCGTCTAGGGTAACTGCAGCCATGATCTCCGAGCTGATAGTCCATGCTGCTGCAAACGTCATCGAACTATTCGTGAAGGTGGTTGTTGTCTTGCAAACGTCCCCCTCTGTTGACTCAGGGATCGACACGTGGCTGCACGATCCGTTACAGCCATGCGGATAAGATGCCTGTCATCTCGACTGCTAGTGATATGAGGCCGTTGGGATCCAGCATGGCGTTACGTATTACCCTCCTGAACCCACCTATTCCATATTCTGCTAACAGACATTGGATCTCGACCAACGCGAGCAGCAATGTCGGGATCCGATAAACGACAATCGCGATAGGCTACAATGCGACCTTTATCAAAGTTGGAAACGTGATGGTACGCGTTTCTCCTCCTTACACGAGCATCACAACAACGTTTCACCAGGCAACGCCAGTCAACTGCTGTTTGTGTATGAGAAATCGGTTGGAAACTTTGGTCATGTCAGCACGTTGAAGGTGTCGCCACCGGCGCCAACCTAGTATGAATGCTCACAAAAGCTTATCATTTGCATATCACAGCAATTTCTTCCTGTAGGTCAAATTTCGCGTCTTGTAGCATGTCATCTTCGTGGTGTAGCAATTTTAATGGCCAGTAGTGTATATGGATCGCCGTTTGTTCCGATTCGAAGTGATGAATCCATGTTTTACCGCAAAAATTTTTTCACGATCAGCTTCATAATGCGCAAGCAATTCCGCACTGATGGCTCTTCGTTTCTCTTCATGACCTTGTGTTAGGCGGCGAGCAGTCCAGCGGGCACATACCTTTGAATATCCCAGCTGGTGGATATCAGCACTACCAAAAGACGTCCAGTTCAGCAGTAAGGTGTTCGATTGTGATCCGTCGATCCTTCGAATGAGAGTGTCTGCAGGTTCCAACACTGCAGGAGTGACGGCTGTTTGCGATCGATGGGCACACGGCACATAGGAAAGGTCTGCGAGACCTTGTTACCATAATGACAGACCTCTCGCCCAACGACTCACCGTGCTTTTGTTCACTACCAGATTTCCGTAGGTATTATGCAAGAGCCTGTGAATATCTGCGATACCCTAGTTCTCTCCAAAAAGGAACTCAATGACGGCTCTCTGCTTGGAAAGCTCCCGCATTACAGTCGCCATTTAGAAGGCTACTTGTAGCAACACGACCCGTCGGAAACTGCACAGGCAGAAGCGGAAACATTTCTCGATCTCCCACAGCAAATGGTGCATTTGTTCAACCAAAACTAACCAAGAAAAAACGTGTTGCATTGCTTACCAAACGCCTTTCGCACAGTAGTTTGAATAAGTCGATATTAAAGGCACGTTGATGTCTTGACCATGTAATTCGTCTAATCTAGATCCCCTGGAACACATATGGGACACAAACAGGTGCCATCTCCTCTACCACAATCCACCGGTCTGTAATTTACCCCCAATGCACAATGCACGCAGCAGAGGATCGGTATAGGCGATGCAGCGTTTGTAAAGCCGGCTTTGGAACGAGCCACTATATAAGGACGCAGCCGAGTCGCAGGGTAGGACATTAGCTGGGATGGCCGCACAGTTCTCCTCTACCTGCGCCCGCCTGCATCGTACCCCGAGAGCCGTACCTCTAATCCCGTCTCTGTCTGTAGCTAGTACCAGGCTGCGCTCAGCCGGTGCTCACTCTTCAGCAGGAGTGAGTGCGTCTGCGTCCGTAGTTCACTTTCGTTCTTATTGAAATCCTTTAGTTATGGAACACTACATTCAGTTAATTCTCTACAACCCAGTGCTGTACGATATCAGTCATCCAGACTACGCGAAGAATAAACTGAAGGATTTAATATGGAAGAATGTTGCGACATTGTAGCAGCTGTAAGTATTTTTGAATAAACATTTAACATTAAAGACGTAAGTTCTTCACTTTTGTATTGGCCTCTTTTTATAGCTGTATACTGCAACTGAACAGTCTTTAAGTTGAATTAAGACTCACGTTATGTCTTTCTCTCCTAGGAGAAGCATTTCTGCACCTACTTGCAGCAGGTGACAAATGTGATAGTTCTCAGTGGCGCCATGTCCTTCTCCTCGACGAGATCGCTTCACGTAATGTTTTCAGTAATTATTCAGCACGCATGTGGCCGTTACTGATCTATTTACAGTCTCCAGATTACATTCAAAAAGCCGTTTAAACACATGGAATCTGCAAGTAAATGTATCAAATGAACATTCTACAGTTTGACGAGGGCGAGAAAGTTTGTAGTTCAGTCACCTTCAGTAACTCTACACGTACAGTAGCGTCACATTAAGTTTTTTAACAACAAAAATGTATCATCACTTAGGGCAACGGCCTTGCCGCAGTGGATACACCAGTTCCCGTGAGATCACCGGAGTTAAGCGCTGTTTGGCGTGGTCGGCACTTGGATGGGTGATCATCCAGGCCGCCATGCGCTGTTGCCATTTTTCGGAGTGCACTCAGCCTCGTGATGCCAACTGAGAAGCTACTCGACCGAATAGTAGCGGCTTCGGTCAAGAACACCATCATAACGACCGGGAGAGCGGTGTGCTGCCCCACGCCCCTCCTATCCGCATCCTCCCCTGAGGATGACATGGCGGTCGGATGGTCCCGATGGGTCACTTGTAGCCTGTAGATGGAGTGGTATCATCACCTACGAATACGTAAGTGGCACTGTTTTCTTTTCCAGGAAGCGATTTATCTCTTGGTATTTAAAGTTCCATGAGTCAACTTCCACTCTAACACCGAATTTGAAAAACTATTTGCGGCAGTATATCTATATAGAAGTAAATGTGTAATGAGCATCGACAGTAGCCACTAATATTACGGAACATTGCTATTCATAATCATAAAATGAGGAGCCACATAAAAGAGGTTTTCGTGAGTAGACATATTTCCCGCAACAGCTCCAAGAAAAACGTAAAATTACCATTCCCTTTCGAGTCAGACTCAGTATTTTCCCACATAGCTGTTGGAGACTCAGGCAGATAAATGGGTTGTTGGTGCTTCCATACCGCTCCACATACGTCACAAACTATTTACTATACTGACTTTTTAGCCATGTCTAAGATTCTAAAGATGGTTTCAAACATGTCCCCCGTCACTAAATACCTAGAATTAAAAAACGCATACGACAATCATTTTATATCACATAATTACAAGGAACAACAAATTACTAAGTGTTTTCTCAGTACTGGTATGTCTACACTAATCCAAAGATTGTATCTGACACTAGAACAGAGACAAAACTATTTTACAATATTTATTATGTCGTTTCATACCAAAATTGACGAGAAACTAATGGTTTCAAAATCGGTATTATGGCTTGAAGTACCTTTTTCTGATGTTTGCAGGTTAGTTGTGGCATCTTTTCTGGTTAAATAGCATGTATGACGTGTCAAGCTGTCACAATATTTTTCCACTAGTAAGACGATCAGTGATCTAAACTGGTTGTATGTGAATAAATATACTGTGAAACAGCACAGCGTTTACCATGCATTGCTCCAAGCAACGAGAAACTAAATACAGGAATTCCTTTATGCTGGGGAAATGTTGTAGGGTAATTTGAGAACACTTAAGGAATGTCACTGAGATGCACTCCGTAGGCAGAAGATGAAGAGTGGCCAAACAGCAATCTCAATCCACCCATGGAAATACTAAAACCAGGCGGAATTTTTAATTCCATGTATGTCCAGTAGAAGTAGAGTAAAAATATATGAGAAGACGGAAACGGTACAATGTGCGTTGCATATGTTGGCGGAGGAGAGACGTGACAGACACACAGAGGAACAAAACACAACACGAACTGTGGACGCCGTTGTTGAAGAAGAAAAAGAAGAAGAATGTACACCCGAATAAAATCATTCTTGAAAATATTAACAGCGGTATTTTGACAGCTACGAGGAGAGAGCTAACAAAAGAAACACTTTACACAAGGAATCACTGCATCTAGAAAACGATACCTTACACCAGTTCTTCATGTCAATGTACATACCCACAAAAGAGGTGCCAAAGGTCTATGAAGTGACTAAAGGCCTACCAAGAGGCGGTAAATATAGTATCTGAAACGGAAGAGGAAAATTTAAATAAACCGGTGGTGCAACATCTTTCATCGACATAGTCCAGCACCACAGCAAATAGTTCATCTACCACTTCAATATCTTGCTCTCCCAATAACGAGTTTGTACCTTCAGCACCGCATTCGTTATAAACAATTTTTATTATTTTAATACATTTACAGATGGACATTGTTTAGGTGAACTCCTGAAGTATGCGGCTAAATTTTCTTTTGTAGGTATGGACTTGCGCATTTGATTCGATGTTCCTCTTATGTGGTCCTATGTCAATTTGCAAACCTCATCGAACTGCCGTTTGTTTAGTGGGTATCTTTACCTGAACACTCGATCAGGGAACAGGTATTCGCCATGTGTTATTCGCTTCTCCAAGTACTTCTTTTGCCATAGAGTTCCTTCTCTATTTTTGTATCCACTGTGCAACAAAACAAAATTCAACTAGTGAAAAGCAGGCCCTCCGAACGTACTAATCATCCTTTGTGAAGCTTAGTGGCAATAATATTGTACAGTAGACACTATAGTCATTTTGATTTTGTCAGTGGTATGTAAGCTGAGACCCGAGTTGTTCAAATGAGTTACGAATAAAATGGAACAGTTAACGGCGGCAGTAGTCTAAGCATCTCGTGAAAGTAATTCTGATACTAAGTACCTTTTTATATTTAGAGTATAATTAATGTGAAACTCTTTTTGCAAAATCATTGACTGTGATATAGCTATAAACAGAATATCATTTTTAGTGCTAAAATTCTAATATTCGTATAGAAAATGCTTTAAGCTCGAAACAGTTAGACAATTATTTGTCTGATATATACGAGGGCCTGCTGAAAATCAATGCCTCCAAATTTTTAAAGTCAAAACTCTCTCAGCTATTAAAAAAGTTATTAACATTCTGCAGTTTATTCATCACGTCTATATATTTCTTTCGCCAAATTTTCACCCTGGCTGCGAATACGTTTCGCCCAACGGGAGACCAGTTTATTGATATCGTTACCGTAGAATATTTGACTTCACTTACAGAGTCACCGCCTCACTTCTGCTTGCTGTGCTCCATCACCATCAAATTAACTTTCTCGAAGGTGTTCTTTACGTTTTGGAAACAGACGAAAATCGAGTGGGGTCAAGTTGGGACTGTGTGGAAGGACGATCGATAACGGTGAACCAAGAAGAATGAAGATGCAGTGTGATTATGTTTGTTTTACTTAAAAATCTTTGAGTTTTCACATAACAAATTCTGAGGCATCGCCTTTCAGCACGCCCTCGTATTACAACTACAGCGTCAGATCATGCAATTTATCCGATCTAATTTGCACAACAATGTTAAAGAAATCACATTTGATATTATATTGGAACAAATAAGCCCTCGGTCACAAATATTAAGTCAAAATTGGTTCAAATGGCTCTGAGCACTATGGGACTCAACTGCTGAGGTCATTAGTCCCCTAGAACTTAGAATTAGTTAAACCTAACTAACCTAAGGACATCACAAACATCCATGCCCGAGGCAGGATTCGAACCTGCGACCCTAGCGGTCTTGCGGTTCCAGACTGCAGCGCCTTTAACCGCACGGCCACTTCGGCCGGTCAAGTCAAAATTGACCTGGTTTCGACGCTACTATGAGCGTCGTCTTCAGAATTAGACTAACTGTTCTAAAACATAGTAGGTATATAATACATTAATAAAATTAAAGTTCGTACAGACTGGAAAAGATGCAGTACTTACAAGCCACATATTAAAAAAGATCTAAGCCGGAAAGGCGACGTCATGAACAGTTGTGAGATGGCGAGCCGATAAGTGCTCCTCGTACGTGAACAAGGATTGCAACGAGACTGAGGCGCCCACTTTAGAAAGTGTGGGCAAGTAAACATGGTGTTGTTACGAGCGCCATCTAGTAGCCGCAGAAACAACTAGGTTACTGTACATTCAAAATTAGACACATGAAATTGTGATGCAGCTGATTAAGGCATAACGTAAGCATTAATAATAACAGGATGTAGTTACATATTTATCTGCTTTAAACAGAAATACATGTTTAACGTAGAAAACGTTAGTTATGACATACAAGAAAACAGCAAAGATGTGACAGGAAAACAACATTTCGGTAAACTGCATGAGGAAATCTGAATCAAAGATCAAGCAATGGCTTTATACAGTCAAAAAAGTTTTTATTTCGCAGCTGCAGCTGTTCGTAGAGAATGAGGCCATCATGACGAGTGAGATGTTTCAAAATCTCTAATTCCTCTAAGACATCTAGCCTACGCCCCTTCTTTTCGGTATGCAGAATATTGTTATCGCCTGTGGATTTAGGCACGTGTAAAGTAATTAAGAGATGATGGGCAAAGGATGAATTTAGGGGACTGGTGCCGTTCTTTCTCAAAATATGTTCTTTACATCTGATGGTGAAAGCACGTCCAGTTTGCCCTACGTAATAGGAGGAGCAGGTATCGCAGATGATCTTATAAACGCCAGAACTTTCTGTAGGGGAGCGAATGGATTTCAAATTATGAATGAAGTTTCTCTTTAGATTATTATTAGTACAGAAGGCAACATTGCAGTTGTACTTGTTGCGAAGCATGCGCTGAATCTGATAGGAAACGGGTCCTATGAAAGGAATAGAAAAACGTTTTTTTGGGATAATTTCAGTGCATCAGGTGTTGAGCGTGGTAGTTCTTGCTGTTTTCTCTTTTAGGATATCGTCCACTATGTTAGGCGTATATTCATTATTGACTGCTGTGGTTTTAAGTAAATTAATCTCCTCATTAAACTTTTCTGTTGAAAGTGGTATGGAGGTGGCTCGGTGGACGGCAGAGTGAAAAAAGGCAATTTTTTGAGACTGTGGATGAAAAGAGGAAGCAGACACGATTTGGTCAGTATACGTTTCTTTTCGAAAAATATTGAAAGTGATGTTATTGTCTTCTATTGTAAGCGTCAAGTCTAAATAATGTAACTGGCGGTTTTCGTTTTCGAGTTCAATAGTGAAAGAAATTTTTTCATGGAGGTCGTTAAAAAGTTTAAATATATGATCAATTCTATCGGCAGGTCCGTTATAGATGACTAGAATATCATCAACGTATCTTGTGTAAGAAACGATACCTAGTGAAGCGGTTGAGACACGGTTAAACAGCTTTTTTCCCCTAAGAATTGATAAAGATGTAGGTAAGGATGCCGGCTTAACGGTTGCCCATAGTGAACCCATCAGACTGCTGGTACAGTTGTCCGCTGAATTCAAAGTAGTTGTGCTTGACAACGACATTAATGATATTCATAAAGTCGGTAATCTGTTCATATGATAGATCTGTTTTAAACTGATGTAAGTTTTCTTCCACAATAATGAGCGTCTCATGTACCGGGACATTGGTATAAAGATGTTTAATATCTAAGGAGAAATGCTAGGTGTCTGAACTGCATACTAAGTTTTTAATATTTTGGACCAAAACGTGGCTGTTAGGAACGGAATAATTATATTAGAAAACGAAGGATTTTTTCAAAGTTTCGTGTAGTAATCGGGCCAAATCGTGATATGCGCTATTCATGCTATTGGAGATTGGACGTATTGGATGATTAGGTTTATGAATTTTGAACTGGGACCGACGTCTGTGGGTCTGAGGGTTCATATTGAGGAGTAGTTTCTTTTGGAAAGGTTTTATAAGAAATTTTGCACTGGTAATGGCTGACCTTACTTCTTTCTGTAATTTAGGAGTCGGATCATCATGCAGCTCCGATACGTTGTTTTCACTGAAGAAATTTTCAGTTTTAGAAATATACTCAGAAATATAAGCAGTGACTAGACCACAACCTTTATCGCATTTAGTTATTAAAGTATTTGCTGTTTTTAGTTTATTATTAATGGAAGTTACTAAAATTCTGTCGTTATGCGTAGCATTAGACAAAGTAGCTGCATTTTTCTCTAGCATGCGGGTTACATCACACGCAATTCCGGCTTGAGAAGCATTATCTATCTTATTATAATCGAGACCGATTTTTAAATCAACAAGCATATTTTCTCTTACATTTCTGTTTGACAGGTTAGGCCTGACATTGTATTTTAATCTTTTTCCTAACAGGACTTTTTATTCTAAGTAAAGACGATGTTGGTTTTATTTAAAATTCTTTCATGAAAGACGTGACTACTTTTTTGAAATGTATTCTGATGGCATTTTTCATTAGAAAGCAGACAAAAAAGATTGCTGAGCTTCTTCTTGTGTTTCTGCATTATAACTATTTTACAAATCTCTAGATGTTCGTTAATTTGCGTCCACATGTCGTCAATTTAAGTACAAATGGTATGCTTCTTCGTTAAGACGGTCTTTTTTGGCGTACTGCTCTTTATCCAATTACAAATAATGTTCTTAATGATAGGTCTAAAGGACTTTGGATTTTTCTTACATACAGAAAAATTGATGTAGGTTTTTGTATAAGTCGGGACAAGTCCCCTTTTTTCACACTGCATGTTAAAATAGATAGCCATACTTGTATTTAAAATTAACTTTCTTAATTCTTTATATTTAGAAGCAGCCTTAGATACCCGGGCAGGTAAGAAACGTAAAGCTTTGAACATAGCTGCTAAGGTTCAGCGACCGTGTCAGAATTATATTGGAACAAATAAGCCCTCGGTCACAAATATTAAGTCAAAATTGACCTGGTTTCGACGCTACTATGAGCGTCGTCTTCAGAATTAGACTAACTGTTCTAAAACATAGTAGGTATATAGTACATTAATAAAATTAAAGTTTGTACAGACTGGAAAAGATGCAGTACTTACAAGGCACATATTAAAAAAGATCCAAGCCGGAAAGGCGACGTCATGAACAGTTGTGAGATGGCGAGCCGCTAAGTGATCCTCGTGCGTGAACAAGGGTTGCAACGAAACTGAGGCGCCCACTTTAGAAAGTGTGGGCAAGTAAACATGGTATTGCTACGAGCGCCATCTAGTGTAGGTCTTATCAGTAATATCTGTAACAAAACAGTCAATATAAACATTGCATTCATTAAATCAAGTTAAACAATTATATGGTTTAGAAATGTGTAGATCATAATTACTGATAATGACCGATCAGTTTATGACACGTTACTCACTAGCTAATACCTATTTACAGAACCACTTTTCAATGTTTCCTCTCTCCTTAGCAGGTAGGATACACAGGGTGGTCAGAAAATATGTGAAATGCTTGTAGGGATGTTACAGGGCAGGTTGTACTGAGGCATAAATGTTAAGAAAAAAATTCGATACGTTGCAACGTTTTCGAGTTATTTAGCATCGAAGTTAGCCAATCAGATCTTCGCGCGCGTAAATTCAAGTTTCAGCTAACGAGACAAAGCACTCGTTGGACAACACCGCCCCTGGCAGGCCGCTTGAGTGAGCGCACGACGACCCGATTGGTTAAATTCTATGCTAAATAAATCGAAAACGGAGCAACGTATCGAAATTTTTTCTTGAAATTTATGCCTCAGTACAACCTGCTCTGTAACAAAAAAATGGTTCAAATGGCTCTGAGCACTATGGGACTTAACTTCTGAGGTCATCAATCCCCTAGAACTTAGAAATACTTAAACCTAACTAACCTAATGATATCACACACATCCATGCCCGAGGCAGGATTCGAACCTGCGACCGTAGCGGTCGCGCGCTTCCGGACTGTAGCGCCTAGAACCGCTTGGCCACTACGGCCGGCCCCTGTAACATCCCTACAAACATTTCACACATTTTCTGAATACCCTGTATATCTGACCTTTATTGTTATAAAATGACCTGCACTGACTATGATGTTACCTACATTCTAATGTTCCCCTGCTTTGAGGGCCTTTGGTTGTTGGTACCATTGATTAAGCTACACGTACTACGTATCCATAATGCCACACATCCGTCTTGTTCTAAATATTATCTTACCTTCGTTCTCAGTGCAATGTTGCTATAAAGCCGTAATGATTGCCTCTCAAACAATACGTTGGAACCATACGAAAAGAATCTGCTCACATTCTTTGATAACATCTGGGCCAAGTACTGTTTAATATAAATAAATGAATTACGAAGTCTTACATCTTGAATTTATTTTTTCAGAAATTACGATTTTTACCACCTCGCGTAATGGGGCCCCTTAGGGAAATGGCAGCAAGAGAGGGGAAGAAAACCAATGTGCACTCCGTGTGCATACCGGGGGGAGTCATTCCAGATGTGGAAAGGGTCCTTCCGGATGCCATGAAGGGTACAGGGTGCACCCATCTGCAGGTGGTCGCTCATGTCGGCACCAATGATGAGTGTCGCTATGGATCGGAGGAAATCCTCTCTGGCTTCCGGCGGCTCTCTGATTTGGTGAAGACTGCCAGTCTCGCTAGCGGGATGAAAGCAGAGCTCACCATCTGCAGCATCGTCGACAGGACTGACTGCGGACCTTTGGTACAGAGCCGAGTTGAGGGTCTGAATCAGAGGCTGAGACGGTTCTGCGACCGTGTGGGCTGCAGATTCCTCGACTTGCGCCATAGGGTGGTGGGGTTTCGGGTTCCGCTGGATAGATCAGGAGTCCACTACACGCAACAAGCGGCTACACGGGTAGCAGGGGTTGTGTGGCGTGGGCTGGGCGGTTTTTTAGGTTAGATGGCCTTGGGCAAGTACAGAAAGGGCAACAGCCTCAGCGGGTGCGGGGCAAAGTCAGGACATGCGGGGACCAAGCAGCAATCGGTATTGTAATTGTCGACTGTCGAAGCTGCGTTGGTAAAGTACCGGAACTTCAAGCGCTGATAGAAAGCACCGAAGCTGAAATCGTTATAGGTACAGAAAGCTGGCTTAAGCCAGAGATAAATTCTGCCGAAATTTTTACAAAGGTACAGACGGTGTTTAGAAAGGATAGATTGCATGCAACCGGTGGTGGAGTGTTCGTCGCTGTTAGTAGTAGTTTATCCTGTAGTGAAGTAGAAGTGGATAGTTCCTGTGAATTATTATGGGTGGAGGTTACACTAAACAACCGAACTAGGTTAATAATTGGCTCCTTTTACCGACCTCCCGACTCAGCAGCATTAGTGGCAGAACAACTGAGAAAAAATTTGGAATACATTTCACATAACTTTTCTCAGCATGTTATAGTCTTAGGTGGAGATTTCAATTTACCAGATATAGACTGGGACACTCAGATGTTTAGGACGGGTGGTAGGGACAGAGCATCGAGTGACATTATACTGAGTGCACTATCCGAAAATTACCTCGAGCAATTAAACAGAGAACCGACTCGTGGAAATAACATCTTGGACCTACTGATAACAAACAGACCCGAACTTTTCGACTCTGTATGTACAGAACAGGGAATCAGTGATCATAAGGCCGTTGCAGCATCCCTGAATATGGAAGTTAATTGGAATATAAAAAAAGGGAGGAAGGTTTATCTGTTTAGCAAGAGTAATAGAAGGCAGATTTCAGACTACCTAACAGATCAAAACGAAAATTTCTGTTCCGACACTGACAATGTTGAGTGTTTATGGAAAAAGTTCAAGGCAATCGTAAAATGCGTTTTAGACAGGTACGTGCCGAGTAAAACTGTGAGGGACGGGAAAAACCCACCGTGGTACAACAACAAAGTTAGGAAACTACTGCGAAAGCAAAGAGAGTTCCACTCCAAGTTTAAACGCAGCCAAAACCTCTCAGACAAACAGAAGCTAAACGTTTTCAAAGTTAGCGTAAGGAGGGCTATGCGTGAAGCGTTCATTGAATTCGAAAGTAAAATTCTATGTACCGACTTGACAGAAAATCCTAGGAAGTTCTGGTCTTACGTTAAATCAGTAAGTGGCTCGAAACAGCATATCCAGACACTACGGGATGATGATGGCATTGAAACAGAGGATGACTCGCGTAAAGCTGAAATACTAAACACCTTTTTCCAAAGCTGTTTCACAGAGGAAGACCGCACTGCAGTTCCTTCTCTAAATCCTCGCACAAACGAAAAAATGGCTGACATCGAAATAAGTGTCCAAGGAATAGAAAAGCAACTGGAATCACTCAATAGAGGAAAGTCCACTGGACCTGACGGGATACCAATTCGATTCTACACAGAGTACGCGAAAGAACTTGCCCCCCTTCTAACAGCCGTGTACCGCAAGTCTCTAGAGGAACGGAGGGTTCCAAACGATTGGAAAAGAGCGCAAATAGTGCCAGTCTTCAAGAAGGGTCGTCGAGCAGATGCGCAAAACTATAGACCTATATCTCTTACGTCGATCTCTTGTAGAATTTTATAACATGTTTTTTGCTCGCGTATCATGTCATTTCTGGAAACCCAGAATCTACTATGTAGGAATCAACATGGATTCCGGAAACAGCGATCGTGTGAGACCCAACTCGCCTTATTTGTTCATGAGACCCAGAAAATATTAGATACAGGCTCCCAGGTAGATGCTATTTTTCTTGACTTCCGGAAGGCGTTCGATACAGTTCCGCACTGTCGCCTGATAAACAAAGTAAGAGCCTACGGAATATCAGACCAGCTGTGTGGCTGGATTGAAGAGTTTTTAGCAAACAGAACACAGCATGTTGTTATCAATGGAGAGACGTCTACAGACGTTAAAGTAACCTCTGGCGTGCCACAGGGGAGTGTTATGGGACCATTGCTTTTCACAATATATGTAAATGACTTAGTAGATAGTGTCGGAAGTTCCATGCGGCTTTTCGCGGATGATGCTGTAGTATACAGAGAAGTTGCAGCATTAGAAAATTGTAGCGAAATGCAGGAAGATCTGCAGCGGATAGGCACTTGGTGCAGGGAGTGGCAGCTGACCCTTAACATAGACAAATGTAATGTATTGCGAATACATAGAAAGAAGGATCCTTTATTATATGATTATATGATAGCGGAACAAACACTGGTAGCAGTTACTTCTGTAAAATGTCTGGGAGTATGCGTGCGGAACGATTTGAAGTGGAATGATCATATAAAATTAATTGTTGGTAAGGCGGGTACCAGGTTGAGATTCATTGGGAGAGTGCTTAGAAAATGTAGTCCATCAACAAAGGAGGTGGCTTACAAAACACTCGTTCGACCTATACTTGAGTATTGCTCATCAGTGTGGGATCCGTACCAGATCGGTCTGACGGGGGAGATAGAGAAGATCCAAAGAAGAGCGGCGCGTTTCGTCACAGGGTTATTTGGTAACCGTGATAGCGTTACGGAGATGTTTAATAAACTCAAGTGGCAGACTCTGCAAGAGAGGCGCTCTGCATCGCGGTGTAGCTTGCTCGCCAGGTTTCGAAAGGGTGCGTTTCTGGATGAGGTATCGAATATATTGCTTCCCCCTACTTATACCTCCCGAGGAGATCACGAATGTAAAATTAGAGAGATTAGAGCACGCACGGAGGCTTTCAGACAGTCGTTTTTCCCGCGAACCATACGCGACTGGAACAGGAAAGGGAGGTAATGACAGTGGCACGTAAAGTGCCCTCCGCCACACACCGTTGGGTGGCTTGCGGAGTATCAATGTAGATGTAGATGTAGATGTAAATTTATTTACCATTGCAATTTAGGCAACTATGTCACTCTGCCATCCCCAGGAAGAGAAAGTGCTAAGAGACAACTCAAGTTTAGGGAAACACTTTATTCTCGAAGATCTGTTGAAGCCAGTCTTTTTTTAATGTAATAGGTCGGCTTTTATACTGTTTTGAAAGAGAATCTTTCCGTGGAACTAAATTGGTCCTCTAGCAGTTAATGTTATTACAGCCTGTTCCTTCAGTGGTACAATAGCCGATATCACGATGTCTTTTCCGGTTAGGCTTCGTTGATCCATTGTGGTACTGGTTGAGTCAGAGAACTTTTCATGCCTCACCCGCTACTCGATAAATTTGCCTCATTTTCTTAAATGAACAGTACGAATTTCTCGTACGAAATCAAGGTATAACGTGATATTCGCGTTTTTATGTGTGGTGTGCGTACTGTAAGACCTTCGATACACACACCATCGGATTATTTGACTTGTCGCTCTAACGAAGTAGGCGAGTGTCAGCAATATGGCTCCTGGTCTTACCGTGGCGCGTTTATCTTCTGCCGTTAGGTCAGACGATAGAAATGCCACTTGCACGCTTAGAGTAGCAGATCGACGGTGACCATCTTTAAACAGAACTTGGTTAATTTTCACACACATTTATTAAAATAATAACAAGCATAAAAGTAACTTAACTTGGTTGTGGATGCTATTTACAATTGACGGTCTGAAGTTCCTTTGGTCTTGGTACGTTAATCTTATTCTCACATGTCTTTGATATTTGTCAAAGTGTCTATTCATTTATCTTCATGGTTATGTACAGCAATCTGATAATCTTATTAGGCGCAGACTGAAACTTGATTATAGACTGGTGCAGACTGATGCAGACTAATGCAGACTAATGCAGACTGACTAATCGGTGGTCTGTACATTCGTTATAATGCTTCGAGCGTTCAGGTATCACTACGCGAGTGTGATCCGCGAGGAGAAAAGGTTCTACGTTAGCAGCAATCTCATTGGCTGCGTTACATATCAATACGCGGATCGGCGGAAGCAGAATTTGGTCCGTCTCTAAGATAGCGCCATCTCGTAGTGCGGAGACGGACGAGCGCTGCGCCTGCGCTGTTGTGCTTAGCGGGGCCAGCTCTAGTGGGAAAGTTGTGTACGCGCTGACTACGCGGAACTACACAACAGTATGTTCCCTTTTAATGTTAATTAATTTTATGAAGATTCCCTCTTAGTCATCCTTTTTTTTTTTTTTTTTTTTTTTAGTAGCACCTGAAGATGGGATTTACATCCTTTGAAACCCAGATCGTATGTGCGATTTTACCCTAATAAACGATTTTTCAAGTAAGAGTGGAACGAATTTATTCGTCAAGAAAGATTTTAGCAACGGTTGAGCATGTCCCGCAAACAGTATATTAATACTCCATTAAATTTCGGGAATGCAGCCGCATAAATTCTGCTTCTTCTTCTAATATTTCGGCTGTATATCTTTCAGCCATCTTCAGAGAGAGCCGTACGACTCTCTCTGAAGATGGCTGAAAGATATACAGCCGAAATATTAGAAGAAGAAGCAGAATTTATGCGGCTGCATTCCCGAAATTTAATGGAGCAGTCTTTGCGCCGCGAAAACCTGAAGATTCACATCAAGTATATTAATAATTTAGAAGCCTGTTGAAATGCTTGCACAGTCGGAATACATGAATGTAAGTCGGCAGTGTGTCGTTGGGATTCGACGCAGCCAATAGCGTGAGAACGTTGTAGCAGCACGCCCCCCACCAGACCCTCCTCGGCTCGTAAGAATGTGTCACGGGGAGGGACGGCCCAGTAGTTGCGGAGAAACTGTCGCGGCGGCTGATAACGCGTCCGGCTGTCTCGAGCGGATCCGCAGGCATTTGTCACCCCACCATTGAGTGCAGCCATGGCCTTGGAGCCGGACCGCGCGCTACCGTCTGCGACCACCGGACGTGACGGCGGTAACGGGCCGAGAGGCTCCGCGGAGGACGGCGTTCAGCAGGCGCAGCGCGATGACAGGGTGAAGGCCCACAAGAGGCGGCTGGCCATCGAGAACGCCGCCTTCCTGGAGCTGGCCGAGATGCTGCCGGTCCGCAGCTCCACCAGCGGCTTCGTCGACAAGCCCACCGTACTGCGTCACGCCATCGCCTTAATGAAAGTTTCCCGGTTCTACCGGCGAGATCTCCCGCAGCCTCCGAGGTACGGTCTTGTGACACAGAGGTCATCGTCGCGGCGTAAGTCGAGAAAACAACTGCAGAAACTTGGTATCTAGTTCATAAACTGCCCCAGCTTTTTGACACTAGAACCGCTGATCTTTGGACATACCTAGAACCGCGGCTGGGTCACTAATGACCCGCGATCTTTTCCTTTATTTCCCCTATGTCAGTGGGTTATTATTACTGCCAATGAATCTATTGTTAGAAGCACCAGGAAATTTAGAATGAAATTTTCAAAATTAAACCACTTTTACACAAATTATAATTCTATATTTTAAAACTTACATGTATTTGCTGAGTGTTTTTATTGGCTACCGTTACATAATAAACACAAATAGTAGTCTTTTGATGTACATTGGTTGCACACAGTTTTATTGCAGATGTGACACTTAACAAATCTACATCTACATCTACATCCATACTCCGCAAGCCACCTGACGGTGTGTGGCGGAGGGTACCTTGAGTACCCCTTCTATTCAAGTCTCGTATTGTTCGTGGAAAGAAGGATTGTCGGTATGCTTCTGTGTGGGCTCTAATCTCTCTGATTTTATCCTCATGGTCTCTTCGCGAGATATACGTAGGAGGGAGCAATATACTGCTTGACTCTTCGGTGCCAGCCGAAGTGGCCGTGCGGTTAAAGGCGCTACAGTCTGGAACCGCAAGACCGCTACGGTCGCAGGTTCGAATCCTGCCTCGGGCATGGATGTTTGTGCTGTCCTTAGGTTAGTTAGGTTTAACTAGTTCTAAGTTCTAGGAGACTAATGACCTCAGCAGTTGAGTCCCATAGTGCTCAGAGCCATTTGAGCCATTTTTTTTTTTTTGACTCTTCGGTGAAGGTATGTTCTCGAAACTTCAACAAAAGCCCGTACCGAGCTACTGAGCGTCTCTCCTGCAGAGTCTTCCACTGCAGTTTATCTATCATCTCCGTAACGCTTTCGCGATTACTAAATAATCCTGTAACGAAGCGCGCTGCTCTCCGTTGCATCTTCTCTATCTCTTCTGTCAACCCTATCTGGTACAGATCCCACACTGCTGAGCAGTATTCAAGCAGTGGGTGAACAAGCGTACTGTAACCTCTTCCTTTGTTTTCGGATTGCATTTCCTTAGGATTCTTCCAATGAATCTCAGTCTGGCATCTGCTTTACCAACGATCAACTTTATATGATCATTCCATTTTAAATCACTCCTAATGCGTACTCCCAGATAATTTACGGAATTAACTGCTTCTAGTTGCTGACCTGCTATTTTGTAGCTAAATGATAAGGGATCTATCATTCTATGTATTCGCAGCACATTAAACTTGTCTACATTGAGATGCACCATGCGTCAATTCGCTGCAGAACCTCCTGCATTTCAGTACTATTTTCCATTGTTACAACCTCTCGATATACCACAGCATCATGCGCAAAAAGCCTCAGTGAACTTCCGATGTCATCCACAAGGTCATTTATGTGTATTGTGAATAGCAACGGTCCTACGACACTCCCATGCAGCACATCTGAAATCACGATTTGTTTCCTTCACAGTTAGACTTTACAAGGCAACATGTTCGCTTTTTTTGTCTGTCAGAAATATCTTCAGGTCTGACAGGGACGCTAGTCTTTCTAGTCGCTGCGTACCTCTCAGCAAGCTCCTCCCCCAGCTGCAGGATGAAATCCGTGCGTTTCAATTTTTTATCATTTAGAGAATTGAACAATACCCACGCATCTATCCCAGCCAAATCCAGTAAGTTGTAAAATGTGTGAACAGGCCAACGTCTCGATGGTGCTTTGACAGAGTATTTGCGAGCCATTTGGTTGACCACGTCCACTCGATATTTAGAGCAGTTATAAAACGTAACTGTATCTGGCTTCTTTTTTTATACCATCCTCAATCGTCACGTATGGATGAATAGTGCTCAGAATTAGGACATTCTTGTTGCTCTTACCCTGATAAACAGTCAGTGTGGTATCATCTTTTTCCAACAATACTGTGCTGTATAACTGTTCTCTTGCCTTCTCGATACAGACTGGTATTTCCCTGCGAGATCGATTTATTGTGCCCACAAGACTCGTAGAATTAGCTTTCAGAGTCTCAGAGAGCGCTAAGGAGGTGAAAAAAATATCACATGTGACATTTATTCTTTTGTTGAGGTAAGCTTGCATCAATTTTTTTACAACAATGTCACCAAGACGCTCATCACTCCGCCTAGTGTCATCCTTTCTTAGATAAGGGATAGCATTCACAATATATTTTGAGTCTTTATCTATCGCCAGCCAATACTTTTGCCCGTATTTGTCCGGTTTTGAGGCCACAAACTGCGTGAATCTGCAACGGCACTTTCAAGGAAAAAGCTGTTCGTTGATTGTTATATACGGACCCGGTATGTAGCTGGACTGTTCATTCGCAATGAACTCATTCCAGATTTCTGATACCAAAGCAAACTTGTCTTCTCTTAGTCGTTCTAATCTTGCGGATCTATAGTCAAATGTGAGATAACGCATTATCTCTCTGAATCTGTCACGAGCCTTTGTTGATTTCACAAAATTATTTCCCCACTTCACTCACCACAATGTGTCTAGTTCTAAGGTCTTAGCTCCAATAGCACCACGGGCGTACAATATAGCCATAAAAGGTTCCAGTTCTTCAGTTTTTATAGTCCACTCATCTGAGCTCAGTACACGACGTACTTCAGTTTCTGTACATTTTACAATATGTTCCAAAATTTTGTCCGTTATCATTAGATGCCATGGACTATAACAGGCCTCATTCACGTTTCGTTTTGCATGCGGAGATGGTCCTGTCCTATCTTTGAAAACATTCTGTTGTCCATATGTATCAGTCACCTATTACTCCAACTTTACAGATTGTTCCATCGGGTGCTACAATATCGATACCTGAAGGAAACTGAAGTAGTCCAGAACCCTGGGCATTTTGTTGTCCACGCCGACCTTGAGGACGTCCACTTCCTCGAGTTGACTTAGTCTTTGTGGCAGCTGTTCCTGTAATATTAGTTATACGTATCAGAACGCGATTTAATATTGAATATATTGTGTAATTTAGAACAAAAGAACACCGTCATAAATGTAATATATAGCTTGTAAAATTTCAACACGGAACAAAGTATAAACATAAGTGTGGCAATTGAAATTAGTGTCTACGCAACATATACATAAACAAAAATTATTATGAAACAAACACATAAACAAGCACACCTACCTCATCAGCGTTCAGTAGAACCTTTTCAGGAGTAACATCGTCTTCTTAAGAAGATTCCGGAACTAGTTCTTCCTCAGATAAAGAATCTAGTGGTTCGCCCTCAGATTCATTATCTAAAATCTCATTTAGAGCATTTATAAAGTCCTCTTCTGTGCATAGAGATTTGGCCATAATATATTTGTTAAGTTACAAGCACTACGTACACAGATAGAATGCACTACTAAACCCGTTTTCGTGGTACAAAACTCTGGGTGCGCAATATCTGCGTACAAGGTCAGACTTGTTTGACCCTCTCTCCCTCTCGTCCCCTGCTGAAAACTGGAGCGTCAGCCGGAAGTGAAGTAAAAACGAGTTTTGCGATTGTTAACCAAACACACACTAACAATAGGCGTGAAGCTACTTGAAAAATGCGATTGTTACAGCGACTGCGCCGGGCGGGTCAGAACTGACCCTCCCGCAGTTCTAGGTGAATCTTCGTATTTCTCTTTTATGTTTTCGCCATAAAATGTGGAAATGAAGTACAATCACTAATTACCTTATTTCATAAAAAGTCACAGAAATGTAACACTCTAGGCAATAATACAAAAGAGTGACAAACAAAAGAATTATCAAGTGGGTCACGTGTGACCCAGCCGCGGTTCTAGTGTTAAGAATGTACCAGAGCTACAATTGACATCCCGAGAAATGCCTATAAACTTCGACGTCTAAAAGGTATTACGGTTAGCAGGCTAAGCAGATGCAGATATATACAGGTAGCATTAGGAGGATCGCGCCCTCTTTTACCTCTCATCTGGCTCTCCGCAGTCTGTTCATTACGACAGGCATGTTATAAATTTAAGGTGTTACGTTGTAGTCTTTATTCTGAAGACTGATTTCGTGCACGTCTTTCACACTGTCCTGGGCAAGCCTTTTCATCTCTGAATAACAGCTGTAACCTACATCCAACTGTATTCGTCTCTTGATCCCTCTCTAGCATTTTTATCCCCCATATTTGTCCCCAATACTAAAGTGATGATGCCTTGATCTTCCTATCAGCGGAAGACTTCGTTTAGTTACGCCACAAATATCTTTCCTCCCCAACTCCAATCAGTTCTTCTGCTTTAGTTACACGATCTATCCATCCAATCTTCAGAATTCTTCTGTAGCGCCGTTTTTCAAAGGTTTCTATTCTATTCTTATCTTACCTGCTTATCGTTCAGGCGCGGGACTACGAGTGCACTCCAGATGCTTGTTTTGCTTTTGTTGGTGTTGATCTTATATTCTCCTTTCAAGACACTGTCCATACCGTCCATCTGCTCTTCCAAGTCCTTATCTGTCTCTGACGAGATTAGAATGTCAGCGGTAAACCTCAAAGTTTTATTTCATCTCCCCGACTTGTAATACTCCCTCCATATTTGCGTTTACTTACTTTTTGCTCAGTGAACGGATTGGATAACATCGGAGATAGGCTACAACCCTGTCCCTCTTCCTTCTCAGCTATGGCTTCCCTTTCGTTAAATCATTACTTTCGACTCTTATAGCTGCCGTCTGCTTTCTATACACGTTCTACACTGGGTGGTCAGAAACAGTCTGAAAAGCTTCTGACTGTGTTGCACTGGAGGTTGCACTGAGAAATAATTTTCAAAAAAACGACACGTTGCGTCGTTTCCGAGCTATTCAGTACTGAAGTTGGTGATACTCGTCGTTGGGTGCGTAAATTCAAGCACTTGCTGTCACTAAAATGCGGTGACGCACAGATATCTGCTGATCGATGAGTTACCACTTGTTAAAACATTCAATACCAGTTAAAATATATATTTTTCGGAAGTGAAAAGTTAAGCTAGCTGAGCAACAGCTACGTTTGTTCTATTTGAGGAAACTAAAAGAACAACAAGGCTGGTGACACTGTCTCTGACAAACTGGTTGAATTTGAATGCGTGACGTTTCAGTGTTAAATACTCGTAATTCGGAAACAGCTCCAGGTGTAGATCTTTTCTTCTTAACAATTATCTTTTAGCACAATGTCCCCTGCAGCACCCTTACGAGCTTCTCAGACTGTGTTCTGACGACCGTGTATAACCTTTCGCCCTGTGTATTTCACCTTCAGAATTTCATAGCGTGTTCCAGTCAAGTGTCAAAAGTTTTCTTTAAATCTGTAAATATTATAAACGTATGTTTTCCTTTCTTTAACCTGCCTTCTACGTTAAGTCGTAGTATTAATATTGTCTCGCGTGTTCCTGCATTTCTCCGCAATCCTTATTGATCTTCTCCGATTACAGCTTCTACAAGTTTTTCCACTGTTCTTTAAATAATTTGAGTCAATGTTTTGCAACCATGACTTGTTAAACTGATAGTTTGTTAATATCCACACTTGTCAGTACCTGTTTTCTTTGGAATTGTTACATTCTTCTTTAAGTCTGAGGGTATTTTCCACGTCTCATACATCTTGCTCACCAGGTGGAATAGTTTCGTCGTGGATAGCTCTCCCAGGCATATCAGTAGTTCTGAGGACTATTGCAGTGGTCTTCTTTCGATTTAGGTCTTACAGCACTCTGTCAAATTCTTCTCGGAGGATCATATATCTCAATTCATCTTCACCTACTTCCTCCTTCCCTTCCATAATACTGCATTCAGTTTCATTATCCTTGTATAGACCCTACCTTATTAATTCCATCTTCCAGCTTTTCCATCCTTGCTTAGTACTGGTTTCTCATTTGTGTTCTTAATATTCGTACAGCTGCTTCCCTTTCCTAGAAAAGTCTCATTAAATTTCCTGTAGCCAGTATCTATCTTTGCGTTAGTTATACATACTTCTATAGACTTGCATGACTTGCATTTATCCTCTAGCCACTCCTTCTTAGCAGTTTTGCACTTTCGTCAAAGGCTTCCGTTCTTAAAAAAAAAAATAAATAAATAAAAAATAATAATTTGTTTACCTTCGTCAAGTTACAAGAGAGTAGTTTTAAACTGTGAGGTCTAGTGGAGATGATCAAGGGAGAAGCACTGGAAGAAGGAGGGAGTTAATGAAATAAGGGAACAAAATGTGGGGTAACTGATTGAGAACTGAAAAGGGGAGAAATCGCTATGGGAGAAGACAGGTGAGTTGACTTCTGGTTTAACAGAGGGACAGCTTGTCTTATCCGGTGATATAACAGCAAAAATTATTTTGTATGTCAGTGGTAGTGGCCATTGGGAACCGACTTCCATTTTATTGACTTATTTTCTCATTGTTCTAGGAAAGGCAGATGCATTGTTGATATCTACAAGAGCTATAGAAGGCGACCTACCCTTCTTCCTTGTTCTTCTTACAATTGCAAATATATATCCTGCTTCTGCCGTACCAGCTGTTGCGGAGCGTACGAGTCATTCCTGTATCGTTTGCTGTAACAGAGACCGCTTATGGAATTAAGGAAAACTGTCACAAACCCACTTGACGGCCTTTCTAAGAGACTCCATTCGTGGGATCCTTCGCGTCCGGTCTGACTCCTATTTGGGTATCACATACACACATTCATACGTACATTTTCTAAAATATTAATGTCTTGTCGATAAACCACTCTTTTCTGTTATTGACTGCGCGTTTCAATTCCATTCAACTGTCGCATCCTATGTTTTCCTGATACTTCCTCCTAGGCCTTCGACTTCCTTTCTTTCCCAGCACTTTCCTTTCAAAAATGTTAATGATGCAGTGTTTCCTTTCAACACGGTTAATGATGCAGTATTGTCTCTGATGACTTGGCAAACAAATTTTATTTTTCTCTTCTCCATTTTCTTTAGTAATATTCTTTCTTCGTTGACTTTCCTTGAGACTTTCAGTTTGGTTATTCTTTCAGTTCGCCTCTTTCTTATCATTTACCGCCATTTTCTCGTTAGAGTAGCTTCAAGTCGATTCCTTACCAGTTCACCCAGAATTTAACGATCACCTCAGCAGAGCTGTGTGTACCATACAAACGATTTTGCGAAGGATTTTCTGACACCTGACTAAATATGTATGATAAAGCAGTCCTTTTCCTCACTTCCATTAACCGTATCTTGTCCTCCGTATTTATGTTACCGTGATAAAAAATTGATTCACAAATCCAATTTTGATATCATCAGTTTTTATATTGGTTTTAATTCCTCCCACATCATTCTCTACTACCATTACTTTCGCTTTCCGTCTGTTTAAGAATATCAGGTACGACAGGGAGAATTTTATTCTTTCTTTTTTCGAAGTATTCAACTATTACAACGTCAATAGCAAATCTGACAGTGTATCCTTTCACCAATGGCTTTCATTCCTTTTGTCTTCTCCTTCCTCAATCACCAGATATTAACTAAATAGGGAGAAAGAGAACGTCCTTGTCTAACTTATTTTCTAATCCTGGCCTCTTCCACTACATTATTGATGTTGTTTCATTGTGACACAGTTGATTAATCATTTTTCTGTCCTTCTAGCCCAGTCCTATATTCACCGTTATTATAAGGAGTAGTTCCCAGTTCACACGATCCAGAGCGTTGACGAAATGAAGGTAAGGTAAGGACTTTTATTCATATCCATCTTACTCTCATGTAGCATTTTAGGCTTTGCCAAAATTGCTTCTCTTTGCCTTCTCTATAACCAAATTTCTCTTCTCCGCTATTCTTGTTCAACATACCTTACAAGTAATGTTTGGGTAAAATCAGTAAACCTACATCTACATCATATTCCGCAAGCTACCCAACAGTATGTAGCCGAGGATTCTTCTGATGCCACTAACTGATCTCCCATTCAGTTCTCCAACCGGGAGTGGTACGTGGGCAAAATGAGTCGGTGAGCTTATGTATTAGCACTAATTTCTCGAATGTTCTCATCGTAGTCATTTAGAAAGATGTATGTTGGAGGAAATAATATGTTTTATGACTCTTCCCGGAAGGTGCTCACTTAAATTTCAAAAATAAACCTCCGCTTGATGCACAACGCCTCTCTTGTAATGTCTGCCAGTGGAATTTATTGAGTATCTCTGTAATGCTCTCGCGTCGACTAAACGATCCCATGACGAAACGCACCTCTCTTCTTTGGATCTTCTCTCTCTCTCTCTCTCTCTCTCTCTCTCTCTCTCTCTCTCTCTTTCTCTCTCTCGTCTATCCGTCCTATCTGTTACGAATCCAAGACTAATGAACAATACTCAATAATCGGTCAACTGGTGCCTTGCAAACCACTTTCTGCGTAGATATGTTACATTTCTTTAAAATTCTTCCTATGAATGTCCATCTGGCATCTGCTTTTCCTACTATCTGGTTCAAGTGACCACTCCACTTAAGATCACTCTGGATAGCTGATTATGGTAAACAGCAATTTGTCAAAAATAGTGTAGTTGTACAGTTGTGGATTTATTTTCCTATATATGCGCCATGTGTTGCATTTACTGTATTTACGTTCCAGCGTCAGCTACCAGAGCCAATACCATTCCTCAACCCTCTCTAGGCCATTCTGCAAATGATACTACTATCTTCTGGAATTCCTGTGGTTTTATAGACAAACATATCATCAGCAATCAGACTGGAAGATCTTCCGACGCTTTCTACTAGATCCTTTACATAAATTTGTAAACCGTAACGGTCCTATCACACTACGTTGCGATAGTATCGAAATCATTTTTACATCTGTTCATTTTGTTCCGTTAAGGTCGACGTGCTGACAGTGACGTGTCGAATCCTGCCTGAAAGCGAGTCTTAAATCCTATCGCAAATCTGGTCCTATACTCAGTAACCTCGCTTTTTTTCACTAATCGGCCGTAAGGGTCGGTGTCAAACGCCTTGCTGTATTTTTGGGACGCAGCACCAACAGGAGATCCGTTATCTATAGCGCTAGGAATCTCTTGGAAGAACAGAGCGAGCTGAGTTTCGCAAGATCTCTATTTGCGGAACCAGTGTTGATTTTTACAGAGAAGATTTTCGTTTTCCTCAATCGTCGTAATTATTAGGCATTAACCCTTTCACTGCGCATTTGCTCTCAGCGGCTCCCGCCTTGTGCGCATTATTTTCATCCGGTTCGTATATATACGACTGTAGCAGTCTACCGTTGTTATTGAGATAAAAATGAGACGCAAAATCCAGTATTGTCGGTGTAAATCGTTTCCTTTTTTTAAATCTTTGTTCAGAAAGTCTTATTTTGTTCAAAAAAGGTACTTTATTAGGAGAAAAAAATACAAAACTTATTAGATTAGTAATACTTCAAAGTGTGATATCTCTCGAAACAAAAATTCAAACGTAAATGCACATTACATTTTACACAGCTGTATCTTGTGTCACTTCGTTTACCATGTTTTGCACATATAATACACCTTCTCTGGGCGGCCTTCTTCTTTGAAGTCCCTCCCACAACGTCCCTCTGTTTGCGGTTGGTGGTGAATCTCTAGGATCTCCTTGATAAGTTTCTGTTTAAAATCAGATACTGAAATTGAAATATTTCGTCCCGTTTGAGTTTTATATAATGCATGCGCATTGAGCAGAGACCGATCCAGCAAATGAAAAAATACTTTTTTATACGATTTTACGGTTTTTCGTACACATTCTACCGAACTTAGCATCATGTCGCTCCTGTCGACGGCCCCCATATTTTCAGTGTAGCTTACGATGCAAGCTGTTTTCTTTTTTTTTTTTTTTTGTTCATTCGTGGTTCTGTCAATTTAGTCAGTAGCTGTAATTTCGTTTCTTTGAAGAGTTGAAAGCATCCTCACTTCCCGCTTGTCCTGCCACTTCAGAGCAAGAAGTTTATCTGTTGACATAAACTCGATCTCGCCTTTTCTAAGTTTTTTTGGCAAAGCAGGCACGTCTTTGCGGTTTGTTATCACAGTTCCGCAGGCATTAGTCACTCTGTCGTGCAAATAAGAAAATAACGTTGGGTTAGTGTACCAATTGTCAACATATAATATGTGACCGTTACCAACGTAACGTTCAGGAAAAGTGAGAACAATGCTTCCAGGTATTCCAACATTTACACCAAAGTTAGTTTCTTTTTTTACGTCTGTTACTGCACCCACATAAATAATAAAGCCAAGAATATAACCAGTTTCACAATCACATAAGACAAAAAATTTTACATCATATCTGTGGCTTTTGGAAGGAATGTACTGCTTGAAGAAGACACGACCTTTGAAGAGAACTAAACTTTCGTCAAAGCACAAATTTTTAAAACGATAGAAAGTACCTGGAAATACTTGTCTTAAGTGATCCACAATTCGACGTAGTTTCCAGATTTTGTCATCTCCAGGGTCCTTACTGTTATCAGCAAAATGTAACATTCTAAGTAACAGATTTGTAATGTACCAAGAAGTTTCTTTCGTGGAGTGTTACAAACTAGAGAAATTTAGGGATTTGCCATCAAGAAAATATCATATAAATCACACAGTATTTCGACAATATATACTACCGCTGTCATGTGTCATGACAAACTTCATGTCACTGAACTCACAACCTCCCACTGGCTGTTAAAAATCAAGGGAATTTCATATTTCATACTGTTTAATAAACCAATAGAGAGTATCCTTGAGAAGCAGCGCCAACGTCAAGAGAAATGTAGCTTACTTTGACCTCCAGGCAAACAGCAGCCTAAATCTGGATCTGATCAACCGTTTGGTGAGTGCTTTGACCTTTGACACTGCTAGACAACAACGTGCGAATTAACAAAGACAACCCACATAATCCCAACACACATAACAGTGCTTCAGAACGTGGTGACAAAACTGCATTATTTACTGCTATAATATGACTAACTTCCCGACTGAAGAATTTAATATAAACTGCACTTACCACGTGTCGTTATTGTTGTGAAGCCATAGAAGTCGGCAGATGTCGCCAGAACCACTCACATGGGACTGAGACTGATTAACACTCAAATAGGGTAAGAAACTAAACTTTCAATCGGAAAAGCACTGAGGAACGGTCGAACGCAGTATGCCAGAACTGGGGGATTTACATAAGAAATGCTAAATTTCATGTACATATTCAACAAATGAAGAGATGCAATACACAAATATATTCAGAGGACGCTATGTCAAATCAAACATAAAATTATGCAAATGAATATTAAAACATAACCTCTTTTAGCCACTGTCTAACAGTTCTATTTTATCCCAAGTATGAAGCAAAAATTTATGTACAGTTGCTTACTTCCTGCCTGAGATTCCGCCAAAGATGTCTGCTTCACAGGAGTTTTCGCACTCGATTTCTCGCTGCCCACTGAGATTTTGCACTTCGGTGGCAAGATAAATCCATGAGTCATTGGCTCCAGTGATCATGTTGCTGCCAGTGATCATTTAGAAAATTGATTGTGTGATAGATACGTTACATAAAACAGTTATATTAAAAAAAAAACAATTACAGCTCAGCAAATTACAATTGTATGGTCTGCAGAAAAATTGCCTTTCACCATCAGACATCCCATTAGAACAAATTACTATGCTTCCACATGATAATTATTCAAACACCTGTATCTCAATGTTATTAAACTCCTATTAAAACAATTGTTGATCCAACAGCGAAGCAGGTGACCGAATTAAAAACTCAGGTGAATGAGCCGGCCGCTGTGGCCGAGCGGTTCCAGGCGCTTCTGTCCGGAACCACGCGGCTGCTACGGTCGCAGGTTCGAATCCTTCCTCGGGTATGGATGTGTGTGATGACCTTAGGTTAGTTAAGTTTGAGTAGTTCTAAGTCTAGGGGACTGATGACTTCAGATTTTAAGTCCCATTGTGCTTAGAGCCATTTGAACCATCGTCTGAACGCAGTATATAGTTACTTATAGTAGACTGAACTGATATTCCACAACAAACACCAGAATATTCACTAGTCACAAATTTTGGTTAACGCAATTGTACAGTTGATAATTCTAAACACGTAGCAATTTTAAAAGAAAACTTCACCATAAACGTAAGTAATGGTACCACCAAATAAATTTTAACACGTCAGTATATTATACCGTTGATACTCAGAACACCAACTAGTAATCGGCGCAGTCGTATATAGAGCGAATTCTGCCTATATCATCTGGCAGCCAGATCAACACAAAAATTATTACTATTGACCAAACTTATCAGAAAGGATTCCTTCCCTTTTGCAAAGCTCGTTCAATTTCCACAGCCATTCGTTACACGCAGATTGGTTTCCAGGTCTTTCATACAGTGTGCAAAATATCTCGTACTGTACCTGTACAATTCAGTATTAGAAAAGGTACTACAATATGTCACTAATGTATGCACCCAGCGCAAGCAAAATCAAGCAAGTACATTGTACACGTTTTTAATGCAATACCAGCAATGGTTACCACTGAATAAACAGAAAAAATAAATGTCACAGTAATGAAAGATAGCCTAATGTCACGTGTGCAAATAGTAGTTAATGCAGCGTATATCAACTTCCCTCAGATTAGTAACACGCGCTGGAAGCGGTTATGACTAGAGTACAACAAGTAAAAGAATGCGTTTGCAATCCAGGTGTTTATCCAAATCTCACGTGTGCTCTAAATCTAGCAACTGCTTCAAGAATTACTACAGTACTTGGCAGTAAGAAGCTATTACCTGAGACGACTAGACAATTTCTACACGTCTTATTCGTCCACAAACTTAAATGCTCTGTACGCTCGTGACTAATATCCGACATCCAATAAGAAAGAGCACGGTGCCTTCCGTCTAAAGTCAAGTAAACAACTTGTCTGCGCTGACCGTGTATACATCGAGACGCGCACTCATTGCTTATTCGCCATCACCGTCTCAAGACACTGCTTCTCTTCTACCGCTGCGTTGGTACAGATAAAGTCTCACTTTAGTCAGAGACGTCGCGTCAGCATCTACTGAGAGTACTGGTAACATAAGTACAGTGCCGAACATAGCACACTATTGTTATATTATTCCCTCGCTCATGTTGAAAGAAAAGTATAAAAAATTGATCATAACTATGTGTTTGCTGTAGTCGATTTATACAAGCGAAACACATGATTACATAGAAGGTAAAAAATAATTGTCAAACTACTGAGGTCATCTGTCCCTAAGCTTCGTGAGAGGACGCCTCAGAAAGCGCGGCTACCCAGCGCGGCTAAAATAAAAAGAAAAGAGTTAAGTCAAATAGTCACTGTTATTATTGATAACAGTTGTTAGAGGCATTTGATGCAAATACAAATGTAATCCACTACAAAACATTTTGCACTGTATGCAAAATCCTAGGGAAGCAATACAGGCGAAAATCTTTGTTCCAAGTTATGATTTATTTAAAGCTGACAAGGTGAGTGATGGTTTGCACGTGTGTGAATTTCAGTATCACGAAGTATGCACAATACCTGTACACAGATACACAAAAAATAATATTTTCTAAAAGTAGCTTCTAAAAATCCCTATATTCATATTTTCAGACTGCTGTAATACTTTTAAAAAAAAGTCGATTTCAGGGCTAGAGAAGCACAAAAACACACGTGGACACACCTTATAGCACTTGCAAATTTGAACGAATTCCTGAAACGACTCGTATTGGTTCAAAAATGGCTCTGAGCACTATGGGACTTAACATCTGTGGTCATCAGTCCCCTAGAACTTAGAACTACTTAAACCTAACTAACCTAAGGACATCACACACATCCATGCCCGAGGCAGGATTCGAACCTGCGACCGTAGCAGTCGCGTGGCTCCGGACTGAGCGCCTAGAACCGCTAGACCACCGCGGCCGGCCCGACTCGTATTACGCACATAAAAATGTAAGCGGCGCAGTTTTTTATCGTTTAAATCACTATTGACGCTTTGTAAAATACAAGGCTGTACTATTTACTGAAGACAGTCGATTTCGGCTCAACATCAGACCATCTTCGTGTCTCAAAAAGCAACTCAGCTATGCTTTGTCACAGCTACAATGCCAATCGTAGCTTATAGAATGTTCCAGTACTATTATTAACCGTCTGTGCGTGAAAGTTATATATAATGACAACACCAGAGACGTTAAATCCCCTCCCCATTTTCCCGTTTTCACATTTTGAAGAGAAAAAGAAGTGAGAAGCGGGTGGCTATAATCACTGTGATGAATCCAGGACATAGCGGTTAATAATAACAATAATGGAACGTTCTATGAGTCGCATTTGAGCCATCTGGCATTGCTACTGAGAAAATGCATAGCTGAGTTGCTTTTTGAGACCCGAACTTGGTCTGATGTTGGACGGAAATCGATTATACTCAATAAAAATAATAATATAGATGTGTGTTTCACAACGCATACAATGCACTTCTTCTCTCTCTCTCTCTCTCTCTCTCTTTCTCTCTCTCTCTCTCTCTCTCTCTAGTCAGCAGCCGCTAAGGTGGATGGTAGAAACTGGGTCTTCCTCCATAATTTCTGACTTCTACTGTTCCCTCAATTTTTCTTTTCAACAGACCATTGTGTTGGAGGGTATGACCTGTCAACTACGCTGCTCTTCTATTTAGGTGTTTCATGAAGCATGTTTTCTCTCTTGCTCTAATGGAAATCACCTCGTTCGTGATATTTCTCTCCGGTTTATTTTCATCATTCTTCTATAATACCATGTCTCGAGCGCAGCGAGTCTCTTCTCCTCTCTCTCTCCAATCGTCGAAGCTTCGTTGCCGTATGATTCAATATTCCACACATAGGTCTTCAACATTTGTTTCCACTTGTCAAGGGTTATATTCTTTGCAGTGAATATGTTTTTCTTCTCATTAAAACATTCTTGGCCTGTGAAATTCTGCATAGTACCTCCTTGTAGATTCTTCCATCACTCGTGATTTTACTTCCCAGATAATTAACCTCTTTCGCTTCCTCAATTGTTTCATTTTTCAACTTCACCGCAGACGTTCTTTCTTTGTTTCTACTGCAGACTACACCTTTTCTTTTGTGTGTGTTTATTGTCATATGGGATTCCTCCTCCGCTACTCTGTCCACTGTATTCAGGATTTTTTTTTTAGGTCTCCTTACCTTTCTGTAGTTACTGCTGTATCATTGATAAATCTCAACGTGTTACCGTATCTCTCTTAATTGTTACTCCTACGTTTACTGCTTGTCTCACTCTGTCGATTGCTTTCTGTTCGTACAGATTAAATAAGTATGGGGACAGGGTGCAAACTTTCTGTGCTTCATTTTCAATGCTAGCTGGTTCATCTTTATTACCACAGCAAACTATTCCGATTTCACATTTGTAGGCGTTATATGCAGCACGTTCGGAAATTCCCATTGCGGGCTTCTAGGGCTTACGGAGGGCACTGAGTACACCTACATAATATTATGAATAGGATTTCATGTCCGGAAACGTACCATTTCAGTTCTACAACGGTTTAATTCAAATATTTAACTCTTCCACTTCTTCTTCAGAAATTGAATTGGCGTGACTAAGTACAATCACTGGGCAAAAATTCAAAAGGAAACATCAAGAACCACCCATTTATCACTTAAGCACATTTGTTACTATTAACACTTAAACATTACTTGTTTGTGTTGTTCCAAATAGAGAAAGAACCCAGAATACTGTACGTATAGAACAGCACTGATGCATTACAATAGCGGCTGAATGTGGTGACTACCAGCGTTGTTAGAGATATTGCGCCTATGAAGCATGTTCTGCTACACACTCGCCATCCCACTTGCAGTACCGCAGTGGCCTGAACTTATTCCAGCAGATCATCCTCTGTCCGTACGAGTAACGCAAATTAAGCATTCTCCGAGAACCCACAGGAAATTGTTCACGTCATCCTGTCTACCCTGTTGTATATCAGGACAAGCAACTCTGAGACTTTTCCATTTCCCTCAGCAGACGCCGACTGTTACACATCTAAACTGAAACCGTCGTAGAATGGAAAGTGTATGTTTCCAAACATGGTTTCCTGTTCAAAACATTGTGTGCCCACTCCCCTCTACTTGGACTAGAAATTTCTAACGGGATTTTCCAAATATCTTGTATCAGTTCTCTCTCTCTAAGGCTGATTTCTTAACGGCAAGGTTATTAAATAATACTTTCCAATTGACGTCGTCAAATGCTTTGTCAATAAAGTTTTGTTAATTTTTTATTTATTTTTAGTCATCATTGTAGTGACTGGTTTGAAGCGGCCCACCTAATCTCTCTCCTGTGCCAACCTCTTCATCTCAGAGTAGCACTTGCAACCTACGTCCGCAGTTCTTTGCTGGATGTGTTACAAACTCTGTTTTGCTCAACAGATTTTACCCTCTAGAGCTCCCTTTGTTATCATGGAAGTCAATGCGTGATGCCTTAACAAATATCCTATCATCCTGACCCTTCTTCTTGTCAATGTTTTTCATCTGTTCATTTCCTCGCCGATTCTGCGGAGAACTTCACTGCATACCTTATGACTCCACATAATTTTCATCATTCACCACATCTCAAACGCTTCGATTCTCTTTTTATCCAGTTTTCCTACAGTCCATGTTTCACTACCATACAATGCTGTGCTCCAAACGCACGCTCTCAGAAATTTCTTCCTCGATTTACGACCATTGTTTGATACCGGTACACTTCTCTTGAATGCATTTTTGACATTGCTAGTCTATTTTTAAGTCCCCCTTGCTCCGTCCGTCATGCGTTATTTTGCTTCTTAGGTAGCAGAATTCCTCTTGACTTCATTTAGTTTGATCACCATTGCTGCTGTAAAGTTTCTCGCTGTTCTCTTTTCTACTGTTTCTCTTTACTTTCGCTTCTCTTCGATTTACTCTGAATCTATATTCTGTACTCATTAGACTGTGTTTTGAAAGGAGAGTATAAGATGAACATCAACAAAAGCGAAACGAGGACAATGGAATGTAGTCGAATTAAGTCGGGTGATGCTGAGGGAATTAGATTAGGAAATGATACACTTTAAGTAGTAAAGGAGTTTTGCTATTTGGGGAGCAAAATAACTCATGATGGTCGAAGTAGAGAGGATATAAAATGTTGATTGGCAATGGCAAGGAAAACGTTTCTGAAGAAGAAAAATTTGTTAACATCCAGTGTAGATTTAAGTGTCAGGAAATCGTTTCTGAAAGTATTTGCATGGAGTGTAGCCGTGTATGGAAGTGAAACGTGGACGATAAATAGTTTAGACAAGAAGAGAATAGAAGCTTTCGAAATGTGGTGCTACAGAAGAATGCTGAAGATTAGATGGGTAGATCACATAACTAATGAGGAGGTACTGAATAGAATTGGGGAGAAGAGAAGCTTGTGGCACAACTTGACTAGAAGAAGGGACCGGTTGGTAGGACATGTTCTGAGACATCAAGGGATCATCAATTTAGTATTGGAGGGCAGCGTGGAGGGTAAAATTCGTAGAGGGAGACCAAGAGATGAATACACTAAGCAGATTCAGAAGGATGTAGGCTGGAGTAGCTACTGGGAGATGAGTAAGCTTGCACAGGATAGAGTAGCATGGAGAGCTGCATCAAACCAGTCTCAGGACTGAAGACCACAACAACAACATAGACTGTTCATTTCATTCGACAGATCCTGCAATAATTCTGCATTTTCACTAAGAATAGCAACGTCATCAGCGAATCTAATCATTGAAATCCTTTGCCCCTTGATTTTAATTCCGCTATTGGTCCTTTCTCTTATTTCCAGCATTGCTTCTTCGCTGTGTAGATTGAACAGCAGGGGCGAAAGACTACATCCCTGTCATACACCCTGTTTAATGCGAGCGTTTCGTGCTTGGTCTTAGACTCTTACTATTCCCTCTTGGTTCTCCTAGATGGTCTTCATTACCCGTCTTTCCCCATACTTAAACCGGTTTTTCTCAAAATTTCGAACATCTTGCACTATTTGACACTGTCGAACACTTTCTCCATGTCGAAAAATCCTTTGCACATGTCTTAACTTTTCTTCATTATTGCTTCCATTGTCACTCTCGACCTCAGATTTGCCCCTCTCGTGCCTTTGCCTTTCCCAGAGCCCAACAGACCTTCATTAAATACAACTTCAGTTTTTTTTCCTGTTCTTCTATATATTATTCTTGTCAGCCACTTGGATGGATGAACTGTTAAGCTGATTGTGTGGTAATTCTCGCACTTTTCAGCCCTTGCAGGTTTCGGAATTGTGTGGATGATATTTTTCCGAAACTCAGGTAGTGTATCTCCAGACTCACAGTCAAGATCTACAAATGTTGGAAATGTACTCTTGAACTCATTCAGCTGTTTTCCTATCACTTGCCTCATTAACTCCCCCAAAATCGGTTCAGAACCGCCTGCACAAAAAATTAATGAATCAGTCGCAGGCTTTGGAAGAAAAGTCCTTTTTTACTTGTTGTACATGGGCAGTGGATTAGTAAAGAGGTTACAGAAAGCTGTGTAACTGTTTCTGTTGCAGATCATGTGGTGCTTCGCAGTGGGAAACAACTGAAACATTGACGGATGCACTGTCGGGGTTCGTCTTCATGTTGGACGGCAATGGGTGGATCCTGTACATGTCAAACTCGGTATCCAAACATCTCGGCCATTCTGCGGTCGAAATGATGGGCAACAACATACGGAACTACCTGCACGACGACGATATGGCAGTTCTCTCCAACCTTCTCAGACTGCCGGTGCGCGGCTTAACGGATCGGGGCGAACCGTGCCAGATGCTTCTGCGGGTGACCAACTCCCTCCGCAAATGGCGGCCCAGCTGCAAGTCGGGCTGCGGCCGCTACGCTGTGGTGCTGTGCTGCGGCTACCGGCGGCTCTGTCAACTAACCGAGACGCCCATCTCCGAGGACAATCGCAGCAGCAACATCCTCCTCCTAGCTACCGGTTATACTTTGCCGCACTCCTACCTTCCGCAGTGCGAACTGGAAACGGGAAGCGGGATGCCTGTTCGCAGTTCCCTGACATTTTTGGGACAGAGGTGTTTCATGTTTCGTTCCAGCTTGGGTTTGACCCCTTTCTACGTCGAGGCTGCCGTAAAAGAGCTTACAGGGTACGAGACGTTTACTTTTTCACGTAGCTCGTTGTACCATTTCGTTCATCCGTGTGACATCGAGAGTGTTCGCCGGTCCCACAACGATGTTCTGGCTAAAGGCCATTCTGTAACAGGCTACTATCGTCTTATAGTTCGATCAGGTGGCTGGATATGGATGCAGAGCTATTTCTCTCTAGTTCACGCTGCAAGCACAACGAGGAAGAAGTTCATCCTCGCCGTAAATTACGCAATAAGCGGCGTGGAGAACTCTCGTTTAGGGTCCAATGACGTCAGCTATCCGAATCACTTCCTCTCACTACGTAAAGGACCAGGAATCTCCGACAGGGGTAAGGCAATCGAGTTATGTCGTAGAGAAGCAAAGACTCCGTTGAAGTCCACACCTAAGAACGTCAAGTGTTATGGCAATTCTGATCAGAATGCCATCCTTGGAAGCGCCGGGAGTGCACAGAACAATGACCACAATACTGCGCTGGCGTATAGCTGCGCGCACTCTAATTTCATGAAACCATTAGCGGCCAGAGAAAGCGTTAGGAACGAGCAAACTCATACACTTTGGTCCCAGCCCCAGCGAGAAGCAGACGGAATCAGGAGCAACGCTTCTGCAGGACGCGTAAGTGTGAACACTGCAGGTCTTAGCGGAGGTACAGTGCATCAGAATTTACTGGGCCCCCCTCAAAAACTGGTGCGTCGTGATGGCTGCAGAAAATTCGCTAGACACTTCGGTCGGATTCCTGGACCGCAAGATTGGAGATTGCAACGCCTTCAACACCAGCCCATGCAATCGCTAACACTGAAGTTCATTTCTGAAGCTACTCCGTTCACCGACGATGACAGTAATGCTACCAATAACTTAATGTTTGACACAGGCTTGTTAAGCGGCAGGTATGGGTTCCGAGATCGCGGGCGCATTCAAACCACCAGTTTAACGCCAGCGCAGAATCACAATACCGTAGTAGATACATACCAGCAGTTTCAGTGGACGAACTCCTTTGCAACACCAAGGCTGCCGGCAAGAGAAGACTTGACTCTACGGCAAGTTCCAAAGCTGCCTTGCAGAACAGGCAACGCACTGATGGGCCGTGGCAGTTCGCAAGTTGTACCAAGCTGTCGCGACACGCGAAACCGAGCGCTGCTCCCCGCTCAGCCTCTTAATTCCGAGACGATATATCCCCAGCAAGCTGAGGACTCCTCTTCTGGATCCCTAACTAGGAGTACACGTAAAGCTCCCGGGTCATCGTGTCGTTTTCAAAGTGGATTTTAACCTAGTAAAGTCACTACCTCAGTGACACCCTCATTTCAAATATTTGTCTCGTGTTTGCGTAATTCTGTCACGTGTCTGTGGGAAACTACATGAGCAATGTGGCACATTAGGTTTCAAAGTGATGTGAAGGACGAATATCTGTACAGGATTTCGACATTTCTCCAGTGTTCGGTTGTATGGGATCTCTGCCCAGAGCGAAGACTGGTACGAGAATCAATGTAGTACCGGCTGACAGTTCAGTGGAGCGTAGGTTGCACAGGCTGCAACAGTGTTGTTGCTTCCATTCACCAGTAAATGCTGAAAATTCAGAGTGAAATGTGAATAAAGACTTAAAAAATGCTGGTCTTAAGAATGATAAAATAAAGAGGTTACAACTATGTTTAGGAAGTTTAAAACGATGAGTCACTTGTGACGTAAATATGACTGTAGAGCTGTGTGCTACTAATAAGGTAACTCTTGGCGCAATTCATCGCCAGCGAGGATATTCATAGTGCCTTGTCATTAGTACAACACCTATTTACCATCAGTGTGTTCGTATGTTGCAAGCATGTGTCTGTATAAGTATTACCTGAGAACTGTTTTTATTATTTTGTCAATATGGAAAATGTTGAACTTCTGTTATAAAATGGTGCTGTATTTGTAATCCAAAACAAATAAATAAAGAATTTTGTTGTTATTGCCAATTGTACTTTCAATAAGAGCGCGAGTGTAATGAGGCGACGTACACTTGAAACTTTCCTCAAAATTTTCAGTGTATTTTTGTTTCCTCAATAGGTGTGGGCCGCTTATGTTACCTGAACCTTTGGATTTTATTAGTTGTAGACATAAATATCATTGGTTCGTTTACTGACCTCACAGATATTCGCTTGCATTATGTGTCTAACTGTATTGTTTCAGAACATTTGTGGATAAGTAAGTTTTCTTCATCAGTATTTCTAGGAAATCTACACAGTTTTGTATCATAACCTACGTAAGTATTCTTTGTGTATCGACTGATGTGTAAGCCGTAATATTTCAAATGTCGTTCAAGGCTTCTTGTTAAGTTGCAGCAGACGAAAGCGAACGATTTTTATTTATATTTAACAGGCATATAACAAGTAGACATTTACTACACATTTTAACAGTATTGGGGAGCTGATGAAAAGCGGAATACAATGATATTACATGTTTCAGGAACATTCTTATGGAAACGTCCAATAAATGTGTATAGGCTCCTGCTATAGTTATGAAGTCTGTGCCTGCTCATTTAATAGTAAAGTTCTCCAGGTTACCTAGAAATTTCGATTCGCTACACACATAAGATATACGTAAAAGACTGCTTGAAAGTGAAGGCATTTCGTAGAGATTTAACAGTAGTAGGAAGACAGATGACGGAACCTCTCTCTTCACTGTTTCAGATGTAAGAAACTACGAGAAGCACCTTTGGTAAAATCATTCCATTCGCCTCTAGTTTACAAGTAAACACTCAGTATTAAGACATTTGACTCATACATGGAAAAGGTGAGTCATCTCTCCCTAGACACACCGTGTTTTCCCGAATAGCACTTCATGCAAAAGCCAGGACGTTTCTTCTAAAGGGGACACTACTCACATCTCTAATAATTTGCCTATAGACTGTCATCATACTCCAGCTTTTCTGTTTTCTTCGGTCTGGGGTACAGCAAGCGTATTCTGTTCCTACGAATGGACTAATTCACTTGGGGAAGAGGGTATTCAACACAAAGATTGTCTTCTGGATGGTTAGCTGCTGAAAAAAGGGTGCAGGCAGCACATTTGAGGTAATACATTTTAGTGTATGTTATTCTACTACAGCTAGTTTCGACATAGAGTCATCTTCTCACAGAATTAACAGCTGAAAGTAATATAAACCAAACGCCTATGATTAGAGTGTACCTGATGTTGAACCCAGTCTAAACAGGTGGGTTTAAAGTGTGGTACGACATCGACCAGCACACAAAGACTGCGGGATGAAGAAGCTACACCAAAATTAATTGAAGGAGAAGACCTCGTTGTTTAACAGTAGATTCTAGTGGTGTAAAAAATTATTTAATACAACGTGTGAAAGCCTTGGACACCGTTAAAGAAGTCTGTATGAATTAAAACTAACTTGTGCAATACATTACAGTGCAGAGAAATAGTTCACATTGGTGAATAACTGGATGTCAATGTCTAACGTTCACAGTATTTTGGTAAACGACCGTGATGCCACCGTAAGGTGCGCTGATAAACTAATCGCTCAAATTTTTTATTAGTTTTTAATATATTATGATTTCCGTTCCGAATAGGACTTGGATAGCCACTCGACAGCATTCAACTCTATTAGGTCTAGCGTAGAAGAAGACATACCGCTTCAGGTTATTTACTGTTACTATATTCAAGAAGAACATAATAATCGACTTCAAGAAGAATATAATAATTCCAATCCCAAAGAAATCAGGTGTTGACAGATGTGAAAATTACCAAACTATCAGTTTAATAAGTCACAGCTGCAAAATACTAACGCGAATTCTTTACAGACGAATGGAAAGCCGGCCGCGGTGGTCTAGCGGTTCTAGGCGCGCAGTCTGGAACCGCGCGACTGCTACGGTCGCAGGTTCGAATCCTGCCTCGGGCATGGATGTGTGTGATGTCCTTTGGTTAGTTAGGTTTAAGTAGTTCTAAGTTCTAGGGGACTGATGACCACAGTAGTTAAGTCCCATAGTGCTTAGAGCCATTTGAACCATTTGAACGAATGGAAAAACTGGTAGAAGCCGACCTCGGGGAAGATCAGTTTGGATTCCGTAGAAATATTGCAACACGTGAGGCAATACTGACCTTACGACTTATCTTAGAAGAAAGATTAAGGAAAGGCAAACGTACGTTTCTAGCATTTGTAGTCTTAGAGAAAGCTTTTCACAACGTTGACGGGAATACTCTCTTTCAAATTCTAAATGTGACAGGGGTAAAATACAGGGAGCGAAAGGCTATTTACAATTTGTACGGAAATCAGACGGCAGTTAGAAGAGTCGAGGGGCATGAAAGGGAAGCAGTGGTTGGGAAGGGAGTGAGACAGGGTTGTAGCCTCTCCCCAATGTTATTCAGTCTGTATATTGAGCAAGCAGTAAAGGAAACAAAAGAAACATTCGAAGTAGGTATTAAAATCCATGGAGAAGAAATAAAATCCTCGAGGTTCGCCGATGACATTGTAATTCTGTTAGAGACAGCAAAGAACTTGGAAGAGCAGTTGAACGGAATGGACAGTGTCTTGAAAGGAGGATATAAGAAGAACATCAACAAAAGCAAAACGAGGATAATGGAATGTAGTCGAATTAAGTCGGGTGATGCTGAGGGAATTAGATTAGGAAATGAGACACTTAAAGTAGTAAAGGAGTTTTGCTATTTGGGGAACAAAATAACTGATGATGTTCGAAGTAGAGAGAATATAAAATGTTGACTCGCAATGGCAAGAAAAGCGTTTCTGAAGAAGAGAAATTTGTTAACATCGAGTATAGATTTAAGTGTCAGGAAGTCGTTTCTGAAAGTATTTGTAAGGAGTGTAGGCATGTATGGAAGTGAAACATGGACGATAAATAGTTTGGAGATGAAGAGAATAGAAGCTTTCGAAATGTGGTGCTACAGAAGAATTCGGAACATTAGATGGGTAGATCACATAACTAATGATGAGGTATTGAATAGAATAGGGGAGAAGAGGAGTTTGTGGCACAACTTGACAAGAAGAAGGGACCGGTTGGTAGGACATGTTCTAAGGCATCAAAGGGTTTCTAATTTAGCATTGGAGGGCAGCGTGGAGGGTAAACACCATAGAAGGAGACCAAGAGATGAATACACTAAACAGATTCAGAAGGATGTAGGTTGCAGTAAGTACTGGGAGATGAAGAAGCTGGCACAGGATGGTGTAGCATGGAGAGCTGTTTTGGAAGTTTCCACCTTAGTGTTTTGTTGCAGTCGTGTGTTTAGGCGCGACTATTTGGTCTTAGCGCTTAGTCTGCCAGTCCTCCTTTGGGCGGAGCGAACTTAACCATTTTGATGATATCGTAGTCAATTGGTCGAATGTCTTCTCCCGCAGGTGTCGTCAGTCTTAATTCTCTAGTTAATTCTGGTGTTGTCTGTACTGCTTTGGACACCGTCCAGCTCAGCGCTCTTCTCCCTGGGTTATCTGATGTTGTAGCTGACACTGTGACATGGAAGACTTGGATGCAGTGTTGATGCGCACATCGGCTTGTGCTGCTCGTGATTCTGCCGGCGGTATGTTGCCAACAGTAGTTCCAAGCCTGCATGGCTGTTCTGTGTGAAGTTCCATCCAGAATCTAGCTTCCGCTTCCTCCAGTTAGGAGGAGGTGTGATCATTTTTGGTTTGCTGTCTCTTAGATGTCTCTTCCGCCTTTCACCGACCGCCCTCCGTCCTCTCCACCACTCTCACTGGAGTGTGTTGGGGAAGGGGCGGGAGGGGGGTGGGGGGACGTCGCGCCGATTCACCTCTCTGCTGTTGTGCCGCACTCGTGATACTCGTAACCGTTCAAGGGGCGGCGCGGCGCTTTTATCTCCCCCTGTCTCCCTTCAGCCGCCCGCGCCGAGCTTCATCTCCCCCACTCCTCCCACTGACACATTGCTCCGTGCTACGTTCGCGTCCAGGTATGCCTGTTGGCGGCACCTCTCTGATAGCCCTCCCTCTACATGCCCCTGAAGTCATTTCCTTATGGGATGACTCCTTCATCTTTTTAATCAGACTATTCGCGGGTTCCCAAGCCTTACTAAGAGTGTAGCCAATATCGCGACTGATGAACAGTTTCCTTACTCGAATGTCCCTAGATTCATTAGTGACACGGTATCGAAAGCTTTACTTCTATTTCAGAATCTTTGTACGATCGCAATCCATTCCATGTGATTTCGACAAGCAATGTATGGCGCCTGGCGACTTGTAGGCTGCTGCAATCTGATGTGTCACTGACACTCGTGGCAACGATCTTCGACAATATTCACCATCTGACCCACATACGAGGGACGTTCAGTAATTAATGCAAAAATTTCTTTTCCTGAAAGCAGGTTAGTCGTATTATTCTCCCCTCTTTTGACTACACAGTCATATTTTTCATCTCCGTGCGACGGCCCTACGCCACCTTACTGGTACCACTCTACAGGTCGACGGCGGAGCCAACGTCATGATGCATCAATAACCTTCCCGTCACGCACGTACTGCCTACTGCAAAGAGTAAGCCCAAACAGATGAAAGTAGGAACGTGAGAGATCAGGACTGTAGGGTAGAGGGGTACAACAGTGTAGTGAAGCTTTGTGGTCTGCTGTAGGGTGCACAGACTTGTGTAAGGCTTGGCACTGTCATGGAACAGGAGAAGCTCCTTTGCATTCGTCTTGTAATGAAAATGCTGAAATTGTTTCTTCAGTTTCCTGAGGATAGCACAGTACGCTTCAGAGTTGTACGCTGGACCGTGCGGGAGGAAGTCAAACACAAATATCCGTTCAGGGGCCCAGGAGATCGTCGCGATGATTTTATCGTCTGAGGGTCGGCTCAGATCATTTTCTTCGCAGGAGACGCAGCGTGGCGCCATGCCATTTCGCTTCGTGTTCGAAGTGATGAACCCATGTTTCAAAGCTTGTGACGTTATTTGACAAAAGATTGTCACGATCAGGAATTCGGCGTAGATGGTTCTTCGTTGCTCTTTATGGCCATCTGTTAGGAGGCGAGAAACCCAGCGGTGGACGAGTGCGTCGTTGCTACCAACAGGGACATCAAGTTGAGCAGTGAGATGTTTTATTGTGACCGTCGGTCTACTCGAATGAGAGTATCCACACGTTCCATCACTGCAAGATTCACAGCAGTATGCGGCCGGCTGGTAGGCGGGAGATCGGATGGGTTTGCGCGACCTTGTTGTGATGTGGCAAGACATATGATGAGTGTTCAGTAAGTGTTGTGACTGACAATTCACAATATTTCACAAACACAACTTTTATTGATGTAAGTTCACAAGGTTGATGACTGAACCACAAACGAAAGGTAACAATAACGATGCCAGTAAATGCCTCCTAATTTAGGGAAACAAAAGTACACTTCTAATTAACCACAAAGGTTCGTGATAACACACGCACACACACACACACACACACACACACACACACACACACACACACTAGTGACGGTCCAATTCAGAGACGAAGACGTAATCTTCAAAGGTCGCTGTACAGGAGGTCGGCATCCGGCGTGAACTGAACTTCGGGGCTGGTTCTAGCCCCTAAATAGCTGTCTCCAGCCAATCAGGTTTTGGCGTAGTGATACTTCCTGCAGGCCGTGGCCCCAGCTCCCCCTGGAGGAAGTAGTGATCGGAATGTCTGTTTCCATTATCTTGTATGTAAATAGCCGGTGTTTACCATGGTGCATCTGGTACGCCTTGGGCATAGACAACCTCGTCCTCTGTGGTCTAATATGGGTTGCCGGCCGTCAGGGGCTGCCTTGGTTCCGGTATAACAGAAAGTAATGCAATACAGTTTTTCCTCGTCCACCTGCCTATAGTTTCATGAGATTCCGAAAACGGCAGCGCTTGACGTAGGCTCTAAAATGTTGTCAGTAATGGAGGTGCGTTTCAAGCAGAGAGTTTTCACTGAGCATCCATTGGTGGAAAACTAGAGCATCGAAGGTATTTATAACAAAAGGTAAGTCGCTGGGTGAAGCCTCGCCCAACGACTCGCGGTCCTTTCGTTCACTGACAGGTCTCGTCAAATATTCTGTAAGCACTTATAAACATCTTCGATGCTATGTTTTTCCGCCAAAGGATGCTCAATGACAGCTCTCTTCTTGAAACACACCCCTGTTACAGACACCATTTTGAAGGCTACGTCAATTGCTACCACCATCGAAATTCAATGAAACTTTTTTTTTTTTTTTTTGGTCATCAGTCTACTGATTGGTTTGATGCGGCCCGCCACAAATTCCTTTGCTGTGCTAACCTCTTCATCTCAGAGTAGCACTTGCAACCTACGTCCTCAATTATTTGCTAAACGTATTACAATCTTCCTCTACTGTCTTCCTCTACAGGTTTTGCCCTCTACAGCTCCCTCTAGTACCATGGATGTCATTCCCTCATGTCTTAGCAGATGTCCTATCATCCTGTCCCTTCTCCTTACCAGTGTTTTCCACATATTCATTTCCTCACCGATTCTGCGTAGAGCCTCCTCATTCCTTACCTTATCAGTCCACCTAATTTTCAACATTCGATTCTCTTCTGTTCCGGTTTTCCCACAGTCCATGTTTCACTACCATACAATGCTGTACTCCACATGTACATCCTCAGAAATTTCTTCCGCAAATTAAGGCCGGTATTTGACATTAGTAGACTTCTCTTGGCCAGAAATGCCTTTTTTGCCATAGCGAGTCTGCTTTTGATGTCCTCCTTGCTCCGTCCGTCATTGGTTATTTTATTGTCTAGGTAGCAGAATTCCTTAACTTCATTGACTTCGTGACCATCAATCCTGATGTTAAGTTTCTCACTATTCTCATTTCTACTAATTCTCATTACCTTCGTCTTTCTCCGATTTACTCTCAAACCATACTGTGTACTGTGCATTTTCAACTTCTCGCGGCGTAATGAATATTCCATTAAATTTCGGGCATGCAGCCGCGCAAATAAAATTTCTTCTACTGATATTTCGGCCGCGTATCGTCCGGCCATCTTCAGAGCGAGTTCCAGTCTTGGAACTCGCTCTGAAGATGGCCGGACGATACGCGGCCGAAATATCAGTAGAAGAAATTTTATTTGCGCGGCTGCATGCCCGAAATTTAATGGATCATACTGTGTACTCATTAGACCGTTCATTCCGTTCAGCAGATCATTTAATTCTTCTTCACTTTCACTCAGGATGGCAATGTTATCAGCGAATCGTATCATTGATATCCTTTCACCTTGTATTTTAATTCCACTCCGGAACCTTTCTTTTATTTCCATCATTGATTTCTCGATGTACAGATTGAAGAGTAGGGGCGAGAGGCTACAGCCTTGTCTTACACCCTTCTTAATACGAGCACTTCGTTCTTGATCGTCCACTCTTATTATTCCCTCTTGGTTGTTGTACATATCGTATATGACTCGTCTCTCCCTATAGCTTACCCCTACTTTTTTCAGAATCTCGAACAGCTTGCACCATTTTATATTGTCGATCGCTTTTTCCAGGTCGACAAATCCTATGAAAGTGTCTTGATTTTTCTTTAGCCTTGCTTCCATTATTAGCCGTAACGTCAGAATTGCCTCTCTCGTACCTTTACATTTCCTAAAGCCAAACTGATCGTCACCTAGCACATTCTCAATTTTCTTTTCCATTCTTCTGTATATTATTCTTGTAAGCAGCTTCGATGCATGAGCTGTTAAGCTGATTGTGCGATAATTCTCGCACTTGTCAGCTCTTGCCGTCTTCGGAATTGTGTGGATGATGCTTTTCCGAAAGTCAGATGGTAAATCGCCAGACTCATATATTCTACACACCAACGTGAATAGTCGTTTTGTTGCCACTTCCCCCAATGATTTTAGAAATTCTGATGGAATGTTATCTATCCCTTCTGCCTTATTTGACCGTAAGTCCTCCAAAGCTCTTTTAAATTCCGAGTCTAATACTGGATCCCCTATCTCTTCTAGATCGACTCCTGTTTCTTCTTCTATCACATCAGACAAATCTTCACCCTCATAGAGGCTTTCAATGTATTCTTTCCTCCTATCTGCTCTCTCCTCTGCATTTAACAGTGGAATTCCCGTTGCAATCTTAATGTTACCACCGTTGCTTTTAATGTCACCAAAGGTTGTTTTGACTTTCCTGCATGCTGATTCTGTCCTTCTGATAATCATATCCTTTTCGATGTATTCACATTTTTCCTGCAGCCATTTCGTCTTAGCTTCCTTGCACTTCCTATTTATTTCATTCCTCAGCGTCTTGTATTTCTGTATTCCTGATTTTTCCGGAACATGTTTGTACTTCCTCCTTTCATCAATCATCTGATGTATTTTTTTTGTTCCCATGGTTTCTTCGCAGCTACCTTCTTTGTACATATGTTTTCCTTCCCAACTTCTGTGAAGGCCCTTTTTAGAGATGTCCATTCCTCTTCAACTGTACTGCCTACTGCGCTATTCCTTATTGCTGTATCTATAGCGTTAGAGAACTTCAAACGTATCTCGTCATTCCCTAGTACTTCCGTATCCAACTTCTTTGCGTATTGATTCTTCCTGACTAATGTCTCGAATTTCAGCCTACTCTTCATCACTACTATATTGTGATCTGAGTCTATATCTGCTCCTGGGTACGCCTTACAATCCAGTATCTGATTTCGGAATCTCTGTCTGACCATGATGTAATGTAATTGAAATCTTCACGTATCTCCCGGCCTTTTCCAAGTGTATCTCCTCCTCTTGTGATTCATGAACAGGGTATTCGCTATTACTAGCTGAAACTTGTTACAGAACTCAATTAGTCTTTCTCCTCTTTCATTCCTTGTGCCAAGCCTATATTCTCCTGCAACCTTTTCTTCTACTCCTTCCCCCACAACTGCATTCCAGTCGCCCATGACTATTATATTTTCGTCCCCCTTTACATACTGCATTACCCTTTCAATATCCTCATACACTTTCTCTATCTGTTCATCTACAGCTTGCGACGTCGGCATGTATACCTGAACTATCGTTGTCGGTGTTGGTCTGCTGTCGATTCTGATTAGAACAACCTGGTCACTGAACTGTTCACAGTAACACACCCTCTGCCCTACCTTCCTACTCATATCGAATCCTACACCTGCTATATCATTTTCTGCTGCTGTTGATATTACCCGATACTCATCTGACCAGAAATCCTTGTCTTCCTTCCACTTCACTTCACTGACCCCTACTGTATCTAGATTGAGCCTTTGCATTTCCCTTTTCAGATATTCTAGTTTCCCTACCACGTTCAAGCTTCTGACATTCCACGCCCCGACTCGTAGAACGTTATCTTTTCTTTGATTATTCAATCTTTTTCTCATGGTAACCTCCCCCTTGGCAGTCCCCTCCCGGAGATACGAATGGGGGACTATTCCGGAATCTTTTGCTAATGGAGAGATCATCATGACACTTCTTCAAATACAGGCCACATGTCCTGTGGATACACGTTAGGTGTCTTTAATGCAGTGGTTTCCATTGCCTTCTGCATCCTCATGTCGTTGATCTTTGCTGATTCTTCCGCCTTTAGGGGCAGTTTCCCACCCCTAGGACAAGAGAGTGCCCTGAACCTCTATCCGCTCCTCTGCCCTCTTTGACAAGGCCGTTGGCAGAATGAGGCTGACTTCTTATGCCGGAAGTCTTCGGCCGCCAATGCTGATTATTTATCAAAAATTAGGCAGTGGCGGGGATCCAGCCCGGGACCGAAGACGTTTTTTGGTTATGAATCAAAGACGTTACCCCTTTTTTTTAAATCTCATTTTGTTCGCTTTCGTTCGTTGCATCTGCTCAGGGTGGTTGTCTTAAGACACCCGTTTCAGTTCGTTGTTGATCGATTAACTCAGTTTTTTTTTTTTTATTACAGAGGGCAGCTAACCCTCTGACCGAACACGCTGAGCTACCATGCCGGCCCCCTAGACCAAGGGTACCACTACACGAACTGAAGAGGGAATACTTCACGATGTTGCACAAAAAATTACGCTTTTTATCAACCGCAGTTTGACGAGAAAAAAAATTTGTTTGCATAACTTACTGAAGGCCTCTCATACGTCTTGTTACATTGGCACGTTTTTGATAGAGTTCGTAATAAAATACAGAGTGATCTTGAAGTCCACCTACAGAATTTAGGAGCTCGTTCAAGGATGTTTTCTGAGTATTTTGGTTTCAGAGGCTATCAGGCTCCAGTGGTTCATTACTGGGTGATGTCATACTGTATGATTCATTACCCCGTTTATTTTTGAATACGTATTGCACTGAAAATATTTGCGTACATCTACATCTACGTGGATGCTCTGCAAATCACATTCAAGTGCCAGGCAGAGGGTTCATCGAACCACCTTCACAATTATCTATTATTCCAATCTCGTGTAGCGCGCGGAAAGAACGAATACCTGTATCTTTCCGTACGAGGTCTGATTTCCCTTATTTTTCGTGGTGATCGTTCCTCCATATGTCGTCGGTGTCAACAAAGTATTTTCGCATTCGGAGGAATGGTTCAAATGGCTCTGAGCACTATGGGACTTAACAGCTATGGTCATCAGTCCCCTAGAACTTAGAACTACTTGAACCTAACTAACCTAAGGACATCACAAAACACCAAGTCATCACGAGGCAGAGAAAATCCCTGACCCCGCCGGAAATCGAACCCGGAAACCCGGGCGTGGGAAGCGAGAACGCTACCGCACGACCACGAGCTGCGGACCATCCGGAGGACAAAGTTGGTGATTGGCATTTCGTGAGAAGATTCCGTCGCAACGAAAAGCGCCTTTCTTTTAATGATGTCCAGCCTTGATCCTGTATAATTTCTTTAACACTCTCTCCCGTATATCGCGGTAATAGAAAACTTGCTGCCTTGCTTTGAACTTAGCAGTTCCAGTATAAGTGTCAACGGTATGCTTTGTGTGTGCAGCTTGAGTTGAGTACTGCTCGGTTCTATCTCGGACTTTTTTATCTTTCTTTTGTCTCTGTTAGTTGTACGTTAACAAAGATGGACGATGCGTACATCGCGTATGTGTTCACTGGATCCAGAGGAAGAGTGGCACAACAATATTATTGTGACCTGTTCGAGCAGGGCAGCAACCACATCACAGTGCATTTTTTTCGGTAATTAGGTATTTTGTACCTGTATTTTTGTGAATGCATACAAATGCCTTATCACTGTAGGAAAGTATTTGCACGTAAACTAAGATCAACGGAGTAATGAACGAATTGAATCATAATTACCATATTACTGTGCAACTAGCCAACCGGGCCGTCGCATCCTTGTACCAAAATGCTCAGAGAATATTTGTGAGCAACATTCGAAATATCCCGACATTACAAGAAGGGTTACCACGTACGTATGAAATTAACATGTGACATACATTAAATCCGGAATTATTTCAGCCGACATTTGGTGTTAACTTTGTGGCAGGAGCTACGACGCGATAAATGCCATCGACATCTGTGGTCACAAATGTCACGCGCTGCTCTTTCCCGCACGCGAGCCTCCTGCGGCCGGCAAAGTGCCCGCAGCCCGCAGGCGTGTCCGGGCCCGCTTCCACACGGTCCATCTCGCCAGCGTCCGCTTCTATTACGCGCTGCCATACAGGGACGAGTCCAAACAACGTGCACTGCCAACGAACTGTGTCACATTATCAAAACATGGCGTGCGTTGCAACTTCCTCTCTGTATTCACAGTAGAGATTTCATGTTGGTGTGTATATGTTTACATTCCATTTCGTCATATGGTTTTCTACATCTGCGGATTGAAATACGTTTCACTACACATCAGAATTTCGTCAGAGTCAACCACACCCTCATTGGGGACGCAGACGAGTAAATATTTCATTTTTGTGTCTTGCTGCATACAAAAATAGTAGATTAAAAAAGAAAACAATAAAAATCCAAAATAATTGTGACTAAGGGAAACGTTAAGATCTAAAGAAAAACCTGCAAGCACAAAATACCATTACAACAAAACCTGACAAAATAAATACCTAGGAAAGGCGATACAAAGAAGGAACAGAAGAATGCATCTCGGGAAGCAACACAAAGAAAATATCAAACACAACTAACAGAGTTCCAATACATGTCTTACACACAAAACATTAGGTGTATATTTACTGGCAGAAAGATGCAGAGACTTGTACAAAAAGGTGCTAACCAAAGGTCCATAAAGAAAATAACCTTGTCTGTCCAACAGTTAGCTTCAGAACAGCTCCGACGTACCTGCTAGTGAAACAAATACAGTCACAGTTCACCCAATACTATAAACTTGAAAATTCTAGAACAATAAGAAATACCTGTCAGCTAACAGCACACATAAGAGACATCAAAATCTCTCGCACAGCAACACTCTCCTCTTTGATGTAGAAAGTAGGTACAGATGCAACTCTGTTAATTAAACCATAAAACTAATTGAAGAAAACCTGAAGATACACAACCAGCTACCCCATGAGCATGCAGATGAAACATAAAATTCTTTCACTTAATAACACGACAAAATTATTTTCTAACGTTGCTGAACAGTCATTCAACATTTTTTAAAGGAACGCACCGTCATTTGATTGTTTTATTGTTTATTTAAGTACAACCCAGGTATCGGCCTTCTATGCCATTTTCGAGTATTTGATTTTATAACTTAAACTTATATTACAGGACTCTTAACATGTTGCCAAGCTCAAAGTTGGCCATAAATTAAGAATAATATTGGCTCACCACCAAATGTCAGATTTAAAGTCACCATCTTGTAACTTTCTGATTTCACTTTAAGTACGTTTCAAGCACATGTGTTCGTCTTTTACTTACCAACGTTAGCCTGTTTTTACTTAATATGACGTGTTCCCATTTTTATTTACTGATCTGTTACAGGATGGTATTTTGCATCTGGCATTTCGTGGTGAGCCAATATTTTTCTTAATTTATGGCCAACTTTCAGCTTGACGACATGTTACTTGTCCTGCAACATACGTTAAAGACATAAAATAAATACTTGAAAATGGCATAAAAGGCCGAAACCTTACATAAATAAACAATACCACAGTAAAATGGGGGTGTGTTCCTTAAAAAACGTATTATCAATTCAATCAAGAATACTATGTATAAGAAGAAGGTTTACCCACGATTTCCCCTATTTCAGGGACACTAATCAATATTTTAATGACTCATATGGAAATACTAATATCTGAAGACATATAACAACGAAAAGGTACACAATGATCTACTGATACATTAATCTGGTACATTAATCTAAAAATAAAATATAACAACTGCCCAAAGAGATAAATACTATACACAAGGACATCAAGTTTCGAATAGAAGAAGAACAAGGAAACAAATGTAATGTTCTAGACATAATTATAAGAAAAGACAATCACAAACACACATTTGACAACTGCAGAAAACCAAGAACAAGTAACACTGTCTTAAATGCAACCTCTAATGACTCACAGAATCATAAACAGGCCGCAATAAGATACATGTTAAACAGACTGAGCAGGTTCTCCCTAAATACTTGTGACTATCAAAAGGAGCTGGCCAGTATAAAATAAACAGCATTAAAAACACAAACGAAGGAACACTGATAGACAAACTAAACAGGCAAATAAAGGCACCAATCACGAAAAAACTAGCCTAACAACTTGAAGACATACGACCTGCACAATCACAAAAAATTGCATACAATGACCTACCATAAAAAATTCATACAAAGTAGGTAACGTATTCAACAAACAAGACATAAGCTTTAGTTTAAAATTAAAGCAACTGAATACAAAACATATTCCAAAACTGAAATCAAAAGCAGAGGAATGCCAACCATCTATTTTTTTTTTCTGCTCAGTTCCGAAGACTATGAAGAAAATATGCACTGGGATGACTGGCAGGACATTTTATGCAAGATATAAAGAACGCATCAGGGTACCGAAATACTGTACAAAACATTCAACATTTTGCAGACCATAGAAAACCGGAATACCACAGAACAAGCTCTATTGTGAAAGATATGAATATCATAAAAATCTGAATAGACAGACATCTTCCCTTCCACGAAAATTGCCATATTCATAAAGCATTAGCACAATTGTTGCTCAGTGACCTAATAAATATTGGTTACCAGACACTATATAAAATAAGTGAAGAAATCAGAAAAGTGCCTTTACATTCTTCATCTTCTTTCGCTCAATTTCCCTCTCCCCCCCCCCCCTCCACATCATTGAATATCATTTCACTTCTCGCTCCATACCTTTTTCCTTCAACTCGCTTTCTGTTACACTACTATGCGCTCATGTCTACTTACATTTGCTCCTCCCTCCTCACACTACTCAACACAGAAAAGGAAAAAACTAAAACTCCACCAATATTTCTTCATTTCTCTTACACAGCACGTAAATACGTAGTGACATAATTAAACAGAATCGCACACGTAAAATGACCCACAGAGAAAGAAGGAAATACGCATCAAAGAAAAACTAATGGCAATGTTGGCAACACTACAAAACACAATACACACTTAGAAGTATACACATAAACATTGATCAGTGGTGTGCCAAATTGTGCTTCTTTAATTGGTGAATAATGTACAGTTCTGTAAAGCAGCGTAAAATGGCATCATGATTGTCAGTGTCTAACGAAGAAAGAAACCGAAGGTGTGCTAGCAGACGGCATTCCCAAATATAGGTGAAAACCCAAGCAGGAATTACCATACGTAAATGCCAACAATTTGTTAAAGAACTGTTTTTAGATCACGATCACGAATCTAACTGTAAATATTGTTAATTACAGAGCAGTAATGACGCTTTACTTTAATAAAGCTAAACACATTTTTTGAGAAAAACACGTATATTCTTGCAGTCGTAATGCTCGAACAAAAGTACCTAGAGAAAAAAAGTAGATATATTCTTCTTTAAAAGTATGTACGAATTTTTCATTTAGGATAATTTGAACTATTTAGGGTTTATGCTCTAGAATGTGTACTGCCGGTTTCTTTTGACGTGTTCTATTAAAGAACCTGTCATTAGGGCCATAATTAGGATCTACAGATCCGGAGACTGAATCTGGTGCGGCGCTACCGGGGATAAATTTAGTATAACCTGTAAAAAAACCATTGTGAAGTCATTTTTTTTAATTAAAAGCCTATAACGCAGGGTTTAACGTTTAATAATGAACTCCATAAAATTTTATTTACATGTTATGATTTAATGAATTAACATATTAAAACACGGAAAATTGAAGACATTAAAGTATTCAACTTAATTTATTTAGATCGCAATGAACCATTCTACCTAAAAAGAAAATTCAGAAGGAAATGAGATTGTTTTATATGCGCAACCCTGTATTTAAATTTTAAAAGTAACGTTTTGCGACTATAAGCAAACATGTTTTAAGCAAACCTAAAATAACAAAGCAATGTAGTAACCAAGCAAAGTTTACTTAAACTGAAATAAACGAATCAAGTTACACGTGAATTAGTTTTCCCCAATTCCAAGAGGTCATATTGGGAGTTTGATGCGAGGGAACACGGACTTTTTCGAGTGAATGCTGTCTCAATTCGTTATCCGCTGCCCACTGAAAAATTCAGCCGAATAAGCCTATAGAAAGTGAATAGGTGTACTTCCTTTACGTAGAGAGAAGAAAGACTGAAAGAAAAAGCCACGACACTGGATTTTGTAGAAAGAGCTCTTTTGACAAGAGGCAATCAATACTCTCACTGCGCGACAACAACGGCCGCTTTACTGACGACCGTGCCCCTAAAGCAGAGTTACTAAACACGGTTTTGCGAAATTCCTTCACAGGAGGACGCGAAGTAAATATTCCAGAACTCGAATCCAGAACAACTGCACACGTAGAAGTAGACAGCCTCGGTGTAGCGAAGCGGATTCATAAGAGAGGCAAGTCTTCCATTCCCGACTGTGTACTAGACAGATTCCAATGAGACAACGCTGATATAATAGCTTCATACTTCACAATCCTCTATAACCGCACTCTCGTAGAAAGATCCGCACTCAAACACTGGGATGTTTATAAGTCACGCCAGTATCCGAGAAAGGAAATAGGAGTAATCCGCTGAATTACAGACCTATATCATTACCGTTGATTAGCAGTAGGAGTTTGAAACATATACTGCGTTTGAAGAAAGTGAATCACGTCAAAGAAAACGATTTCTTTGATAAACTGCCAGTACATTATCAGAAAACATAGTTCTTCTGAAACACTACTAGCTCTTTATTCTCACGACATAAAGAATGCTGTAGACAGGGGACGTCAAATTGATTCCATGTTTTTAGATTTCCCGAAGGATTTCGACAACGTTCCTCGGAAGCAACGTCTAATTAAACTGCATGCTGTGAAGAATAGCCGCAAGTAATACATGTCGAAACCTAACCTGAAATTTTTAACAGAAGAAGAAAACAACGGAAGAAAATCACTATCAAAATTTTAGCTGCTAAGAGGCACTGCAAGTATTAAAAAAAGCGGAAAATTGGCAAATTCGTAGCTCTCCAGGCAGCGGTAGAAATGTACAGCTCTACTAGCGCTGTAGCACCTGCGCATGCGGAACTAGGCACACACACACACACACACACACACACACACACACACAAACACACACACACATACACACAGCCGAGGTCGACGGTACCATTGTAAACGATGAAACGTCCCCTTAGAAAAATTATACAAGACTGTGCTTAAACTGACACACAGTATTTTTAGCGCAACGCTACGCGCTGTTAACAGCCAACTGCCCAACACTACAATGGCAGACAACAATACAAACTAGCCACAGACTGCACACAGCACAGCCAGTGATTTTCATACAGAGCGCTACGTAACGTTGCCAATAAGAAAACATAAACAGCCTACTTACATAGCCCCCATGCTCCCCACAAAAAAATTCACAAATTGTTTTGGGCAGTGGCCAATAATGATTTGATAAAATTTTTCATAATTACAATAACAAAGATATCAAATGCACACACTTATTGATACAGCGTTGGTCAAAAGCTAAAATTTTCTCACAGTCTATAAAGACAGTCCTGATCATTCATCAGAGTAAAATTGCAGTGTTTTTCTCAAAGTCTGAGCAGTAAAAGAAAATGCACACGTAAGTAGTGGATTTCCATGCAGTCTTGAAGAAGTAGTGTTGTCCTTCTAACGGAAAGACTGTGCTGACTCTTGACATGCAGGCAGGTAATGGGCCACGTAAGTAGTGGATTTCCATGCAGTCTTGAAGAAGTAGTGTTGTCCTTCTAACGGAGAGACAGTGCTGACTCTTGACATGCAGGCAGGTAATGGGCCACAACAGAGCAAACCCACAGCAGAGTCAGTCGAAGTTTTGAAGAATATTGGTAGGTAGGTAATCACAGAGCTGACCCACGGTAGTCCTCGTAGAGATTACGGTATTGGTGGGCTACCAGAGGTGCAGAACCACTGCAGTCATTGTAGAAATAATGGTATTGGTGGGCCATCAAAGATGCAGACCCACTGTATTCCTTGTATAAATAATGGTATTTGTGGATCATCAAAGACGCAGACCCACTGTAGTCCTTGTAGAGATGGCCAGCAGCCATCTGTTGTGACTGTGCAGATGTACAATCACCATTGAAGAGTCTTGCAGACGATATAGCAAGTCCATAACCACCACTTGTGCACTCACAAAGTTTTTAGCATTGTCCTTAGAACCAGCAATGCTGTTATCCAGTCCCTTGCTGAATTATTAACACACGAGCAAACACTAACAGTCCCTACTTCTCACATATTGTCCATATACTATGACCAACAGAAACGTGTGCAGTGAAATGGAACTTACAAGTTAATAATATGATGAACTGGTGTCCATTACAATTTTATAACATAAGAATACAATTAAAAAGGTACAAAATACATCATTAAAGAACATAACAATACAGATAACATTTGCAGTACAGGCTTTACAAAAGAATCGAAATAACATATACATCAGTGTTACAGGAATTATGACATGAGTACATACATAAAAGATCAGAATAACTTTCGAAACATCAACTTCACATATGATCATTAAAACAAAACAGAATAAATAATGTTTAAACATCTTTACAAAGTAAATAACATAGTATTTGAAAATTTCTGCAACATAAATCTTACTAGCTAAACACATAAAGACAGGAAAAACACAAATATACAAGAGTACACAAACACATAGCAGAATAACACAAGGGGAAAGGGTTTGTTTTACTGCAGTATTTTGTAAACAAAACTTTCTTTACTTCTTGGAGATCTCCGTTCATTCATCATTATTCCCAAAAAGTCCTATCTATACCTCCTTTGTGTATTCTATTCATATTTCTTTCAAAATAATTATTTATCATTGTACAATACTCATTTTGGCCCAAATCTTTTCCATATAACTTCTCAATGCGTTCTTTCCCCATTCTCCATAGTCAGTTTCTTATATAGTCTACCCCCTCTTATGCTAACTTAAATCTACTGAGCTCAGATGCTAAACTAAGGGACGATGCAATGCAGCAGCGCAAAACAATTAACACAAACACCAAAGATAAAAAAAATGGAAACTGGCAAAGCAAGCTACAGTAAATCTAAATTACCAAGCAAATTCAACATTACAACAAATATGAGCCAATGTGCAGCAACAAGAAAAATAAATCAGTAGTAAAACTAGCTTAACAGAGTAATACAAAGTGAAATTTAGTAGCACTATGCCTGGCAACAGCAGCAGCAAATGCAATAACTTATATCTAAACATGACATATCTCAAGCAGAAAAAATATTACAGTAAAAATGGCCATGTTTAATACCTATGTCACATCTTAACACTAGAGTGATACATCACGAGAACTTACACTAGCAGATAAGTTACCAAATCGTAAAAAAATTATTTATGCAATTCCTGTGAAGGGAAATGTCTATTTATGTGCCCTCGTTTTCTTGGAAGTAGAGCATAAATTTCCTATTGACTTGATCTGTAGGCATAAAATAACTATATTAGTACATATATTAAATTTTTTTTTAACCAATGCTGCAGTGCAGCTAGAAACTAGATATAAAAAAAAAGAGTAAATAAATACATAAAGCAAATCATATGGCATTTCTCTCAACTAGCAAGACAATAACCGTGAAATGTTTCTCATCGTTTCATTAGGCATTTTAGTAAATATCATAAATTAAGATCTCCACAGTATAATCATATGTTTTCAAGTTTGAGGGTGTCGTATTTGCGATGCTTTACAAAGGAATGTCAATAGGGAGGATAATGACCTCCTTTTTTTTCACCTGTGCCTCTGTAAGGCACACACAAATGGCATTTTTCCAGGCGGTTGTCGCGCAGCTGGGTGCCCACGACACATTACGTGCAGGTGGTCACTTAACTTTCTTACCGAAATATTTACGACAGCAGTTTCCGCTACAGTGGCAGTCTCATATAAAAAATTTCACAGGTCGAGAATTTGCGTTACAAATGTGTAGAAACAAAATCCTATAAATATAACAGTGTCCAAAAACTTTTTGCCGGTGTTGTGATACATTACGCATATACACAATTTCATAACTCTTAAAGTATGATTCTTGGTTTCCAACATCCTTTTTCATAAGTCAGAGTCCCTAACCACTACTCCTTATTCCTTACCTTATTACACATATACATATTCATCAACACATCTTCAATCTTTCATCATCATAAATACATAGCATAATCAGATTCCTCATATAGTATCATCTCATTGATCATAAACATACCTCAACAGCATAATACATATCGTCGTCGTAATAATATCATAACAGATCAATCACATCTCAAAACCGTCGTAGCTTTCTGAATATTTTAAAAAATAAAAAAAATTCTCTGCTCATTTCAAAAGTGTTTTCTACCTCAAACGTACTTTAAAAATCATGATCCCATTCCAAATATATCATTCAAACTCTCATAATATCACAATGGGTCCGAAAAAATATGAACAGTTCACAAAGTATGGACAAAATACAATTTTGTAAGTGTGAAGTTATCCAATGGTGTAATTACGTAAACATCTGCCACTGCCGTAGTAAAAAGGTTTGTCTCTCTCCATTAAATGATCAGATAGTTGTGTAATTTGTGTGTTAGAGAAATATGGTACCGATGTGTAAAGTTGTATAAGCAAATACCATATTAGCTAGGGCTCCTTGTGTTTGCCAGACGCATGGTACACGAAGTAAGCGTGTACCGCCCTGAGGATTAATGTAATTATACCCTCAGGTGTTACAGATTACAGCAATGGAATGAAATGTATCACGGAAAACTTTCTATGTAATTCAAAAATCTTTAAAAATAAATGTTTTAAGTACAAAACTAATCACTCAAATATGTGTACTGTAGCGCTAAACTGTGCGTCTTGTTGTAAGATAATCTCTATGGAAGTGTCGTAGTTATCGTCCTCCGAAAGCTAAGTTCTGCAGATGTCAATCTACTTACCTCATGATAAACAAAAGTGAAATGCTTTGCGTATAGATATCTTAGTTATTACATTTATTGCCGTGATGAAGAAGTACTGTGCTGTAACGTATTGTTGTGCTACGGAAAAGGCTGTCTCATTGTAGCTATACCACAAAAGTTACTACAAAAACATGTTTTACTTTCCAGAATAATTCAGAAAAACTGTGCAGATATAAAACAGAAACACCACAAAAGCAACATTGTAAATTGTCACTCATTAGTAGCATCGTGATAAAATCGTGTTCCTGTCACATAAACTAATCACTGTGTCATCTGGTATCTCACATAAAGTACTTTAAATCCAGAATGTATTTTCAAGTAAACCAAAATGTTGCATTAAAATCTCATTAGCAGTACCAGTATATGTTCTAAGTATGTAAGCCTTATAGTTGTTACGTAATCGTGAAACTAACAAGCAAGAATGTACACATACAATAACACAGTGTCATCTGTCCACCATAACAATGCATTCGTAATTTCTGTTTAAATATGTTCTCTTGGTTCTTGACTGGATATTTAACTTCAAACATTGTTGCATGTTAACAGTTTCTTAAGTCTGACAAAGCATACTAGAAATGTGAAGTGAAAAATTTTATGACAAAGACTAAGTTAAAAAGCAGATTATCTTCCAATAAACGGTTTTACATGTGAACTGTGGTGCAATTCTTTACTCTTACTAGTACGCAGAGTTTCAACTTCAACGCAATTATCATGTGGTATATATCGGATTCTGTAAGGTCCATTGCAAACTAGAAAGAATTTGTGACTCAAGTGTTTCTTCTTATGTGACAATGAATGAGCTTTAATGAGAACTTTCACAGAAGAGTGCGAACAAATTAGGAAATTCAAACAAAATCAAAATCAAATTAATACGCAACACCAAAGAGAAATCCAGGAAGTACAAGTGGCAGGGTCGCCATATGAAACGTCCCCTTAGAAAAATTATACAAGAATGTGCTTAAACTGACACACAGTATTTTTAGCGCAACGCAATCTTACTTTCAAAAATCCCTACAAAAGAATGGCCCTGACTAACATTAACCTGTACCTTTCACAAATCACTTACCTCACAAAAATCTTCGTTACTCGAACTACTGCAATACAGCGAGCGCCACTACTGCCAGCTAAATAAAAGATTCAAACTACGGAAGGCACTAACTACTGATAGGCATAGTTAGCAAAAGAAAGATTTTAATAGAGAACAAACAATGTATTTACCTTAATAGTCATAATATATATAGCAGTTCATGGCATCCAATCTTACAAATTTCAAAACTTCGCCATCTCTCTCCCCACATCCACCACTGCTGGCGGCTCACCTCCAACTGCGCCACGCTACGCGCTGTTAACAGCCAACTGCCCAACACTACAATGGCAGACAACAATGCAAACTAGCCACAGACTGCACACAGCACAGCCAGTGATTTTCATACAGAGCGCTACGTAACGTTGCCAATAAGAAAACATAAACAGCCTACTAACAACGACACACCCGACTGTAATTTGTAAAGGACGTTTCAGGTTACCGTTCGTTGATACTTTCTCTGATACTAAAGTACACATTTACTGTTCTCTCGAATTAGCCACTCAAGTAACTTTCTTTCGTCTTTCTTTCTTTTGCTTGTGCCCTTTCCCGCCGTTAGGATGGGTTGGCATGGTTAATCGGATTTGGCAATGTTAGTGGAAGGTGTGGCCAGAGGCCCTTCCTGTCACCACCCCGTGCCTGCCACCCCATCTGTCTACGACTAGGGTAATCCATGGAATAGTGCAAAAGTGTTCAAATGTCTGCGAGCCGTGAAACTGAGGCGAGATGTGGGGACAAGCCCGGTATTCACCTAGGGGGATGTGGAAAACCGCCTAAAATCCACAACCAGGCTGGCTGGCACACCGGCCGTCGATGTTGATCTGCCGGGAGGATTCGAACGAAGCCGGTGTGCCTACACGAGTCCAGGAAGCAGCGCATTAGCGCTCTTGGCAACCCTGGTGGGGAGTTATCCACTCAAGTAACATCTCTTACAGATTATCAATTGATTTTTGCGGTATTCGTAAGTACTGACAATACAGAGAAAGCTGAATTAATATTTATTGTGCTTTCGTTAGGCATGCCTGCTAAATTACCTTTCTTTTCTTCCAGTTCCACAGTAATAGGGAATCCAATTATCAACGTTCTCAATTTAGCAGTGGTGAAATATGAAGGACATGGTTTCCGGTTGAAATCACCCACTTCTCCTGAGGACTTACGTGTGTATCATTTATTACATGATTTCCTTTACCTTCATTCGAATGATATCGACATTTCGTTTGAAATTGTGTATACGTTGGAAGAAATAGGAATTAACTGTAACGATTCCATGAATTGTAGTACGGATGACTTCGGTTGTGCCAGTAACAGTTCTGAAGAAGAATACCTTCGAAGACTTAAAAAAAAAAAACACGTACTGTAACAGTTTTCACCTGCAAAGAAAGGGCAGTGAAATATTGGTTAAACAAAGGAGGGGAAAAACGCTTGAAGTTACGCAGTGTGTAAGGGCGTTTCCGTTTCGTAAAATCGGAGCATGAACTGTACAAATGGAAGAATGAATTACGTGAAGTAAGAAATATGCGCCAAACGGAAATCCAAAACCATCGGAATGAAAAACTGTTCTTGGGAGGCTACGCACCGTTATCGATGGAGATCTACGAGACTGGGCCCTCCGAATTGCATCTGACATGAACGTAGCTAATTTCCAGGCTTCGTCGACCTGGCTTCATCGTACAGAATAGGAAGTTACAAAATTACCAAGTTTACGTTACGTAAATGTGTAGAGCAGCTACCAGTGATAGACAATGCTATAGAGAAGTTCATAGCTGACGTAAAGATGAATGTTCCTGTTATCCCCGCAACTGCTATTTATTGCGCTGATCAGTCAGGTTTCGTGAAAGAACTGCTTGCACACCGCACTTTATCATTTCGCGGTGAAAAAAAAGACGGAGTCGATTGCCCAATCAATGAATACAGTGACACATCCTCACACGATAATGCCAGTGATAAGTATGAAAGGTTTTCTGTTTCGTAATTGTATATCTGTCTTCGAGAACAGCAAGGCAATTAGCATCAAAAATAAAAAATGGGCTGTTTAGTTACAATAATCTTGTAATCGACGCATCAAAATCTGAAAAAGTGAGAGAGAATAATTTTCAAGGTTTCCTTGGAAACGTGTTCCTACCAGCTGCAGAATCTGGACTAACGACGCCTCTGTTTTTGTGGAGGACGACAAAAAATCTTTAGATGTAATGTGGATTCCACCTGGAACTACTAGTGCGAATCAACATTTCGATAAAGAATTTTTTCGATATTCGAAAACATTTCTCAGGAAATTATAGGACAATATAATTTCCGATACCTCTCTCTCATTTCACGTTTATCAGCGGAACAGTATTCTTAAGCTCTAGTCATTTGTGCATTACCAGTTTTCTTCGCCACGCTTTACGAATTTGATTAAGTATGCCCGTTATGCAGCGTTATATTCAGAAGAACGGCCGGGACCATTTCTGACTCCATCCCAGTTCTGTCTAAATAAAACTAATGGTTAACACGAAGTGCCTGACAGTGTCAGTTTTTCCTTTGTCCTATGTGCCTGGTGCAGGAAAAATGTTTGTGACAACTGCAGTAAATAAACAAAGAACTGTTTCACTGATAGTCAAATGTACAACATTCAAACATTGTTATACGGAATGGCCTACAGGGATTGTTATCAAATGTAGTAGTGCAAGACACATTTCATTTCACCACATTACAAGCCCTCATTAATGGAAGTCGTCTGTGACATCAAACACTGCCATGATTTTATTTCCGCTGCTATTCACTTTTCCCAGAATTACATGTGCAAGAATTGAACTGTCTATATGAAGTTATTCAAGTGAATGTTTGTATAGTTTAAGCCAGGTTTTCACCGGAGCAAACACGCTAATAAGCACTAGCAAAAGAGAATTTGCTCTGGTGTAGCCGGTAGGCCACCAGCGGGTCTTTCAACTGGACGGCACTGCAACTACTTACGTGTCCCTAACCTTCCCCAGTTACCTAATCGGAAAATGGAGACCTGAAGTATAATGTGGAATCTGAACCCATGTTTTACGTGGCCACTCCTACATCTGTAAGAAAGTAAATTCTCGGTGAAAAAACTTAGTGAAAAAGTTGTGCTCTGACTCAGATATGATCCCACGCTCTCTGGATCACGAAGAGCACGCTTTGCCACTAGACCATTTTGGTTTTAGAAAAAAAATCAGAAAACAAAAACCAATATGATCATTAGACCTTACACGGGTAGGGGAAACGATGGCTGTCACCTCTTGAAATGATGCTCGACGTCGATAATTAGCCTTCTGTTTATAAATTTCCCTTAATGGTATTGAGAAGCCAGGAAAAAAATGGCAGCCTACTTACAAGGAAACTTTTGGACCAGTGTTAAAGAGAGATGGAGAATCAATTCAGTGTAAACTGCACGATTTCCACGCATGTCATGCTTTCATACAAATTGAGACATTTAAATTCTTCCTTCCCTACGCCATTCTGCATTCTGCGTCAAGAACAGTGCGCTCACCATGCAAAATAATCCTCACTGAGTAGCAAAATTCCGCAATGTGGCTCCAGCATAATGGAATAGTATCCTGTATGACGAATATTAGCTCCAAAATCTAAAAACTAATAACACAGCTTTCATAGTCAATGTTCGCTACATCGTGTTATTTTCGTTCCGTCTACTATAAACGATTCTAACCTTATACAAGCGAGTTATAAGCTGTTCTTCGTATGGAAAAAATGTTTAACTTCAACATTTTATCATAAAATACTAGCAGTGCCTCTTAGCAGCTAAAAGTCTGGCAGTACATTTATTTCGTTGCCTTATTCCTGTGTAAAAAATTTCAGGGTAGGTTTCTGTTGGTTCTTGCCCACCCGTCTCGTATAGGGTGCCTAAGGGATGCTGCGTTCTCGGAATGCTATATAACAATTCCAGCAAATAACATTAGTAGTTTTATTTCTATAAAGCAATTGCCAATACTTAACTTTAATGAACAAAGGTGTCACAAGCGATGGGCGACATGCAATATAAATCCGAGTCCTTGCTATACACAATGTTCAAACTATCCATGGATATGGATGACTGCAACCTAATATCGCATCATTCTCTGTTAGGCCGTGCTAATACTCCACGAATACTTTCCACTAATGTCTGTATACTGAACCGATCTGAGCTACCAAGGCCGTTTTTTTTTCCTTTATTGTTAATTTCACAGCTGATACAGGTAGGCCAGCAGCGGCATATTACGCCACTCTTCGGCCACAGATAAAACTAATGATACAAAAGAAGACAATCGCAGAACAGACAGGGTGGATATACAAACGTAGACATACAAAATTAAAACACACAGAGCCGTTCATGGGCGCAGAGTCCAAAATAAAAATGTTCAGACAAGTGGACATGCACAGAGATGACAGATGGCACACGCGAACGGTGGAGCACAAACCAGTAACAGTGGAGCACTTGAACACGAACACGACGACACACACAAACACTAGGCGATGATCTCTGGCGCGCAAAAGTTCACTATAAGTGTGCGAGTCCGGGGACCTGCCAAAAGGGGAAAAGAGGGGAAAGGGGGAAGAGGGGAGTATATAGATGCCAGTGGCAGTGGAGATGGGAGGGGGGAGGAAAGAAGGTAGGGGGCTATGGTAAGCCCAGGGGGAGGAGGGAGGGAGGAAGAGAGGAGGGAGAGAAGGGAGAGAGGGTGCCCTTGAGAGAAAACTGGTCCAAAATTTTCCTTGTAAGTAGGCTGCCATTTTTTCCTGGCTTCTCAATACCATTAAGGGAAATTTATAAACAGAAGGCTAATTATCGACGTCGAGCATCATTTCAAGAGGTGACAGCCATCGTTTCCTCTACCCGTGTAAGGTCTAATGTTCATATTGGTTTTTGTTTTTTGATTTTTTTTCTAAAACCAAAATGGTCTAGTGGCAAAGCGTGCTCTTCGTGATCCAGAGAGGAGGATCGAAGTTGGTAGGAGGGGTAGATGGAGGGGATGAAGGCAACATCAGGGAGGGGGAGTTGGTGGAAGCCACCTTGGGTGAGGGTATGGAGAAAGATGGAGAGCAGGTGGGTTGTGGGAATGCACGCGTGGCAGCGGACGGGGGTTGGAGAGGGTGGGAGAGACAAGTGGGTGAGGGAGATGAAGTTTGCGGGTGTGTAGAGGACCAGTACCCGTTCGAGGAAAAGAAGGAGGTGCGGGAACAGAATAAGGTCATTGAGGATCCACATGGGGGAGGGGAGATGGATGCGATAGGCGAGGCAGAGCGCATGGCGTTCTAGGATTTGAAGAGATTTGTAAAAGGTAGGAGAGGCGGAGATCCAGGCAGGAGGAGCATAGCAGAGGATAGGGCGGATTAGGGACATGTAGGTGTGGAGGATGGTGGAGGGTTCCAGAGCCCATCTGCAGCCAGAAAGGAGCTTGAGGAGACGGAGTCGGGAGCGTGCCTTAGCTTGGATTGTCCGGAGACTGGGGTGTCCAGGAAAGGCGACTGTCAAGGGTGACACCAAGGTTCTTAAGGGTGAGGGTGAGGGCGATAGGACGGTCATAAACGGTGAGATTGATGTCGAGGAGACGGAAGGATGGGGTGGTTCTGCCTACAATGAGTGCCTGGCTGTTGGAAGGATTGACCATGAGCAACCACTGGTTACACCAAGCGGTCAACCGGTCACCGAGGCTGGCAGCAGCAGCGGTTATATTCCCTTCGGCTTGAGGGCGCTCCTGTCGTGGTGCGGTCCCATTCCGCACACCATTAACCGACGTCGTTTCACCGCCTTCTCTAGTCTTACGTTCTTCGTCTTCCTTCTGGAGCTTGTGGTTACGCCAGAACAGTTTCGACATGTCTTATTGGACGGTTCCATTGTTGATTGTGTGACTGAATTCATGATTTCCTGTCAGAAAGGTCACACTTCATAATATGTGACGGAAAGGCATAGAGTAAAATACAAGTAAAGTCTGTTGTTCCGCAAAGAAGTTTTGCAGGACCTCTGTTGTTCCTACTCTACATGAACGCTTCAGGAGACAATCTGAACAGCCCTCTTAGATTGTGTGCACAAGACGCTGTCATTTACCATCTTGGAAAGTCCTCAGGTGATGAAAACGAATTGCAATATTATGTAGACAAGATATTTGTATGCTGCAAAAAGTGGGAGTTGATTCCAAATACCGAAAAGTGTGAAGTCATCCACACGAGTACTAAAGAAATCCTCTAAATTTCAGTTAGACGATAAATCAAGTCAATCTAAAGGCTGAAAATTGAGCTACATACTTAAGGATTACAATTATGAATAACTTAAGCAATGGCAAAACAATTAGAAAATGTAATAGATCTACGAAAGTGATGGCTTACACTTCGCTTGTCCTCCAACATCCGGAGTATTACGTCTGGTGTGGGATCCTCAACTAATAGGACTGGAGGAGGACATCGAAAAAGTTCAAAGAAGGGCTGCTCGTTTAGTAAGATGGTGAAATGATGGAGAGTGTACCACAGGTATGGTACAGGAACTGGGGTGGCAGTCATTAAAGCAAAGGCGTTTATGGCTGCGGTAGGAACTTCTCATCATATTTCAATAACCAGCTCCCTCCTCAGAGCGTGAAAACATTTTGTTGGCGCTCACCAACATAGGAAGATGTGATCATCATAGTAAAATAAGCAAAATCAGAACTCACACGGATAGATTTAAGTGATCGATGTTTCCCGCGTAATATTTCAGAGTGGAACCATAGAGAAGTAGCTTAAATGTCGTTCGATAAACCCTCTGCCAGGCACTTACTTGTGCAGTGCAGAGTAATCATATGAATGTAGATAACAGGTAGGAGCCAATACAATTGCTATTGGAGACGCTGAGCCAATGCATTAAAATAATATAGAGATGGGGATACGCAACAAATGAAGTTCCACCAAAAAGGAAAGCGGAGCTGAAAAAATTTTCAATGACAAAAGAAATACTAAACCTGAATCAGGATAAGGATAATCCCTGGAAGTAAAACCTTAGTAGAAAGTAGAGGGAATATTACTGACAGACTGTGTTGAGACATGCGCTCGTTCGAAAGAATACACACAAGAACCGTACGATGATAAGTACTCAAGAATGAAAATAATGTGATTGAAGTCATCACCTAGTTTGAAACAGAAATGCAGAGTCCTCCAATGATAAGAAGTGAGTTTCAACTTGCCTTTCAGCGTCTCAAGAACAGAAGAGCAACCGATGTTAATAATATTCGTGCAAAATTGATGAAAAATGTAGGTAACAGCACGAAAGACCAATTATTCAGAGTAATAAAAGGCTGCTACGAGATTGGAACCATGCCAGAACGCATCATAAAATTCAGAACCGTTATCAAATCTAAAATAGAAAAGGCAGTTGACTACACGAGTTATAGAGAAATATCGATGTTACCCCAGGCTTGCAAAATATTAATAATGGTGCGAGTTGTGGTGAGACGTAGATAGCGTTCTGGCGGACTACCGTCGCCAGTTCAAACCCGACAACCAACAATACTTTTTATTAAGTAATTATCGGTTCTGAAGTGTTCTATATATACCCCCTGTTTGTAATGGTAGTATAACATAGGATACACTGTGTCTGTATAAATATAAACATTGTCGAATTTTTGAAGTTTTTACAAATAGCCGCACTATCCGTGCAGGAGGTCAGTTCTGTTTTGTCTAGCCGTTAGTGTCAGTCACAATAGTGCTTTTAGTTATAAGAATTGTACTTAACTAACGACCTATGCCTTCGAATATGGACTTGATTATGGATTCGATGTGACATTGTTTGGTGGAGATACCGGGTACTTCGAAACTTCTGAATCACCATGGTACCATTTAGGTAACGTACAAGCCGTCACCTACACAGACAGGAACCTGAACACAAATAGTACATCATTCCTGCCTTCCCTTTATTCAGGAGACATGCGGATTCCAAATTAGCAGTAAGTCAACTGCACATCAGACAGCCCTCGTTGTTTTCTGCGCACACTGGTCAGCACCCGGCGAAATGGCTGAAAGGTTTCCACTGAGTCACCAAATACAACAATTGGATAACATGATGCTTCATTTTCTCAATAGTGTTGCTGGAAAGGACGTAGCCTTCCCTCCTGGGCTTCCCATTTGAGTTTCCAAAGCATCTCCGTAACACTTGTGTGTTTTTAGAAACTGCTGGTAAGAAATCTGTCAGCCCAACTCCGAATAGCGTCGATGTCTTCCTTCAACTGGCAAACGTGAATGTCCACAGCTCGACATTTACAAAACTCTCAACGCTGTCACGAAGTGAATGACTCGCCGCCCATCCAACTCACACAGAGACTACTTGCGAATACTGCCTGAACCAGCCTGCCTGAGCCTAGAAGACGGCATAGTTGTTATATTTTCGCATAGGTCACATGACTCAAATCAAGTATATTTGCTTCCTGATCATTCACTTCATTTCCGTGTCCGGTCAGCATTTTCAAAAAATGGCAACTGCGATAGCTTTGTCATTTCCTTCATAAACATCTTGTATTGTGCAGGGGTTTTCCAGGAGTGGCACACAAGTAGATGGCCTGGATCTTCTTCAGCCCCGCAGTCGCAAAAGGTGTCTGCGCTCACTGGAAGGATTCCCCATTTCTTCAAGTTGATCTTGCATCGAGGGACCTCCATACAGGGTATGGTAGGTTTGCGCCAGGAGCTAGTTCTCCTTTGATGATACGTCTACGGGCTGTGAGCTCTTCCATGTTGCAAGACGAATTGCCTCTGATGCTCCCTCCAGTGGCGGTATCTCGCTCCTTGATAACCATACAGAGGATGTCGGAGGTAATCCTCCTGCTTTGTTCTCTCATTGTCTTCTGCAGTGGCCCTCCGGATATTGGGTGGGGCTGTTCCAGCAATCGGGTACAATTTCTGACCTACACTGGTGTTGGCTTCAAGCATCTTGAGATGATCCTCGCAGTATCGTTGGCCGCAGTATCGACTTACTCACCATGTGCTAAAGCGTTCCACACAGGAGCAGCACACTCAGCTGGTGACAGACAAAGCGCAAGTGCAGAAGTCCTTAGGAGGTGCGGGTTGGCTCCCCAGCTGCTGCCAATCAGCTTCTTAAGTATCCCTTTGCGAGCAGTGACTTTCTGTTTCACGTTTAGAAATTGCTGCCTGTACGTTAGACCCTTGTCCAGTGTGACACCCAGGTAGACTGGTGTTGGGCAATGTTTCAGTTGCACTCCTCGCCATGTTATGTCCAGCTTTTGCTGAACTTCCCCGTTTTGTAAGTTGAAGGCGCTCATTTGAGTTTTACTGGGACTGAGCTTCAGGTGGTTGGCATCATAGTACTTCGAGAGTTCATCAATAACTAGAGACAGTTTCCCTCTGTAGGTTGACGCCTGAACAGCTACTGCTGTGTCATCGGCATAGATGAAGGGCCTAGTACTTCTTGGTATTGGCTGATCATTTGTGTAGATATTGTACAGAGCTAGAGTAAGCACACTGCCGTGGGGGAGACCGTTCTTGTGCGTTCGCCATCTACTCCTCTTACCCTGTAATGAAATTTGGAATCTTCTGTTCTGAAGAAAGATGCTAATAAAGGATGTTAGTTGGTAGTCCTTATTAAGGTCATACACTTTCTTCAACAGTTTCCTATGATACACAGTGTAGTATGCACGAGATTGAGCAACAAAAGAGACTCCAGTAATCTCACCGCACTCAAAACCTTCGTCGATGTACTGGATTAGCTTCAAGGCCTGAGTACAGCACGATTTGCCGGCACGAAAGCCTGCTTGTTGTGGGACAAACTTCACTTCGAGGGTGGTACTGATTCGGTTAAGTACCAGCCGTTCTAATATCTTGAAAGTGTGGCATAAAATGTGGATAGGTCGAAAATTTTTGGGATCGTTTGGTATTGCAATGACTCGAGACTTCCGCCATATTTCGGGAATGTGTAGCTTGGCGACATGTGTTCATTAGGTTTAGTAGTCACTCCATCGTTTTACAGTCTAAGTTCTTTATCTGTTCAACTCTAGGGTCATCGACACCTGCAGCCTTATTTATCTTCAAACTGGAGAAGGCAGATTCGGGTTCAGCCATGGAGATGGGATCCATAAGAAAATAATGCTCTGTTTCTGGGTCGCACTGAACAGCTTCTTTGGGCATCTTTCCTTCTATTTTGCCGTTCTGCAGGATCTGGGTTGCCACTTTATCAGGAGTCACATTCGTAAAATTGTCTTGTGATTTAACAGGGTCGCCACTCAGGTTAGTAAGCAGTTTCCAGGCTTGTCCACTCTTCAGCTTCATGTCGATGTTCTCTACCAGGTTATTCCCCTTGGCCTTGTGAGTTGCTGGAATGGCTTGCAGCAATATTTCACCATTTTGAATGGTTTCTTCTGCAAATGGATCCTCTTCATAGAGAGCTTGGTGTGTTCCTAACAACAGTTTGTCGTCACTGGACATGCCTGGAACATACAGAGTTCTGCATCTTCTCGGAATAGCTTTCCTCGAAACTTGTTGGACGCATTTGATTAAGGTTTCGTACATTTCAGGCTGCGGTGGAATGTTTATCACTTTCGAATCAAGCTCTGCACTGAACTTCTGCCAGTGAGCCTTCTTGAAGTTATGGCTTCCCCTGAATGTTACCTCTTCAGGAGCTACTACAGGATTCACAGTGCATATGACAGGTTATATTTTGACTAAAGTTCAGTCTTGATCACGTCATGTATGTTTTAATGATGCAGGTAACCGGTTTCGGTTCTTTTTACAAAACCATCATCAGACCTGTGGATAAATTTTAAGAAATACTAGATACCAATCTTTGAATAAGATGAAAGTGTCTTATAATGTCAAAATGTAACAAGATAAAATAAAATTAATTATACCCATGGCTCCTTAGGATGGTAGGCGGAGCTCTCCTCGCTGCTACGCAGGCAACTGATGGTTATGAGTGCTGAGCATGAGCTTGAATATGCAGAGGCTCCGCCTACTTCCTGTCACACTACATCACAACTGCCAATCGGCGTTCATAATATGACGCCATCGTCAAAGTATAAAAGTAGGAAATACACTAATAACATAAAATTGATTCATTTAAATGTCTGATTAACAGATAGTTAGTATGTCTACAGCTTATTTATATTTTGGATAAAAATAGTGAACTACGATTTGTAACAGTTGTGCCCTCTATGGGCAACCTTAATACTATTACAGTGCCAGTTACATCAAAGATGTGAAAGTCCTTGGCGTTGTGGTATATATCGATTATACTGAGTCGCCTACATCATAATTGCATCTTTGTTGGATGCTGCTGAATCGTCTTATTTTAACTGTGGTTTTTATAGCAATATTCTTTATAGCAGTAGGGTAGCAGCCAAGAGTACGTTCCACATTATGTATATCTGAATAACTGATGAGACTACTGATTAAAATTTTTTTTTTATTTTTTAAAATCATCGATCTAATGGTTTTTGTAATAATGTCAATTTAATATATATATATATATATATATATATATATATATATATATATATATATTTGTTGTGCAGCATATATTACATTCATTGCTTTTGCCATGGGTATAACTAGTCTTATATTTTTAAAAAACAAAAGAGTAGATGCTTTTATTATAAAATTTCGTCAAAAAGGTCGTAATAATATTTTTCGCGAAAATCTAATTGTTCATTGAGCAGCATTGATGATTTGGTTTTCAAATGATCATATATCTCGATTTCTTCTAGGATATTCATAAGTAAGCCTTTATTTGCACAATGAAGAACTTGTAAATTCTGTTGTACTGTCCCCTCAGCATGATTATTGAATGCTATATGATGACCAAATACGGACTTTGTTCGTGAGGTACCCGATGTATGTTCTTTGTACCTTACTGCAAAATTTCGACCTGTTTGGCCGATATATATTTTCTCACAGTCTCTACATTGGATCTTGTACACTCCTGATCTGGTAGATTTTCCATTATCTTTACTTACGGTATGTCTTAATTTTTGTTATAAAGTATTGTCAGTTGTAAATGCTATTGTTATTCCAGAGTTTTTGAATAAATTAGTAATTCTATCTGATATGTTTCCCATATATGTCATCTTCATATATTTTGGATTACCTATTAGTGGAGTACTTTGTGATTGTTGTACTTTATTAAAAATGATATCTACCTGTCGTGTGTCGAAAGAGTTCGTTTTTGCAATTTGTTTTAAGATGGCCATTTCCTTTTTGATCTCTTTAGCTTCTAGCGGTAATTTTAGTATTCGGTGTATCATAGACTTAAAAAATGCTTTTTTATACTTGTCAGGATGACATGATGTGGCATTAATAATAACATCAGTGGTTGTAGGTTTGCTGTATATGGTGAATAAATGTTTCCCATTGTTATTAGTTATAGTGAGATCTAGGTAGTTAATAGATTTTCGATTTTCATGCTCACTGTAAATAGTAACTTCGGATGCATAGAGTTTAATTTTATAGCAGGTTTCTCAATTTCATCTTTTGAACCATTATAAAGCAATAATGTATCGTCTACATATCGCTTGTAATATATGATTTTATTTGCGATATCAGGGTTATTTTTCAGGAATTGCGTCTCAATGTGGTTCACGAAAATGTCTGCAACTGTCCCAGCTAAAGAATTTCCCATTGCTAAGCCATCTTTCTGACAATAGATTTTAGTATTAAAAGAGAAATAATTGTAACATAAAGTGTATTCAAGCAGTTCTGTAAATTCGATTATTTCGTCTTTAGTAATATTTTTGTGTTGTATTAAGTTTTCCCTAATTATATTAATCGTCTCATCAATGGGTATATTTGTATATAAATTTTTAATATCTAATGAGGCGAAACTTACATTAGTTGGAATGTCTATATTGTGGATTTGTTGTGCTAGTTCATAACTGTTTTTGATACTGAAATTGCTGTCATATGTATAGAATGCTTTCAAAATTTTATTAAGTTTCATATTTAGTTTATATGAAGGACTACTTTTGTAGTTGACAATAGGTCGTATAGATTTCTATTTTTTATGCACAAAAAAAATTATTAGATTGACATTATCACAAAAACTATTAGATCGATGATTTTAAAAAATAAAAAAAAAATTTTTATCAGTAGTCTCATCAGTTATTCAGATATACATAATGTGGAACGTACTCTTGGCTGCTACCCTACTGCTATAAAGAATATTGCTATAAAAACTACAGTTAAAATAAGACGATTCTGCAGCATCCAACAAAGATGCAATTGTGATGTAGGCGACTCGGTATAATCGATATATACCACAACGCCAAGGACTTTCACATCTTTGATGTAACTGGCACTGTAATAGTATTAAAGTTGCCCATAGAGGGCACAACTGTTACAAATCGTAGTTCACTGTTTTTATCCAAAATATAAATAAGCTGTAGACATACTATCCGTTAATCAGACATTTAAATAAATCAATATTATGTTATTAGTGTATTTCCTACTTTTATACTTTGACGATGGCGTCATATTATGAACGCCGATTGGCAGTTGTGAAGTAGTGTGACAGAAAGTAGGCGGAGCCTCTGCATATTCAAGCTCATGCTCAGCACTCATAACCATCAGTTGACTGCGTAGCAGCGAGGAGAGCTTCGCCTACCATCCTACGGAGCCATGGGTATAATTAATTTTATTTCATCTTGTTACATTTTGACATTATTAGACACTTTCATCTTATTTAAAGATTGGTAGCTAGTATTTCTTAAAATTTATCCACAGGTCTGATGATGGTTTTGTAAAAAGAAACGAAACCGGTTACCTGTATCATTAAAACATACATGACGTGATCAAAGACTGAACTTTAGTCAAAATATAACAATTCATTGATCACTGCTTTCCGAAAATGTTTACCAAAATTCATATGACAGGTCTATGATGAGTACAGGGGATGGGCTCTCCTACAGTCTTCATACATTGTACAGCTACCTTTGACAAAACAAAGACGTTGTTTGGGGTAGCCTCAGCCCATGTTTCCAGACTCGTTTCGTTTGTGTCGGTATTTGGGTTTCCTCACGATGTGCTTCTGCAATTGAAATCGCATATGACAAAGTTCACGTCCTGATCGTTGAAGTTGGCTAGTGTTTTAATGCTGAAATTGGCATCGGGTGGTTTGTAGACTGATGTTACACACAAGACGACTTCGCACTGTGAGGAGCTCGATGTTGTCGTCTTCAGTCAGTGAGGCTGATGTGATATTCACGTAAGGTCTGGCAAAGATGGCACTGCCGAATTTGTCGTGAGGCCTTTCCAATATTAATTCCATACCATCAATTCTTGGACGGTTTATAGTACTTCCCCTGTGTGTTTCCTGGATTAACAGAATGTCACATGTATATTTTTGACATACATTTGCTATAAAACTTCTTTCTCTCGAGAAAACCCCTCCATGTTTATAGAAATAAAAACAAATAGTCTTGAGAAAAACCGGTCGGAATGCAAACCATTTGAATGGAGACTGGTTGTGAAAGGATCTGTCATCAGCGCACTTCGTAGCGTCTTCCGATGTTGCCCAGGTACACCCAATTGCTACTCATTTATTGTTCTTCTCTTATTGCAATCTTCGTGGAGGTTCCTTTCATGTAACCCGCTTACCGATCATGTAAAAATATAAATTTACTGATATATGCAAATACTGTATATGAAATTGCTTCCAAATTTTATCAGCTTTTCAATGCTGAAATGAAAGTTTTTGAGCATACATATTGATTTTCGCATACGAGACTTTTAACATGAAAAACGTTATTTTGGTGATGTTATTGTTAATAAGTACAAACAAGTATAAACAATTAATTATGAACCTATTTCAGCTTGCCTAACTATGGTGATTCTTTAATGCTGCCGCTATGTTTTTACAATATAAATTAATTTTGTAGCTAAATTTCTCGGTTTTTCAGCACGGAATTCACATTCCGGCCTACTGTTAAAAATTTTAGTGTTGTCAGTATCTTACTGGGTTGATATTTTATTAGAATATACCCGATTTTCCGTCTTTAAAACGTTCCTTTAATTTGTCATGGCAGCCCTTACCATCATTTCTCTCCCCAAAGGCGGCCCGACACTGGGAAGAGTAACCACGTGCTTTCAGAGCAAATTTTATCGGCGGGCAAGCATCAGAATTTCTCATACAAGGTGACTGCTTCAATGGTAGACCTCAAAGGACGCCGACATCTAGCGGAGAAACTACAAAGCGGTTCCCGCTCGGGGAGGCCACGCTCGGCCTCCACATGACTCGCTGCTGTTCCCACTCCTCCTGTGAAACGCTAGCTCCGGCGACGACAACCGTCATACAGAGTACATTCAACTCGGCACGCTAGCTCGCGTCCGCTCTCGAAGTTTGTAAGGCGCTTTTCTGGGAGGTGTACCGTCACAAAACCGCCACTTGCGACCCATTTCACTCAGTGACGGGTGCCGCAATTACCACTAAGTACAGTATCAATTCCTCATGGTATCTCCCCAACTCATAAAACAAACTTAAAACTATGTGATGGACATCTTTTACTGCCCTAAACGTGACCTAACCACATATTTAAATATCAGTATTACTATGCATATAAGAAACAAGGCCGGCCACGATGGCCGAGTGGTTCTAGGCGCTGCAGTCCGGAACCGCCCGACTGCTACGGTCGCAGGTTCGAATCCTGCCTCGGGCATGGATGTGTGTGATGTCCTTAAAATAGTTAGGTTTAAGTAGTTCTAAGTTCTAGGGGACTGATGACCTCAGATGTTAAGTCCCACAGTGCTCAGAGCCATTTGAACCATTTTTCTTTGAATCATAAAGAAAAACCTAACAATTAAATAGGTCCTAAAAATAATGACTCTAATCTGCGTTGTTCTGCACGCATGTGATGTATAGTTTTGCCTGGCAAACACAACAAACAAAAGGCAATTGAAATTAAAACTCCCGTGGACGTAGTTCCGCTACCATGTTATTAATTTATTCCCAGCCATTTTAACTGTAAAAAAAATTACTATTTTTGGCGATGGACTTTCCTTTGCATGTTGGCGAAGCACACACCTTTCGTCGTCGGCTGACGAGACACCCAGAGCCGCTACAATAATGCAGTTCTGGTCATAGGCGCCATTTAAAGCCCGCCTCCACCCAACTGACATGACACTGGTATGAAACAAAAGTCACCCAGTCATCTTCCTGTGACTGATAATTGTCCGAACACCAGGGGCTCGTCGGATCGAAACCAACCCTCTTCTGCCATTCAGATTTGACACAAAAACAGTAAATTTCAGAGCGAAGCTTGATAGAAGTGAACAGATTCTAGTGTTTGCAAGAAAATTATGCTAAGTAGAGACATTTCATTTCCGTCAGAACAATTTCTTCCATAGAAAAACAGAAAGGTCCAAGTTCTTGCGACTGTACTACAGTGAGAGAAGGTTTTTCCCATCGAAATGGAATGATGTGTCATGGAATAGCATTAGCAAACAAACTAGCCACTCCTGAATAAAAAGGCAAAGTCCCATTAACGCCTTAATTTTATTGCCAGATTTTCAAAATTACGTGCTAATGCACAGCAACAATCAATGCTGAACATACAGCCAATAAAACACCATTTCTTTACAGAAATGCAAACCAAAATATTAACCCATGCAGAAATGTAAGTATCATAACAATGACTTAAAATTATTATTAAAGTAATCTACTCTTCATTAGCTACTAGAAAATTGGCCAGCAGCTGAACCTGATGCATTAAAAATCATTTTGTGTGTGTCCAAAACAAAATCTCTGTACATGAATGTGTCTAAAGCACATGCCAATTATCAAAATAAAAACAAAAAATTCGCTTTACACTTCAGTTAACACCCTTCCTTCCAGTTTGAAATCATTTACTTATTAATTGCTAGGTTGCCACTTATTTGCCACTCATTTAACTCATACACAGGATTTAAGCACCATTGCACATATTTGTCCTGAGGCAGCTCCGCTCCCCACAAAAAAAAAAAAAAAGTCTTACTTGTGATCGGCAAAATTACCTTACCACCACACAAATTCATCCAACATCAAAATTACCCCTAGAGGATCTTAAACGTAAACACATCATATATATATGTTATTCTGGTCGTAAATCCTGAGACTGGTTTGATGCAGCTCTCCATGCTACTCTATCCAGTGCAATTCATCTCCCAATACCTACCGCAACCTACATCCTTCTGAATCTGCCTAATGTATTCATCTCTTGGTCACCCTCTACGATTTTTACCCTCCACGCTGCCCTCCATTACTAAATAGAAGATCCCGTGATGCCTCAGAACATGTCCTACCAACTGATCCCTTCTTCTAGTCAAGTTGTGCCACAAACTCCACTTCTCCCCAATCCTATACAATACCTCTTCATTAGTTATGTGATCTACCCACCTAATCTTCTGCATTCTTCTGTAGCACCATATTTCGGAAACTTCTATTCTCTTCTTGTCCAAACTATTTATCGTCCACGTTTCACATCGATACATGGCTACACTACATACAAATACTTTCAGAAACGACTTCCTGACACTTAGATTTATACTCGATGTTAACGTATTCCTCTTCTTCCGAAACGCTTTCCTTGCCATTGCCAGTCTACATTTTATATCCTCTCTACTTCGACCATCATCAGCTAATTTGCTCCCCAAATAGCAAAACTCCTTTACTACTTTAAGTGTCTCATTTCCTAATCTAATTCCCTCAGCATCACCAGACTTTATTCACCTACATTCCATTATCCTCGTTTTGGTTTTGTTGTTGTTCATCTTGTATCCTCCTTTCAAGACACTGTCCGTTCCGTTCCAGAGATCTTCCAAGTCCTTTGCTGTCTCTGACAGATTTACAATGTCATCGGCGAACCTCAAAGTTTTTATTTCTTCTCCATCGATTTTAATACCTACTCCAAATGTTTCTTTTCGTTCCTTTATTTCTTGCTCAATATACAGATTGAATAACATCTCACTCCCTTCCCAACCACTGTTTCCCTTTCATGCCCCTCGACTCTTGTAACTGCCATCTGGTTTCTCTACAAATTGTATATAGCTTTTCGCTCCCTGTATTTTACGCCTGCCACCTTTAGAATTTGAAAGAGAGTTTTCCAGTGAACACTGTCAGAAGCTTTCTGTAAGTCTACAAGTACTAGGAACGTAGGTTTGCCTTTCCTTAACCTTTCTTCTAACGTGTGTCGTAAGGTCAGTATTGCCTCTTGAGTTCCAATGCTTCTACGGAATCCAGACTGATCTTCCCCAGGGTTTGCTTCTACCAGTTTTTCCATTCGCCTATAAAGGATTCGCATTAGTATTTTACAGCTGTGACATATTAAACTGATAGTCCGGTACTTTTCACATCTGTCAACACCTGATTCCTTTGGGATTGGAATTATTATATTCTTCTTGACGTCTGACGGTATTTCGCCGGTCTCATACATCTTGCTCACCATATGGTAGAGTTTTGCAGTCAGCTGTCAGTAGTTCTAATGGAATGTTGTCTACTCCCGGGACCTTGTTTCGACTCAGGTCTTCCAGTGCTCTATCAAACTCTTCACGCAGTATCATATCTCCCATTTCATCTTCATCTACATCCCCTTTCATTTCCATCATCAAGTACATCGCCCTTGTATAGACCCTCTATATACTCCTTCCACCTTTCTGCTTTCTCTTCTTTGCTTAGAACTGGGTTTCCATCTGAGTTCTTGATATTCATACAAGTGGTTCTCTTTTCTCCAACGGTTTCTTTAATTATCCTGTAGGCAGTATCTATCTTACCCCTAGTGAGATAAGCCTCTACATTCTTACATTTGTCCTCTAGCCATCCCTGCTTAGCCATTTTGCACTTCCTGTCGATCTCATTTTTGTGAATTTGTATTCCTTTTTGTTCATTTATTGCATTTTTATATTTTCTCCTTTCATCAATTAAATTCAATATTTTTTTTGTTACCCAAGGATTCCTACTAGCCCTCGTCTTTTTACCTACTTGATCCTCTGCTGCCTTCACTACTTCATCCCTCAAAGGTACCCATTCTTCTTCTACTGTATACAACCAACACTTGAACCAAGTGTTAGCTATGATTAAGTTATGCTCCGTGCAAAACTTTTCCAGGCGGCTTCCTCTTTCATTTCTGTCCCCCAATCCGTACTCACCTACTACGTTTACGTTTCCTTTTTCTACTAATATATATATATATATATATATATATATATATATATATATATATATAAAGTTTAGGAACACTTTCAATTATTTATTGCACAAGAACTAAACATTGTACAGATGTTATACATATTGCATTTTGAAGAGAAACTCTGAACGTTTTTTTTACAAACATTCGATATGTGAACCATGAGTGACCGGGAAGACGTCAATACAGTAATCGAATTCATGCCATACCCGTCCCAGCATGGCATCGTCGACTGTGGCAGTCGCTTCCCGTATTCTCTTCCGGAGCTCTGCTACATCACGTGGTACAGGCAGTACATACACCAGATCTTTAATGTGTCCTCACGGAAAAAGTCACACTTAGTGAGATCTGGTGATAGGGGAGGCCATTTCATGAAACAGTTGTCCCCTTCTGTAGCACAACCGATCCATCGATAGGGGCAGCTCCGTGTTCGCCATGTTTGCGCCTAGCGCTGACGGTCGGCAAATTACCAAACTACGCTGTGGCGGTATACATTAAAAAAAAGAAAATACTTTCAGTGTTTCCCTTCAAACTGACATATGTATGATATCTGTACAATGTTTGTTTCTTGTGCAATAAATAATTGAAACTGTTCTTGGACTTTATGTACAGGGTGTACATAAAGTCCAGGATACTGGCCACAAGGTCCTTCCCAGATAGTGCATTTATAAATTTTGCCTTCTTCCTACCCCTTCCAACATTTAGCACAGGTACTCAATCTTCACAATTAATGTTAGCCTCATGTTTACTTAACAAATCAATGCCAAACACCACATATAAGCTCAAGTTTTTAATCACCAGAAATGCCTGATTAAACAGTGCTCCCCAAATGTTTATATCTAATACACATCCTTCCTCACTGGTTTGCTATAATTCCCAAAGATATTTTTAATACTCACCCCTGTGACTGGAAATTCAATTGCCTTATCATTTCTGATATGATTAAAAAAATCTTCTGCTATTCACTAATGGAACTGCCAGTGCCGGCCGCTGTGGCCGAGTGGTTCTAGGCTCTTCAGTCCGGAACCGCACTGCTGCTACGGTTTAAGGTTCAAATCCTGCCTCGGGCATGGATGTGTGTGATGTCTTTAGGTTAGGTAGGTTTAAATAGTTCTAAGTCTAGGAGACTGATGACCTCTGATGTTGAGACCCATAGTGCTTAGAGCCATTTGAACCATTTGAACATCCAGTGTCTACCAGAGCAGCATTGCTTACTTTTCCAACTTTAACATTAATTATTGGTTGCACCTTTTCAGTTTATTCATGCCTTACGACTGTCTCAGCAAAAAGGTCCACCTCCACTTCCTGCGTACCACCTTTCACCGTAAGACACACTTAAACCCCCTCCCCCTAGACAGTTACATGGTTGTATCTCATCATGTTCTGCAAATATTAACTCAATTGCATTTTAAAATTAAGCATTCTCTACACTCCACCTCCCTAATTTAGTGGCTAAATAAAATTTTTGTTTCTCTCATATATTTGGACCCACTTTCTGAGTATATTTTTCAAAACCTACCCAATCACTGGCCTCATTGTTGTTTTCATATTTTTCCATCCATTCTGAATTTAATTCATCACACTAACACCCATTTACTGTCCATTATTGTGAATCAAGATGTTCTGAATGTCGTTATATTCATACCCTTTTCAACTAAATGAACGGTTACTTACTGTATTATTATTATCCCCCTACTAACATTTCGCATATGAACACACATTCTTCTATTAACATCAGATTCTCTATTCCTATCAAATGTTTCTGTAAGAGCATCGTAGTATGCCTTATCCCTCTCAGTTTGCTCCATTAACTGCTTAAGATAATCATACTTCATCTACTTCATCAGAACACCTTCCATTAGGAAAGTGGATGCATTCAGCGAAAACAGTTCAAATGACTGTGAACACTATGAGACTTAACATCGGAGGTCATCAGACCTCTAGAACTTAGAACGACTTAAACCTAACTAACCTAAGGACATCACACACATCCATGCCCGAGGCAGGAATCGAACCTGCGACCGTAGCCGTCGCGCGGATCCGGAATGAAGGAGGCACTTAGCGACTCTTAGGTGATTTATCAATTACAGAGCGCAGAAATCAGTCGTCCTTTTTTCTCTGCAGTGTTTATTAGGCAGATTCAGATTTCGCCTAGTGCCTAGCCATCATCAATGGGCTATTTTCTAATCTCGATGCATGTGAGTTCCCTGTTGTTCGGGTGTCAGTCACAGTTCTATTCAGAGATCTGCTTATGAGAGATCCGACAGTTTGTTGGTAAGTTTGTGGAGATATATGGAATTAGATGTCTAGCTACAGATCACGTAATTCACGCAAATAACAGGCTGCTGATTTGCGTACGCGGTGATGGCGCCGGATAGGGACTTCGATGTGTTCCATAGAATTTACATCAAGCGAATCTGGTAGCCGAGACGTCCTCTATAATGCTCCCCAATCCACTGGAGCACGGTTCTAGCTCCGAGACACGGACTATTATACTGCCGAAAGATGACATGGCCGTCGGGGAAGACATCAAGCATAATGGTTCGCAGCTGTCACTATGCCTTCGATTACTACCACAGATCGCATGTCATCGCGGGGGAATGTCTCGCATATAATAATCATAATTGTAGATATCGAAATAGACGACAGAGGGATAGAGAAACAATTAAAATAGCTCAAAAGAGGAAAGACCGCTGGACCTCATGTGATACCAGTTCGATTTTACACGGAGTACGCGAAGGAACTTGCCCCCCTTCTTGCAGCGGTATACCGTAGGTCTCTAGGAGAGCGTAGCGTTCCAAAGGATTGGAAAAGGGCACAGGTCATCCCCGTTTTCAAGAAGGGACGTCGATCAGATGTTCAGAACTATAGACCCATATCTCTAACGTCGATCAGTTGTAGAATTCTGGAACACGTATTATGTTCGAGTATAATGAATTTTCTGGAGACTAGAAATCTACTCTGCAGGAATCAGCATGGGTTTCGAAAAAGACGATCGTGTGAAACCCAGCTCTCGCTATTCGTTCATGGGACTCAGAGGGCCATAGACACGGGTTCCCAGGTAGATGCCGTGTTTCTTGACTTCCGCAAGGCGTTTGATTCAGTTCCCCACAGTCGTTTAATGAACAAACTAAGAGCATATGGACTATCAGACCAATTGTGTGATTGGATTGAAAATTCCTATATAACAGAACGCAGCTTGTCATTCTCAATAAAGACAAGTCTTCCGAAGTAGAGTGATTTCAGGTGTGTCGCAAGGGAGTGTCGTAGAACCGTTGCTATTCACAATATACATAAACGACCTTCTGGATAACATCGGAAGTTCACTGAGGCTTTTTGCAAATGCTGTAGTATATAGAGAGGTTCCAACAATGGAAAATTGTACTGAAATACAGGGGGATCTGCAACGAATTGACGCATGGTGCATGGAATGGCAACTGAATCTCAGTGTAGACAAGTGTAATATGGAGCGAATACATAGAAAGAAAGATCCTTTACAATTTTGCTACAGTATAACAGGTCAGCAACTCGTAGCAGCTAATTCCATAAATTACCTGGGAGAAGATGAAGATGAAATGGGAGTTACGATACTGTGTGAAGAGTTTGACAGAGCGCTGAAAGATCTGAGTCGAAACAAGGCCCCGGGAGTAGACAACATTCCATTAGAACTACTGACGGCCTTGGGAGAGCCAGTCCTGACGGAACTCTACCATCTGGTGAGCAAGATGTATGAGACAGGTGAAATACCCTCAGACTTCAAGAAGAACATAATAATTCCAATCCCAAATAAAGCGGGTGTTGACAGATGTGAAAATTACCGAACAATCAGTTTAATAAGCCACAGCTGCAAAATACTAACGCGAATTCTTTACAGACGAATGGAAAAACTAGTAGAAGCCGACCTCGGGGAAGATCAGTTAGGATTCCGTACAAATATCGGAACACATGAGGCAATACTGACCCTACGATTTATTTTAGAAGCTAGATTAAGAAAAGGCGAATCTACGTTCTAGCATTTGTAGACTTAGAGAAAGGTTTTGACAATGTTCACTGGAATACTGTCTTTCAAATTCTGAAGGTGGCAGGTGTAAAATACAGGGAGCGAAAGTCTATTTACAATTTGTACAGAAACCAGGTGGCAGTTATAAGAGTCGAGGGTCATGAAAGGGAAGCAGTGGTTGGGAAGGGAGTGAGATAGGGTTGTAGCCTCTCCCCGATGTTGTTCAATCTGTATATTGAGCAAGCAGTAAAAGAAACAAAAGAAAAATTTAGAGTAGGTATTAAAATCCATGGAGAAGAAATAAAAACTTTAAGGTTTGCCGATGACATTGTAATTCTGTCAGAGACAGCAAAGGACTTGGAAGAGCAGTTAAACGGAATGGACAGTGTCTTGAAAGGAGGATATAAGATGAACAACAACAAAAGCAAAACAAGGATAATGGAATGTAGTCGAACTAAGTCGGGTGATGCTGAGGAAATTAGATTAGGAAATGAGACACTTAAAGTAGTAAAGGAGATTTGCTAATTGGGGAGCAAAATAACTGATGATGGTCGAAGTAGAGAGGATAAAAAATGTAGACTGGCAATGGCAAGGAAAGCGTTTCTGAAGAAGAGAAATATGTTAACGTCAAGTATAGATTTAAGCGTCAGTAAGTCGTTTCTGAAAGTATTTGTATGGAGTGTGGCGATGTATGAAAGTGAAACATGGACGATAAATAGTTTGGACAAGAAGAGAATAGAAGCTTTCGAAATGTGGTGCTACAGAAGAATGCTGAAGATTAGATGGGTAGATCACATAACTAATGAGGAGGTACTGAATAGGATTGGGGAGAAGAGGAGTTTGTGGCACAACTTGACTAGAAGAAGGAATCGGTTGGTAGAACATGTTCTGAGGCATCAAGGGATCACCAATTTAGTATTGGAGGGCAGAGTGGAGGGTAAAAATCGTAGAGGGAGACCATGGGATGAATACACTAAGCAGATTCAGAAGGATGAAGGTTGCAGTACGTACTGTGAGATGAAGAAGCTTGCACAGGATAGAGTAGCATGGAGAGCTGCATCAAACCAGTCTCAGGACTGAAGACCACAACAACAACATCAACCTGGTAGTTGGCATTAGGAGTGATTTAAAATGGAATTATCATATAAAGTTGATCGTCGATAAAGCATATGCCAGAGTGAGATTCATTGGAAGAATTCTAAGGAAATGCAATCTGAAAACAAAGGAAGTAGGTTACAGTACGCTTGTTCACCCACTGCTTGAATACTGCTCAGCAGTGTGGGATCCGTACCAGACAGGGTTGATAGAAGAGATAGAGAAGATCCAACGGAGAGCAGCGCGCTTCGTTACAGGATCATTTACTAATCGCGAAAGCGTTACGGAGATGATAGATAAACCCCAGTGGATGACTCTGCAGGAGAGACGCTCAGTAGGTCGGTACGGGCTTTTGTTGAAGTTTCGAGAACATACCTTCACCGAGGAGTCAAGCAGTATGTTGCTCCCTCCTACGCATATCTCGCGAAGAGACCATGAGGATAAAATCAGAGAGATTAGAGCCTACACAGAGGCATACCGACAATCTTTCTTTCCACAAACAATACGAGACTGGAATAGAAGGGAGAATCGATAGAGGTACTCAAAGTACCCTCCGCCACACACCGTCAGGTGGTTTGCGGAGTAAGGCTGTAGATGTAGATGTATATGTAATACTGCCCCCACCGGCCTGCGTCCGTGGCACACTGCACGTTTAGAGTCGCCGTTCAGCACTATGACGACGTTTGTGGAGACGACCGTCGACCCAGTGCAGCAAAACTGTGATTCACCCGAAGAGTCGACACTTTCCCGTGAATCGAAGGTCCCGTGCCCACTGCAGTCGTAATTGGCGATGTCGTTGTGTCAAGATGTGAACACATAAGGCCAATCTGCTGCAGAAGTCTATGTTCAACAATGTATGATGAATGGTGCGCTCCCGAACACTTGCGTGTGCACCGACATTGTGCTCTTTCGGCAGAGAGGCCAAAGATCTCCATCTATCCTACTTTACACAGCAACAAGCTTTCGAACCCCACGTTCTGTGAAGAGTCGTGGGCGCCCAACCATTTAGCAAGTAGTGTAGTTTCACTGACCTTCTACCTATTTCCGTAGATGCTCACGACAGTATCATGTGAACATTCGACCAGTTTCGCCGCTTTCGAGCTACCCATTGACCGATTCTGCGTAATAATAATCTGCCCTCTGTCATAGTTGGTTATCTCAATGGATTTCCCCATTTGCAGCCGATATTCTTGCTAGGGTTATCCCCCGCTTACATACTTTTGTTACCGCTTCACGTACCTGCAACGCCGTCAAGTGGCATTCAGCGTAGCGCCGGGCATGGGCGTGTTTTGGAGTATCAGTGGATATGAGCTTGCACGCAAATTTTCACGGCTTTCTAGTGCTGTTCTTAGTTTTTCCCTAACGTATACAATTTGTTGAGAAATAATGAATTTGTCTTTGAAAACACTACTTTGTGTTATTCTGTTACTAATAATTATAAACAACTAAGTCTAAGTACACTTATACATACCTACGTGTACTTATGCTGCCAGCATTTTCAATGTTTCATGTCTTACTTATACGAAAGTTCAGATTTCTATGCATAATATGCATTCCAATCTGTAATTCAAAATAGCCAAGTTCGTAGAAAATCTATTACAGTAGTCCGCTAGTGTGGCATGGGACCCATTCGTAGGTACTTAGTTCGTAAAGATCGGTTAAGACCATACCGAGATATTAATTTTTAAAATTCGTTACATACTTTAAACATTCAACGTGAAATAACGTAAAAGCTAATATCACTATTGAGGGTGTGCTTTCACCCAAGGACTCGTCTTCATGTTGTTATTTTAACCACGTTACTGGCTTTTCTGTCACTAGTCGGGTTCAGATTTTATTGGATTCAACCTCCACGCTCTCCTGGCCGTCAAACTTTTGCGCAGGCTCGGCCGCGCCTACTCTTAACTTCAAAACAGTACACGCAGTACGCGAGCGCATGGCGGCGACTATTCTAAACGTTTATCGTCACAATTACTGCGATATATCTTCTCAGACATACACTGACGGAGAAAAAACACAATACCAAAAAATAGTTAATGTAGAATAATGAAATTTAGGGAATACGTTAGTCTAGGTAATATATTTAAATGATTAACATTGCAAGCACGAGGTAAGGCATTGCATAAGTGAAATGCTGCTACATTAATAACCGGTTTAATTGCCAGATGTTGAATCTAAGCATGCAAACGTGCATATGTTGTGTTGAACAGGTGCAGGATGTCAGTTTATGGGACGGACTTCAATTCCTGTTGCACTTGGACGGTCAATTCCGGTTGAGGATGACGTGAAGTAGTTTTCCACTGATGTCCCATATGTGCTCGACAGAAGATAGATCTGATGATAGAGAAGCCAAGACAACATGTCGTCACTCTGTAGAGTATGTTGAATTACAACAACGGTCCGCTGGCGACCGTTAACCTGTTGTAGAACATCCGCTTGAATGTTGTTAATGAATAGCAGCACAAGTCGAATCATCAGTCAGCGTGCATGGTATAACCATTAGAGTGCTCATGTTGTTTTGCACAAACAGTCATAATGTCTGTTGGGATAACCGCAATCGTCACTTATAATCCGTCTTGATTGCAAAATGTTTATTCTTATGACCGGTTTCGGTTCCTGTAGAACCATGTTCAGATCTGCAATGTCGGTTACAGGAGTAACCCGTCCACACACAGCAACCTTCTCATGCCGATGTGACGCAGCATGTGAAGGTCGCTGGGTGTGGACGGGTTACTCTTGTAACCGAAATTGCAGATGATGGCTCTAGAGGAACCGAAACCGGTCATATGAATAAACATGTTTCAATCAAGACGGATTATGTTCATGTTGTCATACGCAATCAACCCCAGACGATAACTCCAGGTGTACGTCCAATGTGTCTTGCACGCCGACGGATTGTGTGCAAGCCCTCAACTGGCCTCCTATTAACCATCATAAGGCCATAACTGTCTCGGAGGCAGAACCACCTTTCATCACAAACACAACAGACTTTCATCCTGCTCTCCAATGAGCTCTCGCTTGACACCATTGAAGTCGCAAATGGCGGTGATTTTGGATTATTGGAATGCACACTACATGGCGCGTGGCTGCGTTGGAAGTAACTGGTTCGTAACAGTTCGTTGTGTGTGTCAGTTTCTGCTCAGATTGCTGCTCGAGATGCAGTACGATGCGCCAGAGCCATATACCGAACATGATGGTCTTACCCCTCGGGAGCACCACAGTACATTCTCGTGACCACCTCTGCCAGCAATGATGTTCCAATCAATACTTTCTGCAATATCGCAGAAGGAACAAATCTTCTCGTATCCCTATAATACGACCTCGATCACACTCAGTGAGCTATCGCTAATGGAATCTTTGTCGTCTTAAAGGCAATGTCGACAAACATTAACTCGGCACGTCCGATGTTCAAGGTAAATATCGCTCATGACCTTTACAGCGCATATTTAAAGCAAACGTGATCTGCATCATCATAGTGGCGCTACTAGTTTCACTCGTTGTGATCGGAGCTAAATTTGAAAAGACATCACTTTCACAAGTAGACACGTGCCTACAACTTTCGTTTATGTTGCACAATTCCTTCTTGGCGTCGCAGTTTCATTTCTCTTCAGTGAACAACTACGTGGACTCGGTGCAGGCTCTTGACAGAATCTAGTGCAGGTATCACAGGCCAGATCTCTAGCGAACCGTCAGTCACTATGTGAGCAACTGTATCGAATGGCACCGACGGAAGCACGTGTCGCTGTTACCTTTAGAATATCTGGTAGTAATCCGACCTGTAGCAGCGCCATTTCAACGCTTAGGAATAGGCCTTTCGCAGAACTTCTTCAAGTCGACAATCGATAATCGATTGATAATAGTCTCCACTGACTACCTCATCCACTACGCTGCCACCAAAGGCTTACACAACGGACAAGTCTCTGACCTCGGCCTTGTGTGACAAGGGGGACGTACCTTGTCACCCAGCTGACGCTTCAAAGCCCTTTAAGCACTTACAGAGTTGCTCACGACAGTAGCTTGTTAATAGACGAAACAGACGAATACCTTCGTCATTTGATAAACGCTCTCTCCCAGGCGATGGGCAATGAGAAACTGACCTTTCTTCAAGTAGCTTATTCCAGATTTCTCAATTTGTGACCCGTAAAGTATGAAAATGTTAAAATTTAAAGTGACATATCAACTGTCACTTCTCTCAGAAGGTTTTTAATTTCCTATTTAATTTCCTCAAATTATCCAAACGGAAATAATAGGTAGTTCAATACTCCATCACATGACTGTAACGTAGGTTATACGTAATTTCAGTCATTTAGGTGAACAATGTCAGGTGGTTCGGGGTTTCCGCTGGGATCATTGACTGATTTGTCTTCACAGAATATCTTTGGTGGTATGGATGAAGCGTGCAAGGCCAGCGAAAGAGAGGGCCTTTGCGGGCGAGGGTGAGAAGTGATTCCACGCGTGCTGGAAGCGTTTGCGAGAGTAACGGCCGGCGAGTGGATGTGTTTTGGTGAGGCTGCTGGGAACCGAGAAGCGTGCATGTGTGAAGGAAGGCACGTGTACAGGCTTTGGCTAGTTCGGAGGAAGAAGACGGCACGCTATGGGAGCCATCTTGTGTAGAATGAAGGTACTTCGCTTTTGGAACTTTTAGTCACTGAAAATGAAGGGACTGGTTGTGGTTTCATCCGATGAAGTGATCTTGTTCTAGAACCTCTTAGAATTATGTTGTGAAGCTGATCTTCTAAGAGGGTGGGGCGGGGGTGGGGAGTGCCCGGAGAATTATGGACAGCACTGGCACCGAATAAGTTGATTTTGTTTGGTGAAAATAAGGAACGAACTGTAACCTGCTGTATTGTTCTGGTAGTCAGGCCTGAGAAGAGAGTTACGAGTGCTACAACAACACTGTCGCTCCAAGGGATGGGTACACCTTAATTAATTTTAAGTAAGGTTGGTCTATACATGGTACTTTGATAAAAGGTTGTCATTTCTGCTATTGTAACATCTCATATTGTACGATTATGTAGTACACTGGAATTTTTCTTGTTGGAGGACTTTGTCTATAGGCACATGGTAGTAATTACCGGACATAGTGGGGAGATCTCGGGTTAATGTGTTGGTAAATGCTCTTGGTAAACTGAATTTTATAAATTGCATTAATTAGAGGTAAATGATTCCGTGAGAGCATAGCTTGATCATTTTCTGTGTGTGATTTCGATTAATTATTTGTTATCAATCAGTCTCGTAAATGCTTTTGGTAGACTACTTTAACTTGTTGAAATTTAATGGCAAGTGGCCTATGAAACTGTTAGATTACAGATTGTTTTAAAATAACTGTCGTTATTAAGGCAGTCGACGCGCTACAACTTTGGGGAATAACTGATAGTTATTTTACCTGATTTCTAATAGGCAAAAGTTGTTAAGTGCGCTCTGCAAACTGAGTTGTGTTTGCTTTTTTCCAAAATTTCTACTTAAGGGACTGAAATGCAATGTTGTTCAATGTAGGTTTTTTTAGATATTCGTTTTAATATTGTTGTTTCATGTTTTTTGGGTATTGTCTTTGCACAAACTCTTGTAAGTGAACTTCAGAAAAGAGGACAAAAGGATTTCAGTGCAAGATGAACCTGATTAACTAATGATGGTTCGATTTTAGATCATAGAAGAGACTACCATTTATCTTTAACAAAATGAAAGAAACGGTAGGGAACGGTGTTGACTGTTCATCCAATTTATAAAAAAAGGTTGTTGGGCTGCTGAAAAGTAGTAAACTTTCGTAATAAGGAGTTTTCGACTTTCAATGTACAACCAGGCCGCTCCACTTCCCCACTAAATCCGTGTCTCTCCCTATCAGTAGTATTGCCATAACATGTTAAGTTCTTCAAAATGTAAGTGCAAATGTGGAAGTTTTTCAACAATGTACAAGAGAGTGTTGTGTTATCAAAGGTACATAAAATATTACAGTATTTTATTTCTCTCCTTCCTCTAGCACTTCTCTCATTATAGCGGCAGTCTCTTCGTTAAATCTAAGAACTGTTTCTTTCTGTTACTGCTAAGTGATAGACGAAGAATATCTAACGGCCATTATTTCCATACAGTCTTTGAGAATAGATTTGTTACTCCGAGACGCGTTCGACGGTAATTAGAAAATAAAAATTTTGCGAATAAAGACGGAATATTTCTAATTAATACATCCCTTACCACGAAGTTACAGTCACCGGTATCCCACGACTTAATGTCTACTACTGACGTAAGAAAGTAGGATTTTCTTGGGTCTCTCCTTTACTATTCAAACTGGACTTCTGGAATCAGATTATGAGGTGCGCTTCAGTTTCACCTATCCAAGACAATTTACCTTGCAACTGAAGTAGGTGAAACCACTCACTGTGCTGTTTAGTCACAGCTGGTTTTAATAAATCTATATGGGCTACTTACACGAGCCTCTCGTTCAGGCTGAGAAGGCCCAAGAGATGTCTACCGGCAGCCGTGTCATCCTCTGCCTGGCAACGTCATGTCCATGTCAGTGTACCATGGAGGGGCACGCAGTCGGCACGTCGCTCTTCCGGCCGTTGTAGACTTATCAGATGGGATAGCGAGGCTGAGTGCTACCCGTACCAGTCCTTCCACCAAGGAAAAAATCTTTGACAGTAGCAGGAATCGAACCCCGATCCTCCGCATGGCCGCAATCTACTTTTTCCCTGAAACAAAAGAAAGAATACAGAGCAAATCAGAGACAAAAAACACACAATGAGACCAGGAGCTGCTACCAGAACTATCCAATTTCTTGGCTCTAAAAAGTAAGATTTAGCATGCTGCGAAAGAGTTATCAAAATCGGGGGAGTTGCACGAAGGATCTGTGAGCCGTGGTAAAAATTTCTGTTTTGAAGTGCGTGCTGCGGTGCGTAGTGTAAAGCAGTCGCCCTCCATTCTGGCGGTGGCGCCGCTGTGGCAATCCCCTGGGAAAGGGGAAAGGTGCCTGTTCACGTGCATTTAAGGGGCGCTATGAGCTCGCCAGTCACTCCTTCCTCTCCCGCCGCCAGTCTTACGTTACCATCCAAAATGTCAATTCCCACACCTTCTACCCCTCTGCAGGTGTGCCCCAGGGCTCTGTCCTCTCCCCTCTCCTCTACCTCCTGCACATGGCACATATGCCCCAACCCTCCCCCTCCAGTACCTCTTGCTATATGCCGATGACACCGCATTCCTCACCCTCGCTCCTACCCTCCAATGGTCCCAACGTCTTCTCCAGAATCACCTTGACCTTTTTGCCACATGGTGTAACCACTGGCTTCTGAAAATCAATCCTTCCAAGACCCAGGCAATCATCATAGGTCGTACCACTCGCTCTTTCTGGCTCCTGGATTTCTCACTTACTGTCTGCACCCGTCCTGTCCACCTCACTCCCACCCTCACCTTCCTTGGCCTCACCATTGACCATCATCTCACCCGGATCCCTCATCTCTGCTCCATACAATCCAAAGCCCCTTTCCCAGGGGATTGCCACAGCGGCGCCACTACCGCCTCCGACTCCTCAAACTCCTCTCTGGGCGGATATGGGGGTTGCACCCCTCTACCATCCTCCACACCTACAAATCCTTAATCCGTCCCATGTTCTGTTATGCCAGTCCTGCCTGGCTATCTGCCCCCCCCCCCCCAAATTCTATAAGTCCCTCCAGATCCTTGAGCGTCATGCACTCCGTCTCGCCTCCCATCCCCCTTGTGGATCCTCTATGACCTCACTCCTTTCCCCCATCTGCTCCTATTCCTCGAACATATCCACATACTCTACACCTCCCGCCACCTTGATTCCCCTCAGCCCCTGGTTGCTCCTCCCCTCTCCCATCCCCACCCCCTGCCACGTCTTCACTGTTGTGTCCCCCCTACCCTCCATCTCTACACCCTTCATCTCCTTTCCCACAGTGGCTTCCATTAACTCCCCCTCCCGGATGATGCCCTCTCTCCATCCATTTATCCCTCCTATCAACTCAGATCCTCATCCCCCTCCTTTCCTTCATCCTCTCCCTGGGCTCCCTCTTCCCCCCTTCCATCCTGTGTTTTTCCCTGCCTAACCTCTCCCTACCTCCCTTCTCCCCCTCCCACCCAGAGTCCCTTTGTATTCCCATCCTCTGCCTTCCCCACTCCCTGTCGTGTCTGCCCAGCACCCCCCACCCCTCTTATGGGTCCTCATCCTCCATTGGCTCCTTTCCCCCCTCCTCCCCTTCGCTTTTCCTCACCTTCCCCCCTTTTTTATCTTCCCCTCATCTGTCTAGTTCCCCCACCCCCACCCCCACATGCTCTCGGCTGTGGTATGTCATATTTTAGTGCAGTGTTCCAGAGAATGTTCAGTGTTGATTCATCTTTTCATCCTGTCGCTGGGTGTGAATTTTATGTCCTTTGCGAACAGAAACCAGACTGTCGCCGTGTTTTTTTTAATCGTCTGTCTGTATTTTTCCTGTATGCTTCGTATGTATTTTTATTAGCATCATCATCCCTTTATCTGTTTTAAGTTCCACGATTTTTATTCGCCATGTTACCCTTTAAGTCTTCGATTTTATCCCCTTGTTTTATTATGTATTATCTTCACCTTCTCAAAACAAAGTCTGTAAGCTGTAGAGTGTCATACTAAGCTGCTGCCAGCTTAAACAAAAGAAAAAAATTTAAAAAAAGAAAAAACTCGCCAGTCAGTCAGTCAGTCTGGGTCAGTCTCTCATCCCCAGCTTGCTAGTCATTCTCTCGTCCGCATTTGTGAGGCAGTTAGTGTCTGTCTGTCGTTCGGAGCTGCCTCTGTCATGTTTGCCGGATTTGGTGTGTTAAAGAATTTATTGCTTGGAATGTTAATGACTAATTCCTGTCTGCATAACGGCAGGAAACTCTGCGAGACTAACCCTTCGTATGGGCTTAAATAGAGTGCTGAGATCACGTGAATGGACGGAAACACCCCAGCGGCGATCAACGGCATTTAATACAGTTTATTATATGTAATTACTAGTCACCTTAGTTTAACATAAATCTATGTGAGAGTAAATAACAGTAAACGGAACCATTCCTTTTAAAAAGAGTTACAATTGTGGTATTAATTATAAAATAATAACAAATGTTCCGTAATCAACTCGTAAAATTCGTAAAAGTATATTACATTATGTCCCATAATATAAAGTAAAACAATTTGTGACATACAAATTAAGCCCATACGAACGGTTAGTCTCGCATAGTTTCCTGCCGTTATACAGACAGGGGTGGCACCACCAGCAGTCGACCAATGGGTAACATATTTTAATTTTACGTAGTGTTAGCTGTTGCATAGTGGAGTCTTTCTGACGGATATCTATAATTTCACAGTATAAACGCCCAGAAGATGACCTCTACGTTAGTTTGAAACCGGTTGGCGGTATAATAATAATAAATGCGATTAAGACTGTTTTTGAATAATTGACTACTGGTGGTTGTTTCGATCTCACCCGCAACCCATCCATTTGTCGCCGCTTCAACTGCAACAACTTCCATTTAATACACCATACATCTGCAAACGCAGGGGAGGCACGATTTGTACAGTCATACAAGAGAAAGTTATATAATTCATGGGTTCTCAGAAAGTCCCTTGCCCTAACAGCACAATAATTGACCGAAGTTTGATGGAGCTTGGTTTAGGCAGGGCAGTCCACCATTCCAGAGTGGTAGAGTATCTCATAGCGGACTGACGACTACACCCCAACATATGTATATCACACCATCGAGAGAACGATCTGCCAAGTTTTAACAGCCACGATATATATTTTTTTTTACTTATAATGTGATGAGTGGAATATGAATGTGTGGAAAATTACGTAACTCAATAATATTCATTCAGTTATGTAATGATAATTGTGTAAAACAGTGACAATATTTGTCACATATTCTTTGTTAATCTATGTCATTCTTTTCTTTTGTTTTGTACCCTTTTGTCGTCTTCTTCTGATGTACGTCGACGACGCAAGACACGAATCGATTTGAGGTCTGTTGAATGAAAAACATTTAACGTAAAATTATTGTAGTTTTATCTTCATTTGCTGGTAAAAAACAAATAGAGCCAAATGCTTTAAAACTATTTATGAAAACTATTTATTGAAAAAACTATTTATAGAAAATATTATTGAAACATTATTGAAAAAATTATTAATAATAATTTTGTATTAATTGTTCTATCATAGCTGCAAGAAGCACAGCCATTGTTAGTTGCGATTATATAGCAACTTCGTCTGTACTTCTTGTGGTGTCATCGCCAGACACCACACTTGCTAGGTGGTAGCTTTAAATCGGCCGCGGTCCATTTAGTACATGTCGGACCCGCGTGTCGCCACTGTGTGATCGCAGACCGAGCGCCACCACAAGGCAGGTCTCGAGATACGGACGAGCACTCGCCCCAGTTGTACGACGACTTTGCTAGCGACTACACTGACGAAGCCTTTCTCTCATTTGCAAGGAGATAGAATAGCCTTCAACTAAGTCCATGGCTATGACCTAGCAAGGCGCCATTAGCCTTACATAGTTTGATAGTTATCGTATGAAATGTCTCATCAAGAACGTTGTAAACAAATGAAGGATTAAAAGTTAAGTATTCGAGGAGCTGCATACTTTTCTTATTAGCATTCACTACTTATCCTGTTCCAGAATTCACGCCCGTCTGCGTTAGATAGCGTGCATTTCGGCCTCTTCTATCTACAAGGTGTTGGCACATTTGCCAACACATCACTTCTGGTCGGAATATCCAGGGTTTGTGTTAAACTAATTTGTAAGACAGTATTAATAATTTTTTTTGGTGGCATCAATTTAAATGATTAATTATTTATTGAGCAAAGGAAAATCTTAATAAAAAAAGAAATCCTCTATCTTTTGTTGGCCACCATCTTAACTTTTATCTCAATGGCAAATTTAAATAACTTGAAACGGTAAACAACATTCCGATGTGTAAGAAATAAATGTGCACCAGTGGCACTGAACTCTGTTTATAAAAAAAAAAAAAAAATGGAATCAGACTGCATCTTATAAGAACACTGCTGATGGTATTTACTGTTGAACAAGATTTCATTGCTGATGTATGAGGCCAAAATTAAACTACGCACGAAACACGGAGAAAATTATTTCTGGTAGCATACGTCAGTGTTGTGTGCGGGTGGTATTCTGTGGTTCCTTTTCATGATCAATTTACTAAGAATAATTAAATCCATCGAAGGCAAAAATTATAAAAGCTCCGATGTACGATCTGTAATTTTAGTGATATGAAAACAACTTACAGTCAACATTATTACACTACGTCAGGTGGACTTGTTTTGCAATTTGAACAAAATAATTATCCGGGAGAGGTTGTGGTATGAATATTGCATTGTTGGCCTATATGTGTATAATATTGTCACTATCAGTTACAAAATCAAATCAAGGCAACTGCTAAATATCAGAGTGAATTCAAACCGCAGAATACCATAGAGTATCATATCATCCATATTCATCGCATTTGTCCATGTTGATGATACGCATTACCGCTTAAGTGAGCGATATTTAACAAGCACTGGAAAAGGAATAGTTGCCGGTAGGAGAGTAGCGGCCAAGGCACCATGATCAGAAAAGCAAGCAGGGATAACGTCGCCTGCAAGAATGTGACCGTGCAGCCAATCCTATAGGAAGAATCGGTCAATCCTGCTACTAGAAGTCCCAGTAAAATGTGCCAATTTGACCAAAGTCCAATTTTTACACTCCCAAACGTCTTCCATGTGCATCGAGCGTATCAACCCTTTTAAATCCGAACAGCAATTAAAATATGGAAACTGGTCAACAAGACGTTGAACGCAGATAAATCGCTACCCAACGGTAGACCCCGAGGACTCCTACGCAAAAGATAAATAGTCTCCTTTTTATAAAAACGGCAATGTTCCACTGTGCGACCAGAACCAGACGGAGCACAGAAGACAACCAGGCTCAGGGACCTCTACGTCTGCAATGGGGATGCCGTCTTCTCTGCATCCTCCACCACAAGTACGGTCGGTAATAGAATAATGTCCTCCCGTCTGCTCTCGACGTTGGGGATCGTGATTTGCCTCCCGTTGCGGAAATTGTTATTCTAAAGTTGTCTGCTACTTTCTCTGAGATCTACTCTGACTGCCCTCCTTTAGCGAGTCGGCATGCCTTGCAGAGTAACTTTCTGTGTGGCATACCTCTGGCCCTGGGATGTCGCAGTTGCTACGAAAGCGGTAAAAAACACGACTACTACACCGACTGCAAGGATAAGGTAGTTCCCGTCGAACGTTCGGGCGCCGCATTAAAAACAGTTCGAAATCCAGGTAGAAGGAAACCGGTAAAGAGAAGAACTTGGCAAACAGAACTTCTAAAAGGAACGCGATATCAGCACAAGAGTCACATACAAACTGACTCAACGAACTTAGGCACAGCTCTGGTTCCACTAGGTTGACATTTAATGCGATACTTGTATATACTTGGAGCATCAGTCGAAAAAAAGACAGAAATAGCAACAGAGCAGTGTGACTATTCCACCAGTCGCCCGTCACAAACCATCGCAGAGTCCGAGGATGAATCTGAGAGCAGGAGCGAGGGGTTAGTACTGGCTCCAATTGAATCTTAACACTGTTATTTTATGCGCCGCTGCGAGGGTTGGCTGCACACGTTGTTTATGACGGCTGCGAGACATAATAGCCACTGCAGTCCGCGGCGAAGGCGGATTTTGTATCATTTCCGTAGCGATCTGTGACATCCAAGTGCTAGAGACCTGCCCCACAGAAGGGTCACTCTGCAAGACATGCCGTCTCTCTAAAGGAGGGCAATCAGAGTGAATCTCAGAGGCAGCGAGGGACAACTCTGGGATATTTCCTCAACAGGATTCGCAATAGGCGGCAAATAACTATTCCAATTGTAAACAACAGACAGACGAACAGGAGGGCATTGCTGTATTACCGACTGTACTTGCGGTAGAGGCTGCGAAGGACACGACACCGTCACACAGTCGCTCCTAACCGGCTCCGCAGGAGTCATCCCTGCAGCAGCAGGAATAAAAGAGACTGCCTCTCCGATCTCCAATTCGCCAAGAATCTGTGGTGCCACACTACTTGTGGAAGTAAGAAAGTAACAGAGAAACAACACTCCGAGGAAGGTTGGACGTGGGAATTCTGGACAGGGGAAGGCGCAACTAAATCATCACCAATCTGAGTTCGGCGCCGCTAATTATGAATTACGTGCGCCGCCGTCGATGTAGCAGCAGGAACGGTGCCAGGCTTTGCTTGTAATGTAGGAAAATTACCGGCAGTGACAGTGAAAACTGTCGGATCATCACCAGAGGCGAGGGAAGATGTAGCCCGAAGTTCATTACGAGGGGGAACAAGGTCAGCAACCGTCAAATTACGACGTTATTCCAAGGAAGACAGAACAAAAACTCTCTGCGGGCAGTTGGTTCGAAGGAAGGAAGGAACATAGGATTTAAATTCCCATCGAAATCGAGGTCATTAGAGACGGAGCACAAGCTCGGGTTGTGTCGAGGATAGGGAAGGTAAGGGGCCGTATCCTTTCAAAGAAACTATCACGGAATTTTTCTGGAACGATTTAGGGAAATCACGGAAAATCTAAATCTGGATGGCGGGAAGCGGGGCTTAACCGTTGTCCTCCCGATAGTGAGTACAGTGTGCTAACCATCGCATCACCTCGCTCGGTCAGTTGGTTCTAAGATGCACAGAAAATACATCCTTTCCTGTCCGTTGTATGTAACATCAATACGATACCCACAAACCTGCCAAAGAGATAGAATGTTGTTTTCGGTTTGCATTTCCACCGAACTTATGCCGCTATAATATTGCAGCCTATGTTGACTTGACCAGCGCCAAAGTTGAAGGCCACTCACGTCACTATATTGCGACAAATCGTCCTTAGTGTAAATACCATTCTGACCGAACCATCTCTACACTGCAAGATAAGACGATTACCGTGCTTTGATAGGAGCTTGTATGCTTGACGGTAATCTACGAATTTCACAAAGAACACATGAATCCCGGCATCCAAAAAGCAGTATGGATTTGATCCGAGATAACATGAAAAGTATCAACTAATCAGTTGCGACTTTCTAATGATCCAGCTTGATCATTACGCCCAGCGGCTTCTCAAATGAAACCCTCACCGTACCTGTACGTGGAACACTCTTGGATGCCATAAGAAACGACAGGAGCGGACTAGGTCGCTGTCAGAAACACACCCAACGAAGGACGAGACGAGACAACAGCAATGACACACACACGCAACGACAGAGACACCACTGACGTCATAAACTCCCAAACACTTGAGACGTTTCGGCAGAGCGTATGAGTAAAAAGCTACCCGCTCGCTCGGTGCACAAAGCGGAACTGCTACGGAGGCGGAGCAGTATGGGCAACTGGGGATAATAATAAAAGGTTTATTGCCTTTGTACGACCACAAAGGTCACAGTGCAGACAATGTGCGTTCTTAGCGACCTCGACAAAACGAAAGTAAGTGAGATACTTGAAAAGCTGATAACTCACCGTTATGACGCTTCTCCTACTATAAGTGTCTACAAAACTGCAGTTAATGTTAGAACTAAAGAAGTGTATGAAACTGCTCGCTTTATTCATTGCAATGCACATCAGTTCAATGTAATTGTTAAACGTTGTTATACAGGCAATAAGCAAGCCGGATCCTTTTTAGCAACTTCGAAATAATTTTACCTTTCTTTCGCAACCTCCTAACAGCACAGCCGTTATTGACGAGATAGTGAAGAAATACATTGCAGTCTGGCCTCAGTCCTTCAGATGAGATTTCAAATCACGGAGCATAAGTAATATATACAAATGTCAGTTGGAAATTGTTCAGCGCATAGAAAAAATTATTGACAATGATAATAATGATTACAGGACAATAAACAATGCTAGAATGTGTGAACGAAAAGGCAGTTTAAAACAAGTATTAGAAGCCTAGACGGGAAGAAAATGACAATAATAATGTTGAACATGTAGTCCCATTCTTCCTCTTACGGGAATCCAAATAATGTGAAACCTCTCCTTAGAAAAACTTATGAATGATTGTACTGATAAGCCCCTTAAGTTATTTGATTTTCAAACAGCTGAGCAGAACTGAATGTACGCAGACATTTCGCTCTTCACTTATTCTGATCAACACTAAACTGACACACAATATTTTTAGCGTAACGCAATCTGACTTTCAATAATCTCTACAAAAGAATGGCCCTTACTAACAATAACCTATACCTTTCATGAATCACTTACGTCACAAAACCTTCGTTACTCGAACTACTGCAATACAGCGAGCACCAATACTGACAGCCAAATAAAAGATTCTGACTACTGAAGGCACTAACTACTGATAGGCATACTTATCAAATGAAAAATCTTGATAGAGTAAAAACAATGTATTTACCTTAATAGTGTTCAAAAGTCATAATATATATATCAGTTCATGACATCCAGTCTTACAAATTTACTGTCTCTGATGGACACACGTCCAGATCATCCGCTCTCTAAACTCCGCCATCTCTCTCCCCACATCCACCACTGCTGGCGGCTCACCTCCAACTGCGCATTAGAGTTGTGGCGATTCGTGAATGAGTCGTTCATTTGAACGACTCTAAATAAAGAATCGTAAGAATCGAATCGTGATACGGACGAATCGTCGTTCAAAAGAATCGTAAGAACGATTGCGTGTTTCCGAGTCGTGACGATACATCGATTCCTTGTACGCTATGCTTCGAAGGCAACTTCCGAATCATGCCGAATGATTACGACCGCCAGATGGCAGTCAAGTGGAGGATGCATGTGATCAAAGGAAGCTCGGAACGAACAAACGAAGTTCGTGGGCCGTAATATTACTCGTGAAAACCAAGCTGACACCTGGCGGTGGCTGACGGGAACGAGCTTAAAGGCATTTCCCATTTACTATCGCTACCATCAGCCACCGCGCCGACGTCAGCTTAGTTTTCGTGAGTAATGCACGAACTAGTGATGACACAAACGATATACCGCGAGTACACAGCTCCCAATACACACGATTAAAATCAAGAAATCCAAGTATGATGAATAAATACGTACCTCTTATTTGTTGCAGATGCAATGCAAAACACACAAACCTTCTCTTACACACGAGCAATAGCACTTGAATTATGTATTATATTTAGCGTATCTCGAAAACGGCCCCAACGATTTGGATGAAATTTTGTATTTACACTGGTTTTTGCTTTTTGAGTTCACTTACATAGTTCCATTCTTTCGTAAAAAGTCAAGTTTTACAATATATATATATATATATATATATATATATATATATATATATATATATATATATATATATATACTTCATAGTTCCATTCGTAAAAAAGCAGTTTTATATTATAAAAACGGTATTTCACATTTTTTATAACGCCATCTCGTAAAACTATTTCTGGCATATCTTATCATGACACAGTTCGATTCTAACCCCATTGACAATTTCAGACATGTCCTGCCATCTGTGAGTAAGATGTAGAACGTTTTGCATTCCGTACGCATCGTGCCATCGCAGACTAGAATGAATCGTGAAAGAATCGTGAACGAATCGTAGGAATCGATTCGCAATGTTAGATTGAATCGTAGGAATCGAATCGGGAGAAAGAATCGAGTTTCCCAACTCTACTGCGCATCGCTACGCGCTGTTCACATCCAACTGCCCAACACTACAATAGCGAATATTCCAACAATGCTAACCAGCCACAGACTGCACACAGCACAGTCAGTGATTTTCATACAGTGCGCTATGTGGCGTTAACAACATAAAACATAAACTGCCTACTTACAAATGTTGCGAGCTGCATGTAGACAGTGTGGCTGCGGAAGTGTGTATTGGTCTGGGGAACGCGAACGGATAGCCGAAGTGGTTAAGGCGACCGCTCGTGATTAGCGGGAAATCTCGTTTCGACTTCCGAACCTACATCTGTCAATAATAGGCAGTATATCCGTTCCCAATACAGCTGATGTCAAAGAATTCGCAGACTTTGCGAATAAATTTTGTAATATTTAATACAACCGTGGCTCGTCAGCGATGTCTGTCCCTTCAAACGTGCATGCATTTCTGAAGGAACAGGCATTGTAAAATAAAGAAACAGAAACTACAATATCGTGCCCTCCACATATCAAACAGTTAATCCCACAAGTCAGAGGAGATGCTGATCCTTCGCGCCTGAACGAGTTATTTCTCACAGAACTGAAAACAGAGATTCCACAAGTTCGTCCTCAGGGGCGGGCGGTGATTTCGGGCTGAACCACTCTTATTGTGTAGGTGAACGTGTCCACTTAGCGTGTGTGCTGCCGCTCAGTAGGATGTAGAGCCGTGTAGCTAGCTGGACGGTGGTGTTTAGTGTATGAGATGGACATGGTGAAACTTTAAATGCAGCAAATAAATTACAATTGTACCCGTGGAAATTTTAGTGTGGTTTTCTTGTGTCACTCTTCCCCAGTCGACCAGGAATGTATTCCTGTTTCGTTGTTTTGTGGATTTTATCGATGGAAGTTTTAAGGAGTTACTTAGTTCCTATGGGGCTCTACGGATTGACGTTTTGGAGTATGTGACGGTACGTCACATAAGTGGACATTTGGAGAAAGGGAAAAGAAGTTTTTCTCATGAGAAGTGTGAACCATAAATTATCTAAAGACTAAGTACGTCAGCCTGATGTATAACAAATAGTAAAGAATGTAAAATATTACTATAAGAAGTCAAACATATCGATGTAATTAGCAAAAAACAGTTTTTTGTACAATCTCTGTTTAACAGAGGCCATGAAGATCAGATACAATGCTTTGATTGGACTCGCTCTCATCTAGGTAGGCCGCGAATGTAAAGCAGGACGGTATTTAATGTAGGTTTGGTTGTAATTTAGTAAAATATACTTGTAATTTTTATAAGAAAATGTATATTATTGACTTTGTGGGCATCTGTCATGATAGTAATCATAAATTATAATTGACAATTTTTTTACATAACTTTTTTACATAACTTCGTAGTGCAGGGAGCTCATCTCCCCATTTAGTCAGCCATTACGCTACATATTATATAATTATATATATTATATATTATATAATTAATATATATTATATTATAATTTATATTATATAATTAAAATTTCATGTCATAATATTAAATGTAAATGCGAGAGACTTCTCAATTTTGATCTTTCATTAATTTCAAAGTTAAAAAGAGTACTGATAGATTTCATTTACTAAAATCCACAGCACTGAATGAAATCAGTATGTTTCATTTTGGCCGCCTAACGGCAGAAGAGATTCTCTCCAGTTTTTCCTTGCAAATAATGTACAAGAAATATAGAAAATCATTCCATTCAATAGAGCTCCGCTATATCTCAGCTAATCTTTGGGAAATTTGTTACATAAATAACCAGTAGCCCCTGAGACTCACATTAATAATTACAGTTTGCATAAGAATACGCATATTTTCCTTTCTAAATAGCAGCGCTCACGCAAACTATTTATTAGAAGGCAGTGAGTCGAGCGTTACGTTTAAAATATATCGTACGTACTTCGGGGCAGCCGATGTCCGTACGAGTGTTATCGCGGTATAAGTTAATTAAAAGTCTCATGCTGGCCCACAATATTTAAAGACACCCCAACGCAAAATCATAAAATATAATTATAAAAATAAAATTATATCACTATCCCGTGACAAGTGGCATCATATACATATGCAGTTATACCGTGGTAAGTCTCAGGGTGAAAGCAAGGCTGGCGATCCTTATCTGAAGTGATCTTACTGGAGGATACTCAAAAAAACTCGAAATATTTTTTAAGCACCATATATTTTCAAAATTGTTTACAAAACGACCTTATCCCCTTCAAAATACTCTCCTCTGCAACTGATAAATTTGTTCACCGGTGCTCTCCACATTTCTGTCAATGTCTTTAGAAATGGCTGACAGCTTCTCCCTTGTTTTTTTCATGACTTCTTCAATGATGTTACATCGCTATCCTTTCATGCCCCATAATCACGCCCCTTTTCATGCGCGAAAATAGTAAACTGTCGATCAGAGTCAGGTCAGACGACTAAGGTGCGTGCGACAGCGGAACCATTCCATTTTTAGCCAAAAACTTCTAATACATATGGCTGTGTGTGCAGGTGTGATGTCGTGGTGGAAGAAACAGTCTCCTGTCTGCCAAAAATCGTGCTATTTTGACGAACACGGAGCTCCGAGATAACCCACCAGTCTTTGACAGTTGATCAATTGTATGTCGACAGTCTGTGAGCACAAGCTACGATTTTTTAAATATTTTCGTCGATTCGGGCAGTTGATGGACGTTCGGAACGATATTGGTCATCAATCGACATGTCGCCATTTTTAAATCGAGCAGACCACTCGTACACTTGAGTTTCTCCCATAGCGTCATCTTGGTAAGCTGTTTTCAACATTAAAACAATTTCAGCAGCATTTTTACAGACTGGAGAGCAAAATTTCATAGCGGTACGTTTTTCACTTAAACTTGCCAACGTAAAAAACCAAACAAGAATAAAACTGTGCTAGCAAAAAAAGTCACTGCAGATGAACAAAACAATCCACGTCGACAACACAGTCAGCACTGAACTGCCAGTGAGTTGCACTATACACGCGTAACGGTTGTAATGCGTACAGCAGAAGCTGCGCCTACAGTAATGTTATTCGGGTTCTTCCTGACTACCCCTCTGTACATGTGTAGCAGTGCACAAAATTTATCTGCATCCGCCAATGAACGTTTCCGACTATACCCGTCGAGCAGTACGTCGCCCAGTTAGTCTCCCATGACGCATACGGCGAAGAGTGAATGGAATGTTTCTGCGGCCGTGACTGTGACTCATCGCTACGCTACGGAGTCTCTGAGGTGCGGACAAAAGGAGCGTTTCGGCGGGAAACCGACTCACTGACCGTTGAACACGCTAGCAGGTCCCAAACACAATCCATTTTCACGGATTACAGGAACTTTAACCGACAAGATAATGTAAGGAAGGAGAAGGTTCTCCGGAGAACCAGCGAAGAAAGGAATATACGGAAAACACTGAGAAGAAGAAACGGGAGGATGGTAGGATATCTGTGAAGACGTCACGGAACAACTTCCTTGGTACTAGAGGGAGCTGCAGACGGTAAAAACTGTATAGGAATACATTCAACAAACAATTGACGACGTAAGCTACAAACGCTATTCTGAGATGAGAAGGTCGACACAGGATAGAAATTCGTGACCGTCCGCATCAAACCAGTATATATATATATATATATATATATATATATATACAGGGTGTTACAAAAAGGTACGGCCAACTTTCAGGAAACATTCCTCATACAAAATAAAGAAAAGATGTTATGTGGACATGTTTCCGGTATCGCTTAATTTCCATGCTAGAGCTCATTTTAGTTTCGTCAGTATGTACTGTACTTCCTCGATTCACCGCCAGTTGGCCCAATTGAAGGAAGGTAATGTTGACTTCGGTGCTTGTGTTGACATGCGACTCTTAGCTCTACAGTACTAGCATCGAGCACATCAGTACGTAGCATCAACATGTTAGTGTTCATCACGAACGTGGTTTTGCAGTCAGTGAAATGTTTACAAATGCGGAGTTGGCAGATGCCCATTTGATGTATGGATTAGCACGGGGCAATAGCCGTGGCGCGGTACTTTTGTATCGAGACAGATTTCCAAAACGAAGGTGTCCCGACAGGAAGACGTTCGAAGCAATTGATCGGCGTCTTAGGGAGCATGGAACATTCCAGCCTATGACTCGCGACTGGGGAAGACTTAGAACGACGGGGACACCTGCAATGGACGAGGAAATTCTTCGTGCAGTTGACGATAACCCTAATGTCAGCGTCAGAGAAGTTGCTGCTGTACAAGGTAACGTTGACCACGTCACTGTATGGAGAGTGCTACGGGAGAACCAGTTGTTTCCGTACCATGTACAGCGTGTGCTGGCACTATCAGCAGCTGATTGGCATCCACGGGTACACCTCTGCGAATGTTTCATCCAACAAACTGTCCTCATTTCAGTGCAAATGTTCTCTTTACGGATGAGACTTCATTCCAACGTGATCAAATTGTAAATTTTCACAATCAGCATGAGTGGGCTGACGAGAATCCGCACGCAATTGTGCAATCACGTCATCAACACAGATTTTCTGTGAACGTTTGGGCAGGCATTATTGGTGATGTCTTGATTGGGCCCCATGTTCTTCCACCTACGCTCAATGGATCACATTATCATGATTTCATACGGGATACTCTACCTGTGCTGCTAGAACATGTGCCTTTACAAGTACGACACAACATGTGGTTCATGCACGATGGAGCTCCTGCACATTTCAGTCGAAGAGTTCGTACGCTTCTCAACAACAGATTCGGTGACCGATGGATTGGGAGAGGCGGACGAATTCCATGGTCTCCACGCTCTCCTGACCTCAACCCTCTTGACTTTCATTTATGGGGGCATTTGAAAGCTCTTGTCTACGCAACCCCGGTACCAAATGTAGAGACTCTTCGTGCTCGTATTGCGGGCGGCTGTGATACAATACGCCATTCTCAAGGGCTGCATCAGTGCATCAGGGATTCCATGCGACGGAGGGTAGATGCACGTATCCTCGCTAACGGAGGACATTTTGAACATTTCCTGTAACAAAATGTTTGAAGTCACGCTGGTACGTTCTGGTGCTGTGTATTTCCATTCCATGATTAATGTGATTTGAAGAGAAGTAGTAAAGTGAGCTGTAACATGGAAAGTAAGCGTTTCCGGACACATATCCAAATAACATATTTTCTTTCTTTGTGTGGGACGAATGTTTCCTGAAAGTTTGGCCGTACCTTTTTGTGACACCCTGTATATGGTGAGTCACGTAAGACGTAACACCCCCTTTATTCAGGAGCTGACTGCACGTATCGGCGGATCAGGATATACTTACGTAGCGTAGTGCATAGTGCACGGCAACTCTGCCTGCGGGTCGCGTGTGGCGTGTTTACAGTCTGCAGCCCCTTCCGACCGCCTCGACCTTCAATCGCACAATATTTCCCAGAGTCTTTTAAGCGAAGTTTGAATCACATATAGTAACAAGCGTTACATCACTATACGCGTCTTTTCCAGAACGTTCGAATGATGGTAAAAACAGTATAGCGTCCCATTTAAAAAACATGTACTTGGCTCATTATCTCTGTCAATATAGACGTTGTGATTATTGTGCATGTACCAAAGTATGTGCCCCATAGTCGGCTATGTTTCGCCGAACACCGCTTGTCGATACGTGCAATCGCCCCCGGAATAATTGGGCTGTTAGGTCTTACGCGACTCACCCTGTATATCGTTGATCATACCACTACTTGAGCGTTATGAATAGTCAATGCTGAAAGGCCAGTTATATTTTTTGTTGTAAACTATCGACATATTATTTAGTTTTTACTTTTTTACAGTTGCCGCCGAAACTACCTTTCTCTTTTATTATTTCATGAAAATGACAGACAAAAAATAACTGTTTCTGTAAAATTTGTATGGTTTTCTTCTTCATTTACTTCGAATGAGAAACACGTTCCACGTCGTATACATGTCTTTACTTTTTAATGGGAATTTGAATACGACTGACTTTTTACTGACAAAACAAAATATTCCCTTTAAAACAATTCTAATGAACAGTTTCGGTAATATTCAAAATACAATATCAACAAGAAACAGTTACAGGACAATAGCCAAAACTTCACTAATGGAAAATTTGGAAATTTGTGGTAACGTTTTATGGGACGAAACTCCGGACGTCATCGGTCCCTAAGTTTACTCACTACTTAATCTAAGGTAAACTAACTTACGCTAAGGACAACACACCCACCCACGCGCGAGGGTGGACTCGAACCTCCGACGGGGGAAGCAGCGTGGGCCATGACAAGACGCCTCAGACCGCGCGGCTACCTCGCTCGGCTTTCACTAATGAATTAATGCACCGTCGAATATTTATTGTCCAGTCTGCTCACATATAGTCGTCCTATAATGTGTTCATCTATATGTTGACTCTTTTCGTCCAAGAGAATATCATTCAAAGACGATACCAATCGTTCAGAAACGCCAAAACTTCCTACCAAACTCGTTTTTAAACATTTGTTATGTAAAAATAAAATATTTTAGTACTACTTTTATGATAAGTTGTAATGTCAGCTATGTAACCGGCCGGCAAAAAGTAAAAATACCTGTTATAGCCGAGACCAAACAAATACCGAAAAAAAACCGCCATTCTCTCGACTGGATGAAAGATGCCATCTTTTAATTGCGGAAACAATGCCTGGCGTCCACAGTATCTAAAGGGGGAGACCGAACGCGTGGCAAGCGATGACATGTCAACATGACACAACCTGCCTTGCGACCTCTTCTAAAGATGGGAACGACCTGCACCTCTTTCGGCTCGTGTGATACTCTACATTGTTGTCACAGTTTGGGGCGGAAAACTGCAACCTAAAAGGCAGAAAATCGGCAATGATCAAAGGCATGAGGATGGAGAAGGCAACGGAAACCACTGCATTAAAGACACATCATGCGTATGCAAAGGACATGTGGCCCGTAAAGGGTGATGACGATATCTCCATTGGCAAAAGATTCCAGGCTAGTCCCCAGTTCGGATCTCCGGGAGGGGCTGCAACGAGGAAGTGACCATGACAAAAAGATTGAATAATCAACGCAAAGATAACATTCTGCGAATGGAACGTCGGAAGTTTGAACATGCTATGGAAGCGCTAGAAAATGCAAAGGCTCAGTCTAGATAAAGTGGGGGCCAGTGAAGTGAAGTGGAAAGAAGACAAGGATTCCTGGCCACGGGACTGCTACGGTCGCAGGTTCGAATCCTGCTTCGGGCATGGGTGTGTGTGATGTCCTTAGGTTAGTTAGGTTTAAGTAGTTCTAAGTTCTAGGGGACTTATGACCTAAGATGTTGAGTCCCATAGTGCTCAGAGCCATTTGAACCATTCCTGGCCAGGTGAGTAATGGTAATATCAACAGCAGCTGACGCGTAAGTCGTTATGAATAGGAAGGTAGCGCAGAGAGTTACTGTGAACAGTTCAGTGATAGGTTCGTTCTCATCAGAATTGACAACAAATCAACACCGACAACAACAGATCGTGTATACATGCCGAGGTTACCAGCAGAAGATGAACAGGCAGAAAAATATAATAAGACACTAAACCGGTAATTCAGTTCGTAAAGGGAGATGAAAAACTAATTGCGTTGGGTGACTGGAATGCGGTTGTAGGGGAAGGAGCAGAAGTAAGTTTACGGAAGAATAAGGTCTAGGATACAGGAATGAGAGGGGAGGAAGACTAATTGAGTTCTGCTACAAATTTCAACTAGTAATAGAGAATACTGTGCTCAAGAATCACAAGAGGAAGAGGTATACTTGCAAAAGGCCGGGAGCTATAAGATTTCAGCTAGACTGCATCGTGATCAGGCAGATTCAAATATTGGACTGTAAGGCTTAACCAGGATTAGATATGGACTCAGGTCATCATTTGGTAGTGTTGAAGAGTAGATACGCTGGAAGTTCTCTGAAGTAATAAACACTGCAATAATAAATAGTTCAGTAGGCAGTTCAGGTGAAGCGGAACTGACATTTCTGAAAACGGTGGTAGTTGGAAAGAACAACATAGCTACAAAGAAGGTAAATGCGAAAAAACATGGGTAACACAGGAAATACTTCACTTGATCGACAAATGAAGTATAAAAATCTCCAACGAAATTCAGGTATACAGAAATACAAGTCACTGAGGAAAAGAGTAAATAAGAAGAGCAAAGAAGCTAGGGTGAAATATAGTAATGATAACTGTGAAAAAATCGAAAGAGGAATATTTATCGGAAGGACTGACTCAGCATATAGAAAAGTATAAAGAACCTTCCTTGAAAGTAAAAGCAGGGACATTAAGAGTGCAAAGGAAATTTCACTGTTAATTGCAGAGGAGAGAGCAGGTAGATGGGAAGAGTACATTGAGGGACTCTATGAGGGGGGTACGTACCTCATGACAGGATAGAAGGCGAAACAGGAGGCGATAGGATAGCAGTTAGGGGAACCAGTATTTGAAGTTAAAAGGGCTTTGGAAGACTTAAAATCAGATAAGGCAATAGGGATTGAAATTATTCCATCCGAATTTCTAAAACCGGCGTGGGAAGTGGCAACAAAACTACTTTCCAAGTTAGTATGTAGAATGTATAAGACTGCCGATATACCATCAACATCAGCATTATTTCGAAGATTACATGAGCCGACAAGTGCGAGAGTTATCGCACATTCAGGTAACAGCTCAAGCACCAATGTTGTTGTCGAATCTAATACACAGGAGAATGGAAAAAAGCCGAGAATTTTTTAGATGACGATCAGTTTGTCTATTGCAAACGTAAAGGAACCAGATAGAAAGTTCTGACGTTGCAATTGATAATGGAAGCAAGACTGAACAAAACTCAAAACACATTCATAGGATTTGTCCATTGGAAAAAGCTTTCTAAATCCTGAGAAAAGGGACAATAAGAGTGGAAGAAGTGCTTGGATTAAAAAGGGTACGAGACAGGGATGTAACGATTCTCTCCTACTGTTCAGCCTATGTATCGAAGAATCAATGTCGGAAATAAAGGAAAGACTCAGGAGTGGGATTAAAATTCAAGTTGAAAAGACATCAGTGATTAGATTCGCTGATGACATTGACATCCTCAGTGAAAGTGAAGAAGAATTTCAAGATCTGTTGAGTGAAATGAGCAGTCGAACGAGTACATTTTCTGGATTGGGGATCAATTGCAAAAAGATAAACGTAATTAGAAGTAGCAGGAATGTGAATAGCGAGAAGCTTGACATGAATACTGGTGGTCTTGAAGTAGACGACATTAAGGAATTCTGCTTCCTTGGAAGCAAAATAACTCATGATGGACGCAGAAAGTTTGACGTAAAAAGCGGACTAGCACAGGCGAAGAGGGCGTTCCTGTCTAAGAGCAATCTGCTAGACTCAAAGGTAGGCCTTAATTTGCAGAAGGAGTTTTTAAGAACGTGAATTTGGAGCACAGCAAAGTACGGTAGTGATTCGTGGACTGTGGGAAAACCGGAATAGAAGGGAATCGAAGCATTTGAGTTGTGGTCCAGCAGACGAACGTAGAAAATTAGATAAAATGATAAGTTAAGGAATGAAGACGTCTGCCCTGAATCGGAGAGGAAACCAATATATGGAAAACATCGACAAGAAAACTGACAGGATGATGGAATATCTGTTAAGACATTAGGGAATCACTTCTACGCTGTTAGAAGAAGCTGTAGATGGTAAAAGGGGACAGAGATCGTACGTTGTACGAGGTTGAGTCAAATGAAAACTTTAAACAATTTTTTAAATATTATTTATTGTGCAGAAGTGGTACAAAGCTGTATCACCTTTCAGCATAATCTCCCACACGCTCAATGCAAATCCTCCAGCGTTAAAAAGTGCATAAATTCGTTTAGAAAAAAATTCTTTTGGTATTCCGCGCAACCACTCATGCACCGCGTGGCGTACCTCTTCATCAGACGGAACTTCTTTCCTCCCATAGCGTCTCTGAGTGGTCCAAACATGTGGAAATCACTTGGGCCAAAGTCTGGTGAGTATGATGTACGAGGAAGACACTCAAAATTTAGGTCTGTGATTGTTGCCACTGTTGTACGGGCAGTGTGGGGCCTTGCATTGTCATGTTCCAAAAGGACACCTGCTGACAGCAATCCACGTCGCTTTGATTTGTTTGGAGGCGGAGATCTGTGTATGATGGACTGGTGATAGTAGTCCATCTAGGCATGTAATGTTCCAAAATGACGCCTTTTTCGTCCCAAAAGACAGTCAGCGTAACCTTCCCTGCTGATGGTTCTGTTCGAAACTTCTTTTGTTTTGGTGATGAGGAATTGCGACATTCCTTCGTCGCTGCAATGTTCTGTGGAGTCACAAGCCGTTGTGTCTGACCTGGACGAGGAGCACCTTCCACTGAAGTCACACCATTTGCGAACTTCCTACTCCATTCGTAGACTTGCTGCTGTGACAAACATGCATCACCATACTGAACCTTCATTCATCGACGAATTTCAATAGGTTTCACACCTTCACTAAGCAAAAACCGAATAACAGAACGCTGTTCTTCCCTGGTGCAAATCGCAAGCTGGGCGGCAATCTTTATACAGATACTGCGACGGTATGTGTGCATCTGCACTATGCTGCCACCTTCAGGCCCTTCTGCACGCTGTTTGTAGCTCGCTTACCAACTTACAGGTTAACGGAGTGAAATTTCGATTTGTTGTTACAAATTTAAGATTTTCATTCGGCTCACCCTCGTACAGGTAAGTAGTACTCCGAGACGGAAATGTCGACAGGAGAGAGAAATTCGTGGCGGGCCGTAGGAATCCAGTGAAAGTAAATAAAAACAAATTCGTTTCCTTTTATTTGACATCAAACCATCGACCTTCCCTCTTTCAACATCATTTTTTATTTTTTCCACGACTCCTTTTTTTGATGGCGATCTTCATTTGTGAGACGGACGAAGTGTCGTGCCGAATTTAATTTCCAACGCTAATCGTCGGTTTTTAATATTTCTTGTTCTACTGTTTCGCCTCAAAGACTGATAAATCACAAAAACCATAGCTACTATGTCAGAAAATGTATGTATAGGGTTTCGCCTCTAAGAGACGTCAGGCGCATTATCTTTGATGTTTCGGCTGATATTTGCTGTTTTCTTTTTGCAACGTCTAGCTGGAGTCAGCCGAAACAAATATTGCTTATTGGACAGTCCTAAAGCATCGATCGCACACCGACCGGCGCAGCGCTGCCTAACGGCGTCAGGAAGGCGCTGACCAGCGCGCCAGTGGGAAGATTGGGCAGCGCCACACCTCTAGAACGACAGAGTTCATCGCCCTGTGTCAACACTGATTTCACCAGCCGCCCATCGCTGACCGCCCCAGTTCAGTAGCAGACTTGGAGAGCATCAGTACTGAGTAAAAGGAAGACTTAGTCTGCGTGTGCTACGTGTGGGAATAGATCGTCAATACACTTGTATGTAGGAGGCGCAGGAAGCAAAGTATTGTTTCTTCCCTTAATAAAAATAAAGAGTTCAATTAATCTCTAAGTACTTTGCACAGACGATTCTGGATTCCTATCACCAGCCAACCGCAACTTCATTCCTTCCTTGTTTGTCTCGACACAACACTGATCACTTCCTTAATGCGACGCCCATTGTCGACAAGAACTGTCGGTTTGTTTCCCATTACAAATACAATGGTTTTTAAAGTGGAATTTGGGAACTGGTTTCTCGGGATGGGGCAGGGTAAGGTTCCGATTGTGGATGGGGCTGTAATGAGTTACTCTCGGTTGCACAACAAATAAACACAATTGACTGTATGGCGGCTGAAGGCCTTGTTGTTGTTGTTGTGGTCTTCAGTCCTGAGACTGGTTTGATGCAGCTCTCCATGCTACTCTATCCTGTGCAAGCTTCTTCATCTCCCAGTACCTACTGCAACCTACATCCTTCTGAATCTGCTTAGTGTATTCATCTCTTGGTCTCCCCCTACGATTTTTACCCTCCACCCTGCCCTCCAATACTAAATTGGTGATCCCTTGATGCCTCAGAACATGTCCTACCAACCGATCCCTTCTTCTGGTCAAGTTGTGCCACAAACTCCTCTTCTCCCCAATCCTATTCAGTACCTCCTCATTAGTTATGTGATCCACCCATCTAATCTTCAGCATTCTTCTGTAGCACCACATTTCGAAAGCTTCTATTCTCTTCTTGTCCAAACTGTTTACCTTCCATGATTCACTTGCATACATGGCTACACTCCATACAAATACTTTCAGAAATGACTTCCTGACACTTAAATCTATACTCGATGTTAACAAATTTCTCTTCTTCAGAAACGCTTTTCTTGCCGTTGCCAGTCTACATTTTATATCCTCTCTACTTCGACCATCATCAGTTATTTTGCTCCCCAAATAGCAAAACTCCTTTACTACTTTAAGTGTCTCATTTCCTAATCTAATCTGAAGGCCTTATCACATAAAAATTACACAATTTTTGGGCTGAAGGCCACCAACAATAACCTCAAACAAGAAACGGCTAAAGGCCTGAATTAGAAGTCAGGAAAACAATTCCAGATAGGTTCAAATGGCTCTGAGCACTATGCGACTAAACTTCTGAGGTCATCGGTCGCCTAGAACTTACAACTAATTAAACCTAACTAACCTAAGGACATCACACACATCTATGCCCGAGGCAAGATTAGAACCTACTACACTAGCGGTCGCTCGGCTCCAGACGGTAGCGCCTAGAACCGCACGGCCACTTCGGCCAGTCAATTCCAGATAGCACTTTTAAAATAAATACGTTGCTTTTAAATCAAATTTGCGTAGTTAAACTTACTATAACACGGCTGAAGGCCTTATCACGAAAGAAGTTAAATTAGTGCTCAGCTGAAGGCCACACAAACAATAATTAGAAAATTACAAATATCCTTGAAACAAACATCACAATCTAAGCAATTAGGACAAGCGGTTCTCGGCAAGTATTCCCGGGTTCGGTCTGGGAAGGTAACTCAAACATAAGGTAAGGTGAGACAGGAAGCCAAGAGCTGTACTCACGTAACAGTTGGCAACTCAAACTAGGGGCAGCTGAAGCGCCGACCGACCGACTAACCATTCCGCCTAACGTCCGGTCACTGGTACAACGATGAAATATTCTTAAGCAAGGGCGAATAGACAGACAGCACTCAGTCTTCAGAAAACACCCAAGACTGAAGGAAACACTAGAACCAGGGCAGACCTCCCAAAAGATACGCACAGTACAATACAAGAGGCTGGCGAACTACACGCCGTGTCGAACAGCATCAACACGATGAGGAAAGGTACACTGCCGGAAAAGTACTCTAACCTCCAGGGCAGGTAACTGGGGCATTAGCAGCCACAAGGCAGAAAATACTGCTAGTTGCACTTCACTAATAAAAATAATACTAATTTCAGTGATGAATAAGAAATAGAGAAAGACGGCTACAATATTTCACTGCCTCGAAACACTTCACTCGTTCTGGCCAGTCTCAGCGGCCCTGGAAGCAACAACCTGCCGACTAAAAGCGAGTACTCAAAATGTTCAAATGTGTGTGAGATCTTATGGGACTTAACTGCTAAGGTTATCAGTCCCTAAGCTTACACACTACTGAACCTAAATTATCCTAAGGACAAACACACACACCCATGCCCGAGGGTGGACTCGAATCTCCGCCGGGACCAGCCGCACAGTCCATGAGTGCAGCGCCTTAGACCACTCGGCTAATCCCGCGCGGCGCGAGATCTCAGAATAGTCGAAGTTGAATTAGCAGTTAACTCTTCACTCAAACGTTCAGAGTTCGGTGTGCAACGAAATCGTCACTTTCGCAGCAACCCCTCCTCGATCCGGCAGTGGCAGCACGCTGCCAGCGGCCCCGGCTTGACCTTGCGCTGAACGGACCTGCTCGCTGGTGCGCCTCCAACCGACGTGATGTCCGTTCGCAACTCTTCACCAAATCCAGTACGCAGACAGCATTAAAAAACTGCTCATTCAAAATCACAAGATACACACGGATCCGGGAAAACAATTCCACCAACAACTCACAATACTAAAACCAGTCACTGTGAAAACAACACGGGCGAATTATAAATCGGCACAAACACAGATACTCCAGAAGTGGTCGGAAGACCAAACGCACGTCGTCCGCTTCGACGACCGACCGAACGACCAACCATCGGTCGTCCCCACTCAAGTCAGGCACGGGATAGGTCCTACTATAAATCGTGGACTGACAACTTACCGCCATGAGGTCACTTCGACGGGCAGACAAACACACACACAGGTGAAAGTTGCACTACTCGATTATCACGATCCTTTCAACTTAAACTCGCTGAATCCGGTCCTTGATGTGGTCGTGCACTCTCGCGACCACATCCTTCCGTCGGACAGTGCATGCGTGTCGCCAGCGGTCGGGAGAGTACTGGCTGTCCGGACGTCACTGCTGCTCCGTCCCAGTTCAACTCGCTCGACACACGACTACCCGGAAATACTAGAGGCCCCTCCAAAGATGGTACCACAGTACATGCTATCGATAAGTGCTGCTGGTGCCACTCACGGACAGACAAGGCGAGCAAACTGGGTGGCGCCAGTGAACACACTAAGAAAACGAGACGCCACTGTCGCTATTACAAGACGCCAAGCTAAGAACTGCATCAACGCGAGCCACACAAGGGTCAGAATTTTACGTTCCCATTCAACAGAGCGGCCCCAAGTTAGTCCTGTGCGATATTCCTTTTGTCGACGTGTATTAAAAGGGAGATTAAAACACGAGGAGTAAACATTCCGCGCTGACTGCTGCCGCCATGTGGAAGCGCTGTTCAGTTGCTGCAGCTGTATTGTTGGTTCTATGTGTTTTACTGTTCCTCTTAATACATATTGATAAAACTGATAACGTACTCGAGCTATTTGGGACCGCTCTTTGCGAGGGTGAAATTCCGATTTAAAAAATCTTTTGCTTGTAATTGGAAACAAACCGACGCATCCGTTGATGCAGGGGATCGTATGTAGGAAGTGGTGAACAGTATTTTTTGGACTGATTCCAACTACACGTTGCAACAACGAAATCATAAATATCTGCCGAAACACCGAGAAAATGCGTCCGACGACCCATTGGAAAGACACTTCTTATAGCACTAGTCCTCGTAAAATGTATAGCTGTCTTCAGCATTGAGCCTCTGTTCTCCTCTAATCCACTTACCCTCTCTCAGTCACCACAGTAGCCGCAAAAAAAGTTCTCTCCCACAGAGAAAAAATTCCAGTGGCTCTGTGGCGCGCGATACCCGATGATATTGAGTATCGCGTTAGTCGATAGTCGAGACTTTTTTTTACCTTTTCCGTTCCCACCACGGCCGGTTTTGAAGAGCTGTATTATAAAAGGGATTTATCCTGTTGTTTTAGGCTTCCATGGTGGACATTTTCGATGAGAAAAAAAGGCTTTCAAAAAGCACGCCCATCACGACTGTGTAAATTTCACATTATAGCTGAAACGTCCCCTTTGAACAATTATACATGACTGTGTTTAAACTGACACACAATATTTTTAGCGCAACGAAATCTGACTTCCAAAAATCCCTACAAAGGAATGGCCCTGACCTCACAAAAATCTTCGTTACTCGAACTACTGCAATACAGCGAACGCCACTACTGCCAGCTAAATAAAAGATTCAAACTAGGGAAGGCACTAACTACTGATAGGCATAGTTAGCAAATGAAAGATTTTAATAGAGAACAAACAATATATTTACCTTAATAGTCATCAAAAGTCATAATATATACAGCAGTTCATGACATCCAGTCTTACAAATTTCAAAATTCCGCCATTTGTCTCCCCACATCCACCACTGCTGGCGGCTCACCTCCAACTGCGCAACGCTATGCGCAGTTCACATCCAGCTGCCAAACACTACAATGGCAGACAACAATGCAAACTTGCCACAGACTGCACACAGCACAGCCACTGATTTTCATACAGAGCGCTACGTAACGTTGTCAATAAGAAAACATAAACAGCCTACTTACATAGCCCCCATGCTCCCCACAAAAAATTTTACAAATTGCTTTGGGCAGTGGCCAATAATGATTTGATAAAATTTTTCATAATTACCATAACAAAGATATCAAATGCACACACTTATTGATACAATGTTGGTCAAAAGCTAAAATTTTCTCACAGTCCATAAAGACAATCCTGATCATTCATTACAGTAAAATTGCAGTGTTTTTCTCAAAGGCTGAGCAGTACAAGAAAATGCACACGGAAGTAGTGGATTTCCATGCAGTCTTGAAGAAGTAGTGTTGTCCTTCCAACGGAAAGACAGTGCTGACTCTCGACATGCAGACAGGTAATGGGCCACAACAGAGCAAACCCACAGCAGAGTCATTCGAAGTTTTGAAGAATATTGGTAGTTAGGTCATCACAGACTAGACCCACTGTAGTCCTGGTAGAGATCACGGTATTGGTGGGCCACCAGAGGTGCTGACCCACTGTAGTCCTGGTAGAGATTGTAGTATTGGTGGGCCACCAGAGGTACAGACCCACTGCAGTCCTTGTAGAAATAATGGTACTGGTGAGTCAGCAAAGGTGTAGACCCACTGTTGTCCTTGTAGAAATAATGGTATTGGTGGGTCATCAAAGATGCAGACCACTGTAGTCCTTGTAGAGATGGCCAGCAGCCATCTGTTACGACTGTGCAGGTGCACAATCACCATTGAAGAGTCTTGCAGATAATATAGCAAATCCATAACCACCACTTGTGCACTCACAAAGTTTTTGGAATTGTCCTTAGAACCAGCAATGCTGTTGTCCAGTCCCTTGCTGAATTATTAACACATGCGCAAACACTAACAGTCCCTACTTCTCACATATTGTCCATATACTATGACCAACAGAAACAGGTGCAGTGAAGTGGAACTTACAAGTTATTAATATGATGAACTGGTGTCAATTACAGTTTTAAACATCAACTTCACACATGAGCATTAAAACAGAACAGAATAAATAATGTCTAAGCATCTTTACAAAGAAAATAACATATTATCAGAAAAAGTCTACAACATAAATCTTATTAGCTAAACACATTAAGACAGGAAAAACAAAAATTCACATAGTGTAATAACACAAAAATACAGGACAGGGTTTGTTTTCAGTGTAACATTTGGTACTGCAGTCCAACCCAAAACTTCATTACATAGATCTTTCGTCTTATTTCAATATTTGTTTCCACCAAAAAAATCCTATCCAAGCATGCTTTCTGTTTTATATGTTTACATACTTCTTACTTCAGTATTTATTTTCCATTATCTTACCTTATCATTTATTTCCAAGAAAATCCTACCTAAACCTGTTGTCCCTAAACCCTACTTTTTTGTTCATACCCTCTTTCAAAATACATTTTTGGCCAAACCATTTTCTTATAGCTTCTCAATGCATTTCTTCTAATTCATCACAACTTGTTCTTTTATATGACCTACCCCATCTTAAGCTAACTTAAATCTACTGAGCTCAGATGCTAAACTAAGGGATGAGGCAATGCAGTAGCACAAAACAATTAACACAAACAGCAATGACAAAAAACTGGAAATTGGCAAAGCAATTGCAATATTACAACTAATATAAGGCACTGTGCAGCAAACAAGAAAAATAAATCCGTATTAAAACTGGCTTAACAGAGTAATACAAAGTCAAATTCAGTAACACTATGCCTGGCAAACAGCAGCAGCAAATGCAATAACTTATATCTAAACATGACAAAGCTCAAGCAGAAAAAATATCACAGTGAAAATGGCCATGTTTAATACCTATGTCACATCTTAACACTAGGGTGATGCATCACGAGAACTTACTCTAGCAGACAAGTTTCCAAATTGTAAAAAAAAAAAAAAAATATTTATGCAGTTCCTGTGAAGGGAAATGTCTATTTATGTTCCCTCGTTTTCTTGGAAGTAGATCATTTTTTTTTACTGGATCTGTGGGCGTTATATTAGTACATCTATTAAATTTTATTTTAACCAATGCTGCAGTGCAGCTAGAAACTAGATATTAAACAAAATAGGCAAAGCAAGGCATGATACGTCATTCGCTAGCCATAAGGCATTTCATAATGCAGTAAACAATCTTCCAACTAGCAAGACAATAGACATGAAATGTTTCTCATCATTTCATTTCAGTAAATATCATAAATTATAGAACTCTACAGTGTAATCATGTTTTAAAGTTTGAGGGTGTCATATTTACGATGCTTTCTACAAAGGAATGTCAATAGCGAGGATAATGGCCCCCTTTTTTTCCACCTGTGCCTCTGAAAGGCACACACTAATGGCTTTTTTCCAGGTGACTGTCGCACAGCTGCCCATGACGCATTACGTGCATTTGGTCACTTAACTTTCTTACAGAAATATTTACGACACCAGTTTGCACTAAAGTGACAGTCTCATATAAAAATTTCACAGTTCGAGAATTTGCGTTGCAAATCTGTAGAAACAAAATCCTATAAATATAACAGTGTCCAAAAAATATTCGTCGGCATTGTGATACATTCACGCATATAGACACATTTCATAACTCTTAAAGTACGATTCTTGGTTTCCAACATACTTTTTCACAAGTCAGAGTCCCTAACCACTACTCATTAATCCTTACCTTATTACACATATACATATTCATCGACACTTCTTCAATATTTCATCATAAGAAATACGTAGCATAATCAAATTCCTCATATACGGCAGCATCATCTTATTGATCATAAACATATCTCAACAGCATAATACACATCGTCGTCATAATAATATCGTAACATCTCAGTCAATTCTCAGAATCGTCGTAGCTTCCTCCAATAATTTCAAAACCTAAAAAAAATTCTCTGCTCATTTCAATAGTGTCATCTACCTCAAACGTACTTTAAAATCATGCTCCCTTACCAAATACATCATACAAAGCTCTCATAGTATCACAATGGTTCCAAAAAAATATGAACAGTTCACAAAGTACAGACAAAATACAATTTCATAAGTGTGAAGTTACCCAACTGTGTAACTGCGTAAACATGTGTCACTGATGTAGCAAAAAAATGTTTATCTCTGAGTTAAATGATCAGATAGCTGTGTAATTTGTGTGTTAGAGAAATATGGTACCGATGTGTAAAGTTGTATAAGCAAATACCATATTAGCTAGGGCTCCTTGTGCTTGCCAAACACATGGTACACAAAGTAAGCGTATACCCCCCTTGAGGATTACTGTAATTATACCCTCAGGTGTTACAGATTATAGCAATGGAATGAAATGTATCATGGAAAACTTTCTTTGTAATTCAAAAATCTATAAAAATGAATGCTTTAAGTACAAAATTAATCACTGAAATGCGTGTCCTGTAGCGCTAAATGTGCGTCTTGCTGTAAGATAATTCTGTTGACGTGTCGTAGTTATCGCCCTCTGTAAGCAAAGTTCTGCTGAAGTCAATGTACTCACCTCATCATAAACAAAAGTGAGATGCTTTGGGTATAGATATCGTAGTTATTATGCTTATTGCCGTGATGAAAATCTGACTTTCAAAAATCCCTACAAAAGAATGGCCCTGACTAACATTAACCTATACCTTTCACAAATCACTTTACCTCACAAAAATCTTCGTTACTTGAACTACTGCAGTACAGCGAGCGCCACAACTGCCAGCTAAATAAAAGATTCAAACTATGGAAGGCACTAACCACTGATAGGCATAGTTAGCAAATGAAAGATTTTAACAGAGAACAAACAATATATTTACCTTAATAGTCATCAAAAGTCATAATATATATAGCAGTTCATGACATACAGTCTTACAAATTTCAAAATTCTGCACTTTATCTCCTCACATCCACCACTGCTGGCGGCTCACCTTCAACCGCGCAACGCCATGCGCTGTTCACATCCAGCTGCCCAACACTACAGTGGCAGACAACAATGCAAACTAGCCACAGACTGCACACAGCACAGCCAGTGATTTTCACACAGAGCGCTACGTAACGTTGCCAATAAGAAAACATAAACAGCCTACTTACATAGCCTATAGAAGAGGAAAATAGTGCTTGCCTTCTTGACATGTTGACTAGAATATATGTTGCGTTTACCGTTTGTAATACGAAACTTACAAAGCTCTGTGTCACTTTTGTAATAACGTCGTTAATTCCCCACAATTTGGCTACAAAGACCGATTATTTCTCTAAGGAACATCAGCAACAGCGAATGTAAACGCGTTCCTTAAGTAAAGCATTTTACTTTGACAGCACTTGTCCAAATCAGCATGGACTATATTGTAATCTGGCTGTACGAGGAGTAATTTCCATACCCTTTGCCGGAGGCGGCTTGGTTTCCGAGTACGTGTGTCGAGATCCCTTTGTCCTGCCAGAGTTAATGATGCTTCAGGTAGATGATGTCAAGCTCGTGGCTGTCTTGCTTCCGGTCGGCCGCGTGCTTTACTTCGGCTTGTTCTGTACTTTTCCTTCTGGATGCCGTTTTAGCCATCTCGGGATAACCTGAGTCCGTAAGTCGAAATTCCGTTCACGGTTAACAGAACAGTGTTTGGGGTACCATGGGTGAACTCAGGAAATTACTACATTATTTCTCCTCCTCTTAAACGCACTTAATGCGGGAACCGATCTGGTTGAAATTGTTTAATTTACTAACACTGTATTATTTTTCCATGCTTGCATCACGGCGATTGTTAGTTCAACGCAGTTTAGCAGAGACAGGTTAGCCTTTCAAATGCGAATCTTTAAACCGCTTATCCTTTATCCGTCAACATGCAGAAACTAAACTGACGTAGGGTTTTATGTTTAGTTAGTACTAGATCTTCACATTGTATTCCGTCGACTGAAAAACCTACGGATTACTGACATGATCACACACAATTACCCCGACGCGTGAAGAGAAGCATTTTCAGATGCTCTGCATTCTGCGCGATTTATTTTAAGAACCATTGCATGCGCAGCGTGGTGTCTTTCAGTCAATTTACAGTGGAAGTTTACATTACAGAAACGTCTGTATGTCTAGGTATATCTGTATGTCTCTCTCTGTGCATGTGTCGCTGATGGCTCCCATGAACCAGTCCTCAACTGGTGGATCCACCTTTGGACATGGAACAAATCTCTGGAAGTAATGTGCGCTGGATCCACCTTCGAACTTTATACCGGACATGGGTTATTGTGGATTCGCCTCTGAACAAGTAGTGTGGCAAACCAGAGCTGAGCTTTTTCGCCTTTGTTGCACAGGTAAGAATTAACGTTAGGGTCATGAGAAGAATAGAGAAAAGTGAAAATTTGCACGCTGCTATATAGATACAAGTTAGCTTCAGTAATTATTATCGTTGTTCTGTACGTCAGTTATTATCACTTTCTTGAGTGTTTGAAAGTTATTAGTCACGTATGCTAATTCACACTTCATACTGCGTTTTAGAATACTGCTGTACAATTCTGTACAATTCTATATTCACAGTGTTGCTTAGTAGCGTTTCATGTTCATAAAGTTGCTCAGTTATATTATGTTCATGTTATAGCATATAACCTAATTAGATTAAAAATTAATTGCCAGTCAAAATTAGAACATTTGTTTTAACGCAGTAACTTTTTGCAAATAGAAGGCTGCATGTAAATAGATATATGAAGGTTATACAGTAGTTCAGTCATAAAGCAAACAAATATAGAGGTTTCCATATGTAGACGTAGTTTCACTATGGCAGACCTCAAGTCATCGGATAGTACGAAATGGAAGATTCGCAATGTACCTGTGTTGTTAGTGTATCCAGCCCCATCCTGCCGATAGATTCACTCGCCAATTGTGGTTGACAAGAACGATTTCGGTAGAACGAACTTCTTTAGTTCTACTGTGGTGCCACCGCCAGACACCACACTTGCTAGGTGGTAGCCTTTTAAATCGGCCGCGGTCCGCTAGTATACGACGGACCCGCGTGTCGCCACTATCAGTGATTGCAGACCGAGCGCCACCACACGGCAGGTCTAGAGAGACTTACTAGCACTCGCCCCAGTTGTACAGCCGACTTTGCTAGGAAAGGTTCACTGAGAATTACGCTCTCATTTGCCGAGACGATAGTTAGCATAGCCTTCAGCTAAGTCAATTGCTACGACCTAGCAAGGCGCCATTTATCCTTTGCTATGTATCTAATGAAGCATGTACAGTAACAAGACCAATGTTCACCAATTGTGGATTAAAGTTAAGTATTCCAGCAGCTACGTACTTTTCTTTATAGCATTCATTACATATCCTGTTTCAGACCTCACGCCAGCCTACGTGAGTTTAAGCGCGTGTCTTTCGGTTACCCGTCACTGTGGATTGGCTGTCTTGCCAGTCCACAACATCTACCATAGTGGCTATCACACAATGTAAATGTGAACTGATGTACTGCATTTCTCTGACTGTTTTATGGAGCTTTAAGAGAAATCTTTCTTGCGAAGATGGCTGTGTTCATAGTCTCCGAAAGGGGAACCACATGGCCTAACATGTATGGGGAATCGCAAAGATCCTTGAATCTTTTCTGTCTCTACAATTACTTTTGCTGATTGCAGATTTCCAAAAAAAGATGTGCAGTCGACATGCATTTCTTACTACGATCTGAATAATCACGGTAAACTACTTTCACTGACACAGAAAATAATTACGAGAAGTCATAAATGTCAGAGAACATCGGACCACATTAACAACATGAACAGGAATATAATGCCTACCCTCCAACATGATGGAAATCTTCCGTATGTATGTGTTACCGGCAAAACGCGATTTTATAATGAACTACTTTCGCCTAGGTTAAACTCGTTTATCCTGTTACCAATAGGATAAAACAGTTTAGCCTGGGTCGAATCAGTCAATACCATTCATTAAAGTTATCTATTCACTAATCAGTAATTTCATATCTATCACTAAATCGACTTACATGTATCCATCCACGGAAAACACCTTATCTGCAGTTTGCTTTTTTAATTACTTTTGCAAGGTTTACTTTGGTGGCAATTGGAATTGCAGATTACTTTGTTTTTCTTACAATTGCATTTGTTTGTTGTACAGTTTTCCATGTAACTGCATCTCACAGAGCCTCGTCCTGATCCAACAGAATGTTTTGTGCTGCAGTTCTAAAAGATATTTCAGTAACCTGGTTCATATATTCCACATCTAAAAACTTCTGAGACGTCGAAATCAGTTCTAAAAAATTAAAAAGAAATTAAAAGAAATATTTTTTAATATTTTATTATAAAAAGTTATGGATAATTTTATTAAAATTATACCAGAAATAATGTTGTTGAAGTGCGCGATGTCTGATGCCAACTTTGTTGAAGCCCTCATCAGTATTTTGAAGTATTACTCAAATAATGTTTCGAAGGTCACCTATGCCTTTGTCCACATCTGGAATAAGTATGGTTACGTTGTCTCCGATGTCACCTGGTGGATGGGATTTTTCAGAAGAAGCTTTCATTCTTTTAGCTTGTTATTATAAATTTTCTGTCACAATTTTTCTAGCATTTTGAATGTCGTTTGTGTCGGTTTTCACAATGTTATCATCGTAACTGTCTTCGTACTGTTCAGTATTGCTGTAATCTTCGATTGATTTCCTTAGGTCATCTTCATCCTGAATATCATTTACGATTTCTTGAGGCAACGAGGAAGTGGAAAGTCGTACTCTAGGTTCGATTCCCAATTATACTTTGTAAGGTGACTATTTTATCCCAGAGCGGTAAGCTCGATTTTTCATGAATTGGACATACCTTAATCCTTCCGACCACTTCGTCGAATTGTTGTCCTTTAACCAAGAACTTATCATATTTTCAATGTATTGGTTGGCACGCTCAACAGAACCCAGTGTTTGGCTGTGCCTTGGTTTCCTATCCACAGTTTTCAGTTCTGACCAAAGCTTTGCGAGTTCACTTATAACATTATTGACAAATTCTCTGCCATTGTCAGACTGAAGAATGCACGGCGCCCCTACAGTTAGGAATACGTCATACAAATGATAAGCCACTTCTTCAGCCCTCATTGATGTTAGCCCACGAAGGAGAACAAATTTTGTGAGATGGTGTTGATAAACTAGAATGAAATTTAAGTTTCCGCCTGGTTGTGTTTGGAAATCAATCAAATCGACTTGGCATCTACTATTCATTTCCGAATGGAAAATTGGCTTTGAAACTAGCTTTCTTTTCTCTTTTGTCTTCTTTTGTTGACAAATAACACACATTGATAAATAGAGGCATATCATTTCCTTTGTGATATTGGCATATTTTTTTGCTGTCTCGGCAAACATCCTATCGCGACCAACATGACCCACAACTACATGAGCTGCGTCAAACACATTATAAAGTTCATCAGCTGGAACAAAGTATTTCATATTCCCTTCCCAGCGTGCAATGAGTTTCTTCACATCACCAATTTTCAAAACAGCAAATCGTTTCAATTTTCTTTTTTGTAATGATGTTTTTTTTTTCAACTTGTCCGCGTCTTCTACTTGTTTAACAAAATCCGCATATTCGTGTACTGATAACACGTTATAATACTTTTGGTTTTCACTCTGCAAAAGGGAGGGAGGGAGAGGAGAGAGAGAGAGAGAGAGAGAGAGAGAGAGAGAGAGAAGGAGAGAGAGACACTGAGGGAGGGAGGGAGATATGTGTGTGTGTATGTGTAAAAAAGAAGTAGAGAGGATAGTGTTTAGGTGTATAGTATCCTCTTTATTGAGGAATGAGAAACATGCCAAACGTAACTTACTACCAAAAATATTGTCTTTAACCCTTTGTTAGATATTTTGTAAATAGCATAAAAATTTTGCAATGTTAAAACATAATGCTAATTTTTATAAAGAAGATAATGTAATAAATATATATCTTATTACGAATGCCACACAAAACGAAAAATGAGCAAAGAAAATCTCAGCCTCTACAAAACTCTTTGGAGACAACAGCAGCTACACTCTTTGGTTTGTTTATACTTTGTAAAGATTGTGGGAGTCGCCATCGGTGGAAAAGTGCCTGTTTTACTTGTTATTCAATGATACTGGAAAGCATGCATCATGTTTTCCAGAGCAGTGCTAGCAACAAGAATAAAATCAGTGAGTAATACCATCAAATTAATCTTACAGTCTTAATATTCTTCCCACATACAGAGCTCACTTTTTCGTCTCTATATATACCGCAGATACACGACCCCCTCAATACTCCAAACTAAATAGCATCATTTGATGATGAATCGCCAGGTAATTCGAAACCGGTCATGAATAAACAAAAATGGAAGAATAAACGGCGATTGGTTGCAGTATTCCTGAAACCTTTAACCAACAGTTGTTCGCAGCAGTTCCGGTGGAATCTGAGCAACGTGTTCCACTATACTGGACTTTAGATCAGGTACTGCCTGAACGTGTCGCTGGTAAACGCCATCCTTTAGAGAGCCTCAGAGCCAAAAGTCACATGGACTCAGATCAAGTGATCTTGTAGGCCATGCAGCTGGAAAATCTCTGAAGGTAACACTTCCGTAGAAGGCTGCATTAAGCATACGTTCTTTTACTGGCTCTCGACAGAAGGTGTTGCCACATCTTGCGTAAGAACAGCGGTTTCCAACCAGTTGCTCTATTCCAAAGCATGAATCACGTGCTTTGAAGAGCTATCGATAACATGCAGACGTCACGATAAGCCTGACAGGCTCTCTGAATGTATTCTCTTCATAGAAGACCGTTCCGAGAATAAAAGTGCTTGATTGACTCTTCTCTCACAGTACGAGGTTTAACTGTACCCCAAATCCAGAAGTTCTGTGTATTCATGGCATTCTGCAATGTATAACGTGCCGCGTTATTCTACGGAATGTTACATGGCCACATATTAGCAACTTCGATCCATTCCACAAACCAACGAGCAAATTCCGAACGTTTTCGTGGACCATGAGGTTTCAGTTGCTGCGCCGTCTGGATCTTACACGGCCACCAGTGTAAAACAGACCGCAAATCTTTTCAGTACTGGGACTATTCTCGTGACAGTGCACGACCACTAGCACTAACGGGCGTATGCTTCATGATTACTTACAGCAGCAGCAACTCCGTAAATAGCTTCCACCATGATCTACATCTACATCCATACTCCGCAAGCCACCTGACGGTGTGTGGCGGAGGGTACCCTGAGTACCTCTATCGGTTCTCCCTTCTATTCCAGTTTCGCATTGTTCGCGGAAAGAAGGATTGTCGGTATGCTTCTGTGTGGCCTCTGATCTCTCTGATTTTATCCTCATGGTCTCGTCGCGAGATATACGTAGGACGGAGAAATATACTGCTTGACTCCTCGGTGAAGGCATGTTCTCGAAACTTTAACAAAAGCCCGTACCGAGCTACTGAGCGTCTCTCCCGCAGAGTCTTCCACTGGAGTTTATCTATCATCTCCGTAACGCTTTCGTGATTACTAAATGATCCTGTAACGAATAGCACTGCTCACCGTTGGATCTTCTCTATCTCTTCTATCAACCCTGTCTGGTACGGATCCAACACTACTGAGCAGTATTCAAGCAGTGGGCGAACAAGCGTACTGTACCCTACTTCCTTTGTTTTCGGATTGCATTTCCTCAGGATTCTTCCAATGAATCTCAGTCTGGCATCTGCTTTACCGACGGTCAACTTTATATGATCATTCCATTTTAAATCACTCCTAATGCGTACTCCCAGATAATTTATGGAATTAACTGCTTTCAGTTGCTGACCTGCTATTTTGTAGCTAAATGATAAGGGATCTATATGTATTCGCAGCACATTACACTTGTCTACATTGAGATTCAATTGCCATTCCCTGCACCATGCGTCAATTCGCTGCAGATCCTCCTGCATTTCAGTAGAATTTTCCATTGTTACAACCTCTCGACACACCACGGCATCATCTGCAAAAAGCCTCAGTGAACTTCCGATGTCATCCACCAGGTCATTTATGTATATTGTGAATAGCAACGGTCCTATGACACTCCCCTGCGGCACACCTGAAATCACTCTTACTTCGGAAGACTTCTCTCCTTTGAGAATGACATGCTGCGTTCTGTTATCTAGGAACTCCTCAATCCAATCACACAACTGCTCTGATAGTCCATATGCTCTTACTTTGTTCATTAAACGACTGTGGGGAACTGTGTCGAACGCCTTGCGGAAGTCAAGAAACACGGCATCTACCTGTGAACCCGTGTCTATGGCCCTCTGAGTCTCGTGGACGAATAGCGCGAGCTGGGTTTCAATGACCGTCTTTTTTGAAACCCATGCTGATTCCTACAGAGTAGATTTCTAGTCTCCAGAAAAGTCATTATACTCGAACATAATACGTGTTCCAGAATTCTACAACTGATCGACGATAGAGATATAGGTCTATAGTTCTGAACATCTGATCGACGTCCCTTCTTGAAAACGGGGATGACCTGTGCCCTTTTCCAATCCTTTGGAACGCTACGCTCTTCTAGAGGCCTACGGTACACCGCTGCAAGAAGGGGGGCAAGTTCCTTCGCGTACTCTGTGTAAAATCGAATTGGTATCCCATCACGTCCAGCGGCCTTTCCTCTTTTGAGCGATTTTAATTGTTTCTCTATCCCTCTGTCGTCTATTTCGATGTATACCATTTTGTCATCTGTGCGACAATCTAGAGAAGGAACTACAGTGCAGTCTTCCTCTGTGAAACAGCTTTGGAAAAAGACATAGTATTTCGCCCTTTAGTCTGTCATCCTCTGTTTCAGTACCATTTTGGTCACACAGTGTCTGGACATTTTGTTTTGATCCACCTACCGCTTTGACATAAGACCAAAATTTCTTAGGATTTTCTGCCAAGTCAGTACATAGAACTTTACTTTCGAATTCATTGAACGCCTCTCGCATAGCCCTCCTCACACTACATTTCGCTTCGCGTAATTTTTGTTTGTCTGCAAGGCTTTGGCTATGTTTATGTTTGCTGTGAAGTTCCCTATGCTTCCGCAGCAGTTTCCTAACTCGGTTGTTGTACCACGGTGGCTCTTTTCCATCTCTTACGATCTTGCTTGGCACATACTCATCTAACGCATATTGTACGATGGTTTTGTACTTTGTCCACTGATCCTCAACACTATCTGTACTTGAGACAAAACTTTTGTGTTGAGCCGTCAGGTACTCTGTAATCTGCTTTCTGTCACTTTTGCTAAACAGAAAGATCTTCCTACCTTTCTTAATATTTCTATTTACGGCTGAAATCATCGATGTAGTAACCGCTTTATGATCGCTGATTCCCTGTTCTGCATTAACTGTTTCAAATAGTTTGGGTCTGTTTGTCACCAGAAGGTCTAATATGTTATCGCCACGAGTCGGTTCTCTGTTTAACTGCTCAAGGTAGTTTTCAGTAAAGCACTTAAAAAAATTTCACTGGATTCTTTGTCCCTGCCACCCGTTATGAACGTTTGAGTCTCCCAGTCTATATCCGGCAAATTAAAATCTCCACCCAGAACTATAACACGGTGGGGAAATCTACTCGAAATATTTTCCAAATTATCCTTCAGATGCTCAGCCACAACAGCAGCTGAGCCCGGGGGCCTATAGAGACATCCAATTACCATGTCTGAGCCTGCTTTAACCGTGACATTCACCCAAATCATTTCACATTTCCGATCTCCGTTAATTTCCTTCGATACTATTGCACTTCTTATCGCTATAAACACGCCTCCCCCTTCACTGTCCAGCCTTTCTCTGCGGTATACATTCCAATCTGAGTTTAGGATTTCATTACTGTTTACGTCTGGTTTCAGCCAACTTTCTGTCCCTAGTACTATATGGGCGTTGTGACCGTTTATTAATGAGAGCAGTTCTGGGACCTTTCTATAGACGCTCCTGCAGTTTACTATTAGCACATTAATATTGTTATTCCCTGTTGCATTTTGCATACTCCTACCTTGCCACGTCTCTAACCTAAAAAACCCCCATGTGCACTCCACACGTACTCCGCTAACATTGTAGCCGCTTCCGGCGTGTAGTGCACGCCTGACCTATTGAGGGGGACCCTACACTTCTCCACCCGATAGCGGAGGTCGAGAAATTTGCACCCCAGATATTCGCAGAATCGTCTGAGCCTCTGGTTTAAGCCTTCCACTCGGATCCAAACCAGAGGACCGCGATCGGGTCTGGGAATGATACTACAAACAGTTAGCTCTGATTCCACCCCGCGAGCAAGGCTTTCCGCCTTCACCAATTCCGCCAACCGCCTGTACGAATTGAGGATGACCTCTGAACCCAGACGGCAGGAGTCACTGGTGCCGACATGAGCAACAATTTGCAGTCAGGTGCACCCAGTGCTCTCTATCGCCGCCGGTAGGGCCTCCTCCACCTTTCCGCTATTTCCCTAAGGGGCTCCATGACCCGCCTAACGTTGGAGCTCCCAATAACTAATAAACCCCTCCCCCCGTGTGCTTGCTCGGACCTTGCTGAAGGAGCAGCCACATGTCCACTCACAGGCACAGCGGATGATGCCACACGGTCAGCCTCCACATTTACCCACCGCCTCGTGCGCCGCCAACGCAGCTGAACCCGCCACTCCCCTTGGGGAGGGGGTGGCTCAACCGCGCCCGGTACCCGCGAAGATGTCTCGACAACAGAGACAGTGGGTGAAGCATGTAACACCAGGGGTGTACCTTGAGACGCACCGGACTGCCCACTGCCGCTATACTCCGAGGCAGCAGCCTGAAGACGGCTGACCGCGGCCATCAACACGTTCAGCTGTTCGCGAAGAGTTTCCAGCTCCTCCTGCGTCCATACACAGCAGTCACATCCTATCCATCCTAAGGAATCAATTTACTGAAGAGACTTAATCAACTTTTAACTAGACTGCTAATTCACTGAAGGCGGCTGATAATTGACTAAACTGGGATTGCTAGCCTCTTCTTGTAGAAAACTATGAAAATAGCACTACCTGTCTCTGGACTGTATTGAAAACAAACACTAGCACTACTGGCACTATGGTTGACTAAAGGGACTCTCTCTGACTGTATTCAAAACAAACACGAAATCTATGGAACACTATTAATAGCACTCGACAATTAAAGCTTCCTAAAAGCAAAGACACACGAAAGACGAAGTGACAAGTAAGAAAAATACAGTTAATACTTAAATTAAGGTAGCTCGCTGCACAGCAGACGTGAAGCAGACGGCGGTTAGGCCGACACTGACACTACTGGCACTATGGCTGACGAAAGGGACTCTCTCTGACTGTATTCAAAACAAACACGAAATCTATGGAACACTATTAATAGCACTCGACAATTAAAGCTTCCTAAAAGCAAAAACACACGGAAGACGAAGTGATAAGTAAGAAAAACACAGTTAATACTTAAATTAAGGTAGCTCGCTAGCTCGCTGCACAGCAGGCGTGAAGCAGACGGCGGTTAGGTGTCACACCAAGCTCACCCGTGTTTTCGAACTTCATTATCAAGTTGCCTAAACCATTTAATGACGTCGGGAAGCTTCTCAGTCCTTTCAGTCATCGATAAGCTCTCACTGCAACACTATGTGGAAAACAGTTTCAAAATGGTTCAAATGGCTATGAGCATTATGGGACTTAACATCTACAGTCATCAGTCCCCTAGAACTTAGAACTACTTAAACCTAAGGACATCACACACAGCCAAGCCCGAGGCAGGATTCAAACATGGACCTTAGCGGTCACGGGGTTCCAGACTGAAGCGCCTAGAACAGCTCGGCCACAAAGGTCGACTACAGTTTCACTGACAGCGCGCCGGCCATTAAAATTACTACTCCAAGAAGAAAAGCAGATGATAAACGGGTATTCATTGGACAAATATGTTATACTTGAACTAACATGTGATTACATTACCACGCAATTTGGGTGCATAGATCCTGAGAAATCAGTATCCGGAACAACCACCTCTAACCGTAACAACAGCCATGATACGCCTGGGCATTGAGTCAAAGCTTGGATGGCGTGTACAGGTACAGCTGTCCATGCAGCTTCAACACGATACCACAGTTCATCAACGGTAGTGACTGGCGTATTGTGACGAGCCAGCTGCTCGGCCTCCATTGACCAGACGTTTTAAATTGGTGAGAGAACTGGAGAATGTGCTGGCCAGGGCAGCAGTCGAACATTTTCTGTACCCAGATAGACCAGTACAGGACCTGCAAAATGCGGTCGTGCATTACCCTGCAGAAATGTAGCGTATCGCAGGAATCGAATGAAGGGTAGAGCCACGTGTCGTAACACATCTGAAATGTAACGTCCACTGTTCAAAGTGCTGTCATTGCGAACAAGAGGTGACGGAGACGTGTAACCAATGGCACCCCATACCATCACGCCGGGAGATACGCCAAAATGGCGATGACGAACACACGCTTCAAATGTGCGTTCATTGCGATGTCGCCAAACATGGATGCGACCATCAAGATCCTGTAAACAGAACCTGGATTCGTCCGAAAATATGACGTTTTGCCATTCGTGCACCCAGGTTCGTTGTTGAGCACACCATCGCAGGTGCTCCTGTCTGTGATGCAGCGAAAAGGGTAACCGCAACCATGGTCTCCGAGCTGATAGTCCCTGCTGCTGCAAACGTCGTCGAACTGTTCGTGCCGATGGTTGTCGTCTTGCAAACGTCCCCATCTGTTGACTCAGGGATGGAGACGTGGGTGCACGATCCGTTACAGCCATGCGGATAAGGTGCCTGTCATTTCGACTGCTAGTGATACGAGGCCGTTGGGATCCAGCACGGCGTTCCGTATTACCCTCCTGAACCCACCGATTCCATATTCTGCTAACAGTCATTGGATCTCGACCATCGCGAGCAGCAATGTCGCGATACGATAAACCGCAATCGCGATAGGCTACAATCCAACCTTCATCAAAGTCGGAAACGTGATGGTACGCATTTCTCCTCCTTACACGAGGCATCACAACAACGTTTCACCAGGCAACGCCGGTCAACTGCTGTTTGTGTACGAGAAATCGGTTGGAAACTTTCAACATGTCACACGTTGCAGGTGTCGCCACCGACGCCAACCTTGTGTGAATGCTCTGACAAGCTAATCACTTGTATATCACAACATCTTCTTCCTGTCGGTTAAATTTCGCGTCTGTAGCACGTCATCTTCGTGGTGTAGAAATTTTAATGGCCAGTAGTGTACTACAGAGCTCTCTATATTTTGTAAGACCTCTCACCGATTTAATGAGGCCCATCAAAACGTCCTCACTAGTGCGAAACTCTTCATCTCACAGTGGCAGTGCTGGTAATTTGCTAAAATACATTGACAGCAAAAAATCGCATCATCCAATAGGGGCTGTTTGACATAAACGAAAGTTAGTACGCGCGTTTTTACATCTGAAAGGTGATTTTGAAAGTTGGAAGTTGATGTTTCTTGGCAAAGTTGGCCACTCATGCTGCTGTGTCTGCATGCACAAACTCTGAGTCTGAGATATTATTATCGCGAGTGGAAGCGTGCGAACTGTAGTTGAGAGTAGTCGGACGCACCCTATGGTGGATAGAAGTCGCGCCAAAGATGAGGTCGCAGTCTGCCGAGACTGTGATTGCAGCGCCAAGGAGACTTTGGAAGATTTTTTGGCAATTTATCTTTTTGTTGCACCGAGTTGTTATTTGCTTGTGCACTGGAGAGATTTTGTCAAAATTGTGTATGCATACATTGAGAAAAATTTTCGTATCTCTGTTCAGGAACGTGATTATTGATTATACACGCTGTGGAATAATTAAAGTTGTTGATACTAATCATATTGTCGACACAAAGGAAAAGTACGCGAAAATTTGTTAGTTTCTGAATCGTCATTTTCTGAATAGAATAAATTAAGAGTTTCTATATGTTTCTTTCCTTTTTTTAGACCACTGAAGGCTTCCTTATCAAACCCCTCATGATCATTCAATTTCTATATATAAAAAAGCGCAGTAGTTGTATCAGTAGTTGTGACCATGCGTGGCACTCTGCATGGATCACAGTATTTCATTTGAACTACTTTAGCATATTGCTGGATGCAGAATATTCACGCAGTAACCGCGGCAACACGAGGTAAGTTGTCTGTTGGGCGCAGGCTATATTAATTATTGTGGGAGGTTAGAAACTATTTTTATAATCACAATCACATACAAGAGAATTTAATTTTTCGTGATTGATAGGAAGAGGAACACATTTCTGTTTATATTGTCAGAGATGAAGGTTTTCACATTTCCGTACGTCTTTCGCAAGAACGATACAAATTACAAACCTTGAATTAAATCATATTTTCTCCTGGCGACCCCACCATGATTTCGTTTCGTTGGATGATTTTTGCAGTCAGACATGCTTCGTCTTGTTATTGCATTTGCAAAATTTTATGCGGTAGTAATTGGTCAGTAGTTGCTACGAAGTATTTTTGTTGCTTGTGCACTGCTCCGTATTAGCACAATTTTTCTTTTCAGTGATCTTCTGGTTCAGAATTTGTTTATCTATTTTGTAACAGTGAAGTTAACAATTTTGTGTTAAGATATTTATTTTTCATTTTTGTGTCATTTCTACAATGACAATGAATAGCGCAAACAAGATGGGCAAGACTGTAGAAGTAGCTCCAAATGAAGTTTTGAGAAGTATGAAGCACAGTGTAAATAATTCTTCTCAGGATGATTAAGTCAGGGAACTTTCAGTCAATACCGTGAATAATCGGAGTGTAGGCTATTATTTGCCAATCATGCGTGGTGAACTGCAGGGAATTACATGCAATTCAGGAGATCAAAATACCATGACGCAATCCTACGTTGGTATGAAAGACTCAGGTACGGCTTCTACTAGAGCAAATTTTTTTGTTTCCCCCTCTTTCAGTAGTAATGTTACACAATTAATAAAATGGTTAAAATGGCTCTGAGCACTATGGGACTTAACATCTGTGGTCATCAGTCCCCTAGAACTTAGAACTACGTAAACCTAACTAACCTAACGACATCACACACATCCATGCCAGAGGCATAATTCTAATCTGCGACCGTAGCGGTCACGCGGTTCCAGACTGAAGCGCCTAGAACCGCACGGCCACACCGGCCGGCGACACGATTAATACTAGCTCATCTTGATGAGATTAGAAAATCCAATAGTGCGATTAGAAACTACGATGATCAACTCGGAGAATTTAATAATGAGATTAAAAAGTCTAACGACGAGCTTCATGGGGAGACCAAAGAATCTAGTAACAAAAAGGAACAGAACTTAAAATTGTTTTGGGATGAGATTCAGGACAATTTAGATCGTACATTCGACGAAACGTCAGTGCGGCGGAAAATTCAAGTAACTGAGGAACACAAGAACTAATCTTTAATCCAGACTTAACGATGTGCAGTCGGTTGATATTTTTAGTTGCGACAACAGACGTCACGACAACAATTGCATATAGACGAATTAGTTCAAAAGCTCGCGTCATTACAATTATAGACTAATCCTGGAATTTCAAACACGCCAAATCAGTTGATGACTGTAGCAAAACGAGTCGAACAACTGTCCAAGAATGTCACACGAATGAACAATGATTCAGATAAATGGCCAGACGATATTCAGCCGATTCCTTTCGCAGATACTGAAGAATTTCAGTCTCTGAAACGGTTTAAAGAAGGGCAGTTGATGATTAGTCAGCAAAATTGACGTGACGTGAGAAAGATATAGGAACAATCCACAAGATGATACTTGGATATAACTTATCTTGACTACATTGTGCAGCTTATCAATTTCCTATCATGTACGTAACTTACTTACTCTTATACCTATGTTTACGTATTGTACCACTTTTGTAAAATATCTGACGCAAATTTTCTCAGTTTTGTTATGTACGAATTTTGTGTTTATTCCTTGCCACCATGGTAGGAAAGAAACATTCAACAAAATTCTTAAAAGTGAGGGTGGGGCCTATGAAAATTGGACATAAATATTTCTTTGGAAAATTGGCTACTGATTCTGCTGTGGCGTGCATACACAAGTCCTGACTCTTAAGATATTACAATCACGATTGGACTGATGATATATTTAAAAATATCGGATATCGGACATTCTGATATTTAAAAATATCATCACTGGCATTCAGTACATCGAAAACAAGTATCGATACAATATATTCATGAAAAAATATTAACGTACCGGCCTATATAAATATCGGCTGCACAATATAAATATACCGCCGGCTTTAGAGCTGTATATTAAAGTACTGATTTATTATTAAATGTTTTGTACATCAATTAGCTATCGGTCTGTCTATCTTCCGTAGATCAATAATTGAAAGAAAAACGTTGCACGTTCACGCTTCGCAATAACCACTTTGCTAACAATGGTAACTGGATGTAAGTGGCACAGTAGGTGTCCGTTGGGTCCATTGTTCACTTTCGTCACGTATCGGATTTGTGTGACACACTTCATGTCGACTTCTCTGTTTTTCATTTCCGACAACGGCAGGGGCTTAGCACCTGTAGTGTCAAAATTGCGTGGTGAAGTTAAACGTTGCAGTATCTGTTGCAGGCGCGAAGCGCAGACTACGTCAGCATTTCCTCACAGACGTCTCCGTCCACCAGACTTGTCATTTAGATTTATGTTCATCATTTTGAGCAGCTGTTTTTTAAGAATGCTGATATGAAGAAACAACACACTAGTTACGTTAATTTTTTTTTATCGCAACTGATATGTTATTTTTTCACATCGCAAACCTTGTTAATCCATCCACACTGCCATCCCGAAGTATATCCCGACTTCTTCTTTTGTCTCAACTAGCTTCACATAGTCAAAGGACACAGTTTTAAAAGAACAACTTCAAATGTTTACCGAATACTGTGAAAAAAATATAAAATAAAATTATCGTCACTTCATGTAGAGCCTTGCTATCGATAGATTAATATATGGTCCGAGAAAATATCGGCAATACATATATGGATATTTTTGGGAAAAAATGTAGGCTTATCGAGATATTGATATTTTATCAACAACCATAGTAGCGAGTAGTCAGAAGCAGCCTGCAGTGGAGTGAAGACGCGCGACAGATGAGGTCGCAGCCTGCCGAAGGAAACTTTGGTATTGATTGAGGTTTTTTCGGTAATTACCTTCATGCTGCACGTAGTTGTTGATTGCTTGCGCATTGGTTGTATTTTGTCAGATTTTTGTATGCATGCACTGAGGAAAAAATTCGTATCTTTGTTCAGAAACATGTTTATTCGAGAATGAGATTTTCACTCTGTAGCGGAGTGTGCGCTGATATGAAACTTCCCGGCACATTAAAACTGTGTACTGAACTGAGACTCGAACTCAGGACCTTTGCCTTTCGCGGGCAAGTGCTCTACCAAATGGTCTACCCAAGCATGACTCACGCCCTGTCCTCACAGCTTTATTCCTGCCAGTACCTCGTCTCCTACCTTTCAAACTTTACAGAAGCTCTCCTGCGAACCTCGCAGAAGTAGTACTCATGAAAGAAAGTATATTGCGGAGACATGGCTTAGTCGTGGTTGGGTAGCTCAGTTGGTAGAGCACTTGTCCGCGAAAAGCAAAGGTCCCGAGTTCGAGTCTCGGTCTGACACACAGTTTTAATCTGCCAGAAAGTTTTAACATGGTCATTGATTATACAAGTTGTGGAATAATTAAAGTTGTTGCTAACTATATAGTTGACTAAAAGTAAAAGTCGGTTTCTAAATCGTCCATTTTCTGAATATAATAACTTTCACTTTTTACACCACTTAATCTTGCTTAACAAACCCCTCCTGATCATCCAATTTCTTCTACATAAAAAAGCGCAATTGTTGTATCAGTAGTTGTAACCATGCATTGCACTATGCACAGATCTCAGTATTTCTTTTGAATTAGTTTAGCATGTTGCTGGATGCAGAATATTCACTCCAACGGCAAGACGAGATAAGCTGTATGTCGCGTGCTGTTTGTTTTTACTGTCATGGCAGGTTAGAAAATATTTTTGTAATCGCAGTCAGATACAAGAGAATTACATTTTTCGTAATTTATAGGAAGAGTGACAAGTTTCTGTTTATATTGTCAGAGATGAAAGTTTACACATTTCCGTACGTCTTTCGCAAGAACAATGTAAATTACAAATATTGAATTAGACGTAATTTTCCATGTCTACTCACATTCCGCGCCAGTTGCATAAGACCAGCGCCACTATGAGGACACCAATCAGGTTTGCTTTAAATACACGCTGTAACGGTCGTGAGCGTATGTTACTCTTGAGACTGGAAGTGGTGAGTTGATGTTGGTGAAGAATGACCTTTAGGGTGCTAAGGACGCCATTCTCAACAAGTCACTGAGTTTGAATGGGGTCGTCTAAAAGAACTATGAGAAGTTGGATGATCCTTCTACGGTACTACAGATCAGTTTGACAGGAATGCAGCCACTGTACTTGAGTGCTGGATACGGTGGTCACGTGAATGTACGGTGTCAAGCAGACCGGGTTCCGGACGGTCAAGTGCCACTACGGAGTCATCGTGTTCGGCATGTCTCTGGCGCATCGTATTGCATCTGCAGCAGCAATTCGAGCAGCAGCTGACACCACAGAGACACAACGAACTGTTACAAACCGGTTACTTCAAGGACAGCTCCGATCCAGACGTCCTATAGCGTGCATTCTACTATCTCCAAACCGTCGCCACTTGCGACTTCAGAGGTGTCAAATGAGAGCTCACTGGAGGATAGGGTGGACGTCTGTTACGCTTTATGATGAAAGCTGTTTCTGCCACGGTGTCAGCGATGACCGAGTGTTGGTTAGAAGAAGGCCAGTTGAGGGCCTGCAACCAACCTGACTCCGTGCTAGGCACACCGGAAATACACCTGGAGTTATGGTCTGGGACGCAATTTCGTATGACAAAAGGAGCACTGTCGTGGTTATCCCACTCACCCTGACTACAAGTTTGTACGTCACTCTGGTGATTTGACCTGCTGAGCTGCCATTCATGAACAGCATTTCAGATGTTATTTCCAATAGAATAATTATCGTCCACATTCCGTTGTTGTAACGCAACATGCTCTATAGAGTGTGGAGGTGTTGCCTTGGCCTGCTCGATCACCGTATCTCCAATCGATCAAGTATGGTACACCGTCATCCACAAACAGGATTAACCGCTCCTGTATTGATCGACCACTTGCAACAACCGGCCGGAGTGGCCGAGTGGTTCTAGGCGCTTCAGTCTGGAACCGAGCGACCGCTACGGACGCAGGTTCGAATCCTGCCTCGGGCATGGATGTGTGTGATGTCCTTAGGTTAGTTAGGTTTAAGTAGTTCTAGGTTCTAGGGGACTGATGACCTCCGCTGTTAAGTCCCACAGTGCTCAGAACGATTTGAACCATTTTGAACTTGCAACACACGAAACTCCGTCCCACAACCTGACATCCGGCCTGCGTAGAGTCCTTGTAAGGAATGGGATCAAGATATTCCACGTGATTTGACCCAGCGTAGACAGTCTACAGCCTCCGTATGACTCTGCACAAGCTAAGAAGTGACCTACTTTCGGCAGACGCTTTTACGCGTGCGAGAACAATGTTTCTGTGATACTGAAGATCCGCCTCAGAGAAATACTGTATAATCTAAATGACGTATGACCAATACAATTTGGTCCGACTAACTTTCCCAGCTTCAGCGATGACAAACTTGTGACTTTTTAGCATATTTATTTGCACAGTTATCTGGAACAGACTGCTCATGACGACACTCGAATCCTACTCAGCATATAGTGGTAATTTTCTGGCCTTATGCACTGTACGTCTTCTAATGGGGCAACTCTTCCATTTACTTTAGTCACTCGGCCTCAGACTGATTTGTTTATCGTTTAGCTGCACCATAGAAAAAACTTACAATTGTCTCAAATTAGAAACTAACATCCAGGCCACGACTGTAATTTATTCCTCCGTTACCACCAGCAACTCTGTTGAATCGTCAGGGAAATCTCTCAGAGGAAATCCATGAATTACGTGGCGAACAACCTGCTTTTTCAGCGGCTTATCTTTTTTTGCTTGTACAGAGTGTCGGCACACCTTCCAATGATGGTTCTTATTCGGTTAAAAATGGACCACGTCTTGCGTGGAAATTTAAAACCAGGTGGCTTGTTTGATATTCATAGATGATCCGTAGCAACATTAATCTGCCATGCGTTTCTCCAGCGGTCATTATATTAAAGCCGTTGTCCACTGACAACTTTGCGGTTTCCAGGGGTGGTTGAGGAGAGCGACTGGAATGTCTGCGTGAACGGGGAGGTGAGAATTTTTCTGTAGTTTTTTAGTTTTTATTGTACTCTCTTACAAATGCATTTTCCCGCCGCAGAGATTGAGGTAGTCTGTGACTAAGAATTGGTAACCAGAAAGTAGACGACAGTCTCATTGTACGCATGTTATAGACTAGCTGTGTGTTAACCTGTCTTTTGTGAGCACAATTCATTAAATCTCGGAAGTAGTATTCCACAACAGGATAACCAATCCCAGAGATGATGTACTGAGTGTCAGTGCAGAGGATCCCTGGTACGTTATTTCTTTTTGAACTGCTAATTCCTTAACCTTTACTATAAAGGGAGTGGAAGGACTTGACCCATACAGTGACCATTTCATTTCAACATATTTATTTGCATAATAGATAAATCATTAAGAGAATTACAATCATAAATCAGATAATAATTTCTTCAAGAAATGCCACTCAGGCAAACTTTACAAACCGCTTGTTATAAAACCACAAATGAATTAATCTCTTTAAAAACCTTTTAAAACCCTCCACTCAGGCAAATTTTACCTTCTGCTTGTTATATGAAACCACAAGCGAATTAATCTATTTGCAAACATTTAAAGAAACCGCCACTCGGTCCAAGTAAATCATTTAAAATAAACTTTGTAGTGTTAGCAGTTAGCCAACACTACGAACACTACCTGAGTGAGGAAGCCGATATGCACGCGTTAACCCACGCAGGCTAGAGATAGGTCTGAAACAGGATACGTAATGAAGGCTGTAAAGAAAAGTACGTAGCTGCTGGAATACTTAACTTTAATCCATCATTGTTGTACATCGCTCTTGACGATACAAGTGAGACTCTGTAGATACATGCAATGTTACTAATGGCGCCTTGCTAGGTCGTAGCCATTGACTTAGCTGAAGGCTATTCTAACTATCTGCTCTGCAAATGAGCGAGGCTTCGTCAGTGTGCATCGCTAGCGAAGTCGTCCGTACAACTGGGGCGAGTGCTAGTAAGTCTCTCTAGACCTGCCGTGTGGTGGCGCTCGGTCTGCAATCACTGACAGTGGCGACACGCGGGTCCGACATGTACTAATGGACCGCGGCCGATTTAAAGCTACCACCTAGCAAGTGTGGTGTCTGGCGGTGACACCACAAACTTAACCTCAAATAACCAGGCAATCAATTATTATTTCCACATAGATTGAAAAGCACCCCCCCCCCACCCCCCACCGTGCGAGATCTTACCAAACATCTTTACAAGGTTATAGTGAGTTTGATCAGTAATAACCGAGTTATTTCCCCATCAAAACTGACATACGCCACTAAGGCTGAATTGCAGCGCAATTTTAAAAAACGGCTTCAATTAAGACACATTCTTCTAGAAATCCCTCAAAATTCTTAAGACAAATATTTAAAATATTTAACCTGGGCAACCTTGCAGAGCCACCACAAGCTTTAAAAAACTGCAGTTTGTACAGTAACTGAGGCCAGAGATTGTGAGGCCATGGCTTGGCCACGAACGCTGGAGGCGACTGAGTTCTTATCTTCGAATTAAGATGTGGACTTCGTTTGTACTTCCGCCCCGTTCAGAACGCCGAAATCGGAACCAAACAGCACACGCGAGCTCAGGCGAAGTCCTGCGCCCGTACGCCCCCTAGTAATTTAAAATGGGAGGCTCTGCACTTCGGTGGCCCAATGCTTCCGATCTCTGAAACGTAAATCAGAAGCGACAACAGGGAACCAAACAACCCTTCCTTCATCTTAACACTCAAAACTACTTAGATAAAATTGACAATAATAAAACTGATTTCATTCCTTTGAGCAGAACCACGTACACTAATGATGCAAACGAAACTGGCTCATTAAAACCCAAGCATCACATGGAGCACCTTATATGGGCCAGCTGACGTCAGAACAATACTATTAAGGAGCGAAGCACACACTTAATAAGAGGAATGAAATCTCACATCACAGTCCTTGCAACACTTTGCTGCCTCTAGAGCAAGCATCCTTATATTTCACTAATCGTTGATAGGACTTGAATTACTTAACTTGATGGCAGCTGCTGGATCAATGTGGCGACGATGCCAGACGTTGCTTAGTCCGATAGTAACAGCGTGTTACTTCACGGAAGCGAGCACATGCATAGCTTCACGAGGTTGTCAAGAAGTCAGAGAGCCGGCCCGCGGTTACTGACCCCAGTACGATCAAGCGCTAACTGCCGCCCCCACTCAGGCACGCCGTGCTCGCTGTCGTCTATCCAACGTCCCGCTAATACGCGCACTTCCGCGTGCCGTGCTCAACGTTGTTCTCCTCTTTCCACTCGGTACTGCCCGCTATATCCTGAGCCGGTCCAGGCTCCAAAGACAAACTTCTGCTAGAGGAAATCGATAGTGCCTAAGCCAAAGATATCCCTAGCGCCAGTCTCGCCACGGCTCAATCCTCATGATCCTTCTGCAGAATGTTATGTTCGATTTTGGCAGCTGTTCTTAACATATGTTCTTTGTGACTGATTATTCTATCAAGTGCAACGCCTAGATACTACGGGTTTCTGTTATGTCTGAGTAGCCTTCGTTCAAAGTACATTGTGAGCTCTTTGTTGGTCAAATCAACGTGCCGATTGCTCCCTGTGTGTGCTAAACGAGCAGCAAAATATTGATCACTCGGTAAATCAGTTTTAGAATTCAGTTACATTAATAGCAATTCGAACACATCGGAACAGTTTGGGAGGACAACAACACTTTTATGTTTTAGCAAAGCTTTACTAGATTTCTGTCGGCAGGAATACTAAAATTCTAATAACTTATCAGCGTATACTCTCTCATCAACAAACGACATTGAACCGGACAAAAGGAAATCCCAGTCAGTGTCAATCAGTTAAAACCTTTCAGGTTGTGTACAGATTAATTTCAGCGATAATGTCCGAGACTACCTCGGGAAAACACTGCGCTCTACACGACAGAGAAATTCTGTTAACGTGGATGGTCAAAAGCCATCAGTTTTCCGAGAACAAATTACCCTCGCAGACATACACGACAGCAGGTACAAGAAATTAATAGGTAGAACATACTTGCAAATCGAGCATCCATTGTTAATTGCCACTAATTTGAACGACATTAGCGACGTGAAAATATTTGCCGCCGTAGTGTGCTCTGGCTGTTTCCTGTTATCAAACAGCGTTCATAAATCAGCGCGCGCGGCCGACGCACAAGTGTTTCCCGCTGCAGCGCCGGCGATTCAGATCGGCCCCTGGCCGCCGCCGCCGCCGCCGCCGCCGCCGCCGCCGCTGCTGCTGGCGCGCGCAGATAAAAGCCACCGCGAATAAATCACGCAGAGCCGAGCCGCGCTGGCAGCGGAAAACCATTCCTGCCGGTCGTCGCCTGTTTGTGGTGGCGGCGCGTGGCCGCGAATGAATAACGAACGCGTGTTCCGTAAACAAGTCACCTTCAGGCAGTCGCAGACCGCTTAGTGTCCGAAACAGACGCCTCGTCGGCTGTAGCGTTTTTTTTTCCCAGCTATCGAGAGAAAATACATCTATTTTAGTTTCACTTGATATTTATTGTGCCATGAAGAGATTTGTACGACTGCTTTCAGCTAATACGATTGGCATTCAATAAGCAACACAACACATTTTGTCTCTAACAGTTTCGGTTGAAAATGTTGTGGGACGTCGTGAAATATTCCCTCCTCAGTCCCGGTAGTTTCATGAAGTTCCGACAAGTGATGGTGCGTATACGTAGCCATCAAAATGGCGTCAGTAAGAGGGGTATGCTCAAAGTAGAGAGCTGTCATTGAGTTCCTTTTGGTGGAAAACCTGAGCATCACAGATATTCGTAGGCGCTTGCATAATGTCTGCGGAGGCCTGGCAGTGAACGAAAGAGCCGTGAATCGTTGGCCGAGGCGTCTGTCGCAAAAAAAAAAAAAAAAAAAAAAAAAGAAGAAGAAGAAGAAGAAGAAGATTGAAATGGCTCTGAGCAAGCACTATCGGACTTAACGTCTCGTCTGAGGTCATCAGTCCCCTAGAACTTAGAACTACTTAAACCTAACTAACCTAAGGACGTCACACTCATCCATTTCCTGGGCAGGATTCGAACCTGCGACCGTAGCAGTCGTGCGGTTTCGGACTGAAGCGCCTAGAACCGCTCGGCAACCGAGTCCGACTGTCGTTATCACAACAAGGTCGTGCAGACCTTTCAGATTACCCGCGCGCTCTCCGGCCGCACACAATTGTCAGTCCTCCGTTGTTGGAAAGTGCGGACACTCTCATTCGAGTTGATCGACGGATCACAATGAAACACCTCCCTGCTTAACTGGACGTCTGTGATGATAGGGCTGATATACTCCTCCAGAAGCTGGGGTACTCAATGCTTTGTGCCCATTGTCGCCGCCAACGTAAGACCATAAAGAGAAACGAAAGACCAAATTTACGGACATTCTTGCGCGTTACGATGCTAATACTTTTAAATATATTTTCTAAAAATTATCTTGAGCAGCTAGTTCGGCAACCTACACGCAATGGAAATACCTTTGACTTTGTAGGAGGAGGTAGTGCACTACAGGCCATTCAAATTGCTACACCAAGTGAAAGGCAGATGATAAAAGGGTATTAATTGGACAAATATATTATACCAGTAGTGACATGTGATTACATTTTCACAAAGTTTGGGTGCACAGATCCTCAGATATCAGTACCCAGAACAACCACCTCTGGCCGTAATAACGGCCTTGATACGCCTGGGCATTGGGTCACAGCTTGTATGGCGTGTACAGGTACAGCTGCCCATGCAGCTTCAACACTATACTACAGTTCATCATGAGTAGTGATTGGCGTATTGTGACGAGGCAGTTGATCGGCCACCATTGACCAGACGTTTTCAATTGGTGAGAGATCTGGAGAATGAGCTGGCCAGGGCAGCAGTCGAACATTTTCTGTATCCAGAAAGACCCGTACAGGACCTGCAACATGCGGTCGCGCATTATCCTGCTGAAATGTACGGTTTCGCAGGGATCGAATGAAGGATACAGCCACGGGTCGTAACACATCTGAAATGTAACGTCCACTATTCAAAGTGCCGTCAATGCGAACAAGAGGTGACCGAGACGTGTAACCAATGGCACCCCATACCATCACGCAATGTGATACGCCAGTATAGCGATGACGAATACACGCTTCCAATGGGCGTTCACCGCGATGTCGCCAGACACGGATGCGACCATCATGATGCTGTAAACAGAACCTGGATTCATCCGAATAAATGACATTTTGCCATTCGTGCACCCAGTTTCGTCGTTGAGTACACCATCGCAGGCACTCCTGTCTGTGATACAGTGTCAAGGGTAACCACAGCCATGGTCTCCGAGCTGATTGTCCATACTGCTGCAAACGTAGTCGAACTGTTCGTGCAGATGGTTGTTGTCTTGCAAACGCCCCCATCTGTTGACTCAGGGATCGAGACGTGGCTGCACGATCCGTCACAGCCATGCGGATAACATGCCTATCATCTCGACTGCTAGTGGCACGAGGCCGTTGGGATCCAGCACGCCGTTCCGTATTACCCTCATGAACCCAACGATTCCATATTCTACTAACAGTCATTGGATCTCGACCAACGCGAGCAGCAATGTCGCGATACGATAAACCGCGATCGCAATAGGCTGCAATCCGACCTTTATCAAAGTCGGAAACGTGATGGTACGCATTTCTCCTCCTTACACGAAGCATGACAACAACGTTTCACTAGGCAACGCCGGGTAACTGCTGTTTGTGTATGAGAAATGGGTTGGAAACTTTCCTCATGTCAACTCTTTGTAGGTGTCGCCAGCGGCCAGCGGCGCCAACCTTGTGTGAATGCTCTGAAAAGCTCATCATTTGCATATCACAACATCTTCTTCCAGTCGGTTAAATTTCGCGTCTGTAGCGCGTCATCTTCGTGGTGTAGCAATTTTAATGGCCAGTGGTGTAAGACCATAAAGAGCAACGAAAGACCAACTTTACGGAAAATCTTACGCGTTACGATGCTTATACTTTTAAATATTTGTTCTGAAGATTGTATTGAGCAGATAGCTCGGCAGCCGAAGCGCAATGGAAATATCTTAGACCTTGCAGCTACAAACAGGGCGGACCTTATCGAGAACGTCAATATAGAAACGGGGATTAGCGATCATGATGTACTTATAGCACCTATGATTACGAAAGTAGATAAACCAGTCAAGAAGGCTAGGAGAGTGTTTCTGCTAGATGGAGCAGATAAGCAGTTACTAACATCTTACTCAGACAGCGAAATGGCATCACTGAGCACCAGTAACATGGATGTTGAGGAATTAAGGTCAAAGCATAAGCAAATTGTAAATCGTGGTCTGGACCGATACGCGTCTAGTAAACGGGTAAAGGATGGAAAAGACGCACCATGGTTAAACAACGAAAATCATAAAATGCCGAGGAAGCAGATGCTGCGCACTCTGCGTTCAAAAAGCGAAAAATCGCTAAGTGCATCTAAGGCTTCCATTCAGTCCCTTGTTAATCATTGTGGTGTGACAGTTAAAGATAGCAAAACGAAAGCAGAAGTTTTCAATTTCACGTTCACCCAGAAGAATCATACAAACATACAGTCATTTGACCATCGGACGGACTCCCTTATGGACGACATAGAAATAAGCATACTTGGCGTAGAGAAGCAACTTAAAGATTTGAAAACAAGTCAAGTCATCAGGTCTGGATGGAATTCCATTTCGATTTTCCAAAGAGTATTCTACGGCATTGGCCTCTTACCTAGCTTGCATTTATCGTGAATCTGTCTCACAGCGCTGGAAAAAAGCGCAGGTGACTTCAGTATATAAGAAAGGTAAGAGAACTGATCCGCAAAATTACAGACCAATGTCCGTAACTTCCGTTTCTGCAGAATCCTTGAACACATTCTCAATTCGACTATAATACATTTTCTCAAGGCTAAGAAGCTTATGGCCACAAATTAGCATGATTTTAGAAAACATCGCTCGTGCAAAACTAAGCTTGCCGTTTTCTCACGTGATGTACTGAGAACAGTGGATGAAGGGCAACAGGCAGATTTCATATTTCTAGGTTTCGGGAAAGCATTTGACACACTGCCCCATTGGAGGCTGTTAACGAAGGTACGAGCATATGGAATAAGTTCAGAGATATGTGAGTGGCCTGAAGTCTTCTTAAATAATAGAACCCAGTATGTTGTCCTCGTCGGCAAGCGTTCGTCAGAGACAAGGGTATAGTCAGGAGTGCCCCGGGGAAGTGGGGTAGGACCGCTGTTGTTCTCTACATACATAAATGATTTGGCGGACAGGGTGGGCAGCAGTCTGCGGTTGTTTGGTGATGATGGCGCGATATGCGTAAGGTATCGAAGTTGGGTGACCGTAGGAAGATAAAGGCGACTTAGACATAATTGCCAGTTGGTGTGATGAATTGCAGCTAGCTTTAAATGTGGAAAAACGTAAGTAAATGCGGATGAGTAGGAAGAATAAACTTGTTAATTCGGATAGAGTATTAATAGTGACCAGCTTGACAAACTCAAGGCGTTTATATACCTGGGCGTAACGTTGCAAAGTGATATGAGGTGGAACGAGCGTGTGAAAACTGTGGTAGGGAGGGAAAATGGTCGACTTCGGTTTGTTGGGAGAATTTTAGGAGAGAAAGATTGACCTGTAAAGGAGACGGCATATAGGAGGCTGTTGCGACCTATTCTTAAGTAATATTCGAGTGTTTTGGATCCGTATCAAATCGGATCGAAGGTTCAAATGGCTCTAAGCACAATAGGACTGAACATCTGAGGTCATCAGTCCCCTAGAACTTAGAACTACTTAAACCTAACTAACCTAAGGGCATCACACACATTCATGCCCGAGGTAGGATTCGAACCTGCGACCGTAGGAGCGGCATGGTTCCGGACTGGAGCGCCTAGAACCGCACGGCCACAGCGGCTGGCTCGGACTGAAGGAAGACATCGAAGCAATTTTGAGGACTGCTGCTAGATTTGTTGCCGGTAGGTTCGAACAAAACTTAATTGTTACGAAGATGCTTCCTGAACTCAAATGGGAATCCCTGGAGGAAAGGCGGCGTTCTTTTCAGCAAGCACTATTCAGTCGACATTTGAAGCCGACTGCCGAACGATTCTGCTGCCGCCAACATACATCGCGTGTTTAAGGACCACGAAGATACCAGGAATTAGGGTTCATACGGAGGCGTACAGACAGTCGTTTTTGCCTCACTCTATTTGCGAGTGGAACAGGAGAGGAAATGACAAGTAGTGGTAGAAGGTACCCTTTGCCACGCACCCTACGGTGGCTTGCAGAGTAGCTATGTACATGTAGGTGTTGAACGTCGTCACAGGCGATGATGCGTGGGTTCATCACCTCGAACGGCTATCAGTGGATGTGTACAACACCACCTGTCCTCCGAAAAGAAAGTTCAAAGCCGCACCCTCAGCCGGTGATGTAATGAGGACGGTCTTCTGGGCCTCTGAAAGGATTGTTCTCTTTGATGTCCTCCGCCATGGTGCAACGATCAACTCTGAAGTGCGTTTTCATACCCTCGGCAAACTGAGGAAATGACTTCAGCGTTTTCATCGCCACTAAATGCAAACAAACTTATGCTCCGCCTTGACATATACAAGGGCAGTTCAATAAGTAATGCAACACATTTTTTTACTGAAACAGGGGTTGTTTTATTCAGCATTGAAATACACCAGGTTATTCCCCAATCTTTTAGCTACACAACACTATTTTTCAACGTAATCTCCATTCAATGCTACGGCCTTACGCCACCTTGAAATGAGGGCCTGTATGCCTGCACGGTACCATTCCACTGGTCGATGTCGGAGCCAACGTCGTACTGCATCAATAACTTCTTCATCATCGGCGTAGTGCCTCCCACGGATTGCGTCCTTCATTGGGCCAAACATATGGAAATCCGACGGTGCGAGATCGGGGCTGTAGGGCGCATGAGGAAGAACAGTCCACTGAAGTTTTGTGAGCTCGTCTCAGGTGCGAAGACTTGTGTGAGGTCTTGCGTTTTCATGAAGAAGGAGAAGTTAGTTCAGATTTTTGTGCCTACGAACACGCTGAAGTCGTTTCTTCAATTTCTGAAGAGTAGCACAATACTCTTCAGAGTTGATCGTTTGACCATGGGGAAGGATATCGAACAGAATAACCCCTTCAGCGTCCCAGAAGACTGTAACCATGACTTTACTGGCTGAGGGTATGGCTTTAAACTTTTTCTTGGTAGGGGAGTGGGTGTGGCGCCACTCCATTGATTGCCGTTTTGTTTCAGGTTCGAAGTGATGAACCCATGTTTCATCGCCTGTAACAATCTTTGACAAGAAATTGTCACCCTCAGCCACATGACGAGCAAGCAATTCCGCACAGATGGTTCTCCTTTGCTCTTTATGGTGTTCGGTTAGACAACGAGGGACCCAGCGGGAACAAACCTTTGAATATCCCAACTGGTGAACAATTGTGACAGCACTACCAAAAGAGATGTCAAGTTGAGCACTGAGTTGTTTGATGGTGATCCGTCGATCATCTCGAACGAGTGTGTTCGCACGCTCCACCATTGCAGGAGTCACAGCTGTGCACGGCCTGCCCGCACGCGGGAGATCAGTCTTGCTTGACCTTGCGGCGATGATGACATACGCTTTGCCCAACGACTCACCGTGCTTTTGTCCACTGCCAGATCACCGTAGACAATCTGCAAGCGCCTATGAATATCTGAGATGCCCTGGTTTTCCGCCAAAAGAAACTCGATCACTGCCCGTTGTTTGTAACGCACATCCGTTACAGACGCCATTTTAACAGCTCCGCACAGTGCTGCCACCTATCGGAAGTCAATGAAACTATACGTGACGAAGCTGGAATGTTTGAAAATATTTCCGGTTTTTTCAACCAAAATTTTCCGAGAAAAAAGATGTGTTGCATTACTTATTGAACTGCCCTCGTAATATCATCCGAAATTGTGCTAAACGCATCCTCTGAAAATTATTTCGAGCAGTTAGTTCATGAGCCCACGCGAGTAGTAAACGGTTGTGAAATCACGCTTGATCTCTTAGCAACAAATAATCCTGAGTTAATAACGAGCATCAAAACAGATTCAGGGATAGTGAACACAGCGTTGTTGTAGCGAGGCTGAATACTGTAATCCCCAAACCCTCGAAAAATAAGCGAAAAATATACCTATTCAAAAAAGCAGATAAAAATTCACTTGACCCCTTCCTGAGATACAATCTCCACTCATTCCAAATTAATAAAATAAGCGTAGACCAGATGTGGCTTGAATTCAAAGAAATAGTATCGGCAGCAATTGAGAGATTTATACCAAATAAATTAACAAACGACGGAGCTGATCCTCCTTGGTACACAAAACGAGTTAGAACACTGTTGCAGAAACAACGAAACAAACACGCCAAATTTAAGTGGACGCAAAATCCCCAAGATTTGCCATCTTTTACAGAAGCTCGAAATTTAGCACGGACTTCAATGCGAGATGCCTGCAACAGTTTCCGCAACGAAATTTTCTGTCTCGAAACCTGGCAGAAAATCTAAAGAGATTCTGGTCGTATGTGAAGCATATTAGCGGCAAGAAACAATCAATGGCTTCTCTGCACGATAATAATGTAGATACTATCGAAGACAGTGCTGCCAAAACAGAGTCACTAAACACAGCCCTCCGAAATGCCTTCACAAAAGAAGACGAAGTAAATATTCCAGAATTCTAATCGAGAACAACTGCCAACATGAGTAACGTAGAAGTAAATATCATCGGAGTAGTGAAACAACTTAAATCACTTAATAAAAGCAAGTCTTCTGGTTCAGTCTGTATACCAATTAGGTTCCTTCCGGAGTATGCTGATGCATTAGCTCCAAACTTAAAAATCATACACAACCGTTCGCTCATCGAAAGATCCGTACCCAAAGACTGGAAAGTTGCACAGGTCACACCGATATTCAATAAAGGTATTACGAGTAATCCACTAAATTACAGGCCCATATCGTTAACGTCGATATACAGCAGGATTTTAGAACATATATTGTGTTCAAACATTATCAATTACCCAGAAGAAAACGGTCTATTGACACACAGTCAACATGGCTTTAGAAAACATCGTTCCTGTGAATCTCAGCTATCTCTCTATTCACATGAAATGTTGAGTGTTACTGACAAGGGATTTCAGATCGATTCCGTATTTCTGGATTTCCAGAAGGCTTTTGACACTGTACGACACAAGCGGATCGTAGTGAAATTGCGTGCTTATGGAATATCGTCTCAGTTATGTGACTGGATTTGTGATTTCCTGTCAGAGAGGTCACAGTTCGTAGTCATTGACGGAAAGTCATCGAGTAAAACAGAAGTGGTTTTTGGCGTTCCCCAAGGTAGTCTTATAAGCCCTTTGCTGTTCCTTATCTATATAAACTTTTCTGCAGACAATCTGAGCAGCCGTCTTTGGTTGCTTGCAGATGACGCTGTCGTTTATCGACTAATAAAGTCATCAGAAGATCAAAACAATCTGCAAAACAATTTAGAAAAGATATTTCAATGGTGCAAAAAGTGGCAGTTGGCCCTAAATAATGAAAAGTATGAGGTCATCCACATGAGTGCTAAAAGGAACTCGTTAAACTTCGGTTACACGATAAATCAGTGTAATTTAAAAGCCGTAAATTCAGCTAAATTTCTAAGTATTACAATTGCGAACTTCAATTGGAAGGGGCACGTAGAAACTGTTGTGGGGAAGGCTAACCAAAGGCTGCGCTTTATTGGTAGGACACTTAGAAAATGTAATAGACCTACTAAAGAGACTGCCTACACTACGCTTGTCCGTCATCTTTTAGAATACTGCTGCGCTGTGTGGGATCCTTATCAGGTAGGACTAACGGAGTACATCGGAAAAGTTCAAAGAAAGGCAGCACGTTTTGTATTATATGGGAGGGAGTGTAACAGAAATGATACAGGATCTGGGCTCAACATCATTTAAGGAAAGATGTTTTTCGTTTGCTACGGAATCTTCTCACGAAATTCCTATCAACAACCTTCTCCTACGAATGCGAAAATATTTTGTTTGACACCGACCTACATAGGGAGGAAGGATCACCAAGTTAAAATAAGGGAAATCAGTGCTCGTACGGAAAGATATAGGTGTTCATTCTTTCCTCGCGCTATACAAGATTGGAATAATGGAGATTTCTGAAGGTGGTTCGATGAACCCTCTGCCAGGCACTTAAATGTGATTTGCAGAGTATCCATGTAGATGTAGATGAGCTGGATTTAGCTATTTGATTAGTGGTCGGCCTATTTATGAAATTTCCGTTTCTAGGCATGTTAACTACTGACTGATCGTTACTATTGTAGTCGACTCTGGAGTCATTGTCAATGATTTGTCCAATGTCCAAGTTGGATTCGGTTTGTGTCAATGCAAACCAGCCACAGATTGCACACAGCACAGTCTGTGATTTTCATATAGAGCGCTACGTGGCGTTACCAGCATAAAAACCTAAACAGCCGACTTACAAACTGAACTGCGTAATTATTCTAATGTTTCAGTGGTTGCATGCCACAATTGATAAAACCGCTTATACTAAAAATATCTTAAGTAATTTTTTACTTATATTCTGAACTTACATCTACTTTTTTGCTATATATTCTCGCCCACCTTGCAAATGCGTCTTTAAACGCTCCATGTCACCTGGCTTCAGTTGTTCGTGGTTCATTTGAAACAGTCTGGACAATTCGAACGAACGAGTTGGCCATCCAGATCGCCCGATGTGTATCCCATCGAACATTTGTGGGACATATTCGAGACGTCAGTTCGTGCATAAAGTGCTGCACCAGCAACACTGTTGCAATTATGAACGGCTATAGAGACAGTATGGCCAAATATTTCAGCAGGTGACTTCAAGCGACTTGTCGAGTCTATGCCATGTCGAGCTGCTGAACTACGCCGGGCAAAAGGAGGTTCGACACGATATTGGGAGATATCCCATGAGTTTTGTCAGCTCCGTTTACAAAGATACACGTAGCCCCATTTACGATTCAAACAGTCCAAAAATTTTAAGTTTTCCCTTTGTTTCAAAATTTTGAATTTTGCTATTTACTACGAAAAAGGATAGATATAGAAGCAATATACCTTTAACGCACAAAACATATAAATACAGGGTGGCGCACGAAATGTGTTACCATTTTGTTTTTGAATATAAACTTTATTGTCAATACAATCTGAAAGGAACATATACTACAATGAAGTGCCGTCCATGGAGATTTGTTCTAACTCAGCACATGCTAAATATGTCCACCATTTCGTTTCCTAACTTCCTTCAAACAAGTTAGTGATTACCCTACGGCACACATCTTCCGTAATTTCACTGCAAGCTTGAAGAATAAGTCTTCTGAGCTCCATTAAATCACGTGGACGTTTCGGGAAAATTTTTTCCTTTAGGTCCCCCAAAGAGAAAAGTCACATGGATTGAGGTCTGGATTTTTGGGGGGACAATTTTGTCCGTCATTGAAGCGACCTGGAATCCTGAGTGAAATGTCCGTATGTCGAAATGCTCGTGTAAAAACTCCAACACAGTGTTTGCAGTATGTGGCCTTGCTCCATCTTGGATGAACCGCTGCGTGTTGAAGGGCAAGGCAGTAGCAAGAAGCTGTAGAATGAAGCTACTGCGAAGAGTGCTCAAATAACGCTCACTGTTCACAGTTTCTTCAAAGAAAAAGGGTCAAGTCTGTGACTGGAAATTACTACTCACGCTATAATCCTCGGAGCATAATGTTGTCGTTCATGAAGCACCTGTGGGTTTTCAGTAGCCCAAAATCGTACATTTTGTTTGTTAACCACACAGTCTAAATGAAAATGCGCCTCGTCTGAAAACCAAACGTTGTTGAGTTTCTTCCCTATCCTCCGCCCACTGAGCAAACAGAAGTCTCTGCTGCTTGTGTTCTTCAGTGAACTTCTGTGCACAGGTCATCTTGTATGGGTACATATGGAAATCACTTTCAAGAATGCGTTGAACGGAGCGTCTGGATATTCCCAATAGCACTGATGCCTTTCTACACGATTTCCCGGGACTTCTCTGTACAGCAACTCGTACCGCTTCAATATTCTCCGGTGAACAAACAGGCTTAGGCCGAGGTGGCTTCGCTTCCAGTACTGTTCCTTCCTGTACAAATTTATCTTACAACCTGAGGATAGACTTATTGCAAGGAACCCATCGTGTGTTAAACTGTTGTCGAAAACGCCTCTGAGTCAAATGGTTCAAATGGCTCTGAGCACCATGGGACGTAACAGCTGAGGTCATCAGCCTCTAGAACTTAGAACTACTTAAACCTAACTAGCCTAAGGACATCACACACATTCATGCCCAAGGCAGGATTCGAACCTGCGACCGTAGCAGTCGCGCGGTTCCAGACTGAAGCACCGAGAACCGCTCGGCCACAGCGGCCGGCGCCTCAGAGTCACAACAAGGCTTTTCGTTTCGTGAAACAGTAACACAATTGCCGATCGTTGCTGTGTCGTCAGTCATCCATTGTCACCCATTGCTGCTTGCTAGTCTCCTAGCGGCAGTATCGTGAATTACACGTCATTTCGTAACTCGTTTGTTTTTCCAAGCTCTGCTGGTACTGCTGTAGAGATCCCAGCGGGATATCTTAATGTGCGTCGTAAATTGTGAAAGAAACAATTGGTAACACATTTCGTGCGCCACCTTGTATAGTGTATCACCATTACAATTTAACTTTCGTAGTAAACTATTCACTAACGCTTTGAGGCTCAAATATTTGAAATGATACATTTAGTCATGCCTCAGCTTATGATTTTCAGTTTATTGTCCTAAATATTAAGGCGATTTTAGGCGTAAAATTCTGTACAGACGGAAGCGTACCTAGCTTGTACCTACGACAAAACTGTAAAAAAATGTGTAGGCAATGAACAGGAAAACTGGCCGCATTGTAAAGAAAAAAGTCGGTTTCTGAACAGATTCGCGCTCAGCGCTCAGCTATTGCCTCTTCCAACGAGGCGAGAATGCGCTATCCGGCACGGTTACTTGAATTTATCTGCGGGCCCGTTCTGTCGCAGGGGGGGAGGTGGGCGGGGGGCGCGGCGCCAGCGATCGGCACGTGTTCATATCTGCGGAGCGCTCATTACACGGTTAGCCGCCAATAATTTCCGGCCGCTGCGGTGCATAGCTGCGTGTGCTGTGCCCTGGCGCAGGCACCGGGCCATAAACCATCGCCTAATACCGGACTTAATGAGTGGAATTCCTCTGGGAGCGGCTAGGTGCCCCTTAGTGGGATGATTAAGTCCTCCTTAGATTTATTGCGGTCGTCGGCGAGAATGTAAGATTCTAGCTTAATCGTGGTGCGATATGGGGCTTCGAGTGAGACGAGTAGCATCTGTCCTGAGAATCACTAACGTTGCAGTACTCTGCGGCTGGAACGTAATCTCTGAGAAGTTCGTGGCTGTTGTGATCTGGCATCTGAGGGTACCCGAAGCAATGCAGTAATTTTACAGTCTAGAGCTGCACAGCTTAAAATAATTTGGGGAATATGACTGAGCCGTGTGTCGGCTCTCAACATATATCCCGCTGCTGAGATTGTTCTGAGTCCTTCCATTTGATTGTTAATTGATTGTTTCATATTTATCGTTATGCTGCGTACGATTCTGTTGAGATTCCCCTCTGGCGGCGTGTCTGGTCTTATCGATCTTCGAGTCGTTGCTTCCTGTTAGCCTTGTGTAAGGGAATAAGATCTTTGGTGGGGGGGGGGGGGGGGATGGCCGGTTGGTTGCCTAGCGGTGACGAGTCGGTCGGTCGCTTTTTAAAATAGGGAAGGAGAGAATGTCGGACGATTAGACCGCAGCGTGGCGTGGCGGTGGAGAGTTGGCTGCTGTTCCGGGAAGCCGCCTGGTCTATACTGGCGGTGAAAGACGTATGGGACGAGTTGACGGGACAAGGCTGTAAGCTCTTGCTGTGAACACCCGGGGGCCACGGCTGTGGTTCCGAGTCACTACTTGGTGGGAGCGGCAACGGATGTCTTTAAATTTTCCGTCTGGAGGCGGGAATGATGGACGCCGCCGCGGGTGCAGAGAAGACGAGGGCTAAGTGACTGTGCCCAGTTGGGTACGCTGGCGACGTGGACACAGTCGGGTGTGAGGAACCTTTGCATGGGACTTCGCCTGCTGTTTCTCTGATAAACTGCAAGTTAAGTTGGTTAAAGGTTTAGATGTTAAATGAAGAATTTTGGTTTGTGGAACCATCGTCTATTCTGCCTTGTGGCCTCCTGCGTTCGGGTTTCCTGTCCCTGTCGCCGGTGTATTTATAGACCCTGATCTTTTCCGCTTCTTATTAGTACTGCCCGATAGCAAGTGTATCTTTGGGCAGGGATTATTGTTTTAGATTACATTTTTTTTGCCTTGTGGCCTCCTGCGTTCGGATTTCCTATTCCTGTCGTCGGTGTAATTATGGACATTGATCTTTTGATTTCTTATTAATACTGCCTGGGAGGAAGTGTATTTTTGGGCAGGGATTATGGTTCCTGATTTGATTCCTCCTCCGCCTCTGGCCTCGCGTGAGGTCGATGTGATTGCTGACTGTGAGGCGTTGTGGGTCTGTTAGTCCGCTCCTAGCCTGAGCATCCTTCGGGAGACAATTGTGGCCGCCCTTACATCCGGTCGGCTAATTATTTCTATCTCAGGACATTTTGAAGGTAGGACATGGTATTAAAGTTGTTAGTTATTGTAAAATGTTAAATGGTTGTATTTTACTCTGATTGTTTTTGGCCACTGTTTAAAAAGGTTAAGTTTGCCTTTCATTGTTTTTTTTTTTTTTTTTTATATGATGTGGCTTTAAAATTGTTAGTTACTGTAAAAGGTGAATGACTGTATCTTTACTTTGACTGTTTCAATCTACTTGGCATCCTTTGAAAATGCTAGTTCTGCCTCCCAGTTAGCGAGCCCTCGTAATTTAATATCTTGTTATGCCAAAATTTAAAAGAAGTGGCTCCGTACATGTTCGGAAGCGAAATTGTATGCAAATTGGTGTTTTCCTTTCATTACTTGGAAATTTTTAATTTTGTTATTAAATGCCTTATCGAAGTCTGTTTTAAGTAAAATGGCTTGGCTATTAACGGCAAAGTTTTTAATTTCATGACTTGGAAAATTTTGATTTGTTATCAAATGTTTTATCAAAGGCGGCTTTTAGTAAAATGGCTAGGCTGTTAACTGTAAAGTAAATTGTTTTGAAAAGGCACTCATGCCTGCTAACTTTTTGGATCGTTTCCAGGTCAAGTGATAAAGAAATGACTTTAATGGTTGAAGTAATAAATAAAGGAATTGTAAATTGCATTCCGACAGTAACCAACTAATTTTGGCCCCGTTTCCCACTGGGGGTTTTCCTTGATAAATCGTAACACCCGTCTCAATGACTTTGGGAGTCTGCCGTATTCCTTTGAGCAGTAACTGAGGACTTGGTATGATTCCAAATTACACTTCTACCCTTCAAAAATTAAGTACACAACAAAACATCATTACATCCTCGTCGGTTACATAAGATGATCTGAAATGTCCTACAGGCGTCGAAAATAAAGTGGACACAATCCTTCATAGCGTCATCCTACGTACTTTTCATTGGAATTTCAGAGCTTGAATAACGTATATACCATCCGTGAGCGTTTATTACTTCCTGGCGCGTACATGGCATTCTCCGCTCAAGTTTGCACAGGTCACCCTGTGGTACACGTTCCCATTCTCCAATGGGAGCCCACGAGAGTTCTTGGAGAGTCTATAGTGGAGCAGGACGAACACGGACACGTCTGTTAAGCATGACCCATGTGTCCACGATGATGTACAGATCGGAACTCACCGGCGGCCACTCAAGTGCTTCAATGGCCAGGCTTTGCAAGACGTCCCTGCTGACACCCGTCACATAGGCCCAGTCGCTGGAAGGTATGGCTGCTCTCGCAATCTTGACAGTTCTTGACTAGTTGGCCGTGTTTAGTCGTAGTTAATATTGTCTTTTATGATCTCATGGCGTGGTAATTGTTAATTTTCTTAGCGAGAAGATGTCACAATTTACAGTCCTTAAAATTCGTCGTAAGATAGCTTCGTAGTGTAACTTAATATTTCGTAGTATCTTTCTCTTCTGAACTTTGATGGATTAATCAGTGAATAAAGACGATAATCTTTAAGCAAGTCCTGTCCAAACTAATTACACTCTTATGAGTAAGTTAAATTCACGTCAAAAGCTATTTTTTCTAGTTGTTATAAAGTCAGTGTTCATTAATGTTGTCAGTATGTTAACTTTCGTTCCATTTGATGGACAAATGACGATTGCTGCACTGCGCTTCGTAACGTAGCGACCGAAAACAAAGTTGTCACAGTTTCAGCTTCGAATTAATTCCTATACACAGAAACTCCTTATCTCACTTCCCTGAATTCAGTTAAAAATTTAATTATCAGTTGTTATTAATATTAAAACTTTTCCCTTTCACACAAATAACTTCTTTCATATGTGGTGGAAGGTACTTCTGAAATTAAAGTTCTCCCTACACTACATTGTAACCTCCCCATAGAAATATAAATAAATAATATGATTCTAATTTAGTGTAACCTCAAAACAAAATTCTTTCACAGTGTAACCTCCCCACAAAATTCATTTACATTTAATCTACCCACAAAATTCTTTCTGATTTAATCAAAGCTCAAAATTCATTCACATTTAGCGTAACCTCAAAACAGAAAAATTCCTAAACCTCTCAACAGTAAAAATTATAATTATGTCGTTCATATTCAGTGTAACGTCCCAAAAAAAAAAAAAAAATTCAGTAACCTGGTAATAAAACAATGTAACTAACCTCTCAATTAAATTGTCGCTCACTTATGACTTTTCAATAATTCGCTGTGAATTTAACCTGGTAAATTTTGGACGACAGCAGTGCTGCGTCATGGCCCTGAAAGATCATTCTGAATAAAAAAAGGAAAACTTCTTACCTCAATTAAGGCGCCGGATATATCTGCTCTTAGAATAAATTTTTCCGGCACAGCTGTGTGCAATGCTGGCCGATATATCTCTCATTTATGAAAGGAAGCAACTGATTTTTTTTTTTCTTTTGCAACAATCGGGATGATCATGGATGGGAGAAATTGGTAAATTCTTTAAATTGAAATGAATGGTTGTTAAAAGTTACTTTTTATGAGCAAGATTATTATTACGAAATTTTTAAAACATTTACATGGGACTTGAGATAACATTACTACATATGCGCGAGGCTACTTTTTACCTTATACAATAATACTGAGGCTCTGGGATCGCTGCACCGCGACCGTGCCAGCAACACGATACACCAGACCAGACCAGAGCAGACTCCAGACTAGCAACAACTTACTGCTACAGCTACACAGTTCCTACTGCAGTCAACACTGCTCTCTGGTCAGAGACCTTGAATATCGCAGGCAGCGCATGAGCAATACATCGAAATTACATCTGCTCGGACCTCTTACAACATATATTCACAATTAAAAGTCATAAGCTTTCACACGAGCTAACACGATACAGACGACGTGAGGCAATGTAAGCATAGACAAAATGAGAGCGATATACTATTTCATCGACTATTTATGGACTTACACAAAACAAAAGTTGATGTAACTGTAACTTATTACGTCTAGAGTTTCTTATTGTACTACATATTCTTTTGAAATGGTTATTGTTAAATAATTCATAGTTATACAGAAGTATTAACGACGTTGTTTAAAATCATGTCTTATGGACGATAAGAATGGCTTCATTAGCCTTCCGGACTTGGGCAATGGCCTCAGTCCAGAAGGAGCCACGATACCACACGTACAATTTGCTCTCTTAAAATTTTCATTCCTCAGTTAATCTTAAGCATTATACATTAATTGAGCCTAATGGTGTTTGTTCACTATACATTTCGATTATTTCATTTCTTAAGTATGGCAACTTAGAACTAGATGAGACTAACAGACTTTAATTATTATTATTATGAGACTAGCAGACTTTAATTATTACATTTATGAAGCATGGCAACTTAAAAACAGATGAGCCTAACAGATTGTTCATTATAAACTGCCGGTTTAGGAGCCGAGCTACGTGCGTTCATTTTACCGAAGGTCATTGAGTGCACAGGTGTGCCAACTCATTAGGCCTGCTGCTGGCACTTTAAGAACCGAGCCCAGCGAGATCATTTTCTCGATAGCTTCTGCTCGCCCAGTCCGTAACCGGTTGTATAATCTGCAGTCTGTGGTGGGCAACTTTCGGTACTCCCGCATGGGAACATGTAACAATCGAACAAAGCATAAGACAGTTATCAAGTCTCACAACACCTGGCAACAAGTAAGATCGTTGACTAGTCTCTGTTATTCCAGATGTGCACGTTTTCCTTCTCATAACATTTATTTCGGCGAAATAACAACTAGATGCAGTCCGTTCACTGCTTTATTATTTTTGAATACGCAAGTCTAGTACATCTGTTGTGATCATTGTGATTACAGTTCCTTCATTTCATGTTGGCAAGATTTGTTTCCACATTTCTCGTGCGCTACCTCGAGCCAACGACTCACACATTGTACACATTGTAGTGATGTCTGTCAGTACAGTTCTTTTCACAAGTAATACAGCGGAGTGTATTAGCCTGTGTTTTCTCCAGTTTCGTTTTTATATATTGATCACTTTACTATTGACGTTACAGGGTTCTGGCTATAATTCGTTAAGTACATGTGAGAAATGACAGTTTCAATGGTTTATCGAGAGCTAAGCAGATGCTGGTATTTGCTAGGTCCGCCAAATATTAAGGTTAATTACAGCTAGATGATGAGATTTGCTTTGCAGCATTGCCTTCAGCGTCAGTGGGGGGGGGGAATTTTTCTTCTTTACTGATTTGTGAAACTTGGGTATGTGCTTAACGAGTTAAAGTGTCGTCATAGTTGGTGGGTCAGACTTCTTAGGGATGGGAGGCCGCTGCATTATCTGTCAAGCAGCACGGTGGACCACCGACGGTGTACTCGTGGATCATGGGGGAGCCCCCAAATTCCGTATAAGGGGATTCGTCGACGGATTTGTCTTCACGTAAAACCGTCCAGTCATCTGCTGGTGCCCCTATAGCACCTCCAGTTCTTCGGCCGCTTGAAGTGGGTGGGGAAATTGCAGATGGGCGTGGAACATCCGCCGCAGTGTCTTATTCTCTAGAGATTGCAGTCGCTGGATTGAGTCTTTGCAGCGCCACCCCACACTTCACAGGCGTAATGAAAGACAGAGCGGAGGTACATCCGGTAGATGAGAAGACCGTTGGCTATGGACAAATCGGAGCCATCATTGATGATGGGGTATAGCGCCCCCAGCAGCTGGTGGATCTTCTTGCAGATGTCTTCGATATGGAGTCACCAAGTGAGCCGCTTGTCCATGTTGACGCCGAGGTATCGTACTGAGACTTGTCACTGGAGTTCTGTGCCGTAAAGTCAGAATTGGCGGCGAGGTATAATATACGTCCAGGTGAAGATAATAGTCTACATCCCCCGGATTAAAGCCGATCCTCCATTTTGCTGCCCAGCCTTCCAGCGCATTACAGGCACTCTGAAGGTGCGGAACAAGGACTTCTCGCCATTAACTACGAGAACAGAGCATTGTGTCGTCTGTGTAAATGGCTCTTTCGACCCATGGCACTGCAGGCACGTCCGACATATAGATGGTACAAAGGACCAGTCCTAGGACCGACTCTTGTGTAACTCCTGCACTGATCTGACTTGCAGTAAGGGTGGCATCGGCGATCCGAAATGAGAACGTTCGTCGTTGGAGATAGGAAGTAACGATCTTCACACACGCCTTCAGGAAGCCTAAGGTGTGCAGCTTCCTGATGAGCCCAGAGTGCCACACATTGTCGAATGCTTTAGTGACGTCCAGCAGCACTACACCACAACATTCGCGGGTGCTGAAGGCGGCAGTGACATATTCGACCACCCTGAGGATTTGTTGCATGGTGGCGTGCCCGTTACTAAAACCAAACTGCTCCAGCGGTAAGATGTCCTGCTGGTCGAGATTATGGTGGCAGCGACGAAGCAGAAGGCGCTCAAACAGTTTTCTAACGTGTGGAAGCAGACAGATCGGCCAGTAACTAGATGTGTGCCTTCTATTCTTGCCAGTTTTAGGAACGACCACTGCGATGGAGTGCTTCCAGAAAGAGGGGGCCGATGAGAAGATGGCTGCGACGCGCAGGTGCTTGAGGACTCTCCGGGCGATATCATCGGCATCTGAGTCCTTGTTGGTAGGCAGCCACCTAATATCTTCTTGGACTTCCTCAGATGAAACAAGAGGGATCAGATCGTCCTCGGCCTTATTATCTTGGAGTAGAGCCATGACGTCGTGTTCGATGTTGCCGGCACACTGGAAGTCCACGCGATCCTGGAGGGGCTGGAAATTCCGTTCAAAAGGTGTCAGCCAGCATGTTGGCCTTGCCTGCAAGGCTGTAAGCTGTCCGGTCTCCCAAAGTTAGTGGCGGTATCGTCGGCTTTCTGTTGGTGAAGAAGCAGACGGCCGGCGAGCCGAGTGGGTCTGGAGGAACAAAACATTTCTGCCCAGTGCCTGTTTCTATAATAGATGATACCAGCCTTCACATCACGGCAGAGGTGGTTGATGCGACGCTTGAGGGCTCCATTCCCAGTGATACGCCTCTCTCTTCACGGCCGATTCCCCGTTCTGATGCAGCAAGGATGTCCCGTGGCAAGCCAGGCGTCCAGATGGGGGAAGGCCTCGGCGGTGGAGTGGCAACGTGGAGTGCCTCGGTGATTGCCTCAGAAAGATGGTCCAAAGAGTCTTTGGTGAGTTCAGCTTCAGCAGCGAGGGGGTCGACACAAAAGTCGATGTGGTCTCGAAATGTGTCCTAGTTTGTGTGCTGAAGATTGAGATGGCTAGGAGGATTCACCAAGGTGACATTAAGCTGGAAGAGTATGGGAAGGTAGTTGGAATTAAGAAGATGGATGACCTCCACGTCCTTGAATTGCAGTATCCCTCTCGTGATGGCGATATCGTGGATATCTGGCGTGCCCCTGGAGGGATAGCACGTTGGTTCTTCTGGGCAGCAGGAATGGGCATTGGTCCCGTCCACAGCTAGCAGGAGATGGTGTCCACTCACATTGGCGACGATCGAGTTCCATGTGGTATGCTTGGAATTTAGGTCGCCGGCCACGAATACTTTCCCAGGATAGCGGAGCAGCTTTCAAGTGTGGTAAACTGCAACGAATGTCCACAAGGACCGCCGTCGCTTCTATGTACTGAGTAGCAGGCGGTTGGATATTATGACGAATGGAGTTCTGAATATAGATAGCAGTGGCCCCCTCCATGCGTTGGCTGATCTGGTCTATTGCACCGATAATTCGGGACGTTGCTGCGAATGTCGGGCTTCAGGAAGGTCTCATTCACCATGCGAATATCCACGCCGTAGTCAACGAGGAACTGCCCCAGTTCCGGAGGATCATGTGTGAGATTGTCTGCATTGTAGGCTACAATCGGTAATTCATCGAGTCTGGGCGCCGTAGCCACGATGAGGAGTGGCAGGAGTGTTCTTGAGACCATGACGGCTCGGCCGACCGCCGTTGCGATGGTGACGGCGATAGTGGCTGGGAGTTGCACCAGTTGCTTGCTGACATCTGCAAGGGATGAGGAAATTTGGGCGAAGAGGGCCAGAATGTCCGGTGAGATTGCGATAAGCGTTTACTTGGTAGGGTCTTATGGGACTAAACTGCTGAGATCATCGGTCCCCAAGTCCACAAACTACTTAATCTAACTCAAACCAACCTACGCCAAGGATGACACACACACCCATGCCCGAGGGAGAACTAGAACCTCCAACGGGGCGAACTGCGTGGACCGTGACGAGACGCCTGAGACCGCGCGGCTATCCCGCGCGGAAATTAGCGTTTACCAAATCGTTAAGTACACATTTCCATGATTCATCCAGAGCGTAGCAAATGTTAATATTTGCGCTTAAGCATTACCCATCGATAGAGCGAGCAGCACTACGATTGTACATGTTCTCAAAAGTTTTAAAGCCCGCAAAACCCAGAACGGCGCTTCCGCGTGTGGAGGCGGAGCGGAAAGGAAGCGTGGGGGGGGATGAGAAGTGCGCATGCGCGGCATCAGAGAGCGGGCAAACAAAAGTCCACGTCGCCGAAAAGCATTGCTGCAGATAAGTCAGTTGTTTGCCTACAGTACATTGTATTATACATTCAAATCTATGAGGGGACTAATAAATATTAAAACCAATTTCAAACAATTGTAATGAGAGGAATATTAATTCAGGTCATTAATTCACGTCCACTGCTCCACAGCTTTACTCTGCATGAAGTCGGGAGGCGAGAACAGCTGAAACAGCTTTGAGAAGAATTGAAGTACAATTTTTCTCAAAACGACATTGAAACTTCTTGCAATAATTACCATTTATTGCGATTTGAACTGCATTATAAGCAAAAATTTAATACACAACAAAATCAACTTCAAGCACAAACCAAAATAATTATATTTGCTTGGCTGCTTCTGCTCGATAGAACTTTTAAAAATGCGGAAGGTGTGTGTGTGTGTGTGTGTGTGTGTGTGTGTGTGTGTGTGTGTGTGGATAGTTAAGTGTAATCACTCCGTGTAAAAAAGAATTAGTGGTAGAAAAGACTAATGTAAAAATCTATCGTAAAAATGTTCAGTAAGTTGTCATATTTTTATTTGTTAACAAGTATTGTGAGTGTAAACTAAACGTTCGATATGACAGTGAGAGACCGCATTTATAAACCATTGAATAAGAAAAAAAATTAACTATCATCTGCGAATAACTCCAGGGATTCTGACCGATAAAATCGAAAACCACCTATATCTCAACAAGTTACAGTAACTGTCATTTTAGGGCCTTACCAGTTCCTACCTTGAAAATGACAGAGGTTTACAACATGGTAGGAGAAGCTTAAATTATCCTTGGGCAATATGTTTAACATTATAGTCCCCGTAATGAAAGGATACAAAGTCCTAATCAAAAAGGCTAGGAAGTTCTCATTATCATGTATGCAACTGATGTGTTGACACAGGCATTTTTAAACCACGAGTCTTTAAAACTAAGAAATATTGTTACTTTATTACAATATCTACAACGTAATACCATCGTCACTTCTGTATGAGTCTGTTTCCATACAATCCGATTTTAAATTTACGCTGATAGGTTCAATGGTTATATCCATCATCACTTTCGTTTCAAACTTTTCTTTCTAAAGCTTTTCAGCATGCCACACAGACTGTGCCCACGCTACAAGCGGGATGTTGTCTGTTGCCTCATTGTCTATTTCCTCATGCACAAGCGACTCACTGTATGTTATCTTGAATGTTTTGGTTCTTTCTCCCACATAGCCTTAAAAAACTTTTCCCAAATTCATCCCATGGGGCTACAATGACAGTGACACGTGGGTAAACGCAAAACTGTGTGATCCCATTCTCGTGCAAGGAACTCAAGTTTGTACGTTCTGTCTCGCTGCTTGCTGTAACTCTCTGCTAGCTGCTTGAAAGTAGGATACATATTGTTGGCTGCCAGTGGCTGGTGGAGGGGGATGCGAGGAACGGCTGAAAATTGGGACGCCTTCTTACATGACGTGGACCATAGTTGAGTAATAACAGATAAATATTCTAGGTGCGAGAGAGCAGTTCATCAACAGCAAACCTTGGATATAATCTCAACTTTCAAAAGTTATGGAAATTTCACGCAACTTAAGGCTAATAGGTGGAATAAAATTTTTTTTAGAAAACAAATGTCTTCATCTACATACCAAATGACAAAAGAAACATTTTACTTAAAATATTACTTCATTACTTACCATTACATCGGTAACGCAGGAAATAAATGACTTATTTATGATATTTTTTGAAAACCCTCTGATATGAACCTTTTATCATCTTAGTTCGTGGATAACAAAGTAAGTAGTTCTTTCTCTTCATGAGAGATATCTACAATAATATATGGTTCATAATAAAGAGCTTGCCACTTCTTTTATTTCAAATAATAAAAATGGTTTACGGTGTGTTTGGAGGAGAATCTTTCCTCCCATTTTGCACTGTGTTGTTTGTCCTACCTTTTATCAAATTTTTAACTTCTCTTTTGAGCATTATGTCGCAGTTCTCGTAAAACTTTGCGTGTCCGCCCGTCTTTGTTGCCGGCTAATTCAGGTACTTTAAGTATTGGGTCTATCCATTCGTTCATTCCTATTTCTTTAACCGTTATCTTAAATGGTATGTGTTTCGTAGACGAATGAGGTAAATTATTAAACACACTTTGACTGCTGTTTTGGAGCATATGATCGTACAAATCTATTAAATTCTTTAAATACCCATTAAACGGAACTTGCTTCCGACTTAATGAGGATTTTGAAATTCGCTTAATACTATGATCTCTTATAAATGGTTTAAATGTATAACCGGTGAAGTAAGATGCGTTATGTAACAAGATAGCGCAGGGTTTTCCTACCCGAGGAAAATAATCTTTTATGATTCTCCTACCGACAGATGTGGCTGTTGCTACTCTTATGGGATACAATTTAACGTGTTTAGAAATCAGATCGTATAATGCTACTGTACACTTAATGCCACTGCTGGGAGACTGTAGGAAACCACCCAAATCACAACATAATAACTCTAAAGGTTTCGTAGGAATTATGGAATCTAATTGCATCCTACTGCGTCAGTTCATTAGTTTAGTCTTTTGACATACTACACAAGTTCTTAGCACAGCAGTTACTTTTTCTTTTACCCTGGGATAGTAGCGATGCCTAAGCATTTCAGCTGTACATTTATCAGATCCGAAATGTCCCCACACATAATGGATAAACCAAATAAAGCTTAATATACTCTGCGCTGGAATGCACACATTCCACGTTTTCTTCCGTCACTACTCGTATGAAATAATATACCGTATAACGTTAAGCATATGTAAGCGGGATAATCGGCCGCTTGGAACTGGCACAAGGTAAGGTTAATTTGTTGCACATTTCTGTATGCAGAGATGGTTTCGTGAGAGGAATGTCGGAAGAGGCAAAAATTGAGTTCGCTAAAAGACATCTAGAGGGTAATGCACGAGGCACCTGGCGTCGACGACTCAAAAATGGTTCAAATGGCTCTAAGCACTATGGGACTTAACATCTGAGGTCATCAGTCCCCTAGACTTAGAACTACTTATACCTAACTCATCTAAGAACAGAACATACATCCAGCCCGTGGCAGGATTCGAACCTGCGACCGTAGCAATAGCGCGATTCCGGACTGAAGCGCCTAGAACCGCTAGGCCACAGCAGCCGGCTCTCGACGACTCACGACAATCAAATCTGATACTTCCTGGCAGTGCTTTTTTTCTAAAAAAGAGTTTAAGGGAACTCCGAAATGGGATAAAATGGGATATAATGCAGCGAAAATCATTTATAACTGAAGCATGAGGTACCACCCGTCTGCTTTTAGCCATGACGTCATCAACATGTCGAACTGCAAAATAAATAAATAAATAAATGAAATGTATCGGACTCTTCAGTTGACTTTACAGCTCAAATGAAGCAGGCGATACCGAGAAACACACAAACATACAGGAGAAGTTTTACATCACCTCAAATGAAGCATGCGATTTGAGCGTACGCATATCCGTTTAGCACTACCATCGCCCACTATTAGTGGGCGAAGACACTACATGCTGGTCGAACTGGCTGCCAGTAATTCAGTTGTCGAGAACGGTTGCCGCAGCTTCGAAATGCTTGAAACAGTCAATGACATCGAGTTTCCCACCAAAAACTGCACTGGTATCGTTCGTATTACAATTAACTATACGAAAAAATAAAATTAGAAACCGACATCTGTGAAATAATTCTTTGGCACTCTTCCAAGTTCTCAACATTTTAAAAAAATTACTTTGTCGACGAAAACGTTTAGGGGTACGCATCCCCCAGCGTTCCCCAAGAAAAACAGCACTGCTTACTGGCATTGGAATGTTTTTACATCTGTGTCGTCTCAATCGGTTAAATTTTCCCGCTATCCGATATCGATCAACCTATCCGATGCCGTCGTTCCCTTTTACCGTTGCCGATAAAAACGTGGTAGCTTTAGTTAAACTAATGGGAACGGCTTTAACAGATCACGATAGTTTCAACAGATTCTCCCAGTACATTAAGCTACCTAAAGAGGTGAATGCACCCTGACTGATGAAATCTCACAAAACCATCTACTATTCCAAAGTACAAAATATCTCGACTAACTTAACCGAACTAATCTACATTACTGCACTATCATTAATCAAGATTAACACGCTGTCAAAACGCCAGATCAGAAATATAAACTTGTTTACCTTTTGGTAGACTCGAGTAGTTCTGTTAGCGTATATCAGTGCTCAGACAAGGCCTCAGTGACAAAAATTTCGCTCTCAGTGAGGCTCATTGAGAGAGGGTACATGCAACAGAAACTCGCACATTTGTCACAGTCACATTTAAAACACCACACAGTTCAGCTAATCACACTTGCACAATTATTGGTCAGTAAACGATAACACAATAAAGTCTCAATTGACGATAATTACCTAACTGCTCTCTTCTTTCTTTGAGTCCCACGTTAATCTGCTACTTGTGCTCTTCAATTCTTGCCTTTAGTTCGAGCCGTACGTTGGTTTGCTCTATTCGGGGCTACTCTCGTAGTCTTGTTTTTTCTTGACTAGTAGCTGATGCTTAGCCGTTGTTAATATTGTTTTATTCTTATCTGAGGGGGTGGTATTTGTTAATTTTCTTTCCAAGAAGACGTCACAAATTACTTCTTTAAAGTTAGTTGTAAAAGAAGGTTCGTAGTGGGACTAAATATTTCGTAGTATCTTTCTCCCTTTAACTTTGATTGGTTACTCAGTGAATAAAGACAATAACTATTAAGTAAGTCATGTACAAATTAATTTTAAACTCTCGTAAATAAGTTACATTCACGTCAAATGTGTTTTTTTGCCATTTATTACAAAGTACATGTTCATTAATGCTGGTGTTAAAGATCCTATACTATGTTAACATTGTTCGATTTGATGGAAAAGTGACTGTCTCTGAGCTTTCTTAACGTAGCGATCGAAAATAATTAATGTTGCTACAGTTTCAACTTTGAATTAATTCCTATCCACTAAAACTCGCTATCTCACTTCCTGAATTTACTTAAAAGATTTAATTACTAGTTCTTTTCAATATTAAAACTTTTCCCTTTCATGAAGATGATTGCTTTCAGATAGGGTGGAAGGTAGTCGTAAAATTAAAGTTTTAAATACTCCTGCTCTATATATTTTGACAATTAAAAGTCATAGGCGCTCTCGTGAATTAACACAATACAGACAACGTTAGAGAAGATGAGCTGGGACAAAATGACAAAATGAGAGCGACACACTATTGTCTCCACTACTTATGAACTTACAGGCTGCCGTGCTTAAACCGGACAAATGAAACAATTTTTAAAAACAAGTTTATTAAAACAAAATACAAATTAAAATGTAAATTCTTTTACATATAAGTAGTGGTATCTCTCAAGAGTAACATTACTCGATGTAACCCCCTTCAGCCGCAATGACTGCCTCCAATCTTCTCCTGAAGATATTCGCAAATGCTGGTTAGATAGCGGTGAGTAGAGATGCGACATTGGGGTGCCTCGTCTTATTGGTAACTCTTTTGACTACGCTCCAAACATAGTAGTCAATGTGTTCAAGTCCGGGCTATTCGGGGGTCAGACCTCCTTTGACCAGAACATGTCAACGTTATTCAAGAGCCAGTTTTGTACTAATTGGCTCGTATGAGGTTCCCCTCTGGCATCCGACTCATTCTTCGCTCGCTGGTGTTCAATACTGACGGCAATTACCTCAGAAATTGCCAAGTTTCCTCCGAAATCAGCGCCTGGGCCTTTTCGATAGCCGGCCAGGGTGGCCGAGCGATTCTAGGCGCTACAGTCTGGAATCGCGCGACCGCTACGGTCGCAGGTTCGAATCCTGACTCTGGCATGGATGTGTGTGATGTCCTTAGGTTAGTTAGGTTTAAGCAGTTCTAGGTTCTAGGGGACTGATGACCTTAGAAGTTAAGTCCCATGGTGCTCAGAGCCATTTGAACGTTTTCGATGACTGATGCAGTTCGTGTCATGCGTTTCCTCTAATGAGGTTCCCTCGCCGGGATAGCGGAATCTTCACCAGACTTCTGCGAGGAATCATACTTGACCACAATATCGTAACCTGTTGATTTCGGTCACCCGATGCATTGAACTATTTCAATGGGCGAATGCCAAGCCTGAATACTTTCGATAATCGCGGCTCTTCGGTTGGACTCCGTACTTGCTCCTAACATCTAGGCCATTTTCAGCTTCTGGCTGTTTACTAGATTTCTGTGGCTTTCAGCAACGCCAATCGGACCTCCGGCGGAGCTACGATATGGCGGGAAAATCAAACAGAAATTTGTCCGGAGTTGAGCGTCGCAACCTGTATACAAAACAAAAGTTAATATAACTACATTCAATTGAATACCCCTAACTGCATACAGGCGTTGATATAAGTCAACGGGGACAGCTGAAAATGTGTGCCTCGACCACCCGGAATCTCCTGCTTACATGGCAGAAGCTCTATCCTTTTTCGTTTGTTCGTTGTGGACGCCACAGTGACATCCGTTCAAGTTCGTATGTTGATCCTGCCACTCAGTTTTTTCTTACTGAGCCCGACCGGCTCTCTGACCGAACACGATGAGCTACCGTGCCGGCTGTACCATCTGAGCCACCAAGGGCACAGAAGATAGTGCGACTGCAGGGACGTATCTCTGGCACGCCTCCCGTAATTTCCTGGACAACATTTCGCAGGTACCGCTCGTCACGTATCTCCGCACACTGACACGGCCATCACCTTGCGTCAGAGCACATCTGGAAACGTCTGTGAATGGCATGTTTCTCCAGTGACAAAGTTGGCACTTGACAATGGAATGACAAAAGTGTAGACGAGGTACAAGGTGTCAAGTGTGGTACACGAACAGGACGTCTGAGTCGTACGGTCCTTTCTCGGGACCCGTTAATGGCAGTCTGATCGGACACAGCCAGTCTCAAAATGCGAGATTTCTACGAACAGTTTTTTTTTTTTTTTTTTTTTTTTGCCAGTGATGGTCAGTTACGGGAGTGTTCGTGTTGGGATATTTCCTAACAAAACAGATCCTCACATTTATCTGAAATCTGCGGTTTCCTGGCCGTGAGTGACGCTGGATGTGCAGTTCATTTGAATTTAAATGACCATGTTGAAGTTTTGTGCAGAGAAAAATGTTCCTCTATTAAACCGTACATTAGTACCTTTGCAGACCTCTCTCTCATAAATGTGCTCCCACTATGGTTCCTCCAGTCCATGGATTCCTTTTACTGTAAGCTCCAGAGATTTTTATCGCCTTTTCTTCACTTTTGATTTGATTATCAGAGCTGTTCAATGATTTACGATGCACGTTGAGGCGGAAAGTTTCTTTGAGGGTTTATTTTTGTTACCCGAGATATGAAAATTTTATAAATTCGTATAACGTTGTAATTTAGTATCATGGCCAGATAAGTATCACGTAAAATCAAAGGAACGAGGAGATGAAAGCAGTTGAAGGGCGCAGATATGTGAATGAATGTGTAGCATAATGATGTTTCTTGAACTAATTAGCACTTAGGTTCGTAAGAGAAGCAGACCGGACTTTATACACAGCTTCAGTATAGAGACGGGATTAGTGATCAAGATGTCGTTATAGCATCTATGGTTATGAAAGTTATTAAATCAGGTCAAGGGGGCTAGGAGAGTGCTTCTGCTAGAAGGAACACGTAAGCAGTCGTTAGTATCTCAGTTATAGACAGTAAACTGACATCACTTAGTTCCAGAAAGATGGACATAGAGGGACTGTAGGTAAATGGACGGTCTGTAAATCATTGTCTGGAAAGCTATGTGCCTAGTAAGTGGATTAATGATGAGAAAGACCCACCGTGGGTTAACAACGAAGTTGGGAAAATGCCGAGGAAGCAAAGGCTATTGCACTCTTAGATCAGAGAGGAACGCGCAGAAAACGACAGACAGGGGTTAGTACACATTCCATTCGTGCTCCTGTGAAAAGACCTATGGGCGAGGGGTACAACAGCTGCCACCATCATGCGTTAGCGGGGGTCTGATCGAAAGCCCGGGAAAATTATGCTCCTCTGTGATATCGCTAAATGAGGATAAGTGTTCCAGCCATTCACTCGATGGCTTGTCAGGTGTGGCGGTTGGAGATAGCAAAATGATAGCCGAAGTTTTCAGCTTTGCATATAAGAAACCCTTCACGCAGAAGAATCGTACAAACATGCGGTCGTTTGACCATCGAACAGACTCCCGCTTGGACGACTTAGTGATAGGCATTCCTGGTATGGAGAAGCAACTGGAAGAGTTGAAGGCGGATACCTCGCCAGGTCCGGAAGGATTCCCGATTCCATTTAGCAAACGAATATCTCGCCCAGTGCAATGGTCCAAGCTAGTTGATAGAAGCGCAGGTGACTCGTGTGTATAACAAGGGTTAAAAGAAAGCGAACCAGCAAAATCACAATACCCTTAATAATCGATATACTGCAGAATTCTCCAGTTGTTTGTCAATGATGCTGTGGTGTAAGGTAATGTGTCGATGGTGAGTGACTGCAGGAGTATGGAAAATGACTCGAATATCGTGCGAAAGTCAACTTGCAGTTTTCTCACATGATATTCTGCGAACTATGGATTCCATATTTCTAGGTTTCCGGAAAGCATTTGGCACAGTGCCCACTCACCCCCCCCCCCCCCCCCCCCCTATGGACTGTTAATGGAGGTGCAAGCATATGGACAATGTCACCAGATATATCAGTGGCTCGAACACTTCTTAAGTAATGGAATTCAGTATGTTGTCGTCAACAAGGGTTCCGCCAGCGGCGGATCAGGGAAGTGCGATAGGACCGCTACTGTTTTCTGTATGAATTGGTGATCTGTCGGACGGTGTCGGTAGCAGTCTGCCGTTGTTTGTCAATGATGCTGTGGTGTAAGGTAATGTGTCGATGGTGAGTGACTGCAGGAGTATGGAAAATGACTTACACAAAATTTCTAGTCGATGCGATGAATGGCATTTAGATCCAGATGTAAATAATATCAAATAAATTCGCAATTGCGAATAATCACTACCATGACCCGGGTTTGCCGCTTATTGCGAGCGTTGCCTTACCATTTGGCTATCCGTGTGCGACTCGCGGCCAGACACAAACTTCCATTCGTCGTCAACCATGCGTCTAAGACCTGAACGCGTGCATCCATTATATATATTCCCATACAGATCAGATGTTGTACCTGGAAGTCGCTTGCCTGGTATCGGCAGGTAAATACGATTTTGCAGTGCCAGTGCACGCATGTCCAAAGGAACATCGTAATCAGAATAACACAGGCACTACAAAATCGTAAATGTAAAATATGTGGGTTACCGTTCACAAGTGGGAGAACAAAAACCTGTAATGTTCAGATGCATCATTGGTAGCGTCATGCTTGACACAGCCTCGCCATTTGAATGTCTGGGCGTGACGCAGCAAAGCACTGTGGAGTGGAGTGAGAATGTGAGGATTGTGGACATGAGGACAAATGTTAGACTTCGGTTTGATGTGGAGGGTTTGTGAAAGTGTGGTTCATCTGTAAGGTGGCAGAATAAGTGGTCAGATTCGCACCTTACATGAGACCTTTACAAATCGCAATGTGAAGGTGAAGATGACACCTAACGTAAATCGACAGTTATGAGAACATTTTCCTATCAACATGTAATGCAAAAAGGGATGGCAGTCAGTCAACAGTAATTAACACACAATTCCTACATAATGCACGTCTTTGAGCAGAAGGTAAAACAGGGAACATGAGTCGAGTCGCTTTTAGTTTTGAAAAGCCAGCTCCACAATGGTGTAGCGAAGCCGCCCTGCAGGAGTTATGCTGGCAACTACTTAAAGGGGTGGCAGGAAAGAGGACAGTGACCCTGGGCCAGGTGATTCAAGGTGGAGGGCCGCCTGTAACGAGGGCATCGGAACAAGAGCAGAGAAGAAGCTTTAGAAAACTGCGTTTCGAAATTCCAACAGGATACGAACAAAAGCAAGTGACGCATTTTCGTCCAGCGAGTGCGACACACGAAAAGGTCAATGTACTTTAGGTGTCTAGAATGGGCTCAAAACGTCCGATTGGCGGAAACTCAATAGGAAGGAGGAAACTACTGAAGTTTAGATGCAGTTTGATAGAAGGGACGTTGCGATTGGTAGAGGGTGTTTCTAAAAAATAAGAGGAACACTCCTATTGGTAGAAAAAAGACGTGACGTGGAAAAGAAACCCAAGTGGAGGGAGGCAGTTCTGCCACGAGTAGAACAAGAGAGAAATTTTGTGTAAGGGAGTCTTTTCTGAACTGGTGTCAAGTGCAGAACGGAGCGCTTAATGCTCCGTACGACGCAGAGAAGAAATTGGCGTTGACACTGAGTTCACAGCGGCTTTACTCCAGCTAAAATTAGCTGTAGGGTGTTTAGCTACAACTGTGGAGAAGCGAACCAGCCAAATTGGTTAATTGCTCTTGCGAGAACTGAGAGCGCACTATAATATGCACGCTACTCTAACCATGCGCGTGTATATTGCCACATAATAAGACTAGGGCTGAGTACATGTTTTCTCGCATAACGAGAAACATAGGGAAAGTTTCTGCTGGAAAGTTCAGCAAAGGCAAGATTAGTTTTGTAGGAATTTCAGTGGGAGAAAGAGGCCTTGCACACAGCAGCACGACGCAGCTTAAGGTAATTAATGTGTGCAGAGGCGTAAACTTTGTTGGTTCACCAGCTTGCGTCCACTCTAAACTCGAGCGGACTTGGGTAATTTTGCGCTCAAATTTGTCACTTGACTAACCATCCACCGTAGACTTGATTGTCATCCTAAATAGTACCGTACTTTGAACATGAATCGCACAATTTTTGTAGTACTGACCAACAACATAACGTATGTGTAGGAGCAGTTTTGTAAAGAAACATCCTATTAAACTTTCATATTATTGTGCTTAGGATTAATATAAAGAAACTTCAAATAAAACTTTCCTAATATTGTGCTTAAGATTAACGTTCTTTCAGAGAGTTAATATTTAACACTGTTGTGTTTAAACTTATTTCACTTTTTGATGTTGGTAAGATGTTTTATCCATTGCGCTGTTTTTATGTTGGCGGGTTGAAAATTGTGTGAAAACATGTAATGTGGTGAGAAATATTTCGACATTAAACTAGTCATTTTACCTCATACATCTGCTTTCAATTCAAGAACAAGCAAAAACAAACCCCTGCAATCTTATACATCTGTGGGGAGGCCGCATATAGGACGCTAGGCCGACCCAACCTTGAGAACTGCACAAGTGTTTGGTAGCCGTATTAGGTCGTTTACCTCATACATTTGCTTTCAATTCAAGAACAAGCAAAAACAAACCCCTGCAATCTTATACATCTGTGGGGAGGCCGCATATAGGACGCTAGGCCGACCCAACCTTGAGAACTGCACAAGTGTTTGGTAGCCGTATTAGGTCGTATTAAAGGAGGATATCGAAATGATCCAGAGACGGGGCCGTTAGATTTCTTACAAGTAGGTTCGAACAACAGGCAACTGTTGTGGAGATATTTCGAGAACTCAAATGTGAATCCCTGGATGGAGGACATCCTTTCTGAGGAACACTGTTGAGAGAATTTGGGGAGCCAGCATTTGAAACTCTGCAGAACGATTCCATTACCGTCAACATACATTTCGAATAGAGACCACGTGAAATTAGGGCTCATACGAAGGCATATACATACACAGTCATCTTGCCCTCTGTTTGTGATATGAACAGGAAAGAAATAATTCCAGAAGCCGTTTGTGCAAGCCACAACGGATATTTCGCCAAATTTAATCCAGTTTCTGAAGCAAGCTCTACAAGGTCGCTGAGGAAGGGCAATAAATCCTCTATTTCTATCTGCATGATAATCTAGATGTTACTGATAATGCCGTTAAGGTGTTCCATGGACTGTAAAGTTTCTCTTGTCCGTGCGGCCAAATGACCAACGTGTCGTCTAGGTATCGAAAGAAATAACTGTGCATTAATATGCGGCATGGCTAAGGTAGTATCATCAAACTGCAACAACGGGAGCTCTCGGGCTGCCCATTGCAGCACCGGCCTTCTGATCGCATACTGGCTGTTGTTCAGAAAATAAGAAGACGTCGGAGTGTGCTTAAACAGCTCGACCATTTCATTTACAAAGAACTGGGATATTAGATCCAAACAGTCTTTGGCACGCACATTGGTGAACAGCGCCACCACATCGAAACTGACCATAATGTCACCCTCAGAAAATCGAAGGCGGTTACTTCTGTGGATAAAATCTGCTGACTTTTTAATACGATGATGGCGATGTCCCACATGTTGAGCGAGGAGGTTGGCCAAGTACTTCGCCAGCTTGTATGTTGGTGAACCAGTGGTGGATAAGATGGGGCAGAATGACATCCTGCCTTTGTAGATCTTCGGTAAAGAATGATCAAGGTGGCTGTGGGAGAAGATTCTTGACTGCAGTGTCTTCCACCGAAGAGCACTTGAGTAGTTCAGATGTGTGTCTCATTATTCCAGACGTTGGGTAGCGTGGGAGTTTCCGATAAGTATCTTCGTCCAGTAGCACGCAGGACTTCGTATCGTAGTCCCCGTATTCCATAATTACGGTTGCATTTACCTTGTCAATAGGAAGAACCACAATACTCTCATCATTGCGTAGTGGTCGCAGGCCACTGAGCTCTGTCCTGGTCACGTTGCGTACTGGTATCTTTGCTTTCGTGAGGGTAAGACTCGTTTCATGCCGTATATCATACACTGTTTCCTTTGGGAACTTGCGGTCTGCCTGTTACAGACGGGAGATTCCGGACTGACTGTTCGACGCCACTTATTGTATTACAGGCAGGAAGCCCTGCGGCGAAGGTTGGAAATTAAGTCCTTTCTTAAGTGCCGACATTGCACCCGTACCTATATCTTTCGCTGTCAAGTTGATGACGGACGACACTCACAGTCTTGAACTGGGAACGGGTCGAAGCAGCTACCGACAAACATCGTCGCCGAAACGAACTACAAGAGGCTTAAAGGTAGGTTCAGGCACCCTCCACAACACTGTGCGAACCAAAGATCCTCAGAACCCACCGTTATCAACTTGACGGTGCGAGATACAGATGCAGGTGCAATGTCAGCACTTAAGAAAGTACTTAATTTCGCACCTTCACCGCGGGGCATTCCCGTCTATGGTGTAATAAGAGGGTGTCGAGCAGGCATTCCGCAAGCTCCCGAATGAAACAGTGGATGTAAAAATAGCAGATGAAATACTGTGTGAAACGAGTCTTATTCTCACGAAAGCAAAGATACCAGCATCCAAAATTTCCAGGACTGAGCGCAATGGCCAGCGAGCACCATGCAGTGATGAGAGTGTTGTGGTTCTTCCTGCTGACAAGGGAGATGCAGCCATAATTATGGAATACGTGAACTATGATTCGAAGATCTGCACGCAACTGGACGAAGATACTTATCGGGAACTCCAACGCAACAGAACATCGAGAATAATGAGAAAGGCATCTCAACTTCTCAAGCGCTCTTCTGTGGAAGACAGTGTGATCAAGCAAGTTCTACCACAGGCACCTTAATTAACTATCGTTTGTTCTCTTCAGAAGTTCCACAAGGACGGCACGCCATTTCTCCTCATCGTATTCACCATTGGTTTACCACAAGCTGGCGAAGCACTTGGCCAGTCTCCTCGCTCCACAAATTAAACAGATTTTTTCATCTGAATTAACCGTCTTCGACTGTGTGACGGTGACATTATGGGCAGTTTTGCTGTGGTGGCGTTGTTTACGAATGTGCTGTCTAAGACTGTTTAGACCTAGTATATCAGTTCTCTGTAAGTGAAGTGCTCGAGTTGTTTAGGCACACTCTGACGTCTTCTTATTTTCTATACAACGACCAGTATTACGATCAGAAGGCTGGCGCTGCAATGGGCAACCCGTTAGCTCCAGTTGTTGCTGTTTGAGGATATTATCTTAGACACGGCATGAGCCGTACCTAATTATTCCTTTTGATACGTTGGTGACACATTCATCATTTGATCCCATGGACGAGAGAAACCTGACAGTTCTTTTTACACCTGAACGGTATTAACAGTAGCACCCAGTTTACCATGCAGATAGATGTTCTCGTCTGCCGCAAACTAAATGGATGCCTTGGCCGCAGCGTCTATAAAAAGCATACCTACACCGATCTTTCCTTGTCCGCCATTAGCCATCATCACCCGTACAGAAACGCACAGTTCTACACACATTGGTGCATCGTGCAAGAATGATATCAGACGCTGATAACCTGCCCCATGAACTGAGGCATCTAAGCAAGATCATAGCTAAAGCTTCCATCAAATAACCACCGACGAGGAGGAGGAAATGAAACGTGCTTCCTTGCCGTTCTGTTTCTAGTTGTCTGGCAAGATAAGCCATCTGCTGAAACGACACAAGATCAAATCGATTTTCAGGCCTCTGACGGAAGTCTCAGAGTACCTTGGGCCTGCAAGATACCTTGCGAGTGTGGCCAGTCTCACGTCGGACAAACAGTACGCACTGTGGAACAACGGAGCAAGGAACATGAGCGGTTTTATCCCCTACGCTATTCCGAGAACTCTGCTTTAGCTGAGAGTGCTTTAGAAAATGGACATCGGATAAAATTTCAGGAAATATCCGTCATGGTTCGCACCAACGGCTTCTGCGATTGTGCAATTGAAGAAGCCATTGAAATAAAAATCACCAGTTACAGCTTCAATAGTGGTGGTGGCCTACAGCTCAGCATGGTGTCGTATCAAGCAATCGCGTGGCTCTAGCGGGCGCATCGAACGCCGAGTCAACATATACCCGTATATGGCGATGCCGCAGGCACCAGTGACGTCACAGCCGGCAGCTTGTGTACATACGGGGCGTACCATCAGCGCACTGGTAGTCATACCACTTGACAATGGCCAAGGAGTACTTGGCCGAATGCTCATGTAATTTTAATTACTTGACGCTGTTGGAAACCCGAGAAACTTATATTCAGTGTTATCGTCGTGAGTCCCCGCATTCTTACATTAGTTCAAAGTGAGTCTGTCCTCCTGGAGTTCGCTGGATATCGTTAAAAATATACAGCCGAAGAGTAACAAGCGTTTTACTATTACACAGGGAAGCACATTAATAATACAGAGTTTGAAAGAAAAATGCAACAGACACAACTTAAAGAAATGTGAGGACCTAGTAAGTCGAATTTAATTTTACGTGACACGGATACCATCGACACTAGCCATTGAGCGATCTATACATATGAAGCCTATTTCAGTTTAATTTTCAACCTAATGTCCGCCTGCTTAGCTGGGCAGCGTGTTCTGCCAGAGGGCTGCGTGCTTTCTGTAGTAAGAAAACTGAGTCAAGAAATCAACGATCAAATGAACGGCTGTCTTGTGACGTCCGCCCAGACCAACCGCAATGAACCTTACAGAACAAAAAAAAAAAAAAAAAAAAAGGTGGTACGTGCTCGCCTCCAATACAAGCTGGCCCGGGTTCGATTCCCTGCCGGGTTGGAGATTTTCTCCGCTCAGGGACTGTGTGTTGTGTTGTCGACACCATCAGGTCATCCTCATCGCCGGCCTCAAGTCGCCCAATGTGGCGTCGGATGAAATAAGACATGCACTTGGCGTCAAAACTTCCACGAATTGGGGCCTCCCGACCCACGATACCATTCGCTCATTTCATTTCATCCAGCCTAAGTAAAAATCTTGCCATGAACTCTACTACATAACCAGAGCGAAATTCCAGGAATTTTGCGCCCTGTGCGAGAAGCTTAAAACGCCGCCCCTTCTCCCGCCCCCCACCCCCTTCTTCAGTCACTCCTTGCATTTTCAGACATAGTTGACCTTCTTCGCTATGTCTTTCACTCACATTTTATTTTCACATATACCTTTTACTCATGCGTCTTTTTGATGTGAATATGTCTTTAAGACCACAGAGAATCAGGGCAACAGAAAAAAAATGTGGTAAAATCTTATGGGACCAAACTGCTTAGGTCATTGGTCCCTAAGCTTATATACTACGTAATATAACTGAAACAAACTTATGCTATGGACAACACGCACACCCGTGCCAGAGGGAGGACTCGAACCTCCGACGGGGGGAGCCGCGCAGACCGTGCAAGACGCCTTGAACCAAGCAGCTACTCCGCGCGGCTGGGCAACAGAGGTGAAACATTTTCTGTGCAGTGCGTCTTGAGTTACAACTCCAAAATTAATTGTCTCAGTCGGAATTATGTTATATCAATCGCACAATATATAGCTACAATCTGTTCAGTTCTCTCGTTCCCTGACCAAAGGGGAGCATACAGTGTGGAGAGACGCACATCGTGACCGCCGCGGGGAGAATGACAGGCAGGAAGTAAAGAGAAGCTATTGCATGCTGTGCTTGTAGACTTGTAGACGGCGTGTGAGACAGTCGGGTTTTGTGAAAGCGTCTGTTTGCATAGATGCTTATCTTAACATGTAGTACGTGTGAAATAAACGAACGCCTGCTCACTACATGCTGAACGACTGTTCACTAAAGCGCTGAACAATGGCAGTGAAACTGTGCCTGCAGCTTAGTGTAAATTACATGCTACATTTAATGATGACAGTAATTGGAATGTTTCGCATACACATTTTGCCGCGTCATGGAAGCACATTCCAACAATGATGGGATTCCCATTCATTGCCTGCGTAACTGCAGATAAAATAAAAAAATAAAGTTATTGGGATTTTGTATAACTTCATCCCTTTTCTCCTACGGCTGAATATTCAGGCCAGTGCGTTGTGGATGGCTTCCGTCATTGCTCATTCACTCTTTTGACCATGAAACTTTCCTCTGAAATTTCGTTACAATTCCTACACTACGAAAGTGTAAGGGGAACGAAAATTAAACTATTGCACTTCGTCTCTAGGAAGACAGGTTATTTTTTGATGAAAAATGTTCAACGAAAGAGCCAATATGAAGCTTATAATGTTTTACCATTGAACAATGATGATCGGAATCCCTGTGGACATCAGCCTCCTGTGAAATAGTAATTTACAATTTTGGTTAGTTGGGGATATACAAAAAAAGCATGTGCTTCAAATATGCCTACAAATAAAACAACCCTACACAATTAATTAAGTAATTACACGAAGAATGCTTTGTAAATTATCGACACTTACAATGAAGTAAGAACCAACATAGACAATTATGTGACACTCATCTGATCGTGACAGAAGTACAGCGCCTTCTTTCCCGTTTCAAAGAGAGAACATAAGGATATGCAAGCAGCATCTTAGAATGCGGTTTCTGAAGATTACATAGTTGAGTAGTACAAGGTGAGTTCCCTGCATAATTTAATGTTTTTTTTTTTTTTTTTTTTTTTTAAATAAAGCAAAGTGTCGTGTTATATTAGATCACACACGTTGTCAGAAATTTCAAAAGGCACAAAAGTTTCCCAGTTACGTCAGCGAGTTCCGATCAGAACTATGAGTTCAGGGAACAAGAAAAGGTAACCAGATTATAATATGTTAAATAGCACCTCCGACAAAGGGTTTACATAGGCGGGTGACATTTGGTAATCTATTCCGCGGTTAGAAAAAAACTATTGTAGACCTACCCTAGCAAATTTTCATTAAATAAATGAAAAAAAGCCAGACGCTCATAAATAAATCAAAACATATGTTTACATAACTACCTTATAACACAGATGTTTTTCTTGCCTTCGCATCAATCAATTTTTGTTTGACTTCGTTGAAATCCAAACATTTAGCTAGCTCTTGTTCAGTCGACGCCACTGCCAGCGTACACAGTCGCGTCTTGCCCATTGTTGGCAACCGGTACGATTTAATCAATTTAAGCTTAAAAAAACTTCTTTGTGACTTGCCACTGTCACCGTCTATGTTAGCAAAATCGTTAAGGGAGGACGTTCAAGAAATTGACCGAAAACGTCAATTTGGAAGGTTTTTTTTTCCAATAAAATGAGGATTATGGACCCTAGGCGGGTCAGCCAAATGTCGGGGGGCTCTAACAAGAATGCTTTCACTTGTTCACTTTGCCTACTGGATCGTGTCGTTGACTCTGGCTGAAGGCCTGTTATGAGACCCAACCTGTTAATTAAAACTGCCCCTTCACTAATTTTGATTAATATTTGTTAACTAAATAGTGTTCAGGGAACTGATCACTACTAAACAAACAAGGATAGCGTTGAACACATTTATTGAACAACAATCTTCCTAACATCAAACTGAACAATGACATACATTTGTAAGTGATAAAATTAAGCTACAAATGGCAATGGCCCTTAAATTCCAAAACAAACCCTTAAGGTCGGATAACGCATCTGTACCTGTTATTTTCTACTCTCTCCCCTTGTCAGACGGCATAAAATACGTCAGACAAACCTACTGCAATTAACAAATTCTCAATAAGAGCGTGACTGGAAAACTGAGCTCTGGTAATCACAGGCGTGCGTAATATCGGATTAAATGCCGAAACTGAGCATCATGTTACCAAATGCAGCATCGTGGACAGTTCAGCAAGCTGCCGATGGCGTCTGCGTCGTTGAGGAGCCTCAATTGCAACACAAAATGAATTTATTTTCACGAACAGGCTTCCTGTTCGTAAACTCCTATTCAAAAGCTAATTCTGCTTTCTTTCCAATCGTCTCGCACTCGTTAAGACGGGACGCACCAGCCCAAAGGCGGAATCCAGTAACGTCTTTAATAAAGTGTGGCTCAAGGAAACTGCTCTGCGCCTGTATGATTCCTGTGATACAGTATTCCCAACCGTAATTAGCGGAATCAGCCTGTCAGTAATAGTAAAACATGACAGTACCCCTAACTGATTACTAGTTTCAGTTGCAGCTGGCAGACTTATTCAAAGTTCTGCACAGCACACTGAAAAGAATTTACTCTCCTACAGCAGAACCGAAAGCACGACGTCCCCTCGCTACAGGAGCTAAGACGCTTCTCCTCGATAACAGCTCCAAAAGCTTCCCTCTGCAAAAATCGGCACCCTAAAGCTATTTTTCAAGCTGGCCAATTCCGTGGCTCTAGACCAGCACAGTTCGATCCCACTATTATTTCCTGGCTTCTTCCAGCCCATCAAAACATTCCATGCCTTACTGCGCCTAGAATGTTCTGGAACAAACTGAAAATTGAACCCACTAATCGTGTATCTCTGTTCGCCCTCGCGCTGAAAAGGTCATTGCACTAGTTTAACCGCGTTTCTTAGAAAGCCCCAGAAAACGTTAAGACTCGTGGGAAGGCTCCCTTAGGAGCCAGCTCGTCTCGACATAGTGGCGTCCGCGTAACTCCCAGCGCCAACGAGGCGCCGTCCCTCGAAGCCCTGCCTGTGTTGTCCGCGCAATGGGTGCCTACCTGTTCCGGCGGAGCGTCTCCCCCAGTCCCCCCTCTATCCTGTCTTTGAGCAGTGCCGCTCGTCCGCTCCAGCCAAACTCCGTGAAAATATCACCTGAACCCCGACTTCATACAACATGCGAATATCTTAAAGATAATACGCTTCTTATGCCGTCTCATACTCCCTTTATTAATTTCAATAGGCTGATTGCCTGATAAATAACATAATTATATCTAACTCGTCTTTGCAACAATTATTATATTACAGTAAGGTGCAAACTACTGCTATCTTACAAATTTTCAATCTATTTTGTTTGTTAGTAGAGCTCATGGACAATAAGTTCACTTTGTTTCAATGATCAAATCGTATCCTAAGTGCCTGAAAAATAGCTGAGTCGGTGAGGCGACCTTCCTGTGCACTTTCAAGCAATAGTGCGCAGGATACACCCAGAATACTCTTTGGTTTTACAGATCGTCTGTATCTGTTCCATATCTTAGAAACTATAAGAAACAAGCTGCCTTCTTTCTAAAGAAGCAGTTCTTGTTTTGCCTTGTGCTACTAACGGATTTTATCCAGGACTGAACTTATGATGCAGTTCCTGTACTGAATGATGGGAACTTACAGAGCATGAAGGCATTTCAGAGAATGGGCTTTGAGATATGAAATTTCACTCGAGGCATCTTGAGAAAAATAGTTTCACATCTCCTCTCCGCAGCTGAAAAGACATTTGAAGACCTGGTGAAGCAAAAAGACAGAAAACAAGGAAGCAGAAGAGAAGTCTTAAAGTGAAAGAGGACCCTGAGTACATATCTGGGCCCACCGAAAAGGTGACATAAAAAAAGTTAGATTGAACTTTAAATTGCCTTACCTGAAAATTTTGTTTTTTATAGATCATGTACGTTTGTTTCAAATCTGTGAAGGCTAGAATTACGAAGTTTTTTCACTTATTTTTTCACTTATAAACCCACCACCGGGATATATTACCTAAATTGTAAATTTTGAAATTGTGAGTGAAAGCTGAGGCATCGCGCTAAATGCTTGAATTTTCCTAGAATTTTGTATTATACAGTACTTACTGAATTATAATTAAAAGTTATTAAAATTTTCATATTTGATTTATTCAAATAAAAACCTCATGAGAGACACATTTGCGGAGAGATTAAATAGAGAAAGTTTTGTAGAAATCTCTTGAATAGTTTCTATGAAAAATGTACTTATATTACTTTTTGAAAACAGAACCTTTAAATCTTATAAAAAAAGCTAGATACAAAGTTAATTATATATAAACAACGAACCTACCAATTAGTTTTAGGGAAAGCATGGTACAATATTTCATTGCTGTAGCTTCTAAATTGTGAGTATGGTGTACTCTAAAAATAATGTGTGTTTTGAAACTCTCTGACAGATTAAAGGTGTGTGCCGAAAACCCTAGTTCGGGTGACGGTCCGGCACACAGTTTTAATCTGCCAGAAAGATTCTTATCAGCGCACATTCCGCTGTAGAGTGAAGGTTTCACTCTGGAATGTGTCTTTTTCATGAACGTCCCGCCTCAAGGCTAGACTTACGTTGGGCGCAAAGCCACACTCTTGTATGAGTTTCAACCTGCTAGAGACAGTAACTGCGATGCGAGACCTGTGGCAATCGGCACAGCTGGGTACTGCATTGTCAGCGGTATTTCGGCATATCCGGTGATCAAAGTGGATCGTAGTTGGACAGCGAGTGACTCTCAACTAAATGCTTTATTCGCTGAAAAAATGTGTTTAAATCGATAAATCGATAGTGACCATTTAATGTCTCCGTTGTACAGAAAGGAAAAAATGTCTATGATCGGGTATGGAGAAGGCGTTCTTTCCGACGTGCAACGACCGTGATTTACGGCTCAAAACAAACGAGTTTGAAAACACAGCCATCTATTGTTTAGCGGTTAAATCCTTAACAAAGTTGTTGAACGCGAATTGCTTGAAATACAATGAAAACGGATAAACACTCCCTGCAGTACAGTTTAGTCGCTTCAGCTCGAAAACAAAGTTTGACGTGTTTCTAGAGTAAGATCATGAAATAAATGTCTGCTGGTTATGCCTACAATATCGAGAAAGAAAAAGGAATGAAAGTTAGATGAAGTTATAGACGAGGCAGAAAAAAATTAATTTAAAGATGCGTGGCAAGAAGAACACCATATTAATGACAGATCAAAAAATTGTTCAAATTGCTCTGAGCACTACGGGACTTAACATCTGAGGTCATCGGTCCCCTATAACTTAGAACTACTTATACCTAACTAACCTAAGGACATCACACACATCCATGCCCGGGGCAGGATTCGAACCGGCGACCCTAGTGGTCCGCGGTTCCAGACTGAAGCGCCTAGAACCGCTCGGCCACAATAGCCGGCAATGACAGATCGAAAGGCTTTTCAGGGTGGGGCGGATGGAATGCCTCCACCCATGTGTAAATGCTACTTAATCACAACTTCGCGAATCAGGAGACTATGTCACGTGATTAGCAGTGCAAATTTTTCTTACTCTTTATTTATTTATTACAAAGTATTTTTCTCAGCAATACTCTTGTGTGTAAGGTTTCTGTATTGGAATGTTTAGTCATCATACGCTGACATCTATCTTTATTTCTGTATACGTTTTTCGCTCTTATAGGGGCTGTCTAGCGAATGTAGGTACGTTTTAAGTGTTGTATCGGCGCATAATTGAATTTGGGTTGTTGACATTGCCAATAGCAAGCATCGCTATTATGAAAGGCGCACGCGCCACTTCAGCAGGGCTTTGTCATCTGTTTCACAATACAGTAGATATTTTCCGGTAAGACAGTGGATTTTAGATATGATTTGAATTTCCAACTTATTCTTACACTTCTACATTTAAGCAAAAGTATCATTGTGTTATTTAATCCATCCGTCTGGTGTCATAATAGAATTTAAGATTTTAGAATTCAAGGTTTTGCCAACCCTCCGGTCCTGTACATAGGACTTTCACGAACAGACAAATCACAGCGATTATCGTTCTTTTACGGGCCATGTACAATCTTGAGAAGGGATTTCATATTATTTAAGAAGGAAAAGTTGCCGTATTGTATTCAGCGGAACTACAGATTGCAGCATCAGTCGTCACCTTTGTACTTCACAAGTTACGTGCAGTCCGTTTAGGTTCATCATTTGATCACAGAAAACCACTGACAATAGAAGCACGCCAAAGCTAGTACATCCAGAGTGTGCCTAACATTGACATCGTGAGCAAATATACAAATTAAGAACTTACTTTCATATTTCATGACACAAATTATTTTAGAATCATTCTCGCAGGCAAATTTAAATGTAGAGTTGTTATATCTACAGTTGCATAAATTTATGCGTGTGCAATGGCAATCGGCTGCATGTGCATGTGTCTGATGTTATGACGGGTTAAACATAATAGACAGCAACAATGTCGGTAGTTCAGTGAAATGTAGCAATTTATACGGTGACTTAGTATTGTGAAAAGTTTGGAGTTCTAGCGTGGGTCACTGAAAGATGCTTGTATACATGACCTGAATTTAATTATACGGCGAATTGAAGATTAGCGGCGTCAGAACAATTTACTCGATGGTAAAGAAACGGAGACAGTTGTTACTTTAGTTATGCTGAACAGAACCACTCGTTTCACCGACGAAGCTTGATGGTGCGTGGTAGAAAAATACGTAACATTGTACCTTCCAGCATATCAAAATCGACAAACTAGTTGAGAAATAAATTCAATAAAGATCAGAGAAGAAAAGTGTTGAAACTCTGATGGGTTATCATGAGTAAAGCCATATGGTATTATTGGTTTGGAGAAGGATTGGATTGTTTGGGGGAAGGGACCAAACAGCGAGGTCATCGGCCTCATCGGATTAGGGAATTACGGGTAAGGAAGTCAGCCGTGCCCTTTCAAAGGAACCATCCCGGCATTTGCCTGGAGAGATTTGGGGAAATCACGGAAAAACTAAATCAGGATGGTCGTCCACCCGAATGCAGATTTTAAGGGATAGGTCCACCCACCTTCTTAGTGAACAGGGGCAACTGTTGTTGCAAAGTATGAGAATTGTGTCTCATCACAGATATCTGTGAGGTGTAACTAACTCCTGGTGACAGCTGATCGTGGAGTGTGTGTTTCGTGTTTGTGTTGTTGAAGCTGGTGAGGGAGCGAAGTGGGAGAAACCTTGACCTAACGCATAGCCCACACTAGGGATGAGAAAAACCGACCGGTTAAAAGTTTATACCGGTATTTTTGTTCTGAATAACAAGTATTTTTCGCAACTTTTTTTGTCTCGGTTATGAGAGTTTTTTTTTTTTTTTCACTGATAACGCAGCAGGAAAGCCGAAACATCAATTACAGATAGCAGCAGTTCTGAATTTTTCGTTTTTAAATAAATCTTTCTTAAAAAGGAGTAATTTGTATTAGTAAAATCAGCATTGATTTGAAACATTGCGATAGTATAGAAAATGGGAAAAATGATCAGCGTTATTTTAATAACAATACTGCAAAAACGTGCAACGAAAACATGCCGTAAGAAGTGGTATAGCACTGCTAAGGCGACAGTTTCCGTACTGCTGTGGGTCTGTGTCCTGGCTTAAGGTACGCATGTGAATTGAGTTTACAAGACTTCCCCCACATGAACTATACGGTGCTTTCTCGCTGTCGTCACAGGACATCAGTTGGATTGCAGACGCACCGATCCTAGTTTGGAAATATTTTTTTGGTGTAATACAGCGATGAAATACAGTGCTACATTTGCTTTAAAAAATTAAAGATTTGTCTGCCATTTCTATCAAATAATAAGAGAGAAACGAAATTATGGTAACAGTAACAAATTAAAACCTTAAGAACAATTAATTCATCCTATACAATGAAAACAGAAAATAGGTGATCTGCTGCATTTGTCTACATAGTATGCCTTTATCTGCTTGTAGTCCTTGAAAACAGACAAATTAACACGAAAAACTGAGGTTGTCAAACTTAGCTTTCACCCTTTAGCACTGACTGTTCGTAATGCCTAAATGCTGGTATGATCCTCGATCACTAAACGATGTTTGAGCAGGGTTACAAAAAATTTGAATACGTAGAAGAATAGTGGTGATATTTTGTGGTATTCAACTACGTATCACGTATTGAGGAAATCAGCGAATGGTGAACGGACAAATTTTCTTTAATCTGCCTGATTTAGAGGATTATTTTCTAAATATTGGGAATAGTGAACCTGAAACGCCTTACAGTTCTTTCTCCGTGGAGAAACTGGCGAACGAGCTTAGGGATATAACCAGTGCCATTAATTTTGTTAGGAAGTACACCCATACTGCTAATAATTTTGTATGTAGTGTATGTGGCTCTGAAATTAAGTTTTCTACGGTTTTCAAGACACGTACTAGTGACCTTTACATTTCGTGGTTCTGCAGGGACCATGTGAGGCGGGCTATTCATCGAGAGACTGGCTCGAGAAATCAAAGCTAACAATTAAATTCTTAGTAAAAATGTACATTACGGTATCGGTGGCTTTTGTGTTGCGAGCTATAGTTACTAACTGTTAACGAGGTGAATGATAGGAAGAAAACACGTCGAGTAATGAGTCGAATCATTAGACAAGATAGCGAAACCATCGACAAGGTTCGATTATCTTCGTCATGATGTGGAGTGCACAAAATTACGTGGTGACATAAAGGAATATACTGTGCAGAATGTTGTAAAGTAGAACCGAATATTCCGTAAACTTTAAACTCTATACTTAGGTGCTTGCTTAACCACAACCTCGCAAATCGTAACAATTGGGAAATACCTCACAAAATTTTCGAAAGGGTTACTTGCTTACGCTACAAATCAGTCCGACTAAACATCCAGTTTTCCTACGGTCTCATTCGTTGGATCCGCAAGCTCGCGACCAGACAGTAATACGGGATTCCGGGAAAAATGGAGACGTATTCAGAGAATTGGCAGTTGAATCTCAATGTAGTCAAGTGTAATGTGCTGCGAATGCATAGAAAGAAAGATCCTTTATCATTTAGCTACAATATAGCAGGATAGCAACTGGAAGCAGCTAATTCCATAAATTATCTGGGAGTAGGCATTAGGAGTGATTTAAAATGGAATGAACATATAAAATTAATCGTCGGTAAAGCAGGCGTCGGACTGAGATTCTTTGGAAGAATCCTAATGAAATGCAGTCCGAAAACAACGGCAATAGGTTACAATGCATTTGTTCGCCTACTGCTTGAATACTGCTCTCCATTGTGGGATCCATACCAGGTAGAGTTGATACAAGAGATAGAGAAGATCCAACGGAGAGCAGCGCGCTTCGTTACAGGATCATTTAGTAATCGCGAAAGCGTTACGGAGATGATAGATAAACTCCAGTGGAAGACTTTGCAAGAGAGACGCTCAGTAGCTCGGTACGGGCTTTTCTTGAAGTCTGGAGAATATACCTTCACCGAGGAGTCAAGCCGTATATTGCTCCCTCCTACGTATATCTCCCGAAGAGACCTCGAGGATAAAATCAGAGAGATCAGAGCCCACACAGAGGCATACCGACAATCTTTCTTTCCACAAACAATACGAGACTGGAATAGAAGGGAGAACCGATGGAGGTACTCAAGGTACCCTCCGCTACACACCGTCAGGTGGCTTGCGGAGTATGGATGTAGATGTAGATGAAAACACGATGCATGAAATACTTAAGAAAACCAGTAAGCAATTCTCTGATCCATAGCAGTAATTCCAGTAATATTCAATATGGTGCTGTACATCTAGAATAAAAAGTAATCAATATGTATCTTACTCCGAAACAAGTTATTAGATTTAGTTGTCCTCACTGGCTGCTGTATACTATGACCTGATTGAGTAAGACGAATGGAAATGAACTGCCAATAGCAGGACGCAGGAAAAGAGCTGCCGACACCGTAATGCATTTTAAACAGAACAATTTTTTGCTTGGTTACAGTTTTTGTTTACGATGTCGCGTTTGATTCATTGCAAGTGACGGTCAGACAGACTGAAAAACAGCTATAGATTGGTATTAATTTTGCAGGGAAATTTGTCCTGAATTTATTATGAAAAGAGGCAAAATTGGCGGTCGTCACGAGTTTCAATTTGTCAAAAAGAATGGTGCGGGCAGGCATGATGGTATGGGATCATGGGTGTAGGGACAACTGTTGGTGGTGCTCATTCTTGTCCCAATATGTTCTGAGTAACGTCTTCTGGAATAATTTTCTGGGGTCAGTCATCACTTACGCGGAAAATACTTATTGTTCAAAAGGGAGCAGTAACAACAATTTACAGTGTTCGCTCACGGTCGTCAAGTATGTAGTTCATCAAGTGGCTGCGCATTTTATCTGCACCAACACAGACATTCGCTAGTGAAATTCGTCATAAATAATCAGTCACAATTTGAGGAGGATATTGATATCCATACCTTCAACACTAGACGAAAGAATGACCTTTATTACACATTGCTGAAGCTGCTAGAGGCTCAGAAAGGAGTTCTATATGTGTGTGTTTGAGTCATCCATCTTCTGACTGTTTGATGCAAATCGCCATGAATTTCTCTCCCGTGCCAAACTTTTCATCTCTTACAACCCACATCATCAATTATTTGCTGGATGTATTCAAATCTCTGCCTTTCCCTACATTTGGTTGCCTTTTACAGCTCCCTCCATTGTTTTTAATGGATTTTTTTCCTCGGTGATTCTGAAGAGAACCTCCTGATTTCTTACCTCATTAAGCCATCTAATTTTCAACATTGTTACGTAGCAACACTTGTTTCGATGCCCTCCTATTCCGGTTTTCCCACAGTCGATGTTTCGGCACAATGCAATGCTGCGCTCCAAACGTACATTCTCAGAAATTTCATGCTCAAAGTAAGACCTATGTTTGATACTAGTAGACACCTCTTGGCGAGGAATGCCCTTTTTGCCGGTGCTGGTCTGCTTTTTACATCCACCTTGCTCCGTCCGTCATGGATTATTTTTCTGCCTAGGTAGCAGAATTCCTTAACTCAGTCTACTTCGCGATGGCCAATTCTGATGTTAAATTTTCCGATGTTCTCATTTCTGCTACTTCTCATTACTTCCGTCTTTCTTCGACTTACTCTCACACCATCTTGTGTACTCAATAGCCTGTTCATTCCTTTCAACAGACCCTCTAATTCTTCATCACTTTCACTGAGGGTAACAATGTCATAAGCGAATCTTATAATTGAGATCCTTTCACCTAGAATTTTAGTCCCACTCTTGAACCTTTCTTTGATTTCCGTGATTGCTTCTTCGATATGTAGACTGAACAACAGAGCTGAAAGTCCACTTTCCTGTCTTACACCCTTGTTAGTCGGTGCATTTCTTTCTTCGTCTTCCAGTCTTACTGTTTCCTCTTGCTTCTTGTACGCATTGTATATTACTCCTCATTCCCAATAGCTTACCCCAATTTTTCTCAGAATTTGAAACATTTTGCATACTTTTACAATGTCGGACGCTGTTTCCAGATCGAAAAATCTTTTGGACATGCTTTATTTTTTCTTCAGTCTTGTTTCAATTTTCGACTACAACGCCAGAACTGTACTTCTGGTACCTTTGCCTTTCCTGAAGCCTAACTGATCGTCATCTAACAGTAGCAACAAAAAGTTTGATCATTGGCCAATACCACAAATATCTGATAGATAGTATTGCAGGTTTTCAGTATAACATAAAATCATTTCTCCCGGACATTTATTTATATTCCACAGGTGAGTTTCTATTAAGAAATGAGTAGCCTGTGAAAAAACTAGGTTTTAAGTGTATCGGCATGAGTGTGACTAAAAATGATGTATTCATTAATTGTAACACTAATAGTGTACCTTGCATACCTGTAAACTCACTGGTTCCAAATCATTTCGATAAAAAAATCGTTCAGATGACGTATGTAACATTTAATTAGCTAACGATTACCTTTATATTACAACAAGACAGGAGAGTTAGTACTACGTTTTGTAGCAAATGTATCAGTCATAATGTCAGATGGGTCTCCCGGTTGTAAAGGATTAGCTGAGATTGGATACATGCACTTGGTAATGAATCATGCTATTAAATTTAGGGACAAAGAAACTAGAGCCTGCACAAATAGTATCGAAGGGTACTGTCGGGAAGTGTTGACGTGGAGGCAATAAAAAATATTTTTGGGTGCGGGGAAAGTGGATATCATTGTTGCAGGCTCATTTAGATCAGTGCGCCCGGCAAAAGTGCATACCGCAAAATCGATGAGTGTTCGAAGTATTATTGAAGGTACAATAAAAATTTGTGTTCCAACGAATGGTTGTCAATATTTTCCTTTTCAAACGGTAGCGGCTCGTTTTGGTGGTTTTTTAATTTTTATGGTTAATTTTTTTTTTTTTTAGTATCACAGTTATCTTGGGCTTCTTGCATGTCGCTCTAATGGTAATAATCAGCTGCTAATGGCAAGTGCTGATAAATGTCCTATTATTTAGTTTTCATTTCCATACTAGTCTTGGCTAAAGTGGACTTCCGATGTTGGCGATTCTTGCATTTCGTCATGATTTTGTCAGTTCTTCGAAGTTCTTCCTAGTGAGCTTTTAAGTAGTATTTCTTTGAGTACATGTGAGGATTATATATTTTTTAAACTTGTGGAAGAAGTTTGAAGAATTTATATTCAGAATAAACTTTTTTGCTATGCTCCATTTGTTTTTTGTAATTGCTTTTGTTGTATTAATATTTCTTTGTGTCAGTTTATTGATGTTAGCATGGAAAGCCGAAAGCCATTCCGTTTGTCACTTAACAATTAAGTTAAAGTGGAGGATAATGAGGAGGCAGGATGTAAAAATAGTAGCTGTGGAGAGCAAATATGACCGCTGTGACTACAGTGACAGATTTTCGTGTTTAACCCTGTGTGAGTCGGTTCATTGTTTTTCTGGAAGACGTTCCGACTCGGATGCTCAGTGGACTGAGGACAGGCATTACAGCCTGTGGCAAACAAAGCGGCTCATGGTGTGAAACAGGGCCGCAGGGGTTTACGGAAACAGAGCCGCACCGTGCCATAGGTATGGAGAGATTTGTTTTCAGGGGAGAAGTTGCATCGCCGAGTGGCCACTGTCTGAGTGCAGCTTTTGTTCGGCTTTACAGCATATTTCCACTCCGGCTAGGCTAGCAAGCTGTGGAATGGATGAAATAATTTCTATTAGTAGGAGGCCAGCGCTGTGGTGTGTTACGAGTAGTACCTCCAGCAGATACGAATCTCCAACTTGCCAAAGAACATGAAGAGAACAGAATTAGTCGAGAGCTCTAGCAACAGTTTTTGGCTTTCCCACGACGTGGGAAGTTAGGATATCTGCTGGACACTAAAATGCCGATTGTTAGAATTCATGTGATGTCATGATGCCTTTAACCTTAACTTTACTCTTCGCTGTGGTTACAGTACTGTGCGGCTGGTCCCGGTGGAGGTACGAGTCCTCCCTCGGGCGTGTTTGTCCTTAGAATTATTTAGGTTAAGTAGTGTGTAAGCTTAGGGACTGATGACCTTAGCAGTTAAGTCCCATAAGATTTCACACACATTTGAGCATTTTTTGGTAACAGCAGTCTTCAACTCAACATTGTCTATAGCCCCAAACACAGTCGCGTGCGAGCGATGACGACAACGATAGTGACGCCCCATTGTAGCAGTTCAATGCTATTGCACTTGTACAACTCCAAGCGAGAGTCGCGGTGATACCAGCTCCGCGAGGCTATTTATAGCCCAGCAACAGCCTTCTCTAACCGCAACTTCCCGCCGTTGCGCAACCGGAAATGAACTTGCTCCGTCGCAGACTTACTAATATTAGGGCCCGTGCCACGCCCTGCCTCGCCAGAAACTAACTCTCACTACCTTAACAGCTTCTTCAAGTGGCTGCGTTACTTAACCTAACGCGTCTGGTACTAGCTATGTCTCACAGACACACACTCACAGAAACACACAGAGACATAAGAGCGTCGCAGATGACTCAGGATCCCAGAGTGCGTACGCGAGTTCGGTGGCCTCGAGAATTTTGCTCGTAGAGATGCAATTGGTATCGTACTTTTCATTTTAGTCAAGTTATAGGTGGTAGTAGTTCTTATTTAGTTCCTGCCCAAGCTTCGTTTATATGTACTCGTGGTCGCAGGAAGGTAGATGATGATGAGGCTATATAACCTGGTGTAGGGGACATGGTTGTGGTGAAGACGTATTACTTGTTGATGACTTAACTTTGTGTTATCGTAAGTAAAGTGTTGACCGTGAATAAAAATATCACAAATTGATCTTGCCAAAAGCCGAGAAGCGATTTTTTCTTTTTTTCTTTTTGGTGTTTCAACCCTCTGAGGCGTTCTGGGATGCTCACTGGGTCATCTGCGACGCCCCTGTGTTTCTGTGTGTCTCTGTGTATGTGTGTGTCTTTGTTAGCCGTAATTCGTACCAGAGTTAAAGACGTGTTGCGTTAAGTAATGCAACTGCTTAAAGAAGCCGTTAATGTAGTCGGACTTAGTTTCTGGCGAGGGAGGGCGTGGCACGGACCCTAGTATTATTTGGCCCGTGACGGAGAAAAATTCATTTCCGGCTTCGCAACGGCAGGAAGTTGCGGTTAGATAAGGCTCACATAGAGCGAACTTTTTTTTTTAGAGAATGGGGCAGGATAGAGAAGTCACTGGCGTTTTTAGTGTGACACACTTTCTTGGCGTGATCTTTTACTAAAAAAGCAATTAGGTCATTGGGAGACAGAGAATGACTGTAGAATGATAGGTGGTCGTGTTTTTTTGGCGGGAAGGAAAGAGCAGGCGGTTTAATTCCGACAGGAAAGATGGGATTTCGACATGGGTCTTAGTGGTGAATGCATCTCTGCCGGCTGCGATCTCTATTGGAGCAGCCGACTGCGTGTCCAATGTTCGAGTTTGCTGAAGCACAGCCCTGGCACCGTACTTCGGAGGCCCAGAGGCGGCAGCTACACTCTACTCCTCTTAAGCTGATAGTTTATGGTGAGCAATAATAGCAGCACTCTCGTGTTAGGAGCATCTATGATCAGAAATCACTCTGAGCATTGAAATTAACTCTTCCACGTCCCTAATTGCGTTGTTAGGTACCGGAGTCCTGCATTCCTTATCAGTTGAAGGATCTGTTACACACTTTTGTGTTTGCAACAGATGATTTTTCACTGGGTTGGGCATTAGCTGCAGTCACCGTTGTTGTTATCGGAATTATCTGTACTCTTGGTAGCCCAGGTTGAAGAAGTTTTACTGACCTATGTCTGAAATTGCAGATAAACGCGAAAAGAATGTTTCTGCGCCGCGTCTCGAGTAGGCAGCCTTCCCACTAGTTTTAATTTGGCTTTTTACAGCAGATTCAGAGAATTGTTGGAAGAGAAGATCTTCCCGTGTATCCTTGACCGTATCTCAACGTACGATATTACAAGAAACCTTTCCGTTGCTTCAGATACTTGACGTGACGTAGCGTCATGGCTGTTTGAAAATACTAACTAAGTCAGACAGAGAAGCGTTTTCCTCGTAAATAGTGGTGACTTCGTAGGATTGCGTCAGAGGGGAGGAAAGAGTAGTGGTTGGAATTCGGGCAACATGACAAGATATCATAAGGTAAAGTGTCATCGAAGATCTAGCGAAAAAAGCAGACTGCGCTCTCCCTATCATTTATATTCTGCTAATAGAAATGGGTGGGTATATAAACGTATGCAAGTCTTGATTCCCATTTAAAGTTGTTCGCTTATCGAGGACACCAATTTTAATGTATAATTTGCCTCATACTTTCATTATTCGATTTGAAATTAAACGCATTAAATGTTTGATTTAAAAAATAACTATTATATTACTGAGTAATAAGATGCATATTCTAATCAAACTGTTTCTTAATCTCCTCAAGCACAAACAGGTACTTGTCAGTAAAAATTACGCCTACATAACGTAGCACACTGTACGCTGCTAAGGGCTGGAAGAGAAAACAGGAACTGTAGGTGGCAAAAGAATGACACATGTGAAAGCATCATCCATGCTACTTCATGCCACCCACAGGCACACAAGCACATTCTTCCAAGCCATGATCGACAGAGTACAAGCTCTAACACTAAACTTAGCTTCCATACAAAAAGAACTCGATAAATAAATGGTTTCAACCCCTACACAGTAATGCAGATATGCAGAAGAAAAGCTATACCCATGCAACCACAGATTCACAAAGACGTAAAATTATCCATAGAAACACAAAGAAGGCTGAACCTACACACATGCTTATAGCATATTTAGGTAAAATATCAAACAAATTAATTGCACTATTGAAGAACACAGGTATCCTATTGGCATATAGAACCAACAACAATATTCATCACATACTTCACTCAGGAGAAACAAAATTAACAATATACTCAAACCCAGGCTTGTACAAAATCGAATGTCAATACATTTTACGTGGCACACACAGGGCGCAATTTCTGTATAAGGTGTGAAGAGTACACAAGAATTAGCGAAAATAATCCGTTTAAATTCTTCAACCACTTATAGAACAGTAACCACAACGCGAAACCAGTGTAGTTGGCAATGAAAATTTTACACATGTTACCTAAAGATTTAACAGTGAATTACATAGAAAAAGATAGGAATCTACATACACACAATACAACGCCCTGATTACATTTTAAATGAACAAACGAATTTAAACATAAATATTTCACCCACAAAATGTTATTCAATTCCTACCAAACATAACGGACAGACGCAAACAACTACCCACAGACACATCGATTACAGTGATCACACATATAGCTCAAAATGGTAACACCAACACACTACAGCAACTGTACTCATACAGCATCTTTGGCCAACTGTCACAATTTTCAGTCTGTCAAAGTTGACGATGAAACATCAGATTACAAAAATAACGGGAAAGGACAATTAACAACAGCAGCAAATCACAAAACAGCCTGCAGCATGAGAATCAAAAATCTACTCCACATTGAAATAGAATTCAGAGTGACAGCGACCACTAATGATATAGGGACGTCAATACAACATTAGTATATTTGAAAATACAATAACCAACTTCACAATAAAAGAAAATAAAAAAATATTACGTACCATTCGCAGATGGTTTCAAGATGGCAAATTAGACGAAATGGTCTACCACAATAAAAGCACTGTAAGTAGGCTGTATAGGTTTTTTTTATTGGTAATGTCACGTAGCGCTCTGTATGAAAATCACTGGCTGTGCTGTGTGCAATCTGTGGCTGGTTTGCATTGTTGTTCGCTATTGTAGTGTTGGGAAGTTGGCTGTTAACAGCACGTAGCGTTGCGCAGTTGGAGGTGAGCCGCCAGCATTGGTGGATGTGGGAAGAGAAATGGCGGAGTTTTGAGAGTGGATGATCTGGACGTGTGTCCATCAGAGGCAGTAAATTTGTAAGACTGGATGTCATGAACTGATATATATTATGACTTTTGAACACTGTTAAGGTAAATACATTGTTTGTTCTTTATCAAAATCTTTCATTTGTTAACTATGTCTATCAGTAGTTAGTGCCTTTAGTAGTTAGAATGTTTTACTTAGCTGGTAGTATTGGCGCTCACTGTATTGCAGTAGTTTGAGTAACGAAGATTTTTGTGAGGTAAGTGATTCATGAAAGGTATAGGTTACTGTTAGTCAGGGCCATTCTTTTGTAGGGATTATTAAAAGTCCGACCGCGTTTCGCAAAAAATATTGTGTGTCAGTTTAAGCACAGTCATTTATAATTTTTCTAAGGGGACTTGACTGACACAGCAGCAATCTGCACTGATGTCTATAAGAGATATCTTTGACCCTGCGGCACCATTGGATCGCAGATTAAATGGGAATTATTGGAAGAATAAATACTTATTTCCCAAAAAGCCCAGTTGGGTAATTTTACAGAACCTGTATTCGAAGATAACTGTTCTCAACAAGACACAGTGTGTATCGGGTGTAAGTGTAAATATTTTTATATGTGTTACCATAACATGTACACACATAAGTGTGTATGTGTGTGTGTGTGTGTGTGTGTGTGTGTGTGTGTGTGTGTGAGTGCGTTTCTTATTTTCTTTTTTTCCCTTTGCGTCCAACAGTCTTTCCACAAACATGTCACAAGCTCTTCGCCTGTCAGATAGACTAACCAAGCTGCATCCATGCGTCCACACTTCAACACTTGACCTACTGCTATGGGGAAAAAGCGTTAATGGCCTGTTCTTACCGCATGTACTCTTTCCACATTTACTAGGAAGTACTCACCAACTAAAAACCATTTGACTAGTAACAGCTATATTTAATAATCTGCAAATGACGTAAGTAGAGATGTAGAGTTGTACAAAATACCGTCGCCAGTCAACAATATAAATACCCACACTTATTCCAGTTACAACCTTTGTGACCATGTAGACACCCAGGTGAGACTGGGGTGATACTTTGCATAATAACCACTCAGCTGAATAGTTATTTACATTGTAAGTCTTTAAAAGCGTGGCTCCCAGTAAATAACTTCTAGATTCCTTAAGAACGTAGATATCCCTTGTAAGTCAACAGACGATTACATGACAAATATTTCATCTAACAAAGGTTTTTATTTATATTCTTAGGTTTTGAAGTTACAGAATTATGGTATAGGTGTACGAATGGTGGTAATCTCCTACGAGGTGTTTCGAGATGTTTCCGGATGTGTGGTGCACGTTTAATCTCATATTTTATTCTTGCTGTAATGTATATCAGATTATCAATTTTTTGTCGTGGAAGTGGACACTGTTAAGATACATTAGAAAAATAACGATAGAAACAGGCAAGTTAGGAACTGGCGTAGGCTCGGTTGCAAAGGGTTGGTATTTTGAGCCAATTTCGGGCTGGTACAACTGGATTGCTGTCTGAGGTGACCAAGCTGAACAAATTACTCGCCATATTTTCGGAACTAAAGTAGGAGTACAAGGAACAATTAAGTAACAGAATACCGTCGTTGACACCTGGGAAAATGTGTGTGTGTGTGTGTGTGTGTGTGTGTGTGTGTGCCAGCATGTGAGTAGGTGGGGAGGATAGCAAAGTGGTCGAAGAAAAGTCAAGAATTTTATAAATGAATTCACTAATTCGACGTGATCACAGGTAAACTTAGCAAAACTCATCATCTCAAACTACCGAAACAAATTTCGCAGGTTGCTAATATACTAGTCCTAGGCAAAGTTCAAGTGAACCAGAACCCGAACGAATTAAACGTATGAATATCTTGTCATTTACGTTTCTGCAGTAGATCATGACGTTGTACCACTGAAACTGTTTATGGGGCGGGGAGCCCACTGATAAAAAAAAAAAAAGTCCTGTGAGTTGGGCCTCCCGTCGCGTAGACCGTTTGCCTGGTGCAAGTCTTTCGATTTGACGCCACTTCGGCGACTTGTGCGTCGATGGGGGTGAAACGATGATGATAAGAACAACACAACACCCAGTCCCTGAGCGGAAAAAATCTCCGACCCATCCGGGAATCGAACCCGGGCCCTTAAAATTGACATTCTGTCGCGCTGACCACTTTTTCTTCCACTCAGCTACCGGGGGCGGACCCGACTGACATGATAAGCGTATATCAACGTCAGTAAACACGGACTCTTTTAGAAACCTACTACCGAGTTTCCGGAAATACAGTAGCTCGCATTCAAAACTTTTTGAAAAATTTGTGCTACCGCATTCCTAAGAAGGCCGTGGCAGATTGCAGTAAACGCTCGGTCACATGCAAAATTTCTGACCGCCGATTTTGCTATGTATTACATTTACTCTGGCGAGGGTTTCTGCGAGTCTCGTTGTACGGTCTAAAGTCTAAATGCTATATTAGGATACCGTTGTAAGCGGAAGAGGGGGACACCACCGAACAATGGGTTCACAAAAATTAAATTTTTACGCAAAATACAGACTGACAGAATTGGTTTTTGTAAATCAAATTAGGAAGAGAAACTCGACTGTGCTGACGAGGTCCGGCGTTATTGGCAACAGAACGAGACAGAAAATGATTGAGATGCCTTTTTTCAGCACAGATTGACAGGAAGTGCGTTACTGGTTAACTGCTCGATGCAAAACTCTGAGATGGTGATCAGCATATTTTAAGGAATCTTTTTATCGGTCAGCACTTAGAGTATCGGTAGCCCAGCCAGTTTGCAGAAAGTAAAGAACGCAAAACGCAGAAATACGACTCTTCCTTTTCAAGAATCAATCGGTACAATATCACTCCACCATCGAGAGTATTCTCCACCAGACTTCACCATCAGTAGCCTTCTTCTACACCGGGCTTCAGAGCCACCAGAGTCCGAGAGCAGAGCGGGTCTTTGCTGCGCGACGAATGACTGATTCTATATCAGCTTTAGCTTACACTCTCAGGTAGCTATCGGAGATGGAGCCATGACAGCGAGATGATTCGTAGGGCGTTTTAGGATTTGAGTGACATAACAGGGCCCATCAGTATAAATAGAGACTATCCAACCCACGTCGACTTACATTTTTGCGACTCCTGCGCCATATTCGTTGATTTATGATACCCTGGCGCTGCGGTTAAATCTGATAAATTTAAATGTGATGGAAGGAGCTACACTGATATCTAAAAAATAATAAATTCATTAAACCTAAAAGTATTTCTAAGCTGCTGGCGCGTAAAGATTTATGTATTTCTTTTTTTTTTCAGTAAGATTCGGTTGATATATGTCTATCATTGTCCAGCTGAAGAACCATCGTTGAACTTCTGGAGGGGATTTTATTTGTTTAGGAAACAGACACTACAACTCAGACCGAAAGTAATATGAACAGTGAGTAACATTAAGAACAAATTAATGACGAAGGATCTGAAGTTGAGCGTAGGAGAAAAGATGAAAGTTACACCAGTCTGTAGAAAGGGAAAATAAAAAAATATATATTACGGGCCAAAAAATGCAACACAGAGTGTTGTTACTCGCAAGCCCACGTAGCCACCATCTGCAGTATTTGACTGGCACAGCTCTCTAATCGAACTGTTTAAGCGAAGCAGCGAAAGAAATGAAGCGGGATTCACGCAATAGAAGGAGCAAGAGAGAAATGTGGTGCAATTCAAGACATATAAAGAAAAAATGGGGAAGTCTTTGCACAAGAAGATTGATGATAGGACGTATGAATTGGGCACGAGAATAGATACACTAGCCAAGATAATCAAGGAATGACAGATGAATCGAGGAAAGATGTCAGTACTAATACGAAGAGCATAAAAACCAACGACAAGAACTTTGAGATCCGTCCGAAGATCATTGTTGCCAGTATTAGCAGTAAAGTCATGGAGAGATGCGTATGTGAGTTCACAGACGAATATAGTGGGCAAGTGGTAGAGGAAGTCGAGGTGCTAACCATTGCCACTGAGCAACTGCCGAACCATAACGAAATCACAACAGACATAGCATTACAAATAAACATATGGAGACATGCCGAGGTAAGAGAGTTTGTGAAGTTTAAGGAAGCGCAGAACAACATTAATCGCAGGAACAGGGAGAAGTTATAACCGCTCATGAAACACAAGGAGTGTAGTAATTTTCGACGAGTAATAACGGAAGAGTGAACGTAATGATTCAAAGTGAGAAAGAAAGGATCAGGGAACAACAGGAGATTCGTGAGCTTGACGAAAGATTATGCCGCATCAAGGGAGAGCCGTCCCATTCAACTCCACTAGCAGTTACCACCGCTACTGCAGAAACGGTATCAAATGGTTCAAATGGCTCTGAGCACTATGCGACTTAACTTCTGAGGGCATCAGTGCCTAGAACTTAGAACTAATTAAACCTAACTAACCTAAGGACATCACACACATCCATGCCCGAGGCAGGATTCGAACCTGCGACCGAAGCGGGCGCTCGGCTCCAGACTGTAGCGCCTAGAACCGCACGGCCACTCCGGCCGGCCAGAAACGGTATCAAGCGACATGGAAAGGTGGAAATCAGGAAACAGTTCGTGTCGGTATATATATTCATTATTTCCGGAAACTGCCAACTACGTACTCCTGAAACTATGGATTAAAAAATTCGGCGAACATCACTAAATCATGGCTACAGGTTTTACAAATAGATTCGTATGTGCTCAGCTCTGAGAGGAGCTAGTAACTGCGCAACAGTGCAAGATGACTGGCTAATTTATACCTGTCTTCCTCGGAAAAAAGGAAGAAAAGATGGGGAAAGTGATGACAGAAGGTTTTGGGGAGTCAAGGTGGGATGGCTCCGTACAATTTTTCAAAGATATTGTTGGGAAGAATCAGTTTTTAGATTCCTCGTGGGGGCCAACGGAACTCATACACCTTTGCTTGACGAGGCTCTCACATGAAATTCAGAAAGAGATTAGGATCGCTGGCAGAAACTGCACGATATTCACGGGCTACAGAAGCTAGTGCACAAATTAGGCTGCAACAGGAGCACCGAGGCGATGAGCCTACTGCAGTTCGTTCAGACTAACTTTGTGGTAAATCAACAAGTAAACAACTATAACTGGGTAATGAGACACCCACCAAGAAGGAACGGAAATGGATGAGATCGGAGAAAGGATAACCGACAATATGGTCCTCACTGTGGACCACATGACCGAAGAATTAACTGGAGACCTAATGACCCACAAAATAATGAAAGATGATACGATAGACAAGAGGGGAGAGTAGTGCTTGTTGAACTTGGAGGACCCGCCTACTGATAAAACCAAGGAACGTGGAGAAAACGAAATATTCCCCGAAGAAATTTAAATACCCCCTCCAGAATGGACAGTTCAAAGAGCTAGAAAAGCAGGAGCCTTGCATATAGATTTTGAGGAGCTTAGGAACATATTATTAGAAGAAGAGGACTAGGTGGGCGTTAGTGAATATCTTGCTGTCACTGTGGATTTTATCGGTAATTTAGTCCAGTGTCTACTTGATACAGTTAGTCATGCGTATTTATGATGACTGTAACAGGGAAAGGAGATGGTCAGTACTGAAGACAGGTCATGTAAAGATTAAAGGAAACATGAGCGGCAAGTCGAGCAAGCAGGACTAGATTTTAAATCCCCAACAAATAATTTTTATGCGACTCTTATGATGCTATAGGGCTCGACAGTGGAAGAAATATTAGGATTCAAAATTTAAAATCGTACAAGATGTGTGACTGTAGACTATTTCCTCCCCGTAGAGGTATCGTATATGCGACTGTAGGCTTTCCCGGCGTAAACTATTGACGAAAGTTTCTCGGATCTCCGGACGGATGCTGTTGAGGTGCTCCAGAGACTCATCTATCGCCTGTTTGCCATGTCCCCACACGACAAGACGAGTTTCTGCAACACCTCAACAGCGTTCATCCGGATAACAAATTTACGATGGAAATGGAGGAAAATGGATGCCTCCCCTTCCTTGGCTCTGAGCACTATGGGACTTAACAGATTAGGTCACCCGTCCCCTAGAACGTGGAACTACATAAACCTAACTAACCTAAGGACATCTCATACATCCATTACCGAGGCAGGATTCGAATCTGCGAGCGTAGCGGTCGCGCGGTTCCAAACTGAAGCGCTTATAACCGCTCGGCCACATTTGCCGGCACCTCCCCTTTCTTGACATACTATTTAAGAGAAAGGCATAGTGTTCACTAGGCCATGCAGTGCTTAGGAAGAAGACACACACAGACCTATACGTTCATGCAATAAGCTGCCACCATCCAGCACAAACAGTACTGGCCACTCAGGTACACAGGGCGCCCTCCATCTGTTACAAAGACTACCATCCGAACTGCAACACACGAGGGAAGTCTTCCATCAAAATGGCAACAGTGAAACGCAGATCAACAGGGCGCTTAAAAGGAAGAAGGTAGCAGTGACTACAACCCCAGAAGTAGAAGAAGAAGAAGACAATCGATTCGCGTTCCTTTCGTACGTGGGTCCGCTCTCGGCCAAAAGTGCACGACTTCTGGGCAAATACAATATCAAAACCGTTCTCCGCCCACCACCGAAGACGAGGGAGCTCATAGGTTCTGCCAAAGACACGCTGAAGCTTAACACACCAGGAATATACTGCATCCCGTGCAAATGTGGTAAACAATACATTGGACAAACACAGTGCTGTATATCTAAACGCTGTGAACAACATATCAGATGTATGCGACTAGGTCACACAGAGAAATCAGTCATAGCAGAACACAGCGTAAATGAAGAACACACCTTCAACTTCGCAAACACGAAGGCGCTGTGCCGAGCATTTGGCTTCTCGAAAGTATTATGAATCCCTAGAAATAAGGATTCACAACAACCTGGTCAACAGGGATGAGGGATCCAACTCAGCGCAGCATGGAACCCTGCGGTGGCGACAATCCGTCCGGAGCGCGCCCGTCAATGTCCTCCGCTGCAGACGCAGACTGAATGCTTATACCGAGAACCGAACGCGGCCGCCTGGGCGACCGCTACCCCCACCATGGCGCGCACGCTGCCGGTCCACCACAGCCTCCCGAGGTCTAGTGGACGGGGTGACAGCGCATGTAAATACCCCGCTCTCCGCGAATTTCGACACTTCGCCAGAAGATGGGCAGTATGACACTTCCCGAAACGTCGCGATGTATCAACGCTACCACCCGGCGGGAGACCCGAGAAACCTTCATCGACAAGTAATAGATGGTTTTGCAAATAGGAGAAAGCCGGCCGCGGTGGTCTAGCGGTTCTGGCGCTGCAGTCCGGAACCGCGGGACTGCTACGGTCGCAGGTTCGAATCCTGCCTCGGGCATGGGTGTGTGTGATGTCCTTAGGTTAGTTAGGTTTAAGTAGTTCTAAGTTCTAGGGGACTTATGACCTAAGATGTTGAGTCCCATAGTGCTCAGAGCCATTTGAACCGTTTATAAAAAAAATTTGAAATAGGAGAAAAGTTTGTTACTGAGAAGATAGCAGACGATATTGTAACGATGAGCTTCGATAACTAAAGCTAGATAAAGAACATGAGTTGGAACCTCAGGAAGTTCGAGAACATAGTGCGGTCAAAACAAATAAAATTTCGCTTAATGAATGTGAGAGAAGAAAATTGTAAACGATCCACCTGTTACAGAGGAGAGACGATCACTGCTAGAGATAAAGTTTTAGTAAGAAGAATCAGTATTTAAACGGTAAATTGTTCTACATTTTCTTGGCCCTTACTAGTGAGAAGAATAGTCCACCATTATGTCAGGGAACTGGAAACTCTACACGAAGGCGCAAGTCGATCGGAAGCTACCACAATTCGCCGTAGTTAGTCGCCGGTCTGTTGTGAGAATATGCAGTGATAATAACATGAGATGATCCTATATATATATAAGAAAAACATAAGAGCGATGAAGGCAAACACAGGAGTTTTCCCATGAAACCAGGGCAGTTAACATCAGAATGAGACAGGGAGACGGTGCAGGAGATACTGAGAAGAGCAACATTAAACAAATCATTGGCTGTAGTTGTCCTAATGAAAGGATTCATAGTACCTGAGGTTTTATTTTAATAGGTATGCAAGATGCGATAGCGCACTGAGCAAGCAGCTATGGAGCTTAAACATTTATTAGCAAACGTGCGTGAACACGGCACGTTTAGGGTTTAGTGGAGATGAAGGAACGCTGTACAGTTGGGGTTTAGCAGACGTATAGCAGCGCTGCCATATATGGATGATGAATGAGAGTTTGATACACTGATTTATATGAATATTTTACAAGTTAATGAGAGTGTCATGTAATGATTTTTGTATATCTCAGTGCACTGTTGACAGGACACAGAGAGGATCTATTCTAAATGACCATGTCGAAAGTGAAACCGCAAAAGAGAAAAAAAGAGATAAAATAACGTATGACCCGTCTTGGAGAAGGAATATTGAAGAAATAAATTGTATTTACTGCTAAAAAGAGAAACAGACCGCAAATCATAATAAAATGTGGGTTTAGAAACATTGTACATGTGCAGATAGCAGCTCTGTAACTTTAAGAGAACCTACGACGTGAATATCTAATGAGTTGATACGATGGATGGATGGAAGATGCAGTTACAGAAACGAAGTAATGAACTGAAGGTTCAGACTACCAGGAAAGTGCAAGAAGATTGGGTAAACTAGGTAATGTGGCCACAGTAGCTTTGGTATGGACGACTGCACATGGCAGTGAGTATGTACCTACCAGAAGGATGTAGAGTATTGGTAGATGTCTCTGATATAACTCGTAGTGCATGAAAGCAAAGGATAACCGCATGAATAACTGCAACTAACGTAAACTCAGCTGAGCTCCCAAGCAAAAGTATTTTGTACATTGTTTTAGAAACTTTCTATGAGACAATTAACTATCATGAAATAAATGTAAGGCTGGATACTGTAGGATTTAGTTATAATACAGTTTAATTTTATAAAGATCAAATAGTAAAGATATATGAACCAATATTCGTTCATAGTTTTACAAATGGAACTGAATTAATATTTGAGTAAATTCATTGCATGTAGTAATGATACACATTTGGGTAAACTTACTGGAACTAATAGAGAAGGAAAATGTGGATTTGTATAAAGTTATTATATGAGCTATAGCGAAAGTATCGTAAGAACAGATTGTATTTGTACTTATGTGAACTGCACTGTCAATTACTGTTCTGCAAACGTGGTTGAAATCATGCCATTACATGAGGCATGGAGGTATGAGAAAAATGCAGTTGTGAGTAGGCACAAGAGAACAGACGGACATTGTGCCATGGCCAAGCAGCCATCACCCGCACACACGGGACATGCAAAACCAGACCAGCCGGCTGGAAAGCTGAGATGATTGTCTGAGGTCACTGCCTGTCACTCGGAACCATTTCCTGCAGCGACCCCACACACACCGAGAGCATCCCTGTCGTCAAGGGAAGGCTCATGACACAAGCAACCACTCCCACTGGACTGCCACAACACCGCCAGTTGGCGGACTGCAATGTGAAATGTTTCGTAGCATCACCGCTATTCAAACAAGCGCACGGCAGACGCACTGCATGTATACGCACCGTTTATAATGTCATGTTGGAACTTCATATATGTTGTCAACAGCTGCAGTGTTTTACTAAGATTATATGAAACTGTGTTTTCATGCTTAAGGGACAATGACACTGTGACTTCATACCGAATAAACATTAAGACTTTTGTGGAGTGAGATCGGATGTCTGACCACTTCCTTGGACCAATACTGGTCTCAATGCACAATACTGCACGTAGAAGGACAATAACTACTCCGTGTCAAGAGCCCTGGGTAAACACTGCTGTAAGGCGTGTTAACACTGAGCTGGACGGGATGCTCCAGACACCGGCGAAGTCTCACATGAGTGTTGTTCCAATTGCTGCTATTGGTAGGGGGGGGGGGGTTACACTACACATGGCCTGCACCTTAACAGGAAAGGGAAAGATAAGTTAGCTTCTCTATTAGCAGATACTGTAAGGGGGGCCACAGTCACACAAGGGGTGATCCCTGTGTGTTTATTGGGACCAGGCAGACAGGTTTTTTTAGGTTAAAGCCAAATTACAGACAGACAACAGCCAAGGAAAATAGAAGAAAAGAAACTTCATGCACAGTAAATAGGGATAAAGCTAAGGGTGGTATCAACTTACTTCACCAAAATATCATGGGAATAAAAAATAATGTAGATGAGCTGATAATGTGTTTAGATGATCTCAAAAGTAAGAACGAGATTCATATACTTTGTCTGTCTGAGCACCATGTAACTGTGGGTATGGAAAGTGTCAGTAAAAATAGGTATAATTTAGCATCTTACACTTGTACATCTAGTATGGGCAAGGAGGAGTTGCCATATTCATAAAACAAGGGTATAAATACAGAACTGTTGAAGTAAGCAAATTTTGTGTTGATCAGCACTTTGAAGTTTGTGCATGTGAACTTCACCTAGATAATGTCGTGTTGATACTAGCAACAGTGTACAGGTCTCCACTAGGAGATTGGGAGATATTCATAAAAAAGTTTGACTCTCTATTATGCTGTCTGTCAGACAAAAAGAGGAAGTTATTAATCTGTGGTGATTTCTGTGTTAAGTTTCTAAGCAATTGTGTTAGGAAAAGTGAACTAGAAGTGTTGTTAACATCATGTAACTTAGAATTAGTGATCAATTTCCCCACATGTATAGCTCAGGAGAGTAGTACTCTAATAGATAATGTATTTGTACAGCAAGAGGATGTAGAGCAAACGCATGCTTTCCCTGTGGTAAATGGATTATCTGACCATGATGCACAGCTGATTGACTTACAAAACCTAGCAGGGCATACATTTCAGAAACGATTAAGTAAAAGTGTTGGGTTGCTCAACCCAGTATCTATAGATCACTTCAGAGAGAGTTTAGGAAATGTAAACTGGGAAGTTGTATATAATGAGCCAAATGCTAACGATAAATGCAGCATATTTCTTGATAAATTTATATCCCTTTTTTTACACTGTTATCTAAATATAATTACTAAATGTAACACCACAAACTTTTCAAGGAAACCTTGGATTACTACAGGTATTCAAGTGTCTTCAGAAAGGAAAAGAAAACTGTATGAGACAGCAAGAACTAGTAAAGATCCAGAAATAGTTTTACACTACAAAATTATTGTAACATACTGAGAAAATCTGTAAGGAAATCAAGAAATATGTATGTTAGAGAATAAATTAACAACTCCAGCAATAAAATCAAATCAAGATGCAATGTTGTTAGAAGAGAGATAGGAAAAGTAACCACTGGGGTAGGTAGTACCACTTTTAAAGAGAATGAGACCATCTTAACCAACAGTACACATGTAACCAATGTATTTAACAATCACTTCTTAAGTGTAGGAGCAAAAAATTGGTGAGAATAGTTCAAAAGAAAAGGTCAGGCAGTACATGGAAGAGTCAGTTTTGAAAAATTTTAGTCAGATTAAGTTTCATCTAACAATCACACGTGAAATAAGGAAAATTATTAAATCTTTGAAAAATAAACGTTCTGTTGGAGTAGATGACATCAATAACAAGTTATTAAAACACTGTGGAGCAATCACAGCTTACGTTTTGAGACACATATGTAATACATCATTGAATCAGGGTATTTTTCCAGACAGGTTAAATTTGCCACTGTCAGGCCTTTCTACAAAAAGGGGGAAACCACAGATGTCAATAATTACTGGTCATTATCCTTGCTTACAGCATTTTCAAAAATCTTTGATAAAGTAATGTACTCAAAAGTGGTTAGCCATCTCAACAGTAATGGGATACTTAGCAAATCACAGTTCGGATTTCAGAAATGCTATTCCACTGAGACAGCAATATACAATTTCACTGTCCACATAATAAAGTCTTTGAATAGTAAAATGTTACCAGTAGGAATATTCTGTGACTTATCCAAAACATTTGATTGTGTGAACCATGCCATTATGTTAGAGAAATTACAATTCTGTGGAATAAATGGGACAACTTATCAGTAGTCTAAGTCATATCTACAGAATAGGAAGCAAAAAGTCTCTTTGTATTCTTCAAGTGATCCAAAGGAATTTGCCACTTCATCTAACTGGGGTGAAATTACATTAGGTTCCATTATGTGTCCCCTACTGTTCTTGATATATGTGAATCACTGGCTGTCTTATGTGAAACAAGATGCTGAACTGACACTGTTTGCTGATGATACAAGCATAATTATTAATCCAATAAAAGAAAGTCCGATAGAAAATGATACAAATAACGTCTCTGGAAAAGTTATTAATTGGTTTTCTGCGAATTGGCTTGCTCTGAACTTTTAAAAAACACAATATATCCAATTTTCCGCTGCAAAAAGTATAATTTCTTCAATAAACATAACACGCCAAAAGAAGTCAGTAGCCAGGGTACAGCATACGAAGTTTTTGGGTGCACATATAGATGAGAATCTCAATTGGAAAAGTCATATTTTGGATCTCCTAAAGCGACTAGGTTCAGCAACTTTTGCAACCAGAATAATTGCCAATTTTGAGGATGTAGAAATCAGTAAGCTAACATACTTTGCATACTTCCCCTATCTGATGTCATACAGAATAATATTCTGGGTCAACACAACACTTAGGTAAAAGGTATTCACTGCTCAAAAGAAAGTAGTTGGGAATAGTGTGTGGGGTTCATAGTCGCACATCTTGTAAGCATATGTTTAAAAGGTTAGGAATTCTTACAACTGCTTCTCAACAACATGGACCAGTTTAAAATCAACAGCAACATTTATGATTACAATACCAGAAAAAAGAAAGACCTACACTATTCTTTACTTAACCTATCTTTAGCACAGAAAGGGGTAAAATATGCTGCTATAAAACCTTTTGATAAATTACCAGATGAAATAAAATGTCTGACAGACAGCAGTAATAGTTTCAAAAACAAACTGAAATCATACCTTCTAGACAACTCCTTCTATACCATAGATGAATTCTCGAATATGAGTAAATAAATCTGGAGATATAATATAAGCATTTTGTGCCATTTAAGGGAATTGGATAGATAATAGAAATATTTAGGTATACCACTATAATGTAAAAAAAAAAAAACTTGTTTTCTGTGCGCATTTCTTGAGCATCTGACACGTTCCACATCATAGCGGTTTTTCAGTGCTATTGATCAATAGAACACATAACTAACTAACTAAGTAACTAACTAACTAACTAACTATCTGTGTGTGTTTGTGTCTGAAAAAGTAAGGAAAGACACTACCTATGGACGATCTTGCATTGAAATCACTTTGCCTTTTTTCAGATTAGGTAAATGTGCCAGAATGAACTACACTGAATAGCAATCATCGATATTAACTGCATACTGCTCATTCCACGACTACAACATCTGAACAACAGTTGTTTCATGTGACATTCTTACTGTACCTTGAACCCTGAACGACAGTTTCATGGGATTATTTTTTTATGGACGTTGCTTTCGTACTTCCTGTATTTTATATTTTTTGTGGCACGCAGACTGACCTGTAGAACTTATGAATGAACACTATTAAAGATTTGTGAATTTTCCTTGTTTTATCTTAAGTATTCATCATCTTTGTGGAAAACCTGTCTCATTTAACATTTAACTCCACCAAACTAGAATTCAGCACTGAACGTACCAACTGAAACCTTGTTTACAAATGTGTACCTCACTTGACTCGCAGAGAAGCATGTGTATTTTCATGTAGAAAATTGAATTTCATAGTAATCCTTTAATTAATAATATATGATATTAGCCTTTATTCTTTGTACTCTGCTTTATGTAAGGGCGGGCTGACAGCAGCTTAATACTCTGCTCTACAGCCTAGAGAAGAGAAGAGTTAAACAAACAATGGTAAGATATGTAAGTAGGCTGTTTAGGTTTTTATATTGGTAACGTCACGTAGCGCTCTGTATGAAAATCGCTGCCTGTGCTGTATGCAGTCTATGGCTGGTTTGCATTGTTGTTCGCTATTGTAGTGTTGGGCAGTTGGCTGTTAACAGCGCGTAGCGTTGCGCAGTTGGAGGTGAGCTTCCAGCAGTGGTGGATTTGGGGAGAGAGATGGCGGAATATTGAGAGCGGATGATCTCTACGTGTGTCCATGAGAAAGAGTAAATTTGTAATACTGGATGTCATGAATTGATACACATATGATGACTTTTGAACACTATTAAGGTAAATACATTGTTTTTTATCACAATCTTTCATTTGCTAACTATGCCTATCAGTAATTAGTCCCTTCAGTAGTTAGAATCTTTTATTTAGCTGGCAGTAGTGGCGTTCGCTGTATTGCAGTAGTTCGAGTAACGAAGTTTTTAGTGAGGTAAGTGATTCATGAAAGGTATAGTTTAATGTTAGTCAGGGCCATTCTTTTGTAGGGATGATTGAAAGTCAGATTGCGTTGCGCTAAAAATATTGTGCGTCAGTTTAAGCACAGTCACGCATAATTTTTCTAAGGGGACGTTTCATATGTACACCCTTAGCCGAGGATACCTCACTGAAATCATTGTCGTACAGTAAAACAGTTGTGGCATGCCTGTAGATTTGCACCAAGTATTTCGCAGCTGCGCTTGCAATTAACGAGATATTGTTTTCAGTGCTATGTTAATGTGGTTTCTTATTTTGCTCTTCAAATTGTGCTTTTCTGTGTTATCGTGTGAAATATTGTGACAATAATGGCTTGTGAAAAACGTAATAGTAGCCTCCAAAGTAAACTGAGTAATGACAGTGAAGACGAAAGCAGTGTGTTAGCGCCACCGAGTAATGAATTAACTAATGTTCAAAGTAGTAATTTGGTAATTGTGCATAGGGAAATGGAGCGGGCTGCAGATAATGGCGTAGACAGTGAAACAATTAGTGAACAAGGAAGCATTATCGATCGATCGGTCGGCAACAGCTCGCCTCAGGATTCCGAAATGACAGGACGCAATCTTGCAAATACTGTATATTCAGGTTTTGCGTCCTCACCGCTTTCTCAAATAAGTCAAGACACATTTTCTGCTTTTGAAAATGCGAATGTTGCCGGTAAAAATTCACTACCGAAAAGCACTGAGGAACAGGTTTCAGACACCAGTGCATTGTTATTACAGTTAATGCAACAAATGGGACAAACGCTACAAAAGTTAGACACAACGCTTGAACAAAATCAGAAACAAATGGGACAAAATCTTCAAAAGTAAGACACAATGGAACAAAATCTTCAAAAGTTAGACACGATGGAACAAAATCTTCGAAAGTTAGACACAATGGAACCAAATCTTCAAAAGTTAGACACCACGCTTGAACAAAAACTTGAAGATTTAACTACTGAGTTACATAAAATCGAATCCAAATGTCAAAAAGTCTGTAATGACGTAAATACACAAATTTGTGAGCACTTTCAACCTATTTTTTCGCGTCATGAAAATGCATTACAGTATCGCGAAGCCGCCATAAAGGAACTGCAAACTATTGTTCATGAAAATCACGGGACCTTGCAAGCTAAAATTGACTCAGCTGCATCTACCGATTCGGTTACGCAACTTGCAAAACTCAGGAAAACTTAAAGGACACAGTAGATACGATTTCAACACAAATGGACACTCAGAAACTTGGTTGAGAAAAACACACTGAGGAGATAAGTTCACTATCGGATAAAGTAGCCGAACTTTCGGATCAGTTCACTAACTTATCTACAAAGGTAGATGATGATCTGAGTGACACAAGACTTGTAGCCTTCACTGACACAGAAGAGTATGAACAGATTAGAAAATTCAAACAAAATCAAAACCAAATCAATACACAGTACAAAAGAGAAATCCGGGAAGTACAAGATCAGTTCGCACAAGTAATACAAGAATTACGTATTTCAGAGGACACTCGCGCTCCAATACGCGAAGAGGGACTTAGAAATTCGGAAAAGCCACAAAATAATAACGCAGGGCATTTCGGAAATTATGAAAGAAATTGGCAAGGTGCACCGAATTTTGAGATGGAACCGCCGACACGACGTAACAGTGACCGATATGCGACTCGCCGACACAATGATTTTGACTATAAGCTTTTCATTACTACACGTAAATTCAAAACATTTAAGAATTCTGACAACGACATTCATCCACAGGCATGGCTTCATCGATTCTCTCATTGTTTTCCTCTCAACTGGTCATTGGATCACAGATTAGAATTTATGTGTCGCTACTTAGAGAATGAACCAGCTGTAAGAATGTGATCGGTCATTCACGATTGTCACAGTGAAGGAGAATTTTATCACGCCTTCGTCTCAGCGTATTGGTCTCAAGCTACACAAGACCGAGTAAAACATAGCATGATAATAATGAAACATTTCGAACACTAGGAATTTTCTAGTCTTGTCAAATATTTCGAAGACATGTTACATAAGAATCAGTATCTTTCAAACCCATACAGCCCCTCAGAACTCATCCGCATTTGCTTAATCAAATTGCCTGAACATTTACGACATATTATTTTAGCAGGACGTTGCAAAGACGACATTGAAGCTTTTCAGGGACTGTTACAAGAACTGGAAATTGACACTGACAATCGTGGAACGCGAAAACAGGAGCAGAACAATTATAGGTCACATCTGTCACAATTCTGCGATGACAGAAATAATAACTGGAAACGACAAGGCTATTCTTACAACGAAAATTATGACCAAAACAGACACCACCAGTGTGACAACCGTTGGCAGAGTAGTAATAATTACAGGGAAAGATCACCTCTCCACGGTAATGACTATCACAGAGACAATCAGAGAAATAGACAATATGGAATCCAAAATAATTATTATCAAGGCAGACAATAACTTCAGACGCAACGGTCCACCGCGCAGTTACGATTCCGGGAGAAATTCTCCAACACATGACCGACAAACGAGAAACTATGAAATCTACCGACATGACGACAGACAATATAATCGTAACGACAGACCTGAATTTCATCAGAACTGGCTGGATTTAAACTGGGCAGGGCCCTTTCGACACGGTGAATTTGTAAAAGTTAAATCCCCAAATCCCAATAACGACGCACGCCAAGAAAGAGACAGACTATGACTCGCACTGCAGGCAGCCACGTGCGCGAGCTGGGTCAGCGAAAAATAACATTGACGCTAACCTTGAGAAAAATTTTAGCATTTCTTACCGACGTATACAACATGATAATTACTTTGAAGTTGAAACTCTGCGTACTAGGAAGAGTAAAGGTTTACACCATATTTCACATGTAAATCCGTTAATTCAAAGATAATCTTCTTTTTAACTTAGTCTTTGCCATAAAATTTTTCACTTCATGCTACTAGTACAATTTGTCACACTGAGAAACTGTTAACATGCAACAATGTTTTGAAGTTAACTATCCAGTCTAGAACCTAGGGAACATATTTAGACAGTATTTAATAGTGCATTGTTATAGTGAACAGACAACAGAGTGTTATTGTGTGTGTACATTCTTGCATGTTAGTTGCATGATTACGTAACGACTATAAGGCTTACATACTTAGAACATATACCAATACTGCTAATGAGATTTTACTGCAACATTTTGGTTTACTTGAAAATACATTATGGATTTAAAGTGCTTTCTGAGAGATACCAGATGACACAGTGGTTAGTTTATTTGACAGCTACACGACTATATCACGACGCTACTAATGTGCGACGCAATTTACATTTCTGCTTTTGCGGTGTATCTGTTTTATATCTGCACAGTTTTTCTGAATTCTTCTGGAAAGGGAAACATGTTTTAGTAGTAAGTTTAGTGGTATAGCTACAATGAGACAGCCTTTCCTGTAGCACAACAGTACGTTACAGTACAGTACTTACTTCATCACGGCAATAAGCTTAACAACTACGATAACTATATGCATAGCAATTCACTTTGTTTATTATGAGGCAAGTACATTGACTTCTACAGAACTTTGTTTACCGACGACGATAATTACTACACTTAGCACATTTTTACTAGTGGTGACAGAGGTTATCTTACAACAAGACGCACAGTTTAGCGCTACAGTACATGTATTTCAGAGATTGATTATGTACTTAAAACATTTATGTTTAAAGATTTTTGAATTACAATGATACAAATGTTATCTGTGATACATTTCATTCCATTGCTGTAATCTGTAACACCTGAGGATATAATTACATTAATCCTCAGGGGGGTACACGCTTACTTTGAGTACCACGTGTCTGGCAAGCACAAGGAGCCCTAGCTAATATGGTATTTGCTTATACAACTGTACACATCGGTACCATATTCCTCTAACACAAAATTACACAAATATCTGATTATTTAACAGAGAAAGAAACATTTTTTTACTATGTCCAGTGACACATGTTTACGCTATTACACAGTTGAATAATTTCACACATATAAAATTGTATTTTGTCTGCACTGTGTGAACTGTTCATATTTCTTGGAACCATTGTGATACTATGAGAGCCTTGAATGATGTATTCGGTATGGGATCATGATTTTTAAAGTCCGTTTGAAGTTGTTGTTGTTGTGGTCTTCAGTCCTGAGACTTGTTTGATGCAGTTCTCCATGCTAGTCTATCCTGTGCAAGCTCCTTCATCTCCCAGTACCTACTGCAATCTATATCCTTCTGAATCTGCTTAGTGTATTCATCTCTTGGTCTCCTTCTACGATTTTTACCCTCCACGCTGCCCTCCAATGCTAAATTTGTGATCCCTTGATGCCTCAGGACATGTCCTACCAGCCAATCCCTTCTTCTAGTCAAGTTGTGCCACAAACGTCTCTTCTCCCCAATCCTATTCAATACCTCCTCATTAGTTATGTGATCTACCCACCTAATCTTCAACATTCTTCTGTAGCACCACATTTCGAAAGCTTCTATTCTCTTCTTGTCTAGACTATTTATTGTCCATGTTTCACTTCCATACATGGCTACACTCCATACAAATACTTTCGGAAACGACTTCCTCACACTTATATCTATCCTCGATGTTAACAAAACTCTCTTCTTCAGAAACGCTTTCCTTGCCATTGCCAGTCTACATTTTATATCCTCTCTACTTCGATCATCATCAGTTATTTTGCTCACCAAATAGCAAAACTCCTTTACTACTTTAAGTGTCTCACTTCCTAATCTAATACCCTCAACATCACCTGACTCAATTCGACTACATTCCATTACCCTTATTTTGCTTTTGTTGATGTTCATCTTATATCCCCCTTTCAAGACACTGTCGATTCCATTCAACTGCTCTTCCAAGTCCTTTGCTGTGTCTGACAGAATTGCAATGTCATCAGCGAACCTCAAAGTTTTTATTTCTTCTCCTTGGATTTTAATACCTACTCCGAATTTTTCTTTTGTTTCCTTTACTGCTTGCTCAACATACAGATTGAATAACGTTGGGGAGAAGTTACAAACCTGTCTCACTCCCTTCCCAACCACTGCTTCCCTTTCCTGTCACGCGGCGCCACGTATAACACTCCGCTCTGCTACTGCTCTACCCTGACCCAAAACTGGAGGCAGTTTGCAAAACAGAATTATTTTGTTATAGCAGTTATGGTATAAAGCAACAGAGCAGTGTTACCCTCTGAGAGGAATTTTGTTATGTTGACCGTGTCGTTCCTAACGGAGGTGGCTTATCGGAAATGAAAGTCAAAATTACGTAAAATTTGGAATAGTAACAAACAAAATTTTGCCTAGCTATATTGTTTACAGAATAAGGGAAACGGTCGCCAGCCTAATTAGGCAAGAGAAAGAATAACGTTCTCGTTTATGAAAGTAGGTAAAGTAACTATAACGGACAAACACAACCTAGACTAGGTCACACCCGAGTGCAATGAACTCTGACACACATATGCTTTAAGATTGAAGCTAACAACTGGGGCAGCACCAAAAACTATTTCCAAAATTATAACACGTACAGAAAAACACTATCACTTTCAAGGCTTACACAAACTGAGTGGTCTTTACACTGTTAATATGCACACAAAAGAGACAAACACTTAGTAATCATGAACATATAATTTCCTACTATGCAGTTTTCCACTTTTACTACCATGAGACACAATGTTAACAAAATTGCAAGAAACTGACTCACCTTTTAGAATTTACTACAGATATCAAGGTGATCATAGCTAAGCAAAACTTTAGAAACCTCAGTCTTAAGAACTTTTAATTTTGCAGTTGGCGACAGCACTTTCATAAGCAGTTTTAATAAGAAAATTATTTCCGGCAAACAACATTTACTTTAACTCATTCTATTGCCACATTAACTTTAAATTTCCTTTTACCAAGTTCAAGAGGTTTTAATTAGCATAACATTGGTCATAAAAGTTCTTTCAGTAGGGACACTCTGTGATTACTTTAGTTCAAACGGAAAGGAACGTGAGAGGTGTTATGATGAGGAGAAAAATCAAGGTTGGTACATAAATTCAGATATAAATTACCTTATATTTGCGCACAATAACACCTCCATTAAGCTGATCCTTCACTGTACATCATTATAGTATTACGTTACAGTGATTGCGCAACGTGGTGGCAACTGCATGTTGGTAGGTGGATTCGTCGACTGAATTGCTGGACTCTGTCATTTCTTGGTGGCGATGATAGATACAAACTCCAGAATAGTTCCAGCTATTTATCCATCCACCCGAGGCCTTGGAAAGAAGCAGGAAAAGCCTCTCTCGGAATCAGCACAATATGCACACTTTGCATAGCAGTGCACAGTTTGGTAGCTCATCCCCGACTGGTGGCTCGTCCCCGACTGGTAGCTCGCCTCCGACTGACTATCAGTTCCACCTTTTCCACCTAGGCCAACCACAATTTGCGCGCGCTACACAGTTCCGTTCCCGAGGGGAACGACACTACCTCTTACATACAGAATAACTAAGAGCCCTAAGTGAAGATCAGCAGTTTACATAATAGCAACCAAATGTATTAAATAAAACAGAACATTTTCACATATTGACACTTCTACAAAATTTATTCACACAAAATTACAATCATATACAGTAAGTATTGTTCCCTCCAAATGGGTCAAAGCATTTAAACGAGAGATATGTTACACAGCATACAATCAAATCATGACATCAAAGTTTGAAAAAGAAAAGAGTACACAATTTTATATTATCGATTCAAACACATTTACAAAAGATCAACAATATGACATTAAATAAAACAAAAGCAAAAATAAATCTATACAGCATAAGAGCTGTGGTGTTACAACGTTACCCAAGGATTTCTACGAGCCCTCTTCTTTTTACCTACTTGATCCACTGCTGCCTTCACTACTTCATACCTCAGAGCTACCCATTCGTCTTCTACTATATTTCTTTCCCCCATTCCTGTCAGTTGTTCCCTTATGCTGTCCCTGAAACTCTGTACAACCTCTGGTTTAGTCAGTTTATCCAGGTCCCATCTCCTTAAATTCCCACCTTTCTGCAATTTCTTCAGTTTTAATCTACAGTTCATAACCAATAGATTGTGGTCAGAGTCCACATCTGCCCCTGGAAATGTCCTACAATTTAAAACCTGGTTCCTAAATCTCTGTCTTACCATTAGATAATCTATCTGATACCTTTTAGTATCTCCAGGATTCTTCCATGTATACAACCTTCTTTTGAGGTAGATGACACTATTTAAATTAGCAGAGAATTTTTTTAGGTTTTGAAATTATTGCAGAAAACTACGATGTTTTTGCGATTTATCTGAGTTTTTGTGATGTTATTATTATGATGACAATGTGTATCACGCTGTTGAGGTATGTTTATGATCAATAAGCTGATGCTATATGAGGAATTTGATTATGCTACATATTTATTATGATGAAATATTGAAGAAGCGTCGACGAATATGTATATGTGTAATAAGGAATAGAATAATGAGTAGTGGTTAGGGACTGTCACTTTTTCGAAAGGATGTTGGAAACCAAGAATCGTACTTTAAGAGTTATTAAATGGGTGTAAATGTGTGAATGTATCACAATGCCGGCGAAAATTTTTTGGACACTGTTATATTTATAGGATTTTGTTTCTACATATTTGTAACGCAAATATTTCGACCTGTGAAATTTTATTTGTATCAGACTGTCACTGTAGCGGAAACTGATGTCGTAAATATTTCGGTAAGGAAGGTAGGTCACCTTGACGTAATGCACTGTAAGCACCCAGCTGCGCGAGAGTCGCCTGGAAAAAAGCCATTTGTGTGTGGCTTTCGGAGGCACAGGTGGAGAAAAAAGAAGGCTATTTCCTCGCTATTGACATTTCTTTGTCAAAAGCATCGCAAATACGACAGGCTCAAACTTGAAAACATATGATTACACTGTGGAGCTCTTAATTTATGATATTTACTAAAATGCCTAATGAAATGATGAGAAACATTTTACATGTATTGTCTTTCTAGTTGAGAGATTGCTCATTTTGTTTAATATCTAGTTTCTAGCTGCACTGCAGCATTGGTTAAAATAAAATTTAATAGATGTACTAATATAGTTATTTTATGCCTACAGATCCAGTAAATAATAATTTTATGATCTACTTCCAAAATAAAACGAGGGAGCACAAAAAGACACTTCCCTTCACAGGAATAGCATACATAATTTTTGTCAATGACTGGGTAACTTTTTAGTAGTGTAAGTTAAGGTGATGCATCACTCTAGTGTTAAGATCTGACATAGGTATTAGACATTTCATATCTTTATGGTAATATTTTTTTCTGCTTGAGCTTTATCATGTTTAGGTATAAGATATTGCATTTCTTGCTGCTGTTTGCCAGGCATAGTTCTACTGAATTTTACCTTGTGTTAAGCCATATTTACTACTTATTTATTTTTCTTGTTTACTGCACACTGCCTTATATTAGTTGTAATATTGCATTTGCTTTGCTACTTTAGATATACTGCTGCTTGCTTTGCAAATCTGCATTTTTTGTCATTGCTGTCTGTGTTAATTGTTTAGTACTGCTGCATTGCCTCGTCCCTTGGTATATATATCTGAGCTCAGTAGATTTAAGTTAGCTTATGATGCGGTAGGCTTTATAAGAGAATGAGTTGTGATGAATTGGAAGAAATGCATTGAGAAGCTATAAGAAAATGGTTTGGCCAAAAAAGTTGTGTACAGTGGGGAAAAACTATTTTTGAAAGAGGATGTGAACAGAATACAGAAAGCATGCTTGGATACGATTTTTTTTTTTTTTTTTTTTTTTTTTGTGGAAACAAATGTTGAAATAAGAGGAAAGATCTATGGAATGAAGTTTTGGGTTGGACTGCAGTACCAAATGTCACACTGAAACGAAACCCTGTCCTGTACTTTGGTGTTATTATGCTATGTGAATTTGTGTTTTTCCTGTCTTTATGTGTTTAGCTAATAAGATTTACGTTGTAGCATTTTTCTGATAATATGTTATTTACTTTGTAAAGATGTTTACACATTATTTATTCTGTTTTGTTTTAATGCTCATGTGTGAAGTTGATGTTTCAAAAATTATTCTGATCTTTTTTGTATGTACTTATGTCATAATTCTTGTAACACTGATGTATATGTTTATTTCTATTCTTTTATAAAGCTTGTTTTACTACAAATGTTTACTGTAATGTTAGGTTCTTTAATGATGTATTTTTTACGTTTGTTATTGTATTCTTATGTTATAAAACTGTAATTGACACCAGTTCACAAAATAAGTAACTTGTAAGTTACATTTCACTGCACACGTTTCTGTTGGTCATAGTATAAGGATAATATGTGAGAAGTAGAGACTGATAGTGTTTGCACTTGTGTTAACAATTCAGCAACGGACTCGTTAACAGCATTGCTGGTTCTAAGGACAGTTAAAAAAAAAATTGTCAGTGCACAAGTGGTGGTTTATGGACTTGCTATATTCTCCACAAGACTCTTCGATGGTGATTGTGCACCTGCACAGTCGCAACAGATGGCTGCTAGCCATCGCTACAAGGACTACAGTGGGTCTACACCTCTGATAACTCACCAATACCATTATTTCTACAAGGACTGCAGTGGGTCTTTACCTCTGGTGGCCCACCAATACCGTTATCTCTACCAGGACTACAGTGGGTCTGCTCTGTGATGACGTACCTACCAATTTTCTTCAACTTCGACTGACTCTGCTGTGGGTTTGCTCTGTTGTGGCCTATTACCTGTCTGCATGTCAAGAGTCAGCACTGTCTTTCCGTTGGAAGGACAAGACTACTTCTTCAAGACTGCATGGAAATCCACTACTTCCATGTGCATTCTCTTTTACTGCTCAGATTTTGAGAAAAACAAAACACTGCAATTTTACTATGATGAATGATCAGGTCTGTTTTTATGGACTGTGAGAAAATTTTAGCTTTTGACCAACATTGTATCAATAAGTGTGTGCATTTGATATCTTTGTTATTGTAATTATGAAAAATTTTTTCAAATCTGTATTGGCCACTGCCCAAAACAATTTGTAATATTTTTTTGGGGAGCATGGGGGCTATGTAAGTAGACTGTTAAGGTTTATATATTGGTAACGCCACGTAGCGCTCTGTATGAAAATCACTGGCTGTGCTGTGTGCAGTCTGTGGCTAGTTTGCATTGTTGTTCACAATTGTAGTGTTGGGCAGTTGGCTGTTAACAGTGCGTAGTGTTGCGCAGTTGGAGGTGAGCTGCCAGCAGTGGTGGATGTGGGGAGAGAGATGGCGGAATTTTGAGAGCGGACGATCTGGAAGTGTGTCCATGAGAAAGAGTAAATTTGTAATACTGGATGTCATGAACTGATACACATATGATGACTTTTGAACATTATTAAGGTAAATACATTGTTTGTTCTTTATCAAAATCTTTCATTTGCTAACTAAGCCCATTAGTAATTAGTCCCTTCAGTAGTTAGAATCTTTTATTTAGCTGGCAGTAGTGGCGCTCGCTGTATTGCAGTAGTTCGAGTAACGAAGATTTTTGTGAGGTAAGTGATCCATGTAAGGTATAGTTTGATATCAGTCAGGGCCATTCTTTTGTAGGGATTATTGAAAGTCAGATTGCGTTGCGCTAAAAATATTGTGTCAGTTTAGTGTTGATCAGAATAGGTAAATAGCGAAATGTCTGAGTACGTTCAGTTGTGCTCAGCTGTTTGAAAATCAAATAATGTAAAGGGTTTATCAGCAAAGTAATTCATTAATTTTTCTAAGGGGACGCTTCAGATAACAAACAGCATAAAAACGGCGATAAAACGGTGACTTTGGTAATAATACTAACATGGTGGAAAGTTGCGGAATTTAAAATATAAATCACGGCGTTGACGATGCGGATGAAGACACACAGTAAGTAGACAGTCACAATTAAAAAACATGGTGAAAGTCTGGTGTCTGTTAGCACGAGATATAAAACACGAGTGATAGTACGGTGGTATCTTATACCTGGTCGCTATAATTAAATTGCAGCTACCTACGAAAGTCAGTTGTGGGCTATAGTTACCGTAAGATACCGAAACTTGATAGACATGCTAATGTGTTAATGCTGAACCGATTTAAGCGGGAAAAGCAAGTATGACGTTCATTCAAATGAAACCTGATCAGTGCGTCTATCTTGGCCTTACAGCTAAGGTAGCACCACGTAACTGTATGACGCCATCTATTAGTACAGATGATGCACATTGTTTGATGTTGCATAGCGCCAGTGTGGTTTCATGCCGAAGAGAACGTGGTCACACGTGTTATCATCCACTACCACACATGCAGGCGAGTAAGCACTAACACCAGGAGTGATTCGATTTTGCGCGGCTGAGTGATTTGGAGGCCGTGAAATGTATCGACGGATGAAGGCTGTGTATGGGGAGTATAGTCTGAGTCGTTCAAGTGTTGTGGAATTGCGCAAACGATTCCTTTAGGGGCGCGAGTCACTGGAAGACGATGCTCGTCTTGGACAAACTTATCGTGTCATCACACCGGAAATGGTTGCGGAAGTGCATGCTTTAGTCTTGGACAACCGCAGAATCACCATGGATCTCTAAAACAAGCTATCCGCAGGCATCGATTCGCAACGGACGACGAAGTGTGTGACTGGGTTCAGGCCTGGATCCGACAGCAACCTACTTACACAGGAACACTGGCTTCTTTATTTGCGGACAAACCTTCATTTACATTTATTGTGAATGGTCTGCATGTGACTAAATGTTTATAACATTTCTTTTTTCAAACATTGTTGTAATATATTAATTTAGTCTGGGATGTAATCAAGATGAGTCCAATCATATCTGTACAAGTTAAGAATGGTGTATTGGTGTGGGGATGACCTTCAGCCAATGGAAAATCAAGCGACAGCGAAACACTACCGGATTCAAGTAGAAACTGCGAATTTTTCGAATGAAGAGCTCAAGGTAGCGATTCCGGACACATGAAGGTTCTTTCTGGAAGAAGTCAGACCTGCCTGTGATAACATGTACATTCAATCCTGTCACTGTTACTCTCTGTGCGGTGATGGGCCTTTACTATACTCTGACATTTGAAGAGAATTTATATTCTGAAAGGTCTGAATGTGCTCTAGAGTAAGACTAACTTTTCGGTTCAAAAATGGTTCAAATGGCCCTGAGCACTATGGGATTTAACATCTACGGTCATCAATCCCCTAGAACTTAGAACTACTTAAACCAATCCAACCTAAGGACATCACACAACACCCAGTCATCACGAGGCAGAGAAAATCCCTGTCCCCGCCGGGAATCGAACCCGGGAACCCGGGCGCGGGAAGCGAGAACGCCACCGCACGACCACGAGCTGAGGACTAACTTTTTCCGCTTATATTACGGAACTGAGGACAGAGAGGGTGTGACTTACTATTCTTTGTATTGTTTGTGATAATTTGTAAATTATCACGTTGAACTCTGAACTGTTTCGAACTGGTGAATATTTCGTGTGCTATGATTACGAGATGGACTTAGTTTCCGCGCATATTTGATTATATTTAGATTGTGGATTTTGTTGTCATTCTCATAACGCTCTCGACATAACTTTACTGCATTTGATAAGAGAATTTAATGTCTGTATGTTAACTGAATATCGCAGGACCACTTTCCATTTAACTGAGATGTCCTTTCCTTTATAAACATTATTCAACATAATTCTCTGTCGTCTACATCACTTACAGACGTTAGAACACAACCCTTGTTGTTAAATTGTTCATTCAACTTTCATTTTGTAGATCTGCATGTCTTATTAACAATCATAGCCAATGCATAAACTATTTGACTGCAAGATTACAGCTGCAGGTTATTTTTAATAGCGAATTAGGTGCGATGCATGAAAGCAGACCTGTGCAGCTCGATCCTATGACTACATAGAGTTTTTCTATTTAAACAGAGTCGTACAGAGCCTAGGTACCTTAAGTACGAATAACCACAGGTAAGGGCGTTGTCGTTTGGCTGAACAGTTTCCCTGGGATAGAGGACTTTTATACGCAGTCAGAGATACGTTGCATAGTCAAAGACGTTAGAAACGACAATTACACGGATAATATGATTTCTGAATGAAGAAACACACTTTCAAGTTTTCGCGTTACTCGACAGTACCATGTTTCCTAACAAGAAGCATACTTGCGTGTGCCACCAAGTCTCCGCTGTGACAAAGTTCAGTAGGGCCTAGATGCATATATATTCGCTTTCTTGTTAGACATGTACAATGAAGTTGGAGTCCTTGTATGAGTTGAATAATTACATTAATAACTACATGTCGCTTCATCAATAAATAAATAACTAATTCACTTCAACTTGTATTTCGGCTCCTTATAACAGAATTATCATTATGTTACTATAGAATCTGACAAATATTATAGATACACTCACTCGTTAAAAGATCACTGAATTTGAAGTCAGCAAACTGGAAAGGAACTTAAAATGTTTTTCTTCCATCACCAGTTATCTTTGTTTCAGAACCGTGCCTCTCTTGAAAGGCGTATGTTGTGGCGAAAAGAAAAAAAAAAAAAAACACTTTTACAGTTACTGATAATGAAGCCCTGAAATCTTCAAGCTAGACAAAACGTATAATTCTCATGCCCCAGAAAAGCAATTTGGAAACGCTATCTGGTTCGTAAAGTTGAATGCACACACATGCAGACGTACTTTCATAATAAAAAGCAACGAAAAGGAATTTAGGCTCGTACAGCTTACATTTAAATATTGGGCTGTGCATGTTGATTCGTACAGTGGATTAAATCGAACATTTTTATCTTCTTAACTGCAGTATCCAACAATTTGATAAGGACGTTTCCATAGTTTTGTAGCTATTGTCCGAGAATACGTGTAAAGAACGTGTAAATCATCTGACTCGAAAAGTAATTCACGAACGTCACTTTCACCTAATTCATAAGGGTGTGTAAAATCTATCTGCATAATATGTAACTGTCAGCAATCGCTGAAATAGCTCCCATTCATTTACCTTGAACTTGGAACCTGGAACCTAATATCGTCCCTTATTACCAATTTTTTGTGTGTTCTACCCGGAGTAGTTGTAGATTGTAAACGCAATGCCTCAAGTTTCAATAAGATGGTGCCCATTCTATGTAGTATAATCTAGGGCACTAATATAAAGAAATATGAGGTATCTGTTGCAATGAATCTGAAAGAAGTGGATTGGTAAGCAATTATACTGTAACTGAACATAAGGAAATGATATTGCGATCCTGCATTGGCCTCAGAACTACAAGTACAATATTCAGATTCACTACAAGCCATAGGAACACCATATTTCATTCTCACATTTTTTGAATGATTAAAAGCTGTTATTTACTTCAGGAGAAGGATAAGATCTTTGAACTTCCAGCATTACGAAGTGAAACAACTTACATTCAGCTAAGTATAAGCAAACTGTGAGCTTCCATTTTATTACGCACAAGTACAGAGTCTCAGACCTACTCGCAGGGTCATCGCAACGAAGCAATGCCAATCCAACGTCGCCGCAGTAAGCAAGCAAAATCACGATGAGTAAACTGAAAAGATCTCATCCAGCTCTTTATTTATCACAGGTGGGCCTCTACCAGACAAAGGCAGCCTTCACTTCGAACATGACTTTACCAGCTAGTATTCAACAGAAACGAGAACCTAACATTGACTAGACTCGAATCGTAATGTAATGACAAAATCTTTGTCAAACAGGAAGAAGCACTTGGGCTTTATCTGATCGTAAACAAACTAACCCCCCTCCCCCCCCCCCCCCACCACAAATATATAAAACTCCTGCAGTGACCCAGCGAAGAGGTTGCTAAGGTTGCTACAGTGCTTCTGTCGATTAATCTGAACTGGTTATAGCTGAGTCCGGTAGAGTACTGAAAAAATAAATATCACTATCTACTAGAAATAAAACATAATGAGAGGAAATGAAAGCGCCGAATGAAGGGACATCTTTCACCGAGAAGTGCGCTCACCAGTCTAATTCACAAAACTGTGGGGACCCAGGAAACTGTGGTCTCCACATACACAGAATGCCGAACCCCAAGTGCGGGAGTGCGATGTGAAACGCCAGAGGATGTTATTGATACAGTATTGGGTGCCAGCACAATTATTTTCAGGATTCATGCAGTGCAAATAGCTTCTCCGTCGCACTGACCGAAGGCAGCAGAGCGGCGCACGCTACTGGGATTGCTGATTCGTCCAGCTCAGCTGGGTCTATGTTGCACGTCGGAGGTCAGAAACCGCTTCTGCACTGTGTGAAGCGTAATGCAGGATGCCGATCCGGCGGTCTGCAGGCGTTGTCTGCTCAGCCGGCAGCGTGGCACGCTGTTTTACCTAGGCGCTCCTGCTAGCATACTTCCGGTCCAACTGGAAGAGTGTTGGCACTGTACCACTACCAAAGCGAGGAGAGGAGCGTCGGCTATCGCAAAACCATGGACCCATCAGCCACCTGCCACATACTTCAGGGACTCCTCCCAGCAATCATGAATGGGATGTGATACGCCTGGACAAACCTACCTTCCAGCCATGTCTGTCGGCCGAACTCTTACTTCTCGGGTTTCCGAAATATACGACATACAGTATGAAACACACGAACTATATAGCTTTTCCTGATGCTGAAAAGGCATATGACTGAGCACGGAGAAATCTGCTGCTTACCAAACTACATGACGCCCTTGCCATCCTCGACTACTGCACGAAGATTATTGACAGCTATCGACAACATAGGCGCTGCTTTGTCCGTATACACAGTCAAATGTCCAGCATTCAGTAACTGCTGGACGCCATACCTCAAGGCTCTGTTTCGACCCAGTTGCATTAGTCTGGTACGTGAATTACCTGACGTTACTTTCACAAGTCGTCCTTGCGCAGTTTGCAGACGATACAGCCACCTTTACTAGCAGTTACAGAGTGGATGCAGCGATACAGTGCGTCCAAGGTCCACTTTCACTTATTAAGTTATGGACAGCAGAAAATCGCATTACCTTGAATGCGAAATAGATGCAGGCCATTATGTTTACTCGCCATTGGTCTGAACTCAGAGACTATTTCACACTGCACAACATAGATCTCACTTGGAGAAATACCTGGGAATCATACAGGACCGGAAACTTCTCTTCAGGGGCCATTTTCAGCGAAAAAGCAACAGCACCATGCACCCGTTTCACCAGTTATACTCACTGCTGTCCAGTCAACATCTGACCGAGAGGACCACATTACGCCACTACCGACCAGTATTATATACATGCTTGTCGTAGGGGATAACCTGTAAGAGCAGACCCAAAACGCTGTAAACCCTACAAAACCGATGCTTACAGTTAGTCTTTGGAGCACGTAGATGAGAAAGCTCGCTGTCATTGAAGCACAGAGGCCCACAACCAGATATATATCAAAAAAAGGTTTGCATCACCCCGGTTCCAAGAACTGAAGATACACGTTGAATGTGCATGTTGTATCACAGACAGTTCCATTGACTGTTCAGAGATGTCACTAAACCCGCCCATTGATGTAAACAACCATGCATGAGCAGCGCCTGTTATCCGGAAGGCCTCCGACAGCCGATCAGTTACATGCAATCCACCAGGAAGGAGGTACACGGCTCGTAATGCTGTATTTCAACCATGCCTAGACGGTCAGTACCGCGGTTCGATCGCGTCCGCATTGGTACTTTGTGGCAGGAAGGGCTCTCAATAAGGGAAGTGTCGAGGCGTCTCGGAGTGAGCCAAAGCGATGTTGTTCGGACATGGAGGAGATACAGAGAGACAGGATCTGCAGATGACATGCCTCGCTCAGGGCGCCTAAGGGCTATTACCACGGTGGATGACCGCTGCCTACGGATTATGGCTAGAAGGAACTTTGACAGCAACGCCACCATGTTGAGTAATGCTTTTCGCGCTGCCACGGGACTTCGTGTTACGATTCAAACTGTGCAATGTAGGCTGCATGATGCGCAACTTTACTCCCGACGTCCACGGCGAGGTGCATCTTTCCAACCACGTCACCACGCAGCGCGGTACAGATGGTCTCAACAACATGCCGAATGGGCCTCTCAGGATTGGCTTCACGTTTTCTCCACCGATGAGTGTCTCATATGCCTTCAACCAGACAACCGTCAGAGACGTTTATGGAGACCGCCCGGTCAGGCTGTACGCCGTAGACACACTGTCCAGCGAGTGCAGCAAGGTGGAGGTTCCCTGCTGTGTTGGAGTGGCATTGTGTGAGGCCGACGTACGCCGCTGGTGGTCATGGATGGCGCCGTAACGGCTGTACGATACGTGAATGTCATCCTCCGACCGATAGTGCAACCGTATGGGCAGCATATTGGCGAATTGGCAAGGCATTCGTCTTCATGGACGACAAATCGCGTCCCCATCGTGCAGATCTTGTGACCTACTTCCTTCAGGATAGTGGCCAGCATTTTCTCCAGAAATGAACCCTATCGAACATGTCTGGGATGGATTGAAAAGGGCTGTTTATGGAGAATGTGACCCACCAACCACTCTGAGGGATCTGCGACGAATCGACGTTGAGGAGTGGGACAATCTGGACCAACAGAGCCTTGAGCAACTTGTGGATAGTATGCCGCCACGAATACAGGCATGCATCAGTGCAAGAGGACATGCTACTGGGTATTAGAGGTACCGGTGTGTACAGCAATCTGGACTACCATCTCTGAAGATCTCGCTGTATGGTGGCACAAGAGGGGATGTGTGGTTTTCATGAGGAATAAAAAGGCCGGAAATGATGTTTATGTCGATCTTTTTTCCGATATTCTGTACATTTTCCGGAACTCTCGGAACCGAGGTGATGCAAAACTTCTTGATATGATCTATATGTATGAGAAAAAGCGATGTAACGTAGGGTGAGAGATGTGTAAAGTCAAGTGATACAGTATGTAACATTAAATAAAGTGAAATAATGGATCCAAGAACTTAAGAGTGTCAAAAGACCTCGTGCCCAACACCCGTCTCAAGCGAAAACAAAAGAGATAATTGTCCCTTCAGCTTTTGCACTTAGGAAGTCCAGCCACGAGGTATTAGCGCTCCTGTGAAACCACCCCAAATAAAATACGAGGCACTCTCGAAGACGCCAGAGTTCACGCCCAGTTCAGTAGTCAACAGCTCCACACAGTATGATGGTAGCCATGCAGTTATATGCACTGGAATCCCAACAAGAGACGGCGTAGAATCCGGTAGCTGCTTACAGTTACTGCCAGGCTGGCAGCATAAATGCGCCTCTCCTGAACAGTGTACGTGGCGGGCAGCTAACAGGTCACCTTTAAATGACACCCTGTTGGTTGAAGACGCTTAGGTCTTCATATCAGTGGAGAAAAGCAGGCAGTAGTGGCATTCCAGGGAAGTGGAGTGAATGAGGTTGGCTGGTGCTTCGTGGCTGAAGTCACCAGACAAATATTTGGCAGCACATCATGGAACAGCCACGACGTGGATTCGTTGTAACTCAGAAGATTGTCACACTGATTGATGAGTGACTGCTGGCAGTTCAATAGAGAAGAACATAATCTGTGCTTCATAAGTCGCAGTAACATGTTGATGTTATTGAGCTATGGCGATGAATAAATTTGGCCCCGTTTTCTAAGCTTGTCAGTTATTAACATTATCCTGAGATGTTCTAGCTGTGGCTTTCAGTTCTTCAGCTTGACACTTTCTGAGATGTCAATGGGCTGAAAGTCGCTCTTGCACATGATTATTATATTGTTATGGTACCTTGTAGTGCTATCAGAGTGACATTATGATGTAGTCATTCTGCTGTTATCACAGTCCGTGCTCTAGGCTTGAATGTGGCCTGGAAATGCCCCTGTTGTGTGCTTCGATGTCTCCTGTCTTGGCTCAGCTCTGCGCTTGCTGGGGGAAAAAACTTCAAATATTTCGTTCATCCAGAATGTCTTTCTGTGGTGGAACTAAATTTTCAGTGACATGTTTCCTGACTACTTTACGACTGGTGCTCATAAGGCCTTCCCTTGCAGAATAAAGTAATTAAAATATGTATTCTGAGCATTCTATAATAGAATATATTTACCTTCAAGCAAGAGAAGTGTTTACACAGCCAAAAATACGTAGTAATGAAGATTATAAAATAAAAGGATTGCTCAAGGCCAACAATAGCAGCCATTGTGGCGAGGATCATTCAAAAGATTTGTCCTGGCTGTGGATTGCAACTTAAAATATGAGATATCTGCTTTTCTTTTGTCTGAGTTAATTTATTCCATTGCAACAAGCAAACTGATAAATGAATACAAAGCACCTTTCAACATTTCACATCTATAGCACTGGATCGCATTTACGCAGAAGATTAATTTACTGAGAAGGTAATAAAACAATCTTATTTTATACACTTTAAAGTAATAATTTTTCATATCGCTTTCCAGCGCCGCACACGGGGACAAATGCGGACAAAGATTAGTTTTACGCTGCGTTACTGCTTTATACGGTACCCTGGTGTTGCGCTTAAAGTAGGAATCACAGAACCCTGTACAAATATCGATGCAGAGACTGTTCAGATGCCCAGAACTAGATTTTTATCTTCAGCATACATTTCCTATGAAGTAATGCATCTTTATGGTACTTACCAGCGGGAAGTAATTGTTCCTCCTTACACGTACTTCGACTTGTAACCCAGAAACAACCATCAAACATTGCTCTATATAATAAATAAATAAATGAGTGTATGAAACAAAGACGTGTAGTTGTAATATTAAAGCTTCGGTATTAACACGAAACGTCATCAGTCAGCGTTATATTTCAGTCACGTGATGTCCCATGTTTGAGATAGGTGAAATGTGAAGTAGTGGATGATAAGACCGCGTCATAGATATTTCTAATCTATGGTGCAGTGTAGAGGCAAATTTTAAGTAGCAACTACTGGTTTCACAATATTGCTGTTGTTACTTGTAACACAGACTTACGGACCTCGTTTGATTATTTATCGCTCCAATAGTTCATTGGAGGTACATTTATTGCCGTCTTTTTTATTAAGGCTGTTATTGAAAATGAAGTATGATAACCGATTTTAATTTTGATACTATAATGTAGCCAAAAATATTAAACGTGCACTGCCCTTTGCAAGATACTAGAATGGTTATGGATAGGAAGTAAGAATTGGGTTTTGTAAGGAAGTTCTATGTGGCTGTTACTATTCTTGCTGTTGAATGAAATAAAACAAGTAATTTTATAGAAAAATTTTAGATGTATTTCAACAATTTGTGATAACAAAATAGCAAATATGGACAACATCATACTAGTTCCCACGAAGGAACTTTTATTAAATACAATAACATTAGCTAAATATGCGTTCTTTGTTTCTGATGGGCATATGGAATTCACTGTGAGTGGTTAGTATTTCATCTGTCGTTATTTATTGTATCTCAGGTATCCAGCCTAAGAAGTCTGTAATATAAAAGGAAATGTGGTTAATTTGTGACCCTGATGTACATTCATTCATTTGTTCCCAGGCAAGCGCCACCTGTTACACAAACCAGGACAGGATGATTTCTCTAATTTACGCTACGTAAAAGCTTTCTTTGGTAACATTATAAATGCTTTCCTTCTCTTCGTCAGTAAACTGCAACAGTTTTTTCAGGCACCCATGGATAAAAGCTCGACAGCTTTTTGTCAATTGGTGCATCATTCTGTGTCTTTGCTTGAAATAATAACGATTGCTTCAGCTAGTTATCGAAAACATCCCTTCAGTTGTTCAGTTAATTTTGCGAAATCATTCCTAAGATATGTTTCATTTCCTCCATAGCTACACCTTTATTCACTACTGACGCACGATTGTGTCCCAGCCAAAACCGTCCCTACAAATTTAAACTGTATGCTGGACCGCGTCTCTCATGTGGTTCTTAGGTCATAGGAACAAAGGTCCAGCTTATGGGCTGTTTCATCAAGCTCTTTTGCCCGATACAAATCGTAATCTAGCCATTCCTGTTTCCTGTCAGAGCTACAACCAAAAAGAGGGAAAAGAAAAGTTACTGCTCCCAGATGGCACGGTTCAGTCACAAAAATAGCTATGACTCCTAGGAAGTTCTTTCAGAGCTTGCTCTGACTAGTAAAACTGATACTGTAGTTAAAAAATATGCTTGACATTCTTTAGTGGCGGAATGTTTCATCTAGCGCGTCTTTCACTCGCACTAATCTTCGCTCCAGCTGTTAATGTTTATTTTGGGCTCCGCCTTTGAAACAACAGTACCCGTACAACAGATTTAACCTCTTCGCAATAACTGAAAGTACTGTTTATACATCTTCCTCACGTGCAGAGTACACTCCCGACGCACAGTTCAATCGGCCTCACTTATATACTTAGATTCACTTTTATAGTTACAAAATGAAATGAGCTCTTGCTGTAAAGACCCTGTTATTTTTACGACTTACATTTATGTACTTTCTGATGTTCATTGGTACAAACGATCGGAAATAAAGACCGGTTTTCTTTTGACGAAATTCCAGTCATGACTTCTGAGGCACAGTGACCGCTTTCAAAGTAATGATACGTTACATCTGGGTAAACTTTTTTTTATTCATTCGGATTGTCGGTGTCGACGACTATTATAGGTCATCTTCAGCTCTATCCTCTTCCGTTTATTAGATAAATATCTGAAGATAACCCATAACAAACGTTATAACCCGTATTATGAATAAGGATATAGTGGTCCCAGACGCAGACTGTCTTTCTGTAGGTTACGCTGCGCTCAGAGGCGAATGCTTTCATTACACTACAATTCAAACGACATATTGCGTGAGACGTATGAAAATCAGGATGTCACTGCTGACGAGAAGATGAACTCATAACAGATGGGATACGAAGATTTGCTGTAGCTTTAAGAAACATTCAAATCTGAACAGTTAAGATACTCGTATTATACAGGGTGTTATGAAAAGGTACGGCCAAACTTTCAGGAACCATTCCTCACACACAAATAAAGAAAAGATGTTATGTGGACATGTGTCCGGAAACGCTTAGTTTCCATGTCAGAGCTCATTTTAGTTTCGTTAGTATGTACTGTACTTCCTCGATTCATGGCCATGATTTCATACGGGATACTCTACCTGTGCTGCTAGAACATGTGCCTTTACAAGTACGACACAACATGTGGTTGATGCACGATGGAGCTCCTGCACATTTCAGTCGAAGTGTTCGTACGCTTCTCAACAGATTCGGTGGCCGATGGATTGGTAGAGGCGGACCAATTCCATGGCCTCCACGCTCTCCTGACCTCAATCCTCTTGACTTTCATTTATGGGGGCATTTGAAAGCTCTTGTCTACGCAACCCCGGTACCAAATGTAGAGACTCTTCGTGCTCGTATTGTGGACGGCTGTTATACCATATGCCATTCTCCAGGGCTGCATCAGCGCATCAGGGATTCCATGCGACGGAGGGTGGATGCATGTATCCTCGCAAACGGAGGACATTTTGAACATTTCCTGTAACAAAGTGTTTGAAGTCACGCTGGTGGGTTCTGTTGCTGTGTGTTTCCATTCCGTGATTAATGTGATGTGAAGAGAAGTAATAAAATGAGCTCTAACATGGAAAGTAAGCGTTTCCGGACACATGTCCACATAACATATTTTCTTTCTTTGTGTGTGAGGAATGTTTGCTGAAAGTTTGGCCGTACCTTTTTGTAACGCCCTGTATAATCTAAACCAAAGTCCAGATCACAGTGCTGTAAGAAATCACGCATCAAAACAACAGTGCAGGTCACTCTGAAGAACACTGGACATACGTTTGGAACCTATAGAACGAGCACAACCGATGTTATTTACCGTAGCAGATGACGAAGATATCTTGAGAAGCTGTCGAAACTGAAATGGTAACCTGGCTAGGTGCCCGAACGAATGTCTGTTGCTTATGGCAGCAGGAACTCTTGAATACCACATAGTTCCACTGTGTTAGCTTGCCCCATTCTCTCTGCCTTTCGTAGATCAACGTCATTATTTTCTACGTCGTGTGAGGAACTGGCCTGCCCCATTGGTAAGGAATGATTCTCAGCGATGACCTCTTTTCGTGTAGTCGTTAACCAGTAGCGCTGATGTTGAGTACACGTAGAGACTCGGCCGCGCTAGACGCCGGCCACCCATCGCGTGGCGAGCAGCAGGCAGGCGGCGCGCAGCAGCGGGCCGAGGCGGCCGGCGCGCGGGGCGGCGCCGCCCTGGCTGAGCGCGCTCGGGTTGCAGGCGACGGAGAGGTCTGGCGCGCGCAGCTGCAGCAGCGCCACCTCGCGCGAGGAGCGCGCGTCGCGGCAGGTGGCGCGGCGCGCCGCCGCCGCCATCTCCTGCGCGCCCTCCACCACCACCGTGTGGATCTGCAGCGACTCGCGCAGCCACCGCCGCAGCCAGTGGCCCAGCCACACCAGGCCGCAGTCGCACGTCAGCTGGTTTCCCGACAGCAGCAGGCCACCTGTCGACAGCCACACTCAGTAAGGTGAGAGACTGTGCGGTACATTCCTCCCGTGCACAGCTATTAGCATACATCAAAGAAATTGTGCACTTGGATTCTGTGCTCTAGTTTCTCTGTGTAAGGCAGGGTGGGTTCTGCGAAGCCATTTGCAGATCAAAGAGCCCGCAGATTCTAGGACATGGTCACCCATAAGACTAGGACGTTGCAGGAGGTGAATTTTAGGGAACAGTAAGGACACCTAATGGCGCATACACGCTAGGCAAACGAAGGTCAATGAATGACAGCCAACCGCTTCGTTAGACAAAATTTGTTTCATGAGTACAGGCGGCAAGTCAGAGCTCTGGTGTCGGAAGGTGCGGAAGTCGAATGAGCTCCACAGGGTGTGAACGTGGATACTAACTAGGGGTCTCTGTGTCCTGGAGCGCGCTTGCGCCGCGAGCCTCGTCGTGCGACTGTGCCACCCTATGTACTACGTGAAGTCCGCGGCCAATCGAGTTTCCGGCGGTCATGTATTTAGGCAACTGCGGGGCGCTACCCTGGCCTCTTCACCCACCACACTTCTGCACACTATATATTTTCCGCCGTATTGATCCCCCTCACCTCCTGGTGTCTCCCTTCTCCTCCACCCCCAGCCTGTTGCCGCGCCTTTACCGATGTGTCCCACCCTCTCTCCATCTCCTCACCCTCCACCTACTTTCAAAACGCAACTTCCACCATCTACCCCTCTCAGATGATGAGTTTCACCCTGGCATCTACCCTTCCTACCAACTCTAACCCCATCCTCCTCCTGCCTCCTCCTCGGGGCTCCCTCTCCTCCTCATCGCTTCTCCTGAGTGGCTTCCCCCTCCTACTCCCCCTCCCTCTCTTGTGCTCCCCTTCAGTGTCTCTGCACTCCCTCCTGCCTTATCTTCCCTCTTCATCTCCTACCCCACCAGTCTCCTGCCTCTTAGTGTACCTGCTGACTCACCTACTCTCTTCATATGACCTCCTCCCCTGCTGCCCCTTGATCTCCCCTCATTTTCCCTCCTCTCTGATCTCTCCCTCGGCAGGTCCCACCTGGCAATTTTATTCTTCATCGTGTGTGCTCCAAGTGGGTTTAAAGTGTGTTGTTCTGGAGTGTTTTTAATACTGTGGCCGGCTTTTAATCTGTGAGTGTGCCTCCAATGTCTTCTTTGTGGCCAGCCGCGGTGGTCTAGCAGTTCTAGGCTCTACAGTCTGGAACCGTGCGACCGCTACGGTCGCAGGTTCGAATTTTGCCTCGTGCATGGATGTATGTGATGTCCTTAGGTTAGTTAGGTTTAAGTTGTTCTAAGTTCTAGGGGACTGATGACCACAGATGTTAAGTCCCATAGGGCTCAGAGCCATTTGAACCATTTCTTCTTTGTATTTTAAGGATTGCCAACTGGGTTTTTTAACTTTATGTCGACTTTTTTAACTGTCCACCCCCCGCCCCGCCCCCCCCCCCCCCATGAACGTCACCATGTCAGTGTATTTTTACCTCCATTATCTCCTCTTACTCTGTTTTAAGTCCCGCTGTTTTATCGCCTTATATGTAACATTTTATTCTCCTATTAGTTGTCATGTCACTCGGTTGAAGAGCCGCGGATTGTGCCGCTGACACATCTCCCCTGCCCATAGGGGCAGGAGAATGAAATTACAATAAAGAAAAAAAAACTACCCTGGCTGCAAGATACTCGCCGTAGTTCGCGTGTGCATCTCGACCTTACTGCGTTCTAGTTCCGTGTGTCGACAGATATACTGTCGCTGTTTCGAGGTTTCTTGCATTGTTGTTGTCTCTCAGTGTTTATCCCGTCAGTTCTTGCTTGCGTGCCTCGTGTTGTGTCCTGGTCGGTTATAGTGTCTGTCGTCCCCTACTTGTTCGTCTGTCCTGTCTCTTCGTTGTTAGCGATACCACCAGTGGCTCCCCGCCTGGCTACTTCGCGTCTCTATTCTTTGCCGTGCACCGCTCGCTGGTCGCTCACCACTATCACAAGAGCTAAGTGGAAGACCTGGTTGCGGTTTTGTCAGAGCGTAGGCGGTTGGTTGACTATGGGGCCTCTGACCTAGTGTGGACACCAGGTCGAACTTTCGCTAGTTCAGCAGCGATTTGTTGTGTCGCTAGAGGGTGTGTATCTAAGTTTTTCAGGACAGACGCAAGCCGCACGTAGTATATTTTACTGACCAATTGCGCTCTTTAAAATAAGAAGAGCATCAGTTTGAAGTACAGTAGTTTGCTGTTAAATTAGACAGAAAAGGCACTCAATAAAACTTACTGAGTACGTCTTGTGGCTGTCCTGAAAAACTTATTTTCAACAGCCGCTGTTTCCCCTGCAATCAATGTTCGCTCTTGCAAATGGTGTGCATTTATTCTGTCCCAAAATACTGGAGTACTGAGTGTTATATACAGACAGAGCATTAAAGCTAATAGAATTTTATCATGAACAGAAATGTTTATGGGCCACTACGATCTGTGATTATCAAAACAAACTGAAAAGAAAAGACGCTTGGGAAATAATTCAACTATCAGAAAAAGATATGCACTATGTGAGGAAGAAAACTGTGTCTTTATTGACAGCTTTTCGCTGTGAACGATGGAGGGAAGCAAACAAAACTGGGAATTTACAAACGTCCAGCATGTGCTGCGCGTGATAGCCGAGCGGTTTAAGGCACTTTGTCACGGTCCGCCTTTTCCCCCTCCCCCCTACGCCGGTAGTTCAAATCCTCCCTCGGGCATGCGTATGTGTGTTATTCTTAGCGTAAGGTGTTTTTAAGTTGGATTAAGTAGTGGGTAAGCTTAGGGGCCGACGACCTAAGCAGTTTGGTTCTATAAGACCTTACCACAAATTTCCAAATTCGGGTCAGCAACTTCTGTTAATCTATAGAACGAAAAACCAGTCCAAGTTGCAAAAATTTTATTTTTCATTGGATGATTAGTTTCGGGCCGAGGCCCAGATCCAAATCAACATAAAAAAGCCGGAAATGGCATTTCCGAAGGTGTTAACAAAATGGGTAATGTACATTCGCAGCGCTTACAGCGCTCCCCTCCCTCCCGCCAATCTACGAGCACCTTTCTGGTGTTTTACCAAATATTACGTTTTGTCATTAGGTCTAACGCAAAGTGAAAGGTTATTACAAAATATAACTAAAAAGAAACAATTTTGATGAAAACTTTTGCTCACAAAATATTACATATACATTATAGTAAATAATTTACAAAATGAATATACTTTATAAAAAAAAACTAAAAGTAAAAGAATGTCTCTAAGGGGGGTGGGCGACATCACAAGGATTGAGGATTGCATATCAACCCACGGCCACAAACGATAAGAGGTAAGGTAAATGGCAGCAGACGTCGAGGATTGCTAAGGAAGCACGAAAGTGATCCGTTTGAGACATTTACTGGGTATGATTAGCATGCGTGGTGGACGACACGAATACAACTCTAATGTTGCAACAGATACTCTAAGTTTGTCTGACAGACGCCCATCATAACTGGCATATGTGGGGCATTGACTGTCGGACACGCTCTAACGCACCGGGAGTTTTTTTTTATTGTAGCAGATGCGCAGACGATTACTGCGAAGAGATCTATTTCAGACGCCACAGGATCGCGATACATGAGAAATTTCATGGCTTCTCACAAAAAGAAATCAAACCTCGGTAAATTCGGCGATGGTGGGAGCCAGAGAACCCGTCCAACACTTCCAGTCTATGGATGTGGCAATGACCTGTTCAAATGACTATGTAGAGCCAGCCCAAAATGAGCAGGCGCACCATAATGTTGGATCTTCATGATGTGCCTCACATTTCCTGGACCATATTCAAGAAAGCGAGGAAGATCTGATAATTCGCGTTGGTCACGCAGAATGGTAAAAGATACGGTCCAAATAAATGTTAGCCGGCCACACTCGCCCACACGTCAACTGTGAAGCGATGTTCTGTACATGGTGCTGAACATCATGTTCGTTGTGGTGGTTGGATACGCCTTCCCTAGTGAATGACGTCTCATGTGTGTACGACACACTAGCTGAGACATGCACATCTCGGCCACATTCTTGCAAAAACCACTGTGTGAAACACACACTTGTAGGGTGGTCAAGGGGGTGCAATTAGTGCACCCTTTGGAGATGAATGCTATATAACGACTCGGTGTTCAAAACACGATCGTCGCTGCTACGAGACAATCTTAAGACCGAGGCAACGACACGTATGTTGGTGCTTGCATTACTATCCACAGCATCCAACACACTTTCGTCCCTAACGACCGAATGAGCCGATCGTAGCCTGCCCTCGCTAGCCCTCCCACTTCTTAATGACTCGTATTTGCACAAATTTCGATACAGTCGTGCAAACAAACTGTGATGCGGTTGATGTTTGTCTGGAAGGCGTCCTCGACAAATGCACCCAGCGACGGTCCTTTGCAGTCAGCTGTCCCGCACATTAAGTGCATATTTGCAAACTCACCGTTCGTATTGTATTCCATATTCCCTGTATGCTCTCTGGCGCTGGAATGAGGAAATGTGCACGTTCCCCTCCAGTACTTTCGTGTACAGCAACACCTAGCGACGACTGCTGCCATTGGTTTTTGTGCAGTTCTCAATCATTGCATATTCCTGAGACCGTCATTTTGCGTGTGATCGGCATCGGATCGTATGATAGCATTGCTCTGTCAAAATCTGACTCCCAATAAACTGATTTATCGGCTTCGTCACTTCTGAAGTTTTCTTCCGTTATCACTCAGTCTTTATATGTGCTCCACCTCCCCTAGAAGTTTGTTTAAAACTTTCTGGGACACCCTGTGTATTTAACTGTATATGTCAGCTGTTGCACATTGATTTTCTTTGCTCCTCATCAATTATTAATAGTCCTCAGTCACCAGAAGTCGGCAAATATCGGAGTCGAGTAATATGTTTGATTCAGCGCTCACACGCCGGCACTGGAAATCTTACGATACCACAGCGTAGTAGCCGTAAGAACTCTGTCCCTGCGCTTGGGAGAACTTTGTAGGCAGCAGCTGTGTGAACTAAACACGCTGTCAGCACATAAACCACAGTAGCGTTAGACGTCTGTTCGGTAATAGTCGGTGTTCTTTATTGTGCTACTTAGACGAATTGTGTCGACAGCGTGCGTTCGCAGATAGCGGAGAGAGAAGTGCAACTTTCCGTAGGCTGAAGAAACCTCGCACCCCTCCCGCTTGATTCGGTACTTTTCTTCGGCCAGTTTTTGCATCGAGAGCATACAGAAACACATTAGCACATGCACAGAGGTCATTCGTCGCTAAGAGACGTCTACTAGTAATAAACACAGAACAAAACGAGTAAGCATGGCATTACAACTAACCACAGAGTTAAACAAGGTTGCAGTATTACCTCAATTTTATTCACTTTATATATAAACGAGATGATTAAAAACTGGAATCAGGGAACAAAAAACGACAGAGGAATAGAACTAGATAATGATCATTACATAAAAACATGAATGTATACTGAAACCAGGAAGCCGCCTTGTAGAATTTTGCACAGAGCATAACTTAATCATAGCTAACACTTGGTTCAAGAATCATGAAAGAAGGTTGTATACCTGGAAGAATCCTGGAGATACTAAAAGGTATCAGATAGCTTACATAATG